>NW_024871099.1:5440000-6727500 GCF_019054845.1 Dipodomys spectabilis | reverse complement strand
TTCTTTCTCTCTCTTCCTTCCTTCCTCCTTTCCTTTCTTTCTTTACCTCTCTCTCTCTCTCTCTCTCTCTCTCTCTCTCTCTCTCTCTCTCTGTTCACTGTCTCTCCCTAAATCCAGATCTCAGCCTCCCTGTCTCCCGCTGTGGTTTCTGCCTCTTCCATTCCTTTTGAGCCTCCAAAACACATCCTCCTTTTCCCTTCCACCCTGTGCGGGCCTCTCTGCCCCCTTCTCTCCCCTCCCCTCCACACCTGGCTGTAGAAGGAGCTGATGAGCGCGAAGCTCTGATAGAACATGTCCAGGAGGTGCAGGAAGTTGCGATCTTTGTAGTCAAATCGTTCTCCAAAGACGATGGAACAGATGATGTTGGCCGTGATGGACTGGAAGATGAAGGTGGGGTCCACGAGTTCCCCTGGGAGGAGGAGAAGGGGCACAGGAGACTGGGGATCCATTTCCCACTTTTTGTTTGACTGTCCTGCATTGCTCAGTACTGAACAACTAAAAGAATCTGCCAGGTGCTGGTGACTCATGCCTGTAATCTTAGCTACTCAGGAGGCTGAGATCTGAGGATTGCAGTTCAAAGCCAGCCTGGGCAGGAAAGTCCATGAGACTCTTATCTCCAATGAACCACCAGAAAACCAAAGTGGTGCTGTAGCTCAAGTGGTGGAGTGCTCATCCTGAGCTGAAGAGCTGAGGGACAGCACCCAAGCCCAGAGTTCAAGCCTCACAACTGGCAAGAAAAAATATCTGTCACTTCTTCCTTGTGTCTCTGTGGTTGTGTGTGTGTGTGTGTGTGTGTGTGTGTGTGTGTGTGTGTGTGTGTGTTGGTACTAGGCTTGAACTCAAGGACTCTCACCATCCCTTGGCTTTCTTGCTCACAGCTGGAGCTCTATCACCTGAACTATGTCTTCATCCCTGCTTTTTTGGTCTGCCACAGGGCTGGAACTCAGGCCCTGGACACTGTCCTTGAGCTTTCTTGCGTAAGCTAGTGCTCTACCACTTGAGCCACAGGGCCACTTCTGGTTTGGTGGTTTGTTGGAGATAAGAGTCTTACAGACTTTCCTGCTAGGTCTGGCTTTGAACCTCGATGACAGGGCATGAGCCACTGGTGCCCAGCTCTTGAGTTATTCTTGAACATAATCATCAATAATCAATAGTCATGCTTATTTCCTTGGGGGTCCATCTGTCTGTCTGTCTGTCTGTGTATCTCTCATTCTCGTCTTCATCCTTAGCTCTCTGCTCACATGGACAGCTCTGTCTCTCAATTGCTCCCCCCCAGCCCATCCCCCTCCTCCCTGGGCCTGGGCCTCACCATTGGTTTTCCGCAGCTCCTCCACCAAACACTGCACCTCCTCCTGGATCCGCTCCTCCACGCTCCGCTTCCCCATCCCAAAATCCCTCATGGTGGCCAGAGAGAACCTCCGAAGGGCCTTCCAGCGCTCCCCGTTGGCAAATACCACACCTGCCCAGGCAGGGAGAAGGGGGAAGGGGGAGGGGGCATGGGGTCATGGAGGCAGAAGTTACAGGAGGAAGATCCAAGGAGACCAGGTCCTCCTCTCCCCCTTTCCCAGCTTCCCCCCTCCATCCCACAGGCCCTCACCATATCCCTGGAAGATTGGCTCCACAGTGGCAACAGTCCCTCGGCCAGAGAAGGCCTCAGCCTGGTCCACCAGGGCCTCCCGGATGGTGTCCGCCCCGCACAGCATGACCACTGGTCTTGGTCCCAGATACACGGTGAACACATCCCCATACCGTTCTCGAAGCTGCCAAGGCAAGGGTTGCTGCTAGCTCCTTATGAGACTGTTCAAACCATTAGATGCAGCCAGCCCCCAGCTTGTGGCTCACACCTGTAATCCCAGCTACTCAGGAGGCTGAGATCTGAGGTTCAAAGCCAGTCTACCAGGAAAAGTCCGTGAGACTCTTAGCTGTAATGAACCACCAGAAAACCAGAAATGGGAGCTGTGGCTCAAAGTAGTAGAGTGCTAGCTTTGAGCACAAACGCTGAGGGACACAGCCTGGGCCCTGAGTTCAGGTCCCATGTCTGACAACAGAGAAAAAGTAGTGATAATAACTAAAGCAAGAAAGGGCTAGAGGTGAGGCCCAAGTGGTAGAGTTTCCTGCACAGAAAAGCATTAGGCTCTTGAGTTTCATTTTTTCTTTTTCCTTCTTTTCTTTCTTTTTTTTTTTTTTTTTGTCGGTCATGGGGCTTGAACTCTGGGCCTGAGCACTGTCCCTCAGCTCTTCAGCTCAAGACTAGCGCTCTACTACTTGAGCCACAGTGCCACTTCCAGTTTTCTAGTGGTTTATTGGAGATAAGAGTCTCACAGACTTTTCTGCCCAGGCTGGCTTTGAACCGTGATCCTCAGATCTCAGCCTCCTGAGTAGCTAGGATTACAGGCGTGAGCCACCGGCACCCAGCTGAGGCTCTTGAGTGTCAAACTCTAGTGCCACCAAATAATAAATATAAAAAATAAATGTAAGATGTAAGTAACTATAAGACAGGCAGTGATTGATCCATCTGGTGGAATGTTACACAGCCATGAAAAGGATCAGTCTACCACTATCCCTGACAACAGGGATGAAACTCAAAGAGAGAATGTGGGGTGAAAGCAGCGAGACACAAAAGCCAGATTTGGTTTGTCTTTTGGTGCTATTTACAGGAAGTTCCGACCCAGGTGCATCCAATGCCCAGTGGCAGGTTAATGACTAGAATGTGGGAGGTGGCAGGTTATCCCGGAGCGGGCTCTGGTCTTACTTGGTCTGTGTGTTCGGTTACAATCTCATCAAGCTGTGCACTCTTCAAGGTTATGGTCAACTTCAGGCTTGACTCAAATAATCATAGCAATAAGACATGTGTGGTAGCGCATATCTGTAATCCCAAGAAGCTAACTCAAGAAGCTAATTCCTGGTTGGACCTTTACTTTTCCCAGTGTAATTTTGTGTTAGGCCTTCGGTTCCTGGTGCCTGTAGTCACTTCTGCAGCTCAAACACTGGGTGGCGCTCTGTATCTGGGTTTTCACCAATTCTGTGTGTGTGTGTGTGTGTGTGTGTGTGTGTGTGTGTGTGTGTGTGTGTGTGTGTGTGTGTGTGTGTGTGTGTGTGTGTGTGTGTGTGTGTGTGTGTGTGTGTGTGTCCCAGACCTGGGGCCTGAACTCAGGGCAGGGGCACTGTCCCTGAACTTTTATCCTCCAGGCTGGTGCTCTACCACTTGAGCCACAGCTCTACTTCCAGCTTTTTGGTAGTTTGTTGGAGATGAGAGTGAGAGTCTCAGTCACTCCTGCCTGCGTTGGCTTTGAACTGCAATCCTCTAGATCTCAGCCTCCTGAGTAGCTAGGATGACAGGCGTGAGCCACTGGCATTCGACTCGTTTTCCCCAACATTTCAACCACTGTGTGTCAACTTTAAGAGAATGCCCACCTTCTCTACATGGCCACGATGCTGCAAAACTTGTTTTGTTTATCAAGTTCAATTCATATGATTTATGCGTTGTGTTGTTGATACCATCGGGGTTTTGTTGCTGTATTGCTTTTATACTTCCACAGGAAAACACGCAGCTGCTCTGATCATCTTATTCCACCCCCAGAAACCCAAAATCCATGTCCTTGCTGCATGGAAGATGCATTCCTGCCCCCCCCCCCCCCACGAGCGTGACTCATTCCAGCATCGACACAAACATCTGAAAGTCCAGAGTGTTCGCTGGGTGCCGGCAGCTCACGTCTGTCACCCCAGGTACTCAGGAGGCTGAGATCTGGAGGATCGAGGTTCAAAGCCAGCCTGAGCTTGGAATGATCTTCTGGCAAAAGCCATTGTTAGTTATACACCTCTTGACTTTGCCAAGTTCTCAGCCTCGAGCGTTTTGTGATAACAACAGGAAACAGACAAAGACACCTTGCGAGACACCGTCTTGCCCACCCTCTGAGAGCACTCTGCTGCTTCCATGACCTTTGGTGTTGGTTAGGCCAAGACCTCACCACGCCATCACCATTGAATGGCTGCCTCATCACCATGTGTGACTTGAAATCCACTGTTTCATGCACCTCAGCCTTCTTAGCAATGGCTCCTCCAGAATGACTTCTTCCAGCTCATTCTCACCCCTTCATCCAGTTGTTGAGGTTCTGTTCAAGTTCCATGTCTCTTTTTTTTTTAATCAGTCATAGGGCTCGAACTTGGGGCCAGGGCGCTGTCCATCAGTTCTTTTGCTCACGGCTAGTGCTCTACCACTTTGAGCCGCAGCGCCACTTCTGGTTTTCTGGTGGTTCACCATCTCGTGGACTTTCCTGGCCAGACTGGCTTTGAACTGTGATCCTGTAAATCTCAGCCTCCTGAGTAGCTAGGATGACTGACACCTAGCTTTCAGAAACCCTCTGCATCTTCATGTTCTAGTAGCAGGGTGTTTGTTCTCTTGGCCTCTCTGATAAGCAAAAAACTACATGTTTAAAACACTGGAGGAGCCAAGTATGGTGACACACTCCTGTAATCCCAGCCCTCAGGAGGCCAAAACAGGAGCAATGGGAGCTCAAGGCTAACCCTGTTTCATTAAAAGTATAAATAAATCAAATAAAGATATAACTCCAAATCTCAGGAGGAGAGCACTTGCCTGGCATGAGCTCTACAAAAAGAATACAATGGAATGGAATGGCTCTTCTGGGCTCTATTCTGTGCTGGCCCCGCTCATCAGGTTAATTTGGACAGGCAGTAGACCCGCCCCTTCCCCCGCCCTCCACTGACCTCCCTTTAGCCCTGACACCAACTCCTGCCAGACTTTGCTCACCCTTGTTGATCATAGCAAAACCGATTCCGCTGTTACTTCCACCCTGTTTCTTTGTTTGTTCTCTCTCTCCCCCCACCTCTCTTTTCAGGACCCAAGGGCATGGCAGAGGGTGACAGAGGAGAGTACAAGTTGACACCCCGACACCCTGTCTGGGAACAGTAGCCCCCAGAACTTTCCAACAGAGCAAGATTGCTTCTGACAACCTAACCACCATCCGTCATGCTTCAGGATCCTGCCTTGGACTACCCCCCCCCCGCCCAACCCCCGTGTCTGGAGAGGGGTCCTCGCTCTCTACTGTGTGATCCCCACTCCCCTTCCTGTCCAAGTGGAGGAATCCCCCCACCACCTATATCCCAGGCTCCGTCCAGCCCTGTCTCACCTGCAGGAAAGATTTCAGGAGCCCGTGTCTATCCATTTGCAGAACGTTCCCCAACAAGGGCAGAGGCCGGGGCCCCGGAGGGAGGTGGCCGCGGGCCTTTGAGCCAGCCCTGAGCAGGAGGAGGAGGAGGCCAGTGAGGAGCACCAGGGAGAGGAGGGCGCTGAGCTCCATGATCCTGGGCTGGGTGGCGTCCACTTCAGCCCAGCCTTGAACTTGCCCTTTTATTCTGATCAATTCTCCTCACCCAGTTGGCCACGCCTCCCCTTCCCGCCTTTTCCCTCCCCCCTCCTCTGTCCCCAAGTGCCAGCTCAGGGGAGGGGTGCAGGCTCCTCTGCTTCCTACCCAGCCAGCCTGGCCACTCTGCTCCCCCACCTCTGCTCATTTGGCAGAGGGACACGAGTGAGTGTGAGTGCACATGTGTGTTTGTGTGAATGGGGGAGTGTGTGTGTGTGTGTGTGTGTGTGTGTCCAAGCCTGGGTTGCAGCTCCTGTAGTACAGGCATCTGCTTTACCATGCCAAAAATGTCTTTCCCTTGGTTGAGCTTATGGAGATGGTCATTTGTGTGGGATCTAGGTGTGTGTGTGTGTGTATGTGCGTGTGTGCGCGCACGCGCATGCGTATGTGAGAGAGAGAGAGAGAGAGAGAGACCCCAGACTCCAGAAGCACAAGGACCGTGCCGTGCCTCATTCGATGTTCGGCAGGTGCAGCCGAGGCTGAGTTCACAGTGGATGGAAGTGCACCTGGCCCCTGGAGCCTGCTGAAGGCTTTTCTCCCAGCACTGCAGAAGAGCAAGCAATGGGGAGAGGAGGGGAGAGTGTGCCAGCCCACTCCCACAACAATGCCATTCATCCATTCCCGGGGCAGAGCCTCGGGTCCCCAGCACGTTTTGGAGATCTCACTTTTTCCCTTGGACAGTCAGGACGGGGGATGGAATCACAAACAGGAGGATCACAGCCCAGGCTCGCTGAGGCACACAGCGACACTCCTATCTCACAACAACCTGACAGTGGCTCCCAGGGCAGAGCACCGGCCCAGCAAACATATGAGGTCTTGAATTTGAAACCCCAGTGCTAGCCTAGTGCTAGCGCTCACACCTGGGATCCTAGCAACTCAGGAAGCTGAGATCTGAGGATCAGGGTTCAAAGCCAGCCTGGACAAGGAAAACTCCATGAGACCCTTATCCCCAATGAACCACCAAAAAGCCACACGTGGAGCTGTGGCTCCAATAGTAGAGCTCTAGCCTTGAGTGAAAGAACTCAGGAGCAGCACCCAGGCCCTGAGTTCAAGCCACTAAAAACAGTGGGAATGTGGTGAGGGGTGGGGGTGGAGAGTAGACACAGAATCTTCTTGCAGTGTTCAGCAAAGTCAGGGACAGCTGGGTTGCGGCCCAGTGATCCTCGAGAAAAGCAAATAACAAGCAGCCGTCCACGTAAGGGTGAGATATGACCTTATATAACTTTGGAGGACTTTCCTGACCTCAGGACCTTGCTCCCGGCTATGCTGGGTGATATGGCAATGAACATGGGCCCCAGGCTTTGTGGCAGAAAGAGTATGAAGTGCTTAACACAGTACCTCTCTGAAGACTCTTATTCTGGAAGAGAGTTTGTCATCCCCTCCGTTTTCCAGATGGAGGGTGGCAGAGGGAGGTGGAGTCCAGGTGTCATTACAGAGTGGCTTAATGCCACAAGGTTTGACATGGCAGCCCCTGGCCAGACTCAGCTGTGAAACATGGCCAAGGTGACTAGACCCATACCATTGAAATTTTTTTTTTGGTCCATCGTGGGGCTTGAACTCTGGGCCTGGGCGCTGTCCCTCAGCTCTTTAGCACAAGGCTAGTGCGCTACCACTTGAGCCAAAGCACCATTTCTAGTTTTCAGGCAATTTATTGGAGCTAAGAGTCTCATGGACTCTCCTGCCCAGGCTGGCTTTGAACCATGATCTTCAGATCTCAGCCTCCTGAGTAGCTAGGAGTACAGGTATGAGCCACGGGTCCCTGGCTAGAATTTTTTCAATTTAATTAAAATGATGCTGAGAGCCCAGTGCTGGTAGCTCACTAGCTACTCAGGAGGCTGAGATCTGAGGATCGAGGTTCAAAACCAGTCCGAACAGGAAAGTCTATGATATTCTAATCTCCAATGAACCATCAGAAAACTAGAAGTGGCGCTGTGGTTCAAAGTGACTGAGCATTAGCCTTGAGCATAAAAGAGCTAAGGGATAGTGCCCACGCTCCAAGATCAAGTCCCATGACTGACAAAAAAAAAAGATTTCTGAAGGAACTTTAGGATTCTGATTACCATATGCTTTCACTGCACATCTTAATCTGTGTGCTTCTCTCTCTCACTCTCTCTCCCCCATCTCTCTCCAATCTCTTATGACCTCCGGAGAGCAAGACAATCCATCCAGGCACAGACAGTGAAAGGTGGACAAAAGAAGTTTATGTACACTATTTACACCAGAAAAGGGTCTTGAGACTACCTCGTCCTGGGAAAGATACCCAGAACCAAGAGCAGCCTCAACCACCAAACCTCCAAGCCTCCAATAGGCAGCCCTGGCCCCCTGACCTTTATTAATTGGTCTGCAAACCTCAGACCTCCAGAGCTCCAAAGGGGAAGGCTTTTCCCTTTCTTCCCTTCCTCCTCCTCTGCAGGCCTCTCCACTCTCCACAGGCCTCTCTAGAGGAAGGCCCCGAATGACCTACGAAGGAGGCCCCAAATGGCTTCCTCCAGAAGCGCCAAATGGCCTCTCCAGGCTTGCCCTGTCCTCCACGGACCTGCCCTGCTCTGCTCCGGCAGGCTTTCCCCTCCTGCCGCCTCTCTTTCATTCCTACTCCTCTCCTCTCTCTGCACTAACTCTGCCTCAGGACTCCCGGTCTTTCCCTGACTCTCCTCCCTCAGGACTCCTGGTCTCCTCTGGACTCCTCTCAGGACTCCAGTTTTTCTCCTACTCCCCCCGGGCCTCCAAGCACGCCACCTATATGTCCCCAGATAGGCTGTGCCCCTCCCTCACTAATGGTTTCAAATGCCATTCATGCTCCTCCCCCAAGATGCCCCCTGTTCTCCTCCTCCTTCTCTCTCTGTCTCTCTCCTTCCTCTTCCCCTGCTTCTTTCTCCTCTTCTTCTGTTTCTCCTTCTTCCTCTAGCCTCTAGGCTCTGCCCCCACTGAGGGTCAGGCCACATCTGCCCACTATACGTGGAACCTCTGTCCACCTGCCTCCTTCTGTCTCTTGTTGCCATGGGAACCGCAGCATCTTCAGAGCCGATTGAAGCAAACCACGTTGCCCTCCCGACGGAAGGAGCGGCTCAGTCAGCCTCCACGTGTGATGGTGGGACTTGTCTGTGTTTCACATGGGTCTAAAAGTCAAAGATGGACATCTAATCTCTGCTTATACTCTTCTGACCTAGCGGGAGAGGGTTCAACAAGGTTCAACCTGACCTTGGCAGGAAACCATTACAAACTTCCCTGACCTAGGACCTTGTTCCCACCTGGGTTGGCATCTGGCACTGACCCCAAGGCCTCTCCAGCTCAGGCTTTCTGATTGCAAGGTATAAGGTGCTTTACATTGTGATTCATTTAATCTTCACTCTAAAGGGACATGATTGTCTCCCCAAGTCGTACAGCAGGCTAAAGGTAGAATCCAGTGTCACAGTCATGCCCAGCAACCTGCTATCTTCACTATCTCAGAGGGATGTAGAGGCAAGGAGAAGGACAGAAGAGAGAGCAAGGGATGGGGATGGGTGGCTCATGTATGGAATCCTAGCTACTCAGGAGAATGAGATCTGGGGATTGTGGTTTGAAACCAGTGTGAGCCGGAAAGCCTGTGAAACTCTTATCTCCAATTAACCAGCAAAAAAAAAAAACAACAACAACAACAATAGAAGTGGATCTGTGGCTCAAGTGGAAGAGTGCTAACCTTGAGCAAAAAGCTCAAGCACACAAAAGCTCAGGCTCTGAGCTCCAGCCCCAGAACCAGTCACCCACTTACCACTCTCGTTCCTTTATGCACTCACTCATTCACGTGCTTTTTGGTGAGGGGAAGGGGGTTGGTCAGTCACAGGCTTGAACTCTGGGCCTGGGCACTGTCCCTCAGCTCTTCAGCTGAAGGCTAGGAGCTCCACCACTTGAGCCACAGCACCACTTCTGGTTTTCCGGTGATTCATTGGAGGTAAGAGTCTCACAGACTTTCCTGCCTGGTCTGGCTTTGAACCGTGATCCTCAGATCTCAGTGTCCTGAGTAGCTAGAATGACAGGTGTGAGCCACCGGTGCTCAGCTTCATGTGTTCATTTATTCATCCATTCACTCACCAACTCCTTAAGCCACTCACCCACTACTCATTCATTCATTCATTCATTCAACATTTACTGAGCATCTACCATGAGTCAAGCCCTACTGGAGGTTCTACTGCAAACAAAGCAGGTGGACACCTCATACCTTAGACAGTAATCATTCTAGTGAGAGAAACAGATGCATATTGCCAGTGACTTATAAATGTCACCAAGATTTGTCCTGAGAGAAACAGATGCATATTGCCAGTGACTTATGAATGTCACCATGGTTTGTCCTGACTGGTGGCTTGCTGCCAGCCTCTGGTTGGCTGGGAAAGTGAGTGCTTGCTGCCCAAACTACCTGGTTTGATTTTTCTGGTGGCCTTCAGCAAGTATGAACTCTGACCAGCCGGGCAGCACACGTTGTGTGTGAAGACTTGACCACCACTTGTGCAGGGCCGGAAGCACCTCTGAAGTGGACATGTTTTGGAGTGTGGGTGCCTGGGTCGCTCCCTGCCACCCAGGGCCACAGATCATCATCCAAGTTTCCCCTCCTTCAACTCCAAGGACAGCCATGAGCCTCCCACTCCCTCTGGAGACAGGGGGCCCAGCAGCCAGCCCCGTCATGGTGAGGCTCAGGGTGCAGACACACGGGGGCGGGGAAGGAGGCGGGGAGAACCAGAGTGATCAC
Organism: Dipodomys spectabilis; assembly: GCF_019054845.1. Taxonomy (NCBI): domain Eukaryota; kingdom Metazoa; phylum Chordata; class Mammalia; order Rodentia; family Heteromyidae; genus Dipodomys; species Dipodomys spectabilis. The sequence goes on along the minus strand of NW_024871099.1, from coordinate 6,717,399 downwards.
CACGCTCACTGCTCCATGCTATGTGTAATAATGAGGCTGAGACAAGAGGAGGATCAGAATGAGCTGAGACCCTCTTCCTGGAAGTCCGGCCCCTCATGTCATGGTGGGGAGAGGCAGGCAGAGAGTAGAGGTGTGACAGGGTGGGACTTGACATGATTTACGTCTGGTGTGTGTGTGTGTGTGTGTGTGTGTGTGTGTGTGTGTGTGTGTGTGTGTGTGTGCGCACACACGGGTCCTGGAGCTTGAACTCAGGGCTTGAGCACTGACCCTGAGCTTTATTTTTTTTTCATTCAAGACTGGTGCTCTACCCTTTGAGCCACAGCTCTGCTTCTGGATTTTAGCTGATTCATTGGAGAGAAGAGTCTCACAGATTTTCCTACCTGGGCTGGCTTCAAACCATGATCCTCCTGTCTGAGCCTTCCAAGTAGTTAGAATGACAGGTATGAGCCAGCAGTACCCTGCTTTGTTTTGCTTTTTCTGATTTTTTTTTTCTGTGTGTGTTGCCATCCTGGGGCTGTAATTCAAGACTTCCTCATATTCTAAGGGGCGTTCTTGAGCTCCACACCACACTTTGAATTTACATTCCAGAAGGATCCATGCAGTTAGGCCTTTCTCTGACCAGGCAACTGAAGACTGCATGATGGGAAATGATAGATGAGGGAGCCCCAAGGACATTGCTCAAATTTCCACAAGGGCCAGGATTACCATCCCCCCCTTCCTTCCCCTCCCCACCCCCCATCACGGTTGGTGAGCAGCAGAATGTAAAGCACAGAGACAGATCAAGTGCTTTCTCTCCTCTTTTGCATAACTTAGTTCCCTAGGGCAAGGCAGCTTATGTAGAGGAATTCTGGGCAGCAGGTGACAGCAGCAGCCTGCCAGGTTATGCAATAGCAGGACTGGGCTTTGCTTTCCACTGCCCCCCCGGTGGAGCTGTGAGTTTACTGCAAGGAAAAGAGTCATCCCAGCTTGTGTCCTGGCTTCATCATGATGATGATCGTTTTTGATCCTGTCCTGGGGCTTGAACTCAGGGGCCTGGTAGCTGTCCATGAGCTTCATTTTGCACCTGCTGTAGGAGCCACACCCCACTTCCAGTTTTCTTTTTTTTCTTTTTTCTTTTGTAGTAGTGGAATGGAGATAAGAGCCTCACAGACTTTCCTGCTCCGGTTGGCTTCCATTCACCATCTTTTGATCTTAGCCTCCTGAGTAGCTGGGATTACAGGCGTGAGCCAGGGATGCTACCATCTGGCCTAATTATTATTTTTATTTTTATTTTTTTGTTGGTCGTGGGGCTTGAACTCTGGGCCTGGGCGCTATCCCTGCACTCTTCAGCTCAAAGCAAGCGCTCTACCAGTTGAGCCACAGGGCCATTTCCAGTTTTCTAGTAGTTGTATTGGAGATAAGAGTCTCACGGGGCTTCCTGCCCAGGCTGGCTTTGAACTGTGATCCTCAGATCTCAGCCTCCTGAGTAGCTAGGATTACAGGTGTGAGCCACCGGCGCCCAGCTGGCCTAATTATTAACAGCATTCTTTCTCTTGTTCAAAACAATCCAGGGGAGGTAGCGTACAATAGAAACTGTTGGATCCCTGGTTTTAATGCACGTAGATTTTATGACGTGGCTACCTTATTTTTTTCTTTTAACAGAGTCGTAGCTACTTAGGAGGCTGCAGTCTGAAGATCATCTCTTTTGATTGCACAGGTGTCAGCCAGGCCTGGCGTTTTGCTACACCCGCACTGGAAAGAGGAGAGTAGTTCAGGGCAGAGAGAAGGAAGGCAAGACTGAGACCTCTTCTTCCCTGGGTCACATTCCTAATTGCAGGCCTCACTGGGACACTCCTCTGAGAGCAAATAAACACCTTGGACAATTGTTCTTAATCTCCACAAGAATTTCTCTTGGATCAAGGCACTGAGGGTCTGGGCCTCACCCTCCTCTTCAGTGCTCTCTAAGGCCTGCTAGCCTCTGGCCATTTTGTTCTCAGAAGAAAAAAAAAAGATATCAGCTGCCAGCCCTACTCCATCGTAGGAGGATTGCTGTGGTTTGGATCAATCTCATCTCCCCAAAGAGTCTCCAATATAACAGCCTTATGGTTGGTGGACCCCTTGGAAGATAATTAGATCCTCAAGGTACCCCTGTCACTCATGGACTCAAGTCTTTCTCAAGAGACTGGGGGCTGGTGGCTCATTCCTGTCATCCTAGCTACTCAGAGGCTGAGATTTGAGGGTCATGGTTCAAAGCCAACCTGGGCAGCAAAAACTGAGATTCTTACCTCTAATGAATCACTGAAAAGCCAAAGTGGAACTGTGCCTCAAGTGGTAGAGCACTAGCCTTGGGAAAAAGAAACTCAGGAACAAAGCTGAGCACTGAGTTCAAGGCCCAGAACAGGAACCAAAAGAGAAAGAGACCAAGACTGAGACAGAGACAGAGAGGCTAAATTGAGTCTCTTGGAACTAGATTAGTTGCCATGAGAACAGATGGTTATAAATCAAGTTTAACTCCTGGCATTTTGGCCTCATCTACACACATCTTCTTACCACCCTCCCACATGTTCCCAACCACGTAAGGCACCCACGATGAAGCCTTCATCAGGAGCCTAGCAAATGCCAGCACCACAAAGACATACAATGGAAGAAACACAGCCTCTTCAACCGCTGGTGCTGGGAAAACTGGGCGGCCACATGCAGAAAACTAAAAGTGGACCCCAGCCTATCACCATGCACCAACACCAACTCAAAATGGATTAAAGACCTTAACATCAAACCTGAATCTCTGAAACTACTGCAGGACAGAGTAGGAGAGACACTTGAAATAATAGGCACAGGAAGGAACTTCCTGAACAGAGTCCCAGGGTCACAACAAGTTGGAGAGAGACTCGACAAATGGGACTACCTTAAAATAAAAAGCTTCTGCACAGCTAAATCTATCGCAACTAAGCTAGAAAGACAACCAACTAATTGGGAAAAAATATTTACCAGCAATATATCAGACAAGGGGTTAACATCCTGTATATACAGGGAACTCAAGAAACTAATCCCTCCCAAACCTAACAAACCAATTACTAAATGGGCAAGGGAACTAAAGAGGGACTTCTCAAATGAAGAAATAAAAATGGCAAAGAAACACATGAGGAAATGTTCATCATCCCTGGTGGTGAAGGAAATGCAAATAAAGACAACCCTGAGATACCACCTTACCCCAGTCAGAATGTCCCACATCCACAAATCAGCCAACGACAAATGCTGGAGGGGATGTGGAGAAAGAGGAACCCTATTACACTGCTGGTGGGAATGTACACTTATACAACCACTTTGGAAAGCAGTCTGGAGGGTCCTTAGAAAGCTAAAGATTGACCTCCCTTACGACCCAGTCATACCACTTCTAGGCATCTACCCTGAACAACAGGAACCAATATACAAGGACACGTGCACCTCCATGTTTATTGCAGCACTGTTCGCAATAGCTAGGATATGGAAACAACCTAGGTGCCCCACCACAGATGAATGGATCCAAAAATTGTGGTATCTATACACAATGGAATATTATGCAGCCATTAGAAATGACAAAATAATGGCATTTGCAGGGAAATGGATGGAGCTAGAAGGAATCATGTTGAGCGAGGTAAGCCAAGAACGAAGAGACAAACGGTACATGGTCTCCCTCATAAGTGGATGCTAAATCCAAAAGGTTAGGTGATACGACAAAACTAACAGGACTTAAGAAACAAAGAACTCCCGCTCATATGGTTGAACCACTACTAAATATCCTCATGCTGCTGATCACAAATATGGTACATAACATGTGAACACTGTTATATATTACAGACTGTGGTAGACAATTTGCTCCAGGGAAGTTAGAATGAACTTGTGACTTTGAAATTATGTAATCATTTAATCACAATCAAAAAAAAAAAAAAAAAAAAAAGAACCTCGGGGAAGGGAGGGAGGGAGGGGATGGTAGGGGGAAAACAGTGGAGGGGGTAACAATGTTCAAGAGGAAGTGTACTCATAACCTCACTCATGTAACTGTAACCCTCTGTATAGTAGCTTTACAATAAAAAAAAAAAAAAAAAAAAAAAAAAAAAATAAATTCACAGAGAAAAAAAAAAAAAAAAAAAAAAAAAAAAAAAAAATAAATCAAGTTTAACTCCTGGCATTTTGGCCTCATCTACACACATCTTCTTACCACCCTCCCACATGTTCCCAACCACGTAAGGCACCCACGATGAAGCCTTCATCAGGAGCCTAGCAAATGCCAGCACCACAAAGACATACAATGGAAGAAACACAGCCTCTTCAACCGCTGGTGCTGGGAAAACTGGGCGGCCACATGCAGAAAACTAAAAGTGGACCCCAGCCTATCACCATGCACCAACACCAACTCAAAATGGATTAAAGACCTTAACATCAAACCTGAATCTCTGAAACTACTGCAGGACAGAGTAGGAGAGATACTTGAACTAATAGGCACAGGAAGGAGCTTCCTGAACAGAGTCCCAGGGTCACAACAAATTGGAGAGAGACTCAACAAATGGGACTACCTTAAAATAAAAAGCCTCTGCACAGCTAAATCTATCACAACCAAGCTAGAAAGACAACCAACTAATTGGGAAAAAATATTTACCAGCAATATATCAGACAAGGGGTTAACATCCTGTATATACAGGGAACTCAAGAAACTAATCCCTCCCAAACCTAACAAACCAATTACTAAATGGGCAAGGGAACTAAAGAGGGACTTCTCAAATGAAGAAATAAAAATGGCAAAGAAACACATGAGGAAATGTTCATCATCCCTGGTGGTGAAGGAAATGCAAATAAAGACAACTCTGAGATACCACCTTACCCCAGTCAGAATGTCCCACATCCACAAATCAGCCAACGACAAATGCTGGAGGGGATGTGGAGAAAGAGGAACCCTATTACACTGCTGGTGGGAATGTACACTTATACAACCACTTTGGAAAGCAGTCTGGAGGATCCTTAGAAAGGTAAAGATTGACCTCCCTTATGACCCAGTCATACCACTTCTAGGCATCTACCCTGAACAACAAGAACCAATATACAAGGACACGTGCACCTCCATGTTTATTGCAGCACTGTTCACAATAGCTAGGATATGGAAACAACCCAGATGCCCCACCACAGATGAATGGATCCAAAAATTGTGGTATCTATACACAATGGAATATTATGCAGCCATTAGAAATGACAAAATAATGGCATTTGCAGGTAAATGGATGGAGCTAGAAGAAATCATGTTGAGCAAGGTAAGCCAAGAGCAAAGAGACAAACAGTACATGATAAGTGGATGTTAAATCCAAAATTTAGGTGATATGACAAAATTAACAAGACTTAAGAAACAAAGAACTTCCACTCATCTGGTGGAACCACTACTAAATAACCCCATGCTGCTGATCACATGTATGGTGTATATGTGTACACCGTTACATGTTATAGACCATGATAGACAATTTGCTCCAGGAAAGTTAGAATGAGCTTGTGACTTTAAATGAGCATCATTATTCCACAGTAATGTGAAATTTGGAAAATTATGTAATCACTTAATCACAATTTAAAAAAAACACTAGAAAACTAGAAGTGGCGCTATGGCTCAAGTGGTAGAACATGAGCCTTGAGCTGAATTGCTGAGGGACAGTGCCCAGGCCTAGAGCTCAAGCCCCACGACTGACAAAAACAGAGAGAGAGAGAGATCTTTGATGCGATTGGTTCTAACATATTTATAAGATTATGTCTTTGTTGACTTGTATGCCCCTCCCCCATGGTGCAACCCCTGCTTTCACTATATATGATGTTGGTATCTGTGGAGGGGAAGGGAAAAAACAAATTGTTAAAACAGGGATACAGGAGGATCCACTGCAACAATGAGATGTACAAGTCGTTATGTCGAAAAAGAACTTTACAAATTTGGTGGGGGGAGGACAGAGGGGAGGGGGGATACGAAGGGACGGGAAGGGGAAACAAAGCAGGAGGCTACAATGCTTGATAAGAAATGTGCTCATTACCTTACCCATGTAATTGTAACCCCTCTGTACAGTATTTTCACAATAAAAATATATTTTTTAAAAATGCCAGCACCAGGATCAGGAGTTCAAGCAACCTCTTTTCCCGGCTGGGAAGGTGGCTCAGTGGTAGAGCGCTTTCCTTGCATGAATGAGGCCCTGGGTTCGATTGCTCAGCACCACATAAACAGAAAAAAGGCAGAAGTGGCGCTGTGGCTCAAGTGGTAGAGCGCTAGCCTTGAGCTGAAGAGCGGAGGAACAGTGTCCAGACCCAGAGTTCAAGCCCCACGACCAACAATAACAACAACAAAAAAAACCTCTTCTCTTGATAAACTGTCCAGGCTTGCATATTTTCTGATGGCAACAGCAAATAAGCTCACACAGAAGGGAAGAGTTTAAGTTCCTGTCTTCTTGAATCTGGTTGATCTTAATCAACATACTCCCTTCAAGTATCAGACTTCTCTTCCATGTAATTAAGACAGGAGCTGTGAATAAATACCTCTACCCACATTTCCTTCCTGCTCAAGAAGACAGCTACAGCTGCATTTCCTCTGAAGTGAGGTTGTGTTATGTGACTGGGTTCTGTGTATGTATGTGTGTAAGTATGTATGTGTAGGTCATGGGGCTTGAACTCTGGTCCTGCATGCTGAGTTTCTTTTGCTCAAGACTAGCACTCTACCACTTGAGCCACAGCACTATTTCCAGCTTTTTCTGAATAGTTTATTAGAGATAAAGAGTCTCATGAGGCCAAGTGCTAGTGGCTCATGCCTGAAACCCTAGCTACTCAAGAAGCTGAGCTCTGAGGATTGCTGTTCAAACCCAGCCCAGGCAAGAAAGTCTGTGTCTCAAAGAAGGCCAGATCTGGCACTGTGATATTGGCAGTGTGTTAGCCTTGAGCAAAAGAAGATCACGGACAGAGCTTAATCCCAATGTTCAAGTCTTAAGACTAGCACCAAAAGTTTCAAGGATTTTCTTGCCTGGGCTGGCTTTGAATTATGATCCTCACGTCTCAGCCTCCTTAGTAGCTAGGATTACAGGCATGAGCCACCAGCACCTAGCCGTGGCTGAGTTCTGGACATGGAATCTGAAGGAAAATAGTGTTCCTGATCTGGTCTCCAAAAGAAGATCCCAGTTAGGCACCAGTGGCCCAAACCTGTAATCCTAGAGATTCAGGAGGCTGAGAACTGTTAATCACAACTTGAAACCAGCCCAGTCAAGAATGTCCATGAGACTCTTATCTCCAGTTATTTTTTAAAAAGCTGGAACTGGAGCCATGACTCAAGTGGTAGAGCACTGGCCTTGAGCAAAACAAACTCAGGGACAGCACCCAGGACCTCAGTTCAAATCCCAAGACAGTAAAAAAGGAAAAAAATGCTATCTGAGCCAGGTTCTAATGGCTCACATCTGTAATCCTAGTTATTCAGGAGACTGAGATCTGAGGATTATAAAATGATGGAAGTAGAGCTGTGGCTCCAGTGGTAGAGCACCTATCAGCCTTGAGTGCAAAAGCTGAGGGACAGATCCAGGCCCCTAGTTCAAGCCCTAATACCAGCACACACGAACACACAAGATCATGACTTAAACTGCAGACAGCTCGGCCTTCAATTCTGCCCCTACCCAGTTCCTTCACTTCTATTTGTCTCTGTTTCTCCCTGTTTGTCAAAAAAAGCAACTATATATTGTGATATAATATCTTGTACAAGATAAACAAAGTGGGAGGAGAGAGAGTTGAGCTTGGCTTCCTCTGCAGGCCAGAAGATGACATGTGAGCCATGAACTGGACTAGCGCACACATGGAAATACCTGCAGACAGCATTCAAGCAGCTGGACCTGCCCACAGCTTGGGCTTTTGTCCCCAAAGCAGAGGGCACTGACATGAAGCACCAGGCAGGAAACTGAGGCAGGGAGCCTGCATGGTAATGACTGTATTAGTTGTCAGGCTCTAGTAAGAAAATAGCATGGGCTGGGTGGTCTCAATGACAGCACTTCCTGTCCCCTGATGGACGAAGGGTAGAGAAGGCCATGATTAGACTATCAGTGGGTCTGGCTTTTCCAAGGCTGGCAGGGACAAGTAGCACCATACCTGTTAGATAGCTCCTGGTTTTGTGGTCATCTTTGCCATGCCAGGGCTGGTAGAGGCATCACTTAATCTCTGCTTTTATCTTTAGGCCCTGAATTCAAGACTCAGGACTGTCAGGAAGGAAGGAGGGGCGTTCACGCTAATCCTAACCTCCAAAGGCAGCAGGTGTCTCAGGATCTCCAACATTTGGCACAGGGAATGTCCCTGCAGGCTGGGGCGCACTGATCTGGGGCACGAGGCAAGGGGTCAGGGTGCCATGGGCTGCTGAGACTCTCAGGGCTGCTTTATTGTTTCGTTCTTTGATTTCATGTCAGTCCTGGGGCTTGAACTCAGGGCCTGGGTGCTATCCCTGAGCTCCTTTTGGCTCAAGGACAGAATGGTACCATTTCTGAGGCACAGCTCCACTTCCAGGTTTTTCTGTAATTAATTGGGGATAATAAGAGTCTCACAGACTTTCCTGCCCAGGCTGGCTCCAAACTGTGATCCTCATACCTCAGCCTCTTGAGTAGCTACGATGACAGATGGGAGCCATTAGTGCCTGGCTTCTCAGGGCTGTTTTATTCTTTCATTCTTTTCTTTCATGGCAGTACTGGGCTTGAATGCAGGACCTGGGCACTACCCCTGAGCTTTTTCACTCAAGGCAGGTTGCTCTACCACTTGAGTCACACAGTTCTGCTTTTAGCTTTGCAATGGCTAATTGGAGATAAGAGTCTTTTGGACTTCTCACTCCTGGCTGACTTTGACCCCTGATCCTCAGATCTCAGTCTCCTGAGTAGCTAGGATGACAAGTGTGAGCCCAGCACTCAGGTAGGCTTTGAGACTCCATGATAACATGTATGTCCCAAACGCGGCAGGTAAGAGTTTTTTGTTTTTTTTTTTGGTTGGCCCTGGGGCTTGAACTCTGGGCCTGGGCGCTATCTCTCAGCTCTTCAGCTCAAGGCGAGCACTCTACCACTTGAGCTACAGCGCTACTTCCGGTTTTCTGCTGGTTTATTAGAGATAGGAGTCTCACGGTCTCTCCTGCCCAGACTGGCTTTGAACCGCGATCCTCAGATCTCAGCCTCCTGAGTAGCTAGGATTACAGGCTTGAGCCACCAGCGCCCGGCAGGTAAGAGTTATTGAATAAAAGTCCACTCCTCCTCACCCTGCTTCTGATTGGCCAGGACCAGTGGTGGGGTGGGGCTGAGGCACTGGGCAGCTGGACAAAGTGAAGACATGGAGGTTCCAGGAGGACATACGGGGCGGGTTGGGAGGGATAAAGTTGTTCTAATCTGATATGGAGTGCTGTGACCCAGATCTCAGACTCATCCAATCTAGGGATGTCTCCACATAGCAGCTCACCACACGAGATGTGCAGAGAAAATGGACAACGGAGGTCAAACATCAAGCCTTGCTTTCACCCGAACCCTGCCCCTAAATTATGGGGACACTCTGAGATCAGATTCCATCAGTTGGCGAATATTCTCTTTCTAAGCTGGCATTCATTTCACAGAAGCTGCTGGAGAGAGGGGCTAAGATCTAGTGGAGTCAAGGATGGGGACCCACTGTCCAGTGAGAAAATGGTGTGTGACAATGCTTGGAGACACGGGGTGCAGGTGGCTCACATCCTGTTACTCAAGAGGCTGAGATCTGAGGATCCTGGTTTGAGACCAGCCAGGAAGGAAAGTCCATGAGTATCTCATCTCCAAGGAACCACAAAAGAGTCAGAAGTGGAGGTGTGGCTCGAGTGTTAGAGTGCCAATCTTGAGCAAAATAAAGCTAAGAAAAAGTACAAGGCCCTGAGTTCAAGCCCTGGTACAGGCCCACAGCAGAACAAACATTTATTTTTTAATAAATAAAATAAAATATCCATTTTAGAGGTGGAGAGAGTAGCTCCGTGTTAGAATACTTGCTTGATTTGTAACAGACCATGGGATTCAAACTTAGCATGCCAAGTAATAATAATAATAATCATAATACATCACTTCTAAAGAAAATTTACTTTTTAAAAACTTCCTCTGGCTTCTAGTGACTGGGCTAGAAATGGAGGAGTAAGGTAGAGACAGAGACACAGACACAGACAGAGAGCCAGCCAGTCCTAATCTTCCCTAGATGTCCCTGGGCCCCCTTCTGAATTTCACAATCATTAAACGGGTGAGAGAAGAGGGGGAGCACTGAGACCCAGAAGCCGATCCAAAAAGCACTGACCCCCAAAAAGCTGCTCACAAACCTGTGCACCAGCCAGAATCTACCCTGGGGTGGTTTCCATCTTCCTGAGTTGTCTTACTAACTAGGGAGCTGATTGCTTACATTGTCTCCGTTTCAGAAAAGAGTAGAGTATTACTGACATAGAGTAAAAGGCTCAGCTAGAGAGCTAGGGAGACCTCAGATAAGCAAGAAACACACACACACACACACACACACACACACACACACACACACACACACACACACACACACACACACACACACACACACACACACACACACACACACACACACACACACACACACACACAGGATCAAGGTTAATCACCTAGGACAGCGCGCCACCTAGTGGTCACTGTGTGCCCTGCTTCTGAACTGAAAAGGAGACAAGATTGAAAGAATAAGAAATCCCAACTCTGGCGGCTCAAGTGTGTAATCCTAGTTACCCAGGAGGCTAAGATTTGAGGATCACAGTTCAAAGCCAGCCCAGACAGAAAAGTACCTGAGACTTTTACCTCCAAGAAACAGAAAAAAAGCCAGACATGGAGCTGTGAATCAAGTAGTAGAGTAGAGCCACCAGCCTTGAGTGAAAAAGCCAAGGGACAGAGCCCAGGCCTTGTGTTCAAGCCCCAGCACTGGCACACACACAAAAAGAAACAGGACTGGGAATATGACTCAGTGGTAGAGTGCTTGCCAAGCATTCATGATGCCCTGGGTTCGATTCCTCAGTACCACATAAACATAAAAGGCCTCAAGTAGCACTGTGGCTCAAGTGGTAGAGTGCTAGCATTGAGCAAAAGAAGCTCAGGGACAGTACCCTAAGTGCAAGTCCCAGGACTGGCAAAAAGAAAAAGGAAAGAAAAACACCAGAAGAAAAAAAAGGGCATAGAGTGTAACTCAAGTGGCAGAGTGCATGCCCTAGCAAGTGTGAGAATCCAACTCTCAGTACTGATCCCAAAAACAACTCAACTTGGTACGTGTGTGTGTGTGTGTGTGTGTGTGTGTGTGTGTGTGTGTGTGTGTGAGATTGGCAGGGCCTGGGCATTGTCTCTGAGCTCTTTTGCTCAAGGCTAGCATTCTACACTTTGAGCCATAGAACCACTTCCAGCTTTTCCTGAGTAGTTTATTGAAGATAAGAGTCTCAGGAACTTTCTGCCCAGGTTGGGTTAAACCATGATCTTCAGATCTCAGCCTCCTGAGTAGCTAGGATTATAGGCATGAGCCCCCAGTGCCTGGCTTTCAACCTAGTATATTTATGTGTGTGTCTGTGTGTGTGTGTATATACATATATATGTATATGTATATTTATGCATATATGTACATATTTATATTTATGCATATATGTGCATATATATGCATATATAACCTATTTCAAGTACAGTGTTGCACACTGATGCGTCTGTGTGGTCTATTCTCCACTGTACCCCAAGTACCCCACACACAGGCCTAGTCATAGAGGTGACTCACCCTGCAGATAAGCTGAAAAGTCAGGTGCTAGTGTCTCACACTTATCATCCTAGCTATTCAGGAGACTGAGATCTGAGGATCCCAGTTCAACACCCACCCACACAGGAAAGTCCATGAGACACTTATCTCCAATGAACCTCCAAAAAAAACAGAAAACAAAATAAAACAAAAAGAATAACAAAGAACAGAAGTGGAGGTGTGGCTCAAATGGGAGAGTGTAAGCCTTGAGCACAAAAGCACAGGGACAGTGCCCAGGCCCTGAGTTCAAGCTCCTACCCTGCCACAAAATAAATAAGCAAGCAAGTAAGCAAGCTAAGATGAGGAGGTCCCGGGAGCCTTCACTAACTGACACAGGAGGAGAAAGCTTCTGGATCTTTCCCACTCATCCTCATTCTGGAAGGCAGGGCATGGTAGCAATGGGAAATGAGTTCAATGGAGACAGAATTCACTTCTATGACTAACTCCCACAGGCGGCAGCGTCCAATGAAGATCTTCTAAATGAAGAAAACTACGAAGGAAGCAAAAAGAAGGGGGAGGATGAAGGGGAAGAGGAGGAGGAAGAGGAGGGAGAGGAGGAGGACAAGGAAGCGGAGGAGGAGGAGGAAGAGTGTGAGAAGGAGAGGGAAAGAGAGGGGGAGAGGGAGAAGCAGCAGCAGCAAAATGTCGTCATGGGAAAAAGTGCGGGAACAGAAGACATGGTACAAAAGGAAATGTAGCCGGGCGCCAGTGGCTCATGCTTGTAATCCTAGCTACGCAGGAGACTGAGATCTGAGGACCAGAGTTCAAAGCCAGCCTGGGCAGGAAAGTCCGTGAGACTTTATCTTCAATAAACCACCAGAAAACCAGAAGTGGTGCTGTGTTTCAAGAGGTAGAGAGCTCGCCATGAGCTGAAGAGTGCAGGGGCAGCTCCCATGCCCAGAGTTCAAGCCCCACGACCAACAAAAACAAAAGCAGAAGGAAATGGACTCATTACCTGACTCATGTAATTGTGATCCCTCCGTACATCACCTCTACAACAATAAAGTAAATCCATCTTTAAAATTGTCATTTCAAAGAAAAGTGCTTCATTTGTAAAGTGAGGACAGGGAAAATAATAAAGTAGCAGAATGGTTCATAGAGGGTTAACTTTTTTGTTTGTAGAGATTAAGGCAGAGAGAAGCATCATGCTTTTTTGTTGAGATGGAGTCTCATTAACTGTTTGCCTAGGCTATCCTCAAACCGTGATACCTGTTGTCAGCCTCATAAGAAGCCAGAATTACAGGTGTGAGCCACGGTGCCTGGCTGAAACAATTATTTTTACAATGACTCTCTCTTTATTTTCTTTCTTTTTTGTTTTCCTAGTCTTGGGGCTTGAACTCTGAGCCTGGGCACTGTCCCTGAGTTTCATTTCACTCAAGGCTAACACTCTACCACTGAGCCACAGCGCCACTTCCAGCTTTTTCTGTCTATGTGGTACTGAGAAATCGAATCCAGGGCTTCAAGCATACTAGGCAAGCACTCTACCACTGAGCCACATTCCCAGCCCTCTTTATTTTTTTAAATGGAGGCAGAGTCTCACTATTAGCTCAGGTTGGCTTGGAATTCTCAATGCTCCTGCCGCAGCTTCCAAAGTGCTCTGATTACAGTCACACAACACCATACTGAGCCACAAATAACATTTTATAACATAAGTGGGCTGGAACAAGATGATAGCTCGATACAGAAATGAACCTAAAGATAGATCTAGGTTTAGCCTGGTATGAGGGCATCTGGACTTCCAGGACTCAGGAGGCTAAGGCAGGAGGGTCTGAGTTTCAGGGTAGCCTTGGCCACATAGGGAGAGCTTGTGAAAGAAAAGGGCTGAGAAGAAAAGAAAAGAGAAGAGAAGAGAAAAGGAAAGAAAAGAAAAGAGAAAAAAGGAAAAGAAGGGAATGTTAAGTTGGTACTAGACCTAGAACTGACTCACTGGAGAGAAAATTGGACTTTCTCACAAGCTATTGGCTATTTTTCTGAGGTTATGGGAGAGTCTTTATCTAAGTAACAATATGGCCTCTGTTTCCAAGCATTTCCTCTCCCCACCATCCCACAACTTGTACAGTCAATTCCTCACATATTCACCTACCAAAACTCAATGAATAAATTCAATTCTTATTCCTTGCTGTATGTAGCCTTAGGCTGGTGTAAAAAAAATCTGAGCCTTTTGTACTTTTGTGTGACTCCATGCATGCGTGCATCATTAACATTGTTTCCTCCCATTCGTGGGTCTATGGTCACTCAATTTACTGGAGAGATTCAAATAATTGAGTGGCTGAACGGTAAAGGAAAAGAGTAAGTCCCCTCCAAGTGTAGGAGACAGAAGATAAGAGGTTCTTCAAAGCTGCTTCTTCCTGAGAAACACTGACTCCTGAATTGGGTCATGAATCAATGGGAACAGGGTAACAACCTGGTAGCCCCAATCCCTTCACTGTGTACCTCAAATCCTTTGTTTTGAGCAGTTATGACAGCTATCTTGGACAGCCATCTTGGAAGCCATCTTGAACGGCCATCTTGGACAGCCATCTTGGACAGTCATCATAGAAGCCAAGAAAGGCAGACCACTTTGCCATGGGTCAATGACTGTTGCTGTCCCAAGGCCCCACCTGGGCTATCCTGAGACCAAGGGGCTGTCAGACCTTGTCTGATCACCTCTGCTCACAGGTATGCCTTGGGGCTGTTGTGACTGCATACATTCTCCCTTTCTGCCCTCAGGTCCTCATCTACTCAAGCCTAACGCAAATGTCTGCACCCCTGGAAGATGGTTGAAGAGATCTTAAAGCCTGCCTTCCTGTGGCGGCCAGGTAATAAATCCCCTTTCTCTGCCCTTCATTCTGTCTTTTAGTTTGGTGGATAGGGGTAGTGACCCAATCTGACATGTGCAACTCCTAGATTTTGAGCCTGAGTTCTGAAAACTCCTCTTTCAAGGAGACTGGGGAGATGGGGTGAGAGGAGAGTGTCTGAGAGAATGGCGAAGGAGTACCTGAAGCCATAGAGGTCAAGGGTGTGTCTGGAGACAGCAGTTGGTAGTCAAAGGTCAACTAACAGTGTCCCCAGCCAGAATGCCTTTGCTACAAGGCCTGGGGAAACAGCCTGGATCTCGAAATTCCACTTCCTAAAGTTCTATGTGTTAGGTGGGACAGCTTGGAAGAAATGAATGGAGAGACCCATGAGAGATAAGCAAGGCTGTGGGAGAAAAGATCCAGGAGTGAGTTCAGTGCAGTGGACCAGAGAGGAGACAGGCCATGGCTTAGCCTAAGATAGTAAGGCCAGCTGCAGACCAATAGCTTGGAGGATCTAGAACAAAATAATCTGCAGCAATTTCTAGAACTTGTATCTACAACACCCAGCCTACTGGAACCCCAGGATTGTCAGCCTTCTAGAAAAATCCATGGTACTCAGCTAGGCTCTCTTTTAAGCCTTGCCAAACCCTGGTACCTGTCTCTGCTGAGATGTAGCTGTAGGAAAGAGTGGAAGAGGCCTGGCCTTTGACAGCCAAAGCACATGTGGTATGAGTGTATCTTCTGGCCTGGGGTGAGGAGTCAGCTTGGGAGGGAGGCCAGGATCCACCCAGAATGACTCAATTACTGTAAAATCTTCCAGTAGCAACCTCTACATCTTTGTTCTGTGCACTTGTTGCTTTGGGGTGAATGTTTAGAGGCTGTCAAGTTATCCTTCAATCATTTCTTCAGAGCTGAAACCCAGAGCCTCAAGTCTATAGTACTAGCTTCTACGAGTCTGAGATCCCAAGGATCAAGGTTCAAGGCTAGGTTGGGCAGTAAAGTCCATTCCATTTCATCTATTAAAAATTAACCATAGCCAGGAGCCAGGGCTCACACCTGTAATCCTAATTACTCAGGAGACTGAGATCTGAGGATCATAGTTCAAAGCCAGCCTGGGCAGGAAAGTCTGTGAGACTTTTATCTCCAATTAACCACCAGAAAACCTGAATTGGTGCTATGGCTCAAATGATAGAGCTCAAAAGCTCAAGGACAGCACCCAGGCCCAGCGTTCAAGCCCCCACAGCTGACAAAAAAAAATTAACCAGAAATGGCCAGGCATTGGTGGCTCAAACTTGTCACACTAGCTATTCAGGAGGCTGAGATCTGAGGATCACAGTTCTAAGCCAGCTCAGCCAAGAAAGTCCATGAGATTCTTATCCCCAGTGAACCAGCAAAAAGCTGGAAGTAGGGGTTTGGCTCAAGAGGTAGAGTGCCAGCCAATGAATGAACAAGCCAAGTGAGAGCAGAAGGCCCTCAGTGCAAGTCCCAATACTGGTATAAAAACAAAGGGAGTAAAACAGAGAGAGAGCACTGGGGGAAGGGACAAGGGAAGAGCACAGTTAGGAAACAGGTGCAGGCAAGTGAGGGGCGGCGGATGATGTTCTCAGGACAGCAAATGGTGGCTGGCCACAGTCACAGGCATTGTTGCCTGGCAGATGCTCTGCTTCTCTTTTCCTTGGGGGCAGCTTCCATCCCTCCTTGTGAAATGTTATTGGTCCTGTCCTTCCTCCAACCCTGGGGAGAAAGGCATGGAGAGAAGCATGTGCACTGGACACAGAAATACCAAGCTTTCCTCTTTTGCAGTGCCTTTGTGTGTGTGTGTGTGTGTGTGTGTGTGTGTGTGTGTGTGTGTGTGTGTGTGTGTGTGTGTTTGTTCTTGAGCTTGAATTCAGAACCTCGGCACTGTTCCTAGGCTTTTCTTTGGTCAGTTGTTGGGCTTGAACTCTTGGTCTGGGCACTTGGTTTAGGCACTGTCCCTAGGCTCTTCAAATCAAAGTGAGTGCTCTAATACTTGAACCACACCACCATTTCCAGTTTTCTAGTGGTTAATTGGAGATAAGAGTCTCACAGACTTTACTGCCCAGGCTAGCTACTCAGCCTTCTGAGTAGCTAGGATTACAGACATGAGCCACCAGTGCCCACCCCCTAAGCTTTTTTACTCAAAGCTAGTACTCTACCACTTGAGCCAAAGTTTCATTTCTGGCTTTTTGCTGGTTCATTGGAGATAAGAGTTTCATAACCTTTCCTGCCTGGGCTAGATTTGAACTGAGATGCTCAGATCTCAGCCTCATGAGTAGTGAGGGTAACAGGCATGAAACACTGGGACACAGCAAGGCATTTATTTGTATTGCTTATTATATCTGGACTTGGCTCTATTTTCAACCAGGCTGAAGTGGTGTTCCTATTAAATCCTGAATACACAGCCGAGCACCAGTGGTTCACAATTGTAATCCTCGCTACTCAGGAGGCTGAGATCTGAGGATCCCAGTTCAGAGCCAGCTTGGGCAGAAAAGCCTGTGAACCTCTTACTTCCAAAAACTACTCAGAAAAAGCCAGGAGTGGCACTGTGGCTCAAGTGGTATTGGGTTAGCTTTGAGCACAAAAAGGCTCAGGGACAGTGCCTAAGGCCTGAGTTCAAGCCCCAGGACTGGCAAGAAAATAAAAATAAATTTAAAGCTCCTGACCACAAACTTGCTGGCACAAAAGAGTTAACAGGCACCTAGAAGCAAGGTAGCTGAACTTAAGGCATCTGGCTTTTTCTAGAAGCTGCCAACCCTACCTCTGCCACCCCTCCAGCAAGTGGCCTCCAGGGGAAATAAATAGAACAATCAATAATTAGCATCAGGTGCAGGTGGCTGCAGGTAAACCAAGCCTCAGATGGCCACAGTCCCTTTATTTACATACTAGTACTTCCTATCTGGAGGCCCCCTCCCTAAATCTGATCCCAGAAGAAAAAGGGAAGTGAGAGGAGGGCCGGGGTGACCTGGGTTATCCTCTCATGCCTGTGTCCCCAACATCAGGCTGGGGTTCCTAGGAGAAATCTGACCACCAAGAGAGACAAGCTGGCCAGCCAGGAGGCGGGGCATGCCGGAGCCCCGCCCCTGCCCCGCCCTCTCCACCCTCCTGCGCCTGATCTCTTCTGGCCCAGCCCCTGGGAGGAGGGGAGAGAGTCGACCTGCAGAGATGGACGCGGCCAGCACCTGGGCGCTGTTGCTGCTGCTGCTGCTGGGAAAACTGGTGACATTGTCACTTTGGGGACCCGGGCCACCGGCCACCTGCCCCCAGGGCCCACGCCACTGCCTCTACTGGGTAACTTCTTCCAGCTGCGTCCTGGGGCCATCTGCTCCAGGCTCATAGGGTGAGTGAGCCTGGCAACGATCTGGCTCGGGGCAGGGAGCAAGAGGGTGTGGGATCCCCTGAGTACTAGGGAAAAAAAGGCAGGTGCAAGGGGTCTCAGCGTCAAAGGGGACCCTCTAGGCAGGAGTAGTGCTGAGAGGGAAGGGGTGTCCTGCAGAGAGATGATCCTAGGCTAGGAGAAGCCACAGAGTCCTCTAAATGGAGTCAAAGTTGGGGGAGCAGGATCCAGGAAGTGGGGAGGGGTCCACAGCACCCTGGAAAAGTGGTGGGCAAGGAAGGACCACAAAGAAAAGCCCTGGGGAGGAAGAGTAGCTGCTGTGGTTGAGTTGAGCTTGTTGCCAGGAGTAGAAGAATTATTTTACCAGGCCTGGAACATGAATTTAGGGCTTGAGCACTGTCCTTGAGCTATTTTGTTCAAGGCTGGTGCTCTATCACTTGAACCACAGCCCCACTTCCAGCTTTTTTTTTACTGGGTCATTAGAGGGAAGAGTCTCATAGACTTTCCTGCTCAGGCTGGCTTTGAAACAGCATCCTCAGATCTCAGGTTCCTGAGTACTTAGGATCACAGGCATGAACCACTGGCACCCACACTAACTTTCTAGAATCTTGAGAAACTGACCCTCCAACTTGTGAAATAATCTGACCACAAGAAGAGCCCTTGTCTTCCAAACTCCTGACATTAAGCAGAGATATACCCTGATGCTCAAGTAAGTTCTCATGAAGTTTCTGATTCTGGGATTGTTTTCCACATTCTAAGATGGCCGACCAAGTGTGTCCCCTATGTGTGCTTTTGCCCTGGGCACCTGGCCGTGGGGTTCATGGCTTCCTCTCCTGTAGGGGGTGGCCCACAGACTCACCTTCATGAAAGAGTGAAAAAGGCATCGATGCAGAACTGCAGCACGTTCCCCAGGAAAGGAATTGGGGTGGGGCCTGGGGGCAGCTTTCCTCCCTTGTTGATTTGATTCCAGGCCATGAGGATGTACAGACAAGACATACTGAGTGCCAGAAACATGGTCAAGGCCCCGCCTAGGTCCACTGTGCCACACGGAGAGAGAGGTTTGCTCCTCGGCTTCAGATCCTTCCTCAATAGTTTCTGGGAGGTGAACCTAAAATCTGAGCATCCTGAAGCTCGGGTGTGCAGGGTGTAATGATTCCTTGGCAGGGGGTTTTTGTAAGTCATAATCTCCCCCCTGAGTACAATATATTGAATTCACCCTTGGGAAAATCTCTGGGAAGGGGCCTTCTCCTTTCTTCCTATTTCTTGTTGGTTTTTCTTCTTCTTCATTTTTTGTCAGTTGTGGGGCTTGAACTCAGGGCCTGGACACTGACTCTGAGCTCTTTTGCTCTACCACTAATAGAGCTAGTGCTCTACCACTTTGAGCCACAGTGTCACTTCTGGCTTTCTAGTGGTTGATTGGAGATAAGAGTCTGACAGGGACTTTCCTGCCTGGACTGGCTTTGAACCACAATCAACAGATCTCAGTCTCCTAAGTAGCTAAGATGACAGGCGTGAGTCACCAGCAGCCGGATTCCAATTCTTAATTTTGACAGGAAGCCAAAGGGAAAAGAATAATCTCTTGGATAAACTGTTGGAGCCAGTCAGAAATGGCACTGTGGCTCAAAGTGGTGGAGTGCTAGCCTTGAGCATCAAAGCTAAGAGACAGTGCCCAGGCCCTGACTTCAAACCCCATGATGAACAAAAATGGGAAATTTGTTCCATAAATACTTGACATCAAGTTAACTTAAAATACCACAGGCTGTTATGGCCGGGCAGGTGTGATGCCACCGGGGTCTGGTCTGGGGCTGGTGTGGTGGTTTGGATGCTGAATGTCCTCCAACAAAGGCTTGGGCCCCAACTGGCTGTGAGTGGACAGAGGTAAAAACTCTAAGAGTCTGGACTTAATGGGAGATGTTAGGTTATTTTGAGGCTGCCTTATAAAGGCCCATGCAGAGTTCCAAGCCCTTCCTCTTCCTCTTCCTCACTTCCCATCCATGGAGGAACAGCTTTGATCTCCCCTTCCTGTTCCAGGTACTGCCTCCTCCCACCTCCAAAGTTCTCTCTTTCACTCTATGACTCTATGACTCTATCTCTCTGTCTCTTTGTCTCTGTCTGTCTGCCTCTCTCTCTCTATCTATCTATCTATCTATCTATCTCTATCTCATGCAAGTAGAGGGGCTTGAACTCGGGGCCTGAGCACTATTCCTGAGCTTCTTTGCCCAAGGCTGGCACTCTACCACTTGAGTCACAGCTATACTTCTGGCTTTACTGTAGTTCATTGGAGAGAGTATCATTGACTTTCCTGCCCAGGCTGGTTTTGAACCACAGTGCTCAGATCTCTGCCTCCTGAGCAGGTAGGCGGACAAGCTTGAGCTAGTGGCCCCCAGCTTTAGCTGTCTCTCACAGCACCTATCACTGTCTGCCCTCACCCTGTTTATTAATCCTCTCCTGCAGTGATGTCAGTTCACCAGGAGAGGGATGTTTCCTTGGTTTGATGGCCAAATCCCAACTCAGCACTCTGCTGCCACCTAGTGGTCAAGGGGGAGCAGTGCATGAGCTCCCCTCAAACACTTGTCAGCCTGTTTGTTTGATGGTGGGTGGGGAAAACGGAAAACTCTTTGTGAACATTACTAAGAATTCACAAAATATGTACTTTGCAACATGAGAGGAAAAAAGTCACCTCATGGACAAGGTACTGGCAAACAAATCAAAATGTGTGGAATTTACAAGTCACTGTGTAGACTTCCCAGTCTTCCTAAGGGCTCAACTCCCCTGTCTAGAACCAAGCATTGTGAAATGTCAAGTGTTTGGTAAATGCCGAAGCTCACACACACACACACACACACACACACACACACACACACACACACACACACACACACACACACACAATGTTCTGTAAGCAGAATATTCTATTTACAGTATTGTGGAATATTCACACAAATACAAAATGTTCTGTAAGCAGAATACTCTGTTTACAGAGCATTGTGGAATATTCTGTGAAGCGCTCTTTCTAAAGGCAATGGGGTGAGTGCGCGTGCATGGGCGTATGCATGCACTCGCCTGAATTCATTCTCTCTCCCTCTTCCCCCACCCTCTCTGAACCTTGCTCTCTCCACTGGTTTATTCTCACCCTACTACGTTTAGACATCTGGCTTCTAACCAGATTCTGCTGTCAGCTCCTTCTCATCTGAGTGGAAATACAAGAGAAATCTGCTCCCAACCGATGTGCAAATCACAATCTAGAAACACAAGTAATATGAAAAGGCAAAGCCACATATCACTCCTTCAGGACCAAAGGGACTCACGAATAAAATCTATCAGATATTTGTAGGCAAAACTATGCTTTGATTTTAAAATGGCCCTCAAATTATCCACCCTCCTCCCCCTCAAAAAAATATAGGAAGGGAAACAATGTTACTGAAATCATTCTATGAAGCCAGTATGAGACCCTATAAACCAAAACCTGGAAAAGACATCACAAAAAGAAAATTGTCACCCAATTTCCTCAATGAGTGTGCACACAAAAATTTCCAAAAAGGCCAGGCACCAGTGACTTGGGCTGTAAACCTAGCTATTCAGGAGGCTGTGATCTGAGGGTTATGGGTCACATCCAGCCAGGGCAGGAAAGTCTATAAGACTCTTCCTCCAATGAACCAACAAAAAGCCAGAAGTGGAGCAATGGCTCAAGTGGTAGAGCACTAGCGTTGAGCATAGAAAGCTAAGTGTGATGTAAGGCCCTGGGTTCAAGCCCCAGTACTAGCACAAAAATAGATAAAAGGATGGACAGATGGATGGATAGATAGATAGATGATAGAGATGGATAGCTAGAGATAGATGAATAGACAGATAGATGATAATGAAGAAAGAAAGAAAGAAAGAAAAAGAAAGAGTAGGTACTCCAAGG
The DNA here is from genome assembly GCF_019054845.1 of Dipodomys spectabilis. Lineage (NCBI taxonomy): Eukaryota > Metazoa > Chordata > Mammalia > Rodentia > Heteromyidae > Dipodomys > Dipodomys spectabilis. The sequence goes on along the minus strand of NW_024871099.1, from coordinate 6,695,594 downwards.
TGCCAATATAAGAATCTCACCACTCAGGGGCATGGATCAAGGAGATGCTTGTTCAGAGAGAAGTAGAGGAGGAAGGTGAGAATGCAGGTGGCAGAGGGCTATGGCCTTGGGTGGTTATGATCCTTTCCATTGGGGAGGAACATGGAAAGTACCATGTGGAGTAAAAGCAGCAGACACAGGAGATCACCTGTTTGATTCTTTTTTTTTTGTTCTGTTATGAGGCCTGAACTCTGGGCCTAGGCTCCATCCCTCAGCTCTTCAGCTCAAGGCTAGCACACTACCACTTGAGCCACAGCGCCACTTCTGGGTTTTTCTGCTTATGTGGTGCTGAGGAATCGAACCCAGGGCCTCATGCAAGCAAGGGAAGCGCTCTACCACTGAGCCACCTTCTCTGATTGTATTTATTGAAAATCTGCCGAATAGAGAAGCCAGTCCACACCAGGCCCGTTGCTGGGGGCAAGGACTGGGGGAGGGAGGAATGGGAGGCAGGAATTGAGGGATGATCGTTTTATTAGGTGCCAAGTTGTGGAAGGAATGACCAAAATGTGCTGAACTCAGAACCAGTCATGGTGCAACTCTGTGAATGAGCCAAACGCCACATTGGAAAGCAGTGCATTTTGCATGCTGTGCATCTTTCTTGGGATCTACATGGAGGGCGAGGGGTGGCCCCAGGGAAGAGTTTGGACAAATTCTGGAGTCACACAGAACCCGGCCCCTCCACTCACGCCGGTGTGACCACACACCACCGATGCCATGTTGTGCTAGGGGTCTCGTGTGCATCTGTAAGAGCAGCGTGCAGCCGGGGGCTCATGCCTGTCAGCCTGGCTACTCAGGAGGCTGAGATTGGAGGATCCTGAAGACCATGGTTCAAAACCAACATTCTCCCCAACTCCTGGGCAGGAAAAATCCATGAGCCTCTTATCTCCAACGAACCAGCAAAAACAAAAAAAGCTAGAAGTTGGGTGGAGGTGTGACTCAAGTTGTAGAGCACCACCTTTGAGTGAAAAATGAAGTAAGAACATGACACTCTGGGTTCAAGCCGTAGGACAGGCAAAGAGAAAGGGAGGGAGCAAATGAGCAAGAGAGAGACACAGACAGACGTGGCCATTGTACCCACCCCATTGGACAGACAAGTTGAGTATTGAGAAGGCATAGCAGAGTCCTTGAAATCCTGCAGAGCACGGGAAGCCAATGGATGGGGGGGGGGGGGGGGGCGGGGCATGGAGCTGAGCAAGGGAGCGCCATTTTGCATTAGACAGTGGCTTAGAAACATAACCACACAAGGATCTTGAGCCAAATTTCTCCTCTCAGCCCTGCTTCTGGATATGTACACCCAAGAAAGAGGCTTTGTGGTTGTTATCATTCTTGTTGTTTTGCATGATTGCTTCTAATGGCTGAAATCTTTCTTGTCAGTTATGGGGCTGGAACTCAGGGTCTGGGTGCTAGCCCTGAGCCTCTTTGTGCTCAAAGCTAGCACTTTACCACCTGAGCCACAGCGTCACTTCAGGTTTTTCAGTGGTTCATTGGAGGTAAGAGTCTCATGGACTTTCCTGCCCAGGCTGGCTTTGAACTTTGATTCTCAGATCTCAGTCTCCTGAGTAGCTAGGATGACAGGCGTGAGCCATCAGCACCCAGCTTGCAATTGTTTAGAGGAGAAGAAAGACCTGGTCAAGCTATGAACATGAGAGACTGTTCACATCCAAGATGGTGGATAAGGCTTTCCTACAGAGGTGGGGGACATTTCATGACCTCAAATCCTCTGAGCCCTCTTCTGCGGTTCAGAGGGGCAGGAAGCGCAGCTGGTAGGTGGGGGGCACTCTGCCCACGCCACACTCACGGGGGGACAGGTCAATGTCCTTCGGAGCCATGGGGCTGGCCAAGGAGAAGTGCTGAAGGATGGTGGTAAAGAAGAGGAATAATTCACTCCGGGCGATTCCTTCACCGAGACAGATGCGCTTCCCTGTGGGCACAGAAGAGCAGCCTGTGGATGCTGGGACAGGGCAGAGTCTTGGCCTGGCCTCATCCTTACACCCAGATGCCTGTGCCCTCAGAGGGAATGGACTACAGACTGGAGATTAGGGGTACATCTTTTTTTTGGGGGGGGTAGGGTCCTGATCCTTCTGACGCTGGGAGGAGAAGTTGAGGTGGGTGTCCTGTGTGCATTTCTCTACTTCTTTTGTGCCCACCCTGGGATTTGAACTCAGAGCCTAGGCACTGACCTTCAGCACTTCTCATTCAAGGCTGCTACTCTACCATTTGAGTCACAGCTCCACATCTGGCTTTTTTGGTGGTAACCGGAGTTAAGAGTCTCATTGACTGTTCTGCCTGGGCTGGATTTGAATCCTCAGATCTCAGCCTCTTGAGCAGCTGGGATTACTGGTGTGAGCACCGGCACCCAGCTGAAAAGTAGGTCTTATAGACTGTTAGCTCAACATTGGTTCCCATGAGGAATCCTAATGTGGGTGGGGTGGGTGGGGAATCGCGCCTGCGTGGGCAAGGGTCCAACATCCTTTGGCACCTCTAGAATGGAGGAGGCAGGTGGTAGGGAGGGCTCAGGCAGGCCCTTCCCCAGGAACTGGTTCTGGGACTGGCTTTTCTCCCTTCTTTTTCCTTAGGGCTACTTGGATAACCTTGATATCTCCTTGGTTCTCGTGGTCTATTAATTCAGTCTGTCTGCAGTAGGAAGCCTCTATATGTTTCTTTTCCTTGTTGTTGTTGTTGATGGGGGGGGGGGGGCACATGCACGCCAGACCTGGGGATTAAACTCAAGGTCTTGGTGCTGTCCTGAGCTCTTTCTTCTCAAGACTGTGACTTGAGCCACAGCTCTACTTCTGACTTTTTGCTGGTTCATTGGAGATAAGAGTCTCAAGGATGGGGCTGGGAAGGTGGCTCAGTGGTAGAGCGCTTGCCTTGCATGCATGAGGCCCTGGGTTCGATTCCTCAGCACCACATAAGCAAAAAGAAAAAAAAGCTGGAAGTGGCGCTGTGGCTCAAGTGGTAGAGCACTAGCCTTGAGCTGAAGAGCTGAGGGATAGTGCCCAGGCCCAGAGTTCAGGCCCCACAACTGGACCCAAAAAAAAAAAAGAGTCTCAAGGATTTTCCTACCCTGGCTGGCTTTGAACTGTGATCCTCAGATCTCAGCTTCCTGAGTAAGATGACAGGGGTGAGCCACTGGGGCCCACCCCAAGATGTGTCTTTAGGACATAATCTAACCTCTCAAGTCCCCTCACCAGATTGTAGTGCAGACAGAATGGGGGTGGTTCAGACTAAGCAGCTAGAATGTGCTATATGCTCAATAAACAAGTACCTGCTGTTGTCTGTCTCAGGAAGAGGGTCGGGCCTGCCCTCTGGTGTCCGGGAAAGGAATGGAGGATACCACTTACCAATGGAAAAAGGCATGAAGGCATCATTCTTCTTCACTGCCCCGCTGGCATCCAGAAAGTGGTCAGGGTTGAACTCATCTGGTTTTGCAAAGTAGTGTGGGTCATGGAGAGCAGAACTCAGGATGGGGTAGACTTCAGTGTTCTAGAAAAGGTTACAAGATCAAAGATCAAAGATATTGCTCTTTCTGGGACTGGACTGGAGGTGTGGTTTAGCTGTAGAGCACCTGCCTAGCCAGCGTAAAACCAAAACAAAGTTCAAACACCAGTAGCATCATATATATATATATATATTATACTCACATGTAAGAAAATAGATTAAGTTTTGCAAAAATAACGAGACCCTGTTGAAAAATAGCAACAAGTTGAGATAGAGGGTTAAGGACAGAAGAGATAACCTGGGCACCTGTAGTTCACACCCATAATCCTAGCTACTCAGGACCTGAGATCTAGAGCATCTCAGTTTGAACCCAGCCCAGATAGGAAAATCCATGAAACTCTTCTGTGGTTCAAGTGGTAGAGCACCAGCCTTGAACACAAAAACTCAGGAACAGACCCCAGGCACTGAGTTCAAGGTGAAAAAAAGGAGGGGGAGGCAAAGGAGGAGGAGGAAGGAGGAGGAGGGTAAGGAGAATAAGATGAAGGAGGAGGAGACAGAAAAAGAATGGCAAGGAGAAGAAAAGGAGGAAGAGGAAGAGGACGAAGGAGGAGAAGGAGAAGGGAAGAGGAGAAGAAGGAAGAGAAAGAGACAGAGAAGGAGAGGAGCAGGAGAAAGAGGAAGAGCAGGAGGGCGAGGATGAAGACTAGGTCGAGGACTAGGTCGAGGAGGAGGGAGAGGGGAAGGGAGAGGGGAAGGGAGAGGGAGGGGCCCAGCCTGCCTCACCTTGGGGATGATGTACCCTCGGAACTCAGTGTCCTTGGTGACCACATGAGGCACCCCGATAGGGAGGAGGTCAGAGAACCTCTGGATCTCGTGGATGACAGCGTCGGTGTAGGGCATTTTGGTGCGGTCATCGAGGGCTGGCGGGCGGTGAAGGCCAATGACCTCCTTGATTTCCTTTTGGACTCTCTCTGCACAGACAAGAGGGACCGTGAGCTGCACCTCACGGAGACACTGCAGCGAGGACACTGTTTCCCGAGTGTTCATGATGCCATGACAACCTGCAGCGACTAGCTCCGTGATCGATGCCCTCAGCACAGTCCTCTAGGGGACAGGGCAGGGGGAGACACAGCAAGAATTCACAGCATGTCCCGTCATAAAAGTGTGTGCCCTTGTGGGGCTGGGAAGGTGGCTCAGTGGTAGAGCACTTGCCTTGCATGCATGAGGCCCTGGGTTCGATTCCTCAGCACCACATAAGCAAAAAGAAAAAAGCCAGAAGTGGCGCTGTGGCTCAGGTGGTAGAGCGCTAGCCTTGAGCTGAAGAGCTGAGGGACAGTGCCCAGGCCCAGAGTTCAGGCCCCACGAACGGACCCAAAAATAATAATAATAATAAAAGTGTGTGCCCTTGGGTACCCATGAGTAAATCAATCGATCAATGAGTAGATGGATGGGTGAGTGGATGAGTGGATGGATAGATGAACGGATGGTTGGTTGGGTGAATGGATGAATAGATGCATGGGTTGATTGGCTAGATGAGTGGATGAGTGGATTGGTGGACAGATGGATAGAGTGGATGGATGGATGGATGGATGGATGGATGGATGGATGGATGGATGGATGGATGGATGGATGGATAGATGGATGGATGGATGGATGGATGGATGGATGGATGGATGGATGGATGGATGGGTGTGTGGATGGGTGGATGGGTGGGTAGATTGATGAGTGGATAGCTCAATTTTTTAAGCAATGTGACAAAGGAGTGGAAGAAAGAATCAACAATTCTTTCTTTGCCCAGCAGAGGACAGGCTTAGTTAGGAGGTCGTCCACAGCCTGGAGAGAGGCTGGAATAAGAGGCCAGCGTCTCTCTCATGCTTTGCCCACCTCTGCAGCGCACAGAGGCTCCGCAGGCCTCGCCGATCGGCTGCCCTACCTGCGACGTGGGGGAACTTCATCAAGATGAGGCAGCCGAAGCGCAGGGTGGTGCTGCTGGTCTCGGTGCCCGCAAAGAAGAGCGAGAGCAAGGAAATGATGAGATTCTGATGGTGGAACTCGGTGTGAGGGTTGGATTTCTCCTGGTTTAGAGGAACAGGGGAGGAGGGGGATCAGAGGAGACAGAGACCTCACTGTGGGAAGGTGCACAGAGTCTCCGGGTGCCCTCCCTGTTTTAGGATTCATGCTATTTCACCTGCTTTGCTGTGCTGAACACATCAACCATTCAATTCTGTCTCTGGCTCTCTCTTCCCTCTATCTTACTCTCTTATTCTTTTTGTTATTGTTGTTGTTGGTCATGGGGTTTGAACTCTGGGCCTGGGTGCTGTCCCTCAGCTCTTCAACTCAAGGCGAGAACTCTACCACTTGAGTCACAACGCCACTTCCGGTTTTCTGGTGCTTAATTGGAGATAAGAGTCCCACAGACTTTCCTGACTGGCTGGCTTTGAACAGTGATCCTCAGATCTCAGCCTCCTGCATAGCTAGGATTACAGGAGTGAGCCACCAGCACCTGGCTTCTTCTGTTGTTTGGTTCTCTCTCTCTCTCTCTCTCTCTCTCTCTCTCTCTTTCTCTCTCTCCTCTCTCTCTCTCTCTCTCTCACATACACACACACACACACACACACACACAAATACACATTGTAAAGTTGATGGGGAGGATGTTACAGTTATATAAGCCAATCCTGGGGCTTGAACTCAGGGACTGGGCACTGTCTTGAGCTTTTTTTTTTTTTTTGGTGAATCGTGGGGCTTGAATTCTGGGCTTGGGCACTATCCCTCAGCTTTTCAGCTCAAGGCCAGTGCTCTGCAGCTTAAAGCACAGCACCACTTCTGGTTTTCTGGTGGTTTATGGGAAATAATAGTCTCATGGACTTTCCTGCCAGGACTGGCTGGGAACCCTGATCCTCAGAGCTCAGCCTCCTAAGTAGCTAGGATTAGAGGTGTGAGCCACCGGAGCCCTGCTGTCCCTGAGCTTCTTTTGCTCAACATTAGCACCCTACCACTTGAGCCACAGTGCCACTTCCAGCTTTTTCTGTTTATGCGGTACTAAGGAATCTAATCCAGGGCTTCATGCATGCTTAGCAACCACTCTACCACTAAGCCACATTCCAAGCCCAATGAGTACATTTCTTTTTTTTTGTTTGTTTGTTTTGGGTCCAGTCGTGGGGCCTGAACTCTGGGCCTGGGCACTGTCCCTCAGCTCTTCAGCTCAAGGCTAGCGCTCTACTACTTGAGCCACAGCGCCACTTCCAGCTTTTTTTCTTTTTGCTTATGTGGTGCTGAGGAATCGAACCCAGGGCCTCAAGCATGCAAGGCAAGCGCTCTACCACTGAGCCATCTTGCCAGCCCAGTACATTTCTTTTTAAACACTGTTATCTCCTCCCCACACCCCTTCCAGTTTCTCTCTTTCTCTCCCATTCTCTTTCTGTATCTGTGGGTCTTTTTTCCCCTGGGGTTTTCTTTTTGCTGTTGTTTTATTTTACCATGCCCATTTTCCTCTGACAGTCCCCTTCTCTGGATGGATGGATGGATGGATGGATGGATGGATGGATGGATGGATGGATGGATGGATGGATGGATGGATGGGTGGATGGATGGATGGATGGATGGGTGGGTGGGTGGGTGGGTGGGTGGATGGGTGGGTGGGTGGGTGGGTGGATGGATGGATGGGTGGATGGATGGATGGATGGATAGGTGGGTGGGTGGGTGGGTGGGTGGATATATGAGTGGTTGCATGCGTTGATCAATGGGTTGATACGGGGGTGGATGGGTAGTGGTGGATAAGTGAATGGGTGGATAAGTGGCTGGATAAGGGATGGGTGGGTGGATAGATAGATGGGTAGATGGATGGATAGCTGGAAAACTGAATGAATGGGTGGAGGGTGGGTAAGTGGATGGAGGATGGATATGAGTGAATAGATGGATATTGTTTAGAGGAATGGATGGGCATGGGTGGATGCATTGATGGATAAAAGAGTGGTTGGGTAGATAAATAGATGGGTGGTTGAATGTGTGGGTAAGTGAATGGATGGAGAAAGTGGAAGATGGATTGTGAATGAGTAGATGGGTGTTGGGTAGATGGATGATAGATAGTGGGTGGAGGCCTTGGTGGATGGATGGGTGGATGTGATAATCGATGTCTGAATTGATCCTTCTCTTCCTTCCTTATAATCCTATCCCTGTCCTCTCCACTCTGCTCTTCCTCTCCTCCATTTCCTTTCCTCTCTGGCTGCCACCCTTTTCCCGTGGCACCTACTTTGTCCATGCGCAGGAGGTAGGTATCGATGAAGTCTCTCGGCATGCTGGGGTCCAGGGTTGCCCGGTGCCATTCCACACGCTGGGCAATGAACGCGTTGACCTCCTGCAGGTTTTTGTAGATCTCTCTGTGCTTCCCAGGAAAGTGCTTCATGACACTGGAGAAAAGCTCAAACACCTGCCACCAGAAGCAGGGGCCAGAATATCCGGGGCGGGTCAGGGAGGGGCGCTTCATGTGGAACCCTCACTCCCCCCTTCCCTCCCTTTCTCACACACACACACACACACACACACACACACACATTGTCTTGCACAATTTGCCTCTATTCTGTCTTTTTTTTTTTTTTTTTTGGTGGGCCGTGGGGCTTGAACTCTGGGCCTGGGCACTGTCCCTCAGCTCTTTAGCTCAAGGCGAGTGCTCTACCACTTGAGCTACAGCGCCACTTCCGGTTTTCTGGTGGTTATTGGAGATAGGAGTCTCAGGGTCTCTCCTGCCCGGGCTGGCTTTGAACCGCAATCCTCAGATCTCAGCCTCCTGAGTAGCTAGGATTACAGGCGTGAGCCACCAGCGCCCGGCTCTGTCTTGTCTTCTTATACTTAACTCTTCCTATCTTCTTCTTTCCTTTCTTTGCCAAGTTCTCATTCTCTTGTCATCTCTCTGACTCTCAGCTGGCTTCCCTCTTCCTTCCTTTCCACCTTTCTTCCTTCTTTCCTTCCTTCCTTCCTCTTTCCTTCCTTCCCTTCTTTACATTCTTTCCACTTTCCTTCCCTGGTTCATTCCTTCCTTCCTCCCTCCCTTGCTTTCTTCCTCCTTTCTTTCCTTCTTCCTTTTTTCCTTCCTTCCTTTTCTCCTTCCTTCTTTCCTTCCTTTTCACCTTCATTCCTCCCTCCCTCCCTCCTTTCCCTCTTTCCTTTCTTTTTCCTTTTCTCTCTGTCTCTCTGTCTCTCTCTGTCTCTGTCTCTCTCTCTTTCTCTCTCTCTCTCTGTTCACCGTCTCTCCCTAAATACAGATCTCAGCCTCCCTGTCTCCCGCTGTGGTTTCTGCCTCTTCCATTCCTTTTGAGCCTCCAAAACACATCCTCCTTTTCCCTTCCACCCTGTGTGGGAGCCTCTGCCCCCTTCTCTCCCTCCCCTCCACACCTGGCTGTAGAAGGAGCTGATGAGCGCGAAGCTCTGATAGAACATGTCCAGGAGGTGCAGGAAGTTGTGATCTTTGTAGTCAAATCGTTCTCCAAAGACGATGGAACAGATGATGTTGGCCGTGATGGACTGGAAGAGGAAGGTGGGGTCCACGAGTTCCCCTGGGAGGAGAAGTGGGGGGCACAAGAGTCTGGGGATCAGCTTTCCTCCTCTGTGTGTGACTTTTCTGCATTGCTCAGTACTGAGCATTTTTTAAAAATCTGTCTCTCCTTCCCTGTTTCTCTGCCTGTGCCACTCTGGTTCTGTGTGTGTGTGTGTGTGTGTGTGTGTGTGTGTGTGTGTGCTATTGAGGCTTGAAGTCAAGGCCTCTCACCATCCCTTGGCTTTCTTGTTCACAGCTGGAGCTCTACCACTTGAACCATGCTTCCATCTCTGCTTTTTTTGTTGGCCCTAGGGCTTGAACTCCAAGCCTGAGCTCTTTTGCTCAAGGCTAGCACTCTACCACTTTGAGTCACAACACTACTTCCGGTTTTCTGGTGGTTCCTTGGAAATAAGAATCTCACAGACTTTCCTGATGGGCGTGGCTTTGGATGGTAAATCCTCAGATCTCAGCTTCCTGCATAGCTAGGATGACAGACATGAATCACCTGCACCCTGCTGCATCTCTGCTTGTTTGCTGGCTCGCTGGAGATGAGTATCTCACAGATGTTTCTGTCCTGGCTGGCTTCAAATTGCAATCCTCAGATCTTGGCCTCCTGAGTATAGCTAAGCTGATAAGGCAGGAGCCACCAGCGCCCAGCACTTGAGTCATTCTTGAACATAATCATCAATAATCAATAATCATGCTTATTTCCTTGGGGGTCCACCTGTCTGTCTGTCTGTGTATCTCTCATTCTCGTCTTCATCCTTAGCTCTCTGCTCACATGGACAGCTCTGTCTCTCAATTGCTCCCCACCCCCAGCCCATCCCCCTCCTCTCTGGGCCTGGGCCTCACCATTGGTTTTCCGCAGCTCCTCCACCAAACACTGCGCCTCCTCCTGGATCCGCTCCTCCACACTCCGCTTCCCCATCCCAAAATCCCTCATGGTGGCCAGAGAGAACCGCCGAAGGGTCTTCCACCGCTCCCCGTTGGCAAATACCACACCTGGCAGGGGAGAGGGGTCATGGAGGCAGGAGTTACAGGAGGAAGATCCAAGGAGACCAGGTCCTCCTCTCCCCCTTCCCACCTTCTCCCCTACATCCTGCAGGCCCTTACCATAGTCCTGGAAGATTGGCTGGACGCTGGCAATCGTCCCTCGGCCAGAGAAGGCCTCAGCCTGGTCCACCAGGGCCTCCCGGATGGTGTCAGTCCCACACAGCATGACCACCGGCCTTGATCCCAGATACACGGTGAACACATCCCCATACCGTTCTCGAAGCTGCCATGGCAAGAGTTACTGCTAGTTCCTTATGAGACTGTTCAAACCATTAGATGCAGCCAGCCCTCTGGCTGATGGCTCACGCCTGTAAGCCTAGATACTCAGGAGGCTGAGATCTAAGGATTGTGGGTTGACCCAGCCCATGCAGCAAAGTCCATGAGACTCTGAGCTCTAATGAACCACCAGGAAATCAGAAATGGAGCTGTGGCTCAAAGTAGTAGAGTGCTAGACTTGAGCACAAAAGCTCAGGGCCCATTCTCAGGTCCTGAGTTCAAGCCCCATGACTGAGAAAAAATAATAATAATAACAAAAGCAAAAAAAAAGGACTGTATGTGAGGCCCAAGTGGTAGAGTTTCCTGCACAGCAAAGCATGAGGCTCTTGAGTTTCAAACCCTAGTACCACCAAAAAAATAAATATAACAAATGAATATAAGATACATATAATTATAAGGCAGGCAGTAATTGATCCCTCTGGTGGAATGTTACACAATGAAAAGGATAAGTCTACCGCTATCACTGACAACAGGGATGGAATTAGAAGAGAGAATGTGGGGTGAAAGCAGCTAGACACAAAAACCCCATTTGGTTTGTCTTTTGGTGCTACTTACAGGAAGTTTAGCCCCAGGTGCATCCAATGCCCAGCAGCAGGATAATGACTAGAATGTGGGAGGTGGCAGGTTACCCCAGAACGGGCTCTGGTCTTACTTGGTCTGTGTGTTCTGTTACAATCTCCTCAGGCTGTGCACTCTTCAGGGTGATGGTCAACTTCACTTTTGTTGTTGCTGTTGTTGTCAGTCATGGGGCTTGAACTCAGGGCTTGGGCGCTGTCCCTGCACTCTTAGCTGAAGGCAAGTGCTCTACCGCCTAAGCCACAGCACCACTTCTAGTTTTCTAGTGGTTAATTGGAGATAAGTGTCTCACAGATTTTCCTGCTCAGGCTGGCTTTGAACCGTGATCCTCAGATCTCAGTCTCCTGAGTAGCTAGGATGACAGGCTCACACCAGCACCCGGCTCAACTTTACTCTTGACTCAAATAATCATAGTAATAAGCCTGGTAGCGCCTATCTGTAATCCCAGCACTCACTCAAGAAGCTAACTCCTGGGAGGTATGGGAAGGGGAAACAAAGGAGGAGGCAACAATGCTTGATAAGAAATGTACTCATTACCTTGCCCATGTAATTGTAACCCCTCTGGTTGGATCTTTACTTTTCCCAGTCTGGTTTTGTGTGAGGACTTAGGCTCCTAGAGTCTGTAGTCTCGTCTGCAGCTCAAACACTGGGTTTTCACCAATTCTCTGTGTATATGCACATGTGTGTGCATGCATGCATGTGTGTTCACATGCATACAAAGCCTGGGGCTTGAACTGAGGGCCTAGGCACTGTCTCTGAGCGTTTATGCTCCAGGCTGGCGCTCTACCACTTGAGCCACAGCTCCACTTGCAGTGATTTTGCTGATTCATTGGAGGTAAGAGTCGCACAGTCTCTCCTGCCTGGGTTGGTTTTGAACCACGATCCTCTAGATCTCAGCTAGGAAGACAGCTGTGAGCCACTGGCATCTAGCTAGTTTTCCCCAACATTTCAACCACTGTGTGTCAACTTTAGGAGAATGCCCACCTTCTCTACATGGCCACGATGCTGCAAAACTCGTTTTGTTTATCAAGTTCAATTCATATGATTCATGCGTTGTGTTGTTGATACCATCGGGGTTTTGTTGCTGTATTGCTTTTATGCCTCCACAGGAAAACACGCAGCTGCTCTGATCATCTTATTCCACCCCCAGAAACCCAAAATCCATGTCCTTGCTACATGGAAGATGCATTCCTGCCCCCCCACGAGCCTGACTCATTCCAGCATCGACAGAATCATCTGAAAGTCCAGAGTGTTCGCTGGGTGCCGGCAGCTCACATCTGTCACCCCAGCTACTCAGGAGGCTGAGATCTGGAGGATCGAGGTTCAAGGCCAGCCTGATCTTGGGATGAGATCAGCTGCCAAAAGCCGTTGTTAGTTATACACCTCTTGACTTTGCCAAGTTCTCAGCCTCAAGCGTTTTGTGATATCAACAGGAAACAAAGACACCTGCGAGACACCGTCTTGCCCACCCTCTGAGGCCACTCTGCTGCTTCCATGACCTTTGGCATTGGCTAAGCCAAGTTCTTGCTCTACCATCATCATTGAATGGCTGCCTCATCACCATGGGTGGACCGAAACCCACTCTTCCATGCCCCTCAGCCTTCTCGTGAACAGCTCCTCCAGAATGGCTTCTTCTTCGGGATCATCCTTGCTCCCTCATCCAGTTTTAGAGGCTCTGTTTAACTTCCATCTCCCTTTTTTTTGTTGGACATGGAGCTTGAACTCTGGGCCTGGGTGCTGTCCTTCAGTTATTTTGCTCAAGGCCAACACTCTACCACTTTGAGCCACAGCGCCACTTCCAGTTTTCTGGTGATTTATTGGAGAAAATGAGTCTCACGGACTTTCCTCGCCTGGGCTGGCTTTGAACCACAATCCTCAGATCTCAGCCTCTTGAGTAATTAGGATGACAGGCGTGAGCCTCTGGCACCCAGCTTTAAGTCCCATCTCTTACAGAAACTCTTCCTGGACCTTTGTGTTCTAATAGCAGAGTGTTCTCTTGGCCTCCCTTATAAGCACAAAAGCACGTGTTTGAAACACTGGAGGAGCCAAGCATGGTGACACACTCCTGTAATCCCAACCCTCAGGAGGCAAAAACAGGAACAATGTGAACTCAAGGCTAACCCTGTTTCATTAAGGAGGAAAAATATAAAAATCCAGTGCTCAGGGGTAGAGCACTTGCCTGGCGTGAGCAAAGCTCTGGGTTTTATACTCAACACTGCAAAAAGAATACAATAAAAATGGAATGGCTCTTCTGGGCTCTATTCTGTGCTGGCCCCCTCATCAGGCTTTTATTGACAGGCAGTAGACCCGCCCTTAACCCCCCTCTACCCCCCCCCCCCCGTCCTCCACTGACCTCCCTTTAGTCCTGACACCAACTCCTGCCAGACTTTGCTCACCCTTGTTGATCACAACAAAACCGATTCCGCTGTTACTTCCACCCTGTTTCTTTGTTTGTTTGTTTGTCTCTCTCTTCCAGGATATGTACCCAAGGACATAGCAAAGGGTGACAGAGGAGAGTACAAGTTGACACCCCGACACCCTGTCTGGGAACAGTAGCCCCCCAGAACTTCCCAACAGAGCAAGATTGCTTCTGACAACCTACCCACCATCCGTCATGCTTCAGGATCCTGCCTTGGACTCCTCACTCTCCCCTCCCGCCCGCCCAACCCCTGCGTCTGGAGAGGGGTCCTCGCTCTCTACTGTGTGATCCCCACTCCCCTTCCTGTCCAAGTGGAGGAATCCCCCCACCACCTATATCCCAGGCTCCGTCCAGCCCTGTCTCACCTGCAGGAAAGATTTCAGGAGCCCGTGTCTATCCATTTGCAGAACGTTCCCCAACAAGGGCAGAGGCCGGGGCCCCGGAGGGAGGTGGCCACGGGCCTTTGAGCCAGCCCTGAGCAGGAGAAGGAGGAGGCCAGTGAGGAGCACCAGGGAGAGGAGGACGCTGAGCTCCATGATCCTGGGCTGGGTGGTGTCCACTTCAGCCCAGCCTTGAACTTGCCCTTTTATTCTGATCAAGTCTCCTCACCCAGTTGGCCACGCCTCCCCTTCCTGCCTTTTCCCTCCCCCCCTTCCCCCCCTCCTTGTCCCCAAGTGCCAGCTCAGGGGAGGGGTGCAGGCTCCTCTGCTTCCTGCCCAGCCAGCCTGGCCACTCTGCTCCCCCACCTCAGCCCTAGAAACCATTTGGCAGAAGTGCACGAGTGTGAGTGTGTGTGCACATGTGTGTCTGTGTGTGTCTGTGTGTGTGTGTGTGTGTGTGTTTGTGTCCAAGACTGAGCGGGAGCTCCTATAGTAAAGGTATCTGCTTTACCATGCCAAAGGTGTGTTTGCCTTAGTCGAGCTTGTGGAGGGAGTCATTTGTGTGAGATCGAGGTGTGTGTATGTGTATGTGTGTATGTGCATGCACCTATGCGCGTGCAAGTTGTGCCCCAGCCCCATTGTACCCCCATCCACCCAAGGCCTCCCTGAAGACCCATGGGGCTCTTCCCAGGGTCTACCTGCTCCCGCTGGGAGGTCAAGAGTTGTAAGGCCCACAGGTAGAGGGGCCAGAGGGGACACTGAGGCAGCCAGTCAGATGTGGGGTCCTTGGGTCTCTGACTTCTGCCCACCCTGGTGTCTGCATTGGGGGTAGTTCTTGCTTCCTCTCTCTCTCTCCTCTCCTACTTCTCTCTCTCTCTGCTTCTTTGTCTGTCTGTTTCTTTTTGTGTCTTTCTCTCTCTGGGTCTCTTGTCTCTCTGTTTGTCTGTCTCTCTGTGTCTCCCTGTCTCTGTCTCTTTGTGTTTCTCTGTCTTTCTGTCTCTGCCTCTCTGTCTCTCTCTCTGTCTCTTTTTGTTTCTCTGTCGCTCTGTCTCTCTGTCTCTGTCTCTCTCTGATTCTCTGTCTCTGTGTCTCTGTCTAATCTGTCTTTCTCTGTGTCTCTTTCTCTATGTCTCTGTCTCTGTTTCTCTGTCTCTACATCTGTCTCCCTCTATTTCTCTACCTCTGTCTGTGGGTCACTATGTATCTGTCTCTGTTTCTATCTCTCTCAGACCCCGGACTCCAGAAGCACAAGGACCGTGCCGTGCCTCATTCGATGTTCGGCAGGTGCAGCCGAGGCTGAGTTCGCAGTGGATGGAAGTGCACCTGGCCCCTGGAGCCTGCCGAAGGCTTTTCTCCCAGCACTGCAGAAGAGCAAGCAATGGGGAGAGGAGGGGAAAGTGTGCCAGCCCACTCCCACAACAATGCCATTCATCCATTCCCGGGGCAGAGCCTCGGGTCCCCAGCACGTTTTGGAGATCTCACTTTTTTCCCTTGGACAGTCAGGACGGGGGATGGAATCACAAACAGGAGGATCACAGCCCAGGCTCGCTGAGGCACACAGCGACACTCCTATCTCACAACAACCTGACAGTGGCTCCAGGGCAGAGCACTGGCCCAGCAAACATATGAGGTCTTGAATTTGAAACCCCAGTGCTAGCCTAGTGCTAGCGCTCACACCTGGGATCCTAGCAACTCAGGAAGCTGAGATCTGAGGATCAGGGCTCAAAGCCAGCCTGGACAAGGAAAATTCCATGAGACCCTTATCTCCAATGAACCACCAAAAAGCCACACGTGGAGCTGTGGCTCCAATAGTAGAGCTCTAGCCTTGAGTGAAAGAGCTCAGGAGCAGCACCCAGGCCCTGAGTTCAAGCCACTAAAAACAGTGGGAATGTGGTGAGGGGTGGGGGTGGAGAGTAGACACAGAATCTTCTTGCAGTGTTCAGCAAAGTCAGGGACAGCTGGGTTGCGGCCCAGTGATCCTCGAGAAAAGCAAATAACAAGCAGCCGTCCACGTAAGGGTGAGATATGACTTTATATAATCTTGGAGGACTTTCCTGACCCCAGGACCTTGCTCCCGGCTATGCTGGGTGATATGGCAATGAACATGGGCCCCAGGCTTTGTGGCAGGAAGAGTATGAAGTGCTTAACACAGTACCTCTCTGAGGACTCTCATTCTGGAAGAGAGTTTGTCATCCCCTCCGTTTTCCAGATGGAGGGCAGCAAACAGAGGGAGGTGGAGTCTAGGTGTCATTACAGAGTGGCTTAGGCCACAAGGTTTGACATGGCAGCCCCTGGCCAGACTCGGCTGCAAAACATGGCCCAGGTGAATGGACCCATACCATTGA
The DNA here is from genome assembly GCF_019054845.1 of Dipodomys spectabilis. Taxonomy (NCBI): domain Eukaryota; kingdom Metazoa; phylum Chordata; class Mammalia; order Rodentia; family Heteromyidae; genus Dipodomys; species Dipodomys spectabilis. The sequence continues at coordinate 6,679,535 of NW_024871099.1, read as the reverse complement.
AATTTTTTTTTAATGAATTAAACTGATGCCAAGAGTCAGATGCTGGTGGCTTACTAACTACTCAGGAGGCTGAGATCTGAGGATCGAGGTTCAAAGCCAGCCCAGGAAGAAGTCTGAGAGGCTCCTATCTCCAATGAACCACCAGAAAACCAGAAGTGGCGCTGTGGTTCCAAGTGGCAGGATGTCAGCCTTGAGCATAAAAGAGCTAAGGGACAGCACCCAGGTGCCAAGTTCGAGTCCCATTACCAACAGAAAAAGATTTCTGAAGAAATTTTAGGGTTCTGATTACCATATGCTTTCACTGCATATCTTAATCAGTGTGCCTCTCTCACACACACTCTCTCCCCATCTCTCTCCAATCTCTTTCTCTAACTTATTTCCATATATCTCTATCTTGCTCTGTGTGTGTGTGTGTGTGTGTGTGTGTATCTGTCTCCATCTCTATCTGTGATAAGAGGTACAGGTGGAAATAGAGAGATGTGGAGGCAGAAGTCTGTCAGAGAGAGACTAGAAGTCTCCGCAAACGAGAGGCCAGAGTGAGGCAGAGACCAAAGATCCGGGAATGGAGGAGGAGCCAAAGGGGTTCAAGTTCAGGGTCCAGTGTCTGAGGGACCCACGGGAGCCACTCAAGCACAGGCAGGGCTGGCATCTGTCCAGATGTGTCTTCATGAAGCCCGCTCCTAATAATGTCTCAACTTTCATTGCTTTCGTGGGCAGCACATGGCAGGGAGGAAAGCGCAGGAGCCCAATTGTGCCATTGTACACACAGGACACTGTGCGCACAACAAGCCATGGTCGCAAGCAAGATCCTAAATATGTCCACTCTCCTGCCCACACTCGCCTTGAACCTCAGTCCTCGGATCTCAGCCTCCTCAGTGGCTAGGATGACAGTGTGAGCCACTGGCACCTGACAATGTGGATGGGGGGGGGGGGGGGGAGGGTTGGTTTTGGTTGTTTTTTTTCTATGTAGAATTTTTTTTCACTTTGATGCATTCCCATTGATCAGTAGTTGCTATTATTGTCTGAGCTATTGAAGTCTTCACTGGAATCGTTCTCTGCCTCAATCTTGATGTGTTTCCTCTCTATTTTCTTCTAGCTGTTTTAAGTTTCCGGTCTTTAATCTATTTTGTGTTGGTTTTTATACAGGGTAAGATGTAGCTTCAGTCTTCTGAACCCATTGTGAAGGAAGATGGCTTTCTTTCCAAATTTTGTGTGTGTGTGTGTGTGTGTGTGTGTGTGTGTGTGTGTGTGTGTGTGTGTGTGAGAGAGAGAGAGAGAGAGAGAATGTATGTCCTGTTGCTGATCAGGGCCTTCTTCACCTCCTTTTGTTTTGGGCGGGGGAGGGGGGAGGAGGATGAATCACAGAGAGATGGAGAGAAAAGCAGCAGAGCAAGGATGAGAAAGACACAGGGTGAGATGCAGAGGGAATGTGGGACAGGCTGAGAGTGGAAGCCAGGCCATGCTCTGGGGACATCCAGGCACCCGCTGCACCTCCTTCTCCTCTTCCTCCTCCTCTTCCTCCTCCTCCTCCCTCCTCCTTCTCTCTCTGTCTCTCTCCTTCCTCTTCCCCTCTCTCTTCCTCTTCCCCTGCTTCTTTCTCTTAGCAGGAAGCCATCAAGAACTTCCCTGCTCTGGGCTGGGAAGGTGGCTCAGTGGTAGAGCGCTTGCCTTGCATGCCTGAGGCCCTGGGTTCGATTCCTCAGCACCACATAAGCAAACAGAAAAAAGCCAGAAGTGTTGCTGTGGCTCAAGTGGTAGAGTGCTAGCCTTGAGCTGAAGAGCTGAGGGACAGTGCCCAGGCCCAGAGTTCAGGTCCCATGACCGGACCAAAAAAAAAGAAAAAGAAAAAGAACTTCCCTGGTCTAGGACTTTGCTCCTGCCTGGGTTGGCATCTGGCACTGAGCCCAGGGCCTCTCCAGCTCAGGCTTTCTGGTTACAAGGTATAAGGTGCTTTACATTGTAACTCACTTAATTTTAACTCTCTAAGAGGACAAGATTGTCCTCACCAAGTCGCACAGCAGGCTAGAGGTAGAATCCAGTGTCACACCCAGTCATGCCCAGCAACCTGCTATCTTCACTGTCTCAGAGGGATGTAGAGGCAAGGAGAGGGACAGAAGCAAGGGCTGGGGATGGGTGGCTCAGGTACGGAATCCTAGCTACTCAGCAGACTGAGATCTGGGGATTGTGGTTTGAAACCAGCACGAGCAGGAAAGTCTGTGAAACTCTTATCTCCAATTAGCCAGCAAAAAAAAAAAAAAAAAACAGAAGAGCTGTGGCTTCTCACCAAGCCTGGTACCCCATGTCCAGGCTCAGCAAACTTCCTTCTCCTCTGGGGAATGTGTATGAGTCTAGCTAGCAGCTAACAGGTGGTTTTTCTCCCTGAAGGTGCTGGACAGGTTGCTGCATGCATGAAATGTAAAGTTTACACAGGAAAACAAAAAACTGGCTGTGAGAGCTGCAAGGCTGAGATAAAAGAAGATGGAAGGAGGTGGAAGGAGATGGAAGGAGGTAGAAGGAGATGGAAGGAGGTGGAAGGAAATGGAAGGAGGTGGAATGAGACAGAAGGAGGTGGAATTGTGGGAGCCAGCGTAGCAGAGGGCTTCCCCCATGCTGTCATCCCTACCATGCCCCACCCCAACCTGTCCTGCAGGGCATCAACATGGGTGGGTCACTGGGCAGCTTGAGGGGCAGGCCACTGGATATGGAAGGGCAGGAGTTCGGGGTCAGAGAAGAAGAGGCCAAGAAAAGTGAGCAGGAAAACAACAGGCTGAAGAAAGGAGATTGTCACTCTTCAGAAAGTTAGAGGACACTCATGCTCCGGTGGGGAATGTCTGCAAAATGGAAAGAGAAAAAAAAAAAAAGGCAAAAAAAAAACTGGTTAAAAGATCTGTCACAAAACTACACCAAAGAAAAGCGACTAGAGAAAAAGGCCAAACAGACTGCCACGGTCCTCACCATACAAAGGGTAATGCAGAAGCAGCGTGTCCCAATGGAATGGGTGGAGTGTACCACTGAGAACTGAAAGGAGGATCTGAAAAGCAAACAAAGATGCTGTGTAAAGGAGCAGCAGGCTGAGAGCAGGCAGTTGAACAATTGAAGGAACTCTTCTGTGCCCCTAGCAGAACACACTTGCAGGTTAAGGAGGCCCTCGAGAAGGAGGTTGGGATCATGAAGGAGAGCTTGAGAGAAAAGGAGGAGGAAAGTCAAAACAAAATGGAAAACGTCTCCAAGCTCCACACTGAGCTTCAGAGTACTAAACAGATGTTAAAGAAATTAGAGACTCCTGAGGTTCAGGGACACAGCCGCGCTGATCAGGTAGCTCAGGAGGCTGTCCTAAAACCAATGGGACCTCTAGAGCTACTAGTCATTAAGATTAAAGGAAGAGACATAAAAAAACAGTGGTGACAAGTATGCAAATGAGGAGACTTCCCTTGCAAGAACATGTGGAGAGGGTGTGTATTTGAAGAACCTCAGTGAATTTTGGGAAGTGCACTTCACAGAGGTAAAGCCTGAAAAATATGGGGATCGGTATCAGTAAGTACTAATGGAGACTTGTTCGGCCTGGGCTGAGGCTTTCCCCACAAAAACTGAAACTGCTCAGGTAACGGTTAATTCCTTGATTTAGCTTACCCTTAGCAGTGGGGTCTGATAATAGCCTGGCCTTTATGGCCCAAGTTACTCAATTATTAGCTGTGGCCCTAAAAATAAATAGGAAATTACATTGTACTCATAGACCTCCAAGTTCAGGACAGGTAGATAGAATGAATAGGACCTTAAAGGAAACTTTAACTAGATGAATGACAGACACTGGCCATGACTGGGTAAGCCTTCTCCCCTTTGCTCTCTTCTGAGCAAGATGGACTATTCAGGACACTCAGAGGATCCTCTAAAGATAAGACTTACCAGGTGTTAATTAATGTTTCTATGGTTCCTTGTTTTTAGTGCATTACTATGGGAAGAGCTTTTCTGCCCACACCTTTGAACAGGCAGCTTCTTTTAATTAGTTGGATTTGCCACACTCTTAGCCAGTTAGATGGGGGAAGGGGAAGTTTAGGATTTGGCCCAAAAGAGGAATGTAAAAATCAATGATTTGGGCTGGGAAGGTGGCTCAGTGGTAGAGTACTTGCCTTGCATGCATGAGGCCCTGGGTTTAATTCCTTAGCACCACAGAAGCAGAAAAAGCCAGAAGTGGTGCTGTGACTCGAGTGGTAGAGTGCTAGCCTTAAGCTGAAGAGCTGAGGGACAGCGCCCAGGCCCAGAGTTCAGGCCCCACAACTGACCTAAAAAAAAAAAAAAATCAATTATTTGATTGGACAGAAAAACCAGTGGGGAATGTGAGAACCAGTGGGGCGGAAGGTTCCTCCTGTTCTGATATCACTGCCATGCCTCACCCCCTAACCCCTGCTGGCAGGGCGGATGTCAAAGGGGCTGGGGCAGTGGGCGGCTTGGGGGGCAGGCCACCAGATATGGAGGAGGGGGAGTTCCAGGGAAGAGAAAAAGCACAGGGAGAGAAGGTGGGAAAAAGACTCCGAGAGGGAAGTGGCAGGACACACACTGGAATGAGAGAGCATGGAGAGAGGCGTGTCTTGCCCTCGGGGCTGGTGGAGAGGCCCTCAAGAGACACGTGAGGCCTGTGGAGAGGTCCGTGGAGAGGCCAATGGAAAGAAAGAGCTGAGAGGCCTGCAGAGAGGCGAGACCTGTGGGAAGGAGGAAAGGCGGGGGAGGGAAAAACTCACTCCTTGGAGGTTGCAGCTGCTCGTAGTTCTGAGGTAGCTCAGAGCAGGACAGTTGCAGACTAACTAGTAAACTCCTTTGTTACCTTTAATCATGCCTCCATGGATTTTCTCGCTTGTAGGTTACTACAGAAAGAGGAGGCAGAAGATGGAAGGAGGAGGAAGATAGGAGGTGGAAAGAGATGGAAAGAGGTACAACGGGAACTACACAAGGGCACACAAGATGCTGCCCAGAGAGCAATGGGTGACATCCAAGACAGGGGGTGCAACACTGAGGAGCACCCACTCATTCATCCACTCATTCATCCACTCAATCCCTCATCCACTCACTCACTCATTCACTAGCTCATCCACTCAATCCCTCATCCACTCAATCCCTCATCCACTCACTCACTCAGGCACTCACTCATTCATCCACTCAATCCCTCATCCACTCACTCACTTAGGCACTCACTCATCCATTCACTCACTCAGGCACTCACTCATTCATCCACTCAATCCCTCATCCACTCACTCACTCATTCACTAGCTCATCCACTCATTCATCCACTCAATCCCTCATCCACTCAATCCCTCATCCACTCACTCACTCAGGTACTCACTCACTCATCCACTCACTCATTCATCCACTCATTCATCCACTCAATCCCTCATCCACTCACTCACTCAGGCACTCACTCATTCACTAGCTCATCCACTCACTCACTCATTTACTCACTCACTCATTCATTCATTTATTCATTTATTCACTCATTCACTCATCCATTACTCATTCAGTCGCTCTCATGGATTCACTCATCCACTTGTTCATTTATTCCTTTATTTCTTTTTCTTTCATTTTGTTTACTCACTTATTAACTCACTCACCCATTAGGCACTCATTCATTAATTCACTCACTCATTCATTCACTCCCCCACTCATTCACTCTCTCATTTACTCAATCACCAATTCACTCTGATTTCTTCATTCACGCACTCAGTCACCCACTTATCACTCTCACTCCTTTATGAACTCACTCATTCACATGTTCATTTATTCATTCATTTATTCACTCACTCATTAATTTTTACAACCAATAGTCAGTCACTCTTGAATTCATTCACTAACTCACTCATTTATTCACTTGTCATTCACTCATTCACTCACTAATTCTCTCATTTAATCACTAATTCACTCTGATTCATTCATTCATTCACCCACCCATCACTCATTCATTCATTCATTTGTTCAACAAACATTTACTGAGCATCTACCATGAGCCAAGCCCTACTGTACGCTCTGAAGATTCCACTTCAGACAAAGCCGGTGGACACCCCATATCTTACAGACTAACCATTCTAGTGAGAGAAACAGATGCATATTGCCAGTGACTGTGAAAATATCACCATGTTTTGTCCTGGCTGGTGGCTTGCTGCCAGCCTCCGGCTGGCTGGGAAAGTGAGTGCTTTCTGCCAAAATTTCCTGGTTTAACCTTTCTGGCAGCCTTTGGCAAGCATAAACTCTGACCAGCCGGGCAGCACACGCTGGGTATAAGGACTTGCACCACTTGTGCAGAGCCAGAAGCACCTCTGAAGTGGACATGTTTTGGGGTGTGGGTACCTGAGTCCCTCCCCACCAACAGGGCCACCGGCCATCTTCCAAGTTTCCCCTCCTTCAACTCCAAGGACAGCCATGAGCCTCTGGGCCACCAGCTCCCTCTGGGGACAGGGAGCCCAGCAGCCAGCCCCGTCCTTGTGAAGCTCAGAGTCCAGACACAGGGGTTTGGGGCGGGGGGGACCAGAGTATCACCAAGCTCACTGCTGCATGCTATGTGTGGTAATGAGGCTGAGACAAGTGGGGATTGGGGGGAGGGGGGGTAGGAGTGAGCCGAGACCCTCCTTCTGGAAGTCCCTGCTCTCACAGGGAGCAGGGTCCCACATGTCATGGTGGGGAAGGACAGGCAGAAAGTGATGGGGAGAGACTTGACATAATTTATGTATGGGTGTGTGTGTGTGTGTGTGTGCAGATCATGGGGCTTGAATCAGGATTTGAGCACTGTCCCTGAGCTTCATTGTGCTCTACCCTTTAAGCCATAGCTCTGCTCCTGGATTTTGGCTGATTCATTGGAGAGAAGAGTCTCACAGATTTTTTTTTCTACCTGGGCTGGCTTCAAACCGTGAACCTCCGATCTGAGCCTTCCCAGTAGTTAGGATGACAGGTGTGAGCCATCAGCGCCCTGCTCTGTTTTGCTCATCTGACTTTTTGTGTTGCCATGCTGAGGCTGTCACTCAAAACTTCCTTATATTCTAAAGGGAACCCTGACCTCTACCCCAACCTTCCATTTACATTCCAAAAGGATCCATGCATCTAGCAGTTAGGGCTGTCTGTGCCCAGGCAACTGAAGACTCTGAGATGGCAAATGGTAGATGAGGGAGCCCCAGGGTCATTGCTCAAATTTCCACAGGAGCAGAGAGCCCAGCCAGGATTACCATCCCCACTCTGTCCCTTCCCTCCAGGGCTGGTGAGCAGCAGAATGTAAAGCAAAGAGACAGATCAAGTGCTTTCTCTCCTCTTTTGCATAACTCAGTTCCCTAGGGCAAGGCAGCTTATGTAGAGGAATTCTGGGCAGTGGGTGACAGTGCCAGCCTGCCCCTGCCCCCCGGTGGAGCTGTGAGTTTACTGCAAGGAAAAGAGTCATCCCACCTTGTGTCCTGGCTTCATTATGATGATGATCGTTTTTGTTCTTGTCCTGGGGCTTGAACTCAGGGGCCTGATAGCTGTCCATGAGCTTCATTTTGCACCTGCTATTGGAGACACCTCCACTTCCAGGTCATTTTTGTTTTTGGTAGTTGAATGGAGATAAGAGTCTCACAGACTTTCCTGCTTGGGCTGGCTTCAAACCACCATCTTCAGATCTCAGCCTCCTGAGTAGCTGGGATTACAGGCATGAGCCACCAGTCTGGCATCTATATATATACATATACATATACACATATACATAATATATACATGTACATATGTATTTTATATATATATAAATATATATATTAAACCCAGTCTGGCTTACTTATTAACAGCATTCTTTCTCCTGCTCAAAACAATCCGGGGGAGGTAGCATACAATATACATTGTTGGATCCCTGATTTTATTTTTTTTGGGGGGGGTCCAGTCGTGGGGCCTGAACTCTGGGCCTGGGAGCTGTCCCTCAGCTCTTCAGCTCAAGGCTAGCGCTCTACCACTTGAGCCACAGCGCCACTTCCAGCTTTTTTTTTTCTGCTTATGTGGTGCTGAGGAATCGAACCCAGGGCCTCATGCATGCAAGGCAAGTGCTCTACCACTGAGCCACCTTGACGTGGCTACCTTATTTTTTTCTTTTATCAGAGTCATAGCTACTTAGGAGGCTGCAGTCTGAAGATCGTCTCTTTTGATTGCGCAGGTGTCAGCCAGGCCTGGCGTTTTGCCGCACCCACACTGGAAAGAGGAGAGTAGTTCAGGGCAGAAAGAAGGGAGGCAAGACTGGGACCTCTTCTTCCCTGGGTCACATTCCTAATTGCAGGCCTCACGGGGACACTCCTCTGAGAGCAAATAAACACCTTGGACAATTGTTCTTAATCTCCACAAGAATGTCTCTTGGATCAGGGCACTGAGGTCAGGGTCTGGGCCTCACCCTCCTCTTCCGTGCTCTCTAAGGCCTGCTAGGCTCCACCATGTTGTTCTCAAAAAAAAAAAAAAGATATCAGATGCCAGCCCTACTCCATCGTAGGAGGACTGCTGTGGTTTGGATCAATCTTGTCTCCCCCAAAGAGTCTCCAGTGTAATGACCTTGAGGGTTAGATCTTCAAGGTACCCCTGTCACAAATGGACTCATGTCTTTCTCAAGAAACTGGGTGCTGGTGGCTCATTCCTGTCATCCTAGCTACTCAGAAGGCTGAGATCTAAGGATCATGGTTCAAAGCCAACCCAGGAAGGAAAGACTGAGATTCTTACCGCTAATAAATCTTTAAAAAGCCAAAGTGGAGATGTGGCTCAAGTGGTAGAATACTAGCCTTGAGCAAAAGAAATTCAGGAACAACACTAAGCACTGAATTCAAGGCCCAGGACTGGTACCAAAAGAGAGAGTAAGAGAGACAAGAAACGGAGACAGAGGCTAAATTGAGTCTGGATTCGTTGCCATGAGAACAGATGGTTATACATCAAGTTTAACTCCTGGCATTTTGGCCTCATCTACACACATCTTTTTACCACCTTCCCACATGATCCCAACCATGTAAGGCACCCACGATGAAGCCTTCATCAGAAGCCTACCAAATGCCAGCACCAGAATCAGGAGTTCAATAAATCTCTTTTCTTGATAAAGTTTCCAGGCTTGGCTATTTTCTGATGGCAACAGCAAATGAGCTAAACAGAAGGGAAGAGCTTAAGTTCCTGTCCTGTTATGTCTGCTTGACTTTATTAACATACTCCCTTCCAAGTACTAGACTTCCCTTCCATGTAGTTGAGACAGAAACTGTGAATAAATACCTCTACTCACTTCTCCTTTCTGCTCAAGTAGACAGCTACAGCTACATTTCCTCTGCAGTGAGGTTGGTGACATGACTGGGTTCTGTGTGTGTGTGTGTGTGTGTGTGTGTGTGTGTGTGTATGTGTGCATGCTCACACACAGATCCTGGGGCTTGAACTGTGGTCCTGGGCACTGTCCCTGAGATTGTTTTGCTAACGGCTAGCACTCTACCACTTGAACCACGGCGCCACTCTCAGCTTTTTCTGAGTAGTTTATTGGAAATGAGAGTCTCATGAGGCCAAGTCCTGGTGGCTCATTCCTACAGTCCTAGCTACTCAGGAGACTGAGGTCTAAGTATTGGCAGGACAGTCTATGAGACTTATCTCCAATAAACTTCTCAGAAAAAGCCAAAAGTGGCACTGTGACTCAAGTTGTAGAGCGTTACCCTTGAGCAAAACAAACTCAGGGACAGCACCCAGGTCCTAAGTTCAAATCCCAAGACCAGTAAAAAAAAAGAAAAAAATCCTATCTGAGCCAAGTACTGATGGCTCATATCTGTAATCCTAGCTACTTAGGAGACTGAGATCTGAAGATTGTAGTTGGAAGCCAGTCCAGCCTGAAAAGTCCATGAGACTCTTACATCCAATTAACCAGCAAAAAAAGGATGGAAGTAGAGCTGTGGCTCAAGTGGTAGAGCACCAGCCAGCCTGGAGTGAAAAAGCTCAGAGATAGTACCCAGGCCCCAAGTTCAAGCCCTAATACCAGCACACACAAACACACAAAATCATGACTTAAACTTCAGACAGCTCTGCCTTCAATTCTGCTCCTACACAGTTCCTTCACTTCCTGGAGTCTATTTGTCTCTCTCTGTTTGTCAAAAAAAAAAAAAAAGCAACCACATATTGTTATATAATGTGTTACACAAGATAAACAAACGAAGCGGGAGGAGAGAGAGTTGAGCTTGGCTTCCTCTGCAGGCCAGAAGATGACATGTGAGCCATGAGCTGGATGCAGGCACCAGGCACAAAATAAGTCATGGAAATATCTAGGGACTGGACACAGGAGCCCATGGCTTGGGCTTTTGTCCCCAAAGCAGAGGGCACTGACATGAAGCACCAGGCAGGAAGGCCCAGTTGGGAAACTGAGGCAGGGAGCCTGCATGGTAATGACTGCATTAGTTGTCCAGGCTCTAGTAAGAAAATAGCATGGGCTGGGTGGTCTCAATGACAGCAATTCCTGTCCCCTGGTGGACGAAGGGTAGAGAAGGCCATGATTAGACTATCAGTGGGTCTGGCTTTTCCAAGGCTGGCAGGGACAATTAGCACCATACCTGTTCTATAGCTCCTGGTTTTGTGGTCATCTTTGCCATGCCAGGACTTGTAGAGGCATCACTTAATCTCTGCTTTTATCTTTAGGCCCCTGAATTCAAGACTCAGAACTGGCACAAAGGAAGGAGGGGCGTTCATGCTGATCCTGCCATCCAAAGGCAGCAGGTGTCTCAGAATCTCCAACCTTTGGCACAGGGAGTGTCCCTGCAGGCTGGGGCACGCTGACTTGGGGCAGGAAGCAAGGGGTCAGGGTGCCATGGTCTACTTGAGACTCTCAGAGCTGATTTATTGGTTCATTCTTTGATTTCATGTCAGTCCTGGGGCTTGAACTCAGGGCCTGGGCGCTTTTCCTGAGCTCCATTTTGCTCAAGGCCAAAATGGTGCCATTTTTGAGCCACAGTTCCACTTCCTGCTTTTTCTGTAATAAATAAGAGCCTCATGGACTTTCCTTCCCGGGCTGGCTTTGTACCTCGATCCTCAGATCTCAGCCTCTTGAGTAGCTAGGATTACAGATGTGAGCAACCAGCACCTGGCTTCTCTGGGCTGTATTATTCTTTCATTTTTTTTCTTTCATGCCAGTACTAAGACTTGAACATGAGACCTGGGTGCTGTCCCTGAGCTTTTTCACTCAAGGCTGGTTGCTCTACCACTTGAGTCACAGTTCCACTTCTGGCTTTGCAATGGTTAATTGGAGATAAGAGTCTTATGGACTTCCCACTCCTGGCTGACTTTGACCCCTGATCCTCAGATCTCAGCCTCCTGAGTAGCTAGGATGACAAGTGTGAGCCACCGGTACCTGGCTCTTAGGGATATTTCAAGATTCTGTGACACTAGTCCCATACTCAGCAGGTAAGAGTTGTTGAACAAAAGTCCACTTCTCACCCTGCTTCTGATTGGCCAGGACCAGTGGTGGGGTGGGGCTGAGGCACTGGGCAGCTGGACAAAGTGAAGACATGGAGGCTCCAGGAGGACAGACGGGGCGGGTTGGGAGGGATAAAGTTGTTCTAATCTGATATGGAGTGCTGTGACCCAGATCTCAGACTCATCCAAGCTAGGGATGTCTCCACATAGCAGCTCACCACACGAGATGTGCAGAGAAAATGGACAATGGAGGTCAAACACCAAGCCTTGCTTTCACCCGAACCCTGGCCCTAAATTATGGGGACATTCTGAGATCAGATTCCCGTCAGTTGGTGAATATTCTCTTTCTAACCTGGCATTCATTTCACAGAAGCTGCTGGAGAGAGGGGCTAAGATCTAGTGGAGTCAAGGATGGGGACCCACTGTCCAGTGAGAAAATGGTGTGTGACAATGCTTGGAGACACGGGGTGCAGGTGGCTCACATCCTGTTACTCAAGAGGCTGAGATCTGAGGATCCTGGTTTGAGACCAGCCAGGCAGGAAAGTCCATGAGTATCTCATCTCCAAGGAACCACAAAAGAGTCAGAATTGGAGGTGTGACTCAAGTGTTATAGTGCCATTCTTGAGTGAAAAAAAAAAAAACTAAGAAAGAGCATGATGCCCTGAGTTCAAGCTCTGGTACAGGCCCAAAGCAAAGCAAACTTCTTTGTTGTTGTTGTTGGTCATGAGGCTTGAACTCTGGTCCTGGGTGCTCAGCTCTTCAGATCAAGATTAGTGCTCTACCACCTGAGCCAATAGCACCACTTTGAATTTCTGGTGCTTTATTGGAGATAAGAGTCTCACAGACTTTCCTGTCCAGGCTGGCTTTGAACTGCAATCCTCAGATCTCAGCCTCCTGAGTACCTAGGATTGCAGGTGTGAGCCACAGGTGTGCCACAAACAAACATTTATTTTTTTAATAAATAAAATATAATATCCATTTTAGAGGTCAAGAGACTAGCTCAGTGTTAGACCACACAGACCCTGGGTTTCATCCTTAGCATGCCAAATAATAACAACAACAACAACAACAGGGCTGGGAATGTGTCTTAGTGGTAGAGTGTTTGCCTGGCACGCATGAAGCCCTGGGTTTGGTTCCTCAGTACCACATACACAGAAAAAGCCAGAAGTGGGACTGTAGCTTCAGTGATAGGGGACTAGCCTTGAGCAAAAGAAGCTCAGGGACAGTGCCCAGGCCCTGAGTTCAAGCCCCAGGACTGGCAAAATAATAATAATAGCAGCAGTAGTAATAAATCACTTCTGTAGAAAATTGGATTTTTTAAATTTTCCTCCAACTTCTAGTGCCTGGGCTAGAAATGGAGGAGAGAGAGAGAGACAGACAGAGACAGAGACAGAGAGACAGAGAGACAGAGACAGAGACAGAGAGAGAGAGAGAGAGAGAGAGAGCGCAAGTCATCCATAATCTTCCCTAGATGTCCCTAGGTCCTGTCCTGAATTTCACAATCATTGAACAGGTGAGAGAATAGGGGGAGACACTGAGACCCAGAAGCTGATCCAGCCCAAAGAAAGATGTCCACAAACCTGTGGGGTGCTTTCCATCTTCCTGAGTTGTCCTGATAACTAGAGAACTGATTGCTTTCATTGTCCTGATTTTAGAAAAGAATGGAGTATGACTGACATAAAGGGCTAAAGAGCTAGTGAGATCTCTCTCTCTCTCTCTCTCTCTCATACACACACACACACACACACACACACACACACACACACACACACACACACACACACACACACACACACACACACAGGTTCGTTAATCAGCTGGGTGAGAGCGCCACCTGGTGGTGTCTGCATGACCTGCTTCTGGAATGGGAAAGAGACACAAGAGGTTTTTTTGGAACAAAGAAAAAAAAAATTTATTATCTTTAAGTAGTTGTACAAAGAAGTTCTCATTCTACAAAACAGTCTATGAGTACAAGGTGTCTGACAACATTGTCACCCGTCGCTCCTAACCCATCCCTTCTCTCACTTTTCTTTTTAAATTGAGATGAGGTGATTACATAAATTTCACATATTTCACAGAATTGTGGAATAGTGATATTTAGTTAAAGTCACAATCGCATTTTAACCTTCACAAGGCAAATCATCATTATCATGGTCTATAAAGTTTGTAAATTCTATGAGCTTTGACAATGCAATTATTTCTTCCACATCAGGTGATAGTTACATTTCTTTCCTTTTGCTTAGTGTAGGCTGTTCCTTCTTTCCCTCTCATTCCTCCCTTCCCATCACTGTCTTCAGTTGCTTAGTTCATTTTCATCTATGTCCAGTGCAGCTGATGGCCCCTTTGTTTGGAACAAAAAAATATTTTTAAAGAGAAAATATATCAGCAACAACAGAATAGTGGCTATGTATGTTGATGCATGCTCTAATCCTGCCTTCTTGGGGGCTGAGGCAGAAGGATCCAGAGTTTGAAGCCAGTGAGAGCCTGTCTCAAAAAAAACCACATGAAAACATAAGTAAAAAAAGGTAAAAGCAATCTTGGCAACTCAATCATATGTGAAAGGACTTCTTAAGAAAAAAAAGCTGATGACACTCTGGTCACAATACAGTATTTACTGGCTCTACTTTAAAATGTGTGGACCAATGGTTCAACTTATACATGTGTCAAACACAGGGTTTGCTGACCAGTTTTCTTTTTCTTCCCAACTTCTGAGCTTCCTTATTCCCACAACTACTAGTATTTGTTCTGCCCAATAATCGACCAATTTCTCTTTTGTTCTTGGCTGGCCACTTCCCTTCTCCAAGCTCAGTCCCACCGTGACTATACTCCACCAAGCTTTGTGTTTCTGATGGTTTCTTTAGGATCTATTTCTATGAAGGCAATCTCTAGGTAATAGATGTGAGGAATATGAACTGTTATAAGAAAGAAAGCCCACAGCTTAAAAGCTCAACTAGTGAAAGCTCATCTGTCAATCACACCACTGACCAAAGTGAATGTGTGACATGTGCCCTTTAATGTAGTCCCCTGGGGATCCAGGATGCTTCTAGATTATTCCACCACCATCTTCAGCAAGTACTTAAGGGCCACTAAGACCCAGAAACAGAGAGCAGAGGAGATGTTTACATCTGTTTCCATACCAGCCTGGAAGCAATATGCACCTGCTACATTCACTTTCCATGATGGAGGGCTGGTGACGTGAGCTGGATGTACCTCCAGGGGAACTGAGGAACAGAACCCCCAGCTGGGCACTGGGGAAGGATATCATCAATGGACAGAGGCCATCTGACCATAAACAGTATGGATTTCCCAAAGCCTTGGATATCTGTCCCCAAGAGCCGGGCTGTTTGTCATGAAGAGCCTTGGTGACTAGGTTTTTTCAAAAAGGAAGGCAGCTAGTGGAACAAATCTTGTTTGTCACAGAGAGAAGCAAACCATGAGCTACATATGGACGTCTGTCTGGGCCGGCCGCAGGGTAAAACAGTGTGAGGCTCTCTCTTGCTCTGGGAGCCTCCGCGCCTCCATCTCCACAGGATCCTTGTACTCCAGACGCACGCCCACCTCCTGCTTTCTAGATACCTCCAGGCCTCCTTCAGCTCAATGACGTTACCCATTGAAGCTGGTGACTCCCTGCCAGGGCTGCCTCTTAGTGGTGTTAGGTTCCTCATATACATCTGCACCACTTGCTCTGTCTTCCTTGCACATTAGAGATGAATGAAGACATCGAGGCCAACAGACTCGGTACCAGCCACTTAAGCCTTTGCTGAAGGCCCATGATGTGGGAGGGTCTGTGGGAACAGCTTCCATTCCACCATTCTCTGGAGTTCTTTTTACTGACTGATATCCCCAGAAACTGCAATGCCATCCGGGCTCTTTCCTCCCCAACAGACAGGAGAGTTTCAGAGCGCAGGCGTGAGCCAGAGCGGAGGAGACACAAGATAAAAAATCATAAGGAGAGGGGCTGGGAAGATGCCTCAGTGGTAGAGCGCTTGCCTTGCATGCATGAGACCCTGGGTTCGATTCCTCAGCACCACATAAGCAAAAAGAAAAAAGTCGGAAGTGGCGCTGTGGCTCAAGTGGTAGAGCGCTAGCCTTGAGTTGAAGAGCTGAGGGACAGCACCCAGGCCCAGAGTTCAGGCCCCACGACTGGACCCAAAAAAAAAAAAAAAATCATAAGGAGGCCCACCGCCGGTGGCTCAACTCTGTCATCCTAGTTACCCGGGAGGCTGAGATCAGAGGATCACAGTTCAAAGCCAGCCAGGACAGTAAAGTTTATGAGACTTTTATTCCCAACAAACAAACCAAAAATAAAAATAAATTAAAAAGCCAGAAGTGGAGCGGTGGCCCAAGTAGTAGAGTCACCAGTAAAAAAAAAAAACCTAAGGAATGGGGCTGGGAAGGTGGCTCAGTGGTAGAGTGCTTGCCTCACATGCATGAGGCTCTGGGTGCGATTCTCAGCACCACATAAACAGGAAAAAAAATCCAGAAGTGGCGCTGTGGCTCAAGTAGTAGAGCACTAGCCTTGAGCTGAAGAGCTGAGGGACAGCGCCCAGGCCTGTGTTCAAGCCCCAGCACTCACACATACAGAAGAAAAAAAAAAAAAAGACTGGGAATGTGGCTTAGTGGTAGAGTGCTTGCTTAGCATGCATGAAGCCCTGGGTTCAATTCCTCAGTACCACATACACAAAAAGCCTCAAGTAGAACTGTGGCTCAAATGGTGGAGTGCTAACATTGAGCAAAAAGAAGGCCTGAATTCATACCCCAGAAGTAGAAAAAAAGAAAAGGAAAGGAAAGGGAAAAGGGGTTTAGAGTGTAACTCACGTGTCAGAGTGCCTGCCCTAGCATGTGTGAGAATTCAAACCCCAGTATTGGTCCCCCCAAAAATCTCAACTTGGTACATATATATATATATGCATATATATATGCTGGTACATATATGTGTGTGTGTGTGATATATCTGTGTGTATGTATGTGTGTGCCATGGGGTTTGAACTTGGCCTGGGCGCTGTCCCTGAGCTCTTTTGATTACAGCTAGCATGCTTCCACTTTGAGCCATAGCACCACTTCCAGCTTTTTTCTGAGTAGTTTATTGGAAATAAGAGTCTCAGGGACTTTCTACCCAGGCTGGCTTCAAACCATGATCCTCAGATCTCAGCCTCCTGAGTAGCTAAGATTACAGGTATGAGCCACCAGTGCCTGGCTTTCGACCTGGTATATATTTATTTGACCTATTTCAAGTTGATTCCTGCAAATTTATCCAAGATTGCCTCCAGTGTACCCCACAACCAGGCCTGGGCATAGCAGAGACTCACCTCTGCAGATAAGTTGAAAAGCCAGGTGCTAGTGGCTCACTCGTATCATCCTAGCTATCCAGGAGACTCAGATCTGAGGATCCCAGTTCAAAGCCAACCCACACAGGAAAGTCCATGAGACTCTTATCTCCAAGGAACCACCAAAAAAAAAAAAAAAAACAGAAAACAAACTGAAAGAAAAAGAACAACAAAAAACAGAAGTGGAGGTGTGGCTCAAATGGGAGAGTGTAAGCCTTGAGCACAAAAGCACAGGGACAGTGCCCAGGCCCTGAGTTCAAGCTCCTGGGCTGCCACAAAGTAAGCAAGCAAGTAAGCAAGCTAAGATGAGGAGGTCCCGGGCGCCTTCACTAACTGACACAGGAGGAGAAAGCTTCTGGATCTTTCCCACTCATCCTCATTCTGGAAGCCAGGGCATGGTAGCAATGGGAAATGAATTCAGTAGAGACAGAATTTACTTTACTTTGAAAAACCTGGGTGTGAAAAGAGTTTGTGACTTCTATGACTAATTCCCACAGGGAGCCAACCTTCTCCCAACTCTTCCAGGGTGGGTCAGGCCTTCTAGAAAGATCGAAAAGCCCACAACAAGCCCAAGCTGGCTCAAGGCAGTTATAGAACTTTAACCATAGAAGCTGCTAATGTCTGACAGGAATGGTGCCTAAAATGGCCAGAGATCTGAGGACCTGGGATAGATGAGGGAAGGAGGCTCCTTTTCTTCCTTTCTTTTTTGTTTTTTGTGGAACAGCTGTTTGAACTCTAAGCCTCATTCTCTTTCTCTCTTTCTTTTTCTTTTGTCTGTCATGGGGCTTGAACTCAGGTATGGGGCACGGTCCCTGAACTCTTTCACTCAAGGATAGCACTCTACCATTTTGAGCCACAGTACCACTTCTGGTTTTCTGATGGTTTCTTGGAGATAAGAGTCTCTCAGATTTTCCTGCTTGAGCTAACTTGGAATTGAGACCCTCAGATCTCAGCTTCCTGAGTAGCTAAAATGGCAGGCATGAGCCACCTCCTCCCAGCCTAAACCTCATTCTTGCTAGGCAAGTGCTCTGCCCACTGGAGCCCATCCAAGTTCCTCAATCCAGGATGAAGATGATAGCGTTGTACCTCCTTCACAGAACCAGTACTTCCCTCCATCAAACAGAATTGACTTGACAGAAGAGGTTGGTTTATATAGGCAGATGGAGCCAAGTATTTCTTGATTCTAGAATTTCCAGGGGAGCCAATGAAGATCTTTAAAAAAAAAATTATGAAGAAAGCAAAAGGAAAGAGGAGGAATAAAAGAAGGAGGACAGGGAGGAAGAAGAGGAAGAGAAGGAAAAGGAGGAAGAGGAAGAGGAGGAGGAAGAGGAGGAGGAGAAGGAAGAGGAGTAAGAAGAGGAGAGGAAGGAGGAGGAGGAGGAGGAAGAGGAGGAGTAGGAGGAGGAGGAGGAGGAGGAGGAGGAGGAGGAGGAGGAGGAGGAGATGAAGAAAGAAGAAGCAGCAAAAATTTGTCATGAGAGTGAGGAAAAGAAGACATTGCACAAAAGGGAATGTATTCATTACCTGACTCATGTAATTGTGATCCTTCTGTACATCACCTCTATACTAGCAACAAAGTAAATTAATTTTAAAATTTCATCATCTCAAAGGAAAATGCTTTGCTCGCAAAGGGAGAAGAATAGAAAGCATCTGATTGCTTCACATAGGGTTAACTCTTTTGTATGTATGGATTAAGGCAGAGAGAAGCATCATGCTTTTTTGTTGAAATGGAGTCTCATTAACTGTTTGCCTAGGCTAGCTTCAAACTGTGATACCTGTCATCAGCCTCATAAGTAGCCAGGGTTACAGGTGTGAGCCATTGTGCCTGGCTGAAACAATTATTTTTATGATGCCTATTTATTTTTCAAATTGAGACAGAGTTTCATTATGTAGCTAAGGTTGGCCTAGAATTCTCAGTGCTCCTGCCTGAGCTTCCAAAGTGCTCAG
Organism: Dipodomys spectabilis; assembly: GCF_019054845.1. Lineage (NCBI taxonomy): Eukaryota > Metazoa > Chordata > Mammalia > Rodentia > Heteromyidae > Dipodomys > Dipodomys spectabilis. Next base: position 6,660,858 of record NW_024871099.1, on the reverse strand, counting down.
GTTACAGTCAGACAACATCACACTGAATCTTAAATAACATTTCATAACATATGTAATCTGGAACAATATGATAGCTGGATACAGAAAGGGACCTAAAGATAAATCTAGGTTTAGCCTAATATGATGGCATCTTGGGTGTACTTTTAGCACTTGGGAGGCTAACGCAGGATGATCTGAGTTTGAGGGTAGCCTTGGCCACATAGGAAGAGCTTGTGAAAGAAAAAGGGAAGAAAAGAAAATAGAAGAGAAAAGGAAGGAAAGGAGAAGAGAAAAAAGAAAAGAAACAAGGGAAGGAAAAGGAAGGGAAAGTTGAGACTGGGCCTAGAACTGACTCACTGGAGAGAAAACTGGACTTTGTCATAAGTTATCAGCTATTTTTCTGAGGCTATGGGAGAGTCTTTATCTGAGTAACAATACGGCCTTTGGTCCCAATCATTTCCTCCTCCCACCCTCCCACAAACTAAACAAACTCAATTCTTACTTCTTTCTGTAGCTTTAGGCTGGTATAAAAATTCTGGGAATTTTGTTCTTTTTTTTTTTTTTTTGGTCATGGGGCTTGAACTCAGGGCCTGCGCACTGTCCCTTAGCTCTCTAGTTCAAGGCGAGCACTCTACCACTTGAGCCACAGTATCACTTCTGGTTTTCTGGTGGTTTATTGGAGATAAAAGTCTCACGGACTTTTCCTGCTCGGACTCGCTTTGAACCATGATCCTCAGATCTTGGCCTCCTGAGTAGCTAAGATTACAGGCATGACCCACCGGTGCCCGGCCATTTTGTACTTTTGTGTGACTCCATACATAAGTGCATCATTAAAATGGTTTCCTCCCATTCATGGGTCTACCCTCACTCAATTTGTTCAAGAGATTCAAATAATTGAGAGGTAGGAGGGTAGAGGAAAGGGTAAAGTCCCCTCCAAGTGGAGGAGACAGAAGATAAGAGGTTCTTTGAAGCTGCTTCTCCCTGAGAAACATTGACTCCTAACGTGGACACATGAATCAGCTGGGAAGAGGGTGACAGCCAGGAAGCCCCAATCCCTTCACTGTGTACCTCAAATCCTTTGTCTTGGGCCATTTTGACAGACATCTTGGATGGCCATCTTGGAAGCCATCTTGAACGGCCATCTTGGACAGCCATCTTGGACAGTCATCATAGAAGCCAAGAAAGGCAGACCACTTTGCCATGGGTCAATGACTGTTGCTGTCCCAAGGCCCCACCTGGGCTATCCTGAGACCAAGGGGCTGTCAGACCTTGTCTGATCACCTCTGCTCACAGGTATGCCTTGGGGCTGTTGTGACTGCATACATTCTCCCTTTCTGCCCCCAGGTCTCATCTATTCAAGCCTAACGCAAATGTCTGCACCCCTGGAAGATGGTTGAAGAGATCTTAAAGCCTGCCTTCCTGTGGCGGCCAGGTAATAAATCCCCTTTCTCTGCCCTTCATTCTGTCTTTTAGTTTGGTGGATAGGGGTAGTGACCCAATCTAACAAGTGCAACTCCTAGAGTTTAGGTCTGGGTTCTGAAAAGTCCTCTTTCAAGGAGATAGGGGTAAATAGGGGTTGGGGGAGAGTGTCTGCGAGAATGGTGAATGAGTACCCGAAGCCATAGAGGTCAAGGGTAGGTCTAGAGACAGCAGTTGATGGTCAAAGGTCAAAGGTGTCCCCAGCCTGAATGCCTTATGCACATGGCCTACAGAAACAGGAAGGAAGTTGGGCTCTTGAAATTCCACTTCCTAAAGTTCTAGGCGTTGAGTGGAACAGCTTGGAAGAAGGGAATGGAGAGACCCACTAGAGATAAGCAAGGCTGTGAGAGCAAAGATCCAAGGGGGAGTTCAGTGTAGTAGACCAGAGACAGGCCATGGCTTAGCCTAGGATTTGGCTTGGAGGATCTAGAACAAAATAATCTCCCAGCAATTTCTAGAACTTGTATCTCCAACACCCAGCCTACTGGAACCCCGGTGACAGCCTTCTAGAACAATCCATGGTACTCAGCTAGGCTTTCACTTAAGCCTTGCCAAACGCTGGTACCAGGCTCTGCTGAGATGTAGCTGTGGGGGAGAGTGGAAGAGGCCTGGCCTTTGGCAGCTGAAGCACGTGTGGTATGGGTGTATCTCCTGGCCTGGGGTGAGGAGTCAGCTTGGGAGGGAGGCCAGGATCCACCCAGAATGACTCAATTACTGTGAAATCTTCCTGTAGCAACCTCTACATCTTTGTTCTGTGCATTTGCTTGCTTTGGGGTAAATATTTAGAGTCTGTCAAGTTATCCTTCAATCATTTCTTCAGAGCGGAACCCCAGGGCCTACATCTGTAATCCTAGCTATTTAAGAGTCTGAGATCCTGGGGATAGAAGTTCAAGGCCAGGTCGGGCAGTAAAGTCCAATCAACTTCATCTCTTAAAGATTAACCAGAAAAAAATAAAATAACATAAAATAACCAGAAATGACCAGGCTCACTCTTGTAATCCTAGCTACTCAGGAGGCTGAGATCAAAGCCAGCATGGGAAGGAAATTCCATGAGTCTCCAATGAACCGCCAGAAAACCAGAAGCAGAGCTATGGCTCAAACTGGTAGAGTGCTAGTCTTAAGCAAAAGAGCTCAGGGACAGTGCTCAGGCTCTGAGTTCAAGCCCCAGGACTAACAACAACAACAAAAATTAACCAGCAGGAGGCAGACATTGGTGACTCACACCTGTCATTCTAGCTATTCAGGAGGCTGAGATCTGAGGATCACACTTCTAAGTCAGCCTAGCCAAGAAATTCCATGAGATTCTTATCTCCAATGAACCAGCAAAAAGCTGGAAGTAGGGGTATAGCTCAAGTGGTAGAGTGCCAGCCAATGAATGAACAAGCCAAGTGAGAGCAGAAGGCCCTCAGTGCAAGTCCCAATACTGGTATAAAAACAAAGAGAGTAAAACAGAGAGAGAGCACTGGGGAAAGGGACAAGGGAAGAGCACAGTTAGGAAACAGGTGCAGGCAAGTGAGGGGCGGCGGATGATGTTCTCAGGACAGCAAATGGTGGCTGGCCACAGTCACAGGCATTGTTGCCTGGCAGATGCTCTGCTGCTATTTTCCTTGGGGGCAGCTTCCATCCCTCCTTGTGAAATGTTATTAGTCCTGTCCTGAGGAGAAAGGCATGGAGGAGAAACATGTACACTGGAGACAGAAATACCAAGCTTTCCTCCTGGTTTCATAGTGCCTCTGTGTGTGTGTGTGTGTGTGTGTGTGTGTGTGTGTGTGTGTGTGTGTGTGTGTGTGTGTGTGTGTGTGTGTGTGTGTGTGTGTGTGTGTCCTTAGGCTTGAACTCAGGCCTGAGCACTGTCCCTAAGCTTTTTTATTCAAGATTAGCCCTCTACCACTTGGGCCAAAGCTTCATTTCTGGCTTTTTGCTGGTTCATTGGAGATAAGAGTTTCATAGCCTTTCTGCCTGGGCTAGCTTCAAACTGAGATCCTTAGATCTCAGCCTCCTGAGTAGTGAGGGTGACAGGCATGAGACATTGGCACACAGCAAGGCATTTATTTGCATTGCTTATTATATCTGGACATGGCCCTGTTTTCAATCAGGCTGTGATGGTGTTTCTATTAAATTCTGAGTATATGGCCAGGCACCAGTGGCACATACCTGTAATCCTACCTACTCAGGAGGCTGAGATCTCAGGATCCTGATTCAAAGCCAGCTTGGGCATAAAAGCCTATGAGCATCTTATCTCCAGTAAACTACTCAGAAAAAGCCAGAAGTGGCACTGTGGTTCAAGTGGTAGAGGGCTAGCTTTGAGTACAAAGAGGCTCAGGGACAGTGCGTAGGCCCCAGGACTGGCAAAAAAAATAAAAAATGAAGCCTGGGTGTGAGAGCTCACACCTCTAATCCTAGCTATTCAAAAGGCTGAGATCTGAGGATCATGGTTCAAAGCCAGCCTGGGCAGGAAAGTCTGCAAGACTATTTTTTTTTTGGGGGGGGGGGGGAGGTGTCCGGTCGTGGGGCCTGAACTCTGGGCCTGGGCACTGTCCTTCAGCTCTTCAGCTCAAGGCTAGCACTCTACCACTTGAGCCATAGCACCACTTCTGGTTTTTTTCTTTTTGCTTATGTGGTGCTGAGGAATCGAACCCAGGGCCTCAGGCATGCAAGGCAAGTGCTCTACCACTGAGCCACCTTCCCAGCCCCTCTTCAAGACTCTTATCTCCAATAAACCACCAGAAAAACCAGAAGTGGCGCTGTGGCTCAAGTGGTAGGGTGCTAGCCTTGAGCTGAAGAGCTCAGGGACAGTGCCAGGCCCAGAGTTCAAGCTCCAAGACCAAAATAAATAATAAAAAAATAAATTTAAAACTCCTGAACACAAACTTGCTGGTACAAAAGAGTTAACGGGGCACCTAGAAGCAAGGGTGCTGAACTCAAGGCATCTGGCTTTTGCCTAGAAGCTGCCAAACCCCCCTCCACTGCCACCCCTCCAGCAAGTGGCCTCTAGGGGAATAAATAGAATACATAAAACAATCCCTCAGTATCAAGATGAGACAGGCCTGAGTCTTAAATCCTAGCTGGGGGGGAGGGGGAGGGGGTGGAATTGGAGGCATGGCTCAGTTGGTAGGGCGCCAGCCAGTGAGTGAAAAGCATCAGGTACCAAGCTTGAATCCTGATCTCAAGCCAAAATAATAATAATCCTAGCTCTCTGTGCCTTAACCTGGTGACAGAAGGAAGGGCCTAGCCCCTCCATGAAAGGAAATTGGTTCCAACATACCAAACGTGTACAAACACATACACACATGCACACATACTCAGACTGACCTCTGTGAGAATGGGAGGAAGTCAGAAATAAAGGAGGGGGTGGATCACGGGCCAGGTGGCTGCAGGTAAACCAAGCCTCAGATGGCCACAGTCCCTTTATTTACATACTACTACTTCCTATCTGGGAGCCCCACGCCCTCCCCTCAATCTGATCCCAGAATAAAAAGGGAAGTGAGAGGAGGACCAGGGTGACCTGGGTTATCCTCTCATGCCTGTGTCCCCAACATCAGGCTGGGTTCCTAGGAGAAATCTGACCACCAAGAGAGACAAGCTGGCCAGCCAGGAGGCGGGGCATGCCGGAGCCCCGCCCCTGCCCCGCCCTCTCCACCCTCCTGCGCCTGATCTCTTCTGGCCCAGCCCCTGGGAGGAGGGGAGAGAGTCGACCTGCAGAGATGGACGCGGCCAGCACCTGGGCGCTGTTGCTGCTGCTGCTGCTGCTACTGCTGGGAAAACTGGTGACATTGTCACTGTGGGGGACCCGGGCCACCGGCCACCTGCCCCCAGGGCCCACGCCACTGCCTCTACTGGGTAACTTCTTCCAGCTGCGTCCTGGGGCCATCTACTCTGGGCTCATACGGGTGAGTGAGCCTGGCTGGGGGTGGGGAGGGGGTCCCCAAGGCAACGATCTGGCTCTGCGCAGGGAGCAAGGTGGTGGGGGAGAGGGTCCCCTGAGTGCTTAGGCAAAGAAGAAGGCAGGTGCAAGGGGTCTCAGCGTCAAAGGGGACCCTGTAGGCAGGAGTGGTGCTGAGAGGGAAGGGGTGTCCTGCAGAGAGACGATCCTAGGCTAGGAGAAGCCACAGAGTCCTCTAAATGGGGTCAAAGTTGGGGGAGCAGGATCCAGGAGGTAGAAAGGGGTCCACAGCACCCTGGAAAAAGTGGTGGGCAAGGAAGGACCACAAAGAAAAGCCCTGGGGAGGAAGAGCAGCTGATGTGGTTGAGTTGAGCTTGTTGCCAGGAGAGAAATCTTTTTTTCTTTTTTGGTACCAGTCCTGGAGCTTGAATTTAGGGCTTGAGCACTGTCCCTGAGCTATTTTATTGTTCAAGGCTGGTGCTCTACCACTTGAACCACAGGTCCACTTCCAGTTTTTGTTTTTTGTTTTTGTTTTTACTGGTTCATTAGAGAGAAGAGTCTGATAGACCTTCCTGCCCGGGCTGGCTTTGAACCAGGATCCTCCAGATTTCAGCCTCCTGAGTAACTAGGATTACAGGTGTGAGCCACTAGTGCCTGGCTGAGAGGAAGTCTTTTTGAGGGAAGAGCTGAGATAAAGGGAGATCTGGAGGCTTGTTGCAGGCTGGAAGGAGGCTGCTGCCCCAGGCTGAAGGAATTTGCTTTAGAGCCTCCCCAGGGGGGAGGATGGATGGGTTGTAGCTGGGGTTAAGATGAGATCCAGAAGTGCCTGAGACCTGGATGGGAAGTCAGGAGGAGAAGGCAGCCCCAACCTGCCAGGGCGGAGGGGGAAATACTTCCCCCATTCCAAAAGAACCCCTGGTAGCTAGGCATCAGTGACTCACACCTGTAATCTCAGCTACTCAAGTGGCTAAGATATGAGGATTGTGGTTTGAAGTCAGCCCAGGCAGGCAAGTCCGTGAGACTCCTATCTCCAATCAACCACCCAAAAGCCGGAAGTGGAGCTGTGACTCAAACGATAGAACAGTAGTTTTGAGTGAAAAAGCTCAGGAACAGCGCCCAGTCACTGGGTTCAAGCCCCAGGACTGGTTACAAATGCACACACGCACATCCTGCACGCACATGCAGACAGATACACTTGCACACACACATACACATACACAAACCCTCTGGTACTTCAAGGGCACAGAAAGAGGGTGTGGGCAGGACTGAGGGTGGGAGGCGTAGCTTAAGAGGTTGAGGAAGGGGCAGAGTAGGACAGAGACATCTGGAGACCGATGGATAAGATTTGATTTGGGGGGCTGGGAATGTGGCTTAGTGGTAGAGTGTTTTGCCTTCAGGAAACCCTGGGTTCGATTCCTCAGTACCACAGACACAGAAAAGGCCAGATGTGACACTGTAGCTTATGTGGTAGAGTGCTAGCCTTGAGCACAAAAGCGCTGCGGTAGTTCCCAGGAGCTGAGTTCAAATCCTAGGACTAGCACAAAAAAAAAAAAAAAAAACAATTGTGTGTGTATGTTGGTGTGTATCAGTCCTAGGGTTTGAACTGTGAATCTGGGTGCTGTCCCTGAACTTTTGTTGCTCAAGGTTAATGCTCTACTACTTCAGCCACAGCCACAGCCCCACTTCGGGCTTTTTTTTTTTTCTGGTGGTTCATTGGGGACAAACATTCTCACAGACTTTCTTCCCTGGGCTGGCTTTGAACCACGATCCTCCAAACCTCAGCCCCCTGAGCAGTGAGGATGATAGGCATGAGCCACTAGCACCCAGTGAGGATTGGCTAGTTTTGAGCTGGAGAGTGAAAAGTTTGGTTTGCTTTTTGGGGGGAAGAATTGGGGAGGTTAGGAAAGACCACAGCGGCTTTCCACTGGCAGCCCCAGTGCCCTTCACCCCAACACTGTCTCCTTCTGCACCCCCAGCTGAGTAAGAAGTATGGGCCTGTGTTCACGGTGCACCTGGGCCCCTGGCGGCCCGTGGTGGTGCTGGTGGGTCACCAGGCTGTCCAGGAGGCCTTAGGAGATCAGGCCGAGGAATTCCACGGGCGAGGAAGGCTGGAAACCCTGGACCGGACTTTTGACGGACACGGTAAGTGAACAGCCAGGTGACCCCCACACACAGGTGTAAGCATGACTTGCACACAGCTTAGGGCCTGAGATTCCATGTCTGAAAGGGCGGTTCCTGTCCTAGGGCCCGGATGAGGACTGCAGGGGGACTGGGCCTTGTACAGAGGGAGGGGCTTGCTAAGAAATCCTCATGAAAGGAAGACTGAGGAACTTTCCAGGCTCTGGGGATGGATAGGCCAACACTCATAACCTAGAAACCATGCATTGTGCTAAGACATCCCCTGCCAGGCACTGCTGGGGCAGGGCATGGCACAGTGGGGATAAGGGAGATCACACCTGTCATCCTACCTACTCAGGAGGCTAAAATAGGAGGCTTGAGATTCGAGGCCAACCCTGAGCACAGGAGAGTCCATGAAAGAGACTCTATAATGAACCAGCAAAAAAAAAAAGGGTGAGTGAATCTGTGGTTCAAGTGGTAAAGTGCCAGCCTTAGAAGAAAAAAAAAGTTCAGAGATAGCATTCAGGATGTGAGTTCAAGCTCTAGTACTGGCAAAAGAAAAGAAAAGACTGGGAGGGCGGAAGCAGGCACTAGTGGTTCAGCCCTATAATCTTAGATACTCAGGAGGCTGAGATCTGAGGATCACCGTTCAAAGCCAGCCAGGACAGGAGAGTCCATGAGACTCTTATCTCCAGTAAACTACTCAGAAAACCGGAAGTGGTGCTGTGGCTCAAGTGGTAGAGCGCTAGTCTTAAGTTGAAGAGGGACAGAGCCAAGGCCCAGAGTTCAAGCCCTATAACCAACAAAAAAGAGAAAAGGGGAAGGAGGGAAGAAGGAAGGGAAGGGAGAAGGGAGGGGAGGAAATGCAAGAAAAGGCAGAACATGGAATTTGGACATTCACCCCACAATCTCACTATGCTTGGCACCTACACTGAGGTTTTTGTTTTTGTTTTGTTTTTTGGTCCAGTCATGGGGCCTGAACTCTGGCGCTGTCCCTCAGCTCTTCAGCTCAAGGCTAGCGCTCTGCCACTTGAGCCACAGCGCCACTTCCGGCTTTTTTCTTTATGTGGTGCTGAGGAATCGAACCCAGGGCCTCAAGGATGCAAGGCAAGCGCTCTACCACTGAGCCACCTTCCCAGCCCCTCCTATACTGAGTTTTGAGGACCCAGAAGTGACAGACATGTCCTCCTTTCTGTGGGACACAATGCTTTTCATAAGACAGTGGAGGGGGCTGGGAAGGTGGCTCAGTGGTAGAGCGCTTGCCTCCCATGCATGAGGCCCTGGGTTCGATTCCTCAGCACCACATAAACAGAAAAAAAGCCAAAGTGAGGTTGTGGCTGAAGTGGTAAGGCGCTTGCCTTGAGCTGAAGAGCTGAGGGACAGCGCCCAGGCCCAGAGTTCAGCCCCCCACGACCTACAGAAAAATAAATAAATAAGACAGTGGAGGGAGGGACTCGAACTCTAAAATGAGAAGTGCAGGTTTAAGAGCAGGAAACAGAGGCCCGTGCTGGAAGCCAGTAGAGGAGTTCACGGAGGCCTTCATAGAGGAGGTGGCCTCTGAGCTGACCCAGAGGAAGGATGAAAGAAGGTAATCCTGCACGATCAGGGAAGAGGTATGACAGCCCCATCAGGCAGAGCGCCCAGCAGGGACTAAAGGAGGGAACCTGGGGCCGAGATCATGGCATACTTTGTTGGAAATGAGAAGGTCAAAGTCTAAAGGACCCTGGACAGGCAGGGACAGTGAGTCACACATCTGTTTTTGTTGTGTGTGTGTGTTTTTTTCTGGAAACTATAGATTGTTTAATTTTATTATTATTTTGTGTGTATGTGGTAACTGAGGAATCGAACCCAGGGCTTCACGCATGCTAGGCAAGCACTCTACCACTGAGCCACACTCCCAGCCTTTATAGATTTGGTGTGTGTGTGTATACGGTTGTCCACTCTACTAGGATGTGAATCTAGATCCTCAAACTCTAGCTTGGCTTGTTCCATTCAAGGCTAGCTTGCTATCTCATTGAGCCACAGCTCCAACTTTCAGAGTTTTTACTGGTTCATTGGAGATCAGAATCTCACAGATTTTTCCTACCCTGGCTGGCTTCAAACCCCAATCCTCCCATCTCAGCCTCCTGGAGTAGCTTGGATTACAGGTATGAGCTACCACGCTTGGCTGAAACTGTAGATTTTGATAAGAATTGGAACAGAGTTAGTACATTGCTGTGTACTGAAGGCTGCTAGTCTGGTGAGGGAACCCACTAGACACAAAGTGGAGCCCTGGGGTGGGAATTGGGGATGAAGGCACAGGTAGGGGGGATAAGAGGACCAGATTCATGTCCCCTCTGGCCTTGCGCTAGAGGATGGAGAAGGCCAGTTGGGGTGTGTGTTTACTGAGCACCTGCTGTGTCCTTAGTTCTCAAATCAGGCACAGAGGGACGCAGGCAGCTCATTGGGAGGGAAGATCCAGTCCCTTCTTGAGTCTAGCCTTGGCACACAGGGGTTTTCTTCGCCAATGGGGAGCGGTGGAGGCAGCTGAGGAAATTCACGCTGTTGGCCCTGCGGGACCTGGGCGTGGGGAAGCGAGAAGGCGAGGAGCTGATCCAGTCTGAGGTGCACTGTCTGCTGGAGGCATTCCAGAACACAGAAGGTCAGCAGTGTGGGGTCACGGGGCGGGAGGGGGGCACACACTGGATGTGGGGGTGACCTCTAGCCCGGTGCTGGGGACCTGCAGGAGGGAAGGCCTTGGGCTCTAGCCCTTGAGTCAAAGCTCTGCTTCCAGCTTTGGGGCGAGTTATTGGGGATAAGAGGCTCACGGATATGCCTGTCTTGGCTAGCCTCGAACTGCGATCCTCCGATCTCAGCCTCCCCCAGTAGCTAGGTGACAGGCAGCCTTTTTCATCTTTGTCTGTCCATCTGTCTGTCTCTTCATGGTACATCTGCTTCGTTGGGGCTTCCCTGTCCCCAGCTCCATCACCCCCTCCCCTCCCCTCACCACCCGCACAGGACAGCCCTTCGACCCCTCCCTCCTGCTGGCCCAGGCCACTGCTAACATCACCTGCTCCCTCATCTTCGGCCTCCGCTTCCCTTATGAGGATGAGGAGTTCCGGGCTGTGGTCCAGGCTGCCGATGGGACCCTGCGAGGGGTCAGCTCCCCCTGGGGCCAGGTGAGTATGGGGGAACCCTGTGCCAGCCCCCTGCCCCAGGGGTTCCAGCCAGGCCCCTTTGAGAACCACCTCTCTTCCCTCCCCCCTCCACCCTCACCAGGCCTATGAGATGTTCCCCTGGCTCCTGCAGCGCCTGCCGGGCCCCCACAAACAGCTCCAGTGCCACTTAGCCACGCTGGCTGCCTTCGTGGTGAATCAAGTGCAGAGACATCAGGAGAGCCTGGCCACCTTGGGTCCTGCCAGAGACCTGGTGGACGCCTTCCTGCTCAAGATGGCCCAGGTGCAGGGGGGTGGGGCGGGGCTTGGGCTGAGAGTCCCTGGGGATCTAGTCTCTCCCTTCAGGTCCCTGTGACATCGCACCCCCCCTCCCCAAGTGTTGGCCCTTTCCTCGCTTGCCTATTTTTCCTCTCTTCTCCTCTTCCTCCTCTTCCTTCTCCTCCTCCTCCTCCTCTCCTCTTCCTCCTCCTCTTTCTTTTCCTCCTCTTCCTTCTCTTTCATCTTCTCCTATTTCTTCTTTTTCCTCCTCCTCCTCCTTCTTCTCCTCCTCCTCCTCTTCCTCTTCCTCCTTCTCTTCCTCCTCCTCATTCTCCTCCTCCTCTTCCTTCTCTTTCTTCTTCTCCTCCTTCTTCTTTTTCCTCTTCCTCCTTCTTCTTCTCCTTTTCCTCCTCCTCCTCCTCCTCCTCCTCCTCCTCCTCTTCCTCCTCTTCATTCTCCTCCTCCTTCTTTTCCTCCTCTTCCTTCTCTTTCTTCTCCTCTTTCTTCTTTTTCCTCCTCCTCCTTCTTCTTCTCCTTCTTCTCCTTTTCCTTCTCCTCCTCCTCCTCCTCTTCCTCTTCCTCCTTCTCTTCCTCCTCCTCTTCCTCTTCCTCTTCCTCCTCCTCCTCATTCTCCTTCTCCTCTTCCTTCTTTTCTTCTTCTCCTCCTTCTTCTTTTTCCTCCTCCTCCTTCTCCTCCTCCTTCTCCTCCTCCTCATTCTCCTCCTCCTTCTTTTCCTCCTCTTCCTCCTCTTTCTTCTTTTTCCTCCTCCTCCTTCTTCTTCTCCTTCTTCCTCTCCTTCTCCTCCTCCTCCTCTTCCTCCTCCTCCTCCTTCCTTTTGTGGGGCCCTGAGTTCAGGCTGTATGTACCTACAAGTCTCACCTTCAATTCTCACCATTGCTTCACACCATCAGCCTCCCCCGCTACCTGCTCCACTCCCCATCCACATAGTCAGTGAATTTTATATGAATGGCGATCATTTCATTGGGAAAGCTTGTGATTTAAAATGGTATTTGTGGTACTGGGTAAACGTTGCTGGGCTGACCTGGAACCTTAATCCTACTGTCTCCATCTCCTGAATAGCTAGAGTTATTGGATGACCATTCCTGGGGTGGACTGGGGCCTGGGCACTGTTCCTGAGGTTTTGTGCTCAAGGCTGGAGCTCTGCCACTAGAGTCACAGCTCTACTTCCAGCTGTTCGGTGATTCACTGGAGATAAGAGTCTCTCGGGCTTTCCTTCCCAGGCTGGCTGGGGTTTTTTTAATTATTATTCCTGTTTTGATTTTTACTTTTTCAAGATGTGAGTGTGTGTGTGTGTGTGCCTGTATTTGTATGTGTTTTCTTTTCTTATTATTTGTTTTGAGTATTTTGAGGCAGGATCTCAATATGTAGCCTTGGCTGGCCTCAAGCTCACATGATCCTCCTTTCTCTGCCTCCCAAAGTGCTGGGATTACAGGTGTATGCCACCATGCCTGGTTACTTTTTTCTTTTTTTTCTTTTTGTTGTTGTTGTTGGCGGTGGTGGTGGTCATGGGGCTTGATCTCTGGGCCTGGGCACTGTCCCTAAGCTCTTCAGCTCAAGGCAAGCGCTCTACCACCTGAGCCACAGCGCCACTTGTGGTTTTCTGGTGGTTAATTAGAGATAAGAGTCTCATGGACTGTCCTGCTCAGGCTGGCTTTGAACAGTGATCCTCTGATCTCAACCTCCTGAGTAGCTAGGATGACAAGCATGAACCACTAGCTCCCCACTAGCACCTGATACAAACCATTTTCTTTCAATTAAAAAAAAAAAAAGAGGGGCTGGGAAGGTGGCTCAGTGGTAGAGCACTTGCCTTGCACGCATGAGGCCCTGGGTTCGATTCCTTGGCACCATATAAGCAAAAAGAAAAAAAAAAGCCAGAAGTGGCGCTGTGGCTCAAGTGGTAGAACGCTAGCCTTGAGCTGAAGAGGTGAGGGACAGCACCCAGGCCCAGAGTTCAGGCCCCACGACCGGACCCAAAAAAAAAAAAAAAAAAGAACAACTGTTTGTTTTCAGCTAAAATGAGCTACTATCAGGAGACTACCTCACAACTTTGCCTTTTTTTTTTGGTTGTGGGGCTTGAACTCTGGGCCTGCGTGCTGTCCCTCAGCCCTTCAGCTCAAGGCGAGTGCTCTACCACTTGAGCTACAGCGCCACTTCCAGTTTTCTATTGGAGATAAGAGTTTCAGGGACTTTCCTGCCCGGGCTGGCTTTGAACCGCGATCCTCAGATCTCAGCCTCCTGAGTAGCTAGGATGACAGGCGTGAGCCACCGGCGCCCGGCTGCCCATTTATTTTAAAACATTTATTTGACAAAGCGTTCCCGGTCTGCTGTCACCCAGCCCAGCCTGACTCCATTAGGCTCTGACTGTGTTTTCTGATGAGCCTCCTCCCTCTCTCTGGCTTCTCCCAGGAAGAAAAAGACCCAAGCACGGAATTCACAGAGAAGAACTTGCTGATGACAGTCACTTACCTGCTGTTTGCTGGGACTAAAACCATCAGCTCCACCATCTGCTCTGCCCTCCTCCTGCTGCTGAAATACCCTCACATTCAAAGTAAGAGTGGATTCTGAAGCCTCTCATCCTAGCTACTCAGGAGGCTAATATCAGAGGAGCCACAGTTTGAAGCCAGCTGGGGCAGGAAAGTCCATGAGATTTTTTTTTTTTTAACCAATCCTGGGGGTTGAACTCAGGGCCTGGGCACTGTCCCTGAGTTCTTTTGCTCAAGGCTAGCACTCTACCACTTACCCTTCCAGTGCCACTTCCAGTTTTCGGGGGGTTAATTGGAAAAAAAAAAAGAGTTTCATGGACTTTCCTGCCCCAGCTGGCTTCAAACTGCGATCCTCAGATCTCAGCCTCCTGAATAGGATTACAGGCCTGAACCACCAGCACCCCGGCCCATGAGACTCTTATCTCCAATAAATCAGCAAAAAGTCACATGTGGAGCTGTGGCTCAACTGGTAGAGTACTAGCTTTGAGTGAAAAAGCTCAGAGACAGTGCCCAGGCCCTGAGTACCAAAGTACCCCAGGACTAGCACCAAAGAAAATTTTTTTTTCTTGTCAGTCATGGGACCTGAACTCTGGGCCTGGACACTGTCCCTCAGCTCTTCAGCTCAAGGCTAGTGCTCTACCAGTTGAGCCACAGCACCGCTTCCAGCTTTTTCTGCTTATGTGGTGCTGAGGAAGCGAACCCAGGGTTTCATGCATGCAAGGCAAGCACTCTACCACTGAGCCACCTTCCCAGCCCCAAAAGAAAAAATTTTTTAAAGGAGTACCAGAGCCGGGTGCTGGTGGCTCATGCCTGTATGTAATCCTCACTGCTCAGGAGGCTGAGATCTGAAGATCAAATTTCAAAGCCAGCCCAGGCAGGAATATCCATAAAACTCTGATCTCCAATTAACCACCAGAAAATCAGAAGTGGAGCTGTGGCTCAAGCGGTAGAGTGCTAGCCTTGAGCTGAAGAGCTCAGGGACAGCACCTAGGCCTAGAGTTCAAGCCCCACAACCGACCCCAGAAAAAAAAAAAAGGAATACCAGTACACCAGTGGAGAAGGAAAAAGGAATACCAGTATACCAGTGGAGAAGGAGGTGTGTGGCCCCCAGGCAGGGCTGAGAAGGAACCCCCAAAACTCCAGTATTTCCAAGTTAGGCAGCTGTGTTCAATGCACAAGCCAGAGAGGTGGCTTGTGGCCTTGAAAATGAGACTGGGTGGGGCTGGGAAGGTGGCTCAGTGGTAGAGCGCTTGCCTTGCATGCCTGAGGCCCTGGGTTCGACTCCTCAGCACCACATAAGCAGAAAGAAAAAAAGCCGGAAGTGGCGCTGTGGCTCAAGTGGTAGAGCGCTAGCCTTGAGCTGAAGAGCCGACAGACAGCGTCTAGGCCCAGAGTTCAGGCCCCACGACCGGACCCAAAAAAAAAAAAAAAAAAGAAAGAAAAGAAAAAGAAAATGAGACTGGGTGACAATGGGCAGGAGCAATTGTGACTTTTTTTTTTTTCGGGTCCGGTTGTGGGGCCTGAACTCTGGGCCTGGGCGCTGTCCCTCGGCTCTTCAGCTCAAGGCTAGCGCTCTACCACTTGAGTCACAATGCCACTTCCGGCTTTCTTCTTTTTGCTTATGTGGTGCTGAGGAATCGAACCCAGGGCCTCATGCATGCAAGGCAAGCGCTCTACCACTGAGCCACCTTCCCAGCCCCCAATTGTGACTTTAGACCAGGACCTCTGGGCCTCAGTTTCCTCATCAGGAAAATGGAGGTTAAAATTGGAGGGTACCCACAAACAGCATTACTAGTGGGATTTAGATGCACCCACATACAAGTCTGTCCAGGCCTGTCCCCCATGCTAGCCTCACCTCCAGATGACTGCTACCCAAAGAAGATGAGACTTCTGAGAGAAGAATCGCGGGGTCCCCCCCACCCCTGACCCTCAACCCTCCTGTCCCACATAGAGCGCGTGCGTGAGGAGCTAGCACGGGAGCTGGGGGGCAGCCGGGCCCCCAGCCTGGGTGACCGTGCCCGCCTTCCCTACACCGACGCTGTCCTGCACGAAGCCCAGCGGCTGCTGGCCCTGGTGCCCATGGGCATCCCCCACACCCTCACTAGGACCACCCACTTCCGGGGGTACACCCTGCCCCAGGTAGGTGTGCAGTGGCCTCGGCCCAGTACATCTGAACTGTCTGTCTGTCTCCCCTGTCAACACCTCTTTCCTTCCTTCCCTCTTTCTCCCTCCCTCCCTCTTTCCACCTCTCCCTCTCCCCTCTTCTTCCATATTTTCCCCCTTTCTCCCCTCCCTTTCCCCTTTCTCTTTCTCTCCTTCCCTTTTTCTCCCTCTCTCCTATCTCTCCCTCCATCTTTTCCTCTCTCCCTTCTCTCCCCCTCCCTCCCACTCCTCCTTCTCCTTTTCTAATCCCTGTCTTTCTCCTCTCTCTCTCTCTCTCTCTCTCTCCCTCCACCTTCTCTCTTCTCCCATCTCATTGGAGAGCCAATTCCAACATGCCACCACCAGGGGGCGCTGTATCCCAGATCCTGGCAGCTAAACTACTCGGAGCTCTGCTATTTCTAGTTGAGACGCGGCTTCATCGAAGACTCCATTTTCCTGTCCTCCTTTTTCTAAATTAGAAGCAATAATGATGTGAACTCGGAGCTGTAAGAAAATGCCTGTAAGGCATCAAGTCAGCTCCGGCTGGCAGGGGTCAGGGAGTATTCTAGGTCCAGGGCAGTGGTAATAGGTCATGATAGCAAAATCATGGATGTCCAACCACACTCACAGCAAGACTTCCAGTCCCTCCCATACGTCAATTTTCTCTCTGTGACCCTGCACCGTCATCGTGTGCACATTCCAGGTGAGGAAACCGAGTTCTCAAAGTTAGAAAACTTTTTATGGTTTTGTGGTGGTGGTGGTTGTTTCTTGTCAGCTGTGGGTCTTGAACTCTGGGCCTGGGCTCTGTCCCTCAGCTCTTCAGCTCAAGGCTAGCACTCTACCACCTGATCCACAGTGCCATTTCCGGTTTTCTGGTGGTTAATTGGAGATAAGAGTCTCACGGACGTTCCTACCCAGGCTGGCTTTGAACCGTGATCCTCAGATCTCAGCCTCTTGAGTAGCTAGGATGACAGGTGTGAGCTGCCAATGCCTGGCAGATAACTTATGTTTACCCAGCCATGGAGCCCAGGAAAGTCTACCCTGTAGCTAAACACCCCCTGTCTTTTGTTTACTCTAACAGCATTAACAAGGCCCTACCTATTCCTGGGGTCCCCCCAAGCCCAATGAGCCCAATTCCCCGACCCCACCCTCCCCTACCTGCCTTTCCTCTATATGGAGAAACCCCAGGAACAGAGGAGCTCTGAGCTACATGTACCAAATTTTGGGCAGGAGGAGCCTTGTTTCCCTGCTTCAAAGACTCAAGCTGCGGAAAAAGTAGACTCAGACATTCTGCAGAGATGGACTTCATTATGATTTTTGTGCCCATACTAAGGTTTGAACTCAGGGCCTCACATTCTTACTTGGCCTTTTCCACTCAAGGCTGATGCTCTACCACTTGAGCCACAGCTCCATTTCCAACTTTTTGGTAGTTTATTGGAGATAAGAGTTTCAGGGATTTTCCTGCCCAGGCTGGCTTTGAAACAGGATTCTCAGATCTCAGCCTCCTGAATAGCTAGGATGACAGACGTGAGCCACCCTCACCCTAAGCCTCAGTCTCCCTTTTCTTTTCCTTTCTTTCTTTCTTTCTTTCTTTCTCACTCTATTGCTTGAGCTACCAACTTACTTCCAGATTTTTTTTGCTTTTTTCTTTTCCTTTTCTTTTTCTTTTTCCTTTTTTTGGTGGCTCATTGGAGACAGCCAGGTGCCACTGACTCACGCCTGTCATCCTAGCTACTCAGGAGACTGAGATCTGAGGATCACTGTTCAAAGCCAGCCTGGGTAGGAAAATCCATGAGATTCTTAGCTCCAATGGCCCACTTAGAAAACTGGAAGTGGCACTGTGGGTGAAGTGGTAGAGTGCTAGCCTTGAGCTGAAGAGCTGAGGGACAGCACCCAGGCCCAGAGTTCAAGCCCCACGACTGACAAAAAAGAAAAAAGGAAGGAAGGAAGGAAGGAAAGAATCTGCAGTCCTTTTTCCTTAGCACCCTGAGGGCTGGGATTACAAGTACGCACTACCATACCTGGTTACCCCATCTTTAAAATGGGGATATTATCCATAATTACCTCAAAAGACTCAATGAAGAAAAGGGGGAGAGGGAGAGAGAGAGGGGGAACACAAGTGTTATCTGTGAGATCACACACATGGCTGTCCGTGATAAACACTGATTTGGGGATTTGGGGGTGTGCCTGACTAGCACTGGGATCTCGGGACTGTGCGATGTTTTCTTGTCCCCTCAGGGCACTGAGGTCTTCCCTCTTCTTGGCTCTGTCTTGCATGACCCCAACTTCTTCAAGCAACCAGAAGAGTTCAACCCAGGCCATTTCCTGGATGCAGATGGAAAGTTCCGGAAGCCTGAGGCCTTCCTGCCTTTCTCCTTAGGTATCTGCTGACCCTGGAATCTAAGCAGAAGGCTGACCCCCTTGGGTCATCCCAGTACATTCACTATCCCCAGGACTCCTGCTGGCTCCCCCTGCAGGCCGGGTCGGGAACAGCCATGACTCAGTCCTGTCTCTTTCCTTGCCAGGCAAACGCGTGTGTCTCGGGGAGGGCCTGGCACGGGCCGAGCTCTTTCTCTTCTTCACCGCCATCTTGCAGGCCTTCTCCCTCGAGAGCCCATGCTCACCCAGTGCCCTGAGTCTCCAGCCGGCCATCAGCGGCCTTTTCAATATTCCTGCCACCTTCCAGCTGCAGGTCCGGCCTGTTGACCTCTCCTGATGAAGGAGGAGGAGGATTTCAGGCGTGTGCTACTATGAACAGAGTCCATCTGGGATCATTAAGTATATGCACAGATAATACACCGGTCACACATGCCGTGTGACTCTGTGTGTTCACAACCCACATAAACAACTCACTAGCTTTACAGCCCTCCATCCTGCCTTCATTGCCAATTAGTGCTGCCATCGCTGGGCACCGGCCACTCACTGCAATCATATCACGCACTGTCCACACACGGCACCATCTCGCCCCCCCCAGCAGCTTTCTGCTCAGACCTCCTTGGACCACTGAAGCAATCCCCAGCCCCCTCTCTGCCCTTTGATCATCCAACACCATCCTCAACCCCCTTTTTTTTTGTAACTCACTGTCCCAAATACAATTCTTTCCTCCTTGGTTTTTGTTTGTGTGTTTGGGTTTTAGTATTATTAGTATTTGGCTCTTTTCTTTTTGTCCAAGACTGAGATTCAAACTCCATATCTGATGCTTGCTTTTGCTCACTAGCTGCCACCCTACCACCTGAGCCATATCTCCATTTCCTGGGTTTGGGTTTGTGTTGGATCGGAGGGGGGGAGCATAAGGGGGGTTGGGTTGGTTTAGTTTGGTTTGGTCCGTTGTGTGGCTTGAACTCTGGGCCTGGGTGCTGTCCCTTAGCTCTTCAACTCAAGGCTAGCACTCTACCACTTGAACCACAGCACCACTTCTAGTTTTCTGGTGGTTAATTAGAGGTAAAAGTCCCATGGACTTTTCTGCCCAGGCTGGCTTTGAATCATGATCCTCAGATCTCAGTCTCCTGAGTAGATAGGATTACAGGTGTGAGCCACCAGCACTTGGCGGGAATGAAGTTTTTCATACAGTCCAGCTGGCTTTGAACTCCCAAAGGCTGGTATTACAGGAATGTACTGATACACCCAGCTATCCATAGAATTTGGACACAAACCACTCAGACCCAAAGAACATGACCATCCCATCCCAGCTTATGGAATATTAATAGGGGCTCCAGCCCAGTGCCTGTGGTTCATTCCTGTAATCCTAGCTACTTAGAAGGCTGAGATCTGAGGATCACAGTTCAAAGCCAGCCTGGACAGTCCATGAGCCTCTTATCTCCAAGGAACCACCAGAAAACAGGAAGTGGTGCTGTGGTAGAACACTAGCCTTGAGTTAAAAAGCTCAGGGTCAGAGTCCAGACCCTGAGTTCAAACCCCATGACTGACAAAAATAAAAAGCCCAAAGTAGAGCTGTGGCTCAAGGGGTAGAACATCACCCACGAGCGAAATAGCTCAGGGATAGCGCCTAAGCCCTGAGTTCAAGCCCAATGGCCAGCACAAAATTAATTAATCAAGGGCTATAGCTCCACCCCTCCATGCACACCCCCCACACACATAGATACTGCCATCCACATCCACAGATCCTACACTGAATTTTAGACCCCGTGCAAAGGGGTAAAGCCCTAAGCAATGGCCAGGTTCAAACCCTGAGTCACAGAAAAGGCCAGATGCAAACTGTTTAGGATTAAAGGTCCCTGGTGTGGGGATTGTAGGGGTTGTTTTTGTTTTTTAGAAATGCTTGTTTCTCCTCCCCATCCCCTCCTGCTCCCCAGACAGGGCCCGGAGTACTTGTGCAAGGGGTGTCTGGCTGTAGTAAGGAAGAGGTGGGGATGAGGGAGTCCGCCCCTCCCTAGAGGCCAGGCGGGAGCTGAAAAATACGGTCACCACCCACTCTGGCTGTTGACCTCAGAAGCAGATGTGGAGCTGTGGGGAGTTGGGGGGGAGGGGTCGGAGGGGAGCCGGGAGGGATGGGGCTGGGACTGTTCTACTTTCTTTGTTGCGGGGTGGGAAGAGTCTAAAGCCAATAGAATGAGACCCTGAAGCATCTGGAGCCCCCCTCTCCCCCCACCACCACCACTTTGGCCACTTTGGCCTCTTGGCCCCCTTCCCCGACTATCTCCTGCCTTGCATTCACTAGGAAACCAAATTATCAAGTGCGGAAGTTTGAACACATATCCCGAAGGTCAAACGATGGGATGGACCCCCTCCTCCATCTCTACCCCCCCTACTCCCCCCCACCCCTTGTCCTGGCCCAGTTTCATTAATTGTCATCAACTCCACTTGGGTAGGTGGTTTAGGGACACAGTGCTTGCTGGACAGGGGAGAGGCTTCATCTAGGCAAAGATTTAAAATCAAATAACCTCTTCTTATTTCATCTGTTTTGTGTGTGTGTATGTGTGCACGCACACATGCACTTATGCGTGTGCAGGTCTAGGGCTTGAACTCAGAGCCTCAGCACTGCCCTTTCTTTAGCTTTTTCTTTTTCTTTTTTTTCTTTCTTTCTTTCTTTCTTTTTTTTTTTTGGCCAGCTTGGGGCTTGAACTCTGGGCCTGGGCGCTGTCCCTATGCTCTTCAGATCAAGGATAGCGATCCACCACTTGAGCCACAGCACCACTTCCGGTTTTCTGGTGGTTTATTGGAGATTAAGAGTCTCACAGACTTCCTGCCGGGACTGACTTTGAACCGTGATCTTCAGATCTCAGCCTCCTAAGTAGCCAGGATTACAGGCGTGAGCTACCAGCGCCTGGATCCCTTTGGCTTTTTCACTCAAGGCTAGTGCTCTACCACTTGAGCCATAGCACCACTTCCAGTTTTCTGGTGGTTCATTGGAGATCAAGAGTCTCAGGGGCTTTCTCTGCCCCGGCTGGCTTTGAACCATAATCCTCAGATCTCAGCCTCCTGAGTAGCTAGGATGACAGGCGTGAGCCCCTGGCATCTGGCTTATCTATCATTCATTTAAAGTTATGGTAAGGCAAATCTCAGAAAATAATTGAACAAGCATTTATTTTAAACATTTTCTTCTGGCAACTTCTTTTTTGTTGGTGGTGGTGGTGGTGGGGCTTGAATTCTGGGCCTGGGTACTGTCCCTCAGCTCTTCAGCTCAAGGCTAACACTCTACCACTTGAGCCACAGCATCACTTCCAGTTTTCTGGTGGTTCATTGGAGATAAGAGTCTCATGGAGTTTCCTGCCCGGGCTGACTTTGAACAGCGATCCTCAGATCTAAGCCTTCTGAGTAGCTAGGATTATAGGCATGAGCCACCAAAGCCTGGCTATATTCTGGAAACTTCTATACACACACACAGCAGAACTGAGGGAATTGATAGAGAACACCAGGCCTGTGTCCCAGATTTTCCCATGGTTCAGCTGCATGCTTGGTGACAGGTCTGTCGGCCTGTTCATCTAGCTCAGCTGTTGTAATATCGGTAGTGAGTCTTGAACTCAGGGCTGCACACTCTCATTTGGCTTTTTCCACTCAAGGCTGATGCTGCGCCACTTAAGCCACATCTCCAGCCTTGATTTGGGCTGCTGACTATCTTAGAGATGGAGTCTTACAAAACTCCTGCCCAGGATGGCTTTGCACTATGACCGTCCAGATGTTACCCAGGAGAAAACGATAGCTAATGATATATAGATTCGAATTTTTACTTAAATTGAACTAAGTTAAATTTGGAGATAAGAGTCCAGCAAAGTCTTCTGCCCAAGTTAGCTTTGTGTTGTTGGGTTGGTTTTTTTTAAATGTAATTTTGGTTTTTGGTCTTTTTCTTTTTTGGTGCTGGGGATTGAACTCAGGATGTTGCACTTGCTAGGCAAGTGCTTTGCCACTGAGCTACATCCCAGCCCCCAGGCTGGCTTTGACTCATGATCTTCAGATCTCAGCCTCTTGAGTAGCTAGGATGACAGGTGTGAGCCATCAGCAGGGGGCTGCTTCAAGGAGAGACAGGGAGACAGAGAGAAGAGACAGAGATAGAGAGCACTGGTAGCTCATGCCTGTCATCCATCCTACCTACTCAGGAGGATTGAGGTTCGAACTTTCCAGCCTGGGCAGGAAAGTCCACAAGACTCTTATTTCTAATTAACTATCCATCCAAAAACCAGAAGTCAAGCTATGGCTGGAAGTGGTAGAGCACTAGCCTTGAGCAGAAGAGCTCAGGGACAGCACCCAGGTCCTGACTGAGTTCAAGCCCTACTACCAACTTAAAAAGAACAGAAAAGAATTTTTGTGATCAGCCCCAGGTGAAGCTCAGCCTAGCTGGCTGTTACGTCAAATCTGGTTGTGCAAGGGTCCCTGTGACAGACAATGATGTCACTTGAGGGTGGCTGGCTAGAGAAGTTCAACCTCTTTTGTTGGACAGGGTGCTCAGCTCTTGTCACAAGAGGTGGTCTACAGGTGCTGTCGCTGGATTCCGAAGCGATTACAGGAGACAGAGCTTCGGTTAAGGTCACAGATGGTGACAGAGGCAGCGATGCTAAACTTCCCTCCCATTTTCAGGCGGGCACAGGGTCATCTTGTGCCAAACACAGGAGGCCTGCTACTAAAAGCCCTGCAGGGTCGGGGTGGGGGAGCCAGGGGGGCACAGGATGCACAATCCCTGGGGAGGCACAAATGCAGAGTCCTGGGTACCAAGCTATGTTCCCCAGGTAAGGGTAAGAAACTGCGCATGTGTGGACCCAGCCCCACATAAGGGTGAAAGCGTGTACTGCGTAAGCTGCGTGCCCCACATCAGTGGGAGAGAAACTGCGCGTGCGTGAACCTCCGTTGACCACTACTAGCCAGCCGTTTGGAACCTGTGTTAGCCCCATCTGATGGCTGGACACACTGGGACCCCAGAGGCTGGTTACTGACCTGCCTTCATACTGCTAGGGCTTACGGCTAGGCTTTCAGGTAGAGCCTGTGGACACCTTAAGGTAGAGTGAATATGGCCTTTCTGGGCATTTCTGTGTGTGTGTGTGTGTGTGTGTGTGTGTGTGTGTGTGTGTGTGTGTGTGTGTGTGTGTGTGTGTGTGTCATAGGGCTTAAACCCAAGGCCTGGGTGCTGTCCCTGAGCTTTTTCACTCGAGGCTGATGCTCTACCACTTGAACCACAGCTCCACTTCTGGCTTTTTTTGCTGGTTCATTGGGAATAAGAGCCTCATGGACTTTCCTGTGCAGGCTGGCTTTGAACCACAATTCTCAGCACTCACCCCCTTCCTGAGTAGCTGGGATTTGCAGGCCTGAGCCACCAGCATCCGGCTGGCTTTGACATCTCTGAGCATCCATGTCCCCACTTCCTCCAAGGAGTGTCCCCCAAATGATGCCACCCCAACCAAAGCTTTCATTGCTGAGATTTCGAAGCCCACTCCCCTTCCTTCCCCTCCCCTTCCCAGGCAGTAAGCTCCTGACCCAGCTTGTCTGCGAGTGGCCCTGGGCAGGCATTGTGCCTCTGCGTGTCTCTGCTTGTCCTAGCCTTGTGTGGTGTATGTGTGTGTGTGTGTGTGTGTCTGTGCGTGTGCATGAGTGTGAGGGGGAGTAGCCAGGAGGAGGAGAGGCCTGGCTGGGGGCTGGGCTGGGGGTGGAGGCAGAGGGAAGGAGGACGTCACCAGCTTCAGGGAGTGGAGTTCTGCCGGAATGTTGATTACCAGACCCAAAAAGAGACTTAAGAGGGACAGCGCCCAGACACATAGCCTTTAGCCTTACTTCCCCCCAAAACTGGGAGCATAACCATCTGGATCCCCTTCCCCCTCTCTTCCCAGGCTCCTTCCTAGGCTCCTTTAAGACTGGGTTTGTCCTCAACTCCAGGAGTTAACCCTTGGATGTCCAGGTGGCCCCTTAGGCTATAGCCTGGTGGGCGGAGGAAAGAGGGGGGGGGGCCTGTGTGAGGCGGGGAAAGGGTTGCCCTAAAGTCTAGGGAGGAAGAGAAGGAGCCAGCGCTGGGAAGGGAAGGAGGCAGTCAGTGGCTCAAGCTTGGGGGAAGGTGGTTGTTGGAGAAGCAGAGCCAAGGCGAGGGGCTCCTGCTGTGCCAAGCGTGGGCAGTGCCAAGTCCCCAGGGAGCCCGGAGCTTGGGGGGGAGGGCCGGGAACAGCCTGGCCCTGCCCCCTCCCCCCTCCGGGAGGCGTCCAGCAAGTTGGGAAGAAAAAGTTTGGCTTCGGATCTCTCTCGTGTGCTGATGACCCAAAGGATGGGCAGAATCCCGTTAGTGTGGTGTTTGGCGTTGTCCTGCTGGGGTTATGCAGCCCCCGAGGGTGAGTGCTGGGGGTCTTGTGGAGACCAGTGGAGGGGTGAGGGACTGGATGACAGGTGGTTGGAGATGCCAGACTTTTAGCTTAGAGACATTTCCTGGAAGCAGCAGAGACTTAGAAAGAGGGAGAGAGATGGAAGGACACACAGACATGCTAGGACAGGCATTGGGGGGAGAAAAAGAAGACAGGGGAACAGAAGGAAAAGAAACAGAAACTGCGGGGGTGGGGGGGCAGAGGCAGAAGACATAGACAGACAGATGGACATGAAAAGCTGAGCGATGGATCAAGGCTAACTTTACAAGAAGCTGACGTGGGGATCCAAGGAAACAGGATCGAAACTTCCCCCACAGGGCCGCTGAGGCAGACAGAGGGATGGGGTAGAATGTGAAGTTCTGGGGATCCCTTTGCCACTGTCTTACACCCCCCCGAAGGGAAGGAGTGGCTATGACTCTTCGTGTTTCTTGTCTCTTTCTCTTTGTCTGTCTCTGTCTCTTTATTTCTGTCGCTTTCTGTCTCTCTCTCCATCCCAGCCCCTTTTTTTTTTTTCCCCTCCTCTGCCCACCATCCCAATCTGTTAAAGTCTTGGGGAGGGGGGGGCAATCCAAAGATCAGAGGGCAGCCCTGCCAGGCAGCCCTGGGGCATGGGAAGCCACCCAGATCCCACAGGATAGATGGACACTGGCCCTCGGTCCCCTGGGAAGACTCTCATCCTCTCCCAAGCCTCCACCCTCCACTCCCACCCTGCACTCTGAGGTCACCCCACAACTATGTATGCTGAAGGGCCTGGAAGGGGCCTGGTGGGGGAGAGCTGGCAGGGTCCTGGTACCCCCTCTTCCTGGGTGGGGAGGGGGGGTCCCTCAGCTCCTTCCCTCCCCTTGCTTGCTTCTCAGCAGGTGCCCAGGCTGAAGCAGAGGACCCATTTTTACAAAGTCCAGAGAACATCACCGGGGCCCGAGGAATCACAGGGACCCTTCGGTGTGAGCTCCGCATCCACGGCGAGCCCCCCGAAGTGGACTGGCTTCGGGATGGACAGACCCTCCAGATGGCAGACAGCACCCAGATTCAGTTACCCCTGGGTGAAGATTGGGAGGACGACTGGAAAGTGGTCAGCCAGCTCAAGTGCGCTATGTCTCTGACCAGCCTCGGCACCCCCAGATCCCACTCCCCCACCCCACCCCACCCCCCAGCCGCTCAGTCACGCCACGGGGGGACGTAGAACCCCAGTCTGGCTTTCCGCTTATGATGACACTCCTGAGTTTCATGTTCTTCTTCTGTAAAATGAACTAAAAATATCGTGACCTTTCTGTCCAGACA
Organism: Dipodomys spectabilis; assembly: GCF_019054845.1. NCBI lineage: Eukaryota > Metazoa > Chordata > Mammalia > Rodentia > Heteromyidae > Dipodomys > Dipodomys spectabilis. The sequence goes on along the minus strand of NW_024871099.1, from coordinate 6,635,266 downwards.
CCCTCTCCCTCCCCACTGCCTCCCCTCCTTCAGTTCTGGTGGACACCCCCCCCCCACCAGCCTCCAACTCAGGTCCTCAACTTCTCTGATCCTCCTCTTCCCTTCCAGAATCTTCTCCCTGAAGCCTGCAGATACAGGACGGTACCAATGTTTGGTGACTCTTGGAGGAAAGACTTTCATGTCCCAGCCTGGCTACGTTGGGCTGGAAGGTAAGTGCTGGGGCACAGTCCTGAGAATTCACCAGGCACTGCAGAATTTGCTGTACCTTTCTAGGGCACATATGCTAATGATCTTGGGACATTAGGGGTGTCCAGGTATAGGAGGATTGTATCCTGGAAGAGAAGGCATTCAACATTTTTTCTTTTTGTGGGAGGAGAGTCAGGCATGATTGGAGTAAGTAGAAGCATCTAGAAATCAGAGGCACATGACTTAACTCTTCTACTCTTCCCCACTCCTGGGGAACCTCGCCGCTTTCCTCATCTGTAAAATGAGATGAGGAAAGCCTGGCATGGTGGTGCACACATACAATCCCAACACTCAGGAAATGGAGGCAGGAAGATCTGGAGTTGGAGGGTAGCTTCGGCTTACCTAGCCAGAGTAGGTCTCTAAATTTTTGGCTTGCAGGTAGGGACAGGAAGGAAAAACTGGGAAAGAGGGAGAGAAAGAGGAACATTGTCCAAAAAGAAATCTATACTTTACCTGATTTAGGTAACTGTGACTCCTCTATACATCATCTTTAATATAAAAAATTAAAAAAGAAAAAATTAAAAATGTAAATAGAAGCCAGGCACCAGTGGCTCAGGCCTGTAATCCTAGCTACTCAGGAGGCTGAGATCTGAGGATCACAGTTCAAAGCCAGCCTGGGCAGGAAAGTCCGTGAGACTCTTATCTCTAATAAACCCGCAGAAAACCAGAAGCAGCTCTGTGGCTCAAGTGGTAGAGTGCTAGCCTTGAGCTGAAGAGCTCAGGGACAGCACCCAGAGTTCTAGCCCCATGACTGACAAAAGATAAAATAAAATAAAAATAAATAAATAAACAGATAAAATAATTGTCAGTGAATTAATTAATGATTGATTCATTGAGGAGTCACAGATTTTTTTTTTTTTTTTTTTTTTTTGGTCAGTTGTGGGGCTTCTCAGAGCCTGGGCACTGTCCCTGAGCTTTGTCATTCAAGGCTAGAGCCTTATGACTTTCAGCCAAGCACCACTTCTGGTTTTCTGGTGGTTCTTGGAGTCTCACGGCCTTTGCTGCCTAGGCTGGCTTCCAACCACCATCCTCAGATCACAGACTCCTTAATAGATAGGATTACAGGCACCCAACAAAAGCAGTCAGATACCTTGTGGATAGAATCTACTCCTGTAAATTCTAGTCACTCAGATGGCTGAGTTAATGAGGATTTTTGGTTCAAGGCCAGTCAGGGCAGACAAATCCTCAAGACTCATCTCCAATTAACCAGCAAAAAAAAAAGTGGAAGTGAAGGTATGGCTCAAGTGGTAGCGTACCTGTCTTAATGGAGAAAGCTAAGGGGAGAACACAAGGTCTTGAGTTCAAGCCCCAGGACTGGCATGTGTGTGTGTGTGTGTGCGTGTGCGCACCCACACACCCACACAGACCTTAAAGGTCAGACATGAGGGAAACAGATGTTAGGATCATGCATTGTAAGGGTAGAAACTGAAGGAGGGCTGGGAATGTGGCTTAGTGGTAGAGTGCTTGCCTAGCATGCATGAAGCCCTGGGTTCCACTCCTCAGTACCACATAAACAAAAAATTAATTAATTAAAAATAAAAGAAACTGAAGGAGGTTCAGATGTCCTGGAGAAGCAGAAAAGTAGGGGAACAGGTCAAACACTCCATAGTGGGGGGGTAGCCCAAGTTTATTCAGAGGGACCCCAGCCTCTCCTCCTGTCCCCCATACCAGGCCTGCCTTACTTCCTGAAGGAGCCTGAAGACAAAGTTGTGGCTGCCAATGTCCCCTTCAACCTGAGCTGCCAGGCCCAGGGTCCCCCAGAACCTGTGAACCTGCTCTGGCTCCAAGATGCTGTCCCTCTGACCCCCACCACAGGCCATGATCCCCAACACAGCTTGTATGTGCCAGGTGAGTGGGGAGGGGGTAGGTAAGGGGAGAGGGCATGGCAGAAGTGGGGAGGGATGGCACTCTTTATTTACTGAATCTGTCTCCCTGGCCTTCTGGCCTGTCTCTGAGTCTCTCTATCTCTGAGTTCTCAGCTCAAGGCTAGCACTCTACCACTTGAGCCACAGCACCACTTCCAGTTTTCTGATGGTTTATTGGAGATAAGAGTCTCAGGGACTTTCCTGCTTGGGATGTCTTTGAACCTGGATCCTCAGATCTCAGCCTCTTGAGTATGAGGGTGATGGGCGTGACCCACCAGTATCCAGTGCAACTCTTAACTCTTTCTTCCTGGGTCTCTGTGTATCTGTTTGTCTCTTACTCTTTCCATTCAACCTCTCTGAATAGCACTCTTTGTCTCCAATTTCCTCTGCGCTTTCAAGTCTGTGGGCCTTGTGCCCTTTTGTGACCCAACAGGGCATCGGAACCATCCGTGCCCTCTTCTCCCCCATCTGCCCTCACATACACACACAGATGCCCATCGATTGCCCTCCAGCGTCCTCTGGGCTTTGGCTCAGGCACTCCTTTGGGCAAAGGAGGGAGAGAAAGAAGGAGCCAGAGAAAGACACCCCGAAGTGACCCAAGATGGGAGAGTTACAGGGAGGTTGGGCTAACAAGATGACTCTCACTCTGCTTGGAGTTTCATAGTGGTCAGAGGCAGAGCTGGGGGGTGGAGGTGGGTGAAGAACCTTCCATTATCCAAGGAGGAGAGACAAATTGAGGTTGTCTCAGTCCAGAGTGGTGGCTGAACCCCACCTGCTTCCTCACTGCCGTTGCTGGGATGAAAAGGGGCCAGAGGTGAAGGGTGGTACCCACATTCTCAGCATTCTAGGGACCCTGAGTGTGCAGGGAAGGGATGGGAAGCATGCTGACCCCCCAGAGGGGTGACTCAGGGCCAGTGGCTTGAGTGAGTGGTAAGGGACAAGAATGAAGCTTGAGTCACAGAAGAGGGGGTGCCAGAGAGGGATGGATATGTGTGTGTATGTGTGTGTGTGTGTGTGTGTGTGTGTCCATGGGTCTCTGTGGGGTGGACGTGTCCAATTGTGGTATCCATGTGTCTGCATAGGTTGAGCCTGTTGGAATATAACTGACACCAATGGAGTCTCTGATCCCAGTGTGTATGTGGGGGGCGGGGGGGGGGGGGCAGGTAAGACAGCCTCGGGTTCACAAGTCAATAACAAACACCTGCTGCTTCCCTCTGGTCTCCTTGTATGTGTATTGGCTCTGGCTTGACTTTTTTTTACTCATGACAGGTGATCTACCACTAAGCCATGCCTCCAGCCCAGCTTTTTGCTACTTAAACAGAAATGGAATCTCAGAGACTATTTTTCTGCCTGGGCTAGCTTTGAACGGTGATCTTCTAGAGCTCAGCCTCCTGAGTAGCTAGTAGACAGGAGACACCAGCCCTGATTACTTGTATGTTTCTTACTGTGTGTGTATGTGTGTGTGACTTGATTTCTGTTATTCACATGTGTGTGTGTGCCACTAGGTTTATGGGTTTGTCCCCATGCTGACTCATTTGTGTTTGTGTATATTTGTGTGTGTGTCTAAGTCTCCTAGATGTGAGTCAGTATGCATTGTTTAGGACCAGCATGGAGTTCAGCTTAGCCAGCTCTGTTCATCTGTGTTTGCATTTGTGCCAATAACGGCTTGTGTGACTCACCGTGTTGGTGTGTCTATGTGTTTGTGTCTGTGTGTCTTTGTGTGTCTTCGTGTATATGCATGGGTCTGTGTGTCTCTATTGCTTTGTGAAGGAATTTTGTCCGTTGCTGTTAAGTCTGTCCCTCTGACTCAGGGCGTGTCTTCCTTCCATCCCTCACATTCCCTGGAAAAGCAAGGCAGGGGTGGGGTGGAGCTGGGGGGGGGGGACCCATCTGGAAAGCACATCTGAAGAGGTCAGGCTCCCCCCCCCCATGGAGGGTCTAGAAGAAGGGACAGGGATCGCCACCCCCCCCACCAGCCCCTTCCCCCGAGCAGACGCAGGGGCCTGAGAAGGGGGGTCCCAGACAGGCGGCCGGAAGTGCTGGGGAGGGGCGGGGTGCGGGGGCGCCGTGACTCATGCGGGGGCAGGAATGCTGCGGTCGGAACACGACCAGGTTCCAGAATCCCCGTTCTCTGCCCCAGGCCCCGCTCGCTCGCTGGCCCAACGGCGTCCCCACGAGCCAGGTGCCAGCGTGGGGGCCCAGCGCGGCCCCCCTCGGACCCCCCCTTCGTCCCTGCTGAGCACCTGACCTTGGCTGGGAACCGGGGTGCCCCCTCCCCGGCCCAGCCCCTTCCGGCCCGGGTCGGCGGCGGCGGCGGGCCTGGACTCCGGCTCCACTCCCACCAAGCAGGGCCGACCACGATGGAGAGAAAAGGAAACTTTGTGTCGGCGTGGAGCTGGGAGGCGCCGCCAGGACCTCGGGAGGTGGTGGTAACAGGGCGTGCGCACGCGCAGTTACACGTGCGCAAACTGCAAGGGGCGCCACGTGCAGCGGGCACCACGTGCAGGGGGGTGTGCAGGTGCAGGAGCACGCCCTGTGCACACCCAAACCTTGCAGGCCAGGACTATGCACACCCAGAATATGCAGACATAAACCAGGCACACCTAGACATTGCATGTCCAGGCCATGCACCACTAGGCCATGCACACCTTACACCACACACACCTTACACCATGCACATCTAGATCACACATGCTTACGCCATGCATGCCTAGACCAGCCTTGCACACTGGGGCTATCCACACCCACGCCATGCAGACTTAGACCACACAAACTAAGGCCATGCATGCCTAGAACATGCATGCCCAGGTCTTGCGCACCCGGGCCATGCACACTTACAACACACATGCCCAGGCCATGCATGCCCAGACCACATACACCCAAACCATGCACTCCAGGCCTTGCACACCCAGATTTGAATCAGGCTGAAGTTTGATGCTCTGAACACGGTGCCACACAAATGTATTGTGTGTATGAATGTACACGTGTGTCCCAGAAGCACCACAAAGCCACATACATAGCAGGAAATAGACGGCGTGTATAGATGAACAATTTTTTTGTTTTTTTTTTTTTCTGCCCGTCCTGGATTTTGCACTCGGATCCTGAGCGCTGCCCCTGAGCTTTGGTGCTCAAGGCTAGCACTCTACCACTTAAGCTACAACTCTACTTTGGGCTTTTTTCGTGGTTGATTGAAGAATCAGATGGACTTTCCTGCCCAGGTTGGGTTTTAACCTCAGTCCTTATAGAAGTAAGCCACCAGCAGCTGGCACCAATGAAAAAACTTTTCTACACATACACCCATACATGCTTTAGTGAGTTTACCCATTCTGTGTGTGCTTCTACGTAGGTTGGCATAGGCCAGTATGAATATGTTTGTGTTTGTATTGGATGTACATGTCTTCTTTATTCCTTTTATTATTTTATTTTATTTATTTATTTGTCAGTCTTGGGGCTTGAACACTGGGCCTGGGCACTGTCCCTGAGCTCTTCAGCACAAGGCGAGTGCTCTACCACTTGAGCCACAACAACACTTCTGGTTTTCTGGTGGCTAATTGGAAATAAGAGTTTTGTGGATTTTCCTGCTTGGGCTGGCTTTGAACTGTAATCCTCAGATCTCAGCCTCCTGAGTAGCTGGGGTTACAGGCGTGAGCCACTGGTACCTGGCTATTCCTTTTATTTTATTATTATTTTTTTGGCTAGTACCGGGCCACTGGAGCCTTCCAGTCTGGCTTCTCTTTTTCTACTCACAGCTAGCAACTACCACTTGAGCTCATACTGCCAACCCTGCTAGTTCACTGGAAATAAGAGTCTCTCAGATTTGTCTGCCCTGGGTTTTTTTGTTTGTTTTTTGTTTTTTTGCCAGTCCTGGGGTTGAACTGAGGGCCTGGGCACTGTCCCTGAGCTTCTTTTGCTCAATGCTAGCACTCTACCACTTGAGCCACAGACAGCACCACTTCTGGTTTTTTCTGTTTATGTGGTACTGAGGAATTGAACCCGGGATTTCATGCATGCTAGGCAAGCACTGTACCACTAAAAACCAGAGTCCCAGCCTCTAACTGGTTTTGACAGATGGCAATCCCCAGATCTCAGCCTTCTGAGCAGCTAGGATTACAGACGTGAGCACCAGTGCCCACCTTTCTACATGAGGCTTCCTCTACTTGACCACTCAGCCCTCTCTCCTCCCCAGGTCTGAACAAGACATCTTCCTTCTCCTGTGAAGCCCACAATGCCAAAGGGATCACCACATCCCGCACGGCCACCATCACAGGTGACAGAAAATGATCGGAGGGGGGGAGGGAGGGAGGGTTATGGAGTGTCTGAAGGAGGAGCTTAGGTCCAGGGTACTAGCCACAGACAGGGAGGGATGAGATGCCTCCAGGGTTATTCTGTCCCACTATCTGCCCACAGTGCTTCCTCAGCGACCCCAAGACCTGCACGTGGTTTCCTGCCAACCCACAGAGATGGAGGTGGCTTGGACTCCAGGCCTCAGTGGTGTCTACCCTCTCATCCACTGCACCCTACAGGTGAGACCTCCCCTGACTTTGGTCACCCCAGTGTCAGCCCTCTTATCCGTACTCACAAGCACCCATCCTCTCTCTAAGAAACCAACAGTAGAATATTCAATTAAGCCAGTGTCCTGACTCTCCTCTCCTCCCTGCTGTCTGAAATACCTTGCACAAGAGATTTAACTTCTCTGGGTATAATGGCAGTTCTGGGGCCTAAACGCAAGGCCTCACCATTCTCCCTGAGCTTTTTTTGCTCAAGGCTAGCCCTTCGCCACTTGAGCTCCCAGCTCTTGCTGGTTCAGTGGAGATTGGTCTTATGGACTTTTCTGCCTGGGCTAGCTTCAAGTCGGAGCCTCAGATCTCAACTTCATGAGTAGCTAGGATTACAGGTATAAGCTACCGGTGCCCAGTTTCATTTATCATTTGAACTAACTTCCTTCCTTCCTTCCCTCCCTCCCTCCCTCCCTTCCTTCCTTCCTTCCTTCCTTCCTTTCTTTCTCTTTCTTTCTTTCTCTCTTTTTCTCTTTCTCTCTCTCTTTTTGTTGTGGGGCTTGAACTCTGGGCCTGGGCGCTGTCCCTCAGCTCTTCAGCTCGAGGCTAGCACTCTACCACTTGAGCCACAGCACCACTTCCAGTTTTCTGAGTGGTTAATTGGAGATCAGAATCTCACAGACTTTCCTGCCCGGGCTGGCTTTGAACCACGATCCTCAGATCTCAGCCTCTTGAGGAGTTAAGATGATGGGTATGAGCTAACAATGCCTGGCTTCGTTTGAACTTTAAAAGCTAGGGTTATTCATCTTGAGATCCTGAGAAAAAAAAAAAGGGCCTGCTCCTCCTCCCCTGCCCATGGCTAGAAGGACAAAGCTGAGATTGAATTCCAGTGACTCCTCAGCCTGGGGGACCTTAAATGCCAGACCAGGTGCCAGCTACACCCCTGCCCCCATCTACCCAGCGTCCCCCAGGAAAGCAGAAGTGGGTGCTCTTCCTCTCCAGGTCTCACTTCCCGCTGCCGGTGGACTGAGGCCGGAGGGTCATGCCTATCCTAAGGAAAGGAGAAGTAGGAGTAAGGATGGCCCCCCCCCCCTCCAATACACCCACCTCCCCTTTGTCCTGGCAGAAGTTCCTCTTCCCATCTGTCACAATTATGGGTCAGGGAGCAGGCCTGGGGGCAGCCTGACTCTGTCTCCTGATGTCTACAAGTTGCCCACCTCCTCCAGTGCTTTCCAGGTGACCTTGTCTCCCAATGTGGGGCTGTATGACTTTGGGCAAGCCACCAAATCTCTATGTGCTCCAGCTTCCTCATTCCCCACCACCACCATCGGGGGTAGGGAGCAAAAGGTAGACAGGGTGACACATACCCGTAATCCCAACTACTCAAGAGGTGGCAGCAGGAAGATGGAGAGTTTGAGGGCAGCCTCAACAAAAGTAGTAAGGTCCTATCTCAAAAACAAAATACAGGGGCTGGGAAGGTGGCTCAGTGGTAGAGTGCTCGCCTTGCATGCATGAGGCCCTGAGTTCGATTCTTCAGCATCACATAAGCAGAAAAAGCTGGAAGTAGTTCTGTGGCTCAAGTGGTAGAGCGCTAGCCTTGAGCTGAAGAGCTGAGGGACAGCGCCCAGGCCCAGAGTTCAGGCCCCACAACTGGACCCAAAAAAAAAAAAAAAATACAGATAGGTGCCAGTGGATCATGCTTGTAATCCTAGCTACTCAAGAGGCTGAGATCTGAAGATCAGGATTCAAAGCCAGCCCAGACAGGAAAATCTGTGAGACTCTTATCTCTAATTAACCACCAGAAAACCACAAGTGGCACTGTGGCTCAAGTGGTAAAGTGCTAGCCTTGAACTGAAGAGTTCAGGGACAGCATCCAGACCCAGAGTTCAAGCCCCACAACCGACAAAAAAAAAAAAAAAAAAATATATATATATATATATATGTATAATATATATAGAGAGAGAGGATAGATAGATAGATAGATAGATAGAGGCCTGGGTAGCTAAGATTAAAGGTGTGAGCCAGGATACCTGACTCTGTAATTATGAATCACTCTACCACTGAGCCACCTTCCCAGCCCTAGATCAACAATTATTTGCTACTTTCTTTTCCTTCCTTTCTGTCTTTCTCTAGTTCTCTCCTTCCTTCCTCTTTCTTCCTTCCTTTCTTTCTTTTTTCTTTCTTTCTATCTTTCTTTTCTTCTTTCTCTCTGTGTTAGTACTGGGGCTTGAACTCAAGGCCTGAATCTTACTCACTCCAGGTTGGTGCTCTACCAATTGAGCCACACCTCCACTTCTGGCTTTGTACTGCTTCATTTGAAGATAAGTCTGTCTGACTTTCCTGCCCAAGCTGGCTTCACACTCAGATCTCAGCCTCCTTGAGTAGCCAGGTTGACAGGTGTGCGCCGTGCTGCTGGCACCCAGCTCTCCCCTCTCTCTTCAGGCTGTGCTGTCCGATGATGTGGTAGGTGACCAGCTGGGAGAACCAGAGCCTTCGGAGGAGCCCCTCACCTTGCAGGCATCCGTGCCCCCCTACCAGCTTCGCCTGGGCAAGCTCCATCCCCACACCCTTTACCACATCCGGTTGTCTTGTGCCAGCAGCCAGGGGTCTTCTCCCTGGACCCATTGGCACCCGGTGGAGACGCCGGAAGGAGGTAGGAAAGGCTGGGCTGAGAGATGCCACCCATGGTCATGCTGGACCTTGCCCGCCTCAGTGCCACCCCCCGGGTCTCCTCTCACCCCTTTTCCCCATGTGACCTCCATGTCCCTCCTGTCCTCTCAGCCCTGCCTGCTGGCATCCTTCCCAGATCTCTCCCCTGGCTTCTCCCCTGGCAAATCCCGCATGCGCTGCCCACGCACAGTGCCCTTTGTACGCAGCCCCCCCCACTTCCTGGGCACCGGGGAGGAGGGGGGTGGTCAGGAAGAGATGAGGATGCTAGCTTCCCCTCTTCCTTGCCCTCCAGTGCCCCTGGGCCCCCCTGAGAATGTTAGCGCCATGCGGAATGGGAGCCAGGCCCTCGTGCGTTGGCAGAAGCCCAAAGTGCCCTTGCAGGGTACCCTGTTAGGGTACCGGCTGGCATACCGTGGCCAGGACACCCCTGAGGTGGGTGCTGCTGACTGGGTTGGGGGTTGGGATGGTGGGAGGAGGAGGAGGGAGATGGGAAGAAGATGTCAAGATGATGCAATTGGCCTGCGCCTAGTAATCCAGGGGAGGTTAAGGGGACCCCTGGGAGGGGAGATGGAATAAATATTTAAGAACCAGTACAAAAGTATTTTAAGAGACAGATGTACTGACTCAAACAGTTTTACTGCAGACACGTATAACTGTCTGGAGGAAGGGGACAGGGCTTTAAAAAATAAACTTGCTAGGCACTGGTGGCTCACGCCTGTAAACCTAGCTACTCAGGAGTTGGAGATCTGAGGATGGAGGTTCAAAGCCAGTCCAAGCAGGAAAGTCCATGAGACTCTTATCTCCAAAGAACCACTCAGAAAACCAGAAGTGGTACTGTGGCTCAAGTCCTAGAGCGCTATCCTGGAGCCAAAGAGCTCAGGGACAGCACACGGGCCCAGAGTTCAAGACCCACAACTGACAATAAATAAATAAACTTGATAAAGGTTTTACCTAGAGCTAGAAACCTCTTAGGTGGAGAGGTAGGGCCTAGATGTTCACAGGGGTTGGAGAGATAAAGGAGAAAGCAACAGAATTCAATTCTTCCACACAGGAGTGAACAGTAGCATATACAATTTATGGTGCTAAGGAATTAAAGGCCAGGCTAGAACAGAGACAGTTCCTGTCTTGGTGTGGCCAGTATCCCAGAGAGACAGAGAGGCAAATGGGGGGCGGCGGTGAATGCTAGGGATGAGGGACGGGGGCCTTAGCTGGGGGCGGGGGGGGGGGGCGGGGAATGAAGGCTGGGGATGAGGATTGAGGCCTGGGGGGCCGGGGAGAATGAAGAATGGGGGTGAGACACCGGCCCGAGCAGAGGCTCAGGGTGATGGCTCACGAGCCAGCTAGGGGGAGTTTTCTAGATTTTTCTGCTTTTGGATCATAGGTGCTAATGGATGTGGGGCTAAAGAGAGAAATGACCCTTGAACTGCGGGGGGACGGGCCTGTGACTAACCTGACCGTGTCCGTGGCAGCCTACACCTCTGCAGGGGATGGGCCCTGGAGCCTCCCGGTGCCCCTGGAGCCCTGGCGCCCAGGTAACACCAAAGCCCCCTCAGCCCACCGTGGGCCTTCCTCCTGTGACACCCCGACTCCGCACCTCTCAGTGCTGCACAGCCCAGGCTGTGTGCCTGGCAGGAAGCCTCCTCCCTCCCTCCCTCCCTCCTTCCTTCCCTCCCTCCTTCCCCTCTCTCCCGCCCTCCCCCCCTTCCCTTCTTTCCTCTCCCTCCTTCCTCTCTCCTTCCCTCTTCCTCTCTCCCTACTTTCTTCCCTCCTTTCCACCCTCCCTCCTTCCCTTCCTCCCTCCCTCCTTCTCTCCCTTCCTCCCTCCCCTGTCTTGCCCTCTCTGAGCACATCTCCTCTCTGTCCTTTCTCCTCACAGGGCAAGGACTGCCAATCCATCACTTGGGTAAGGGCTTCTGAACTCTACTCCCTCCCTCCCCTAACATACCATGAGGGCCCTGTACACACACACACACACACACACACACACACACGTTTCTCACACTCATCTAACCTGCTTCTTAGGTTTGTGCGGGGCCCTGGAGGGGGAGGGGTCTGGGATAGCCCAGCACATTGGGGAGATGGCCGGATGGGTGCATGGGTAGATGGAGAGTGAGTGGATATGTGGACAGGTCAAAGGATGGATGGATGGATGGGTGGATGGATGGATGGATGGATGGATGGGAGAAAGAATGGTGGGCCTAGCACTGTTGGCTCACACTTGTAATCCTAGTTACTCAGGAGACTGAGACCTGAGGGTTGTTAGAAGCCAGCCAAGGCAGAAAAGTCCCTCTTATCTCCAATTAACCACTCAAAGACCAGGAGTGGCTCAAGATGATAGAATGCTAGCCTTGAGCAAAAGAGCTTAGGGACAATGTCCAAGTCCTTAGTTCAAACTCCACAACTGACAAAAGAGAAAGAAGAGAGAGAGAAGGAAAGAAGGGGAGGGAGGGAAGGAAGGAAGGAGGGAGAGAGAAAGAGGAAGGAGGGAGAGAGAAAGAGGAAGGAAGGAAGGAAAGAAGGGAGGGAGGGACGGAGGGAGGAAGGTGGGAAGGGAGGGAGGGAGGGAAAGATAGCTGGTTGGATGGATGGACAGATAGATGGAAGGATGAGCAGGTGGATGGGTGGAAGGCAGAAAGGAAGGTTGGATGGATGAAAGGAAGTATGAGGGGATGGAAGAAAGGAAAGACAGTATCCACACATCCATCCCACAGGTTTTTCCCCAACAGTTCTCAAACATCCCTTCTGGAACACCACTGTCCCCTCCTAGCCCTCTCATGAGTCACCACTTGTAACATTGTAACACAGCCACTACCCTGAGCTGTTCTTCACATACCTTCTTCTCTTGCTCTTTGTTTAATCATTAAGACTGAGGCCTGGAACCTTGCTGAGACCTGGAACTCTCATTTAGCTTTTTGTTTTCTTTCCTTTTCTTTTTTTCTTTCTTTCTTTTTTTTTTTTTTTTGTTTTGTTTTGGTCAGTTGTGGGGCTTGAATTCAGGGCCTGGGCATTGTCCCTGAGCTCTTCTGCTCACGGTTAGTGTTCTACCACTTTGAGCCACAGCTCCACTTCCAGCTTTTGAATGGTTAATTGGAAATAAGAGTCTCACAGGGACTTTTCTGCCAGGACTGACTTGGAACTGCGATCCTTAGATCTCAGCCTCCTGAGTAGCTAGGATCACAGGTGTGAGCCACCAGAGCTAGGCTAGCTCTCTTGTTTATAATGGGCACCCTACCTCTTGAGCCATACCTCCAGCTCAGCTTTTTGCTAGGTATTTTGGAGACAGAGTTCCACAGATTTTTAAAAAAAATTTTTTTTAATCCAGAGATCTGGTCTCAGCCTCAGTCTTAGACACAGTAAATCTTAGGAACCCTGAATCTCTAAATGAATTACAAGATTGAGCCCCTGGCTCATTCGAACTCATTGAACACTCGCTCCACATAGCCCTTAGTTTTTGGCCCCCAGCCTCACACTCCCTGCATATTCCTTGCCAGATACCTTACACACCATCTGATACTACAGAGATTCCCTTCCCTACTCAACCTCTTTTTCCACACCCAGGCCCACTCGCCTAGCACAGTCATTCCATTGTCAACCTTAAGCCTCCTGCACTACTTCGGATGGGCTCACACCTCTCCCACGCTCATCAGCTCACCATCCCATTCCACCTCTTGCACACCCAAAGAGCAGTTCTGTCTCTCTCTCGCTCACCCTACCAGTTTCTCATGCTTTCTACCCTACCTCATGTACCACGACGCCCTTGCCTAGCTCAGTGTCTGGGATATGAGAACACATCCATCATTCAAGTGCACCCCACAACTTCTCCCATGTCCCTTGACTCCCCACATCACACCCCCTTGGCTCCCAGACCTCTGCCATGACCTGTTCCCCGTACCCTCCCCCCCTCCGACAGTGAGTGAGCCCCCAGCTCCTGCCTTCTCGTGGCCCTGGTGGTATGTACTGCTGGGAGCTATCGTGGCTGCTGTCTGTGTCCTCATCCTGGCCCTGTTCCTCGTTCACCGGCGGAAGAAAGAGACCCGCTATGGGTGAGTTAGGATGTCATGGGGAAAGGCTTCTGTGGGCTGGGGGTGGAGAAGCCGGAGGCAGGGAGGCCAGTAAGGAGGCTGGGGCAGAAGGGGAAATGACCAAGAAGGGGAATGAGGCCAGGGAGGCAGGAATGAGAGGGCTGGAGAGGGCTGAGGGCAGGCCTGGGGGGCTGGGGATGGTATTTGGAAGGAGGGGGTTCCATGTGGTTCTTTCCTGTCCTCACCTTCTCCCCCACTCCCCCCAGCGAGGTGTTTGAGCCCACAGTGGAGAGAGGTGAGCTGGTAGTCAGGTACCGTGTTCGCAAGTCCTACAGTCGGCGGACCAATGAAGCCATCTGTGAGTGAACTCTATGCTTTCTTGCTCTGGTCTAGGCTCAAAAAGCAGAGAGAAATGGGCCTGCTAGGCTTCTGTAGGTGCATGAGCCCCCACTTGTGAAAGCCTGGGGACCACAGTCCCTGAAATGATGGAGCTGTGGAACCATACATGGCTCTAAAAACTAGAATGAGCCGGGCACCAGTGGCTCACGCCTGTCATCCTAGCTACTCAGGAGGCTGAGATCTGAGGATCGCGGTTCAAAGCCAGCCCAGGCAGGAAACTCCGTGAGACTCTTATCTCCAATAAACCACTAGAAAACCAGAAGTGCCACTGTGGCATTCTCCTTGAGCTGAAGAGAGCAGGGACAGCACCCAGGCCCAGAGTTCAAGCCCCATGACTGACAAATAAAACTAGAATGAGAGGGCTGGGAAGGTGGCTCAGTGGTAGAGCGCTTGCCTTGCATGCATGAGGCCCTGGGTTCGATTCCTCAGCACCACATAAGCAAAAAGAAAAAAGCCGGAAGTGGCGCTGTGGCTCAAGTGGTAGAGTGCTAGCCTTGAGCTGAAGAGCTGAGGGACAGCGCCCAGGCCCAGAGTTCAGGCCCCACAACCGGACCCAAAAAAACAAAAACAAAAACAAAACAACAACAACAAAAAACTAGAATGAGAGGCATCTTTGGTTTGATTTAGAGTTGTTTTTTGTTGTTGGGTTTTTTGGTTGTTGTTGAGACAGTGTCTTACTAAGTTGCCCAGACTGACCTAGAATTCATGACTCTGTGGCTTCAGCCTCTCAAGTACTGGGATTACAGGCATGTATCACCATGCCTGGCTAAGACACTAGAATCTCAGACGCAGTAAATCTTAGGAAACACCAAGCCTCACCCAAAGCCATAGAAATTTAGAAAAATATGATGGTGATGATGGTAATGGTGGTGATGATGAAGATGGTGATGGTGATGATGAAGATGGTGGTAATGATAATGACAATGCAGGTGGTGGTAACTAAGGTGATGGTAGTGATGATTAAGGTGGTGGTGGTAGTGGTGATGATGATAAAGATGAAGACAATAGTAACAAAGGTAATGGTAATGAGGTGGTGACAGTAATGGTGAAAGAGATGGAGATGGTGGCAGTGGCGATGGTGGTGATGATGATGGCCATAGGGTAGACTTCCCTAGCACCTGCTACGAGACAAGCACCATTAAGCATTCTACACGTATCACCTTATTTAATTGCAACAATCACCCAAGGACCCAATGTCACCTCACACTTGCTTCCCAGATAAGGAAGCCAGGGCAGCATGACAGAATTTGCTCAGTGCCACAGAGCTTGTGGTGTAATTTAGTTCGGAAGTGTAGACCTGACACATGCTAGATAATTCTCAGCCTTCCCAGTGCTTGGATTATAGGTGTCTACCACCACATTTGGCCTGAAATACATACTCTTCACTCTCATACCCTATGGCTTGTTGGAATTGTAGGATGTTAGAGAGATAGAATCTTGGCCTGAAAAATGACAACAATCAATACTATAGTTTTGAAACTCATAGGGTCAACTGGTTGCTGGTGGTTCATACCTGTCATCCTAACTACCCTGGAGGCTGAGATCTGGGGATTATGGTTCGAAGCTAGCCTGGAAAGGAAAGTCAGAACCAAGAGAAAAGCAGAAATGGTACTGTGGATCAAAGTGGTAGAGCCAAGTGCTGGTGGCTCACACCTGTAATCCTAGCTACGCAGGCTGAGATTGGGGTTCAAAGCCAGCCCAGGCAGGAAAGTCTATGAGACTTTAATCTCCAATTAACCACCAGAAAACCAGAAGTGGTGCTGTGGCTCAAGTGGTAGAGCGCTAATCTTGAGCTGAAGAGCGCAGGGACAGCACCCAGGCCCAGAGTTCAAGGCCCACAACCAACACCCCCCGCCAAAAAATTATAGGATCAATTCTCGCCCCTTTTTTTTTTTTGAGAGAGAGAGAGAGGACACATAGCCCAGGATAGATAGCCTTGAACTCTCAACCTTCCTGTCTCCAGCTCAGCTATAGATTTATTCTTTTAGTGTCCTCAGAGGTCAAATCCCAACTCTCTAGAAAATAAAAAGGATGCAGCCAAATCTAAATGTAGCACCAAACAAAAAGGCTTCCAGGCCTGAGGTGAGGGCAGTATTGGGAAAGGGCTGGGAAAGAGATTTAAAAAGAGAAGGAAGAAGAAGCAGCAGGGGCTGGGAAGGTGGCTCAGTGGTTAAAGCGCTTGCCTTGCTTGCCTGAGGCCCTGGGTTTGATTCCTCAGCACCACATAAGCAAAAAGGGAAAGAAAAGCCGGAAGTGGCGCTGTGGCTCAAGTGGTAGAGTGCTAGCCTTGAGCTGAAGAGCTGAGGGACAGCGCCCAGGCCCAGAGTTCAGGCCCCACGACCGGACCCAAAAAAAAAAAAAAGAAGAAGAAGCAGGAAGGTTGAAGTCATTTAATGGAATATTACACAGCTTTCATTTCCCAAAGTGTGAACCCCAGGTCCCCTGGGTTCCGGAGACCTCGGCAGGGGTCCATGTGGTCAAAACTGTGCTTGTAACACCAAGATGTCCTGGCCTTTCTTCACTGGTATCTTCTTCATGATCTCCCAGAGGAGTTTCCCAGATTCCTTGACCCTTGGTGATGAGGTCATCAGTGATTGGCCAAACATGTGCTTATGCCATCTTTGTCTTCAGAAGCTACTGTGGGGTTTTTTTTGTGTGTTGTGCTTTTGTTTTTGTTTTTGTTTTTGAAGCTACTGTTTTAGATTAGGCATGATGGCTCACGCCTGTAATCCCAGCACTTGGGAGGCTAAATCAGGATGATCAAGAGTTCCAGGCCAGTCTGGGCTACATGTTGAGGCGCCTAATTCCAAAAACAAGGAAACTGGAAGGGAAAAAAAAAAAAGATCCTTATTTCAAGAGAGGTCAAGGAAGGGCTGGGAAGGTGGCTCAGTGGTAGAGCGCTTGCCTTGCGTGCCTGAGGCCCTGGGTTCAATTCCTCAGCACCACATAAGCAAAAAGAAAAAAGCCGGAAGTGGTGTTCTGGCTCAAGTGGTAGAGTGCTAGCCTTGAGCTGAAGAGCTGAGGGACAGCGCCCAGGCCCAGAGTTCAGGCCCCACGACCGGACCCAAAAAAAAAAAAAAAAAAAAAAATTTGCTGGGCGCTGGTGGCTCACGCCTGTAATCCTAGCTACTCAGGAGGCTGAGATCTGAGGATCGCGGTTCAAAGCCAGCCCGGGCAGGAGAGACCGTGAGACTCCTATCTCCAATAAACCACCAGAAAACCGGAAGTGGCGCTGTGGCTCAAGTGGTAGAGCGCTAGCCTTGAGGTGAAGAGCTGAGGGACAGCGCCCAGGCCCAGAGTTCAGGCCCCATGACCAGACCCAAAAAACAAACAAACAAAGAAATGTGGAAAACTAATTTTAGTATCCATTTGCTGAATATTTCCACCTCTCTTACATGTCTTACTTGAAAGACTGGTGTGATGGCACATACCTGTAATCTCAGTTCCTTAGGAAGCTGGGGCAGGAGGATCATGTGACTGTCTCAAAAGAAACAAAGAAAACAAATTTTAGTTGAATATAGTATCTAGTCTGTCTTTTTTCTTCCTTTCTTTCTCTCTCTCTTTTCTTTCTTTCTTTCTTCCTTTCTTTCTTTCTTGCCAGTTCATAGAGCTTAAACTCAGAGCCTGGGCACTTTCCTTGAGCCTCTCAGTACTCAAGGCTGAGTATACTTGAGCCACAACGCCACTTCTGGCTTTTTTCTTTTTGCTTAAGTGGTGCTGAGGAATCGAACCCAGGGCCTCAGGCACACAAGGCAAGCGCTCTACCACTGAGCCACCTTCCCAGCCCTGAACCTAAAATCTTGAGGCAAGTCCGTTACTACTGAGCTACTCCCAAATGTCTTCTAGATGGTAACTTTACATTTTGTAACTGACATGGAACAATTGTACATATTTTCATAGTTCAGAGCAATAATTGGATTGTGTATACACTATATAATGATTACAGGAAATTAATTAGCACTTCCTCAAGCATTTCTCATTTCTTTGTGTGTGGAGGGGAGGCCTGGAGGGGGCCTGAGCTTTTTCATTCAAGGCTGGCACTCTACCACTTGAGCCACAGCTCCATTTCCAGCTTTTTTTGTTGTTTTGTTTTGCTTTTTTTTGGTGATTCATTGGAGATAGACCTTTCACAGACTTTTCTGGCCAGCTAGTTTTGAACCGCGATCCTTACATCCTAGCCTCCTGAGTAGCTAAGATGACAGGCCTGAGCCATGGTGGCTATAGTGGTGGATTTTGAACAAAATGTCCAACAGTGAGAATATGGTTCCTGGCCAGCCTTACTTCTGTGTCAGCGTTGCTGCTTGTCTCCATTTATCTTCCCTGCAGTGAACAGCTTGGGAATCAGCGAGGAGTTGAAGGAGAAGCTGCGAGATGTCATGGTGGACAGGCATAAGGTGGCTTTGGGGAAGACTCTGGGAGAAGGTAAGGACTCTGCCCCCCAGGACACATGCATTTCCCCCCCCCCAACCCTGAGATGCTTCACTCCTGCACTTTTACCCAACAAAAGGAAATACAGCCCCACCTCCCTGCCTCCCTGCCTCCCCACCGGAAGTCAATGGTGTATCCTTCCCCTCCCCACCCCACCCACACACACACAGGAGAGTTTGGAGCAGTGATGGAGGGCCAGCTCAACCAAGATGACTCCATCCTCAAGGTGGCCGTGAAGACGATGAAGAGTAAGTCTGAGCATGCATGCACATACAACTCTACACCCCCACATCCAGACCTGGAGCCCTTCCCCATACCCCTTAGGGAGGGCAGGAGAGCAAAACACACACACACACACACACACACACACACAGAGCTAGTCACCTGGTACTGGTGACCCACACCTGTCATCCTGGCTAGCTACTCAAGAGGCTGAGATCTGAGGATCAGGGTTTGAAGCCAACCCAGGCAGAAAAGTCCCCATGAGACTCTTATCGCCAATGAACCAATCAAAAGCAGATGTGGCACTGTGGCTCAAAGTGGTAGAGTGCTAGCCTTGAGCAAAAGAACTCAGGGACAGAGCCTAGGTCCTGAGTTCAAGCTCCGTAAGCAACAACAACAATAACAAAAAGCTAGTGACCCCAGTGTATCAAGCTGGGAAACAGATGCTTCAATAGAAGAAATTGAACATAAGGACATTGCTACTTTGGCAGAGGAGAGACTGAAAAGCAGAAACTAGACTGATAACAAAACAGGAGATGAGCAAGAGTTCTACTACCGAGCTATACCTAACCATTGCTTTCGTTGTTGGTTGGTTTGTTTGTTTTAAAGACAGTAATGCGGGCTTGAGCTAAGGGCCTGAGCACTGTCCCTTGGCTTGTTCCATTCAAGACTGGTGCTTTACCACTTAAGCCACACTGCTGCTTCTGGCTTTTTGCTGGTACACTGGAGATAAGTGTCTCTGGGAGTGTGGCTTAGTGGTAGAGTGCTTGCCTAGCATGCATGAAGTTCTGGGTTCAATTCCACAGTACCACATAAACAGAAAAGGCTGGAAGTAGCCCTGTGGCTCAAGTGGTAAAGTGCTAGCCTTAAGCACAGAGAGGCTCAGGGACAGAGCCCAGGCCCTGAGTTCAAGCTCTAGGACTAGCAAAAAAAAAAAAGTAAATAAAAGAGTCTCTGGGACTTTCGTGCTGTCCCCTCCACCTTTCCTGAGCATCCCCTCCCCCCTCCCACCCGCAAGTTGCCATTTGCACCAGGTCGGAGCTGGAGGATTTTCTGAGTGAAGCTGTGTGCATGAAAGAGTTTGACCACCCCAACGTCATGAGGCTCATCGGTAAGGGAGAGGAGGGTAGGAGAGAGGAAAAGAGGGAGGAGAGATAGGGAGGAAGGGAAGGAGGTGGGGGAGCCAACCATTCCCATGTGGCCCCATACCAGAAGGCAGACACCCCCCCCCCTCACTTTCCCTGTAGTAATAGATCCATCAAACGCCCAGGCTCCCTGCTGCTCCCCCATCCTTGGGGACCCGAGAGCTCCCCTTCCTTTTCTCCTTCTGCTTGGAATGTGACCTCTGACCCTTCCCCAAAAATAGCCCTCCCTAGAGAATCTCCGGAAAAGTCCCTGGGAAATGAAGGCCTCAGACTTCCAATCCTGGCTACTGACCCCCTTCCCCCAAACCATGTAGCAGCTAGATTTGAGGGCTTGGCGAGGGAGAGGGGCTGGGCTCCCCTTCTTCCCAGCTGGAATGACCCCACTGCCCGGTTGTGGGGGGGGGTCCCCTCAGGGGTCTGTTTCCAGGGCTCAGAACGAGAGGGCTTTCCAGAACCCGTGGTCATCTTACCTTTTATGAAGCATGGAGATTTGCACAGTTTCCTCCTTTATTCCCGGCTTGGGGACCAGCCAGTGGTGAGGGGACATTTCTCATCCTGTATGCAAGTTATTAATTGAGCATCTATCAGGTACCCAACACTGTCACATACAGTGAAGGTTACCACGAGTAAAGGTTACCACGACCTTGAACTTGCTTTCTTAGTGTAAGGCTTCCTGGGAGGGAACCAGGAAATAAACATACTAACAAATATGTAAACTGGACAATTAAAGGGCTAGAAAGGAAACCGGACTGATGATAAGGATGCAGGGAGATTCTAGGCATAAAGATTTTAAAGCGGAATGGGGTGGGAGGGGGCATTTCCTGCCAAGGGTATACAGAGATTCAGGCTGGAAGAATCTCCATGAAATCACAGAATGTGGGAGCTAAGGCTGGCTTGTCTAAAGACCCAAAATGAGAGCTGGAAATGTGGCTTCGTGATAGAATGCTTGCTTTGCATGCATGAAGCCCTGGGTTCAATTCCTCAGTACTGTACACACAGAAAAAGCCAGAAGTGGCGCTGTGGCTCAAGTGGCAGAATACTAGCTTTGAGCAAAAGAAGCTCAGGGACAGTGCCCAGGCCTTGAGTTCAAACCCCAAGACTGGCAAAAATAAAAAATAAAAAAAATGGAGCCCCCTGGTGTGTAACCAGTGACAGAGAAAGACAGGATTATATCATATAAAATATTGTGGATCCCCTGTGGGGCACCTGTGGCCCAAGCTTGTCATCCTAGCTACTCAGGAAGCTGCGATCTGAGGATCCAAGTTTGAAGCCAGCCAGGGCAGGAAAGTCTGAGACTCTTATCTCCAATGAACCATCAGAATACCAGAAGTGGTGCTGTGGCTCAAAGCACTGGAGTGTTAGCCTGGGACACAAAAAGCTCAGGGACAGCTTCCTATGTTCAAGCTCCATGGTCAACTGTTGGCTACAGAAAGGGGTTGGAGTTCATAGCAAAGCCCGGGAAATCATGACAAGAAGAACAGCACTAGCCCAGGAAGGGAAAGAGGAAGAACTTTGGTGTTCTTCCTCTGCTGACTCCTCTCCCTCCTGTTGCCCCCCTCCCCCCCAGTTCTTGCCCACTCAAATGTTGGTGAAGTTCATGGCAGACATCGCCAGTGGCATGGAATACCTGAGTACCAAAAGATTCATACACCGAGACCTGGCTGCCAGGAACTGTATGTGAGTGTGTTATACTGCCATTCTGTCCAGGCTGGCTTTGAACTGTGATCCTCAGATCTCAGCCTCCTGGGTAGCTAGGATGAAAGCCTTGAACCACCAGTGCCTGGCTTTTTTTTTTCCATATTTCCTAATCTATTCTATTTTTTCCCTTAACTCTCTCTCTCTCTCCCTTATCTCCCCTAGCCCCTCTCCTTTTTTAGTTATATTTCAAATAGAGTCTCATATCATGTTTTTACCGGGGCTAGAATGACAGGTATGGCCAACCTTCTTGGTTGAGATAGTGTCTTGCTAACTTTTTTTTTTTTTCATGGCCCAGCCTGGAACTATGAACCACTGCATCTCCACCTCCCTCAGTAGCTGGAATTACAGGCATAAGCTACTGCACCCAACAAGAAAACTCATGAGTAAAACCCAAAATTCTTAGGAGAAGCTTAGAAGCTGGCAAAAAGTGAAAGCTGAGCTGGTTCATTGAAGACTAATACCCATTTTCTTGTTATAAGAGGGAACAAGAAGCTGGGCACCGGTGGTTCATGCCTGTCATCCTAGCTACTCAGGAAGCTGAGATCTGTGGATCAAGGTTCAAAGCCAGCCCTGGCAGGAAAGTCCGTGAGACTCTTACCTCCAATTAACCACCTGAAAACTGGAAGTGGTGCTGTGGTTCAAAGTACTAGAGCTCTAGCCTTGAGCAAAAAAAAGATCCAGGACAGTGCCCAGGCCCTTAGTTCAAGCCCCATGACCGAACTTCCCCCATCCCTCCTCCCCCCCCCCCTGCAAAAAAGTGAAGCAGTCTCCTTAGGGACTGGGGTGAGGGTACAGAAGAAAGACACCCTCCCACCACCCCCCACCCCTGCTCCATCCAATTCCAGGCAGGGCAGTGAAGGGGTGGGGGGGTGGAGGTATATGTGAAAATCTGGGCCGGCTTCCTGGTGGAGGAGGCTGATGGCCTCTCTCCCTCATGTGGACAGGCTGAATGAGAACATGTCCGTGTGCGTGGCAGACTTTGGGCTCTCAAAGAAGATCTACAATGGAGATTACTATCGCCAGGGACGCATTGCCAAAATGCCAGTCAAATGGATCGCCATCGAGAGTCTGGCAGACCGTGTCTACACCAGCAAGAGTGATGTGGTTTGTGGGGGCTGGTGGGGAGGAATGACATGGTGGGAGGTGATGACTGCCTCTCCCAGCTGTCAAGGTCAAGGCTCCTCTGATCTAGCTAGGGCAAAGCCTCTATGCATTTGTTAGGGATGTGTCCAAACTCGTGCATGCATGGTGGCAGCAGCATGGCTGGCAGGTGCACATGGCCCCACTACCACAACGTGTACATCCTGCAGGATTGGATATATGTGTGCATCAGCATGCCTTGCCCATGCAGATCCCACAGGACCAGCTGGGAACATGCGTGCAGGGATCATGCGTGTACCTCTGGGCCTGTGTGTTTGGGGGTGGCTTTGTGCAGCAGAGGCCCCTCTAATTCCCTTCCCTCTGTTCCGCTTAGTGGTCCTTTGGGGTCACAATGTGGGAGATCGCCACCCGAGGCCAAACCCCATATCCAGGAGTGGAGAACAGTGAGATTTATGACTACCTGCGCCAGGGGAACCGCCTGAAGCAGCCCGTGGACTGCCTGGATGGCCTGTGAGGACCCTCAGGGCCCCTTTTGGGGGCCCCACCCCCAAAATGCACTTCACACCCCCTGAACCTCTACACAAAGCCCCAACATCTCCTGAGCCCTGTAAAACACTGCTCAGAGACAGGTACTGTGGCTCATGCCTGTCATCCTAGCTCCTCAGGAAGCTGAGATCTGAGGATCATTCAAAGCCAGCCCAGGCAGGAAAGTCTGTGAGAGTCTTATCTTCCACTGATCACTAAAATAAATAAATAAATAAAGCCAGAAGTGGAGCTGTGGCTCAAGTGGTAGAGTGCCAGCCTTGAGCACAAAAGCTTAGAGACAAGACCCTGAATTCAAGCTCTGGGACTGGAAATAGAACTTCCCAAATCCCCATAGGTACCCTCAAATCCAAGTTCCAGAATGTCCCCCCCACTTTCCTGAACCTCAGTCTCCCACCTTTCTTTAGGTATGCCTTGATGTTCCGGTGCTGGGAACTGAACCCCAGAGACCGACCAAGCTTTTCAGAACTGCGGGAAGACTTGGAGAACACACTGAAAGCCCTGCCCCCAGCCCAAGAGCCTGAGGAAATCCTCTACGTCAACATGGACGAGGGTGGGGGCCACCCAGAACCACTGGGAGCAGCTGGAGGAGCCGAACCCCCAGCCCAGCCTGACCCTAAGGATTCTTGTAGCTACCTCACCGCAGCTGAGATCCATCCTGCTGGACGCTATGTCCTCTGCCCTTCGACAAGTCCTGGACCCTCTCTGCCCGCTGATAGGAGGTCCCCGGCACCCCCAGGGCAGGAAGATGGTGCCTGAAAACAACCCTCTACCAGGGAGACACCCTCTCAGGACCCAAGCTAGGCACTGCCACTGGGGGGGCGCCTCCTCCTTGCCCCCCCCCCCACTTTCCCACTCTAGGTCTGGTCTCCTCCATGCCGGATAGATTTGCTTCGTCTTTTCTGTGCCTTACCATTCCCCTCCCTGCCAGGAAGGGGCTGGACTGCAATCTCTCCAAGGGTTCTTCTCCAGGTCTCACAGTCTAGAATATTGTAGGTCCTGAGGCTTAAGGAGTCTAGAGTTGGTTCTTCTGAGGGCCTGAAATTCTAAAGTCCCTGATTCTCAAAATGTTAAAGGTTCTAGATATGGAGATTTTAAGGCCCACTGGTTCAAAGGTTCTCAGATTTGGTGGCTCTAGATTTTTCTAGTTGTCAAATTCTTTATAAAAGGCCCAAGATTCCAAGTTCTAAAGTCCCAAGATTCTTCTAGGACCTAAGGCTTTATTGTTCTTGATTCTTCTAAAGTTCTGAATCCTGGGGTGCCTTAGGAATCTAGGTTCTATGATCCTAAAGATTTTATCATTGTAAACATGGAGGTCCTAAGGCCAATTATTTAAAATTTTTGACGTTAAGGCTCTGAGTTTAGATCTTCTGGCTGAAAGACTCTAGATCATGAGGCTCCAAAACCTTATCTTTTTTCTCAAGTTCTAAGCTTCTAATGGTCAGTTATAGTCTCTGAGGCTTTATAATCATAGATTCTCTTCTATGTGATCCTGGATCTAAGAATCGAAGATTCTAGTTGCTGTTCAGAAACTCTAAGAGAAGAAAGATAGATGGTTCTAAGATATAATGTTCTAAGATGTGACATTCTAAAGCCTAGTCTAAGAAGCTAGCTTCCTTGGGTTTAAGATTCTAGATCAGATGCTTAAAGGTTCTAGATGATTATGCTGTTAAGATTCTAATGTTGGCCTGTTTTATGTTTCCAGGCACTGCATGGTCTATAGTTACAAAATTGTGGGTCCTATACATCTAAGATGCTTACTTGTCACTAATTAGACACCAGAGTTAATCATCTTTAATATTGGAGACCATCAGGTCCTCTAAGCTGCATTCCTCTTATTTAAGACAATACTCAAAGGTCCAAGAATACACATTTCTATCAGCACTGTAGTTTAAGGTTTAAATGTTCAGAAATGGAGCTGTGGCTCAAAGTGGTAGAGTGCTAGCCTTGAGAGAAAAAATTTTAAAAAAGTTCAGGGACAGTGCTCAGGCACTGAGTTCAAGTCCCATGACAAAAAAAAAATTTGGAAGCCAGGCACGGGTGGCTCGTGTGTGTCATCCTAGCTACTTAGGAGGCTCAGATCTGAGGAAAATGATTCAAAGCCAGCCAAGGCAGAAAAGTCAATGAGACTCATCTCCAATGAACCTCTAGAAAACCGGAAGTAGAGCTGTGGCTCAAAGTGGTAGAGCACTAGCCTTGAGCAAGAGAGCTCAGGAACAGCACCACCCAGGTCCTGAGTTTAAGCCCCACAGCCAGGAAAAAAGATTTAGATGTTCTGAAATTGTAAGGGACCACAAGTCTGGGACATCGGTATGATCCCGAAGTTATAACTTTGTAATATTCCTCTGTGTGCCAGGTACGCTTTCCCTTTCCCTCATCTTGGGGGTGTGTGCCCCTCAAGCCTGTGCAATGCATTAGGGATGCTACCTTTCCCCCCAGGGAATGGACCATCTCTCTTCTTTGGGGCCATGCTGCCCCCTTGAGCCAGTCCCTCATCCTTGGTCTACAGAATGTGGGCTCAGGATGCCTCCACAGGGCCTTATAAAAACAATGTCAATCACTGCTTTTGTCTCTTGTTTCCATTCACCATGATTTGTGCCCTTCCTGGCAATTCTATTTCCCCCAGGGTAAAAAGAAGGATTGGTGAGCCAGGTACTGGTGTCTGTTCATGACTTCATCCCAGCTACTCTGGAAGCTGTGATCTGAGTGAGGATTTGGGTTCAGAGACAGCCCAGCTAGGAAAATCCATGAAATGTCTCTTCTCCAATTAACCAGCAAAAGGCTGGAAGTGGAGGTGTGGGTCAAGTGGTAGAGTTCCAGCCTTGAACAAAAAAAAAATAGTGAAATCCTGAGGTCCTGAGTTCAAATCCTCATACCATCAACCCCCCCACCCCCCCACCCCCAATGAAGAAGGGTTGTGGTAGTGCATGTCTGTAATCCCAAGTGCTTGGGCAGGCTGAAGTATGAGAATATTCAATTTGAGGTCATCCTGGGCTACAGAGCCAAATCTTATCTCATTAAAAAAAAAAATAGAATACAATGTAGAAAGAAGGATTTGGTGGGTCTGGGAATTCTCCTCATTGAAGAAAGAGGATAGAAATAAACATAATAAAAGAGAGCTAGGAAACCACAAGGCTTTCAGAAAACCCCTCGTGAGGAATATTCTTATAGATTCAGGATCCTAGGGGTATCTACATACCCTTCAATTAAAAGACACGCTCAGGAACACTTGGCCACAAAGACACATCTAGTAAGAGAGACTGGCAGAAATCACACAGAAGACATTTTACAGTCATGCACGGGCAGGTACCCAACCAAGAACAGCAAGAAATCAGAGTAAATCAATGACACATGAAGATACCAACAGGTCCTCAACACACCCCCAACCCGTGCAGACTCTCATGGAGACAACAGGCACCAGAACATCTCGATCCACAGATTCACAAAGGGACTTTCTCCAAGATCAGGCCTTCTGGATCTCCACCAAGAGCCCTGGCTGCCACTTGTTCCTGGGTGGGTCTGGTTTACAGATGGAGGAAAAATCCTAGGCAGCGCCCGGACGCCCTCTGCTGGTGAGTCTCAAGAACAGTATAAGCCCAGCTACAAAAAAGTTTTTGTTTTGGAAGCAATCTTTTGTGGGGAGCAGGGAGGGGAGAGGAAGTCGGGCGTGAGTGAGGGGCGGGGTGTCTGGACTGGAACCTCAGGGCCCACGTGAGTGTCTTGTCCTGCCGCTGAGTGGGTGCCGTGTTAAAGGTCAAAGTGAGGTTTGTCTGGCCTTGCACATCTGGGCGGCAGAAGAGGCTTTATCTGGATCGCAGGATATCATATGACTGCTATTGGTTTATCGTGTGCTGTGGGTAACTTTTTATGTCCTGGTCTTGAACTCGGGGACTGGGCACTGTCCCTGAGCCTTTTTTCTGCTCCAGGCTACTTAGGGCTCTCCACTTGAGTCACAGCTCCACTTCAGGCTTTGTGGTGGTTCACTGGCGATGAGTCTCACAGACGTTCCTGCCCCAGGCTGGCTTTGAACCTACAGTCCTCATATACCAGCCTCCCGAGTAGCTAAGATGACAGGTGTGAGCCACCGGTGCTCAGCAGCTATGTGTCTTTTGTGGGTGTCTGCACCGTGCATCCTGATCGTACATCTCAGTGAAGCTCTGTCTTCTGAGTTAAGACGCGGACAGGATTAAAGACCTTGTGACACAGTCACAGTTCCCTGTGTTGGTACAGACGCCAAATAGGCAGAATAGATTTGAGGATTTCGGGAGGTGGGGTGGTGGAAATCTACAAACTTCTGGAGCTCTTGGAGGGCAAAACTCTATGTTCGCGTGCAGAGCGGCCGTCCACTTCGGGCAGAGATGCCAGGATCGTGGGAAGAGCGCCCCGTGAGCAGGAAAGGCGGGGGGGGGGGGGGGGGGGGGGAAGGGACAGACTGCGACTTGCTGTGCAACTTTTTTCTCGTTCTGACTCTAAGCCCCGTTTGCAGCCCTTCAACACTCTCTAAAATGGAAAAGTTGTTTTGTTTTGTTTTTTAACATGGAAGCAATTGAGTTTCTAACCGATACTAGGTAGTACCACGACTTACAACTCAACTCCCTATATTTTCCAGTGTAGATTAATGGGGGAAAGAAAAAAAAAAAAGTCGTCTGCAGAATGGCCAATACCGTTAGCTTTTCCTAAAGCGAGCACGATAAACCCGCTTTAGTGAGATAAAACCAGAACTGTGATTGGTAGACCGCTTGTTTTGAAACCGCCCTAACGGCAAGGGGCGGGCCATCTGTGAATTCATCTCTAGTTCCGGTTTCTTAAAGACAACAGGAAAGAGGTTTTGACGGGCTTTCCTCCTCCCTCCTCCCCCCCCCTCCACTCCCACACACACTCGTCCTGCCACGCCCCATCCAGCCCCGCGATTTGATTGGTGCTAGTGATTTTACCCGCTCAGACTTCTCAAGGGGCGGGAGATCTACACCAATCAGAATGGGTGTTACAGAGACACTTTAAGCGGGGATGAAAGGACGGGATAGGAAAGGCCATGTGGGGGGGTAGAGGAAGGGTGGCGCTCCTTCTGAAATCTCATTTCCAATTGGTCCAAATCATTACTCCCTTTCCCTCATTTGACCTTCAGGAAGCTGGCGCGCGGACGCTAGCCAATCAGCACGCACTCCGCCTCCTGCCTTTTCCCGCCCTCCGCTCCGGGCCGCGGCTTCGACGTAGGCCAACGCTTCCTCTTCGGCAACTCTAAAGGCCCTTCCGCTGTTATTTATTCTGAAAGCCACAGTTTGATTGGCTGAACCTCCCGGTCCGCGCCCGTTGCCCTCGCGCACCGGCCAATTGGCACTTGTGTTGCATCCTCCCGGGGCACGGACGAGGGGGGGAGGCGGCGGCCATCTTGAGCCGCTGCCGCCATTGGAGTGCCCCCCCCTTTCTCCCCCCCTTTTGCCTCTTGACAGGAAAGGTTTAAGGGGGGAATCGAACCCTGGGAGGCCGGGCCGGGCTCGGGGGCCGCCCCGGGGGGCCCGGGCCATGGATGTACGTCGTCTAAAGGTGAACGAACTTCGCGAGGAACTGCAGCGCCGCGGCCTGGACACTCGCGGCCTCAAGGCCGAGCTTGCTGAGCGGCTGCAGGCGGCGCTGGAGGCCGAGGAGCCCGACGACGAGCGGGAACTCGAGGCCGACGACGAACCGGGGCCGCCCCCCGGGCACCACAACGAGGAGGTCGAGACCGAGGGGGGCTCCGAGCTGGAGGGGACCGCGCAGCCACCGCCGCCCGGGCTGCAGCCGCACCCGGAGCCCGGCGGCTACTCGGGGCCGGATGGACATTGTGAGAGTGCGCGGGGCGGGGGGCGGGAGGCCCGGAGTCCGGGGGACGCGGGAGTCCGGCGCCGGAGGTCGGGGAGACGGTCTCGAGCTTCGAGGGATCGAGCCCGACACCCACCGCTTGGGGAAACGAAAAAAAGAGAAGAATCAGGGGACCTGGGCCTCGGGGAACGAGCGGGCGGACCGAGGGCATTGGGTGCGGTGGTGGTGGTGGTGGTGATGGGGGAATCCGAGATGAGGGGGGGGGGGGGGTGTCTCGATATCCTACATGCTCGGGACCCTGGGAGGTCCAGAGACCGGAAACTGCTGTTTCTGGAGCTGGAGAAAGTCGGAAGAACTACAGACCTTTTTTTTTTCTTCTTCTTCTTCCTCTTTTTTAGGGGGTCCAAAAAAAGGGCTCTTGGACGTGGCAATCTTAAGTTTGGGGTGCGCTGATTTGGGAGGGGAACCTTGTTTCCCTAGGGTCGGGGAAGGGAGAGTTTTCGAAGGTTCCTCGAGTTTGCAGGCCGGAGGGAGTTAACCGGGGATTGTGCGCTTTGGGGTTCTGGGGTGGGTTGGCGAGGTTGTCGGTGGTTGTAGGGGGCAGAGCGCTCTTCGTGTAAGGCTGGTGATGCATTTTGGGGGGGGTGTTTGCAATAGGGACTGTGATTGGACTGTTCGGAACCCGCATCTCTCTTCCAGGGCGATGGGGGGCGGGGAGCAACTTTAAGGGGCACGCGGCTTGGCTGGGTGCTGGGAGGTTTGGGGGGGCTTTTCAAATTGACTTTCTGGAGGAGACTCAGGGAAACTTTGGTGTCGGGCCAGGGAGTGGCTGAACTGGACAAAGGATTTGGGGGACGGGTACCTCTGTGGTTGCTGCAGAATAGGCTTGGGTTAACTGGGTAGCAAAGGATGGATGGGGGCAGAAATCAAGTTGGTAGTACTGCAAGTGGATTCTTGAGTCCAGCAGGGAAAGAGTGGGTAGTTGGGCTTGCACTCATACCCCAGGGGAAAGCTTGTAGGATGTAGTAAAGAGAAAGGAAACCTGTTGACTTTGCTGAGGACCTCCCTGAGGCGCCAGTGGGGTGGGGGTGGGGGCCTGCGGTGCTTCTGGGGCTGAATGCTTCCAAGAGAGGGCTCCTGGGTCCCTAGAAGCAATTACTTGTGTGCCCCAAGAGAGGGTGGCTGGGGGTAGTGGGGAGCCTCTGTATCTGCTCAAAGATGTGATTGTGGGAATAGAAGGGGTTCAGGCAGATCTGAGTCCTCTGAGGAGAGAGAGAGGGAGAGGACTCTAGGAATGGAGAGAATAGAATGACTGGAGTTCGAAAAGGGCTGCCTGATTCTGGCGTCCAGGGTTTGTGGTGTTTCTCAAAAAAGAGGGCCCTCCCTGGGGCTTGGAGCTAAGACTGAGGAAAGAAATGAGGTCACAGAAGGAACTTGGGATTGCCATTAGGTATACTGACTTGTTCAAGAAAGATGGGATCTCCTGGAAGGGGGCAACCTGAGTGTCAGTTTGGTCTAGAGTGTAATTTTAGGATACCCAAAATGTGCTGGGAATTCCCACAGGAGTGACCTATACCCCTCCCTGGCAGTGTGGCCTGTAGATGTGTTTGTCTAGAGCTCAGGGACCCTGGCAGGTGCAGCAAGGGGAGACTGCCCTCACCTGACTGGCTGCCAGAAGGGTCTCTGAAAGGTGAGTTTGGGGCTTTCAGGGAACCTGGCTCACTGAGTCCAATCTGGTTCCATGGTAGGCAAGTCACTTCACTTCTGTGAACCTGTTTCCTTGTTTGTAAAATGGTTACAATATTGACCCCAGGATTGTTACAAACTCACACGGGGTCTACTTGTTATTAGAAAGAAGATGGCAAGGCAGCATCTGTGGGTACAGGAAAAATGTTTAGGGAGAGAGAAAAAGAGAGACACTTTGTGGGGGGGAACACTGCTTAAAGCCTGGTAAAAGCAGAATAGTTTTGTAAGGGCTGGTTGTTCCAGTTAAGAAGATGAGTTCTTCCTCTCTCCCTTATTCTCATTGACAAAAATCCTCTGAGCCCCCGCTTCATGTCCCCCCTGCAACTTCCTTCAGTGTTCGTAAACAAATACTGTAGCCACGTGACTTGGGGCTTTTCTCCCTTTGGACTGTACCTGGTTTGTACCCAGATGTACTTGTCCTCTGAGAAAGGATCCAATCAATTAACTAACGAATGGCAAGAATAGTTTCTCCTTGCCTGGTTCTGCCTCACTGCGCCTAGCAAGGGCTGCAGCAAAGCACGCAGCAGAGATCCTGCCCCTGGGGCCAGTTGCCTGCACACTGCCCATCCTAAGTTTTCTAAAAACTTCTCTTTGGTTTGTCTGCGAGATTCTCCTTGAAGCATCTGGTCTGGTGCTTTGTCCAGTCTCTTTGTTCAGTCTAAGCTTTCCCATGTGTGCTCCCAGCCCAGGAGTGTTCTGTGTTCGCATCCATGAGTCATTGCCTATGTATCCTTTGAGTTGAGGCTTATGTTCCTTTCTAGGTCCCTTTCTCGGCTCCTAGTATTCCTAGTCCCTGACACAATCAAAATGAACTTACTTTGGTATAAAGATCTGCTCAGTTAAGCTGCTCAGGCCTCACTGGGGCAGGCTCATCCTCAGCTGTATCCTGGGTCTGGTGTGTTGTATGCACCTCACCAAGAACATTGCCAGTCTTGAGCTGAGTTCCCCTTAGCCACTTCTGACCTAACTCCGGCTGTGCTAACAGCTCAAAGACCCCCTCTCCCCCCCACCTTAGGGTCCCTTTTCTGTTTCCTCTAGCTAAGGTGGCTACCCTTTGTCTTGGCAACTGTTATCAGTTCCAGGAGGTTCTTAAAAGAAGTTGGCTTGCACCTGTGATCCTAGCTCCCTCAGGAGGCTGAGATCTGAGGATAGCAGTTCAAGGCCAGCCCAGACAGGAAAGTCTGTGAGACTCTAATCTTGAATATTGGAGAGAGCCAGAAATGGACCTGTGCCTCTGGTGAGCACTAGTTGAACAAAAGAAGCTCAAGGACTGGCACTCAAAAAAAAAAAAAAGTTTGGCTATACTGATGGGGCAGAGGGCCAGTGTGTGTGCTCTGAGTATTTTTTAAGCCTTGTACCCTGAATGCCTGTCCCCAAGCACTGCACTGTCCAGAACAGCTAGGGCTGCTGGCTTTAAATGGGGCTCTATGGAGTGCCAGATGCCCACAGAACTGGCATAGGGACTTGAGAGGCCAAGCTGGGCCCCTGCCCTGACCCAACTTCTCCATGGTCCGTTGGGTTTGTATGTTGGGTTTCTGTAGGACCCAGTCACAGGTGGGGACCTGCAGCCTTTTGAGGGGCAAGCTGGGGCCGCTTTGTTGTGGCACAAGTGTTCCTCTTCTACAGACCAGCCGGCCCAGTGAGGTGGTGCAATCTAGCCTAGGGCCTCCAAAAGCACCCATCTAACTGCCCATTTCTCTTGTCTTAAGATGTCATGGACAATATTCCCAGGCAGAACCAGTTCTACGAGACCCAGGTCATCAAGCAGGAAAATGAGTCAGGCTATGACCGGAGACCGCTAGAAATGGAGCCGCCACCGCCCACCTATCCCCCAGGTAGGAAAGTCCTGTACTCCCGCTCCTGATGGAAGCCCAATCCAACTGAGCCTTTGCATCCAGCTTGGGCAATTTTCTTTTGGGGCTTTTGTCACTGTGTAAGGTTTGCTTTGATTTAGGGGCATGAGGGGGAAGGTTTGAACTTAGGGCAAGTGTTTGCTAGACAAGTGTTCTACAGCTCAAGCCACACGTCCAGCTGTTGCTTTAGTGTTTTTTGGTTTGGTTTGATTTTTGCTTTTTAGAAGAGGGAGTGGCAGTGCTGATTTGAACTCAGGCCTCCCAGGGCTAGGCGGAAATGCTTTTACTGAGTCATTCCTCCGGCCCTTTTAGAGATAGGATCTTGCATCCCCGCTCATGTGTGCCTATTGTGGGCTTTCTGGATGACAGGCATACACCACTGTGCCCAGCTATGTGGCGTGGAAGGGGTTTTGTAAACTTTTCTATTCTGGCTATTCTGTTCTCATACAACAGTCCTAGGCCTCCAGGAGGAGGACTAGCATTCGAGGCATCAGCCACTAGTACCCGTCTGCTTTATTTTTCAGATTGGATCTCCTACTTTGCTTGGGTTCAACCATGGACTGTGATCCTCCTATCTCTGCCTTCCAAGTAGCAGGGATCATAGGCCTGTACCAGAATGGCCAGGGTCTTGTCGACATTTTTCCCTAGTACTAGCCTCAAACTGCATTCCTCTTGTCTCCTCCTCTCAAGTAATATACCTTCCCATGCATGGCTTTGTCTGATTTTGCCATAAAAGAATTCTGGCACACTCTATGGTGTTGGGAAAGGAGATTTTTCATGATACCTTTTTAGATTTTAGTACCAGTAACCCAGGGCAGTACTTGAGGTCAATACTTGAGTCCCATTTAGACTCACAATGTGGAGGCCAGAAAGCCTTGTAAACCTAGCCTGGTATCCCTTGTTCTGAAGAATAATTGTTCTAGGATATCATTGCTCCTTGAAAAGGGTTCTTTAGCCAAATGCATCTAATCTCTCTTGGAGATTACAGCATTAAAGGCTTTACTTTAAGAAGTCCTGGATTGAAGTAAACCTGGTATCATCTCAGGGTTTCTCTAACTTGTAAAGACATCATTGCAGAGCATAGTTCCCCCATCACATAGAACCCAACTTCTCTTGTTTTATAGATTGAGTTGGTAGCTTGTCCTACTGCAGAACTGAGGCTGGCAATTGGGAAATGAGCTCTCGGCCATTGTTCATACAGGACTGACTGTTTTATTTATTTGTCAGTCACGGGGCTTGACTTCAGGACCTGGGTGCTCTCTCTGAGCTCTTTTGCTCAAGGCTAGTACTCTACCATTTTGAGCCACAGTGCCATTTCTGGTGGTTAATTGGATATGAGTCTCATGGACTTTCCTGCCCAGGTTGGCTTTGAACCAGATCTCAGCCCCTGAGTAGCTAGGATTATAGGCGTGATCCACCAGCACCTTGCTCAGAACCCTGTTGGAACATGAGTCTGAACTTAGGTCCCCCCTCCCTGCCCTTAATGTTGTAGCCCCAGTGCCCTTGTTCTTTTAATTTGTGTTTTGAGACTGGATCTCACTATGTAGCCCAGGCTGGCCTTGAACTTGTGACTCTCCTGCCTCAGCCTCCCAAATGCTTAGTGAATCTAGTTAATTCTGTCTAATTCTATTTTGGTCCGTCCACAAAGTGCATTCCCTGGTGTTTGTGTGTGTGGTTCAGGATGTTGATGAGTAGAGGTTAAACTACAGATTTGTATCAAGGTCTACGGCCTGTGGGAGCATCTGGCCAAGGTGGGTGTTTACTGTTATCAGCAGCCATTCACTAAGGGCCTGCTCTGGTAGTCATAGAGCTATCTTCAGTATGACCAACTATCATTGCTGTCCTGGAGACTAAGGAGCCTTGCTGGGTCCCACAAAGGCTGGGAGGTGATTGGGTGGACTTGGGTAGAGTGCTGAGATGAGCCACAGCAGCAGGCATGGGGACGCTGAAATACTGCAAGGCTGAGTCCATGATTTGTCCTTAGTTAACTGGTTTTTGGAGTTTGTCTCAGACTAGAACTCTTATCAGTCCCTGGAACGTTAGCCCTCCTTGACTTGGAGCGTATAGCATGACTTAATAAGGTTGTTCCATCTTTGTGATGACTGGGCTACAGACCCTTCCTTCTGGAGTAACAGCACTTAGTAGGACCACAAAATGGGTAACTGGGCTTAGTAGAACCACCATGATCTTGTCAAGTCGCCCCCTCTTTCCCCTTGTCAGACTGAAGTTGCTATGTAAGGTACAGATTCTCGGGGAAGAAAAATTGGAGAGGGTGAAGTCAAAGCCTCTTAAGGGGCTCCCAAAGGCCCATAATGAGCTTGTCCTCTGTAGTGCTAGGGTGCCCCTTCTCATGAGCCCTGAGAGTCCACTGCATAACTTGTGTCAGCCCGCCTCCTGCATCCCACCCTGAGCCCCTCACAAGAGGCCCTGGCCTGCCCACCAGGCTCTTGTTGGGCCCAGTTTTCATCATGAGTCAGGTGCCTGTGACCTTTCCTGGAGTAAAAGGGCCAGAGAAATAGTAGCTGAGCCCTTTTGTGAGTGTCTTGACCATCTGACTTGTCCTGGCAATAGACATAAAAACAGAGATGAAGCAAGAAGCACCCCCCAGCTTCCTCCCACCCGAAGCATCTCAGCTCAAGCCAGACAGACAGCAATTCCAGAGTCGAAAGAGGCCTTATGAAGACAACCGGGGACGTGGCTACTTTGAGCACCGAGAGGACAGGAGGTGGGTGTAAGAAACGGCTGCTGGCTCTTCTCCCCACACTTGCTGCCAGATCCAACTTCCTTCAACTTTTACTCCTTCCTCTTATTTCCTCCTTGCTTTTCACCTGCACAGCCACTTCGGAGCACCCTACATTCTTAGCTGTGGGATTGTAGCCCGCCTTGGCCTTTTACTTTAGTGTACCTGCATTGCCACAGGGGCCTGCTCCTGGCTCACCTGCATCCCTCCAGTGAAAGCTTTTCTTTCTTTTATTTTTATTTTGGTTGTTGTTGTTATTCCTGAGGCTTGAACTCAGGGCACTGTCCCTGAGCTCTTTTGCTCAAGGCTAGTGCTCTTATCACTTTGAATCATAGCACCAATTCTGGTTTTCTGGTGGTTTGTTGGAAATAAAGTCTCATGGCCTTTCCTGCCCAGGCTGGCTTGGAACCATGATGCTCTAGATCTCAGCTGGGATTACAGGAGTGATTACATGCATCAGGCTTGAAAGAGCTTTTCTAATCTGGACAGTAGGGTTGCCTTTTACTGCCCTAGGGTAGGTACTAGACAGACCTTGTACACAACTAAGCCACAAACTCCTGGAGGGAGTAGCCAAGATGCAAGTGAATTTTAAGAGCTTTCAAGAGGGATTGGAGGGCTGGGAAGGTGGCTCAGTGGTAGAGCGCTTGCCTTGCATGCTCGAGGCCCTGGGTTTGATTCCTCAGCATCACATAAGCAAAAAGAAAAAAGCCGGAAGTGGCACTGTGGCTCAAGTGGTAGAGCACTAGCCTTGAACTGAAGAGCTGAGGGACAGTGCCCAGGCCCAGAGTTCAGGCCCCACAACCGGACCCAAAAAAAAAAAAAAAAAAAAGAGGGAGTGGACTCTGCACTGACCTTTTCCCTTTCCTGACAAACTGTCTCCCCCTTCTTTCCCCTCTCCCTTCCCTCCTCTCTCCTCCCTCCTCCCTCCTTCCTCAAGGAGTCTGAAGCCTGTTCTCTTCATGGCATCCCTTCCCCTGCTCCTCTGGACTGTTCTTCTAACACATTGTGTTTCCTGCCTGCGGAAGTCCACTCTAGCTAGCTTGTTGGAAAGGGCTTGAGCGCTGTGCTATAACAAAAGTCAGGACACAGAGCCCACACTACGCAGGTTCCTTCCACTGCTTCCCACGAAGCAGAGGTTGTGTAGGAGCTACTTGCTGATTATTTAAGATATGACAGGCACCCTCACACTGGGCCCTAGCTGCTCTGGACTGGTGGGACAGGAAGCCTGCTGCCAAAGGATGCCAGTGGCCAGGTGGGCCCTATGGGCACCCAGGTGGGCATGAGATCTTGCACATAGTGGATAGAGCTATGCAGGCTGGGCATCCAACCACCGCCTTGCACCCTTCTCTTCTCTACAGTGGAAACCAGGAGTATTTTAACATGATTCTTTTTTTAGTGTTTTAGTAGGAAGATAATCATGTACATAATTGAGGACACTGAGAGACTGAGAATGTGGGTCATAGCAAAATCCTGTCCAATGCAGGGTTTTAGGAAGCCTGGTGTGTGGGTAGATGTTAATTACTGGGGTTTGTCCAGGCTCTTGCCCTCACCCTGCCTGCTCTCTAAAACTGGGGCACCCTGGGCTATTGTAGCCTACAATCAATGGCAGCCAAGCAATAAGGCAATTCTGGTTAGGTCAAAGGCAGGGATCTGAATCTTGGGGTGTCTAAGAAAGCTTCCTAAATGGTTCTGGTGCCTCTCTTTAGCAGAGTACCCCCTCTGGTGCAGCCCCATCCTGGGAGTTCACAGTGATTGCTTTGGGGCAAGTAGGTAGGGTTCCAGAATTCTTTTGCTAAACTCTAGAGGCCATTGGGGGGAGGGGGCATGCGTGAGTCACCACAGAGACTTTATTCCCCTCCCCTGCCCTCCTCCAACTGTTCTCGTGTGACTCCATCCTTTTCCCAACACAGGGGACGCTCTCCTCAGCCTCCTGCCGAAGAGGATGAGGACGACTTCGACGACACCCTGGTGGCTATCGACACGTGTGAGTCCCTTGGGAAATTGTACCCCAACCTCCAGAATCCCAGGTACACTGGGAAACATCACCGTTGCACAGGGGAGGCCAGCTGAGCCTTGGAGCCTGGGCAGGTCATTCCACTTCCCCAGGCTTCTCTCCAGGGAGGAGACACACCCAGAGGTCTTTCAGTGAGTATCCTCTGAGAGCTTGGAACCGCCCTAGGTGCCTGAAGAGTTACCACCTAATCAGGAAAGGAATCTGAGTGCTACTGGGGAAACTGAACTCAGTTTCCATCAGCTACTCACATTCGTGGTGAAACCAATGCTGCTTTGTCCTCAGCAGTAGTGTGGCCTCCCCTGGGCTCTGCCCATCTGCATTTGCTCTCCACGGCATCAGTGGCTTCCACCCTGACTGCATTGGAGCTCAGAG
The DNA here is from genome assembly GCF_019054845.1 of Dipodomys spectabilis. Classification (NCBI taxonomy): domain Eukaryota; kingdom Metazoa; phylum Chordata; class Mammalia; order Rodentia; family Heteromyidae; genus Dipodomys; species Dipodomys spectabilis. Next base: position 6,597,907 of record NW_024871099.1, on the reverse strand, counting down.
CCCTTGAAGGAGAAGTAGGGGGTAAAAAGCTCTAAGGGTGTGGTTCAGCATGGTGCAGAACAAAAGCCCAGCAGTTCATTCTGCATTTCCTGAAAGAGTACTGGCCTTGTGCTTGGGGAAGAGTCAGAATGTCTTACACCCAATCTCATTGCAGGCTCTCAAAAGACAAAGTCTACCCAGAGTAAAGTTAGCCGTTTTTGAGCATGGTAGGGAGCCGTGGTCTGGGAGATGATCTGAGGCAGTAGAGTCCCACCTCTGGAGAAGGGAGAGCCTATCATGAGCGAGGTGGGCAGGCAAGGCTTCCTTGGGGGCACAGCAGGAGATGGGACAGGAGCCTGTACCTCCAGGGCATCAGTCTCAGCTGGCATTGTGTGCATCAGAGTCACAGCTTTTTTGGTGTTCTCTTTTTGGTGGTTTTTTTTTTGCCAGTCCTGGAGCTTGAACTCAGGGTCTAAGCACTGCCCCTGAACTTCCTTTGCTCAAGACTAACACTCTACCACTTGACCCACAGCACCACTTCCAGCTTTTTTGTGTGGAACTGAGGAATCGAACCCAGGGGTTCATGCATGCTAGGCAAGCACTCTACACTAAGCCACATTCCCAGCCAGAAGTCTAAATTTGAAAGTGCTGAAATGAGGAGATACTCCTGTCGGGGCCGTTCATCTACATTTCTCCTGGGTCCCATTATTGGACTCCCATAGCTGAAGTCCCTTTCCTGTAGGTTAGCAGGAGGCTAGTGTGCACTAGACCAGACTTCCTATTCAAAGTGAGAGTGGCTAGAGAGTGCATTGGTTGCCTGGAACACTCCCTGGCAATGTATTTTGTTACTCTTAACAAAACCTGAAAAGCATCAGCCGATTGCAGGCCTTTTCCTCCACAGATAACTGCGATCTGCACTTCAAGGTGGCCCGGGACCGGAGTAGTGGCTATCCACTCACGATCGAGGGCTTCGCATACCTGTGGTCGGGAGCCCGTGCCAGCTACGGGGTCAGAAGGGGCCGTGTGTGTTTCGAAATGAAGGTGAGAGGGAGCAACAGAGCAAAAATAAGGACAGGAAGCAGGCCCAGCCATGGAATAGACTGTCCCCAGCCACCTTGATCAGAGCTCACAACTGCAAGGAATTGGCTGTGCCCAGCCAATCTACTGATAGGTTTGTAGAACTAGGCACAGGCAGTGTGGGGGTGGGGAATGACCTAGAAGCCAGGCATGGAAGCTCACGCCTGTAATCCTCGCTATTTAGTAGGCTGAGAGATGAGGTGTAGAGGATGGCAGTTTAAGGCCAGCCCAGGCTGGCCTTAGAGATGGACTCCATCTCTAAGATAACTAGCAAAAGAGGGGACGAGGGAGAATGATGGGAAGGGGTGAATAATCAAGATGCACTGTATGTATAAATGTATACATAAACGCACAAATGTTCAAATGGAGGAGGAAGAAAAGTTCTATGAAAAATGTACACAGAGCCAGGCACCGGTGGTTCACACCTATTATCCTAGCTACTCAGGAGGCCGAGATCTGAGGATCACAGTTCACATAGCCAGCCGGGACAGGAAAATCCATGAGACTCTTATCTCCAATAAACCACTCAGGAAACTAGAAGTGGCGCTGTGGCTCAAGTGGTAGAGCGCTCGCCTTGAGCTGAAGAGCTAGGGACAGTGTTCAGGCCCAGAGTTCAAGCTCCATGACTGACAAAAAACAATAAACAAAAAAAACCCAAAACTGGACATTTTTTTTCCGGTCATGGGGCTTGAACTCAGCCTGGGCGCTGTCCCTGAGCTCTACCACTTGAGCCACAGCGCCACTTCTGGTTTTCTGAGTGGTTTATTGGAGATAAGAGTCTCATGGGCTGGGAAGGTGACTCAGTGGTAGAGCGCTTGCTTTGCGTGCCAGAGGCCCTGGGTTCGATTCCTCAGCACCACATAAGCAAAAAGAAAAAAGCTGGAAGTGGTGCTGTGGCTCAAGTGGTAGAACGCTAGCATTGAGCTGAAGAGCTGAGGGACAGCGCCCAGGCCCAGAGTTCAGGCTCCACGACCGGACCCCCAAAAAAAAAAAAGAGAAAGAGAGAGTCTCATGGACTTTCCTGCCCTGGCTGGCTTTGAACTGCGATCCTCAGATCTCAGCCTCCTGAGTAGTTAGGATAACAAGCATGAGCCACTGGTGCCCAGCTATATCTACAGTTTTTATCAAAGCTATATTAGTTAAATGCAACTAGCTGAAAATGTTTCTTATAGAAATTACTTTTTTTTCTTTTTGTCGGTCATGGGGCTTGAACTCTGGGCAGGCTCTGTTCCTCAGCTCTTTAGCTCAAGGCTAGCACCCTACCACTTGAGCCACAGCACCACTTCCAGCTTTTTCTGTTTATGTGGTGCTGAGGAATCGAACCCAGGGCCTCATGCATGCGAGGCAAGCACTCTACCACTGAGCAAACTTCCCAGCCCTCTTACAGAAATTTCTTAGTGACAAATTTCCATTTATTTAAGCAAATGGTAGTGAGCATGTTTGAAAATTGAAATCAGTGTACTTTATTAATTTCTAATATGTTACAAAAATTCATCATAAAGAGTTAATTACTGACAAACAGCAAAACAAAGCAGAATTCCAGATGTATAGATCAGTTAAGTGAAAAACACCAATTTAAAAAATACTCCTCCTTACACTGGGCACCACTGGCTCACACCCATAATCTTAGCTATTCAGAAGGCTGAGATCTCAATCTATATTCAAAGCCAGTCTGGGCAGAAAAGTTCAAGAGACTCCATCTCCCATTAATCAGCAAAATGCCAGACTGGAGGTATGGTTCAAGCAGTAGAGAACCAGCTGTGAGCAAGAAAGACAAATGAGATTATATAAGGCCCTAAATTCAAGTCCCCCTCCTCCCTCAAAATTTTTTTCTTATCAGCTATTGCTCTTTTGCTATAGTAATTCATTTTGAAAATGTGCAGATTTCCTTTTTTTGGTATGGTTCAATTGCTGGACCTTAAGCTCACTGGAACCCAAGTGATAGGTCCCAGTACTGACCCCCACAGAAAGACATCATCAAATAAGGGGCATCTTATTTTATGTGCCATTCAGGGAAATGCTGTCAAAACTACATAGTGCTTTCTCATTTTCTGGTGTTTTTTTTGGGGGGGGGGGGGGGATCCAGTCATGGGACCTGAACTCTGGGCCTGGGCGCTATCCTTCAGCTCAAGGCTAGTGCTCTACCACTTGAGCCACAGTGCCATTTCCGGCTTTTTTGTTTTTGCTTATGTGGTGCAGAGGAATCAAACCCAGGGCCTCAGGCATGCAAGGCAAGCGCTTTAACCACTGAGCCACCTTCCCAGCCCTACTTTCTCATTTTCTAAAACAGTGCTTTGGAAATTAACAGAAAGGGAAAGGATTTTCTTTTTCTTTTTCTTTTTTTTTGGTTGGTTGTGGGGCCTGAACTCTAGGCCTGGGCGCTATCCCTGAGCTCTTCAGCTCAAGGCTAGCGCTATACCACTTGAGCCACAATGCCACTTCAGGCTTTTTCTGCTTATGTGGTGCTGAGAAATTGAACCCAGGGCCTCATGCATACAAGGCAAGCACTCTACCACTGAGCTACCTTCCCAGCCCCACAAGCTCTTTCTAATAAGGAGTAACTAACAGAAATGTTTGAGAAAGACTTTTGGTAGTATCTTCCAGTAGTTTTAGGAACAGATATTGCTGTATCAGACTTGGGTCTTAACACCCCAAACGCAACAACTACACAGTGCTCTCACCATGGATTATTACTTCACAGTTTTAAAATACACCCCAGCCGGTATTCCAAAGGCCACAGTAAAGATGGGTAGGTATATTAAGTAAGCAGTTGGGCCTCAGACATAGAGACCAAGTCAAAAGGTGTTTGTGCCCCCAGCCCCACATACACACACACTTGTTACTCAATACTGAGTATCTTAGGCATTGCTCCCCAGCAGTGTACTTGGACCTGCCTGTTCTCTGTAACTGCTGCCTGTAATTTGTTTTAAGATTGTACTATTACGTAACCAGTGTCTTGTTGATGGTTCTTTCTGACTTGCAAATGTAAATATAAAAAAACCAATGCTGCATTGAGTTTCCTTGCATATATACAAACTTGCATGCATGAGTGTATCTGTAAGCTATACTAGAAGTGCTGACTTATAAAGCACTGTTTGATGTTGGTTTTGTGGTGCTGAGAATCATACATAGGGTTTCATGCATACTAGTCAGGGGCTCTACCACTGAGCTACCCCTTCCAACCTGTGTTTAGTTTTTCTCTTTTTGTTTTGTGCTGCCACTGGGGCTTGAACTCAGGACCTGGGCCTTATCCCTTGAGGTTTTTTTTTTCTCTCTCTCTCAAGACTTGTGCTCTACCACTTGAGACAAGATTCCACTTCTAGCTTTCTAGGGCAGTTACTTGTAGATGAGAGTCTCACAGGCTTTCTTGCCTTGACTGCCTTCAGACTGTGATCCTCCAGGCTCAGTCTCCTGAGTAGCTAGGTTTGTGCGCATGAGCCACCAGCTTTTGGCTAATTTAGTTTTGATAGAGACAGTTAGATTGCCCTGTACAGACATTTATCTTCCTCTCAAATATTTTGATAGTTCATTTTTCCCCTGGAAGGGTTAAAAGTGAAAAATCCCTATTTGAAACACCACTGGCCTGCATGCTCTCACTCCCTTCAGAGGCCCTGGTTTTCTCTGCCACAGGCACTTCAGAGCCTCTTCCCCTGCCACTGTAGCCATTGCTAGTTGGTTAATGCCTAATAAACTTCCCTCCTCTTATTTCCTCATAACCCACCAGCTTCCAGAAATTCCATCATGAGCCTTGTTGTCTTTTGTCCTCAGATCAATGAGGAAATCTCCGTGAAGCACCTTCCTTCTACAGAGCCTGACCCCCATGTTGTCCGTATTGGCTGGTCCCTGGATTCTTGCAGCACCCAGCTAGGTAAGGAGAAGTCAGCCAGGTCATCCTGAGGAGAGAGCATTGCCCCTGGCCCCTGGGTCCTCAAGACTCCTGAACGTCCCTCCCAGTATTGGCCCAGAAGGACATGTTCTTCCTGTCCATGGGCAGCCTGGCTTCAGTTGGAAGGACTAATATTCTAGAGTAACCCTTCTATGAAGAGCTAACAGGAAAGTCCAAGATGGTCTTCAGAAAACTATTCCCCTTGCTGGGAAGGTGGCTCAGTGGTAGAGTGCTTGCCTAGCATGCATGAGGCCCTGGGTTTGATTCCTTAGCACCACACAAGCAGGGAAAAAAAAAGCTGGAAGTAGCTCTGTGGCTTAAGTGGTAGAGCACTAGCCTTGAGCTGAAGAGCTGAAGGACAAGGCCCAGGCCCAGAGTACAGGCCCCCCGGACCAAAAAACAAAAACAGAAAACTATTCCCTTCTTTAAAAGAAAAGATGAGTTTCCTGCCCTCAACACCATACTGAAAATAAGTTCCTCAGCCCTGTGTACTTCCCAGCAGAGCCTGATCTAGTCTGAAAAGGGGGACAGAGCTGGCACCATGGTGGTACTACATGCCTGTACTCCTAGCTACTTGTGAGATGAAGATTAGTAGGTAGAACTGTGGTTCCAGGCCAACCCTGGGAACAGAGAAGGCAATTGGCCATGCAACCCCCATCTCAGTAAGAAAGCTGGGCACAGTGGTGTGCATCTGTTATATACCAGGGATGGAAGAAGCATAAATAGGAGGATCACAATCCATGTTGGCCCAGGCAAAAAGCGAGACACTAGAAAGCAAAAGGAGTTGGGACATGACTTAAGTGGTAGAATGGCTATCTAGCAAGCACAAGGCCCTGAGTTCAAATTTAGTACCACCAGGGGAAAAATTCATGGTGGGACCACAATGCTTTTTATATTTGAAGACAAAAATCATTGTCTTGAGTTTTAGTAAATTCGGTCGCTCTTGTCTTTGGAGATTGGGGGAAGAAAAGGTTGAAAGGAAATCCTTCAGCACCAAACTTTGGTTGGCTTGATATGTTTAAGTGTGCTTGGTCAGGAAGCTGAAGTCAACCACTCTGCAGAGAAAGGGAAAATTTAGAAAGAAGGAAGGGGGAAGGTCCTGGGGTGGAGAAGACTGAGCCAAGACTTAACCCTTCCCTGTGCCATTCAACATGCAGTCGGTCTACTAATACCATCTATACTGGGGTGCCGCTGTGGTTTTGTTTCTGGAAGAGCAAGAGGACTGATATATGGGAAGGGTGCTGGCTGACACCTAGGCGCTGAGATGTGGTGGTTGTGACTTGTAGCGGTAGAAGGTGGAACCTCCCCTGCCTTTCTCTTGTTCAGGTGAAGAGCTTTTCTCCTACGGCTACGGAGGCACAGGGAAGAAGTCTACTAACAGCCGCTTTGAGAACTATGGAGACAAGTTCGCAGAGAACGATGTGATTGGCTGCTTTGCGGTGAGTGCTAGCGCCACATGCTGTATACTTCCATAGCAGGATGGGGGGCCCTGCATAGCCAGCCAATAAGAGATAAGAGCCTCACTCACAGACTTTCCTGCCTGGGCTGACTTTAAACTGGGATGCTCAGATCTCCAACCTCCTGAGTAGCTAGAGTTACAAGTGTGAGCCACCAGTGACCAGCTTCAATTGTACTTTTATGGCAGAAATCAGACCCTGTATTTTGCTTCAGCTTGCCAACTTCCTTAGCTGAGCTTCCTTAGCAATAAGCTTCTTTCCTGCAGCCAGAATTACCTTTCTAAAACACAATTTTGACCAGGTCCTTCCCTTGTTCAAAACAACTGTGGTTGAACTTAGCTCATTTGGTAAAGATTTTACTAGAAGAACCTGGATTCCATCTCTAGTACCCTACACACACACACACACACACAATTTTTTTAAAATTCTGCTATCAAATCCAAACTAGAACATATTGTGGGGAACAAAGTAGCTCAGTGCCTAGCACATTGTGTTCATAGCTTATATTCACATGTTGATTGTGTTTAAACCAAGTCCAAGAAAATCCTGTGCACTTGAAAGTAACTTGTCTGTTGGGAATGTGGCTTAGTGGTAGAGTGCTTGCCTAACATGCATAAAACCTTGGGTTTGATTAAAACAGAAAGGGCCAGAAGTGGCACTGTGGCTCTGAGTTCAAGCCCCAGGACTGGTTAAAAAAAAAAAATTCTAAAGAGCTGGGAATGTGGCTTAGTGTTAGAATGCTTGCCTAGCACGCATGAAGCCCTGGGTTCGATTCCTTGATACCACATAAACAGAAAAGGCTAAAGTGATGCTGTGATTCAAGTGGTAGAATGCTAGCCTTGAGTAAAAGAAACTCAGGGATAGTACCTAGGTCCTGAGTTCAAGCCCCAGGACTGGCCAAAAGAAAAAGGAAAAAACTTGTCCAAGGCCATAGTACATGATCCACTAAACCACAGCAACAAACAACTGTTGGACAAATGGGTGGGTGGGTAAGTGGATGGATGGATGGATGGATGGATGGATGGATGGATGGATGGATGGATGGATGGATGGATGGATATGGTCACTTCATGGTTCTCCAGCTGTATGCAAAACTTCTCCATCACCTTTGTGCTTCAGTCTGTCTGACCGGGTGTTCTCTCACTGTGGAGCTTGTATGTGCAGTACCTCTCTTAATCCAGGAGTCCCTCCTACTCCCCCAACTTGCCTCATTTCCATTGGCTGCTCACACTTGGCTTATGGGTTGGTTCCTTCTTCAGAGACCTTTGCATTGGGAGGGGTTCTTCCTGAAATATGGTGTAGAATCCTTGTCTGGTTTCCACCTGGTCCCTAGGCTCTGTGTAGCTCAGGTCACCACAAGGCATGTGGACAAGGAAAAGTGGGAACTCGAAGAATGTGTATTGAATACATAGGTGCATGCATTTGCAGAGCTGGACTTGGCTTTCCTTCCTTTTTCATCTTTGTAGACCTCCCTCGGCAGTGTTGACGTCAGGGTAGAGCATGCCTGTTCCTTTATCTTTGACTTGGCCTAGGCACCAGGCACAGATGCTTGGAGCACCCTAAATTATTTCACCCCCACCCGCTTCTCTGAGCTGGACAGTGGGCCGTGTTTTCCCTCCATGTCACCTTCCCCTTCTGTGACTCCAGGGCCTTAGGCTCACAGTGGACAGTTTCTATCCTTACGTTTTCTTTAGTTTTAGTTGTTTGCATTGGGGGGGGGGGTTGTTTTTGTTTTTCGTTTTTTGTTTTGTCAGTCTTGGGGCCTGAATTCTGGGCCTGGGCACTAACCCTGAGCTCTTCAGCTCAAGGCTAGCGCTATACCACTTGAGCCACAGTGCCTCTTTGGGATTTTTCTGGTTATGTGGTGCAGAGGAATAAAACCCAGGGCCTCATGCATGCAAGGCAAGCACTCTACCACTGAGCATCTTCCCAGCCCCTGCATTTGTGTTTTTGAGACAGTGCTATATGTAGCACACGTTGACCTCAAACTTGAGATCTTCCTGCCTCTTTCAAATAGGCACTACCATGTGTGGCTCAAACTTCCTCTTTCTTTCCTAGGACTTTGAATGTGGAAACGATGTGGAACTTTCCTTTACCAAGAATGGAAAGTGGATGGGCATCGCCTTCCGAATCCAGAAGGAAGCCCTGGGGGGGCAGGCCCTCTACCCGCATGTCCTGGTGAAGAACTGCGCAGTGGAGTTCAACTTTGGCCAGCGGGCAGAGCCCTACTGCTCTGTCCTCCCAGGGTTCACTTTCATCCAGCACCTTCCCCTTGGAGAGAGGATCCGGGGCACCGTTGGACCAAAGAGCAAGGCAGAGTGTGAGGTGAGTGTGGTTCCTTCTCCAGAGCTGCCTTGTGGTGGCCAGTGGAGATGCTGCTGCCCAGGCACCATGAAAGGAAGACAAGCTGTCCACATGAGTGACTTTGGGGGCAAATGCGTCTTCTCCTACCTACTCTGAGAAGGGAGGTGAGGGCATTGGTGTGGCTTATGCCAAAGAGGGAAGGAAGCAGTCACACTGCCTCCTTGATAGGGCCAGAAATGGGAGAGTAGAGAGATCCTGACACTTCATAGTTAAGTGTACTCTGTCCCCAGTATTGGGGGGAGAGGGGGAGCTTGAATATGGACCCTCCCCCACCAAGACTGCATAGGAACATGAAGGACAACGGTCTTGGCTCCTAGTGCTACACTGATGACCTGTTTTTAGATCTTGATGCCTTTCTTACAAGTGGTTATTTTTTTGTGCTAGAGGATAAGTTTCTGAGCGCTAGCTCACACCTGTCATCGTAGTTACTCAGGGTCTGAGATCTAAGGATCGCAGTTCAAAGCCAGCCTGGGCAGGAAAAAGTCCATGAGACTCTTACCTCCAATGAAACATTAGAATACATGGTGGGTGCTGTGGCTCAAAGTGGTAGAGCACTAGGCTTAAGCAAAAGAGCTCACCAACAGCACCCAGGCCCTGATTCAAGCCCCATAACGGACCAAAAAAAAGAACAAAGTTACAGAGTTTATCTTAATTCTTTATCTTTTTATGCACGCTCATAATTGAGATCTCATAACTTTGGCATTCTGCCCTTTTCAGTTAACATTTCTTTGTATGCTTTATTCTCCTACATAAAAGCCATTTGGGTTTTTTATTTGTTTTTTGTCACATGATGGGTCTTGAACTCTGGGCCTGGGTGCTGTACCTGAACTCTTCAGCTCTCAAGGCAAGTGCTCTGCCACTTGAGCCACCGCACCACTTCCAGTTTTCTGATGGTTAATTGGAGATAAGAGTCTCACATGGGCTGGGAAGGTGGCTCAGTGGTAGAGCGCTTGCCTTACATGCATGAGGCCCTGGGTTCGATTCCTCATCACCACATAAGCAAAAAGAAAAAAAGCTGGAAGTGGTGCTGTGGCTCAAGTAGTAGAGCGCTAGCCTTGAGCTGCAGAGCTGAGGGACAGCGCCAGGCCCAGAGTTCAGGCCCCACGACTGGACCCAAAAAAAGAGTCTCACAGACTTTCCTGCCCAGGCTGGCTTTGAACTGTGATCCTCAGATCTCAGCCTCCTTTGTAGGCAGGATTACAGGTATGAGCCACTGGCACCCGGCTTGTTTTTTGTTTTGTTTTTACAATGAAGTCTTACTGTGTTGCCTAGGCTAGCCTTGAACTCCTAGACTAAGTGATCTTCAGCCTCAGCCTCCCGAGTAGTTGGAACTACAAGCATACACCAGCATACCTAGCCTTGAACATTAGTTGAGTGGCCTCAGAAACAAATCATTCCCCTTGTTGGGTATTTATGCCCCATCAAGTGTCTATTGGGTTCCAGATGGAACATGTGGTTTTGTAGGCATACCTCGGGCTCCAGTTCAACTCCACAGTTCTGCCACTTTTCCTGCCCTCTCCATGGGCCAGTCCCACTTGATGGCCATCCCTGTATTGTCTTGATGCCTACTGGCAGAGTCTGACTGGTGCTAACCCAGTGTTGGTCTTGTGCTGAGAATTGGGTAAGCATCATGTGTTTGGATCCTGGTAGCTATTCTATGAAGTAGAGACGTTGCTTCCATTTTCCAGAAGCAATTCTGGGGTCCACAGTCCCTAGCAAGCCATGGTGGTGCTATGTCTCACTGCTGCTCTTTGATAATCCCCCCATTCCTCTCATCATTGTAGATTCTGATGATGGTGGGCCTGCCTGCTGCCGGCAAGACCACATGGGCCATCAAACATGCAGCTTCCAACCCTTCCAAGAAGTATAACATCCTGGGTACCAATGCCATCATGGATAAGATGAGGGTAAGAGAGGGGCCTTTGGACTCAACTCAGCCACCGCACACCCCCTAGCTTCTGCTCTGCCCTGGGCCACTTGGTCCTCACCACCTCCTGCCCACAGGTGATGGGCCTGCGCCGGCAACGGAACTATGCTGGCCGCTGGGACGTCCTGATCCAGCAGGCTACCCAGTGCCTCAACCGCCTCATCCAGATTGCTGCCCGCAAGAAACGCAACTATATCCTCGATCAGGTACTTAATAGACGAGAGGGGCCCTGGCGCCTACCTGGGACTTCCCCCTCTGGTCCTTTTCTCTTCTCCCCATAATGCTGGAGTAACTATACTACTCAGAGTCAGCTGTACAGGGGGAGCTCAGCCTGTGGGTGGGGTGGCGCAGCAGGGGAGGGAGGGCAAATTCCAGGTCAACTAGCTTAACAAAGAACCTTCTTTTTGTTGTGGTGGTAGTGCTTGAACTTAGGGTCTGGGCTCTATCCCTGAGCTTCTTTGCACTTAAAACTAGGATTCTACCCCCTGAGTCACACACCACTTCCAGTACTTTGTTTTGTTTTGTTTTTGTCGGTCCTGGGGCTTGAACTCTGGGTCTGGGCGCTGTCCCTCAGCTCTTCAGCTCAAAGCTAATGCTCTACCACTTGAGCCACAGTGCCCACTTCCAGCTTTTTCTGTTTATGTGGTGCTGAGGAATCGAACCCAGGGTTTCATGCATGGGAGGCAAGCACTCTACCACTGAGCCACCTTCCCAGCCCCACTTCCAGTTTTTGAGTGGTTAATTGGAGATAAAGAGTCTCACATGGACTTTTCTGCCTGGACTGCCTTCGAACCACTTAGATATCAGCTTCCTGAATGGCTAGGATTTAGGCATCAGCCTGGCAAACCTTCTTAGTGTGAGCCGCAGAGTAAAATAGGCAAGATAGAGATCTCTGAACTTGACAAACTAGGGCTTCGACCCCAGCTCTACCCCTTCTTGGTCATGTGCTTTTGGTGCTAACTCAATCTTGTGACTCGTAGTCTCCTAGGGTGCCCGCTGGAGAGTCTAGTGGCCCTACTCACCAATCTAGGAGCATGCCATTTACACCATAGGTGTGGCCCAACTTGAGGTTCAGCAATTTGGAGTTTGGCTAGGAATATGGTTCATGGTTTTCAGCATTCCCAAAATGGTAATGGATCTCTGTCCCCAAGTAATGACGTCCACATGTTCACAAACATCTGTCCTGCGGGCTTCCCAAAGTGCCAGGGTGGCGCTGTGAATGAGCCTTGCCTCCATGCTAAGAACCTGTGCCAACACATTGTAAGCCAATGCCCACCCTGGAGACCTGGCTCCTTAGCCCTGTTGAAGGCCTCTAAAGGACCATGTTGCCTTTAATGTGGGATAGACCCTATACCACGCAGCTGGGGCTAGTCTGTCATAGTTACTCCTCCAGCTCAGTTCCTCCATTAACCAGCCTGCTGCTTTACCTGTTTCTCTTTGGAGACTTAATTCTTTTTAAAAAACACTTGGTTTCGTCCTGAATGGCCAAGTGGGGCTATTAACACTTTGACAATCCTCTTCTGAATTCCCTAAAAAGAATTCCTGGCCTGATTTGTTTTCCTCAACTCACTGCTTAAACCAGCTATGAAATCTACTTCAAACCTGTGGCCCAGTGGAAGGGGTTTCCAAATGGATTGTCTAAAACTCCTGCCCAGGTGGCCTGTCCTGGTTTTCTGTAGTGCTCAGGCACACAGGAGCAGAGCACTGTGAAGGCTACAGCTGGTGCCAGCTGGTTCGGAGATAGGACCTGGGCTGTACCAAATGTGCCTGTGCTCTTCAGGGCTGCTGGCTCCAACGATAGAGCTGTGTGAGTCAGGTGATCTAGTCATGTGATTCAGACCGGTAGCAAAGCAAAGGCCCTGATCTTTGAAGGTGAGGAGGAGAGTTTTAAACGACCTTCCCCATAGCTAGGCACAGAGGCTGAATTCCAGGCCTGAAGCTAAACCATTCAGACTAGAGAAAGAGAATCTTGACCTGTTTGGCCTCAGTCCCTAAAATGAGGGTTCCAGAAAATTCTGGTTATGAGAAGAAAGTGTGTGGGTAAGGAAGAGTCAAAGCAGGCCCCTGGCCAGCTTTGCCACATGTAATTGTTTCCTGGGCTCAGTGCCATTTCCAAACGGGAGGGCAGAGCATCAGGTCAGGTCCTGCCGTGGAGGCCCAGGCGCAGGCGCCTCCCCGTTAGCTGACACACTAGGTCTTTCCTGTGCCTCGTCCTGTCCCCAGAGCACACAGCCTGCTCTGCTCCCCACACTGGCCAATTCTCTCTCCATTGCTAGCCCTTCACCTCTTGGAGCCCACACAAACCCATCATACTCACCTTTAGGTCTTCTCTCCACCCAGCCCTGTTGAGTGTGATGGCCCACGGTCCTGCTAAAGAGCTCAAGGTGTCAGCCAGTCACTGCTGCAGTGTCTCCCCTCCACCTGCCACCCACCAAAACCAGCTCTCCAGCTTCTCACCTAATTCTTGGGTTAGCCACAGTCCAGAGCCAGAGGGCCTAGACGGCCTGGGCATGTGCACTCACTTGCTCTCTCTCCCCCCCTTTCTCTCTCTTCCCCCCTCCCCTCTCTCTCCCCATCTTCAGGCAGGGTGGGACTGGAAAAGCTGAGCTTGTTGTTGGCTTGTTTCCTGGCAACAGGCCTTGGTGACCACAGCTGTGCCGGGTTGGCCCCAGGGCTCTGAGCTCACCGTGTTTGCTGTGGTAACAGCCGCCAGCAGCTAGCAAGTCCCTCTCCTCCAGGAAAGCCAGCCACTGGCACTTGTGCTTGGCGCCATGTCGCCCCCTTCTCCCATCCAAACCAGGGTAGGCAGGGGAGGTCCCTGCCCCGCGTCTCCTGGAGGACCTCTGGGCCCTTGCATTCCCCGGTACCTGAGGAGCCACAGGGACAGCCATCTTGGCACAGCCTCCCCTCTTCTGTCCCCTTGGGATGTTGGAGAATAGCTGACTTTGCTCAAGGAAGTAGTAGAGTTGTGAGGGGGGAAGTGGAAAGGAGGACTTCACTTTTCCTACCCTTTGTGGCATCTCCTAGGCTCATGCTGACCGCCCTGGGAGCAACACCCCACTTGGAGTTCAAGGGTGGAGAGGAGTTACCCACCCCCCCACCCCCCCCGCCCAGCATGAGTGCCTGGACCAGGCTCTAGTTGATTTAGGGAACATTTGGCCAAGGTCTCCCATATGTCTTAGCCAGAGCCCCTGGCCTGTTCCTTGGGTCCTGGAAAAGGAACCTTCATAAAACTTCACTCAGAGCCTGTGACAACCTCTGTCCTGTCAGCCATGTGTTCAAATCCACTCTCTGTTGACTTCTTCCCCTTGTCACATGTCAGAGCCACTAGAGTTTTCCAGATACAATTAACCAGTTGCTTCGCTTCTGTTAGGTTCCTGGTTTGGAAGGACCCTGAGGATATCCCTGTAGGATCAGGCCCTGCCTCCAGCCAGTCGCGGGAGTGCCTAAGTGAGATTGGGCTTATAAAGTCTGACCTGCTGCCACTAGAGGCTGACTAGAGTCCAGAAGCCCTGTGGCCCAGATCACAGAGACTGCGGTCCCAAAGGACCTGGTGCTGTTTTTCAGTCATATACATGTGTTCTAGTGCACCAGTCTGTGCCCGCACCTGCTCACAAAGGAAGGGGCAACACAAGGGGAGGCTTGAGTGGAAGAGCCACACATAACTGAGTGGCCCCACAGAGTTATAGCAGCACACGCTGTATACCAGCACTCCACAGACACCTGAGCATCAGGTGACTTCCAGGCCTGGGCTTCATATCTCAAGAGGAAATAAAGGGGGACTGGGAAGGTAGCTAAGCAGTAGAGTGCTTTTCTTGCATACATGAGGCCTGGGGTTCATTTCCTCAGCACCACATATGCAGAAAAAGCCGCAAGTCGCACTGTGGCTCAAATGGTAGAGTGCTAGCCTTGAGCTGAAGTGCTCAGAGACAGCACCCAGGCCCAGAGTTCAGGCCCCACAACCAACAAAAAAAACTTCAGAAGAGTGTATACCATAGAATTCTGTTCATGTCAAGGACCCACACAAGTGTTTGTGGAAGACTGTTGAAGAAATTCAGTCAGGGGGCTGGGAAGGTGGCTCAGTGGTAGAGCACTTGCCTTGCATGCCTGAGGCCCTGGGTTCGATTCCTCAGCACCACATAAGCAAAAAGAAAAAAGCCAGAAGTGGCGCTATGGCTCAAGTGGTAGAGCGCTAGCCTTGAGCTGAAGAGCTGAGGGACAGTGCCCAGGCCCAGAGTTCAGGCCCCACGACTGGACCCCAAAAAGAAAAAAAAAAAGAAATTCAGTCAGCCAGGCGCCAGTGGCTCAAGCCTGTAATCCCAGCTACTCAGGAGGTTGAGATCTGAGGATCCCGGTTCAAAGCCAGCACGGGCAGGAAAGCCTGTGAGACTCTGATCTCCAATAAACCACTAGAAAACCGGAAGTGGTGCTATGGCTCTAGTGGTAGAGCGCTCACCTTGAGCTGAAGAGCTCAGGGACATCACAGCGCCCAAGCCCAGAGTTCAAGCCCCACAACCGAAAAATTAAGTCAGAGGCCAGGTGCTAGTGGCACAGGCCTGTTATGCTAGCTATTCAGGAAGATCTGAGATCTGAGAATTGCATTTCAAAGCCAGGCCGACGGGAAAGTCCATAAGACATTTTATCTCCAATGAACTACCAGGTTGTCTAGTCCAGGTTGTCTCTGGGAAGTAGGGCTGGCACAAGGTGGGTGAGAGATGAACTTTTGGCTAGTTTCCTATGAGCACATAGAGCACAGTTAGCATAGAGAAAGGGAGTAGTAAAAACAGGATGGAAAGGCAAAGCCTAGGCTAGCTGTGGGCACCTCCCGTCGCTGCCCTACTTAATTCCCGCCGAGGAAAACTACAGCAACAAACCCACCTCCCCTTCTCCCTGTTGCAGACAAATGTTTATGGGTCAGCCCAGAGACGAAAAATGAGACCATTTGAAGGCTTCCAGCGGAAAGCCATTGTCATTTGTCCCACTGATGAAGACCTAAAAGACCGAACAATAAAGCGGACTGACGAGGAGGGGAAGGACGTCCCGGATCATGCTGTCTTGGAAATGAAAGGTAGCAGTGACCAGCTCTCTGGGGCTGTGTCCACAGTGTCCTGCAGAGAAAGGGCTCCAGTATCCCTGCCCACTCATGGTTCCTCTGTGGATTTGCCCCCTCCTCTTTTTTTTTTTTTCTTTTCTTTTCTTTCCCAGTCTTAGGGCTGGAACTTAGGGCCTGGGCACTATCCCTGAGCTTCTTTTGCTCAAGGCTAGCACTCTACCACTTAAGCCACAGCGCCACTTCTGGCTTTTTCTGTGTATGTGGTACTGAGGAATCAAACCCAGGGCTTCATGCATGCTGAGCAAGCTACTCTACCACTAAGCCACACTCCTAGCCCATCCTCTTGTTTCTGCTGGGTCTAGATTAGATGGATTCAGGGAGAAGGTGGGGGAGCCCTGGGTGGATTGCTCGAGAATGTCAGTTTCTCAATAACTAGGGACGTGGGTCACCTGCCCAGTCACTCACGAGTGAGGCCAGGAGCGGGGCAAGCTCTTCAGGAAATTAAGGCAAGAGTTTTGTCAGCTTCTGACAGCAAACTGAGGGCTTAGGGCCCCATCTTAACTCTTATCTCCTTCACTGTCCGTGCCCTCCTCCTGTCCCCGCTGGCGGGCCATCGCGCTGCCTGTGGAAGGGATAGCTGCCAGTGGGACTGACCTTCCCCCCCTTCCCTAGCCAACTTCACCTTGCCCGACGTGGGCGACTTCCTGGACGAGGTGCTGTTCGTGGAGCTGCAGCGGGAGGAGGCGGACAAGCTGGTGAGGCAGTACAACGAGGAAGGCCGCAGGGCCGGGCCACCCCCCGAAAAGCGCTTTGATAACCGGGGTGGCGGTGGCTTCCGAGGCCGTGGGGGTGGCAGCAACTTCCAGCGCTACGACAACCGAGGCCCTCCGGGAGGCAACCGTGGAGGCTTCCAGAACCGAGCAGGAGGCAGCGGTGGAGGAGGCAACTACCGAGGAGGTAAGAGATCAGACTCTGGCCTTGCTTCCAAAGCCCCTGTGCCCACTCGTGTGCCCCAATACTCCTCAAGGGGTCCCGGGGCCCACCTCGGGACCTGGCACAGGGCCAGGGTTAGAGAATTTAATTTGCATCCTCCCTCCACTGTCTCTGCCGTGAAGTGTCTTTATTATAACTTAACAAATACGTCCTGAGCTCTGCTCGGTTTCAGTGCTCTGCCAAGGCGTTATGATGCAGCTGGGGCCCAAATACCTTAGTAGCTCCCCCCTCCTCCCCCCAGTGAAGCTGCTGGGGACATGCAAGAGATGAGAGAGCTGAATAAAGGCTCTGACCAGAAAGGACAGGAGAAGAAAGGGCTCCAAGGCCACCATGCGCAGCCAAGATGAACGGGACGCAACCGTCGTGTTCTCTCACCCTGGACCCCACCCTGTGCACCCTGTCCTGCTTCCTGACCCCTCTTCCCAGCTCATTCCACAACTGTCGGGGTGTGGTCACCGTCCAGCCGTAGCCCATGGTCAAGGTTGCCAGGACCCCCATGGTGCACCCTAAGAATGACAGGCTCTCATGGGTCTCCAACCCAGGCTTCAACCGCAGCGGAGGTGGTGGCTACAACCAGAACCGCTGGGGTAACAACAACCGGGATAACAACAACTCCAACAACCGAGGCAGCTATAACCGGCCGCCCCAGCAACAACCGCCGCCCCAGCAGCCGCCACCCCCACAGCCACCACCCCAGCAGCCACCGCCGCCACCCAGCTACAGCCCTGTGCGCAACCCCCCGGGCCCTGGCAGCTACAAGAACAGCAGCATCCCAGGCTCCAGCGCCAACACCAGCACCCCCACCATGAGCAGCTACAGCCCCCCGCAGGTAAGGGGCCACCCTGGCCTTTTACATGGCAGGGGACCAATCAGAGGGGATCACCTGTGCATGCTTGCCTGCAACTGCTTTCCCCTTACAACCTGCCCTCCACAGCACACTCATGTCCTGGGTGGTGGATCACTGGCGCCAGACCTTGTCTTCCCTCATACATCACCACTCCACCCCATTGGGCTATACTCACAAGCCCTGCCTGGCAGCCACCTCCTATGTCAGAAGTCAGAAGACCTTCCTCCTAGCCCCTCAGTACCCTGGCTGCTGATTCTCCCCCTATGAGCCTTACCTGGCCCCCAAAGGACTAGAACTAGGGAAGTTAGAACTCACAGGCCTAGTACACTGTCACTTGAACCATGCCTCTAGCCCTTTTCCATCTGTTATTTCTGGGATGGGGCCTGGGCTCCTACTTGTGCCTCCCCGGGTTACTGGCCCTGATAGGTGCCGTGGCACTGTACCACAGCGGTGAAGGCTTTGGGATTCGGTTCTATGACCTTGGCTCCATGATTGTGCCTTGTTGAGGTTCTAGCTGCCTCTGGGCGGGGCTTCACATCCATACACTCCAAAAATCTCAACTATCCACTACCGGCGTTTATTGAGTATTTATTGAGTTCGTTGGAAATTCAAGGCAGTGGCAAAGGCTAGGTATGTGGTGGTCCTTGTTTTATAGAAAATGAAGCCAACTAGCCGGGCGCTGGTGGCTCACCCCTGTAATCCTAGCTACTCAGGAGACTGATATCTTAGGATCGTGGTTCAAAACCAGCCCAGGCAGGAAAGATCGTGAGACTCCTATCTCCAATAAGCCACTAGAAAACCGGAAGTGGCGCTGTAGCTTAAGTGTTAGAGTGCTTGCCTTGAGCTGAAGAGCTCAGGGACAGTGCCCAAGCCCAGAGTTCAAACCCCATGACCGACAAAAAAAGAAAATGAAGCCAGCTCCCAAGTGAGGCCATGTTCCTGGCTCCCCATGGGTCTCAAAGATGAGGGCCGAGCTGATCCCCTCCAGTCTAGTTAGGAGCAGTTTCATAGCTTTGGTGTTTCTCTCCACTTGCAGCCGAGTTACAGCCAGCCACCCTACAGCCAGGCAGGCTACGGCCAGGGCTACACAGCCCCACCGCCTCCACCTCCGCCGCCACCTGCCTACAACTATGGGAGCTATGGCAGCTACAACCCAGCCCCCTACACCCCTCCACCACCTCCCACAGCACAGACCTACCCACAGCCTGCCTATAACCAGTATCAGCAGGTAAGTGCAATCAGGGCCCCCAGGACTTTGAAGGCCCTGCCTTAGCCCTAAAATGGTAGGCAGCCGGCTGGCCTCAAATAAGCCCTTGTCTAATTCAGCCAGATGTAAACACATCTGCACTGGCTGTCAGCAGTGGAGTCCTGCCCCAGGCCCACGCCCCACATCCCATACCCACTATAGCTGTCTTCTCACTGATTTGAGGACTGTGTCCAGATCTGGGCCGGCCAGCCATTCAGTCCCTCAATGCCCCCATGCAGCATTGGCTCAATCATGCATCCTCCCATGGTGCCCATATGTGGGCCCTGGGGAAGACAGGTTGCTGGGCAGAGCTCACGTGTTCTGTCTGTCCACAGTACGCCCAGCAATGGAACCAGTACTATCAGAACCAGGGCCAGTGGCCACCATACTATGGGAGCTACGACTACGGGAGCTACTCTGGCAGCACACCTGGCGGCACCAGCACACAGTAGCGGAGGCCAGGACTCCTCCACCAGCGCCTGCCTGCCTGCCTGACCGACCGCCTGCTCCGGCCCTCCCCACCCCTGTGGGTCCTGGGCTGCAGGGGACGGCACGTCCTGGGCTGCCTTCCTCCAGAGGGGACGGGGCGTCCTGAGCCACCTTCCTCCAGGGGGCTTCTTGCCCTCCTCAGGCCAGGCATTTTTCTCTGGATTCAGATAGGCAACAATGACCTTTTATTTTCTGTTTATCCCCCCCCCCTCCACTTTCCCTTCTTCCTCCTCCTCTTCCCCCCCCCCCCCCATCTCCCAAGTCCCCTCTCTTTTGACTAAAGAGTGCCCCTTCCGCCTTGGTCTCAGTGACTGGGGGGACCTGCCTGTCCGCACCCCCAGCCCAGCCCCTTCATGCAGTTGGTTGTAAATTCTTCCAGGAGCTGTTTTACTGTCTACTTTTCAGGATTAAAAAAAAAAATCAAAAACTTAAAAAAAAAAAGTTTAAAAAGCAAAATGTGGAGGGAGGAAGCAGTGACATATTTTTTGGTAATTATGCTTTTTTTTTTTAATTTTTAGAATTTGTCTGTTTTTACTGTGGGTCGGCGTTGATCCTTCAAAATAACCCATTTCTTTGCTGAGTTCAGGTGACCGAGGAAGAGCCACACCCTCGAAACAAAAAAAAAACAAAACCACAAAACCATCTTGAAGCTAACTTTTTCTACGATGTCTCAGTCCCCCGTGACTTTGCACACGAGCTTCTTTGTTCGGTTGAATTGTAACTGCTTTTTTGTATTTGGAGAGAGTGTGACTATTGAACTTGAAACCTTTTCTTCCAGGTGTCCTGGTAGTTTCTGGGGGGCTCAAATGGGTGAGAGGGTGAGGGGAAGATGGGAGGGCAGGGCACCTCTCTCCCCAGTGCCAGAGCCCAGGGTTTTCCTACATCCATCTCAAGTCCTGCTTCCCCCTTCTCCCAGGTGTTTTAACAAGCTCCTGACAACGCCACATTTACCAAATGTTTCTGCCCCATTTTGTTTTGTTTGAATAAATGAGATGGTAGCTCCTAGAAGAAGGAAGCAGGCTCAAGACCCTGAAAGTGGCTCAAGTCTCTGGGGGCACTTTCAGTGGAAGGCACAGATGAGGCCCACAGCAGACACAGATTAGGCCACAGGATGGGGAGCAGACTGCTCTGTGGAGGCCATCGCCAGGTATCGCCTGACCCTGGGCATGGGCAAGGCTTGTGGGCTTATACTTAGCACCAGACTTTCTGTCTCCTGTGCTATATAGGCTGGTTGTTAGGGGCTTCATTGCTCAGCCAATCCATGCTAGGTGCTTGTCCTAACAAGGTAATTAGCCCTGTTCTCATCCCCAGTTCCACAGAGCACCAGCCAGGGTCCGTTGAGCATCTGGGCAGTGTGAGCACCAGGTTTCCTAGGCCTCTTGTACGGCACCTCCATTCCTATGGCCATTGTCCTAGTAACTTCCGTTCTCTGTCCCCAGGGCATATGTTCTCAGGTTAGGAGCTGGGAGCCCTGGAAATCTGCAAAAGCAAGAGGGGGCTGGGTTGAGCCAACTGAACATAAGAAGCCAAGGTTGGCTGGATGAGGGCAGAGGGCCTGGGTCCCCTAGTCTGGAAAAGTCCCATTTCTGGGCAGGTGCTGCTCAATGGCGCCCTCTGCTGACACTTCCTGCTGGTGCATCTGTGGATTCCACACATGGATTACTGGTTGCTGTCCACGACTCAGTAAGACTGAGGAAGTTCTTCCTCTGTTCTTAGCCAGTCCCAGTTTCCTCCCAAGTCCTTACTCTGATCCTCTTGCCCAGTCCTGAAGGATAAAGCTAAAACCACTTAATAGGATTTAAGAGGGTCCACATGATCTGACACCTGGTGACCCTTAGCAGCTTTGCCCTCAGACTGAAGTTCAGACCAGTGGTTCTTCCTAAAAATCACTGTTCCTTTTTGGAACCTCTCACTGCCATGGGCCTCTGCTTGGGAAATTTGCATACTTTAGGGTTTTGCCTAAAGATTTATGAAAGGGTCTAGCAGAGTGTAGTGCATGTGTATAGTCCCAGCACTCCAAGGTGGAGGCATGTGAATGCTGAATACGTGGCCAGCCTGGGCTTCTATGGGGCTCTCCAATCCTGCCCTATCAATTTAGAATCTTTCCTCTTTCCTGGTCATACTGAAGGGCAGGAACTGCCTGCCTGGCACCTGTGGCTCACGCCTGTAATCCTAACTACTCAGGAGGCTGAGATCTGAGGATCATGGTTCAAAGTCAGCCCAGGCAGAAGACTCATCCGTGAGACTCATCTCTAATTAGCCACCAGAAAACCGGAAGAGGCACTGTGGTTCAAGTGGTAGAACACTAGCTTTGAGCTGAAGAGCTCAGGGATAGCACCCAAGCCCAGAGTTCAAGCCCCATGACTGACCAAAAAAAAAAAAAAAAAAGGAACTACCTATGTCTGTCTACCTATGTCTCCTGCCTAAGACCCTTCTCATGCCAACAGCTGCTCATTTTTTAGGTCTCAGCCATGTCCATTAGCCCTGGCCACTGGTGCCTGGAGATGTCTGTGGGCACAGACCCTGAATATGAGTCCTCACCCATCCCATAGGGCAGTTGCCACCCCTGTTCCTCCTCCACAGCTGCAGACTTCCTCCAGAGACTGGGCACACAAAGTGGGAAGTTCTACTTCTGATACCACCAGCCGCATGCTGAGGCTTAGTACAACATATTCCTTGAGGTGCTGAAGAAATGGGAGATACACAGGAGTCTAAAAAGAGCTCAAATATGTACAGACTGTACATGTGGCTAAGTGGTAGAGTGCTTGCCTAGCATGCATGAAGCCCTGGGTTCGATTCCTCAGTACCACATAGACAGGAAAAAAACCTGGAAGTGGCACTGTGGTTCAAGTGATAGAGTGCTAGAGTGCTAGTCTTGAGCAAAAGAAGCTCAGGGACAGTGCCCAGGCACAGAGTTCAAGCCCCAGGACTGGCAAAAAAAATAATAAAAATGAAACGGCTGGGAAGGTGGCTCAGTGGTAGAGTGCTAGCCTTGAGCTGAAGAGCTGAGGGACCGCCCAGGCCCAGAGTTCAGGCCCCACGACCGGACCCTCCCCCCCCCAAAAAAAAAAAAAATGAGACAGCCCCAGGTCTTGGAAAGTGGTCTCTCAGCCGACCATCCCAAATATTAAGCACACCCCGAAGGGTCTCAACTCCATTCCTTCTTGACTGGGAAGGTCAACAGACCAAGGGAGAAAGTGAGCTTGCGCATAAATAAGAAAGTCCGCCCTGGAGCCGGAACTTTGGTACCGCTCGGGGTGCAGTGCAGCACCGGACCAGTGGAGCGGGTGCACCCGGAAGTGGGGGCTGAGCGCGGGCGGGCGGATCGCTGTGCGGAGTCCACGGCGGCGGTGGACGGGACGGAGAGGCGTGACATGGAGGCCGGGGCTGCTCCCGCTGCAGCGAGGGAGCCTGTTGAGGGTGAGATGCTGGCCAGGCGGAGACCGCGGGAGGGAGTTGCGAGGTGCCACCAGGAAGTAACTCCTTGGGAACGCCAAGGGGGGCTCTTTCTAGTGGGACACCTGCTCCCAGCCCTTCCTGCCCGGCCACCACGGTGTCCACAGTAACTTGTTATGGCTTCTTCTCCATTTCCTCCCCTGAAATTAACGTTTCCTGTGCCCCAGGCTAGCCCATTTCCTTACCAGCCTACTCCTAAATGACTCAAACTTCTTCTCAGCCCGGGGCTAACTCTAGATCTCAGACCAGCCCTCCTAATTCCTTATCTGCCCTCTGCCAAACTGAGCTTTCATTTGCCCCAGGTTAGACCTTCCCCCGCCCCACGCTGTTACAGGCAAAACTTCCCCCCTGGTTCCAATCTGTCTCTCCTCATTCCATTTTAAATCTGTTCCCTTCAAGTCTGGGGCCAAGCCTGCCTTCTCAAAAGGCCTTACACCCAGTGTGTACTCCAAAAGCCTTTTATGTTTCTTTAGGCTGCTTATCTGTACCTAAAATGCATTTGCATTTGCTTGTCTTATTTGTGTATCTGGGCCTCTCATGCCTGCCTGGGACTTGAACTCAGCACCTTGGCGCTGTCCCCGAGCTTTTTCACTCAAGTCTGGAGCTCTGCCATTTGAGCCACAATTCCACTTTTAGCTTTTTGGTGGTCTATTGTGGATAAAAGTCTCACAAAGTTTCCTGCCCCAATTGGCTTCAAACTGCAGTTCTCAGATCTCACCCCCTGAGTTTGCTAGGATTATAGCCAGTGACTCCTGAATTCAAGCCCCACAAGTACCAGCACACAAAATAATATTTGCAACCACCCCCTTCCATTCCCTCATCTTTCCTTCTACTTGTCTAAAGCCAAGGAAACACAACACACTATGTGTTTTCGGTAATTATGCTCGTCCGTGTCCCTACTTAAGTCAGGTTCAGCCAGGCACTGGTGGCTCACACCTGTAATCCTAGCTACTTAGGAGGTTGAGATCTGAGGATAGCGGTTCAAAGCCAGCCTGAGCAGGAATCTCTAATGAACCACCAGAAAACCAGAAGTAGTTCTGGGGCTCAGATGGTAGAGTGCTAGCCTTGAGCTGAAGAGCGGAGGGACAGCGCCCAGGCCCAGAGTTCAAGCCAAAAAAAAAAAGCCTCTCGCTCACTGTGAGCCCTCCTGCCAGGCCCAGGACACAGCCGGCATCCAGTACTGGTGAGCCAACCCAGGGAGGAGCACACAGACCCCTCCTCTAATGCCTTCCCTTCCTCTGCCCCTGCCTCTTCTCTCTGAACTAACAAACAACGCCCTCCCCCCTCATTTTCCTCAGGCTGTGCAGAGCCCAAACCTGGATACTGGGGGGAGCTGAGCCAGACCCCTGTCCCATCCAGACCCCAGGACAAGGAGGAGGTGGCACAGAGCCCTCTAGAGGCCCTGGACAGTGACACTCCCGGGGCTGAGAACGCAGCAGTGAATGCCATGCTACGAGCCGTGGCTGCCAGCCGTCTGCCCGTGTGCAGCCAGCAGCAGGGCGAGCCTGACCTGACGGAGCGCGAGAAGGTGGCCGTGCTGAGCCAGCTGTACCACGAGAAGCCACTGGTGTTCCTGGAGCGCTTCCGCACGGGCCTCCGGGAGGAGCACCTGGCCTGCTTTGGCCACCTGCGTGGTGACCACCGGGCAGACTTCTACTGTGCCGAGGTGGCCCGGCAGGGCACTGCCCGGCCCCGCACCCTACGGACCCGCCTACGAAACCGGCGCTACGCAGCCCTGCGAGAGCTCATCCAAGGTGTGCAGGGCACCTGGGCAAGAGGGGGAGAGAGGAGAGACTGAGGCAGGGAGGGAAGAGCAGGGACACATGGGGAGAGCCTGGGAGGTAGGTTTGGTTGGTTGGTTGTTTTTTAGGTCCGTTTTGGGGCCTGAACTCAGGGCCTGGGCGCTGTCTCTGAGCTCTTTTGCTCTACCACTTTGAGCCACAGCACCACTTTCAGATTTCTGGTGGTTCATTGGAGATAAGAATCTCACAGGGACTTTCCTGCCCGGGCTGGCTTTGAGCCTCCATCCTCAAATCTCAGCCTCCTGATTAGCTAGGATTACAGGCATGAGCCACCAGCACCCAGGTTGGGAGATAGGTTTTGAACAAAGAAAGACACGGAGGGGCTGGGAAGGTGGCTTAGTGGTAGAGCGCTTGCCTTGCATGCATGAGGCCCTGGGTTCGATTCCTCAGCACCACATATGCAAAAAGAAAAAAGCCGGAAGTGGCGCTGTAGCTCAAGTGGTAGAGCGCTAGCCTTGAGCTGAAGAGCTGAAGGACAGCGCCCAGGCCCAGAGTTCAGGCCCCACGACTGGACCCCCTCCCCCCCCAAAAAAAAAAAAAAGACATGGAGAGGATGAGATTGAACTAGGGAGAGGGGTGGAGACAGGCCCTGAGGAAGTCGGGGGAGAGGATTTAGCAGCTGGCAGTGGGTGGAAGTACTGGGGATCCAGCTCAGGGCCTCGTGCCTTGAGCCACAGCCCCAGTCCTTTTTATTATCCATTTCTGTTTTGGTTTGGTTTGGTTTGGGGTTTTTTTTGTCAGTTGTGGGGCTTGAACTCCGCCTGGCCACTGTCCCTCAGCTCTTTAGCTCAAGGCAAGCGTTCTACCACTTGAGCCACAGCGCCACTTCTGGCTTTTTCTGCTTATGTGGTGCTGAGGAATCAAACGCAGGGCCTCATGCATGCAAGGCAAGCATTCTCACGCTTTTGCTTGAACTAGCCTAGAATGAACTAGCCTAAATTTTTCTGTTTCTGTATCCTGAGTTCGCTGAGGGATAGGGGTGTGTGCCCTCACACCCAGCCATACAAGCATGATCACACATCCGTGTGTGGGCCCTGTCAGCTCAGACACCACTACCACCACCAACCCTCTGCCTGTATGTCCTCTGTGTACAGGGGGCGAGTATTTCAGCGATGAGCAGATGAGGTACCGTGCGCCACTGCTGTACGAGCAGTACATCGGCCAGTACCTCACCCAGGAGGAGCTCAGTGCCCGTGCCCCAGCCCCTCTGGCGGCCCGGCCCGGCTCCCCCAGCACCCCTGCCTGCCCACTCTCCGACCTGCTGCTCCAGTCCTACCAGGAGCGCGAACTGCAGCAGCGGCTGCTCCAGCAGCAGGAGGAAGAGGAGGCCTGCTTGGAAGAAGAAGAGGAGGAAGAGGACAGTGATAAGGAAGGTGCGGGCCAGCAGCAGGCAGACCCCAGTGTCTTCCCAGTGCCCTCCCAACCACACTCCTCAAAGGAATCGAGTGATCCCCACTCCTGGCATCCATTCCCAGGGTATCCTCTGCCTGGAGCCTCCTCCACTGCCTCCCTTCAGCAGCCCCTGTGGAACACCTATTCTCCCTTCACAGACCAGAGGTCCAGCAAAGACTCAGAAGCCTGGGTGCCGGACTCGGAGGAGAGGCTGATCCTGCGGGAGGAGTTCACCAGCCGGATGCACCAGCGTTTCCTGGATGGCAAGGACGGGGACTTTGACTACAGGTGCTCCGCGCCCTGCCCCCTCCAACCCCCCCCCAGGCCAGCACCCACGGCCCCAGACCCCTTGCAGGTCCCGTGTCTATTCAGCGTGGCTCCGCTTCGTGGTGTTCGAAGGCCCCAGGAGAGTTCCCAGGCACGGGTGCTGGGGTCAGACAGGCCTGGCGTTTTGATCAGCCAGAGACAGAACCAGGGAAGACTACACTCAACCTTGAGTCTCACAGCCCTGCCTCAGTTTCCCCCTAAGATGTGAGAACTGGACTCACATCGACTCAGTTTCACCCTGGAGAGTGACAGCAGCTTGGCAGCCCTCCACTACCCTAAGTCCCCTGGTGTGCCCAGGGTACCCCACCTCTTCCCAAGGCCCCCCTGTTTTAGTTACTGACTCCAGTGTAGCCCGAGGGATGCGGGAAAGTGATGGAAGCAAAGGGAAGTGGTTTGGCCCCTCCACCCCAAGCCAGTCAGTCTACCTAGTGGTCCCCAACATGGGCCAGGCTGTGGGGGCCCCAGTGACACGTAAGCCACGGCCACACACAGGTGGCTCCTCCACAGGCCCATGAGGAACATGGGACCGGTGCGTGGCAATGCATGGCGGTCAGCATGCCGGCCCACTCCCGCATCCTCCAGCCCAAGTCCATCACAGGACAGCCACAGGGTGGTGGACAGAGGGCTGAGCACCTAGGTGAGCAGGCCCAATGCCACCCCTAGATCCAGTACTCAAGGACAGTGGAGAGGGGAGCCCGGCATGTCCTTGTACCACCATTCGACCCACATGCCTGCCGTGTCCTGGCACCTGGATCAGAAGGACAGCCCCCCTGTGTTGATGCCCCAGTGATGGGCCTTGCAGAAGCAGGCGGGGCATAGAGGCGGGGTGCCCTGGGGTCCCGGAGGTAACACCTGCACACGGAGGCCAGTGGCAGATCAGAAGTGGAATTAGACTTGAGGAGCCTGCCACTTGGGGTGACCCCCTCACCCTGGAGCCAGGCAGTCCCTCCCCCCTACCAGTCACCAACCAGCCCTGCCTTCTCTGCCCCCTCCCCACCCCTCCCACCCCGCCCCATGGAGATAACACCATCCTGGTGAGGAGGCCTGTGTATCACCCCACCTTCCAATGACCAGAAAGGCCCAGCATCCCCTGCAAGGGTCAGTGTGGACCTGATGGGCAGCTGCCTCCAGGCACCTGGGCCTCTGGGCCCTCACAGCCTCCTCCCCCTGCAGCACTGTGGACGACAACCCCAACTTCGACAACCTGGACATCGTGGCCCGGGACGAGGAGGAGAGGTACTTCGATGAGGAGGAGCCCGAGGACGCGCCCAGCCCAGAGCTGGGTGGAGACTGACCATGGCACTGCCCTGTCCAGCCCTGACCCCGGCCAGGAAGCTCCCCGATGGCAGGATGGCTGCTCAGCCACTGGGCCGTCTTCCCTCCCCCTCCCCCTTTGCCCTCCCACCCGCTGCCTCTGTCTTGTGCTCCCTGTGACTCGGCTCCTTCCATGTCCCTCGCTCCGTCTCACTCTGTGATCTCCCCCTTTTCCTGTCTCTGCCCCCCACCCCCACGCCTTTGTCACATTCTCTCCATGCGTCCGGCCCAGAATGAATGTCTACCCCCTTGTTCGAGGCCCATGGTACAGGCCAGTTCACCTGGGGCCCAGCCCAGATCTGGCCTTTCTGTACCTGTCTACCGGCTGCCTCGTTGTACCTCTTAGAGTCTGTCTGTCCTTTCCACGCCCCGCTGTCCCATTCCTCTCCCAGCTGCCCACTGCCCTCCTCCCCAGGCCTCACTACGCCAGGGGGACCCCACTGTGGCCACTAGCTACTGCTTCTCCCTTAGGAAACTGGCAGAAGCACACCGGGGGGGGGGGGGGTGGTGGGGGGGGAGAGGCAGCTGGAGTGAGGGGAGGGGTTCCCCCTGCCCAGCCACAATTTTCCCTTTTTTCCCGTCCTCCGCCTCCCTCTCCTGCTCCTGTTTACTCTCCCTGAATCCGCACAGGCTGTTATCATGGGCCTGAGTCATCTCCCACACAGCCTGCCCCGTCCCGCCCCCAGCCCGCCACAGGGCCGCCCCGCAGCCCCCCGCCGCCCGGCCTAATGGGAGCCAGATGGCCGCCTGTGACTCAGCCTGTGGGAACCCAGGCGTCCCACCTTCCCATGCCCCGTGCCCCCCACACACACAAGGGGCTGCTCGTGAGGTGGGGGGGGAGGGGGCAGAGGCCGAGGGGTGGCCAAGGCTGGGCTGTTGACACTCCTATGAGACCGGCAGCTCCACACCTGAAAGACACCGGCTCCTGACCCCAAGGCCTTCATTCTGTGCCCTGGGTCCCCTGCCAGAAGCAGGTTCAAAGCCAGCCCAGGCCTGAGCCAGGGACCTACCTCCAAGCAGCCCCGGACCTGGCTGTGTGGCCAGGGAGGCCTAGCGCAGCCCCGCAGGCCAGGTCCCCAGCTGGACCCAGGTGGCGCCGTGGACTGGCTTCCTTAGGTGGGAGACAGGAGAAGAGGCAGGTGCTGCCCCGAGGCTTCCCGTGGGGCCAGGCCCCATCCCACACATCGGCCATCTCCACAAATCCCAGAGGACAGCAGCTTGGCCCAAGACACGATCCAGTGGGCCAACCCCACAATCCAGAAAGATAGGGGTCCTTGCCCATGGACCCTGGGCTCCCAGGACCCCTTTCTGTGCAGTACCAGGCAGCTTCCCCCGGGCTGCCATCTGCTAAGTAAACTCGTTTATGATCCGCTCTGCTGCCCCCGAGTTTGTTGTGTTATGTAACAGGAGAGGAGCGGCGCGGGCAGCCATTGAGTCAGTCGGGGTTAGTCAGATGGCGGAGGCTGAGCGAGAGGTGGGCCGGCAGGTCTCCGGGATTAGATGAGGAGACAGGGAGGTGGAGACGACGGGACCGGGGATGGGGCTGGGGCTGCAGACACCCCCCCCCCCCCCCCCCGTCACAGCAGCCCCCACGAAGACGGGACAGATGCACACACGCTGGGGATGGGGTGGGCGGAGTGGCTGAGTCAGGGAGGGAGAGCCCCTCTGATGACGTCCAGCCCCCACCCCTGTGTCTCCTGGCTGTCCTGCCCACCCACGTTCTCACCCCCCCCCACCAGAGCCCAGGGCGACCCTACGCTTTGTCACCAAGGTCCTGTCTGTCTCCACTGCCCTCCCCCTCATGTCTCAGTACCTGTGGCCACCCCCCAGCCTCCGCTCTTCCTCTCTCCATCTCTGCCTTCTCTTCCCAGCCCCACAACCCAGCTTCTGTCACTGTCAGAGTGATTCCTCTCTCCTCGCATCTTCACCCTCATTTTTTCCTGTTCCTCTCGCTGCTGCCTCCTGGCCCCGCCCCCTCCCTCCGTGTCTGCCTCCCCAGCCTTGGGAAGTCTAGGTCAGAGCTCCACTGGTGATCCCTGGGACCCCAGAGTGAAGGGTCACCGTCTGGTCCCCACCCACGAGGGGGCAGAAGGCTGCGTGGCTGTCTGGGAGAAGGAAATGTCTGTCCTGTGGCCCAGGACCTGCCCGCCACTGCCGCCCCCGGACCGGGGCCGAGTAAACACAGCCAGCAGCCTGGGGATATTTATACCGGAGCTGGGCATGGGGCCAGTGCCCACCACAGCCCCTGCCCGGCCCTGTCCCGCTGCCACCGCCAGCCCAAGCCAGCGTGGCACCAGCCAGCCAAGGGGACGCCGCAAGCACTGGTCACATCGCTGCCAAGGCGCTTCATGGGACAGGACAGGGACCCCCCAGGGACCCCAGCCCCCCTCACTGAAGCCCCGCCCACAGTGGGGTCACCCAGCAGACTCCACCTGCTCCAGACCCCAGCCCAGACAGAACAGAGCCCTCTACAAGTGCTCAGCAAGCTCACCTCTAACCTGGGGACCTGGCATGGCACAGAAGTGGGACAAACACTCAGCAAGCTGCAGGCCCAGGGTTTTAGCCCCATTACCACCAAAAATATAGCAGTTGGCATCGGTGGCTCCTGCCTGTAATCCTAACTACTCAGGAGGCTCAGACCTGGAGGACTGTGGTTTGAAGCCAGTCCAGGCAGAGTTCTTGAGACTCTTGTCTCCAATTAACCAACAAAAAAAAAATATACTAGAAGCATGGCTCAAGTGGTAGAGCACCCCAGGCATGGGGGGGGGGGGGGGAAGCCAGGCAGCAGGGGCTCACAACTGTAATCTTAGTTACCCAGGAGGCCGAGATCTGAGGATGGAGGTTTGAAGCCAGCTGGGGCAGAAAAGTTCATGAGACTTTTGTCTCCAATGAACCACCAAAAAAAAATGGAAATGGAGCTATGGCTCAAATGGTAGAGCATCAGGGCTGGGAAGGTGGCTCAGTGGTAGAGCGCTTGCCTTGCATGCCTGCCTCAGCACCACATAAGCAAAAAGAAAAAAGCTGGAAGTGGTGCTGTGGCTCAAGTGGTAGAGCGCTAGCCTTGAGCTGAAGAGCTGAGGGACAGCGCCCAGGCCCAGAGTTCAGGACCCATGACCGGACCCAAAAAAATAAAAATTTAAAAAAAAAATGGTAGAGCATCAGCTTTGAGGAAAAAAAGCTCAGGGTCAGCATCTGGCCTGTGATTTCAAGCCCCATGGTCAGCGTACCAAAAAAAGAGAGAGAGAGGACTGAAGGCAAGAGTTCAAGCCAAGTACTAATGCATACGAGAGAGGAGAAAGAGAGAGAGAGGAGAAAGGAGAAAGCCAGCTGCTGGTGGCTCACACCTGTAATCCTAGCTACTCAGGAGGCTGAGATCTGAGGATCGCGGTTCAAAGCCAACCCAGGCAGGAAAGTCCATGAGACAACTCCATGTGGCTCAAATAGTAGAGCGCTCGCCTTGAGCTGAAGAGCTGAGGGACAGGACCCAGACCCAGAGTTCAAGCCCCAGGACAAAAAAAAAGAAGTAAAACATATAACACTAGCTTCCCCAAATATCATCTTTCTCACAGACCCAAGAATACATGCAATAAGCACCTCGAGTTCAAGTACAAATGATACAAATGACACTGAGAATGCAGAAGTTCACACCCAGAGAACTGTGAAGATGCTGAGAACACACACACAAACACACACAGCAATCAATGCCAGGAGAGAGCCACAGAAAGGCCCCAGCCTTCATCACAGCCACACACGGAGCCAGACACGTGCTGGAGACGCACACCCTGAAATGACAATGCCAGCCAGGCCACAGGCGCCGGGCCCCCGACGCTGCACACACATCACACGCACAGCACAAGAGGATACCTGCCCAGTTACAGCCGAGACAAGCCTGTGGAGATGCGGGAAGTGGGGTGCCCTCCCCCACCCCGCCCTGCCCTGGTCCCCACAGGTCCCTCTAGGGGGCAGGAAGACTTAGCTGGCCGGGGCCGCTTCCTGTCATGCCGGACAGGAAGCCCAGGCTCCAGCCGGAACCCAAGCTCCCCCCCCACAACTTCCCCCAAAGCCCCTGGCTGATGCCCGCAGAGGTGGAGCAGGGGTGCGGCCAGGAGGGAGCAGGGCACCCTGAACCCCCTGCCCTGCGGTCAGCCCGTGCAGGCGGGCAGGGCAGGGCAGGGCAGGCGTGTCCTGACTGGGTCAGGGCCAGGCCACCCAGAGGGCTTGGGGTGCAGAGGGGAGGGGAGGGGGGCAGGGCAGAGGACACACAGCCAACACAGGTGCTGAGCCCGCCCTGCTTTGCCCAGCACCCTCACCCCTGCCAACGGAACCTCACTGCAGGAGTCGGACAAAGCCAGTATTCGTGCTCCCAAGGCCTGAACGGACCTCAAGACCTCTGGGGGGGAGGGGTGTTCCTACAAACTGCTAAATATGGGCCCCTGGGGTGTAATGGGGGCCCTCAGGGTGACTGGAGACCTCAGGGGTTGAAGGGAACCCCAGGGTCTAATGGAGACCCTCAGGGTGATGGGGGACCCCAGGGTGTGACAGGGACCCCCGGATATGATGGGAGCATGGCCAGCTGTGGGGCCATGTGGGGCTCCCTAGGCAGGGACAGAGAGCTGTCAGACAGTGCGTAGGACCGGCCTCAGCCTCGGTCTGGGACTGTGACATGTGTCAGCTCCATGGGTGGCGTGGGTGGGGCTCTGGCAGGTCACACGGTGACCATGACCCATGGAGGATGTTTGTGTAAGTGCGGGGCGGGGGCTAGGGGGCCTCATTTCCTGACGGGGCTCTGATGCTCTGCTCTGTGTCTGTGTGACACGGCCTGGAGCCATGTCTGGTGCGAGGTGACCCTATGGAATCTATTTGTGTGGCTCCTTTGACTGGTGTCATGTCCTAACAGAGTTTGCTGCGGGGCTGGGCTGTGTTTATGGGATGGGGTGATGCTGTGTCTGTTTAGATCTGTGCAACTGTGACTGCACACAGTCCACTTATCCTGGGATATACGGCAATCCAGGTGTCTATCAAGGCGAGGTTGCGTGTGTGTGTGTGTGTGTGTGTGTGTGTGTGTGTGTGTGTGTGTGTGTCTCCAAGTCTCAGCCTCAGTGGTTTCTGCACACACAAGGCTGGTGACAAAGGCAGCCCCACCGCCACTCATACCCCGCCCACTGTGGCTCCCAGACAGGAAGAGACTGAGGGAGGGGGTGGCAGGACCCTCTCTCACCCCAACCCACTGCTGCCAATGGCCCTCAGGCCCCCAGGCCCAGCCTCTCTGCCCCCTCTCACAGATGATCCCTGCACCAGGAAGACATGGAGGGGCTTGGGAAAGGCAGGGGGAGGGAGGAAGTGAAAGCTGGGTGGAGAGGAAGCTGAGAGGCCCAGAAAGAGGAAGTAGGGGAAAAGTCATCAGCGGGTCTCCACAACCGGCCACCCCTTGAGTGGACCAACTCACTCCCCCTTGTTCACAGGCCTGCCGTAGCTCCCATGTCCCACCAAGCTCCCGTGGCCTAGGGGAGGGCTTACATACACAGACCCTGAGTTCAAATCCTAGCTCTGCCCCTTAGGAGCTCTGTGAGCTTCACAAAGTAACTTAACCTCTCTGCGCTTGACTTTTTTTTTTTTGGCCAGTCCTGGGGCTTAAACTTCCCCGGAATCTCTTTAGCTCAAGCCTAACGTTCTACCACTTGAGCCACAGCTCCACTTCTGGCTTTTTGGTTGGTTCACTAGAGATCAGAGAGTCTCATGGATATTCCTACCCAGGCTGGCTTTGAACCACCGATCCTCAGATCTCAGCCTCTTGAGTAGCTAAGATTTCAGGCATGAGCCACCAGGACCCGGCTAAGCTTCTGCCAGAAAAGCCTCTTCTCAATTCTGCTAAAGCAGTGACCACGAGCAGTTATGTCGATGGAAGAACCTGGCTGGAATCCAATGTAACTTTATTTACAAAATCAGCCAGTGAGCCGGGGCTGGCCCCAGGCTGCACTTGGCCCAGCCATGCTCAGTGGCTGTGGGAAGAGTGCGGTGAGCTAGAACCACACACCTGGCATGTAGATTGTTATTACTTTCCGGCCAGTGAGCATTCCCATCTGACTCAGCCCCAACACCCTTCTCTTGCTCACATCTCCCAGCCACGCCAGCCTCTTGCCCCTCCCAGAGCTGGTCCTCACTTCCGGTCTTGGCTTTTTTTTTTTTAAGTCAAGGCATGGCTAGACAGGCAGGCCTACCATTTGAGCAACACTCTAGTCATTTTTAGCGTTTTTTTTTTTCCTATCACAGTATCTTCGGTTTGTTTTTCCTCCTTAAACCTGACTAGACCGTAATCCTCTTACTTAATCTTTCCTCCGCATCTAGGATGACAGGCATGGAATTACCGTGCTCAGCTTTCTCACTGAGAAGGAAGACTCTCGATTTTTTTTTTTTTGGCTTGGCCTCCAACTGTGATCCTCCCTCTCAATCACCTCTGGAGAAACTGGGATTACAGGCATGAGTCACCACACTCCATTCTGGTCTTTCCTTTTGCTAGTCTATCAGGAACAACCCCTCCCCAGTCACCCCTAGGCAGCTGGCCTTTTTGGTTTCCTTAAGTCTCCTGACACTTCCTCCCAGCAATCCTCTCTACCCTCACTAACCACCCCTCTCTGTCACTGCTTCCTACTATTTATCCCTGAACCATTATATTTTGCTGTCTCTCACTCCCGAAAGTAGATTCCTAGTGGGCTGGAATGCTGGATGTCTTTTCTTTTTCTGTCTTTCTTTGGGACAGAGTCTCAACCATGTAACCCAGACTGCCCTGGAATTCCCTCAGCTAGCTCCTCCTCATCTTTTGAGTTTATAATCCTCCTGCCTCAGCCTCCCGAGTGCTGGGATTATAAGCATACATCACCGAGCCTGGCTCCTTAGTTCCTTTTCCTCACTCGGGAGATGGGGTTGTCTAACTGTTGCCTCGGTTGTTGCATGACGCAGGAATTCCTTGACAGAAGGCACTTAGCTGGGTAAGCAGATCTAATTAAGGTTCATCACCCTGGCCCCTGCCTGCGCCTACAAGGGGTTTAAGTGATGGGCAGATGAATGGGGGAGAGGAGAGAGACCCGATGCCTGCCCAATGACATAGAGACCACCATCAGTCCTCTTTCACCTTTAATGGGCCCCCCAGGTGGACTTGGGGCACAGGTGTCCTTTTAAATACAGTCCCTGGGCATGGCAGGGGCATGGCGTGGGGTGGTGGGCGGAGCCGGGCCTGCCGGGGTGGGGCATGGATGGGGGGGGGAGCCAGGCTGGGAGGGCGGGGTCAGGCCTGGTGGGCGGGGCTAGCTGCACTTGCAGGAGCGCACGATCATGTTGGACAGTTGCTCCACCTTGGGCTTGCGGCCCACGTAGTACACAATGGGCAGCGGCTCCAGCACCTGAGGCACACAGCATGGCGAGGCGGACGCACCCGGGTTATGCTGGTTGTACAGGGCCAGGACCTGTGGGGGAGAGGGGAGGGTTCCAGGGCACAGGCGTCACGGAGAGGGCACGGGACGGGGTGCAGAGGGGCCCCCCTGAAGGACACCTCTTACCCCCATGTCCCCATCTGTCTGTCTGTCCTCTTCACTGCTTGTCTCTCAGCCTCTTTCAACATTTTGTTGTTGTTTTTTGGCCAGTCCTGGGGTTTGAACTCAGGGCCTGGGCACTGTCCCCGAGCCTCTTTGTACACAAGGCTAGCACTCTACCACTTTGAGCCATGGTACCACTTCCAGCTTTTTCTGAGGAGTTTATTGGAGATAAGAGTCTCACCAACCTTCCTGCCTGAGCTGGCTTTGAACCGTGATCCTGAGATCTCAGCCTCCTGAGTTGCTAAGATTACAGCTTTTTTTTTTTTTGTCAGTCATGGGGCTTGAACTCTGGGCCTGGGCTCTCCCCCTCAGCTCAAGGCAAGCGCTCTACCACTTGAGCCACAGCACTACTTTCGGTTCTCTGGTGGTTAATTGGAGATAAGAGTCCCACAGACTATCCTGTCTGGGCTGGCTTTGAACCGTGATCCTCAGATCTCAGCCTCCTGAGTAGCTAGGGTGACAGGCGTGAGCCACCAGCCCCCAGGCCCCAACTTTCTTAAGATTCATTCCAAGATCCAAACATTCCAACACAGACTTTCAGTACTCCATGATTACCCGTGAGCCACCAGCACCCAGCTACAGCTGTCATTATCGCTGCCTGTTCCCCCAGCCCTCTGTGTCTCCCCATTTATCTCTCCTCATCTCTGCCTGTCTCTCATCTGTCTCCCCTATCCCATCTCTCTGTCTCGCCCCAGTTCTCTGTCTCTGTCTCCCCAATCTCTGTCTCTTCCCGTTCCATCTCTCCATCTCTTCCCTACCCCACCAGCTTATCTGGTTGGTATGACCCCCTTTTCTCTCTCCTCTTCCTGAGTGTCCCTTTGCCTGCCCTTGAGGGGTGAGGCCAGACCCACCTTGCTGTACTGTGAGTCCAGGCTCCAGATGTAAGGGCAAGGACCCAGGCAGAAGTTGGCATGGTAGCCCTTGGGCTCGTGGATCCACTTCCAGCCCAGATCCTTACGGAAGTCAATGTATAGCTGCCGGACACAACAGTTCTTCTCAGTGGAGCTGTGGGCAAGAGGAACACGGTCAGGAGCGGGCAAAGGCCAAATCGTACCTCCCTCACCTGCGTGTCTCCCCTTTTCATTCTACCTCCACAAGAATAACAGTTGCAAAAGGCTGCACGCCAGTGGCTCACACCTGTAATCCTAGCTACTCAAGAGGCTGAGATTGAGCGCTAGCCTTGAGCTGAAGAGCTGAGGGACAGTGCCCAGTCCCAGAGTTCAGGCCCCACGACCGGACCGGAAAAAAAAAAAAAAAAAGTCTGAGATTCTAGGATCATGGTTTGAAGCCAGCCTTGGCAGGAAAATCTGTGATTTATATATATATATATATATATATATATATATATATATATATATATATATATATATGTATACACACACACACACACACACATACACACACACACACACATATAATTTGCCAGTCCTGGGGCTTGAACTCAGGGCCTGGGAACTGTTGCTGAACTTCTTTTGCTCAAGACTTGGGGGGCTGGGAAGATGGCTCAGTGGTAGAGCGCTAGCCTTGAGCTGAAGAGCTGAGGGACAGCGCCCAGGCCCAAAGTTCAGGCCCTACGACCAGACCAAAAAAAAAAAGACTTGGCACTCTACCACTTGAGCCATGGCACCACTTCAGGCTTTTTCTGTGAATGTGGTACTGAGAAATGAAACCCAGGGCCTCATGCATGCTAGACAAGCACTCTGTGAGAGATTATACATATTATATATAATATATATACTTATTTATTTTTTGTCAGTTATGGGGCTTGAACTCTGGGCCTTGGCATTGTCCCTCAGCTCTTCAGCTCAAGGCTAGTGCTCTATCACTTGAGCCACAGCACCACTTCTGGTTTTCTGGTGGTTATTTGGAAATAAGAGTCTCACGGACTTTCCTGCCTGGGCTGGCTTTGAACCTTGATCCTCAGATCTCAGCCTCCTGAGGAGGTAGGATTACAGGCATGAGCCACAGGTACCCAGCTCCCAATTAACCACCAAAAAGCCAGGAGTGGCACTGTGGCTCAAGTGGTAGAGTGCTAGCCTTGAGCAAAAAAGCTCAGGGACAGCACCCAGGCCCTGAGTTCAAGCCCCAAGGCCAGTGCATGCACACACAAGCACTCACACATGTGCGTGCACATGCGCACAAACACACACACACACACACTCTCAAAAGCAGCAGCAATGAGTAGTGATCACCATCAACCAGAATTAAGCCCCTTGCTGAGACCATTACACAAAAGACATCGCAATCAATCACATGAAGGAGTAATAATGTAGCTCCATGTGTGCTGGTTTTATATATATATATATATATATATATATATATATATATTTTTTTTTTTTTTTTTTTTTTTTGGGTCCGGTCGTGGGGCCTGAACTCTGGGCCTGGGTGCTGTCCCTCAGCTCTTCAGCTCAAGGCTAACGCTCTACCACTTGAGCCACAGCGCCACTTCTGGCTTTTTTCTGTTTGCTTATGTGGTGCTAGAGGAATCGAACCCAGGGCCTCAGGCATGCAAGGCAAGCGCTCTACCACTAAGCCAACTTCCCAGCCCATGTGTGCTGGTTTTGTGGGACACATGTTTGCTGAATGAATAAAAATACCTTCCCAGGCCACAGGCTGTGGCTTGTCATGTCATGTTCTGCACTCCATTCCACTCATGGCAAATGCCAAATCCCTGCCAGAAGCCTCAAGGTGCTACCGCAGCTGGCTGATCTCAACTTCTTCTCCAATCAACTCCCACTTCAGACCGGCCACATCGGCTTCCGGTCTATGCCTTAAATCCAGTCCTATGGCAGGGCCTTTACGCTTCCTGTTTCTTTGCCTGGCCTACTCAGCTGCCACTCTGGCTGGTGCTTTCACTTCATGGCTCAAAGGCTTGTCACTCAGAGAGTTACAGCTAGGCCTGGCCTGCCATAGGTGCTCCAAAAATATCAATTACACAAAGGAAGATCATTTCTTCAGGCATCATTTCTTCATTTCTTTCTGAGCTCTCCTAGCCAATGTGTCAATCCCACTGATGGTTAAATCCACTCGGTAGAATATGGCACTGCAGTTGTAAGAAACTATGGGACTGTCCCTGTGTGGAATGGAGTGAAATCCTGGTAACTGTGATGCTGCATGGCTCATGGAAACCTACTGAATTGCTTTTTCTGTCTTTCAGACTGTCCAGACTAAAAACAGTTTAATCAGAATAGGAAAAGTAAACAATTCTCAAGATCCATTGCTTTCTGTCCCCTTCCTCTGACTTATTTTCCTTCTTATCATCCTCTGTTGGATTATTAGGCTATTTGCTTTCCTTCTGAACACAGGAAATTCTATTTTGTCTCCAAATGCCTGGCACACAGTAGGTAATCACCAAATGTGGAATACATAAGTCAATAAAATATGTTTGTTTTGTTTGTTTTTGAAGTCCTGGAGCTTGAACTCAGGGCCTGGGCACTGTCCTTGGGCTTCTTTTGCTCAAGGCTAGCATTCTACCACTTGAGCCACAACAGCACTTCTGTTTTTTTCTGTTTATGTGGTACTGAGGACTCGAACCCAGGGCTTCATGCATGCTAGGCAAGCAATCTACCACCAAGCCACATTCCCAGCCCATTTACATGTATTTTAAAAACACCAGTGGGGGGCTGGGAAGGCGGCTCAGTGGTAGAGTGCTTGCCTTGCATGCCTGAGGCCCTGGGTTCGATTCCTCAGCTCCACATAAGCAAAAAAAAAAGAAAAAAAGCCGGAAGTGGCACTGTGGCTCAAGTGGTAGAGCACTAGCCTTGAGCTGAAGAGCTGAGGGACAGTGCCCAGGCCCAGAGTTCAGGCCCCACAACTGGACCAAAAAAAATAAATAAATAGGGCTGGGAAAGTGGCTCAGTGGTAGAGCCCATGCCTTGGCATGCCAGAGGCCCTGGGTTCGATTCCTCAGCACCACATAAGCAAAAAGAAAAAAGCCGGAAGTGGCGCTGTGGCTCAAGTGGTAGAGCACTAGCCTTGAGCTGAAGAGCTGAGGGACAGCGCCCAGGCCCAGAGTTCAGGCCCCATGACAGGACCCAAAAAAATAAATAAATAAATAATAAAAAAATAAAAACACCAGTGTGAGCTAGGAGGTTGGCTCAGTGGTAGAGTGCTTGCCTTGCATGCATGAGGCCCTGGGTTTGATTCCTCAGCACCACATAAACAGAGAAAGCCAGAGGTGGCACTGTGGCTCAAAAGGTAGAGCACTAGCCTTAGGCTGAAGAGCTGAAGGACAGTGCCCAGGCCCAGAGTTCAGGCCCCACAACCGACCAAAAAAGAAAAATAAATAAATAAATAAAATGAAAACACCAGTGGCTCATGCCAGTAATCCCAGCTACTCAGGAGACTGAGATATGAGGATCCTGGTTGAAAGCCAACTTGAGAAGGAATTATCTCTCAATATTCATCGAAAAGCGGGCAGTGGAGCTGTGACTCAAATGGTAGAGCACCAGCACGGAGTGAAACTCTCCAGGATTTTACTTTCCAGGATTGTGACTTGCCAACTACTGATGATGATGATGATGGCATTCTGGAATTCCTCTCTTTTAATCCTGCCTTCCAACGTTCTTCAGTTTCTAGCCCGGGATCACCCTGGAGGCCGGGCCTGCCAACTTGCTGAAGATTCATTCCAAGATTCAAACATTCTAACAGACTTTCAACACTCCATGATTACCCACATTTGGCCTTCCCCACCTCCACTCTCTGTATATGCTCCAGCCCAGGATCCCACCATTCCTAACCCAATCAACACTCAGGACTCTTATCGGTTATCTCTGGAGAGTGCAGAAATCCAAGGGTCCACTTGTGCTTTTTTTTTTTTGGTCTGTAGTGGGGCTTGAACTCAGGGCCTAGGCACTGTCCCTGGACTCTTTTGCTCATGGCTAGCACTCTACCACTTTGAGCTACAGTGCCACTTCCAGCTTCTGAGAAGTTCATTGGAGATAAGAGTCACAAGGGAGGCCGGGCGCTGGTGGCTCACGCCTGTAATCCTAGCTACTCAGGAGGCTGAGATCTGAGGATCGCGGTTCAAAGCCAGCCCGGGCAGGAAAGACCGTGAGACTCCTATCTCCAATAAACCACCAGAAAACCGGAAGTGGCGCTGTAGCTCAAGTGGTAGAGCGCTCGCCTTGAGCTGAAGAGCTGAGGGACAGCGCTCAGGCCCACAGTTCAAGCCCCACGACCGACAAAAAAAAAAAAAGAGTCACAAGGGACTTTTCTGCCTGAACTGGCAGAATCCTCAGATCTCAACTTCAGATCTCAACCTCTTAAGTAGCTAAGATTATAGGTGTGAACCACCAATGCCTGGATTTTTTTTTTTTTTTTTTTTTTTTGTGCCAATCCTGGAGCTTGAATTCAGGGCTTTGGTCCAGTCCTTGAACTTTTTTTTTTGTTGGTCGTGGGCCTTGAACTCTGGGCTTGGGTGCTGTCCTTGTGCTCTTCAGCTCAAGGCCAGTGCTCTACCACTTGAGCCACAGAGTCACTTCCGGTTTTCTTGTGATTTACTGGAGATGATAGTCTCACGGACATTCCTGCCCGGGCTGGCTTTGAACCGCGATCCTCAGATCTCAGCCTGCTGAGTAGCTAGGATTACAGGCACCGGCACCCGGCTTGAGCTTTTCTTTCTTTCTTTCTTTCTTTTTTGGGGGGGGGTCTGGTCATGGGGCGCTGTTCCTCAACTCTTCAGCTCAAGGCTAGCATGCTACCACTTGAGCCATAGCACTGGCTTTTTTTTTTTTTTTTTCTGCTTATGTGGTGCTGAGGAATGGAACCCAGGACCTCATGCATGCAAGGCAAGCACTCTACCACTGAGCCACCCTCTCAGCTCCATTTTCTTTCTTTTTTTCTCTCAAGGCTAGTGGCTCATACCTGTAATACTAGCAACTCAGGAAGCTGAGATCTGAGAATCACATTTTAAAGCCAAACTGGGTAGGAAGTCTGTGAGACTTTTATCTTCAACTAACCTCCCAAAAGCTAGAAGTGAAGGTGTGGTTCAAGTAGTAGAGGGCCAGACTTAAATGGAAAAACTGAGGGACAGTGCAAAGGCCCTGAGTTTAAGTCTCAGTACTGATGCGCATGTGTGCATACACAGCACTTGTACACGTGCGCATGTATATACACACACATGAGCATGTACACACACACACACACACACACACACACACACACACACACACACCGTGAGATTCTAATCTCCAATTAATAACAGAAAAAGCCAGAAGTAGTGCTGTAGCTCAAGAGGTAGAGTGCTAGTTTAGGGGCAGTGCTCAGGCCTAGAGTTCAAGGCCCAGGACTGGCAGGGGAAAAAAAAGCCAGAAGTGGAGTTTGGCTCAAATGGTAGAGTGCTACTTTTGAGCAAAAAAGCTTGAGGAGACTGGGGTGCTGGTGACTCAGGCCTATAATCCTAGCTACTTAGAAGGCTGAGATCTAAGGATCATGGTTCAAAATCTAGAAGGGGAGCTATGACTCAAAATGGTAGAGTGCTAGCCTTGAGCAAAAGAATTCAGGAACAGACGCCTAGGCACTGAGTTCAAGCCCCAAGACCGGTACCCAAAAAATTTTGTTTTTCTGTTCACAGTACTTGGGATTGAATCCAGTACTTTATGGATATACTAGGCAAACAATTTACCAGTTGTGCCACGACCCCAACCCAACATTGACTATGTGCATGCTAGAATCCCAGCATTCTAGAACACCAACTGCTAACCCTGTAAGGATCCAACAAGCAGCTGAGTGCCTGTCATCCTGGCTACTCAAGAGCCTGAGATCTGAGGATTGCAAGTTCAAAGTCAGCCTAGGCAGGAAAGTCCATGAGACTCTTCTCTCCAATTAACTAGCAAAAGGCCAGAAGTGGATATATGGCTCAAGTGGAAGAGTGTTAGCCTTGAGGGAAAAAAAAATTCCAGGAGTTCACATCACAGTATTGATACAAAAAAGGAAAGAACGAATCCAATAAGACACCTGTCCGACCCTTCCTGCCCAGCCAGCTCAACAGCCTCTGATTCCAACACTCCAGCAAGAAAACAACCTGATCTCCACAGCATAGCAGCCCTGGCCCCACACCCCAGCATTTTAGAACTGAAAACTTTTCCCCAAGCCCCCTTCTAAGCCCACGGAGATTAGCTCAATTCAACACACGCAGACAAGCCAGGTGCTGGTGGCTCATGCCTTTCATCGTAGCTACTCAGGAGGCTGAGATCTGAGGATCAAGACTCTTATCTCCAATGAACTAGTAGAGCACTAGCCTTGAGTGGAAAAAGGGATAGCACCTAGGCCCTGAGTTCAAGCCCCACAACTAGGGAAAAAAAAAAAAAAACAGACACACAGACAGCAGGAGCCAGGCGTCCAGGCTGAAGGCTGTGCGCTCACCTGAAGCAGTAGTTGGTGTCCAGAGCTCGGCGGTGGCGGGAGCTGTGCAGGGGCTGAGCCCGCTCCAGAGGGGTGGCCATGAGGAGCAGGAAGGGTCGGTTCAGGTCATGAATGGGTCCCAGGTCCCCGCGACGCTTGGAAGTTACTCCTGTTTGGGTTTGGGAGTCAGTAGGTCAGGCACACACATGTGCATGCGCCCATGCACATACATGCACACACAGACACACACAAGGAGGGATGGTTCAGTAGGCAGGTAGCTAATGAGGTCTCACAAACATGTGTGCAGAGTGCACACATGTGTATTGCATAGTGTGCATACGTGTACACACATTTATGCATGTGCAGGCACACAAGCATGTATGTTCACGTGAGCATGCACACACATAAGCGGCATACATGGACACGTACACGTGCAGTTGTACATACATGTGTGTACATGTACATACTTGCACCTGTATTTGTGCATGCCCATGTGTCGGTGTGCACACGCATGTGCATGT
The DNA here is from genome assembly GCF_019054845.1 of Dipodomys spectabilis. Lineage (NCBI taxonomy): Eukaryota > Metazoa > Chordata > Mammalia > Rodentia > Heteromyidae > Dipodomys > Dipodomys spectabilis. The sequence goes on along the minus strand of NW_024871099.1, from coordinate 6,554,844 downwards.
GGATGTATGTGCACACATCGCACACATGTGGACTCATGCACGTGGACATGCATGTGGAGGTCAGCCTCACCGTTGATGTCCACGTGAAGTATGTTATCTTTGTTGTCACATGAGCAGTGGGCGCTGAAGCGAAATCCCTCTATTGAATCTGTGGGAGAGGAGAAGGGAAGACAGTATAAGGATACAGCTCACCCAGCCTGAGGGGAGAGGGAGGAAGGAGCCCCGAGAGTTTGCTCCTTCCCTGCAGTTTTTTTTTTCTTTGTCATCCCTGGGGCTTGAACTCATGGCCTGGGCACTGTCCCTGAGCTCTTTTGGTCAAGGCTAGCATCTACAGTTTGAGTCACAGCTCCACTTCCAGTTTGGGGGTGGTTGATGGGACATAAGAGTCTCATGGATTTCCTGCCCAGGCTGGCTTTGACCCATAATCCTCAGATCTCAGCCTCCTGAATAGTTAGGATTTGTAGGCATGAGCCACTGGCAAGCTTTATTTGTTTTGTTCTTTTGCTTTGCAATACTAGAGTTTGAACTCACAGCCTCACACTTGCTAGGCAGGCACTCTGTCACTTGAGCCATGCCCTTGGCCTGGTTCTTTGTTAGTTAATTGGAGATATGAGTTCAAGGACTTTTCTGCCTTGGGCTGGCTTTGGACCAAAGATCCTCAGAGCTCTGCTTCCCAAGTAGCTAGGATTACAGGTGTGAGCCACCAATGCCCTTCTGGAAGGGCCTGTTTTGAGTAGTAGGGGTGTGTGTGTGTGTGTGTGTGTGTGTGTGTGTGTGTGTGTGTGTGTGTGTGTGTAAAAAGCCAGACATAGCTTTTTTAAAATAGACACTTTTTTTTGGGAGGGGGTGGCAGTTGTGAGGCATGAACTCAGGACCTGGGCGCTGTCCCTGAGCTCTTTTGCTCAATCAAGGCTAGCACTCTACCACTTTGAGCCACAGCTCCACTTCCCAGACATAGCTTTTTGACACCAGCAATGGGTGTGCAGGGGTGCTAGACAAGAGCACCTCAGGATGAACTAGAGGCTAGCACCATTAACAGCTTACAGAATAAGGAATCTCACCTCCGTGGCTCAACCACTGTCGCACAACTCCAGTGACATCAAAAGACAGCCACTCAGGGGAATCCGTGGAGGTCAGCAGCCGGTTGCTGACGTAACGCCAGGAATTGTTGCTGTACTTCTGGAAGACCATAAAACCGGGTGGGGGAAGAATAGGAGAGTGATGTCATTATATCCCCACAGACACTGACTGCACCCTCATTCTATCAGCTCTCCCAAAGGAACTTCTACCTTCACCCACAACATCCAAAAGGAAAGGCACAGAAAGAGCCCAGAGCACCGGTGGCTCACACCTATAATCCTAGCTACTCAGGAGGCTGAGATCTGAGGATCAAGGCTCAAAGTCAGCTTGCACAGGAAAGTGCATGAGACTCTTATCTCCAATTAATCACGATAAAACCGGAAGTGGTGCTGTGGCTCAAAGTGGTAGAGTGCTAGCCTTGAGCTGAAGAGCTCAGGGACCAGAGTCCAGGCCCAGAGTTCAAGCCCCATGAAGGAAAAAGGGGGGGGGGGGGGGAGGAAAAAAAGAAAGAGCCCAAGGCTATACTGTCTCTCTCTGAAGTCCGCCTCAGTTTCTTCCCTTGTGAGACAATTCTGGGCTTCGTGCAATTTGGCCTGCCCCTTCTGCACAGCCACTATTGCTCACATTCTAGGGGTTGCTGCACATGGGGCTCCACAACTTTCTAAGGATTTTAATTACAAGGTATTTGAGAGCTGTGGCTCACACCTATCATCCAAGCTACCACCCCTTGGGTTATTTTTCAGGTAAGACCTCAAGTTTTTGCCTTGATTGGTCTCAAATAGCAATCCTCTGGGCTCTCTGCCTCCTTTGTATCTGGAATGACAAGTGTGCGCCACCATACCCAACTTCAGTGTCTGAAAGTTGTAAAGAGCTCCAGGATTCAATGTCTGCACCCTTCTATCCTTGTAGGCCAGATACCTATGAAGACCCTGCGGCCTGCCAGCAACCCCATGGCCAGAGCTGAGTGGTCCATACCACACCTCCCAGGCTCTTGGCTTCACCTGGTAGAGTTCCACATGCTGCTCCACACTTGACTTGAGCCTCTGCAATCTCAGCTCTGCCCGGGAAAGCAACAAGGGGTCAGGCACCGCTTCCCGAAGTTCTGATGTGTTGAAGAACATATATACACTGTGTCCGACGTTTTGAGTATTTCGATAGATTTCTAAGAGGAGGAGTACAGAGAGGAAGAAAGCGAGAGGTTGGCAGGGATGAAGAGAGAAGACACACCTCATGTCTGGGGGGAGGGATTCTGGAGCTGAAGGGCGTGCCCTTGGGGGCGGGGCTTCTCTCCTCCAGATGTAGATGTGTGTGTGTCTGTGTGTGCGCCAATACTGCAGCTAGAACTCATAGCCTTAAGCTCTTGACTGTTCCACTCAAGGCTGCCACTTTACCACTTGAACCATACCCATACCTCCCCTTATGGCTTTTTGATGGTTCGTTGGAGATTCGAATCTGAAGGACTTTCCTGCCTAGGCTGACTTCAAACTATCATCTTCAGATCTCAGCCTTCTGAGTAGCTGGGAGGACAGGTGTGAGCCACCAGCATCTGGCATTGTTTCTTCCTCTGTAGAATGCAGTTTTGCCCATTCTTCTCTCCCAGAAAACATCATGTGTCCCCCACGGAGGCTCTTCTGCCTACTCCCAGCTTCTCCAGGGCTTAGCACCTCTGATGTAAATTAAATGGCAGAGAAAGGGGCAAGGTAGGGCAGGGCAGAGCATCAGCACTGGTATTCTCTAGGACCTCTTCAGCTTCTCAGCTGTGTGATGCTGGGCACTATATCCCCCATCTCTGAACCTGGGCTCTCCTAACTGAAGTAGGGCGTGGCTTGCAGCTAGTTGGTGCTGATGGCTCTCGCCTGTAATCCTAGCTATTCAGGAAGCTGAGATCTGGAGATCAAGGCCCAAAACTAGCTTAGGCAGAAATGTCTGTCAGACCCTTCTCTCCAATTAGCCACCAAAAAAAATTAGCCAGAAGTGGAGCCATGGCTCAAGTGGTAGAGTGTCAGACTTGAGTGAGAAAGCTCAGGGACAGTACCCAGGTCTTGAGCTCAAGTTCCAGTACCAGTACGGGTGTACACACACACACACACACACACACACAGACACAGACACACACACACACACACTGTTTTTCTAGTCCAGGGAAAACTTGAGGTTAGAAATAAAGGGACAGGCTTGAGCTCCAGTATCAACTGTGGTAGTTGTTTAGGGCCTCCTGAAGTGTGTGTGTGTGTGTGTGTGTGTGTGTGTGTGTGTGGTGTGTGTGTGTGTGTGTGTGTGTGTGTGTGAAGGTAGCAGGGAATCTGATGAAGGATGGAGGGCAGAAGCTCCCATGTCCCCCTTCCCTCCTCCCCCTAACCACCTCCCACACCATCCCCTAAGACCTATTCTGGGTCCAGTGGTTATCCAGAAAACTCGAAGGGAAAGGAAAGCCCTGGCTGGGGGTGACAGATAGGGAGAGAAGGGAGGCCAGGAAGGGTTGGGGTGCAGTAGAGGAAGAGGTCTACTAGGATGAGGGAGGCAGGATGGGAGGATAAAGATGGCAGAGAGGGGGGAGGCAGACACCAGAAGATCCACATATGAGCTGAGAGACAACTGAGAGGAAAAATCAAGTGGGGAAAAATAGAAAAAGTCGCAGGGAATAAAAAGGATCGGAGCCAAGCCCCCGTGGCTCACACCTGTAATCCTAGCTACTCAGGAGGCTGAGATCTGAGGATCACGGTTCAAAGCCAGCCAGGGCAGGAAAGTCTGTGAGACTTTTGTCTCCAATGAAACACCAGAAAACCAGAAGTGGCACTGTGGCTCAAGTGGTAGAGCTCTTGCCTTGAACTGAGGAGCTCAAGGACAGCACCCAGGCTCAGAGTTAAAGCCTCACAACTGACCAAAAAAAAAGTTACATGTTCTATGTGTATAACGAAAAAAGGAAGCAAGTGGGGCTGTCATTTGAAGTCACAAAGTGGGGTGCGGAATGACACCCCAAAGGGAGAAAGTGAAACTAGGAGGAACTGAGAGACGCGGGGTCCAGAGTGGGTGCTGAAGGGGCGTGGTCCTGCGTTGGCCCCGCCCCCGGGCCGCAGGGGCGTGGTCCCGCGCTAGCCCCGCCCTGGCTGGGTGAGGCTGGCGGCGAGGAAGGCGCTGCTGGGCGAGGGCGGGGCCGGACCTGCCCCGTCTCGCCCCGGGCTCCGCACGCGGGATCCCCGCCTCCTCGGGGCACGGGAAGGAAAGGGAGGGGAGGAAGGCCAGGCCGCCGGGCGCTGGGGTTTCCCCAGCCTCCCCCCCCAAGAGGAACTGGGACTTCGGGGGTTCAGGTTGCTCCGCGGGGGTCCTTCCAAGCCTCTCCTCGGAAGCGCGGGCTCCGCCCTCGCGCGTGGCACCCACGTGGGGGGGTCCTACGAATTCGGGTTTTTTTTCCCCCAGCTTCCTCTTCAGAGTTCTCTCTCACACACACACACACCCCACGTTTTGCCCCGGGGCCTCACTCCTGACGCGGCACTCCCTTCTTCAGGGCGACAGGCACTGGCCGCTGGGCCTGGATGGCACAGGATCCCCCCTTTTCCCACGCCTGACTCCCCCTTTTCTCCCAACCCTAGTGCTCGAGATGTCCTGGGGGCTCGCTTCCTCCCGGCTGGGCGCCCTCTACTCGCAGCACCCCAATACCTCTCCGTGTACCCCCTCTTTTGGGAGCTGTCCCTCCTGCACCTCTGCCCTAACGACCTGGCTAGCCTGCCCTCCCATATTTATCACCTAACCCCACCCCAAACCGCGACGCCCCCCTCCAGGCACACACACACACACCCCACGTGTTCCTGGCGCCCTCTGGGCTCTTCCTGGAACTTCTGGGGTACACTGCACCCCAGTTCCCCAGTCTTCCCCATCCCAGCTCCGCGTCAGGCTCTCTTTCTTTCTTAACCATCAACAGCTAGGTCTTTGCTTCCCCAGGCTCCCCTCCCACTCTCTTACCGAGGACCCTCAGGAACCCGGCACTCTAGCGTACCTCAAAGAGGGGGCCCTGCCCCACTCATGCACCCCCACTGCTTTTCTAATGAGGGGCTGTCCCCCCCCCGCCCCGCGACCCTTTGCTCTGCTCTAGACTTTCTCCATTATCTCCTCCCCATCGCCAGACGCCTGAAGGGCTGGGGTTCAGCGCCATCCGCTTTGCCCCCCCCCCCAGTCCACACACACACACACGTCCCGGCGCCCCCAGCCGGCTCCCGGGGCCGGTGGCTTCCTCCCGGTGACCCCCGCAGGCCCCCGGGGTGCTCACGGTTCTGGCTGTCCAGCATGAGCACGCGCGTGACCTCCTTGGCGTAGTAGTCCGTCTCGGGCTCGGGCTCGGGCTCGGCGCCCTCGCCGGCCACCCGGTCGCGGGTGCTGTTGTAGAGCGCGAGCACGGCGTCGGGCAGCGGGCCGGGCGGCGCGTCCCCCGGGCTCGGCGGGCTGGCCAGCCGGAGCTTGGACAAGATCTGGCCGCGGATGGCCTCGATGCGCTTCCGCTTCACCAGCTCCATGTCGATGGTCTTGCAGGTGGACAGTGCCGCGGCCGGCCGGCCCGGCGTCAGCACCAGGAGCCACGGCAGCGGCAGCAGCAGCAGCGGCAGCAGCCGCAGCCCCGAGGGCGGCATGGAGGAGGCGGCGCCCCCACGGCACGGCCGGGGGCGCGGCGGGCTGGGCGGGGACCCCCGGGGCCGAGCTGAGAATCCCCGACTCGGAGGAAAGCCGCCGGGGTCTCGCGGAGGAGGTCGGGACCCGGGGTTTCGGTCCGCGAGCTGGGGGCGAGGCCGGGTGCCCGAGGGCGGGTGGTCTGGAAAGGGGGCGCGGCGGCAGGTCTGACGTCGATCCGCCGGGTCTCCGGGAGAGCCGAGGGTCCCAAGGTGCGGGGTGCCGGGCTCCGGGCGGCGTGCTGGGGGTGCGCCCCGGGGCTGGGGTGAAGTCTTGGCGGGAGGCGGCCTTGGCGGCTCCGGGGGCGCTGGTGTCCGGAACGGGGGTGCCCGGGGAGCGCCGTGTCGGGGGTCAGGGCCGGAGCCGGTGATCGGGGGGCGCCCCGGGCCCCCAGGTCCCGCGTCCTCGGGGGTGGGGCGGGGTGGGAGGCAGCCCGGTGCCAAGCGGTCCCCGCGCGTCTCCGGCTCCCAGCGGCAGCGGAAAAGTCTCAAAACTTCTTCTCTCTCTCTCTCTCTCTCTCTCTCTCTCTCTCTCTCTCTCTCTCTCTCGTCTTCTCCCAGCCCGCCGGTCCCTCCTCCCGCCCCTCCTCCCGCTCCCCGCGGCGGCGGCGGCGCTGCGGCCTCCGGGCTCCTTCCTCCGCTCCCGGGCGGAGGCCGGCCCCCGCGGGCGGCTCAGAGCCCGGGGGTGCCCCGAGGGGCGTCCCCCGCCTCCGCCCCGGCCGGGGGCCCTGGCTGTCTGGTGGCTCCGCGGCGGGAGGCGGAGGGAGCCGGTCCGACTCGCGAAGGGCGGCGGCGGCTGGGACCGGCGGCGGCGGCGGCGGCGGCGGCGGCGGGGGGTTTTGAAGCCGCCCCGGCCCCACCCAGGAAGCGCGCGGGGCGGGGAGCGGCCCCGGGGGGGTGCGGGGGGCTCCGAGGGGGTCCCCGCGGCCCCGAGGGGGCGGGCGCCCCGGCCCCGCCCCGCCCGCGGGGTGCTGCCTCCTGGCGGCCGGGGCGCGCCCGGCGCGGCGGGGGTTGGCGCGGGGTCAACGCCGGCCAGCGGGGGGGCGGGGAGGGGGCGGCCCGGGGACGCGGCCCCGGCGATCGGGGGACCCGGCCGGGACGCCGGGTCTGTCCAGGGGCGGGGAGGGCTGGGGGACGGGACGGGAGAGGGGGAACGACACCGTACCTCGGAGACCGCGCGCGTGTTTATTGCGCCCACGACCGCGGCTCCCCGACCCCGAGCCCGCCAGCCTCCGGCCCTGAGGTGTCCTGGGCGATCGTGCGATCGGCGGGGACCGAGGCGGGGCGCTGCCGGGATCGGCCCCGGGAGCCCCCCGCACCGGGCCGGCGTCAGCACTCGACGCCGTAGCGGTCGAAGTGGCGCAGCAGCAGGCCGAGCTCCAGGTGCACCGCGCCGGCCGCGGCCGTGCGCAGGCGGTAGCGGTCCGCCCCGCTGTAGATGGTGTCCGCGTGCACCAGCTGCGGGCCCCCGCCCACGAAGGCCCGCGCCAGCTGCTCCCGCCAGCTGCCCAGGGGCCGCCATGTGGGGCATTCCAGCCGGTGGGTGCCTGGGCTGCTGGGCACGTGGCAGAAGCCATACCCTGCCAGCTGGCAGCGGCCGAAGCTGTCCTGGGACCACACCTGGAGATGGAGCCGGGGCCAGCCTGCAGGATGGACAGGGTGGGGAGGGGAGAGGATGGGGGGGAGGTTAGCCTGCTGCTCCTGGGTGGTCCCCCCAATTTCTCTCCTCCACCCCAACGCTCAGAATCCATCACTCTCCTGCTTACATCCATGGCTTCGCATTATCCGTAGCCTCCTAAATAGCCAAGGCCCTTCACATCTGGCCTCTTCACCTCCAGTCCTCAGGTCAGCGCCTTAGGCCCTGATCCCGAGGCCCTCTTCCTGTCTCCAGCCTTGTCCTCCTGGCTGGACATAGGACTTTCATTCTCCCCCATCCAGTCTGCCACCACTGGGCAGCAGGAAACATCTAGCTCCATCCACAGGTGTGCTAACACAGCCTAGATCCTTGCCTGCCAGTCAAAAGTGCTTGGGGAAAACCTGGCACCCTGTGGCTCACATCTGTAATCCCAGCTATTCCCAAGATCTCAGTTTGAAGCCAGCCCAAGCAGTAAAGTCTGCGAGACTCTTATCTCCAATAAACCAGCAAAAGGCCAGAATTGGAGCTGTGGCTAAAGTGGTAGAGCATCAGCCTTGAGATTCAAAAAAAAAAAGGAAAAGAAAAAGAACAGCTAAGGAACAATGCTCAGGCCCTGAGTTCAAGGCCCAGGACAGGCATTAAAACCAACAAAAAAAAAGTGCTGAAATTTGGCACAGCTCCTTCTCTGTTCTGAACCCTCCTCTGGGCTTGGCCCTGTTTTTGGGAGCTGGGGACTCAGCAGTGAACACAGCAGACAAGAATTCCTGCCCTTCCAAGCTGACATTGGAGACAACCAACAGTAAATAAGCAAATTACAGGGTATGTCAGATGGTGATAGCTGCTCTGGGGAAAAATAAAGCTGGCTAGGGTGGGGGGCAGGGTACAGCTTGGGAAAGGAGGGATCAAGAGAGCTTCCCTAAGAAGGTGACATTTGAACAAATGTTTAAAGGACAGAAGACACTAGGATGTGTGGGCATTTAGGGGAACAGAGATCCCAGCCAAAGGGAACAGCCAGTGTAAAGGTCCTAAGGTAGCGGGGAACCTACGGGCCATTACTTCTAGATCAGAGACAGAAGGTGAGAAGGGGCAGAGGTGACAGCCAGATCATGACTGTGGGTGGTAAGGAAGTGAATGGCATAGACCCAGACGGATGATGCTACGGAATAGTCTAGGTAAGAGCTGAAAATGAACAGATCAGGTACTGGTGGAAAGGGGTGAGAAGCTGGAATCGAGATATGTTTGAGCCTGGCTAAACCAGTGGCTCACACCTGTAATCCTAGCTACTCTGAGGCTGAGATCTGAGAATTCTGCTTTGAAGCCAATCCAGAGCTACCAAAAAGCTAGAAGTGGAGCTGTGGCTTAAGTGGTAGTATCATGCCAACCTTGAGCAGAAAAAGGTAAGGAAGAGTTCAAGCCCCGCTGCTGACACCAAAACAAAACAAAAGTGATGGGTTTCAAACAAAGTTTTAAGGCAAACAGGATTCCCTGATGGGCAGGCTGGGGGCTAAGACAAAAGATGACGCCAGCACTGGGTGCCAGGGACCTCCAGCTAAAGGTACAGAATTCTCTGCCTCAGCCTTGACCCCACGCAGCAGCCAGGGACAGCTATCAATTTTATCTCACTTTTATTTTTGGAGGGCTGTCTTCCTTAGATCTTAGCCTCCTGAATAGCTAGAATTGAGCCAGCAGCACCCAGCTCAAGGACAGATTAAAAAAAAAAAAACAAAAACAAAAACAGCTGGGCGATGGTGGCTCACGCCTGTAATCCTAGCTACTCAGGAGGCTGAGATCTGTGGATCACGGTTCAAAGCCAACCTGGGCAGGAAACTCTGGGAGACTCTTATCTCCAATAAACCACTAAAAACTGGAAGTGGTACTGTGGCTCAAGCGGTAGAGCGCTCGTCTTGAGCTGAAGAGCACAGGGACAGCGCCCAGGCCCAGAGTTCAAGGCCCTGACCGACAAAAAAAAAAAGTTGGGCCAGATGCTGTGGTGGCTCACACCTGTAATCCAGCTACTCAGGAGGCTGAGATCTGAGGATCGAGGTTCAAAGCCAGCCCGGGCAGGAAAAGTCGGAGAGACTCTTCTCTCCAATGAACCACCAGAAAACCAGAAGTGGCATTATGGTTCAAATGGTAGAGTGCTTGCATTGAGCTGAAGAGCTCAGGGAAAATACTCAGGCGCAGAGTTCAAGCCCCAAGACTGAGCAGGGGGCGGGGGGGAAGCTGATGTGTCCACGCCTGCTGTGGCTCCCCAGCATCCAAGGCCCAGTGTGCTGCCCCCACTGTCTTTGGCTGTCCCACAGTCCTCCAGAGGCCCTGATTCACTCTCCCTCTTGAGACTTCCACAGGCAATCTCTCTCTACTGGAAAACTCTCCCTTCATCTCTCCTCCCTTGGCCCGATGAACTCCTGGTCCTTTGGAGTCAAACTCAAGGCCCTTGGAGCTCTGAGGGCCTCACCTCTTCTGGGCTCACTTGGCCTCTGAGATTCCCCAGTCCTAGCTCTGCCCAGTCTAGGCTGGCCTTCTCTGGAGACAAGGATGGAGGCCCAGAAGGATGGGGTTGGAGTAGAATGTACATACACAGGAGATATATTGGTCACAGATATCTCCCTAGCATCCAACAACCCAGAGTGGGCATGGCAGGCACTTAGTACCTAGCACAGCCTTTACTAAGTACACAGCACTGTTACCATACTCCCCTTCCCACTCTCTAACTCTCCTAAGCCCCTCCAACCCCCAGCCTCACTCACTGGAGATTCTAGGACTGTCGCTCTCTACCTTCCCTCTCATCCTGTACCCTACCTTTCATCCTCCCTCCGTCCCAGCCTTGGTCCCATCTCATACACTCAGGGAGCTCCTATAGAGCAGGTCTGGGGAGCAGGGACAAGACGTACGCTTCTCAGCCCTAGCTGCTCCAGAGCCCAGCTGTGGTACCCACCTTGGAGACCTTTTGTAGCAAAGTGCAGATCAATGGGGTGGGACCAGTAGGCCATGTCCCCTATCTGGGGGGTGTCCACCTGGGTTTGGCCCTCACGCACCCCAGACAGGAGCTTCCAGGCTGCCCCTGCAATGAGAACCAGGTACAGGGTGGGGGTTGGGAGACAGTTTTCAGGCAGGCTATGTCACTATAGCTAAAGACCTATTTGTAGTCAGGCGCTGGTGGCTCATGCCTAGAATCCTAACTACTCAGAAGGCTGAGATCTGAGGACTGCGCTTCAAAGCCAGCCCAGACAGGAACGTCTGTAAGACTTTTATCTCCAATTAAACACCAGAAAACCAAAAGTGGAGCTGTGGCTCAAGTGGTAGAGCACTAGCCTTGAGCTGAAGAGCTCATGGACAGTGCCCAGTCCGCCCCCCCAAAAAAAAAAAAGAAGAAGGGACAGATTGTAGTCTGGGCCAGGAGGATCAGGAGGCTGTCCAGAAGGCAAGGAAAACTGGTGGGGAGGATGGTGGGTTCTTGGTTGGGAGATGAGGTACCTGTGTGGATGCCCCACTTGCAGAACAGGCTACTTTCTGAGAAGCCAGTGGCCCCCATGATCTGCCCAATTACATGTACTTCTGCCATGGTCCCTGGATGGGAATAAATAAATAAATAAATAAATACATATATATGTATATGTATACAGTCCAACCCTATGAGGTAAGTGTATTACTATTCTCATCTGACAGACTGGGAAACTGAGGTCCATAAATTAACTGCAGTACTAGGATTCCAAGCTAGTTTTGTCAACCCATTGTTACTGTAGTTTTAGCTCCTCATCAACTTTCTAGGAAAACAGGGAGGACACCCTGGACTAAGAAGACCTCTTAAAGATCAGTCTTGAGTCAGGCGCCAATGGCTCACTCCTGTAATCTTCGCTACTCAGGAGGCTGAGATCTTAGGATCACAAGTCCAAACCAGCCCAGGCAGGAAAGTCCGTGAGAACCTTATCTGCAATTAACCAGCAAAATACTAAACGTGGAACTGTGGACTCAAGAAGTACAGCACTAACCTGGAGCAACACATAGCACTCAGGCCCTTAATTCAAGCCCCAGGGCCATCCAGGTCCATCACCCTTCCCTTCCCTCCCCCACCAAAAAAGAAAAATGAAAATCACTCTTGAAGAAAGCCCCGCCCCCACGAGACACTGGCTCCGCCCCCGTAAACTCCGCCCCTTGCGTCAGCAGGACCCCCAAAAAAAAAACTCCCCTAGGCGCATGCGTACTGGATGCAGGCTCGCTTTAGCTCCGCCTCCAAGCGCTGCGCATGCGTTATTCATACCTCACTGCGCTTAACGGTTAGAAGAATCGAAGGTGGCTGACGGGGTTGGCGTTCATGGGCCTGACCTGTCTCCACCGCGGATGGCGACTAGGTGAGGCTCGCGCCTCCCCCAGAACCTTTTCTGTTTCCTGGCAGGGAAAGATCTAAGACGCGACCCTTCCGCCGCCACGTTCGTCTGGGGTTCTCTGGTTGTTGCTGGGCAACAGCACGCCCCGCCTCTGGCTTTGCTCCCGCCCTGCACACAGATTATTGGTTCTAGCTGCCCTCGGTGGGGCGGGGCGAAGGTGTGATGGACATTTCGCCTCTAGCCCCAGCCCAGCCTCCTGTCATTGGGGGGCGTGGCCTGGCAGCTCCATCTTGACTTGGGCAGAGGAAGTTTGAGCGCCAACTGTTTCCTCCAGATTGTCTTCTTTACCCAATAAGCAACTCTATTCGGTGTCTCGTTAACCACCCCCCCCCCCCCCCCGCTCCCCGACCGGCGGAAATCTCCCATTTAGCACCAAGGCATAATATGTCCATTTTCCTGTCTTATAATTGGAAAGAAAAAGTGTACAGCTCATTCAGACACTGGAGAAATTGGGGCGTGGGATTCACTAATGTTATCAGAGCCTCCCCCCCCCCCCCCCCCCCAGTATTAATTTTCTGTTGATTTGTTTGGGGATGTGTTAGGGTGTTTTGGTTGGAGATTTTTGTTTTGTTTTGAGATAGGGTCTCCCTTTGTAGCTTGGGCTGGTCTCAAACTCTCAGCTCTCCTGTCTTAGTCTCCCCAGTGCTGGGACTACAGGCCTCCGCCACTATACCTGACTTTTTGTTTGGTTCCAGTAATGGAAGAATCGAATACAGGGTTTCATGAAGGCTAGGCAAGTAAGTGCCCTGCCACTCGGCCACACATACCCCTAGTTCTGAAAGTCCTGTCTTTGACGACTGAGCTCTGCCAGTAATTTGTCCCCTGGCTTTGCCCAGCTCTTGATCTCTAGTTCTTTCGTCCAGGAAAAGGAGAGCGCACAGCAGTACTAAGTCTGAGTTTATTTCAGAGCTGTACCTTTCCTGTGCTTTTGATCCAGCTGAATGTTGCTCCCTAGCCCACAACAGCACCATGAGAATATATCCCCTCCTTTTTCATTGTTGTTGGTAGTGGGGTTTGAACTCAGGGCCTGGGCATTATCCCTGAGCTCTTCTATTCAAGGCTAGTGCTCACCACTTTGAGCCACAGCTTCACTTCTGGGTTTCTGGTGGCTAATTGAAGAGTCTCACCACTTACCTGCCAGGGTTGGCTTTGAACCTGGATTCTCAGATCTCAGCCTCCAGGGTAGGCTTACAGGCAGGAGCCACCAGCACCTGGCTAAACAGCTCTTTTGAGACCTTAATTTTAGTTCTTTTGTTTATATCCCCAGAAATGGGATGGCTGGGCCATATGGTAAATCTATTTTTAAAAAAAATTTTTGAGGAACCACCATACTGTTTTCTCTAGCAACTGTGCTACAGTTTTACACCTTGCTTGGAAACTTCTCCATGTCAGAATATGAAGATATAACTCAGTCTTTTACAGAAACAATTTTTGGGAAGCATAATACAACACACAGAAAACAGCACAAGAATAAATGGACAGGGCCTGGGAAAGTGGCTTAGTGGTAGAGTGCTTGCCTTGCATGCATGAAGCCCTGGGTTTGATTCCTCAGCACCACATAAGCAGACAAAAAAAACCCCAAAAAAACAGAAGTGGCACTGTGGCCCAAGTGGTAGAGCACTAGCCTTGAGCTGAAGAGCTGAGGTGCAGCACCCACCAGGCCCAGAGTTCAGGCCTCACAACCACCAACCAACCAACCAAAAAATAAATGAACAGCTTGATTCAACTTCATACCCAGAAACACACTTGATAACCAGAACTCAGCACCAGAAAAGAACACTAGGGAGTGAGCAGAGCCCCAAGGTCTCCTTTGTGCCTTTTCCTGCCCCCACCTGTCCCAGGGTAACAACTGCCCTCACTTTGCAAGTGGTTTTGCCTAGTTTTTGGTACGATATACAAACAAAATCATACAATAGGCTTTGTTTTATGTCTGGAATCTTTGGTTCAGTGTTTGGTTTGTGAAATTCTTTGTCATTTTTTCCTTTGATGCAGACTATTGCTATGTAGGCCAGCCTGGTCTTGAACTCAACTCTGGCTGGACTTGAACTCAAAATCCTCCTGCTTCAGCCTCCTCAGTAGTTGTGATGACAGGTACGGCTTCTAGCTTTCTCCTCTCCGTTTCCATACCCCCTCTTGTTTTTCTTCCTTATCCTCCTCCCCATCTGACTTCTTCTCTGCCAGTATTGGGGCTTGAAGTCAGGGTGGTAGCTTCCACTTTTTTTGCTGGTTAACTAGAGATAAGAGTCTCATGGACTTTTCTTGCCTGGGCTGGCTTCAAACCACGATCCTCAGACCTCAGTCTACTGAGTAACTAGGATTATAGGCATGAGGGCTGGTACATAGCTCTAGAGTCTCTTTTGTTGGCCTTATCTTTTTTTTTTTTTTTTAATTTATCATTGGGTGTGAGTAATGCATTTTCTGCAGGAAAGTCACCAACATGATCTTTGTCCTTTTCAGGGCATCTGAGGGGCTGGTTAAGAGGATATGGACGGTATGTGACATACAACTAGTCCACAGGAAGGCACCACATGCCTGGGGCCTCCTCAGAGGATCCTGGCTGGGTGGAATCTGGTGTTTAACATTCCATCCCAGGCTAAAAAGCCTGGCTGCCCTGACTCCCGGAAAAGGCTGGGTCGGAGAGTGTACACAAGGACGGTGATGGCTGGAGGATTCTAACTGGATTCAAATTCATCTTTACAGTAGCAGAGGATGATGGGGGGGAGGGAGGGGGAAACAACTGGCGCTCGGTGATCTGGTGAAAAACAGGCTGGTAGGAACGCATACCTCATCTCACAAACATGTAAAGAAGGTCCCTCTGTGCCAGGCACTGTTCTAGGCCCTGAGGCACACAGCAACTGAACTAATCCCAATTTGTTGGCGCCAACTCTGATGGGAAGACTCAGAAGCAATGGGTCATGTGTCTCACTATGCTACAAAGACAGAGCAAGGGCACGGAGCTGCTGAATAACGGGGTCCCCTCCGAGCCACTGTCAGTGCCTCCCTCCAATGGGTTACCCTGCTTGCTCACATCATCCTCCAGACACCCCAAAAGAGCCAAATACACTTAAAGGCACCATCTGTTCTCCCCAGGAATGGGGCCCATGCCAGCTTGTGTGTCTGGACGCTTGGCACTGTGCCTCGGAGCCCTGGAGCAAGGGAACTCCGGCGGGCCCCACAGCAGACTGGGGAATCCTCCTGTCTGGCCAGATGGAGGATATCAGGGAAAGGAAGCAGTGCAAACTGGGTGGGCTTCCTGTAGGAGGTGGAAGCGGGCAGGGTGAGGAGATGGGTGTGAATAGCAGTGAACAAACATGGTACATGTTCAGTGTAGTTTCTGTTGGACAGTTGTTAGAGGACTAATCTAAACACATGAGCAATGCCATCACCGCTAAGAGGTGTGGACTATCTCCTCACCCCCCACCCCTGGATTTTTTGTTTGTTTGTTTTCAGTCGTGGGTCTTGAACTCTGGGCCTGG
This sequence comes from Dipodomys spectabilis, assembly GCF_019054845.1. Classification (NCBI taxonomy): domain Eukaryota; kingdom Metazoa; phylum Chordata; class Mammalia; order Rodentia; family Heteromyidae; genus Dipodomys; species Dipodomys spectabilis. The sequence continues at coordinate 6,539,606 of NW_024871099.1, read as the reverse complement.
GCACTGTTTTTGAGCTCTTCAGCTCAAGGCAAATGCTCTGCCACTTGAGCCACAGCGCCACTTCCGTTTTTCTGGTGGTTTATTGGAGATAAGAGTCTCACAGAAGTTGGTGTCTGGGCTGGCTTTGAACTTTAGCCCTCAGATCTTAGCCTCCTGAGTAGCTAGGATTTTGTGATGGTGGTGGTTGTGGGGCCTGAACTCTGGGCCTGGGCACTGTCCCTCAGCTCTTCAGCTCAAGGCTAGTGGTCTACCACTTGAGCCACAGCACCACTTCTTTTTCTTTTTCTACTTATATGGTGCTAAGGAATCGAACCCAGGGCCTCAAGCATGGGAGACAAGCACTCTACCACTGAGCCACCTTCCCAGCCCACTAGCTAGTGTTATACACGTAACCAGCACCCCCATTTTTATGCTGGTACTAGGGTTTGAACTCAGGATCTGGGCACTGTCTCTGAGCTTTTTTAAAAATTTTTATTTTTTGGTCGGTCATGGGCCTAAACTCTGGACCTGGGCGCTGTCCCTGAGCTCTTCAGCTCAAGGCTAGCGCTCTACCACTTGAGCCACAGCACCACTTCCACTTTTTTCTGCTTATGTGGTGCTGAGGAATCGAACCCAGGGCCTCCCTCATGCAAAGCAAGCACTCTACCACTGAGCCACCTTCCCAGCCCTCCCTGAGCTTTTTTACTCAAGACTGCTACTCTGCCACTTGAGCCAGAACCCTATTTCCAGCTTTTTGTTGGTTCATTTGAGATAGAGTCTCACAGTTTTTTCACTTGGGCTGGTTTTGAACTGTGATCCTCAGATCTCAGCATCCTGAGTAGCTAGGATGACAGGTGTGATCCACTGTCACTGGACTATGCCTCTGTTTCTTCCTTTTTTTGGGGGGGGGGGGGTCCGGTCGTGGGGCCTGAATTCTGGGCCTGAGCACTGTCCCTCAGCTCTTCAGCTCAAGGCTAGCACTCTACCACTTGAGCCACAGCACCATTTCCAGCTTTTTTCTTTTTGCTTATGTGGTGCTGAGGAATCAAACCCAGAGCCTCAGGCATGCAAGGCAAGTGCTCTACCACTGATCCACCTTCCCAGCCCCTGCCTCTGTTTCTTGAGGGTAAAAAAAGAGCTGCTCGCTGGGCACAGATGGCTCACATATGTAATCCAGCTATTCAGGAGGCTGACACCAGAGAATTGAGGTTCAAAGCCAGCCAGGCCAAGAAAGTCCCTGAGGCTCTTATCTCCAATGAATCACCAGAAAACTGGAAGTGGAGCTGTGCCTCAAAGTGGTAGAGCACTAGCCTGTAGTGAAAAAGCTCAGGGACAGCTCCCGGACCCTGAGTTCAAGCCCCACAACCAACAAAACAAAACAGAAACAGAGCTACTAGCTGGGCGCTGGTGGCTCATGCCTGTAAACCTAGTTACTCAGGAGGCTGAGATCTGAGGACCACGGTTTAAAGCCAGCCTGGGCAGTAAAGTTCGTGAAGTTCGTGAGACTCTTATCTCCAATTAGCTACCAGGAAAACAAAACAAAACCAGAAGTGGTGCTGTGGCTCAAGTGGTAGAGCTCAGGGACAGTGCCCAGCCCAGAGTTCAAGCCCCACGACCGACCAAAAAACAAACAAACAAAAAAAACCCAAAACAAACAAAAAAACGAGCTACTGTAAGGAAGATGGAAGGAAGCTTTGAACTCCAGGAGCTGCTGGGTCTTGTATTGAAATCAATAGAGCTGAGTGTTCTTGGGGCAGTTGCTTAACCTCTCTGTGCTTCTTTCCTGCCACGTGAAACAGGAGGCTCGGGATGCATCATAAACGCGCCCGGGGCCATATAAAGGCCTTAGACCCGGGCTCAAAGCCATCGCTGCTGTCATTATGGAACCACGAGAGACAAGGGAGCGGGGGCCAAGCCAGGACAGCCCGAGGATCGGGGCGGGGAGGCGCCCCAAGCCTTGACGGGCGCTCAGGCCTGGGTTTTGGGGTAAGGGCTTGCTGCCAGGGACCACTCTCCCTCCTCCTCCTCCAACCCACGGCGCGCGGGTGGCGGCCGCTGACGGCCTTCCAAGCCCCGCCCACTCTGCAGCGGAGGGGCGGGGCCTCGACCCGCGGCCACGCCCCCCGCCTCCGCGCGCTGCGGGCAGGACGCGCGGAGACCCCGGCGGCGGCGGCGGCGGCGGCGGCGCGGCGCAGTGCGCGGGGCCCGATCGCTGGGTTCGTGCACCCTTTGCGGGGAGGGCTGTGCCGGGGGCGGATGCCCGCGCGGGGCCGGGGGAGAGCGGGGTCTAGCCGTGGGCGATGAGTGATGGGGTAAGGGGAGGAAGGGGGACACGGCGCCCCTCCCCTAGGGTGCTGGCGTCGCTGAGGCATCGGTGGGGACCCGAACCTTGGACGAGCCAGTGGGCGCAGTGGAGGCTTAGTCCTCCCCCCCCCCCCTCCCCGGAGCCAGAAAAATGTCTTTTCTGGCCGTCCTGAGTGTGAATACGTAACGTGTGCTGTATGGGTTAAGGGGGGGCAGAGGGGGTGGGGAGAGCTGCAGGTTTGTGGGGAGGTGTGCAAAGGAGGGGGTGAGGGAGGGGAGCCTGCCTGCGTGCAGGGGCGACGCGGGTGGGAAGATCCGGGCCGCCTCTTGGGATGAGTGGGTGAGGTGTTGGGCCTCAGTGAGGATTTCTGGAAGAGAGATCTGGGTGATGAGTAGGAGGTGGAGGGTGGGCTTGCCTGGATGCGGCTCTATGCTGAGGCCTTCAGGACTCAAGAGTGTGCAGGCCTGCTGGGGGTGGTGGGGGTGTAGAGTGAAGTTTTGAGGTCACTGGGGGTGGATTGTACCGAGGAAGGGGAAGGTGGGACTGGACACAGCAGAGTGAGCCTGGCATGGTTTGTGTGTGTGGGGAACACATAGGGCAAGTGTGTGTTACAGTTTTAAGTATGCAACAGGTAAAAAGCCCAGAACTGAATGTCTTTGTAAATTGAACCCATCTCTTTTAAGGACTCTCTGGGCCTCAGCTTTCCTAGCTGCAAAATCCTTCTGATGATTGCAGGTCTCATGCCTGTAATCCTAGCTACTAAGGAGGCTGAGATCTGAGGATCCTGGTTCAAAGCCAGCCTGGACAGGGATATCTGTGAGACCCTTAATTCCAACTCAAAAAGCCAGAAGTGGCCCTGTGGCTCCAGTGGTAGAGAACTGGCCTTGATTAAAGGAAGCTCAGGGACAGCACCCAGGCCCAGGGTTCAAGCCCTACCACTGGCAAAATAAAAAGGGGGGAGTGAAGGGCTGGGAAGGTGGCTCAGTGGTAGTGCTTGCCTTGCATGCATGAGGCCCTGGGTTCAATTCCTCAGCACCATATAAGCAGACAAAGCCAGAAATGGCGCTGTGGTTCAAGTGGTAGAGTGCTAGCCTTGAGCTGAAGAGCTGAGGGACAGCGCCCAGGCTCAGAGTTCAGGCCCCACCACTGACCAAAAAGAAAAAGGAAATCTATCTGATGGTCATATCTGCTTGAGTCTCCCCAGTCAGGGATTAAGAGGAATGATCATTGTGTGATTCTTTTTTTTTTTTTTGGTCGGTCATGGGGCTTGAACTCTGGGCTTGGGTGCTGTCCCTGCGCTCTTCAGCCCAAGGTGAGCGCTCTACCGCTTGAGCCACAGCGCCACTTCCGGTTTTCTAGTGGTTTATTGGAGGTAAGTCTCACGGACTTTCCTGCTCCGGCTGGCTTTGAACCGGGATCCTCAGATCTCAGCCTCCAGGCGTGAGCTACCGGCGCCCGGCTGTGATTCTTTTTGTGTGTACCAGTCTTAGGGATTGAACTCAGGGCCTGGGCACTGCTCCTTAGCTTTTTCACTCAAGTGAGTGCTCTAAGCACTTGAGACACAGCTCCACTTTCTGCTTTTTTCAGTGACTGGCAGTAAGAGTGTCAGGGACATTCCTGCCTGGGCTGGCTTTGAACTTTTTTTTTTTTTTTTTGGGGTGGGGGGTCCAGTCATGGGGCCTGAACTCTGGGCCTGGGTGCTGTCCCTCAGCTCTTCAGCTCAAGGCTAGCACTCTACCACTTGAGCCACAGCGCCACTTCCGGCTTTTTCTGCTTATGTGGTGCCGAGGAATCGAACCCAGGGCCTCATGTATGCAAGGCAAGCGCTCTACCACTGAGCCACTTTCTCAGCCCTGAACTTTGATTCTCAAATCTCAGCCTCCTGAGTAGCTGGGACTACAGGAGTGAACTACCAGTGTTTGGCTGTTATGAAGTTCTTTGACAACTTGTATTTGTCTTCCCTCTGTACTCCAGAACACCCCTGTCACAGTCTCCTCCCAGCCATGGATAGTTCTAGCCTTGAGGAGCTTCAAGAGCCTCTGCTGAGGGGCACAGCTTATGGCCCCCCTGCCCAGAAGCCTGGCACACCCGAGTTGGGGCTCCCCTTAGGAGAGAGAGCCTCTCCAGAACCCCTGAAGGGATGGCTGTTTTTACCGCCTCTTCCGTCTGTGAGTGCTGGCCTGGGAGAGCCAGGGCTCCTGGAACTCGAGGTAGGACCTGCAGGCCTCGGGGAAGGCCAAGGGAGGGGAAGAGGGGACCCAGACCCAGCCACCATCTGCAAAGCTGTCAGTTGGAGGTAATGGAGGTCTGGCTTCTTACTGACCATGTGGGCTTTTGATCATTCTTGGTTGCTATGTTGGTGTTCTCTCCAGCCTTATCCTATCTTGGTCTTTTTTTTTTTTGGGTCCAGTTGTGGGGCCTGACCTCTGGGCCTGGGTGCTGTCCCTCAGCTCTTCAGCTCAAGGCTCGCGCTCTACCACTTGAGCCACAGCGCCACTTCCGTCTTTTTTCTTTTTGCTTATGTGGTGCTGAGGAATCGAACCCAGGGCCTCAGGCATGCAAGGCAAACGCTCTAACACTGAGCCACCTTCCCAGCCCCCCATCTTGGTCTTTTTAAAAAATTTATTCATTCATTTATTTAGCCGATGGTGGGGCCTGAACTCTGGGCCTGGGCGCTGTCCTTCAACTCTTCAGTTGAAGGCTAGCGCTCTACCACTTGAGCCACAGCACTACTTCGGGCTTTTTTTTTCTGCTTATGTGGTACCGAGGAGTCAAACCCAGGGCCGCATGCATGCAAGGCAAGCACTCTACCACTGAGCCACCTTCCCAGCCCCTTTTACTATCTTTTCTTTTTCCCAAGCTAATGTCACTTTCTCATTTTTTATTTTTTGTACATATTGTATTTTAGGTCTTTTAGTGTGAGAGAAAGAATCTAAAATTCATGAATTAAAATGACACTAATGTACCTAGGAACATGTGGGTCATGCCTGTAATCCTAGCTATCTATATAAGAGGCTAAGATGTATCTTGGTTCGAAGCGAGCCCAGGTAGGGATGTCCATGAGTCGTTTATCTCCAATGAACCAGCAAAATAGCAAGAAGTGGAGTTATGGCTCAAATGGTATAGTGCCAGCTATGAGCAAAAATCCCAGTAAGAACACAAGACCAGGGGCTGGGAAGGTGGCTCAGTGGTAGACTGCTTGTCTTGCATGCATGAGGCCCTGGGTTCAATTCCTTAGCACTACATAAGCAGAAAAAGTCGAAGTGGTGCTGTGGCTCAAGTGGTAGAGTGCTAGCCTTGAGCTGAAGAGCTGAGGGACAGCACCCAGGCCCAGAGTTCAGGCCCCACGACTGACAAAAAAAAAAAAATAAATACAAGACTATGAGTTCAAGCCCCAGTATGAGCTTATACACAAAAAAAGAATGAATTTAAAAGTCCCGGTGTCTGGAATGTCAGGGTCGGAAGCCTTCTCTGACCATTCTTGAGGTTTCCAGGAAGCATTGGGTGTTGGGGATGATGGGGATGAGAGCAGTGGGCAGAGGTGGTTGGCCAGAGATGTCTACCCAGGCCCTCCTCTGTCCATAGGACTTGTCCTCCAGTGACAGTGACTCCGACTGCGATGAGGGCGGCCGTCTCTCCCCGCTTCTGCCCCATGACCACCTTGGCCTGGCCGTCTTCTCCGTGCTGTGCTGTTTTTGGCCGGTGGGCATCGCTGCCTTCTGTCTTGCCCAGAAGGTCAGTATGTGTGGGACTAGGAGGGCAATGGGTACACTGCACCACATACGTCTGGGGTAAAATGAGGTCGATTTCATGGAACCCTGAGTGGGGATCAGAAGCCTGAACTTAGAAGCCACACTTGTAATCCTAGCTACTTGGGAGAATTACAGTTTAAGGCCACTACGGGCAAAAAGTTAAGAGAGGATCACCTCCCCGCCGGGATCCATCCCAATAAACAGATGTTAGTATACATCTGTAATTCTAGTGATGCAGGAGACATAGATAGGAGGATCACAGTCCAAGGCTAGACCCAGGCACAAAAGATGGGAGACCTTAGATGAAAAATAACTAAAGCAATCAGGCACCAGTGGCTCATACCTATAATCCTAACTATTCAGGAGACTGAGATCCAGAGGTTTTCAGTTCAAAGCCAGCCTAGATTGAGTTGGGGGCATAGCTCCAATGGTAGAGTACCAGCTAAAAAGTAAGCTCAAGGCCAAAAATTAAAAGAAAAAAAGACTAGGGGCTGGGAAGGTGGCTTAGTGGTAGAGCGCTTGCCTCGCATGCATGAGGCCCTGGGTTCAATTCCTCAGCTCCATATAAACAGAAAAAGCAGGAAATGGTGCTGTGGCTTAAGTGATAGACCACTAGCCTTGAGCACAAAGAGGCTCAGGGACAGTGTCCAGGCCCTCAGTTCAAGCCCCAGGACAAGCAAAAAAAAAAAAAAAAAAAGATCAAAGTAAATGAAGGGCTGGGCATAGCTCAAGTAGTAGAGTGATTGCTTAGTGTGAAGTAGAGTTTAAACACCAGTACCACCCAGATCCTCACTTGAATCCAAACCCAAGTCTTCTACCCTTGAGACTTTTTCCTGTGTGTAAAATGGGAACAGCCCCCGCCTCAGGTCACTGAGAGCCAAGTGAGTTGGGCTGGTGGCATATTAAAAAATAGTGGCATGGCTGGGAAGGTGGCTCAGTGGTAGAGTGCTTGCCTTGCATGCATGAGCCCCTGGGTTTGATTCCTCAGCACCACATCAACAGAAAAAGCCAGAAGTGGCACTGTGGCTCAAGTAGTAGAGTGCTATCCTTGAGCCGAAGAGCTCAGGAACAGCGCCCAGGCCTAGAGTTCAAGTCCCACAACCGACAAAAAAAAAAAAAAAAAAACTAATAAAAATAAAAAATAATGGCAGCGAGGCACTGGTGGCTCATGCCCGTAATCCTACCTACTCAGGAAGCTGAGATCTGAGGATCCCTGTTCAGCGTCAGCCCAGAGAAGAAAAGTCTGTGAGATTCTTATCTCCAACCACTTAAAAGGCTGAAAATGGAGCTGTGATTCAAGTGGTAGAGCACAAGCTTTGAGCAAAAAAAGCTCAGGGACAGTTCAAGCCCCAGACTGGTGTGCATGCACACGTGTGTGCGCGCGCGCGCACACACACACACACACATAAAGTGGCACATACCATAGTCATCAACCAGCCTCTCTAATGCCCAGCCATGTTGGCTAACAGGTGATAGCCCTGTTTGGGCTGATGGAAATGAATGGTGTGCTGGGCGGAGCAGAGGCTGCAGGAAGCAGGGTTGGGATGGGGAGGGGGGATGCCCTGGTCACTACTGCCCACTGCCTCTACAGACCAACAAGGCTTGGGCCCAGGGGGACATCCAGGGGGCAGGGGCTGCCTCCCGCCGTGCCTTTCTGCTGGGGGTCCTGGCCATCGGGCTGGGGCTGTGTACATACGCGGCCGCCCTGGTGACCCTGGCCGCCTACCTTGCCTCTCGAGACCCGCCCTAGCTGCCCCTCCAGCGCCCACTGTGAATCCAGAGGCCGGCGACCCAGCACACCCGGGGACAGAGTGGAGAATCCTGGTGCATGAGGCGGCAGTGATGCAGTGATGGGCGCCCCCCATCCACAAGTGGAGCAGGTGGCAGCAACCGGAGATTAAAGGAGACATCCTTAAAGCCACATCAGTCTCTGTGTGTGTGTGCTGGGGTGGGAGGGGTCCTGAGGACTGGAGGGGGAAGTGGGTGAGGCCAAGGCCTCCATACCACACAGCCAGGACCCCAAGCCTCAGTGACTTCCCTGAGGATCATTTTGTCTCATCTGCAAAATGGGCCAATGTTCTCCACACCAGTTGCACCCCATGAGTCATGAACAACTGCTGTCTCCCTGAGGCTCTCTGGCAGCAGTTTGTTGCTTAAGGAACAAGAAGCTGTGGTAGCTGGGCACTGGTAGCTCATGCCTGTCATCCTAGCTACTCAGGAAGAGGCTGAGATCTGAGGATCACAGAATCCAGCCTGGGCAGGAAAGTCTGGGAGACTTGTCGCCAATGAACCAGCAAAAGCCAGAAATGGAGCTGTGGCTCAGGTGATGGAACACCACCAGCCTTGAGTGAACAAGCAAGCTAAGGGATTATGTTTAGATCCTGAGTCCAAGTTTCAGTACTGGCACACACAAAAGTTGTGGGAGGGGTGGGAATGCAGTTCAGTAGTAGAGTGCTTGTCTAGCATGCATGAAGCCTTGGGTTCAATCCCTCAGCACCGCATACACAAAAAAGCCGGAAGTGGCACTGTGGGTTCAAGTGGTAGAATGCCAACCATGAGCAAAAGAAGCTCAGGAACAGTGCCCAGCCCTGAGTTCAAGCCCCAGGACTGGCAAAAATAAATAAAAATGCTGGCCCGAGGCAGGCAGAGGACATGGGGGCAACCCTTGGCAGAAGAGTGGGCAGTGAAGATGCTGGAAAAGTGCAGCATCTGACAGAACAGAACATCAAACTAAAGGTATGCAGGGTTTGCAGATGCTCTTCGGGGGTGGGGTGTGATTGTGGGGCCTCCACCAAACAGATGATATGCAAGGAGAGGAAGAGGGGCCTGACATGAATCCCTCACGCCCCCCCCATCCCCCCTAGGACAGGGCTGCTCTTGGGCTTGGCTCCTGTGCCCTAACTCTGCGGGGGTGGGGTGGGGGGAAGAATCGGTCAAGCTGCACTCAATATGGCTATTTCCACCCCCTAAGATCACTGAGCCTCAGCTACTTTATAGATGAGGTCGAGTGTGCTGGGGTCGCCCTGCGCTCCATAGCCTAGCTGGTAACCCCAGGCACACAGTCAGCGCCTGCCTTTCCTCCTGTGATCCCCAAGGAACCTCTCCTACCCTCTCCCCGTCCCCTCCCTCGATGCTTCACCTTGTGGCCCATTTCCTCCCTCTCTGACCCTGGCTTATTTCATTCCAGTCTCTGACTGCCTGGTTGGTACCTGACCCCAGAGCTCCTCACCAATTCTGTTTGCTCTCGCTGAGCTGACTCACAAAGTGTTGTTCCCTGCTATTTTTCTTTTTTACTTTGTGCTGGTCCTAAGGCTTGAACTCAGGGCCTGGGCACTGTCCCTAAGCTTTTTGTGTACAAGGTTAGTACTCTACCACCAGAGCCACACCTCTACTTTGTTTTGTGGTAGTTCATTGGAGACAAGTATCACAGACTTCCCTGCTGGAGCTGGCTTTGAACCATGATCCTCAGATCTCAACCTCCTGCATAGGATTATAGGTATGAGCTACCAGCACACAGCCATTTTTTTTTTTTCTTTCTTTTTTTTTTTTTGCGGTTGTGGGGCTGGAACTCTCTGGGCCTGGGCGCTGTCCCTCAGCTCTTCAGCTCAAGGCCAGTACTCTCCCACTTGAGCCACAGCACCACTTCCAGCCTTTTCTGCTTATGTGGTGCTGAGGAATCGAACCCAGGGCCTTATGCATGCAAGGCAAGCGCTCTACCACTGAGCCACCTTCCCAGCCCTCTTTTTCTTTTTTCTTTTTGTCTGTCACCTTACTCACTGCTCCGGGAACACAAGACCTGGGGGTCACTTGGCTGCCATGATTTCAGCACTCAGCAGGGAGGCCTAAAGAGTAGGTGTTGAGCAGACATGTGTGGGAATGAGTGGATACTGACTCATTCATCCAAACTGGACAAGCTCCCTTTAATGTTACCCTTGTTTGTGTGTGTAAGAGAGGGGGAGGATCTGGGCCAGAGGCCCAGGACTGTCAGGTGCCAAGGCTGGACACAGGAGCCCCTGCAGGCTACAGGATAGATGCCACATGGACATCCAGATGGGGAGCCAAGGCTGGGCGCTGGTGGGCTTCCGGCAGGAGGCGCGGGTGGCAGGTGGCGGGGACGCCATGCCCCAGCTCAGCTCTTGGAGTAGCGCCTCTGCAGTGACTCCCGGTAGAAGCGGAAAACATGCTGGGAGGCCGCCTGCGCAGCGGCCAGGCACTGCTGGAGCTAGAAAGGAGAAGCCAGTCAGTGCCAGGGCCTGGCCATGAGCCCCAAGTCCACAGGACCCTTCCCCTCTCCTCCTCACCTAAAGCAAGGGAAGCAGTGAGGGGAGTTTCTCAAATGCATTCACCTTTATTCCTACTTTGTTTTTGATGGGGGTGGGGGGGGGAAGGGTTAGTAGATACTGAATTGGGCAAGCACACTACCGTACTGGAGTTTGAACCCAGGGTCTGGGTGTTGTCTCTGAGCTTTTTCACTCAAGGCTGGTGCTCTACCACTTTGAGCCTCAGCTCCACTTCCACTCCTTTAGTGGCTAATTTGAGGTAAGCGTCTCATGAGCCAGGCTGGTTCTGAACCACGATTCTCAGATCTCATCCTCCCCAATCGCTGGGATTACAGCTATAAGCCACTAGCACCAGGCTTAATTCTAATGTTAAGACATAGTCTTGCTACCTTTGCCTGGACTGGCCTGGAACTCTCGATCCTCCTGCCTCTACCTGAGTAGCTGGGATTACAGGCACGCACCACCATACCCACCTTCTTGTCCCCCTGTACTAAGGTCTTTCATGGGATATATATATACACATATATATATGTATATATATATGTATATGTGTCTATATATATTTGTATATGTGTGTATATATGTATATATATACATATATATTCATATATATATACATATATATATATATATATATATTCCTGCAGCAGATTCTCTCAGTAACAGAATCAGCATTCCAATACCTCAGACATGCCCATGATCCATTTGATCCACAGAATCTTTGGGTTCACAGAATTGGATAGCCCCTGGGATTTAGCAGCATGAGTCCTTGTACCCCATGGAATTTTAAGACTCTAAGTCTTTATCACCACGAATTCTTGGACTCACAGGTAGGTCAGCCTGGACATGGTGCTCTTGGAGATCACCTGCCCCTGCCTCCAACTGTGCTGCTCCTCCTTTTCCTATCTTACAACCTAGGCCTTACCCCATAGTTTCCACAGGTTTCTATGATTACAAAGTTTAGAAATTCCCTTAAAAAAAAAAAAAAGACATAGGGCTGGAAATGTGGCTTAGCAGTAGAGTGCTTGCCTAGCTTGCATGAAATCCTGGGTTCGACTCCTCAGTACCACACAAACAGAAAAAGCCAGAAGTAATGCTGTGGCTCCTCAAGGATAGTGTCCCAGCCCTGAGTTCAAGCCCCAGGACTGGCAAAAACAATAACAACAAAAAACCACACACACACACACACACACACACACACACACACACACACACACACACACACACACACACACACACACACACACACACACACACACACACACACACACACACACACACACACACACACACCCCTATCGACAGGGATACAAGAAAGCAAGTACTAGCCAGGCACCAGTGGCCCACACCTATAATCCTAGCTACTCAGGAGCCTGAGATCTAAGGATTGCAGTTCAGAGCCAGCCCAGTCAGACTCTTATCTCTAATAAACCACTCAGAAAAGCCCAGAAGTGGCACTGTGGCTCGAGTGGTAAGTGCCAGCCTTAAGCACAAAGGAGCTCAGGGACAAAGCCCAGGCCCTGAGTTCAAGCCTTAGGACCAAAAAACAAAACCTGAAAAACAAAGCCAAGCAAATACCAACTCATTTCTCAAATGTCCCAGCCTGCAAGCAGAGTTGGGAGAAGGCATTGTGTCAGGGTGGAAGAAGGTTCCAGAAGATTCCAGGTTATCCTCCCAACCCCATGCTGGTACCTCAGAATTGGAGTAGAACCCCTTGGTGGTGGACATCAACAGCTTCTGCTCTACACTGTCGAGGGCAAAGGTCAGGACGGCCCGGGCTTCCTAGGAATGAGAAGAGGGGAGTAGAGGACCTGGGACTCTGAGTTAAAATCTCAGCCGGTGTCCAGCCAGCAACTCTAGATGCTTGGCCTCATGGCCCAAGGCCTCTCTTCCCCATGGTCAAGTGCTCATGTGTTTGTCTCCATGCTGCCTTTCTCCAGGCAACAGCTCTCCACTTTCCCTTAGTCTGACCTCAGACTTCATGTCCTACAGAGGGAAGCCACAGTGCTTGGTCAACTGCTTTGCTGCCTTTCTATCTCTTGCCCACTCTCTTCCAGGCTGAGTACACAGGGGCTACAAGCCAGAAAACTACATTTCCCAGACTCCTTTGCCATTCAGAGCTACTAGCAATCTCTTGGGCCCCCAGGAACAACAGACGTATCTTGCTCCTTACTTTGACAGTGGCAGATACTACATCATGATAGAATACAAGGAAGGTTCTGGACTGTGACACAAGATGGGGCATGTCATCTTCCACGCATCCTAAACCCAACTGCACCAATTACCTCCAACAGCACAGAGCAGGAGCTACTGGGCCTAGGAGAGGCTTTCAATCTTTGCGTTACATCCCTTCCATTGAAAGTACCTTTAGTGGTGTTTATTTCCCTGACCATGAAAGTACGGGGCAGAAAACTCCCAAGAGTCCTTAGGACACTGTGAATTTGAGGAGTGCCTTCTTCTTCTCTTCCCTTTGGCCTTTTACGTCTCTTAAGAGAGAAGCATGGAGGGGCTGGGACTGTGGCTTAGTGGTAGACTGCTTGCCTGGCATGCTTGAAGCCCTGGGTTCGATTCCTCAGCACCACATGAACAGAAAAAACTGGAAGCAGTGCTGTGGCTCAAGCGGTAGAGCGCTCGCCTTGAGCTGAAGAGCTGAGGGACAGCACCCAGGCCCAGGACTGACAAAAAGAAAAAAAAAAAAATGATAGAATCATGGAGATGACAGGAGCAGGAAAGATGCTGGCTAGAGAGAAAATGAAGCAAAGGGAGCCCAACCTCTGTTCTTTCTGTTTGGTAATAAAAGCCACTACTTCCCTTGTCTGCTTTTGCAAGTGAGTATTCAGCACCTGAGGCTGAAAGGAAATCTGATGAACAGAGCAGAGCCTGCCAACTGGGGATGAGGTGTGCGAGCCAAGGGACTGAGAAGCAAGGCCTTCAGACCTACCTTTTCTTGCTTGTCTGTGGGGTCCAGCGTGATGGTCCCATCAGAGTCCAAGGCACAGGTGATGCCGCAGAAAAGAGCTTTCATGGGCACACCTGCATCCACCAGTGCCATGCAGGCAGCATTCAGGCAACAGGCCAGGAGCTGAGCACCGCGGGGAGTGGTTAAGAGCATCTATTGTAGGGCTGATCAGCAGAATACAGCCATTCCTACCTTCCCATGCCGATGCCTGTGGCAGACACCTCTAATCGATGGCAGAAAGGCAGTTTGGCAGGATGGATAAGGGATTCCACAATCGACTAGCCACAGTTCTGTACCCAGCCCTGTCTTCTTACAGGTGCACCCACCTGTAAGAATTGACTATCTCTGAATCTGGATCTTGTCTGCTACACATGATGGTGACTGCAAGGACCAAACAGCTACAGTCAAACAGGGGCAGAAAGGGGAAGGGACCTCTTAAGGTTACTGGCAAAGCCAGTGGGAGAAGCCAAGACCTTTCAGGGGGCTCAGAGGCCTAGAATCTGTCACCTGACTCTGCCTTTGTTCCCAGCTTCATTCTTCCAGCCTAGCAGAGTGGACAATGAGTTCCAGCTCTGCTCTTGACCCTGGTCACTTCCTCTGGGCTTAAGTTCCTGTCCCTATAAATGGAATTACAACAGGTCCACCCATCCCAATACACAGCCAAGTAACAGAGACACCCTCTAGAAAGGCTCATGGCTGGTTCTGGCCCAACCAGACATACTGGAAACACACAGATCTTTCCAGGCTGAGCTCTTGACCCAGCTGTTCAAGTTGTCTCCAGTGCTTAGAGCACAAAAACCTGCTGAAGTATAAATCTAGAATCATTGGCACAGGCTCTGGGTTCAAGTCCTGTCTTTACTGCTTTCTGGCTGTATGCCCTTGGACAAGCACTTCTCTTGGGGCCTCAGTTTCCTCACCTGTAAACAGGAATCCTTTAAGCCTAGAATCAGATAGCTAGGGGAGTGGAGAGCAAGTCCGACAGCCATATACTCATTTACCCACTGTAGCTGTTTGGTTATAGAATACCCCTTACTTAAGCATAGCCCTCTACACGTGTGTGTGTGTGTGTGTGTGTGTGTGTGTGTGTGTGTGTGTGTGTGTGTGTGTGTGTGTGTGTGTGTGTGTGTGTGTGTGTGTGTGTGTGTGTGTGTGTGTGTGTGTGTGTGTGTGTGTGTGTGTGTGTCCGTCCATGGGGCTTGAACTCTGGGCCTGGGTGCTATCCCTGAGCTCTTCAGCTCAAGGAGAACTGTACTTGAGTTAAGCGCCCCTTCCAGTTTTCTGGTAGTTAACTGGAGATAGAAGAGTCTCCTGGACTTTCCTGCCTAGGCTTGCTTTGAACTGTGATCCTCAGATCTCAGCTTTCTGAATAGCTAGGATTACAGATGTGAGCCACCAGTGCGTAGGTTTCTCTACCTTTTTTTTTATAGAATGATTCCCCTCATTGTAACCACAATACTTCCTGCTCCCTAGGGGGAGGCAGAGTATGGGCCAGGTGTCTGGCGCCTCTCCACATCCCTTAGTACTGTCTGCCACAGGCTAGAAGCCAACAAACTACATTTCCCAGACTCCTTTGCTACCATGTTCCTTAGGGATCCCAGCTTTTGAGGATTATATGAGTAAATGTGAGAAGTCCTCAGAACAGGGCCTGGCAACCAGGAATCCACTCAAGCTGAGTTTGCTATTCTTCAGGAGTTGCTGCCTGGCATGTTAAGTCACTGGAGGTTCCTGACTAGCACTGTTTCCAGAGTTACCAGAAGGGAAGCCATCAGGGAGGTTCTGGAACACTTCCTGGAGGAAGGTGGCTGGGGAAAGGATACAGAGCCAGCATCACTGACAACCTGCAAGACGACAGTGATGGAAGTACGGGGGTGCAGGGCCCCCAGGACTGCCGCCTCGCATGTGTTCCTGATCATCCGCTCCCGGCTCTTCTCAGCCACACCTGGAGAAATCAAGGAGAGGTTGGTGGGCTCTTCTTTTCTACCTGGCTCCCCTTCTTCCTGTCACGCCATCCTCTGGATTAAGGTCTTCTGACAAGGGCTTAAAAACTGCTTGGGCGGGCAGACTGAGCTTGACAAAGCGTCTACCCTACCCCTGCTATAGCCAGCTTGTGCTGAGCAGGTACAGACCCCTGAGGGAGACCCACGTCTGGTGCTAATGCCCACGTCTACCCCCCACCCCTGGGCCCATCTCATAGGGGAGTGAGGGAGATGATGGAGCTGAAAGAGGTGGAAAAATAAGTGAATCGAAAGGAGGAGAGAATGCAGGAAGGAAGGAGAGAAACTGAGGAACAGGCAGAGAGCTAGAAAAAGGGTAGCAATGAAGAGTGGGCCTAGCAAGCAGTGAGGCACTAAGCAAGGTCCCAACACACTGAACCTTTAAGGGGTTCAGCTTGGCCCAGTTACCAGGCAGCCCGATCTTTGGCCTCAGGATCACTTCAAGGGTGGCCTTGTTAAAGATCTCCTTGTTCACCTTCACCTCTGCTGGCCCGTACACACCTGCCAGAACTGAGGTATCTCCTGGGGGGACAGTGGAGCAGGACTTAGTCATACCACCCTGGCTTCTGGAGCCTAATGGTCAGCAAGTAACAGAATGGGCTTAAGAGATGGAGTCCCAGCCGGGCACCGGTGGCTCAGGCCTGTAATCCTAGCTAATCAGGAGGCTGAGATCTAAGGATCGTGATTCAAAGCCAGCCTGGGCAGAAAAGTCCATGAGACTCTTAGCTACAGTTAACTACTCAGAAAACCAGAAGTGATGCTGTGACTCTTGAGCTGAAGAGTGTAGGGACAGCACCCTTGGCTCATGCCTGTAATCCTAGGTACTCAGGCTTTTTCTGTGTATGTGGTACTGAGGAAACGAACCTAGGGCTTCATGCATGCTAGGCAAGCACTCTACCACTAAGCCACATTCCCAGTCAAGCTGTGAAACTCTTATCTCTAATAAACCACCAGAAAACCAGAAGTGGTGCTGTGGCTCAAGTGGTAGAGCACTAGCCTTGAGCCGAAGAGCTGAGGGACAGTGCTCAAGCCCACAGTTCAAGCCCCATGACTGACAAAAAAATAAAAATAAGAGCCGGGCGCTGGTGGCTCATGCCTGTAATCCTAGCTACTCAGGAGGCTGAGATCTGAGGATCGCGGTTCAAAGCCAGCCCGGGCAGGAGAGACCGTGAGACTCCTATCTCCAATAAACCACCAGAAAACCGGAAGTGGCGCTGTAGCTCAAGTGGTAGAGCGCTCGCCTTGAGCTGAAGAGCTGAGGGACAACGCCCAGGCCCAGAGTTCAAGCCCCACAACCGACAAAAAATAAAAAAATAAAAATAAGAATAAAGCAAATGAGTAATTACTCAAATGTTGGGATGGGGGGAAGGGAGCTATCTGTCACCCCAAGTGTAGACATCAACTTCAATTTCAAGAGTTTAATTGGGTAAAAGATCTGCCACAGTCTAGGCAGGCAATAATTATAATTGGGCTGGTGGTGGTTACTGTGTACAAGGGTATTTATGCAAATGATTAGGTTTGCCTCAATTGGAGACCTATGGATGCAAGGTTGGGAAGCAGAAGAAAAGCCAGTCAAGGAAAATGTCTCAACTGGTGGAAGTTCTCCTATATAGGAGTAGTCATTCAAACCATATTAAGTGAGTTGCTATTCACTGGCAAAAAAGTTCCTCCTGTTGTCTGGCACTGCAGTCCCTCCTGCTGTTGGAAATTTACTCTCTCTCCCCTGAACCCCCTTTTCCCTGGGAAATAGGGAACAAAACATGGGAACAAAACATGTGAAATCAGAAATCAGAACAAGATTATTGACAAAGGGCAAAAACCTCTTTGTCTCCTTCTCCAACCTTGCTAAAAAGCCAAAGCACATCCCTCCCTCACGGAAGTTTGTTTGCCAAGCAAAAAGCAGGAAAAAAGGTTTAAACTCAGCCATGCTGGCTTGCTTGTGGCTGCGTGCTGGGCGACCTGAGCCACGCCTCCAGCCTGGCTTTTCTGATGATGAATCTGGAGATGAAGTCTCCTGGACTTTTCTGGCCTAGACTGGCCTGGATCTCAGCCTCCTAGAAACTAGGATTACAGGCGTGAGCTATCAGCACCCAGCTGGAATATTCGTGCTTTTGGAGATGGTCTGCCCCTCTTTCATCCTGAGAGGTATTTACTGGGGTGAAGATTCTAGTCTTTGCGGGTGGGAGGGGAGGGCTGTGTACAATGAAGTAGCTCCAAGTACCCCCCCACTTCTTCCCCACTACAGGTTAAAATAGGTCTGGAGAGAATGTACGTGCGTCCTTACCTTGGAGAAAAGAAGCTGAGCCATCAGGCCGGGAGAGCAAGTTCTGTTCGCAAGCAAAGTGCCTCAGGCTGCAGCTGGGGACCTTGGGACCCGATTCCGTTCCACGGTCGGAATGCGGGGGCCCTTCCATGGCTAAACACAGCCCACGTGCGGGCGGCGGAGCTCGCCGCTTCCTTCCCCGCCGCGCGCGCGCGCGCGTGCGCACGAAGCCTGCGCACGAAGCCTGCCTCCCTAGTGCGCACGCGCCCGTCTCGGGGGAGGAAGGTGGGGCCCGAATTGAACTGGTACCGCACGTGGCTCAGCGTTTACCAACAATGTGGCTCCGCCCACCCACGCCCCCTAATCCTGGCAAGACTATTGGTCAATACAGGGGGATGGGCGTGTCTGGAGAAAGGCTCCTCCTACCCAAGGACCCCAGGTCCTAATCCCCTACGGCTCTGCTCAGGTTGTCCTTTACATTGCCTATTTGATGAGAAACGACAATGAAACGATCAGCGCAATCGGGAGGGATGGATATATTATTTTCACCACATAGCTATACATTCTGGCTTCCTTGTGAGAGGAGACGCGCGTTTACTCGACAGAGTAGTGCCACTATTGGAGTCAGGCTTCGGAAGGGTCAGCTCCCCGTCTAACCTAGGCGAGGGGCGGAGCGCGGGGGAAGTTGTCAGCCAAGATGGCGGTAGCGTTCTCGGCGGCTCGGATGTGGAGGCGAAGCCGAGGCCTGGACCCGGCTGCCCTCCTGTTGCTGAGACGGCCTGGGACTCGGGGGGTGACTACTTCTGTGAGTACTGGGGTCCTCTGGGCGCAGGTTCCCTAAGAAGGGATAGGCTGTCTTTTGGGTTGTTTCTGAGTGTGGGGTCCTGGCAGGGTCGTCACGGGAAGAACTTTTTCCTTTTTCCTTCGGTCGTGGGGCCTGAACTCTGGGCCTGGGCACTGTCCCTCAGCTCTTCAGCTCAAGGCTAGCGCTCTACCATTTGAGCCACAGCGCCACTTCCGGCTTTTTCTGCTTATGCCGTGCTGGGGAATCGAACCCAGGGCCTCATGCATGCAGGGCAAGCGCTCTACCACTGAGCCACCTTCCCAGCCCCAGGAAGAACTTTTTTTTGGTGCCATTTCTGAGGCTTGAAGTCAGGGCCTGGACGCTATCCCTGAGGTTTTTTTTTTTTTTTTGCTTGTCTTATTCAGGCTGGTGCGAGAGTCTCAGGAACTTTTCTTCCCTAGCTAGCTTCGAACTGAGATCCTCAGCTCTCAGCCTCCTGAGAAGCTAGGACTTATAGGCATAGACACCAGCGCCCTGCTAAAGGGAAAACTTTATTTTATTTTTAAGATAGCTTTACAATGACTATGTAGCCCAGGCTGCCCTGGAACTTGTGATCTTTCTCGCTTCAGTCTTCCATGATTTCGGATTGACAGATGTGCTGCCACCATGCCTGACTAAGGCATGGTGAGTAAAGACCCCCTCCTGGAAGAGAGAAAGGAGAGATGAGGTCACCATCGTTTACTTTTGCAGGGCTTTGTATGCCTTTGCCCCTTGACCCACATTCGAATGTTAAGATGAATTGGGTTTCTTAAAACCTATTTAATTCCCGGTGGAAAAAATTTTAGGAACCTTTTGTGTTGCAAAAATTATGCAGAGGAGATGATCAATATATATTTTCCGAATTTATGAAGGTAGAAAAAAAGTGGGAGAGAGTTTCAGATAGGGCTTGTTGGCCAGGGTGCCAACAAGCTTCAAAACACTTGAGAATCCAGATGCCTGTGGCTCACACCTGTAAGCCTAGTTATCGGGGAGGCTGAGATTGGAGGATTGAGATTGGAAGCCAGCCTGGGCAGGAAAGCCCATAAGACTCTTATCTCCAGTGAACCACCAAAAAGCCAGAAGTGGAGCTGTGACTCAAGTAGAAGACTGCCAACCTTGAGTGAAAAAGCCAAACAAGAGCACAAGGCCCTGAGTTCAAGCCCCAGTACTGACTTGAGAAAGAAATCTAGTTGGAAGCCCCTGGCTGAAGGAAGAGAGGCAGTGAGCTGTGGAATGGCTTTGAACTAACATTTCAGGTAAGGTAGGAGTGGTGAAATAGTTAGGTTCTGGAGCTAGACCAAGTGAGTTATTAACCTTGCTCTACCTGTTTCCAGTTCTGTAATCCCAAACATATGTCTGGGTTTCATTTCCTCTCTGTAAAATGCTCATAGGGTTATTATAGCTATATATGTTGGGGCAATATACATATATATATGTATAATGTGTTATAGAAACTGTAATGTGTTATAGATACTAAAATATGGTGTATATTAGCTATATACCTAATATAGAACACATACTGTTAGGTATATATTGTTTATTATATCAGTAACAAAGTGGGCCTGGCACATCATAAAGGCAATAGGAAATTTGACTAGTGGCAACTGTTAGTGAGAGTGGGGAAGAAGGCTGATACTTACCTTTGGAGAGCAAAGAAGGTGAACTTGGGAGTAGAGTGTGGGCTAGATTGGCATTTCACTGGTGAAGGATCTCAAGATCTCTTGAAGTTATGTCTGACCCTCTCCCCACTTCATAAGGCAAGGAAGATGGAACCTGTAGGAAGAGCCTGTGGTTAGCAGGAGGAACATGGGAGGAAGTGAAGAGGATGGGCCAGGCATGAGGTGTGGGTACCTAGGAAGGGAGTTGTGGGAAACAGGTACATGCAGAGAATTGTGGGAGCAGGGTGGGGGCAGGGCAGTCGCCTGCTTGTAGGCTATTCTATGGCTCCTCCCCCCGCGCTAGTCAGATGCTATACAGCTGATCTTAGTGTCTGGCAGTCATTGGCAGACCTATACAGGCAGACCTAGAAGTGAGCAGTAGTATGTGACAGGCTGAAGAAAGCTCATTTGTAGCTGATTAAATCTGTTTTCCTCCTGGGTTATGCTCCCTGTTGATTTCCCTCGTCTCCTCTATTCATTTTTTGAGGGGTTAGGTGATTGGCTTAAGGCTAATGCTCTATCACTTCAGTGACAGTACCACTTCTGGCTTTTTTCTGAGTAGTTTATTGGAGATAAAGATTCTCACAGGGACTTCTCTGCCCAGGCTGGCTTTGAACCTCGATCCTCAGATCTCAGCCTCCTGAGTAGCTAGGATTACAGGCATGAGCCACCAGCTCACCATTCCCTTTCTCTCTTCTTCGTTTTCTCTCAGTTGTTCTAAATTTTTTGTTGTTGGGGGTGGTGGTTCTGGTACTTGAACTCTGGGACAGGGTGCTGTCCTGACCTCTTCAGCTCAAGGCAAACACTTGAGCCACTGCACCACTTCCTACTTGCTTTCTGGTGGTTAATTGGAGATAAGAATCTCTAGGACTTTCCTGCCTGAGCTGGCGAGCTGGCTTTGAACTATGACCCTCAGATCTCAACCTCCTGAGTAGCTAGGATTACAGGCCACTGGGACCCTGGCATTCATATGTGTGTGTGTGTGTGTGTGTGTGTATGTATATTGGGACCCTGGCATTCATATATATATATATATATATATATATATATATATATATATATATATATATATACACACACATATATATATACATATATATATATATATATATGTATGCACACACGTATAATTTTATTTATTTATTTTTTATTTTTTGTCAGTCATGGGGCCTGAACTCTGAGCCTGGGCTCTGTCCCTCAGCTCTTCAGCTCAAGGCTAGCACTCTACCACTGAGCTACAGCACCACTTCCTGCTTTTTTTGCTTATGTGGAACTGAGGATTTCAACCCAGGGCCTCAGGCATGCAAGGCAAGCACTCTACCACTGAGCCACCTTCCCAGCCCCCATTTTTTTTTTTTGGTTGGTTGTGGGGCTTGAACTATGGGCCTGGGCGCTGTCTCTGAGCTCTTCTGCTCAAGGCTAGCACTCTACCATTTGAGCCACAGTACCACTTCCGATTTTCTGGTGGTTTATTGGAGATAAGAGTCTCACAGAGGGACTGGGAAGGTGGCTCAGTGGTAGAGCGCTTGCCTTGCATGCCTGAGGCCCTGGGTTTGATTCCTCAGCACCACATAAGCAAAAAGAAAAAAGCCAGAAGTGGCCCAGAGTTCAGGCCCCACAACCGGACCCCCCCCCAAAAAAAAAAGTCTCACAGACTTTCCTGCCCGGGCTGGCTTTGAACTTTGATCCTCAGATCTCAGCCTCCTGAGTAGCTAGGATTACAGGCATGAGCCACCATTGCCCAGCCCTTTTCTGTTTATGTGGTACTGAGGAATTGAACCCAGGGCTTCATACATGATAGGCAAGCACTCTACAACTGAGCCACATTCCCAGGCCCCTCACCCCAAAATACGTTTTTTCTTTGTCTGTCATGGGGCCTAAAGTCTGGGCCTGGGCGCTGTCCCTCAGCTCTTCAACTCAAGGCTAGTGCTCTACCACTTGAGCCACAGCCCAGAGCCTCATGCATGCAAGGCAAGCACTCTACCACTAAGCCAACTTCTCAACCCCTAAAATATATATATATATATATATATTTTTTTTTTTTTTTTTTTTGTCAGCCGTGGGGCTTGAACTCTGGGCCTGGGCGCTGTCCCTCAGCTCTTCAGCTCAAGGCGAGTGCTCTACCACTTGAGCTACAGCGCCACTTCCGGTTTTCTGGTGGTTTATTAGAGATAGTAATCTCATGGTCTCTCCTGCCCGGGCTGGCTTTGAACCGCGATCCTCAGATCTCAGCCCCCTGAGTAGCTAGGATTATAGGCGTGAGCCACCAGCGCCCGGCTAAAATATTTTATAAAATTGTATTTTTTAAGGAAGTTTGAGTTTTGAACTCAGAGCCTTACCTCCCTGAGCCATGTCTCTGGTCTTGTTTTGTCTATGCTTTTTGCTTGGACTGAATCTTGCTACCTCTAGGTATTTCTACAGCTAGAATTACAGGAGTGAGCCCCTGAGCCTGGCTGTCTCTACATTTTTGTTGTTGTTGTTGGTCATGGGGCTTGAACTCAGAGCTCAGACTCTGGGCACTGTCCCTAAACTTCTTTTGCTCAAGGATAGCACGCTACTGCTTGAGCCACAGTGCTACTTCTGGGTTTCTCTGTGTACGGGTACTGAAGAATCGAACCCAGGGCCTTATGAATGCTAGATAAGCACTACTAAGCCACATTCCTAGCCCCCTCCCTACTTTTTTGAGTAGAAGAAAGGGACAGAAGTAGTAGTCAAATGCTGTCCAGTTGAGTAGGCACCAGCCACACATAGCTACTAAACATTTCTTTTTGTGTGTGTGTGCAGATCTGGGTCTTGAACTCAGGGCCTGAGTGCTGTCCCTGAGCCACTTTGTGCTCCAGGCTAATATTCTACCACTTGAGCCACAGCGCCACTTTTGGCTTTTTTGAGTAGTTTCTTAGAGATAAGAGTCTCTCAGTCACTTTTCTGCCCAGGCTGGCTTCAAACCCTGATCCTCAGATCTCAGCCTCCTGAGTAGCTAGGATTACAGGCATGAGCCACTAGCACCCAGCCTACTAAACATTTTAAATGTGACTAACAACTGAAGAAATAAAGTTGTATTTGTTTTTATGTGTGCTGGTATAAAGATTTGAACTCAGGGCCTCTTGTTCTCACTAGGGCTTGGCACTCTACCATTTGTACTTCAAGTTCCTTGTTGTTTGTTTATGTGTGTGTCAATCCTGGGGCTTGTACTCAGGGCCTGGGTGCTGTCCTTGACCTTTCTTGCTGAAGCCTTAAGAGTATGGTACCACTTGAGCCACAACTCCACTTCCAGCTTTTTGGTGGTTAATTGGAGATAAGAATCTCATGGACTTTTCTGCTAGGCCTGGCTTTAAATTGTGATCCTCAGATAATCAGCTTCCTGTGTAGCTAGGAGTATAGGCATGAGCCACCAGCACCTGGCTTCCCAGATGTTTTGAGAACTCAGGGCAAAGAGGAGAAAGGAAACCCATGAGTCAATTTGTAGCTATTGCTCCAGGGCCAGGTCATACCTAGCCAAACATTCACCTCTGTGACTCCAGCTTCTGTGAGTGGAGCCCTTAACCTGCTGGAAATCAGGGGGCAGTCAGGGCTCATCATTAGCTAGGTTCTTTCTGCAGCCTAGCTGTTTTTTTGGAGACCTCTCTGGGGGATCCAGCGTCCTGTGTAGTATCTTCAGGTGTAGGAGCCAGCACTGTGGGGGTGAGTGGAGGTGCTCATTACTGATAATTCTGACTTGGGCTAGAACTGTGGCTTAGTGGTAGAGTGTTTGCCTAGCATGCGTGAAGCCCTGGGTTTGATTCCCCAGTACCATATAAGCAGAAAAAGTCAGAAGTGGCACTGTGGCTCAAGTGGTAGAGCTGCAAAAGCAGCTCAGGGAGTGCCCAGGCCCTGAGTTCAATCTCCAGGACTGGCAAAAAAAGAAAAAAATTCTGACTTTTGGAGACCAGTTCCCTCAAGGCTTAAGGCCTTAAGAAGTCTGCCTTGGTCTTGCACATCATGAAGCACTCTTTGATATACAATGCCAACTCACATTCATTATTACATTAGTTTTGCCCCAGTACCAGCAAAATTTAAAAATAATCTGCAAATTGACTTTGTGATTCTATAACACAAGTATTCCAGTGAGGAAATCAGTTTTATAAAGAGAGGAAAGGCTGACGAATGTAGATGTAAGAATCAATGAACAGAATGATCCATTCCAAGTTAACTTTCCTAGCTAGTGGGAGGTTGAGAATGGGAGGATTGTGGTTTAAGGCCAGAGAGGATCTCACTCCAGTAGCCCAGACTAGTCTCAGACTCAAGATCCTTCGGCCTTAGGCTTTCTGAGTACTGGGATGATAGGTGAGCACTGCCACATTTGGCTTTCATTGCTTTACATTTTAAATAAAATTTAATTTCAATTAAATTTTGAAACAAAAGTTCTTGATATATAATCCAAGCTGGCCTAGAATTCACAATCCTTCTCCCTCAGCTTCCTGAGTGCCGGGATTATATAGGTGTGCACCACAACCGTGGCCAGCTTCTACAGATCATTAAGCATGTGCTCTGAACCCCTTGTGTGTGTTATCCAAGGATAATAGCCACGATCCTCCGATCTTAGCTAGGCTCGGGCCACCAGTGCCCCACCCTGTTTTTTTCATTTGTAACAAAAGTATGAAGACAATCAGAAAGGAAGTATTTGTGGAACCCTGCAGTGAGCTCACACATTGGAGTCCAGGTCAGGCTGACTCCAGAGTCAGGGTAACCCTCTCATTCCTTCCTTGATTAATTGACTATCAGGCACTTGTGTGTGTCATCCTGGATGCCAGGAGGTAACATGTGGGAGACGGACCCAACACAAAGAACCTTGTAGGCTGATGTACCAGTCCGGCTGTGGCAGGCACTTGCAGTGGAGAGCGAGTTGCTGTGATCGGCCGGCTGCCTCCTCCTCGCTCTGGGAGGGCCCATCTGCCCCGGTGGCACCAGGCCTGAACCTGCCCTGCCTTGGGGAGTGTAATTTCCTCCCCACCACAAATGCACTTAATCCTGCCCATGTGCCCACCCATATGTCTGTGCCCCCTCGCTGGAACCTGGCAGCTGGCTGCAGCAGTGAAGGGGAGGGAGGGGACTCTAGAGATGCAGCCATGCAGACCCCAGCCTGCTTTAGCTTGAGGAAGCCACACTGCTGTGCTGGGGCTTGAAGTCAGAGCCTCAGGCTTTTGTCCCGCCACTGAATCACTCCTTCTCTCCGAGCACTTTTTGCTGTCGTCATCATCATCATCATCATCATCATCATCATCATTGTGCTGGTGCTAGGGCTTGAACTCAAGGCCTAAATGCTGTGCCTTAGCTTTTTCACTCAAGGCTGGCACTACACCACTTGAGCCACAGCTCTACTTTCACCTTTTTTTGGTAGTTAATTAGGAATAAGAGTCTCACAGACTTTCCTGCCCAGGCTGGCTCTGAACTGTGATCCTTGGATCTCAGCCTCCTGAATAGCTAAGATTATAATTGTAAGCCACAGGCATCTGGCTGCTTTGTGTGTGTGTGTGTGTGTGTGTGTGTGTGTGTGTGTGTGTGTGTGTGTGTGTGTGTGTGTGTGTGTGTGTGTGTGTGTGTGTGTGTGTGTGTGTGTGTGTGTGTGTGTGTGTGTGTGTGTGTGTATACGTATGCCAGTCCTGGGGCTTGAACTCAAGGCCTGGGCGCTGTCCCTGAGCTTCTTTTGCTCAAGGCTAGCACTATACCGCTTGAGCCACAGTGCCACTTCTGGCTTTTTCTGTTGATGGGGTACTGAGGAATTGACTCCAGGGCTTCATGCATGCTAGGCAAGCGCTCTACCACTGAGCCACCTTCCCAGCCCATCTGGCTGCTCTTTATTTTTATTTTTGTTTATTTTTGTGCTAGTATTGGGGCTTGAACTCAAAAATCTTTATTTAGTGTTTGTTTGTTTGTTTGTTTTTTGGGGGGGGTCTGGTCGTGGGGCCTGAAGTCTGGGCCTGGGCGCTGTCCCTCAGCTCTTCAGCTCAAGGCTAGCGCTCTACCACTTGAGCCACAGCGCCACTTCCGGCTTTTTTCTTTTTGCTTATGTGGTGCTGAGGAATCGAACTCAGGGCCTCTGGCATGCAAGGCAAGCGCTCTACCACTGAGCCACCTTCCCAGCCCTATTTAGTGTTTTTTTGTTGTTGTTGTTTTTGCGAGTCCTGGGGCTTGAACTCAGGACCATGGCACTGTCCCTGAGCTTCATTTTGCTCAAGGCCACTTTGCTCTACCACTTGAGCCACAGTGCCACTGCCTGTTTTCTGGTGGTTAATTGGAAATAAGAGTCTCATGGACTTTTACTTCCAGGGCTGGCTTTGAACCATGATCCTCAGATCTCAGCCTCGTGAGTAGCTACGATGACAGGCATGAGCCACTGGCGCCCAGCCCTATTTTTTTATTTACTTTTTTTGGATAACATTTTCTTGTTTTTTGCCCAGGATCTGCCTTGGACTGTGGTCCTCCTACCTGAACCTCAAGCATCGCTGAGATTACAGATGTATATGCTACATGCAGCTTGTTTTCTGAAATGATGTCTCATTAACTTTGTTGTTGTTGTACCATTGGCTTTGAACTTTACTCCTGCCATCTCTGACTCTCAAGTAGCTCAGATGACAGACAAGTGCCCCTGTGCCCAGCCAAAGCTTGGGTGTGGGGGCCTGAATCAGCCCTGCCGGGTTGGAAGGTGTGATGTAGATTCCACCCCCCGCCCCCCAACCCCTCACCCACAAAGGTTGAGGCCTGGTGTCAGCCATTTTGTATTTCCCTGGCTCTCATTTTCCACTCCACAATGGCAAGTCATCCTAATGCCCTGAAAACGCGGGCGGGATATGCAAAGCACAGCCTGGCACCCATCTCATTGGTCCTGCTGAAGCGGTATCCTTTCTCTGATTGTAACAGCCAAAGTTCTCCATGCTGCTCGGTGACCAGGCAGTCAGGAGGCTGAGTGATGGAGAAAGAGCTTCATTAGCACTAAAACAGCATTGCTGGCTATCAGGCTGTCTCTTCCTTCGGTGCTTCTCCCTTCTGCCCTAGGGGAGAGTCATTTCCTCCAGCTTTCCAGGGTTCATATCAGGGGAGGTATGTGGGTCCCAGATAGGTGGGTGCCTCCGTGGTCCAGTGTTTTGAAAAATAGCCTCTTTTGGAATGTGGGCTGTGGCCATCTTATCTCATGTAGGTGAACCAGCAGGAGTTGCAGTGCAGTGGGCGGAACAATCAGCGTGTCTGTGGTGATTCAAGTGACTTGTGTCTGGTTTTTGTTGTAAACATCGTTTCTGGCAAGCCCCCAGTTCTCTTGTCTCTTGGGACCTGGGCTGTGTGCAGGGAGGTTTGTGCATTCCTAGTTGGCTTAATTGTGCAGTAAATCTGTAAAAGAGATCAGCAGAAGCTGAGCATTGGTGACTCATGCCAGGTCATCCTCGCTACTCAGGAAGCTGAACTCTGAGGATCATGGTTTGAAACCAGCCTTGCAGGAAAGTCTGTGAGGCTCTTAGCTCCAGTGAACCACCAAAAAGAAGTGGAGCTGTGGCTCAAGTAATAGAGTGCTATCTTTGAGTACAAAAGCTCAGGGACAATGCTCAGGCCCTGAGTTCAAGCCCCACGATTGGCCAAAAAAAAAATCAGCAGAGACCGAGAAACCCCTGGGCATCAGGGCTCCATGGGGTGGGGGAGAGAGCACGGTACCCTTTTGTGACCTGGTGAGGTGTGGTGCACCACAGGACTCCTCCCCACTGCACACCTTCTGGTCCCCACGTTCTTCACTCCTTGGCCTTTGCATATAATGTTCCCCCTTGCCCAGAATGTTCCTCCTGGGCTGCTTGTGTCCTGTGTGGCCCAAATCACCTCCTCAGAAGAGCCTTCTCGGCCTCTCCTGTGGGAGGGCTGGAATCACCACCTCTTTGCACGCCCAGCCCCTGCTCTCCTCCCTGAAACCTTGTACAGGGTTAGGAACAGAGCAGGGGCTCAAATATTTGTTGAGTAGGCTGGTGGATCTTACTGCAGGAGCCAGAGCTGGTGGAGAGGGGTCAGAAGCTTATGGAAGGGTTTGCCAGGCTGTGGGAAAGGAGGTCTCTGGAGAACAGGGGAAGGGAGGGGAGGAAAGGGAGAGGAGAGAAAGAGGCAGGGAGAAGAGAGTGGAGGTATGGTAGAATTCCCAGCCAGCATCTTTTCTGCATTGAATCTATGTCTTCCAGACACTGACCCTATGTCTTGTGGACATTCTGCTGAATATTTTACATACACAGTCTTTAAACCTCATAATATTTTCACCAAGTGAAAGGCAGGGAACACATGAAAAAAAGATTTAAACCGAGGCAGTCTGGCTCTTAAAAGCTGGAAGCCTTATTTGAGCATAGTAGTACACTCTTGTAATCCCAGTCCTTGGGACAATGAGGGAGGAAAATCCTAAATTCAAGACTAGCCTGTACTGGGGCACTGGTGGCTCACACCTATAATTCTAGCCAACGGTGGAGGATTACAGTTTGAAGCCAGCCCAAGTGGGAAAGTCCACAAGACTCTTTTGTTGTTGTTGTTGTTGTTGTTGTTGTTGTCGTCATCATCATCATCATCATTGTCATCATCGTCGTCATCGTTGTTGTTGTCATTGTTGTTGTCGGTCGTGGGGCTTGAACTCGGCCTGGGTACTGTCCCTCAGCTCTTCAGCTCAAGGTGAGTGCTCTACTGCTTGAGCCACAGTGCTCCTTCTGGTTTTCTAGTGGTTTATTGGAGATAAGAGTCTCAGAGTCTTTCCTGCCCAGGCTGGCTTTAAAAGGTGAGCCTCAGACCTCAGCCTCCTGAGTAGCTAGGATTACAGGAGTGAGCCACCAATGCCCAGCTTCCATGAGACTCTTATCTCCAGTGAATCAGAAAACTGGAAGTGGAGCTGTGGCCCAAAGTAGTAGAGTACTAGCCTTGAGCAACAGAGATCAGGGATAGTATCTAGGACATAAGTTCAAGCCCCATGACTGACCAAAAAAAAAAAAAAAGACTAGGCTAGGCCAACTTGTATCAAAAACAGAAAAAAATAAAAGAAACAAAAAAAGACCTAAGTTTGGGGCTGGCAAGGTGGCTCAGTGGTAGAGCGCTTGCCTTGCATGCATGAGGCCCTGGGTTCGATTCCTCAGCACCACATAAAAAGAAAAAAACAGGAAGTGGCGCTGTGGCTCAAGTGGTATAACGCTAGCCTTGAGCTGAAGAGCTGAGGGACAGCTCCCAGGCCCAGAGTTCAGGCCCACGACCGGATCCAAAAAAAAAAAGAGCTAAGTTCTCTTCTGGGTGGTCTCCTTAGTATGTGGTATTGGGGTCAGTAGGGAAACTGGGTGGGAATGAGTGCCAGCCTTAGAAGTGGGAGATGGAGAAGTGTTTATGGCCAGCCAGGGGAGATCGTGGACGTCACAATGAAGAGTATAAGCCTGTGGACGCTCTTTAAGAACTCTATGTGGGGTGTGTATTTTTGTTTGTTCGTCCTGATGCTGGGGCGTACAGCCAGGGCCCAGGCTTGCAGAGTGAGTGCTCTGCTATTTCTAGATGTTACTGTTTGTGTTCTGATCTTACAGATGAGGAAACTGAGACACACACTGTAATAACTTGCCAAAGGTGTCACCATATGAGTGTGTTAAAGGCCCCATGTGTTGGCAAATCCCAGCAGCTCGAGAAGTGGAGGCAGCAGTATTGCAGTTTAACGTTTGCCCAGGCAACAAGCTCCACTAATAAAAAGTTGGGTGTAGGGGTTCACACCTATCATCTCAGCTATATAGGAAATATAATAGGATCATAGTCCAGGCCCACTTGAAGAAAATCAGGAAAGCAAAAAGGACTGGGGGTTTGGTTCAAGTGCTCTGGTAAGAGCAAGGCCCTGAGTTCAAACCCCAGCATGTGTGCTTGCGCACACACACCCCTCCCCCCCCCCCCCCCCAGAGTCCAGGCCACCAGGGCTGAGTGTTGTGGAGCTTGCTACTGCCCCTAACACTGGCCCCTTTCCCCCAGCATCCCTGCAGGCAGCAGCAGCAGTTCTCATCCCTGGATGACAAGCCTCAGTTTCCGGGGGCCTCCGCCGAGTTCGTAGACAAACTGGACTTCATCCAGCCCAATGTCATCTCCGGAATCCCCATCTACCGCGTCATGGACCGCCAGGGCCAAATCATCAACCCCAGCGAGGACCCCCATGTGAGGCTGCTCCCTGCTCCGCCCCCCCACTCCCAAGCCCCTTGCCCACATCCCCTCTAGTCCTGACTTCCCCTGTCTGCCTGTGTATCTTCACAGCTGCCCCAGGAGGAGGTACTCAAGTTCTACAGGAGCATGACGCTGCTCAACACCATGGACCGAATCCTTTATGAGTCCCAGCGGCAGGTGTGTGTGTGTGTATGTGTGTGTGCACACGCGTGTGCGCACACGTGTCTGCGCACGCACTCTAGCACGCACATGCTTGGGGTCGTGTGCATGCACATGTGCGACCAGAGGGCCCCTTCCGGGAGTAGGAGGATGGAGATCCTCTGGCCATGGGGATTTTGAGGCTCCAGAAGAATAGGGTGGGGGGTTGTCCAGCCCAAGGACAGAAGGATGGACTTCGTCACTAAAAACACATACTGTGTGCCTAGCTCGGCACTCTGTTAGGAGAGGGCAGAGGGACAAGGCCCAGGCCGGCCGCAGTCTTCTGGATTTCAGCCACCTGAGTAGGATTATAGGTGAGAGCCGCTAGTTCTTGGTCCTTTTCTTTCTGCATGTGTTGGCCACCTTGGTTTTGTTTATTTAGAAAATGTTTTCATACTGATACTAAAACTTGAACTCAGGACGTAGGCACTGTCCCTTAGCTTTCTTATTCAAGGCTGATGCTCTACTACTTGAGCCACACCTCCATTTCTGGCCTTTTTTGGGGGGGGGAATTAATTTCTGCCTAGGCTGGCTTTCAACCTTGATCCTCACATCTCAGCCTCCTGAATAGTTAGGATGACAGGTATAAGCCAGTGGCACCCGGCTTAGAAGAAAGCGCAGGTGGCTCACGCCTGTCATCCCAGCTACACAGGAGGCTGAGGATAGAGATTCAAAGCCAGCCTGGACAAAAAAAAAGTCTCCTGAGACTCTTATCACCAATGAATCACTCAAAAACCTGAAGTGGTGCTGTGGCTCAAAGTGGTAGAGCACTAGCCTTGAACAAAAGAGCTCAGGGACAGTGTCCAGGCCCCGAGTTCAAGCCCCATAATCAACAAAAAAAAAGCAAGAAAGCACTTGTTCAGCAGCTGCAAAACCAGGCCCACATATGTAGCATGTGGAGGAGAGCACATGCCAGGAGTTCTGCAGCTCTGAGCCAGACTTCTCGGAGCCCTGGACCTAGTTGGCATCTCTCTTCAGTGCTTCACAGCAGGCTCAGGCTTGCAGACTTGCCTTCCCCGTGTCCTCCTGTGGTCTAGGTCTTAGAGGCCCCCTCTGCAACCTGGGACCCCGCATTTTATCTTTCCCACCTTCCCCTGGCCTCCCTTTTCTCCCTTCAGTCTCCACTTCCAGGTGCTGCCTTAGAAGTATTCAGTGGTTTAGCAGCCCTGCCAGGCACCCAGCCTCTGTCTCTGCTTTACCCTTTTGGTGTGTTAGTACCTGGGCATGTTGCCTCATGCTCACAGAATGGTTGCCACGGGTTGAACATCATGGCTCTGCGCAAGGTAGAAGGAGGTGGAGGCAGAGATGGTGCCAGCAGAGGCTTCTTCCGTTGTCCAGAAGGCAAAGGCAGACTTCCTCTGCAGCTTCTGGCTAATACTGACCCACTTCGGGCTGCCACGAAGACCAAGAACACGAGTGTGTTCGGCAGGCCTTGGGAGCTGGCCGGGCACCTGGGTGGTCCCCTCCATCACCACTAACAGCTTTTGAAGACTCACCCCTCTGCCCCTCCCTGGCTGCCAGGCCACCGCCTCCTCTCCTGGCTCACTGCCACCACCTGTTGAGAGACTTGTGAAATACAAGGGTGAACTCACTGCCCCTCTGAGGGCCATCAGCAGCAGGGAGGCGGCTGGATTAGGGCGTGCTGTCAGTGGACAGGGTCACACAGTTCTGTTACTGCCCGGTGTAACCTCCACGTCCGGGTCTTGCCACCCCCAGGGCCGGATCTCCTTCTATATGACCAACTACGGCGAAGAGGGGACCCACGTGGGGAGTGCCGCTG
This sequence comes from Dipodomys spectabilis, assembly GCF_019054845.1. Classification (NCBI taxonomy): domain Eukaryota; kingdom Metazoa; phylum Chordata; class Mammalia; order Rodentia; family Heteromyidae; genus Dipodomys; species Dipodomys spectabilis. The sequence continues at coordinate 6,507,448 of NW_024871099.1, read as the reverse complement.
CCCTGGACAGCACAGACCTGGTGTTTGGCCAGTACCGGGAGGCAGGTACGTCTGCCCATGGCTCAGCCCTGGGGTTCCCTCTGGGGCCTACACATCCTCCCCACAAGTGCTCTCCCATGGACATCCACGAAGCCAGAGGAGGCGTGGGCCACCCCTCCCCTCCCCTGAAGGCCAGGGAGGGAAGGGACTGTGTCTCATCTGGGCGTGTGGCGTGTGCGGTCCACCCAGTGCAGTGTCCTGAGTGGAGGCTGGGGTGAAGCTAAACGCCCACAATTGGAGGCAGGACACCGAGCCAGCACCGCAGGCGCAGCTCAGGGCTGCTTAGTCAGGAGCTGTGCCTTTTATGGCAGCTGGGCGTCTACCAGGGCTTTTGTTTGCAGAAAGGCCTTTACTGCTGGACTGTGGTGGACAGGTGTGAATTAGTGGCTGTACTGGCAAGAACCATATTACTTGGAACTCTTTAAAAAGTTTCCTGTGGCTGGGCGGGAGAGAGGGAAGGAGGGAAGGAGGGAGGGCGAGTCTTGGACTAGGGTGTGGCTCGGTGGTGAGGCCCTTATCTAGCATGCCTGGGGCCCTGCATTTCATATCTTGTACCATCAACAGAACAAAAGAGGAGGATTTCTGCCACCTCTTCACAAACTGGACTGTCTAGTCTGATCCTTAGAACAGGCCCAGGCTTTCTAGAAGGCCTGCTCACTGAGTCCTGTCTGTGGCACTTGCTGATTTCCGGGAACCTTTCACTTTGTCTACCTTTTACAGTTGTTGCTATCATTGTGTATTTGAGACCAGGGCTGGCCTGGATCTTGCGATCCTCCTACTTCAGCCTCCTGAGTGCTGGGATCATAGGCATCCGCCACCATACCCCTTTCTGTGTCCACACTGGGAATCAGGCACTTTGGGGAGCAAGAGGCTGGCCCTGGGTAACCCACAGATTGGGTGTTTACTTCCACCCCCTCACAGCTGCCTCCTCGTCCTAGGTGTGCTGATGTATCGCGAGTACCCCCTGGAACTCTTCATGGCTCAGTGCTACGGCAACATGAGCGACCCCGGCAAGGGGCGCCAGATGCCCGTGCACTATGGCTGCAAGGAGCGCCACTTTGTCACTATATCCTCTCCACTGGCCACGCAGATCCCTCAAGGTCCTGACCTGCCGCACACCCCTCACCATGGGCCCAGCCTTCAGAGCCTGGCCCAGGCCCTGGGAGGCTGTGTCCCCCTGGGGCTAGCGTGACCCCACTCTGGATTTCCCAGACTCTGGTCCCCTTCCCCTCACTGTCCTTGATCATAAGGTAAAAGCCATTATGAGCCCTTGTCCCCACTAGGAAGAGCAGAGAGGAAGTCAGAGGGGAGGGGCAGGTGGGGACAGTGGGCCTTGTCACCTGTAGAGTCCCCAGAGCTCAGCCTAGGTCCCCTCACCACCGTCTGTAGAAAGGGGACCACTCAGGGTACCAGACCTGCACAGGGATTGGACCCCCTCACTGCCCCCTTCTGGTGTTGGGTGGGCCCTCCCAGAGTGACCACCTGAGCGAAGCCCTGAGGGCGGGTTGCGGGTTGTGGCAGCAGTGGGCTGTGGTTGGGGTCTCTCAGCTCACAGCCCTCTTCTTCCCGGGCAGCTGTGGGAGCGGCCTATGCGGCCAAGCGGGCCAACGCCAACCAGGTGGTCATCTGTTACTTTGGAGAGGGGGCGGCCAGCGAGGGCGATGCCCACGCCGGCTTCAACTTCGCCGCCACCCTCGAGTGCCCCATCATCTTCTTCTGCCGGAACAACGGCTACGCCATCTCCACACCCACCTCCGAGCAGTACCGGGGGGATGGCATCGGTAAGGGCCCCCCCCCAGCACCCCACTCCTACCTTGCTCTTTTCCTGTGATATCTGGTACCAGGGAAGGCACAGGAGTTGGTGAGGGAGCCTGTCTGGCTCTCTTCCCTCCCTTCCTCCCTCCCTCTGCCTTCCTGCCCCCCTCTTTGCTTGGGGGCCCTCCCGTCCCCCCCATTTTCCTCATCTGAGCCCTGGGCCCGACGGACCTTCCTCCCATCCCCGCAGCGGCACGAGGCCCCGGCTACGGCATCATGTCCATCCGCGTGGACGGCAACGATGTGTTCGCCGTGTACAATGCCACCAAAGAGGCCCGGCGACGAGCTGTGGCCGAGAACCAGCCCTTCCTCATCGAGGCCATGACCTACAGGTGCCTGCCTTCCTCCCTCTACCCCCCCCCCCCCCCGTCGCTGTCCCCAAAACATGGCCATCATCCTGTGACATCTGTGGCCTGCCTCCCCACTCTGGGAGACCCCTCCTGACTCGGTTCCTCTGTGGCAGGATCGGCCACCACAGTACAAGTGACGACAGTTCGGCGTACCGCTCCGTGGACGAGGTGAACTACTGGGACAAGCAGGACCACCCCATCTCCAGGCTGAGGCACCATCTGCTCAGCCGCGGCTGGTGGGATGAGGAGCAGGAGCGGGCCTGGCGGAAGCAGTCGCGCAAGAAGGTGAGCGCCAGCCTCCGGGCACCCGGGCATGATGCTGTCCATCCTGAGTGTGGACAGTGCAACCAGCCATGTCCTCACAGTCCCTTCATCTTTGAGGAGGGCCCTGGGGCACCCACTTGAGAAGTGGGAGAATTGGGTCCACGTGTGGTGAGACTCCCCCACTCAGAGGCCAGCACCCACCCGCCTCAGCTGAGATTGTAGCCGGGGTGGCACTCCATGGTGAGGGCAGGCCTGGGGTCAGGCAAGGGCCATGCGTCCTGGCCACACCCCGAGGACATCATCCTAGATACGTCCCTTCCATCCTGTGCCCCTGAGCCCACCACTGAGAGACTACAGATCCCTGCACTAGTACAGTGCCAGGCTCCTGGCAAGCTGGCCTGCAAGGATCTGCCTGGTGCCTGCTGGGGATGGGGTGTGTTGGTTGTCCCCTGGCTAAGGTCCCTTAGGGAGGCCAGGCTGTGGGGGGGCCGCAGCCTCCCACCCTCTCATGTCCCCCCCAGGTGATGGAGGCCTTCGAGCAGGCAGAGCGGAAGCTGAAGCCCAACCCCAACCTGCTCTTCTCCGACGTGTACCAGGAGATGCCCGCCAGGCTCCGCAAGCAGCAGGAGGCCCTGGCCCGGCACCTGCAGGCCTATGGGGAGCACTACCCATTGGACCACTTTGACAAGTGAGGCCTCTTGTGCACAGTGGGGAGGGCTGGCCAGCCCCCCACAACGGACTCAGTGGGGAGGCCCCCAGCCAGCCAGACACCGCCTCTACGGCCTCACTCTCATCCCTGCTCTTCCAGGCTGGGCCACTTGGGGGCAGTGTTTGCAGCGGTTCCTAGGCTAGCCTGTTACAGTGCCTTCCCCAGGGGCCGGGCCAGGGCCTTGGCCCGGAAGCCCCTGTTTATCAGGGCTGGCCTCGGGCACAGCTCTGGAGCTTGCCTGGTGAGAGCTGGTCAGCAGATTGAATAAACTGACAACAGTTGGTTCTCTGCCTGCTCTGGTCCCTGCTTTCCAGGAGTTGGGGCACAGGGGTGAATCCAGCATGGTTGGCGTGGCACACCCTGGGCTTCTGCTTTTAGAGATTAAACCAAAGGCTTGCCACATCTGCTTCCCCTGGAAGCTTGCACAAGCCAAGCTGGAGGGTCGGCCTGGCCGATGAAGGGGGGTGGAGACTGCCACCTGCTCTCCTCCCATGGACTGACACAAGCCTGGCCGTGTCCAGGACGCCCATCAGACATGCCCAGCAAGGAAGGGGAGTCTGGTCGTGAGGGTCAGAACTCAGCTGAGCCTCATTCCATTCGGTGGGGATGGGGTTGGGGGGAATCACACACACACACAAAAACAACTCCAGGCCTTAGAGTGGGGAGTGCATTTTTCAAAGACAAGAAAGTAGACAAACTACCTGAGATGGACGCCAATGGCTGACACCTGTAATCCTGGCTACTCAGGAGGCTGAGCTCTGAGGATCACAGTTCAAAGCCAGCCCAGGCAGGAAAGTCCATGAGACTTATCTCCAATGAACCACCAGAAAACTGGAAGTGGTGCTGTGGCTCAAGGGGTGAGCGCTTGCCTTGAGCTGAAGAGTTCAGGGACAGCACCCAAGCCGAGTTCAAGTCCCAGGACAGACCAAACAAACAAAACTGCCAAGTTCCTGTCCAGAAGGGATCCAGGGAAGGTGGGGGAGGGCTGCCATACCGTCTGCATTCTCTCAGTCCCGGAGCTTGGCCTCACGCCTGGGGCCTCAGCACTGGAGCCGGGGGTCCTGCAGCTGCCTCCACAGCCGGATGCTGGTTTGGGGGCTGAGGGGCTGCACAAGCAGCAGGCCTTGGAGTGTGCAGGGGCTCACACCATGGCCTGCTGGCCAGGCTGTGCGGAAGCCTGGGTGGGCCCGGGGCACCAGGCCCAGGGCACGGAAGCAAAGGCCAGTGTAAACATCATCGAAGGGGAAGGGTGCCACACGGCCTGCCGCCTGCAACAGCCAGGGAGCCAGGCGCCCCGCGATCACGTAGCCACCCCCGCTCGTGTAGGCTGGGTAGCTGCCTTCATAGAAGGACTCTGGCACATAGAAGGGTTTTCCTGCATTCCGGAGGGGGTTGGCTTTGGTGAAGACCTCACCCAGGTAGAGACTTCGGGCCCAGGTAGGTGGCAGGGACTGCAGGTGTTCCAGCAGGGCAGGGATGTGTACAAAAGCATCATCCTGAACTTGCAGGACAAAACTGACATCCGGGCAGTGGTGGCCCAGCCAGGCGAACAGCTGCAGGTCTTTGAGCGTCCGGTTGTATGGGACATCCAGGAAGTCCCAGAGCAGCAGGTCCCGGTAGCGCCGGCTCTCCCAGGCCACCAGTGAGCTCAGGTCAGGTCCCCCGCTGCCCAGTGGGGACCCCAGCAGGAAGAGAAGCCGGACCCCAGGAACTGCACCGCCCCAGGTCTCCCTCACTGCCTGTCGTTCTGCAAAACGCCCTGGTTCCGACTTCACCGCCAACAGCAGGTAGGGGGCATCGGTGGCAGAGCAGCCTGCCACGGGGCTGGCTTCCCCAGCGGGCAGCCACCGTGGGAAGCTCCTGCAGGCTGCTGACAGCAAGAAGCGGTGCAAATCCTTGGGGTAGCTGGCAAAGTCGAGGATCTCGGCTGCTGCCGCAGCCCCCCAAGCCTGGCAATCCTCACTGGGCAGCACCCCCAACTGCCATTGCTGCTGGTTCCAGTAAGTGGCGGGCAGTGGGTAGGTCTGGCCCAGGCGGACAGAGAGGTTGGCAGGCAGGGTGGGCTCAGTGCTGGCTGTGGGGCTGGGCAGGGTGTCCCGGGATCCTGGGTAGGCCTTGCCGAGCCGGGGCTCTGACGTCCACTCGATGTACACTTTGAGGCCCAGGAGCGTGAGCAGCGCTGACAGGCAGAGTAGGCACTTGGGGCAGCGCATGACCCGGGCCCGGGCAATCTGCCACCTAGGAAGCTGCAAGGGGGCCACCCAGGGGTGAGGGCTGGGGCCTCCAGAGGGGGCCAGCCAGGCCTGGCCAGCAGCCTCAGTCTCCAGAAGACCCAGCCACTCGCTGACCCTAGGCAGCTGTCCCCTAGGACTCTAGATCAGGGCTCTCCCCCCCCCTTCTCTTGCTTTTCCTTCCTAGAAGCCAGGAGATGGACCTGTCCCCAGCCCCTCCCCGGTGCAGTCGCGCCTTGATGGCCAGCGCCCCACAAGTGAGCTCCTCAGCAGGAGCTGGTGTTAAACTGTAATTCTAACTACTCAGGAAGCTGAGATCGGGAGGACAGAGATTTGAAGCCAACCCGGGCAGGAAAACGAAAAGAAAAATCACCCATGAAGCAGCAAAATGCCGGGCCGTGGGCGTGGGTCAAGTAGTGAAGTGCCAGGCGAGAGAGCAAGAAAAAGCTGACCGAGAGGGAGCCGCGGAGTTCAAGCCCTGGAACTGGCCCAACAAACAAATCGGGGGTGCAGTGGGGGGAGGAACCCAGCCTCACCCCGGGAGCTGGGGGTGGGGGTCCCGGCTCCCCTGTACCCACCTCTGGGTCCGGCGCGGCTCGGGTCGGGCCCTGCCCCGGGGCTGCCTCCGCGCTGCCCCGGCCGGTGTCCGGCTGCGAGTGCGGCGGGGAGGGAGGGGAGGAGAGGGGGGGAGGGAGGGAGCGGGGCCCCAGGGGCCGGGCGGGGCCGGGGCGGGGCCGAGGGCCGGCCGGGGAACGGGAGGCCGGCCCGGGGGACGCGGGCGGGCGTGTTGGGGCTGGCTAACTGCGGGGAGCGTGCTGGGGTGACCGCCGGCGCGCGGGGTCACCCCGCCAGGCCGGAGGGGGGGGCGGGGAGGGCGGGGCCGCCCGGGGCCCTGGAGCACCGAGCGAGTCCCAGAGGGGAAAAGAGGGGGGCGAGGTCTGGGCGGGGCCCGGCCTGGGGGCGCCCCGACGTGCTGAGGGGGCTGGGGGGGGAGGGGATCGGGGCCGGGGGAGGGGTGGGGTGGGGTCAAGAGTCAGCCCGGGAGACCTCGGTTGGGCGGAGGGGGGGGGGGCGATGAGCTGAGGTGAGAGGCGTGGGAAGGGGGAAACTGAGGCCGGGAGAGCAGCTGGGGTTGGGGAGAGGCCGGGAAGGATCCGGAAAGGAAGGGCGCTAGAGGATGCCGGGGTGGGGAGCCCCGGGGTGCGGCCGACCCCGCCGCCACCCTCCCACTGAACAATCCCTCGGTGCCCGCCCCGCCCCGCCCCGGGGCCGCCCCGCCCTCGCCCCGCGCGGCCGCGCGCCGCCGGGCCCGCCCACCCCCGGGGACCGTGGGGTGTCTGCCCGTGTTTATCTTGCGGCCCTCCCGGGGCCCTGACTGTTGGGGCTGCCTGCTGTCTGGGGAGCCTGGGAGTTGGGGGCTGGGGCCTCTGCCTTTCCAGATCTTTCCAGGACCTCGTGGTGGTGGAAGTCAGGGGCCTCACCGAGCCTGGGCACACACCCCCCACCATCCCAGAGAAGGAGATCTGTCCTGAGATCACCCCACAAACCCCCCCAACGTCTGTCGGCCCTGATTTCCTCCCCGCCCCAGCTGTGAATAATGGAGCCCCCCTGCCAGACCCTCCACCCCGCAACAGCTGGAGGAAGGGAGTGAGGAGGAAATGGGGGTGGCTAATGGAATAAGAGCTAGATGGGGAACTCTGCCAGGGACTGGGCTGGGCCAAGCCCACTTCACCCCAGGGCTTAAATAGAGAAGGGTTCAAGGGATCCCTGAGTTCTCCTGGCTCATCTGACTGCCTCCTTTGAGAAACCTCCGCCCTCCCCCAGCTTCTGATTGTGTGTTCCAGCCTGGGTCCAGTCAGGAAGGAGAAGCCAGGCCCGCAGCCGGAACAGGGTTCAGTTCTGAGTGGTTACAGCCGTAACATGCAATTGGGCAATGAGGAGTGGGTGGCTGTGGAGTTTCTCCTGGTGCACCCTAGTTATGAGGATGTGCAGGTGGTGTGATTATTCCTAGGCTAATTAAGCCTTTGCTAACTGTAGGTTTCTGGTGGGTCCAAGTTCCAGTGAAACAAACAAGTAGCTCTTAGAACCACCTCCAGTTGAGCACCTTGGCTCACACCTGTAATCCTAGCCATTAAAGAGGCCTAGGCAGGCAAATCTGACTCTTATCTAACCAATAAGAAAAGCCAGAAGTCTGTGCTGGGAATGTGGCCTAGTGGCCTAGTGGTAGTCTTATGCCTAGATAAGGATCCCCAAAGACCACCAAGGAGCCGAATCCCATGCAAGCACACCAGCCTCGTTTATTACAAGCTCAAGACACACAACCATCACCCACACAGCGGGTCAGAGTTGAGAGCCATGACCCTTCCTTCAGCAGGGTTTTTATAGGGTTTCAGGGACATTCTATACACCATAGCATCACTTAGCAAATCATATCACACCACGGGAAATTAATAAAATAATTCTAAAAGATGATTAGCATCACCAGTGGTAGGAACTGACCAGGGACTGGTGGGTTGGCTGGTTCATGGGGCTGATGCTCTTCAAAATGACTGGATAAAGCAAATGATCTCGGGCCGGGAAGGTGGCTCAGTGGTAGAGCACTTGCCTTGCATGCCTGAGGCCCTGGGTTCGATTCCCCAGCACCCTATAAGCAAAAAGAAAAAAGCCAGAAGTGGCGCTGTGGCTCAAGTGGTAGAGCGTTAGCCTTGAGCTGAAGAGCTGAGGGACAGAGCCCAGGCCCAGAGTTCAGGCCCCACAACCGGACCCAAAAAAAAAAAAAAAAAAAAAGCAGATGATCTCAGCTGAGACCAAGTGGTCTTTAACTTGCAGGAACATTTGGAACTTAGCTGTAGTTAGTGGAATTTACCAGAAAGGGGATTGTTCCTGGAATTTGGGCTCAAAGGGAGTTGCTGATACAGTCCCTGGAGTTTCAGTTATAGTGTCTGAACAGGATGGAATCTAAACCTAAACTAGCTATATTATATATATATATATATAATTTTTTTTTTTGTAGGTCATGGGGCTTGAACTCTGGGCCTGGGCGCTGTCCCTCAGCTCTTCAGCTCAAGGCGAGCGCTCTACCACTTGAGCTACAGTGCCACTGCTGGTTTTCTGGTGGTTTATTGGAGATAGGAGTCTCACGGTCTCTCATGCCCGGGCTGGCTTTGAACCGTGATTCTCAGATCTCAGCCTCCTGAATAGCTAGGATTACAGGCGTGAGCCACCGGCGCCCGGCTATATTATATTTTGTTCGAGCTTCACAGTAGAGTATTTGCCTAGCATGCCTGAAGCCCTGGGTTCGATTCCTCAGTACCCACATACATAGAAAAAAGCCTGGAAGTGGTGCTGTGGCTCAAGTGGTAGAGTGCTAGCCTTGAGCAAAAGAAGCTCTGGACAGGGCCCAGGTCCTGAGTTCAGTCCCCAGGACTGGGGGGTGGAGGAGCAGAAGTCAGGCTGTGGCTGAAGAGGTAGAGTGCCAGCCCTGAGTGGGGGAAAAAAGCTACCAGATAGCACCTGAGTTCAAGCCCCAGTACCAACATACCTACACACGTATCTTTAAATAGTTGAAGGGGTTTCAATTCAGCATGGCTATTGATGAATACAATGCATCTTAAGCAGTGTTGTTCCTTCCATCATTCTGCCCCCCCCCCCACCTTTTTTTTTTTTTTGGCCCATCCTGGGACTTGAACTCAGGGCCTGGGTACTGTCCCTGAGCCTCTTTGTGCTCAAGTCTAGCACTCTACCACTTGAGCCACAGTGCCACTGCTGCTTTTTCTGAGTAGTTTATTGGACTCTCACAGACTTTTCTGCCCAGGCTGGCTTCAAACCTCAATCATCAAATCTCAGCCTCCTGAGTAGACAGGATTATATGCCGGAGCCACCAGCCACCAGCACCGGCTCCCCACCTGTCCCCTTTTTTTCCCTCTGTGGTCATGGGCTTGAACTCAGGCATGTGCACTGTCCTTGAACTTTTTGCTCTAGGCTAGTGCACTACCACTTTGAGCCATAGTGCCACTTCCAGTTTTTAGATGGGTCATTGGAGATAAGAGTCCCACGGACTTTGCTGCCTGGGCTGGCTTTGAACTGTGATTCTCAGATCTCAGCCTCCTGAGTAGAAAGGATTACAGGTGTGAGCCACCAGCTCCCAGCCTATTTTTGTTTCTCTTTGACACAGGGTCTTGGCTGTGTTAGCAAAAGGCTCAGGCTGGCTTTGAACATCCTGTCTTCTTGGTTCAGCCTCTCAAGTGCTGGGACCTTGTTTTTGTCAGTCCTTGGTTTTGAACTCAGGGCTTGGGTGCTCTCCCTAAGCCTTTGTGTGCAAGGCTCGTACTCTACCACTTGAGCCACAGCTCTAATTCTGTTTTTTTTTGTTTTTTTTTTTATGGTTAATTAGAGATCAGAGTCTCACAGACTCCTCCCCCAGCTGGCTTCAAATTGTGATGAGTAGCCAGGATTACAGACATGAGCCACTGCAGCCTGGTCTTGTATTTTGAGTCCAACGTGACCTGGGCTAGCCTTGAACTCATATAACATGCCCACCTTCTCCATCCCAAGAAGGAGTATTGTCTTTTCAGTGTGTGAGCTACTGTCTTGGGTGAACACCTGTCCTAGAACAAGGTGAGATTTGACGTGTGTGTATAACAGGCCTCTTGTCAGCAGGGGGCGCTGGTGAGTGTGGAGGTGGGGGCATTGCAGATGAGGTGTGGCAGGTTTTCAGGCACAGGAGAGGAGGACAGCAAAATGTGTGTGTGTATGTGTGTAAGTTTCCATTAGGTACCAGAGAACTTTGGGGACCCAGCAAGTGTGTGTGTGTAGGTTTCCATTAGGTACCAGAGGACTTTGGGGATCCTGAGGCTGCTGCATGCAGGGATTTCTAGCATTTTCTGTCCCATTAGCCAGGAACACAGTGCTGTGCTCAAATCCAAAGGCTCAATCAGACCAATCCTAGGACTCCAGGTCCAGTCAAGAGGAGGAAAAAAAGGGCTGGGAAGGTGGCTCAGTGGTAGAGCGCTAGCCTTGAGCTGAAGAGCTGAGGGACAGTGCCCAGGCCCAGAGTTCAGGCCCCACGACCAGACCCCTCCCCCCCCCCCCAAAAAAAAAAGGAGGAAAAAAAAAGATTCAGTAATTTAAATGGGGAAAGTTTAATATATAGGATTATTGACTTCAACAGCAAATTGGAACCATGATGGATTCACTGGTAAAGTGCCTCGGAACTGACTGGAAATCTATCTGGGATTCTGGAGAGCTCTGGTGTCCCCCTCATCCTCCCACACCCCATGAGGGAGCTGAGGTAGAGGTGTCAGAGGATGCTGAGGACCATCTGAGACCCTGAGAAGCTGTGAGCTGTGGGTATTGGGGATTCCATGCTTCTTCCCTGAATGGTTCCCCAGCACTTTCTCCCAACCAAGCTCACTGTATATCTGGCAAAGAAATACAGCACTTTCTCCCAACCAAGCTCACTGTATATCCGGCAAAGAAATACTCCAAAGGCCCAGCTCCATCTTCACAGAGCAGACAAACAAGGACAGGCCCTTTGTGGGGCCATGGCTGTGCACCTGGTGTTGTTCAAGGTTCCTGCAAGTGATGGCTCAGGGGAACCATTTGGGGGAGCCACTAGATGAGGGTGGGGAACCACAGAGCCCCCTGCAGCTTTGCTGTGAAGACAGCCTGACAGATGAGAGCCAGGACCAATAATCCCATCCTCTCTCTCCCTCTCTCTCTCTCTCTCTCCCTCTGATCTGCCAGTACCTGGTGCTGCATAAACCTCACGAAGCCACAGTGACACACTGGACATCACACAGCCCTCTGAGGCCTAGCTGGAGTGGGCTGTGGACTGAAGGCTAGACTGGACGGGACTGGGTGTGTCCCCTGGCTGCAGGTCCTGGGCCCAGCCGGCCCCTACCACCTCGCAGTGCGGCAGCATCTCCTCCACCAGGATGTGAGTGAGGCCGGGGTGGGACACAGCAGGGAGGTCCGAGATGTCTAATCGGCGGAGGTTCCTGGAAGAAGGCAAGGAGGGCAGTGAGGCCAGCCCTGGTGTGCACGCGTACACATGGGTGGGGGTCCTGAGCCTCATCTCAACCCCCAGATTCCCAGCTTCATAAAACCTTTTTCTTTTCTGGTGCTGGTCTTGGGGCTTGAACTCTGGGCCTAGGTGATGTCCTTGAGCTTCTGTGCCCAAGGCTGGTGTTCTACCACTTGAACCACAACTCCATTTCTGGCTTTTTTTTGGTGGTTCATTGGAGATAAGAGTCTCAGGAACTTTCCTGCCGAGGCTGGCTTTGAACCACAATCCTCAGATCTCAGCCACCTGAGTAGCTAGGGCTGGCTTCAAACCGTGAGCCACAGATCTCAGCCTCCTGAGCAGCTAGGATGACAGGCATGAGTTATCGGTGCCTGGCCATATTCAAACTAAGTCTACAGCTGGTTAAGGACATGAAATCCACTGTTAATCACAAATACGGCTGTTGGGTCCAACTGTTCTGCTGCCGTGCAAACAGCGTGGCATGGCCTGTAATCCTAGCTACTTAGGAGGCTGGGACCTGAGGATCGAGGTTCAAAGCCAGCCCAGGCTGGCTCTTATCTCCAATAAACTATTCAGAAAAAGCCAGAAGTGAGGCTGTGGTTCAAGTGGTTGAGTGTTAGCCTTGAACAAAGAAGCTCAGGCCCAAGTGACTGCTCCCTTGTGCTCACACCCCTGGGCTGTGGCGGAGGGAGGGGACATGGGGACCGCCCAGTAGCTCTCCTCCTCACTCTCCACTGAATCAGTGCTAGGCAGGAGTGGGCTTGGCATGGTGCCAGCCTGGCCTGAGGTCTCACTGGAGGTGGTGGAGGCAGGCGAGGCCCCGTTCGGAGACTCGGGGACACCCGGCCAGCGACAGCTCCTGCAGCGAGCCGGCCAGCGGGTAGAGACGAGTGAGGCACCAGTCATCCACGTGGGGACAGCGCTGCAGGGACAGGGAGCGGAGCTCCTTCAGGAGCACTGCAAGGAGGCAGAAGGCTGGGGTCATCAGGGGTCCTTTGGGGAAGCCCCGCGTCCCTTCCCTACCGCCCACTCCCTCCTGGGCTGCCCGCTCACGGATGTGGTCCAGGCCTTCGTAGTTGATGATGCAACCGCTGACATCCACGGCCTCTACGGGTACCGAGTGCAGATCGCCTAACAAGGGAGAGATCCAGCCATGCTTGCTGGGCCGGATCCACTCTTGGCCCTGGAACCTGGAAGGATAGGGAGGGAAGGTCAGAGGTGCCCACAGTGCCCCATTGAAGGGGCTGGTGTCCTGTGTGGTCCTGTGACCATGGGATGCATCACACACCAGCACCCAGGGCCCAAGAGATGCTGGATAAGAACACATCCTCCCAGATGGCCAAATGACCCCTCCGGTCCCTTCCCTCTGTCCCAAACCCAAGATGTTGCTTAACAGGCCTCCAGGAACCAATGGGAGCCAAAGTCTTTTTTGTTGAGGCCCAGTCTAGGACTGTGATCCTGCCAATCTCTACCTGCCTCAGTAGCTGAGACTACAGACAGGAGCCACTTTACTCAGCAAGAAAGACTATCTTGGGGGGGCTGGGAAGCTGGCTCAGTGGTAGAGTGCTTGCCTTGCATGCATGAGGCCCTGGGTTCGATTCCTCAGCACCACATAAGCAGAAAATGCCAGAAGTGGCGCTGTGGCTCAAGTGGTAGAGCGCTAGCCTTGAGCTGAAGAGCTGAGGGACAGTGCCCAGGCCCAGAGTTCAGGCCCCACAACTGGCAAAAAAAAAAAAACTGTCTTGCCAGGCAGTGACTCACGCCTGTCATCCTAGCTACTCAGGAGGCTGAGATCTGAGGTTCGCAGTTTGAAGCCACTGCAGAAGGAAACGTGGTAAGACTTTTATTTCTAAGAAACTACTCAAAAAAGCTGGAAGTGGTGCTGTGGCTCAAGTGGTAGAGTGCTAGCCTTGAGCAAAAGCAGCTCAGGGACAGCGTTCAAGCCCCATGACAGACAAAAAAAAAAAAAAGAGCCGGGTGCTGGTGGCTCACGCCTGTAATCCTAGCAACTCAGGAGGCTGAGATCTGAGGATCGAGGTTAAAAGCCAGCCAGGGCAGGAAAATCTGTGAGACTCTTATCTCCAATAAACCACTCGAAAACAAGAAGTGGCAAGAAGTGGCGCTGTGGCTCAAGCCATAGAGCGCTCATCTTGAGCTGAAGAGCTGAGGGACAGCCCAAGCCCAGAGTTTAAGCCCCACAACCAACAACAACAAAAAAAGACTCTCTTTCTCTCTCTTCCCCTCTTCTCCCCCCCCCCAGTTCTGGGGCTTGTCCCTAAGCTTCCTTTGCTCAAGGCGAGTACTCTGCCACTTGAGCCAAAGCGTCACTTCTGGCTTTTTCTGTGTATGTAGTGCTGAGGAATTGAACTCAGGGCTTCATGCATACTAGGCAAGCACTCTACCACTGAGCCACCTTCCCAGCCCAGAAAAATTCTTTTGAGATGGAGTCATGCTATGTGTCCCAGGTGGGTTACTGAACTCTTGAGCTCAAGAAATCCTTCCCACCCCTAACCTCTCCTTCCTGAGTATCTGGGACTACAGGTTTGTGCCACCCTTCCCAGCTGGCTAACTTTATTGAACACATTTGCTTTGTTATACCTCCTTACAAAGGTTTAGAGGGCAAAAAATCCCCCCCCCCTTTTTTTTTGTTGGTCATGGGGCTTGAACTCTGGACTTGGGTGCTGTCCCTGCACTCTTCAGCTCAAGGTGAGCACTCTACCGCTTGAGCCACAACACCACTTCCGGTTTTTGAGTGGTTTATTGGAGATAAGAGTCTCACGGACTTTCTTGTCCAAGCTGACTTTGAACTGTGATCCTCAGATCTCAGCCTTCTGAGTAGCTAGGATTACAGGCGTGAGCCACCAATACCCGGCAAAAATCCCAATTTTTATGACACATCTACAAACACTGGCCCTTTTTCTTTTCTTTTGTTGCCCTTTTTCTTTTCTTTTCTTTCTTTTTTCTTCTTTCCTTTCTCAGTCTTGGGGCTTGAACTCAAGGCCTAGGTGCTGTCCCTGAGTTGTTTTGTTTTGTTTTGTTGGGGTTTTTTTTGCCAGTCTTGGGGCTTGAACTTACCACTTGAGCCATAGCACCACTTACGGCTTTTTCTGTTTATATGGTACTGAGGAATTGAACCCAGGGCTTCATGCATGCTAAGCAAGCACTCTACCACTAAGCCACATTCCCAGCCCCATGTCCCTGAGTTCTTTTGCTCAAAGCTAGAGCTCTACCACTTTGAGCCACATCTCCAGTACTGGTTTTCTGGTGGTTAATTAGAGATAAGAGTCTTACAGACTTTCCTTCCTTGGGCTGGCTTTGAACTACAATTCTCAGATTTCAGCCCCCTTAGTACCTACCCATCCCATTTTATTATAGACAAAACAGAAGCCCAGGAACAAACCCTCTGCCACATGGCCACTAGGTGGCAGTGGGGAGCTCACTGCCTCCCAGTGACTGCCCAGGCCTTAGGGATCCCTGCCCCCTCCCTGCAATCTGAAACCTTTGTCTTACTTGACTGCACCTCCCAGCTTCAGGACGAAGTAGGCACCTGTGACATAGGGGCCATAGTGCTCCTTCAGGGCGAGGAAGGATCTGCAGAGAGAACCAGAGCAAAGATTAGGACTGGAAAACCCCAGGGTTCCTTCCGGCATGCCAGGTGTCTGGGACGCCCAGCAAACACAGTAGCCTGGTTGCAAGTCTTTACTGAGAGTTTACTAAAATGCTAGTATTCTAGTATAAGGGCTAAGCCTTAGTCCTTGGAGATTTTGTGTGTGTGTGTGTGTGTGTGTGTGTGTGTGCAAGTACTGGGACTTGAACTCAGGGCCTTCAACTCTCATTGGGCTTTTTCCATTGACACTTGAGCCATGCCTCCAGTCCAGAGGTTTTTTTTTTTTGATGGCTCATTGGAGATAAGAGTCTTACAGACTTTACTACCTGGGCTAACTGTGAACTATGATCCTCATATCTCAGCCTCCTGAGTAGCTAGGATGACATGGGGTGCCCCAGGGGTGCCCAAATGTGAAATGTGAACTGGTCACATTTGGAATATTCTATTACTGCCAGACTAGTTGTGAAGGGCAGAGAAGCCAAGAAAGGGGGAGGGGGTAAGAGGTGGGGAGGAGGGGGGAAGACTCTTATATTTGGGCTAAACAAATTTGGTGGAAGGTGGTACCCATTCCTGGAATGAGCACATTTTCTTTTTATTTGTTTTGCCAGTCCTGGAGCTTGAACTCAGGGCCTGGGCGCTGTCCCTGAGCTTCTCTTGCTCAAAGTTAGCATTCTACCACTTGAGCCACAGTGCTCACTTCTGTCGTTTTCTGTTTATGTGGTGCTGAGGAATCAAACCCAGGGCTTCAAGCATGCTAAGCAAGCACTTTGCCACTAAGCCACATTCCCAACCTGAACACACTTTTTTAAGGGAGAAATGAACATTGGTTTTAGTCATCCTAGGGCTGAGATTCCAGCTACACCCCCGACTGCAGCTGGTAAGAGAGGAGCTTGAAGGAGGAGGAACCTTTTACAAAGCTGTGGGCTGGAGCTGAAGTTGGCAGAGGAAGTGGGGGGGGAAGGGAGGAAAGACCTGCCAGTGGCACGGGCAGGAGCTGGACTCCAGCTGGGTGGTCCTAGCCCCAGGGTCTCCACCAGGCCTTCCAGGCCTCAGGTTCTCACCGATTTTTCCTCTGCACCTTCAAAATCTGCCTCCGCAGCAAGTACTCCCTCAGGGCCTCCATGTCGTAGAAGTAGTCAGACAGGAATTGTAGGAGAGTCCTTTTCTTCTTCTGATTGCTCTCTGGGGCGACCACCTGACTCAGACCTTGGAGGCCTCTGGAATTCTTACACAGTTCTGAGGCCACCAGGCGTTGGAACTAAGGAGGACAGGAAAGGAGGAGTTGAACCTGAAGCAAGGTTACGTTTTTTTTGCTCCATAAACCTAACCTTAATCCCCTGCTTGTGTGTGTGTGTGTGTGTGTGTGTGTGTGTGTGTGTGTGTGTGTAATAGGGCTTGAACTCAGGGCCTGGACGCTGTGCCTGAGCTGCTTTTGCTCAAGGCTAATGCTCTACCACTTGAGCCCTAGTTCTACTTCCAGCTTTTCTGGTGGTTCACTGGAGATAAAGATTCTCACATACTGTCCTGACTGGGTTGACTTTGAACTGTGATCTGCACATCTCAGCCTCCTGAGTAGCTAGCATTATATTTTCCTCAAATTATTTTTTCTTCCTCTTCCCTCTTTCTCCCTCCTTCCCTCCCCTCTTCCCCCTTCTCCTCCTCCTCCTGTCATAGGGCTTGAACTCAGGGCCTGGGCCCTGTCTCTGAGCTCTTTTGTTCAAAGCTAGCACTCTACCACTTTGAGACACAGTCCCACTTTTTTTTTTTTTTTGAGGGTTTTGTGAGGGTTAATTGGAAATAAGACTTTCCTGCCTGAGCTGACTTTGAACCATGATCCTTGAGTCTGAGCCTCAGGTGTAGCTCTAGGATTACAGGTGTGGCCACCTGTGCCTGGCCTTTAAAAACAAAACCTCAGGGATTCACCTTTCCGAGGCAGGTACTTTATCAATTGAACCACTCTGCCAGCCTAAGTTCTTCCTTTAATTAACCCTAAATTTTCTCTTGAATTTAGACAAACATTCTTGCATTTCCCAGGTTCTTTGGTTTAATTTTCTTCCAAAGCCGCCGCCTTTTTCTTTCCAAATCATTTTTATGATTTTTTAAAAAAAATTCTCACAAATTCAACCCTAAACATTACCGAATTCTCCCTGAGATCTTCCTGAATGACTCATTTCCTGCCTCCTCAAAACACAGGTCAGGTAAGGGCCCTACATCTGTAAACGCTGCCACTGGGGAGGTAGAAATTGGAGGTTTGAGGTCATCCCAGGCGTAACGTTATAGAGACTCTCATCTCAGCAAAATAAGCTTGGGTGTGGTGGTATACACCCGTGGTCTCAGCTGTGTTGTACTGCCTTAGGTTGGTGGGTCGCAGTCCAGGGTAGTATGGGGGAAAATTCAGGACCCTATGTAAAAAGCTTTTGCTCGGAGCATGGCTCGTGTGTTTCTTAGACAAGTACCTGGCCCTGAGTTTTAAACACCCAGTACAGTCAAAAACACAAAAATTTCCATTAGTTTTTTGGTGCTGGAGATGGGACCGAATCTTCCATGCGAGGCGAGTAATGCCAAATTCACCTACCTACTGCTCAAGCCTTCAACCCTTCCTGTCTTTGGGTTTTCAACACAATTCTGGTGTTCGTCCCCTCCCGACTCCCACCCCTACCCCGCCTCCCAGACTCTCATCCAATCATTTCCCAGAATCATTCCCTTCCGGTCCAACCCTCGCCTGCTTATTGGTTCCCTGTAGAGCCGAATCCGTCCCTCCGATTGGCTGCGCGTGTCTCTTCGGCACCACACCCTCACAGTCATTGGCTACTCCCTGCCAAGTTCCCGCCCACTGTTACTGTCGCTCCTCTTGCCAGCCGCACCGTCGGGATATCTCGGCCCCGAGGAACCGCAGGTGCCCACGCCCGGTGCAGGGAGATTCAGGGAGGCGCAGGCGGATGCTGCTGCTTTCTGGCGGCGAGGGCCCTGAAGGAAAGGCTGCAGGGGGAGAACTTAGGTTTGGGGAACGCTAGGTCACCTACCGCTCTGGGCGCCGCCATCTTGCACCCATAAACGGGAAGGGGCGGGGATTCCAAAGGCCACGTGGTTCAGTCCGGTAGGTCTCTTAGGCCCCGCCCCTCAGCTTTCCAGCCCTCCTCTTAAAGGAGCACTCACCCTTTATGCGTCTTGTGTTGAGGGATTACTTTGAGCGCCTTTCGTTTTTTTAAATCCTTTCTCTCTCTCTTTTTTTTTTTCTTCCTTCCTTCTTTCTTTTTATCTTTGTTCGGGTCCTAGGGCTTGAATGCAAAGCCTGGCTGCTGTTCCTTCATCTTTTTAATTTAAGGCTGGTGCTCTACCCCTTGAGCCACAGTTCCACTTCCAGCTCTTTGGAGGTTAATTGGAGAAAAGCCTCTCAGGGACTTTCCTGTCCAATCTGGCTTTGAACTGCTTTCCTCAGCTCTCAGCATCCTGAGTAGCTCTTGGGTTAAATGATTACTTTGAGCACCTTTCCACCTTTATTTTCTTTCTCTATCTCTCTGTCTTTCTCTCTCTCTTTGGTGTGGGTCCTAGGTCCAGGGCCTGGCTGCAGTGCCTTTGTGCTCTTTTTCCTTAAAATTGGTGCTCTACCACTTGACCTACAGTTCTGCTTCCAGATTTTTGGTGGTTACTTGGAGAAAAGCCTCTCTTTGGGCTGGGGATGTGGTTTAGTGGTAGAGTGCTTGCCTAGCATGCATGAAGCCCTAGGTTCAATTCCTCAGTACCTCATAAACATAGAAGGGCAGAAGTGGTGCTGTGGCTCAAGTGGTGGAGTGCTAGCCTTGAGCAAAAGAAGCTCAGAAACAGTACCCAGGCCCTGAGTCCAAGCCCCAGAACTGGCAAAAAAAAAAAAAAAAAAGACTTTCCTCTTGAGGGAAAAAACTCAGGGACAGCACTCTGCATTCAAGCCAACCAACATTAAAAAGAAAGATTATTCTCTTTAAGTTCTGGAAGTTAGAAGTAGCTAGGATTACAGGCATGAACACTCTTTCTGGGTTAGATTCCTGACCTTCAGATTTTTATTTATTTATTTTGTCAGTCATGGGGCTTGAACTGGGCTTGGGTGCTATCCCTTAGCTCTTCAGCTCAAGGCCAGTGCTCTAACTGCTTGAGCCACAGTGCCACTTCTAGTATTTTTCTAGTGGTTTATTGGAGATAAGAGTCTCACAGACTTTCCTGCCCTGGCTGGCTTTGAATTGTCAGGATCCTCAGATCTCAGGCTCCTGAGCACCTAGGATTACAGGCGTGAGCCACCAGTGCCCGGCTGACCTCCAGAACTTTAAGAGAATAATCTTTTTTTTTTTTTTTTTTTTGTCAGTCATGGGTTTGAGCTCAGAGGCTGTGCACTGGTCCTGATCTCTTTTGTTCAAGGCTAGCGCTCTATGACTTTGAGCTACTGCGCCACTTCCGGTTTCCTGGTAGTTCACTGGAGTCACCAGTGGCTCATGCCTGTTACCCTAACTACTGAGGAGGGTGAGATTTGAGGATTGTAGTTTGAAGCCAGGCTGGTCAGGAAAGCCTGTAAAACTCTTATTTCCAATAAGCTACTCAGAAAAAGCTGGAAGTGCCATGGTGGCCTAAGTGATAGTGTTAGCCCTTTGCAAAAGATCTCAGGGACAGTGCCCAAGCCCTAAGTTCAAGCCCCAGGACCAGCCCTCCCCCTCCCCCCCCCCCCCCCCCAAAAAAAAGAGATCATGGACTTTTCCTGCTCAGGCTGGCTTTAAACCTTGATCCTCAGATTTCAGCCTCCTGAGTAGCTAGGATTACAGATGTGAGCCACCAGCCCCTGGCAAGAGAATAATCCAGTGTTTTGTTTAAAGCTGGTAAGATTATGATTTGTTACAGTGTCAGCAGAAGTGGGTCCAGTGGGGTAAGTTCCAGTTGAGACCAGGCCTTCATGGAGAGTTCTATTCTGGCCATATTGTCTTTGAAATCCCTGAGATCATTTTGAGACCTTAGCATGCTTAGTTAGGGTCTTGAGCTCTAGAAGGCTGTCAGCATTAAGTCAGGGGTTTGGAATCTATTACATGTCCATGGTGGGTTTTATTTTATTTGTTTTGTGCAGAGATAACAACTACTGCTGCTGTTGCAGCCGCCACCTCCTCCTCTTCTTCTTCTTCTTCTTCTTCCTCTTCCTCTTCTTTGTCAGTCATAGGGCCTGGGCACTGTCCTTCAGCTCTTCACTCAAGGCGAGTGCTTGCTCTACCACTTGAGCCACAGCGCCACTTCCAGTTTTCTGGTGGTTCATTGGAGATGAGTCTCACGGACTTTTCTGCTCAGGCTAGCTGTGAACTGTGATCCTCAGATCTCAGCCTCCTGAGTAGCTAGGATTACAGACGTGAGCCACCAGCCTCTGGCCCTGAGATAACTTCTTGCTGTTCAATCCAGGCTGACCTCAAACTCCTGATCCCCCTGATTCCCCCTCCCAAACACAGGGATATAGGAATGCACCACTGTGCCTGGTTTATTGAAGGATTTTTTTTAACACCTTGGGCTTGAAAGAAGGGTCTATACCCGTCAATGACTGCAGTACTTTCCAGTTTTTTCCACAGTAGGACCATCTTGACAGGGCCAATAACCTCAGTCAAGTTCAGAGGCAGTGGAATTGTTAGTTCTCCTACAGCCAGAAGCCTGGACATGGAACATTCTGGTAAAGAAGCATCCATGGCATGGCCTGAGCCCCCCCCCCCAAAAAAAAAAAAAGCAAGGGTTGGCACTGGTGGTTCATGCCTGTAATCCCAGGTGGCTGAGATCTGAGGAGCACAGTTCAAAGCTAGCCAGTTTAGGAATCTGTAACACCAGAAAACCAGAAGTGGTTCTGTGGCTCAAATGGTAGAGCACTCACCTTGATTGAAGAGTTCAGGGACAGTGCCCAGGCCCAGAGTTCAAGCCCCATGACCAAAAAATAAATAAATAAAACAAGCAAGGTCAGAGCTGTGAGCAAGTCAAGAGCTTCAGGGGAGAAAGTTCAGTGAGGGAGGCTGAAGTGTGGAGGCTGCAGAGGTGGGAGGAGCCAGCAGAAACAGGTAATCTAACAAGACACCGAACAGCCAGTGCTGAGGAACGCGTGGTCAGCAGATTCTCCCTCAAGAATGGACTTTGGGATGTTTCTGCCAGTTCTTCCCCCAGCTGCCCTTTCCTCCCTCCCAATCCACAACTCTCCAGGGACTGGGTCACCCTGGACCTTGCTACTTCCTGCTCTGGCAGTCCCCTCTCAGACCCGATGGAGCTATGGATACAGCTGAAGCAAGCTGGCCTAGAGCCCTCAGGGCTCGGCCCACCTCCCCCTGCCCTGAGGGAACCCCCACCAGAGGAGAGCTTGAGCCAGACACTGCTGTCACCAGGGCCAGACCGTGAAGAAGCCCAGGAGAGCCTGCAGTGGATCTGGGAGGAGCTGGTGAGTGACCAGGCTTGGAAGGACAGGAGAGAGGGGGGCAGGGAAATGAATGAATAAGTAGAAATAGAAAGGGCCAGAGATTAATCAGGGGCTTCCGCGCACCTGTCATCCCAGCTTTTGGGAGGCTGAGGGAGGAGGATCTTGAGGCCAGCCAGGGCTACATGATGAAAGCCTATCATGAACTACAAACACAAGTGCACAGATGGGCTGGGAATGAGGCTTAGTGGTAGAGTGCCTGCATAGTATGCATGAAGCCCTGGGTTCAATTCCTCAGTACCACATAAGCAGAGAAAGCCAGAAGGGGTGCTGTGGCACAAGTAGTAGAATGTTAGCCTTGAGCAAAAGAAGCTTAGGGACAGAGCCCAGGCCCTGAGTTCAAGCCCCAGGACTGGCACAAAAAAAAAAAAAACAAAAAACAAAATGAGGAGGAAGAAGAAAAGGTCAGAGATTGAAGACCAAAGTAGAGAATGAGGCTGAGATAGAGGGAAAAGTGGAGACATAGAATGAGAGATAGGAATGGACCCAGAGATGGGGTGGAAATTAGAGCAAGAGCAGGGGCAGACAGATCAGAGAAATAGAGATCATGAGCAATTTGAAGAAGAAAGTGTCACTGATGAATGAGGGACAAATTCCTGCCTGGGACCCCTGGTGGCCTGCCTATCTATGGTGCTCTTCTTCTTGGCAGGGCAGCCTACGCAGAATGGATATCCAGTTGCTGGGCCAGCTGTGCAGCCTGGGGCTGGAGATGGGAGCTCTTCGGGAGGAGCTGGTTGCCATCCTAGAAGAGGAGGAGGAGGTCTATGAAGAGGAAGAAGAGGAGGAGTCTCAGGAGAAGAGGGAGGAAGCACACTTAGGGGTCTTCGGCCTGGCCACTCGCCTCCCTGACTTTGAGATGACTATCTGAGGTGCAGGTCAGATCACATTCGGAATCTCTGAAGATGACCATCTAGGCTGTGGGCCCAGTGGCATGGGTGGGGCTTGGTTTGCAGATGTGGTGGATGGGATTTGCTTAGAGTTGTGATGGGTGGGGTTTAGTTGCAGATTTGGTGGGCAGGGTCTGGTTGCAGCTGAAGTGGGCCCGGGTTTGGTGGCGTTTTGAGGTGGGTGGGGCTTGGGTGCAGGTGAGATGGGCGGAGTTTTAAGTGGGTGGGGGCTTGGTTACAAGTGACGTGGGTGGGGTTGGTTGTAGATGAGGTGGCAGGAGATTGGTTGCAGGGCACAGGAATTCAGGTGTGGTTGGGAAATCAAGCCTTTGGAAGGTCAGCACCCCGGTGGCCACCAGCCAAAGGTTGGCTCTGGAGCACTTAAAACATGTCTGGAGATGTGCCAATATGGTATAAGAAATTAAAAAAACAATGGTTATATATTGGGATGGCAATATTTTGAATGTATTAGCATCAAAGCATTGGCCATTTTACCTTTTGTTTCCAGGTGGGACTGGGATTTGAACTCAGGCCTCTCCTGCCTTGCTAGGCAGGTGCTCTACCACTTGAGCCACGCCCCCAGAGCTGTCATTGTGATTTTGAGTTGCATCATCCACACAGGTGAAGGAAAGAGTCTTCGCACCTGTCAGGTTCTCCTGTTTATTTTTTGCCCCAACTCGGAGCCTGTTGCACACTGTGCAAATGCTGTCCCGTGGAGCGACTCCTCTCGCCCCCCCTCCCGCTTCAACAACTGGAATGACCACGTTCCCTCCCCGTGTGCTTCCATTCCCAGGGTCTGAAAAGACTGCCTGGAAGTAGACGTGGTGCAGGCGTGTGACAGCGCCACCTGCGGGAGACACAGAGCGCGTGCAGGGCGGCCTCTGGGCACTGCGTGCCACTGCTTGCTCTTCCTCCTTCCTCTTTCCCTCCTTCCCTCCCTTCAAGTGTTACAGTGCTTGAGTTCAAGCCCTAGGACCGAGATGGGGGAGAGGGATGGGGGAGAAGACTTGGAGCGCCAGGCTCACCAGCCGTTCTCCAGTTCGTGGTGGTCAGCACCATGGACAGCGCCGTTGGCCCTCCTGCCCGCAGGCTCTGCAGCCAGGAGCAGCTGGAGAGGACATCACAGCTGCAAGAAACACGCGCTGAGGAAGTTGTTACAGGGAAGATTGGAGTCTCCTATATGACTTCTGCCCTGCGTGTCCTCCGAGCGTGGAGATGGCTGGGAAGATGGCTGCAGCCCCAGCCTGGCCTTGCAGGGACTGAGCCTGCTCCAGATGCATGGTGAATGTTTCCGTCCCAAGATTCAGTTGTCAGGGGCATGGCTCAGGGGTAAAGTACCTGCCAAATATAGGCGACTCTGTACTCACCAGCAATGCCAAGCAAGCAAGTGAACAAACAAATGTATCAATAAATCCTCTAAGATTCCAGAACACTGCCACTGCCTTAAAAAATGACGGGAAGGGGCTGGGAAGGTGGCTTAGTGGTAGAGTGCTTGCCTAGCATGCATAAAGCCCTGGATTTGAGGTCTCAGTACCACATAAACAGAAAAACCCAGAAGTGGCGCTGTGGCAAAGTGGTAGAGTGCTAGCCTTGAGCAAAAGAAGCTCATGGCCAGTACCCAGGCCCTGAGTTTAAGACCCAGGACTGGCAAATTTTTTTTTTAAAAATGATCTGGGTACTGGTGGCTCACACTTGTAATCCCAGCTACTCAGGAGGTTGAGATCTGAGGATTGTGGTTCTAAGCCAGCCTGGGTAGGAAAGTCTGTGAGAGGGGCTGGGAAGGTGGCTCAGTGGTAGAGTGCTTGCCTTGCATGCATGAGGCCCTGGGTTCGATTCCTCAGCACCACATAAGAAAAAAGCCAGAAGTGGCACTGTGGCTCAAGTGGTAGAGCGCTAGCCTTGAGCTGAAGAGCTGAGGGACAGCGCCCAGGCCCAGAGTTCAGGCCCCACGACCAGGCCAAAAAAAAAAAAAAAGTCTGTGAGACTCTTATCTGTAACAAACCACCAGAAAACCAAAAGTGGCACTGTGGCTCAAGAGGTAGAGCGCTAGCCTTGAGCTGAAGAGCTGGGGACAGCACCCAGGCCCAGAGTTCAAGCCCCATAACCGACAAAAAAAAAAAAAAACATACCAATTCCCTTACTTATGTAACTGTAACCCCTCTGTATATGACATTTACAATGAAATTTAAAAAGTGCTAAGGGGCAGCGCTCAGGCCTGGAGTTCAAGTCCCAGGACTGGCAAAGAAACAAAGCAAGAAAGGAAGGAGAGAGAGAGACAGAGACAGAGACAGAGAGAGAGAGAATTTGGCTTACACCAGTAATCCTAGCTATTCAGGAGGCTGAGATCTGAGGATTACAGTTTAAAGCAGCCCACACAGGAAAGTCCATGAGACTCTTTATCTCCAATTAACCACCAGAAAACTGGAAGTAGTGCTGTGGCTCAAGTGGTAGAGCACTAGGCTTGAGCTGAAGAGCTCAGGGACAGGGCTCAGGCCTAGAGTTCAGGCCCCACCACCAACAACAAAACAAACAAACAAAAAGTGTTCTGCAGTTCTTATTAGGAGTCTATCATTAATATCTTATCCTTGAGATACTGCCTCCACCTAGTGGCCACCATGTACATGTAGAGTTTTTGAGTTCAACTCTGGATGGATTGTTTTAATCACTTGTGAAGAAATCTCTGCGAATGGACATTGCCTGTGAGAATTTCAGTATTTGCCATGTTTCTTCCTGGAAATCTTTTTTCTTCTTTTTGGCTGGTCCTGGAGCTTGAACTCTGGGTTTGGCCACTGTCGCTGTGCTTCTTTTACTCAAGGCTAGCACTGTACCACTTGAGCCACAGCATCACTTCCAGGTTTTTCTGTGATTAATTACAGATAAGTCTCCCAGATTTTCCTGCTTGCCTAGCTTCAAACTGTGATCCTTATATCTCATTCTCCTGAGTAGCTAGGATTACAAATGTGAGCCACAGGTGCCCAGAGCCTTTCTGCAAATCTTGCTCAAACATGCTTTCCTGTCTGTGTAAAGTACCCATGCTGTCTGGTTACTGCTGCTAAAATATTCAGGGAGGGCTGGGAATGTGGCTTAGTGGTAGAGTGCTCATCTAGCATGCATGAAGCTAGGATTACAAATGTGAGCCACAGGTGCCCAGAGCCTTTCTGCAAATCTTGCTCAAACATGCTTTCCTGTCTGTGTAAAGTACCCATGCTGTCTGGTTACTGCTGCTAAAATATTCAGGGAGGGCTGGGAATGTGGCTTAGTGGTAGAGTGCTCATCTAGCATGCATGAAGCCCTGGGTTTGAGTCCTCAGTACCATATAAACAAAAAAACCCAGAAGTGTCCTTGTGGCTCAAGTAGTAGAACACTAGCCTTGAGCAAAAGAAGATCATGGACAGTGCCCAGGCCCTGAGTGCAAGCACCATAGCAAATAAATAAATAATAGGGAACAGTTCCAACTGCAGATACAAGGTGTCAAAAGAAGAGAACAAAAGAGGCTGAGAATGTGGCTTAGTGGTAGAGCACTTGTCTAGCATGCACGAAGCCCTGGGTATGACTACTCAGTACCACATAAACAGAAAAGGCCAAAAGTGGAGCTGTGGCTCAAGTGGTAAAGTGCTAGCCTTGAGCAAATGAAGCCCAGGCCTCTGAGGTCAAGCCCCCAAACAGGTAAAAATAAATAAATAAATGGCAGCTGAGTGGTATTTATCCCCCTCCCCCAGCCTCATGGGTTTTTGTTTGTTTGTTTGTTTGCTAGTCTTTGGGCTTGAACTCAGGGCCTGGGCACTCACTGTCCCTGAGCTGCTTTTACTCAAGGCTAGCATTCTACTACTGAGACACAGCTCTATCTCTGGCTTTTTCTGTTCATGTGGTCTTGAGGAATTGAACTCAGGGCTTCATGCATGCAAGGCAAGTGCTCTACCACTAAGCCACATTCTCAGCCTCATTTGTTCTCTTTTTTTTTCTTTTTAATTTTATTTTTTTGGGTCCGGTCATGGGGCCTGAACTCTGGGCCTGGGCGCTGTCCCTCAGCTCTTCAGCTCAAGGCTAGTGCTCCACCACTTGAGCCACAGCGCCACTTCTGGCTTTTTTCTTTTTGCTTATGCGGTGCTGAGGAATCGAACCCAGGGCCTCATGCATGCAAGGCAAGCGCTCTACCACTGAGCCACCTTCCCATCCCCTTGTTCTCTTCTTTTGACACCTTGTATCTGCAGTTGGGGCTGTTCCCTATATTCATTTATTTGCTATTGTGCTTGCACTCAGGGCCGAGCACTGTCCCTGATCTTCTTTTGCTCAAGACTAGCACTCTACCACTTGAGCCATAGCACCACTTCTTGCTTTTTCTGTTTATGTGGAACTGAGGAATGGAACCTAGGGCTTTATACATGCTAGGCAAGCACTCTACCACTAAGCCACATTCCCAGGCCTCTGTTTTTTTTTTAACTAGAGAATGTGTCTGTTTTCTGTTACTATGAGGAAATACTGGAGGCTGGATAATTTGTTAAAGATAAGTAGTTTAATTTGGCTCACAGGTTCTGGATGTCCAAGGTCAGGCAGAGGGCATATCCAGTGTTGGTTTTGCTGGCAGCATCTTAAGTTGGCACATCAAGAGGTGGGCTGTGCAGCTGTGTTTGTCTTCTTGTCTATTGTTTCATAAAGCTACCCATTTCATCACAGGGAATCTATCCAGACAGGTATTCTTATTCCTCACCTCTAAACCCTGAGAGAATAAGATCTCTCTCTCTCTCTCTCATTGGTTATGGGGCTGCAGTTGGGACTCTACCACTAAGCCACATTCCCAGCCATGAGTACACTTCTTTTTGGATAATGTCTCCCCTTTACTAGCTTAGCTCTCTCCCAGTTGAATGATACTTTTGTGTGTGTGTCAGTCGTGGGGCTTGAACTCTGGGCCTGAGCTCTGTCCCTGAGTTCTTCAGCTCAATGTTAGTGCACTACCCCTTGCACCACAGTGCCACTTCTAGTTTTCTGGTGGTTAATTGGAGATAAAAGTCTCACAGGCTTTCCTGCCTTGGCTGGCTTTGAACCGTGATCCTCAGATCTCAGCCTCCTGAGTAGCTAGGAATACAGTGTGAGCCACCAGCATCCAAGGAGTGATACTTTTTTTTTATCTGATCATGGAACCAACCCAAAGCCTCACTTCATAATACTGAAATGATAGCCAGGCTCCACTTGTGAATTTTTGGTGGTTCACTGGAGATAAGAATTATCATGGGCTTTCTTGCTCAGGCTGGTGTCAAATCGTGACTGATCCTCAGATCTCAGCCTGCTGAGTAGCTAGGATTACAGGCGTGAGCCACCAGCTCCCAGCTTGACTTTCCTTAGCTCTTCAGCTCAAGGCTATTTATCTACCACTTAAGCCACAGCACCATTTCCAACCTTTTCTGTTTATGTGGTGCTGAGGAATTTAACCCAGGGCCTCATGCATGCGAGGCAAGTACTCTACCATTGAGCCACCTTCCCAGCCCCATGGCTTGACTTTTTTTTTTTTTTTAAACTCTTGTCACTGCTTGCTCCAATATCAAATTGTTTCTAAAAATAAGGTCTACCTACTTTTTTCAGTCGTGGGTATTGAACTCTGAGCCTGAGCGCTGTCCCTCAGCTCTTCAGCTGAAGGCTAGTGCTCTACCACTTGAGCCACAGCACCACTTCCAGTTTTCTGGTGGTTTTTATTGGAGATAAGAATCTCATGGACTTTCCAACCTAGGCTGACTTTGAACTGCAATCCTCAGATTTCAGCCTTCTCAGGAGCTAGCATTACAGGCGTGAGCCACCAGCGCCCTGCAAGTCTACCCTCTTAACTAGTGTTAAGATAGTATATTTTTCCCCTATGCCTTTAACCCGAGGGCATTTCCTGTGGGTTGAGCACAGAGTTGGGTCCGACAAGATGTCCTTTCATTAGTGTTGTGGCCATTTATATTTAATGTGATCATAATGGCAACCTCCCACCTTCTAAATTCCCCAAGTCGTTCCTTGCCATCCGATCAAGATCCAGGTTCTCCAATTTGAGTTTAACTTCAAAGAAATTAAACAGATTCAACCTTGTCCATTTATTGAATAAACAAGTGGTGGATGAAGAGAAAAGCAGAGGAGGTTTGGGGCCAGAGTGGGTGAGAGGCCCTGCCTGGGGTGTGGGGAATCACTTGTAAAACTCGTGTTCCTGCTCGTCCTTCTTGATCACTGTCTTATATGCTTTTTCAAAGTCTTTGGCCAGGACAATGTAGCGATTCTCACGGACAGCGAGCATTCCACTCTGTTGAAAGACAGGAATTAAAACCTCTTCTGAGCTCAGGTACCGGTGGCTCACACCTGTAATCCCAGCTACTTAGGAGATCTGAGGATTTTGGTTCAAAGCCAGCACAGGGAAGCAAAGTCTGTGTGTGTGTGTGTGTGTGTGTGTGTGTGTGTGTGTGTGTGTGTGTGTGGTGGGGCTTGAGTGTGTGTGTGTGTGTGTGTGTGTGTGGTGGGGCTTGAGTTCTAGGCCTGGCCACTATCCCTGAGCTCTTCAGCTCAAGGTGAATACTCTACCACTTGTGTGTGTGTGTGTGTGTGTGTGTGTGTGTGTGTGTGTGGTGGGGCTTGAGTTCTGGGCCTGGCCACTATCCCTGAGCTCTTCAGCTCAAGGTGAATACTCTACCGTGTGTGTGTGTGTGTGTGTGTGTGTGTGTGTGGTGGGGCTTGAGTTCTGGGCCTGGCCACTATCCCTGAGCTCTTCAGCTCAAGAATACTCTACCGTGTGTGTGTGTGTGTGTGTGTGTGTGTGGCTTGAGTTCTGGGCCTGGCCACTATCCCTGAGCTCTTCACCACTATCCCTGAGCTCTTCAGCTCAAGGTGAATACTCTACCGTGTGTGTGTGTGTGTGTGTGTGTGTGTGTGTGTGTGTGTGTGTGTGTGTGTGTGTGTGTGTGTGTGTGTGTGTGTGTGTGTGTGTGTGTGTGTGTGTGGTGGGGCTTGAGTTCTGGGCCTGGCCACTATCCCTGAGCTCTTCAGCTCAAGAATACTCTACCGTGTGTGTGTGTGTGTGTGTGTGTGTGTGGCTTGAGTTCTGGGCCTGGCCACTATCCCTGAGCTCTTCACCACTATCCCTGAGCTCTTCAGCTCAAGGTGAATACTCTACCGTGTGTGTGTGTGTGTGTGTGTGTGTGTGTGTGTGTGTGTGTGTGTGTGTGTGTGTGTGTGTGTGTGTGTGTGTGTGTGTGTGTGTGGGTGGTGGGGCTTGAGTTCTGGGCCTGGCCACTATCCCTGAGCTCTTCAGCTCAAGGTGAATACTCTACCACTTGAGCCACAGCACCACTTCCAGTAGTTTATTGGAGATAAAAGTCTCACAGACTTTTCTTCCCCCATCGTGATCCTCAGATCTCAGCCTCCTGAATAGTAGGATTACAGGTGTGAGCCACCGATTCCTGGCTCTGTGAGACTCTTATCTGCAATGAACCACCAGACAACCAGAAGTGGCCCTGTGGCTCAAAGTGGTAAGAATGCCAACCTTGAGCCAAAAAGCTCAAGGACAGCACTCAGGCCGTGAGTTCAAGCCCTGTACTGGGGAGCACATGCATGTGTGCACACATGTGCACACACCCAAACCCTACTCCAAGCACTCCTTTACCTGGCACCGCCCCCCCCTCCCCAGTGATAAAGGGGCGGGGGTGGCTGAGACTCCACAGAGACAATGAGGTGATGATGGGGCTGCAGAGAGTAGTCTCTGGGAAGGGGAAGGATCTTTAAACATCTCCTTTGTGGTCAGAGAGGAAGCATGGCTCACCTCCTGGCAGATGGAGTTGATATCAGCTCCTGAAATCTTGTCTGGCCGGGCCACATCTGCAATAGGTAAGTTAAGGAAGCCAATCCCTAAGGGCAGGGAGAATGCTCAGAGCTGAAACTCTCCGTTGCCATCTTGCTCGCACACCCCTCCCATTCTCCCTCAGTCTCAGTACCCCCCCCATCCCCCGACTCCTGGCACAGTCTGGTGGTTAACAAATGGGGCCAGGTGCTGGTAGTTCACACCTGTCATCCTAGCTACTCAGGAGACAGATCTAAGGGGCACGGTTCAAAGTCAACTGAGACAGGAAAGTCTGAAACTCTTAACTCCAATGAACCACCAGAAAACTGGAAGTGGAGCTGTGGCTCAAAGTGGCAGAGCATTAGCCTTGAGCAAAAAGAAGGCCAGAGCCAGGTGTCCGTGGTTCATGCCTGCCATCCTAACTACACAGGAGGTTGAGGTTTAAGGATTGCAGTTTGAAACCAGTGGGGCAGGAAAGTCCGTAAAAATCTTATCTCCAATAAACTACTCAGAAAAAGCCGGAAGTGGAGCTGTGGCTCAAGTGGTAGAGTGCTGGCCTTGGGGGCAAAGAGGCTCAGGGACAGTGCCCAGGCCCTGAGTTCAAGCCTAGATCTAGCACACGCACACACCAAAAACCCTAAACAATGGGATGAAGTGATGCTCATTTCCCCTCATTTCCAGAACAGGATACAATCTTCCAGGTCGACCTCCTCAGAAAGGTTCATCTTGCTGGTGATGGTGGAGAAAATCAACCTCTTTTGGCGGCGGTCAGGGAGTGGAAATTCAATTTTCCGGTCCAGACGACCAGGGCGCAGCAGGGCTGGATCCAGGGTGTCTGCTCTGTTTGTAGCCATGATCACCTGGCATAGGAAGACGCTTGACTTGCCTGCTTCCCTGCACTGCCTTTCTGGTCATGAACCTGATCCCGCCCCTGGCCCCGCCCCTGCCCAACCACCAGGTTCCACCTCCCTGACCCCCCACACCACAGCTCCCTGAATCCATGTGAACCCCAAACCTTCACGTTGACGTTCTGGTCAAATCCATCCATTTGGTTTAGCAGCTCGAGCAGGATTCTCTGTACCTCCCTGTCAGCTGGGATGTCAGCACAGTGGTCAGTCGAGGACACCCCCATCCGGCATGGCAAGCCTGCCCCACAACCAGGCCCCGCAGTCACTCACCCCCTGTCTGAGCATCGAATCTCTTGGTGGCGATGGCATCGATCTCATCTATGAAGATGATGGCGGGTGCATTCTCCTTGGCCAGGCGGAACACATCCCGCACCATGCGGGGCCCCTCGCCCAGGTACTTCTGCACGAACTCTGAGCCCACGACCCGGATAAATGCAGCTGGGGGGAGGACAAAAGTTAGATGGAGATGAGTGTCCTCTGGGGCAGCATGAAGACATCGATTTCCTGATAATCAGGTCCTTCTCAGCCATTTGCTTGGGCCCCCCAGAGATAGGATAGGCTAAATCATAAAGCCCTGCCTACAAATTATTATTGTTATTATTTTGGTCTGATATTTAAAAATCAAGATATTAGCCGATGCCTGTGGCTCACACCTGGAATCCAAGTTCCTTAGAAGGGTGGGATCTGAGAATCTCACTTTTTTTACCATCTTGGAGATGGTCACGGAATCCAAGTCTACCGCTTGAGCCACAGCGCCACTTCCGGTTTTCTAGTGGTTTATTGGACATAAGAGTGTCACGGACTTTCCTGCCCATGCTGGCTTTGAACCACGATCCTCAGATCTCAGCCTCCTGAGTAGCTAGGATTACAGACATGAGCCATCAGTGCCTGGCTTGGATTTGTTTTAAAATTTGACTTGATTTTATTTATTTTGGTGCTGGTTCTGGGGCTTGAACTCAGGGCCTAGGCGCTGTCCCTGAACTCTTTTGCTCAAGGCTGGTGCTCTACCAGTTGAACCACAGCTCTACTTCTGGCTTTTTGGTGATGACTTGGAGATAAGAGCCTCATGGACTTTTCTCCCCAGGCTGGCTTTGAATTGCGATCCTGGATCTCGGCCTCCTGAGGAGCTAGGATTCAAGACTGAAGCCACGGGAGCCTTGGAGCACCTGATACCGAACCTATGTTTTGTGCTACTGTGACCCTGGGAGGATGAATGAGCAAGAAATGAGGTGACAGGGTGAGGTCAGACAGCTGGAGGACCGGGCAGGGATGAAGGCTCACCTGTGGTGTGATGTGCCACCGCTTTTGCTAGCATGGTTTTCCCACAACCCGGAGGACCATACATGAGGACACCCCGGGGAGGATCGATGCCAATCTAAAATCAGAGGGGAGGAGGAGTCATGGAGCCCTGTCACTCACCCCAGATGCAAGGGGCCCCGCCCCTTGGGCCTCGCCCCCTGGGCCTCCTCACCTGCTTGTACAGCTCAAAGTGCGTGAGCGGGAGCTCCACAGCCTCACGCACCTCCTGCTTCTGGATGTCCATACCCCCGATGTCGGCGTACATCACGTCTGGCTTCTGGTCTGGGGGGGGGAGGGAGGAGCTTGGGATCCCAGCCTGCCCCCTCCTCCCACTCCCCTCCTTGGGGCCTCAGGCCCTCCCCTTTCCCTTACCCGAGGTGAGCATCATGATGCTGCTGTCGGCCTCGGGAGGCAGCACGTCCACCAGCGCGTTGCTGTGCTTGTGCAGGGCCACCGAGGCGTTGGGCTTGAGCAGCTCCCGGTCAATGGTGCTGAGGATGCGGACGTAGTAGTTGGAACCTTGGGAGGGCACAGGAAGGGAGGAGAGGATGAGAAACTGCCCCCTCCTTTCTCCCCTCAACCTGGAAGTTGTCCCGTCATGCAGACCTGGGGGAACCCCCTGGCCAATCCCCACAGTCCACCCATAACGACTTCCTTGTGTGTTTACAGCCCTGAGTGTGTCTCAAATGCTGGCTTTACATGCCCAGCTCACCTCCTCCTGATGTCCACGCTCACTCACTGTGTCCCTGGGCTACCTTGGTGATCTTTCCTGGAGCCATCTCCAGGATACCCACTGGTCCCCAGGTCCTGTGCCTCGCCCTAGACCACCACAGTCCCTACAGATCCCCACCTAGCCTCCCGCCCTGTTTAGGCACTGTTATCCAGGTCTGTGACCTCAGAGAGGCCTCCATCTCTCCTACAACTGTGTTAGTGATCCCCAGCAACCTCCCTCCTGACCAGTCAGCTCCTCACTTGCAGCTGTCTCTTAGACATCTCCCAGTAATTCTTCCACTGCCCCCACTATCTGCTCCCTCAAGGCTGTAGCCATCGTGGGGAGCTTCCTCACTGTCCTTCTCAAAGACATGGGCCTTGCCAGGCATCGATGGCTCACGCCTGTCATCCTAGCTACACAGGAGGCTGAGATCTGAGGACTGCAGTCCAAACCAGCCTGGTCAGGAAAGTATGAGATCCTTATCTCCAATTAACCGGAAGTGGAGCTGTGGCTCAAAGAGTAGAGCGCTAGCCTTGAGTGAAGAGCTCAGGGGACAATACCTAGGCCCTGAGTTCAAGCCCCATGACTGCCAAAAACAAAACGAAACAGCCTAAGGACATGGGCCTCCACCTGGGAGCCAATCTCCCTTACCACTCTCCCCAATAGGTCAGCAGTCCAATTCCAAAGCGTCACATAAGAACATAGATAAGGGCTGGGAAGGTGGCTCAGTGGTAGAGCGCTTGCCTTGCATGATCGAGGCCCTGGGTTCGATTCCTCAGCACCACATAAGCAAAAAGGAAAAAGCCGGAAGTGGCGCTGTGGCTCAAGTGGTAGAGCCAGCCTTGAGCTGAAGAGCTGAGGGACAGCGCTCAGGCCCAGAGTTCAGGCCCACGACTGGACCCCCCTCAAAAAAAAGAACATAGATAAAGGGCTGGGAAGGTGGCTCAGTGGTAGACTGCTTGCCTCACATGCATGAGGCCATGGGTTCAATTCCGCAGCACCACATAAGTGGAAAAAGCCAGAAGTGGCACTGTGGCTCAAGTGGTAGAGCACTTGAGGAGCTGAGGGATAGCACCCAGGCCCAGAGTTCAGGCCCCATGACTGTAAAAACAAAACACACACACACACACAGATAAAGGAAAAAAAAAGTCTTTTTGGTGCCAGTCCTGGGACGCAGGTGCTGTCCCTGAGCTATTTTGCTCAAGGCTAGTGCTCTACCACTTAAGCCACGGCTCCACTGCTAGCTTTATGGTGGTTCATTGGAGATCAGAGTCTCATGGATTTTCCTGAGTTGCCTTTGAACCATGATCCTCAGATCTCAAGCCTTTGGGGTAGCCAGGATGTCAGGTATGAGCCACCAACACTCTTCCTGCCTTATTAGCTGTTCTTTAGCACCGGGCAGTCCCCAGGTCCAGGCAACCAGGCACTGAATAGGTAATGAATGACTATGGTGCTTTGGCCCACACTGTCACTCACCTGTGGTAGAGCCTACGATGGCTGTGTTCTGATCCACAGCTTCCAGAAACTGCCCAATGACCAGTGGGATGCTCTGGATCCGCTTCACCTCCTCCTGGGCATGGAGGAATTCCTTCTTCAGGTTCTTTTGCTCATCCTTGATGTACTCCTCCTGCACCTCCAGGAACTCCAGCTCCTGCTGTAGCTTCTGTGAGCACAGAGAAGAGGGGGAGGAGAAAGATGACTTTGGGCCTCTAGCTGGAGAATAGGAAGAGCATGAGAAGCTGGGTCC
The DNA here is from genome assembly GCF_019054845.1 of Dipodomys spectabilis. Taxonomy (NCBI): domain Eukaryota; kingdom Metazoa; phylum Chordata; class Mammalia; order Rodentia; family Heteromyidae; genus Dipodomys; species Dipodomys spectabilis. The sequence goes on along the minus strand of NW_024871099.1, from coordinate 6,472,609 downwards.
TGTACAGGCTGGGGTTGACAATACCTTGTAGCGGCTATACAGGTCCTCCAAGTCCTCAGGTTCGGGTCCCAGGAAGGACAAGCCAGTCTGGGGCCGGGACACAGACAGTGCTGGGATCTCATCCTAAACTCACGAAGCAAACCAAGGTTGGATAAAGATATTTACTCCCATGAGCCCCCTTCCCACTTCACCTCAAACAGGTGCCCAAGATCTTTTGATCCTTCTAAATAAAGACCTGGAAACTGCTCTAGACTCAAGATAAGCTTTCACCCAGTCTCCTCAACAAGCCCTTTTTTTTGGGGGGGAAAAGGGGGTCCGGGAGTGGGGCCTGAACTCTGGGCCTGGGTGCTGTCCCTCAGCTCTTCAGCTCAAGGCTAGCACTCTACCATTTGAGCCATAGCACCACTTCTGGCTTTTTTTTCCCCGTCTGCTTATGTGGTGCTGAGGAATCGAACCCAGGGCCTCAGGCATGCAAGGCAAGCACTCTACCACTGAGCCACCTTCCCAGCCCCCAGCAAGCCCTTTTATATGTAAAGGTGTCTTGCAAACAGGGGTGCTGGTGGTATGTCATTCCTAACAGGATCTCCATGTCACCAACTAGCATCTAAATGTTACATCGACTCATCTCCCTAGCCCCCCCTCTGGACAGAGCACAATTTATTTCCCCGTGTTCTGTGCCTCTTCCAGGCACCCTAGCATTCATTACCCAGACTCCCAACAGACCGCCACTGACATTAGGGGACGCACCAGCCAAGCCATGGATAGAATCACAACTCCCTCTCTCCACCTCCGCTACGCCACAAGCCCCAGTCGTCTCCCAACTCTGGTTACCCCACATCCCTGGGCCACCCACCTGGTCCTATCCCAAACCCTGACGGGGTGACGATGTCCCTAAGCCATCGCGGCCTGACCTCGGAAGTCCCTCGGACGTAACCCTGTCTCCCTCCCGCCCCCCAGCTCCTCTGGCAAAGCCTGGTCGACCCTCGGCTACACGGACAGGCCTCGGGGCAGCACTGCGGCCTGAGGCCATCCAGACCCAAGCTAGGACCCTCCAAATCACTCAGGAGCCCCCCCTCCCCCGTACCCCCGCCTCCGGGTCTGACTTCACTCGGCAACTTGATCGAGATCCCAGCCAAATGCCCACCGTACCTGAGCCTTCTCCACCAAGATGCCAATCTCCTCCATAGTGACTGAGCCGGCCTCTGGGTGGCTGGGCCCTATCCAAACCACTGCTTCCGTTGACGTCACCGGAAGTCCGTCGTCCCAAGAGGATCATGGGAAACGTAGTCTACTTCAGGAGGCTAGGATAAAGGGCGGGAGAGACCGGGTGGTGGTGGTGGTGGGTTCGGCGATACGGGAGAAGCTCGCGCGTGCGCAGTGATCGCCGTGGGCAGCGGGAGGGCTCGCGCATGCGCCATCGTGCGCCAAGACACCATCTTGAGCAGTCTCCACGAGGAGGCCCGTTCTTTTCCAGTAGGCGGTGCTCGTGCCAAGTGAGGACGCCTTGAGTTGCCGGGTTCCACAGAAGGGGGCGTAAGGCCTCCTCAGCTTGCACAAAGCGGGGGTTCAAGGATCCTCTGGGTTCCATAGAGGGGGTTCAGGTTACCTCCAGCTTCCACAGGTGTGGGGTTTAGGTTGTTTCCAGGCTCCCCAGGAAGTGTGGGGGTGTCAGGGTATTTCCAGGTTCCACAGGAGGCCTGAGAGGTTCCAGTTATCTCCAGGATCCGCAGGTGTCGGGATTTGGATTGTTTCCAGGTTCCATAGGTGTGGGGGTTCAGGTTGTTTTCAGGTTCCGGGGAAGGTGGGAGGTTGGGGTGTTTCCAGGTTCCTCGGAAGGGAGGTTTCAGCTGTCCCACAGGTTCCTCAGAAGAGGGGTTTCAGTGTCACCCAGGTTCCACAGAAAGGAGATTTCATGTGGTCACCTTGGTTCCACAGAGTTATTTTAGAAGTTCTGCTCATGTGTTACTCCTAAGTGTGTACCCCTGGAGTGAGACGCCAAGGGGCCAGTTCCAGGAGATGTGAAACAGGTAGACTATGTGCTGGAGAAAATGGGCCCTGCAGGACACCAGCACATCATCTACACCAGTGGAGGAAGGGAGGGGAGGGGGAAGGAGAGAAGTCAGCTCAGGCTAGCCCTCCAGGACTGGGGTACAAGCCTAGCCCAAAATCCTAACACTGTGTTCTATTCTTTTTTTATGGAGAAGGAAAAAAAAGGCATCACCCATGAAGCTGCTTACCACAGTCACAAGAGAGAAATGACAGAGCTGGGTCGAGACCTAAGATCTGTTCTCCTTACACTACCACTACCACCTTCACTCATACCAACTACATTTTTTTTTTGTTTTTTGATTGTTTTTTGCCTGTCCTGGGGCTTGAACTCAGAGCCTGGGCTCTCTCCCTGAGCCTATCTGTGCTCAAGGCTAGCATTCTACCACTTAAGCCACAGCGCTACTTGTGTTTTTTTCTGTTTGTGTGTTACTGAGGAATCAAACCCAAGGCTTCACGCATGTTAGGCAAGCACTCCACCACTAAGCCACATTCCCAGTCAACCAGCTACAATTTTAGTTAAATGATCTTGCATTGATGCATAAATACATAGAGGGGTATGAAGCATTTCCACAGGGCTAAAGAAATGCACCTAATGAGCAGGGTGCCAGTGGCTCAAACCTCTAATCCTAGCTTCTAAGGAGGCTGAGATCTGAGGATCATGGTTCAGAGGCAGCCCGGGCAGGAAAGTCCGTGAGACTCTTATCTCCAATAAACTACCAGAAAACTGGAAGTAGCTCTGTGGCTCAAGTGGTAGCACTTGCCTTGAGTTGAAGAGCTCAGGGACAGCACCCAGGACCAGAGTTCAAGCCCCATGACCAACAATTAAAAAAATTAAAAGAAATTTACATAATGAAACTCCCAATGTAACTAGCATTCAGATTAGCAACCAGATACTGGCAGCCTCCAAGGTCCTTTTCCTCTGTATCTTCTAAGAGACAACACTCAATTTGACAGCAGAGATTTCCTTTTTTTTTTTTGATGGTGGTGGTGGTGGTCATGTGGCTTGATCTCAGGGCCTAGACACTGTCCTTGAGCTTTTTTGCTCAAGGCTAGCACTGTACGCTTGGAGCTGCAGTACCACTTCTGGTTTTCTGATGTTTAATTGGAGATAAGAGTCTCATGGCCTTTCCTACTCAGGCTAGCTTTGAACCAAGATCCTCAGATCTCAGACTCCTGAGAAGCTAGAATTGCAGGTGTGAGCCATCAGGACCCAGCTCAATTTTTTTTTTCTGTGTGTGTGTGTGTATGTGTGTGTGTGTGTGAGAGAGAGAGAGAGAGAGAGAGAGAGAGAGAGAGAAAGGGAGAGAAACAGAGACAGAGACAGAGAGAGACAGAGAGATACGGTACTGGTACTGGGGCTTGAATTCAGAGCCATGGCACTGCTCCCTGAACTTGCTTGTTTTCTTTGTTTCTTTCTCTCTCTCTCTCTCTCTCTCTCTCTTTCTCTCTCTCTCTTGTCAGTTGTACGGGGCTTGAACTCTGGACCTCTAGACCTGGGTGCTGTCCTTGAGCTCTTTAGCTCAAGCTGAGCATTCTACCACTTGAGCCACAGCCCCACTTCTGTTTTTCTGGTGGTTAATTGGAGATAACGGTCTCACAGACTTTCCTGCCCAGGCTAGGTTTGAACCGTGATCCTCAGATCTTAGCCTTCAGTGTAGCTAGGATTACAGGCATGAGCCACCGGTGCCCAGCTCCCTGAGCTTTCTTGCTCAAGGCTGGTGCTCTACCACCTGAGTCACAACTGTGCCTCATACTGGGCAGCTCCCATTTTGGTTGAAAGTGTTCCCCTGCTGATCCTTTGGAGCCCTGGGTGAGGCTGTATACACAAGTAGAAGACAGCACGTGAAGACAGCTGTGTTAGCAGAGAAGAAGTCATCATCCATCCTCAGCATCTTAACCTCAGCTCCACCCAGGACAGCTGTTCCAGAATGCTTATTATTTCAAGCTTTAATGTTTCCAGAGAAGTCCAAATTTAGAAGCCAGGAGTGTGATGTTCTTTGTCTAGCGTGTGAAGCCTTGGGATTGAGTCCCAGTGCACTTCCACAGTGTAACAATACATGTATACTCTTCCAGTTTGTAAATGTCAATTATTAATTCATTTTTAAGCCTGGCATGGGCTCCGGTGCCCAGTATTGTTTCCAAAGCTGTGGGAATGAAGACCTTTTCCTGTTCCCAGGCAGATGTGGAGAGAGGGGTAGGAACCATTCAGAAGGCAGAAAGAGTCAGGTGCTGGTTGGTGGTACCTGCCTGTCATCTTAGCTACTCAGGAGGCTGAGATCTGAGGATCATAGTTCAAAGCCAAGCCTGGACAGGAAAATCTGAGAGACTTTTTTTTTTTTGGCCATGGGGCTTGAACCCTGGGCCTGGGCGCTGTCCCTTAGCTCTTCAGTTCAAGGCTAATGCTCTACCACTTGAGCCACAGCACCACTTCTGGTTTTCTGGTGGTCTTTTGGAAATAAGAGTCTCATGGACTTTCCTGCCTGGGCTGGTTTTGAATTGTGATCCTCAGATCTCTGCCTCCTGAGTAGCTAGGATTATAGGCGTGAGCCACTGGCACCGGGCTGAGAGACTCTTATCTCCAAAAAACTGGAAGTAGTGCTGTAGCTCAAGTGGTAAAGCACTTGTCTTGAGCTGAAGAGATCAGGGACAGTGCCCAGGCCCAGAGTTCAAGCCCCACCACAGAAAAAAAAAAGAAAAAAAGAAAGAAATTTCAGTCATATCTCAAAAGAAATAATACACATATGCACCAAAAGACAAAGTCCCTTAGCCCCAAGTATAAGAATTCACATGTCCAGGAAGTGGTGCTGTGGTTCAAATGGTAGAATGCTTGCCTTGAGCTGAAGAGCTGAGGGACAGCGCCCAGGCCCAGAGTTCAAGACCCACAACCGCCAAAAAAGAAAAAAGAAAAAAAAAAAAAAAAGAATTCCACATGTCCATCAACAAGAGAATGGGTAAATATTTAGTGTTCTACTTTTCAGAACTAAGTTCCATAAGAAAATACTACCAAATACCAGGTACTGGTGGCTCATGCCTGTCATCTTAGCTACCCAGGAGGCTGAGATCTGAGGATCAGAATTCAAAGATAGCCCAGGCATGAAAGTCTGTGAGACTTATTCCCAACAAACTACTCAAAACCTGGAAGTGGAGCCATGAGCGCTAGCCTTGGGGAGGAAGGGGGGGGGGAGAGCACAGGGACATTGCTCCAGGCCCTGAGGTCAAGCCCCATGATAAGCACCCCTCTGTACCCCCCACAAAAGAAATAAAATGAAAAAACTACCAAGTAACCATGAAAACAATGTATACTTAACATGGCTTCGGGTGCCATTGACTGATTGAAGCCAGTTACTAAATAAAGCAGACCAATGGCTCCATTGGCCACGGATTCCAAACCACGCCAAATAATATAATTTGAGGATAACGTATGAGCGGTAAAGAGAGAATGATGATGATGATGATGATGATGATGACGATGACAGAGAGAGAGCGAGAGAGCATGAAGTGGGCTTGGGGGATGCTAGAATGTTCTCCTTGACAACTTGACCTGGGCAAAGATGATAAGGGTGTATTTATTTGATGGGCTGTATGTATTTATGATTTGTGTGCTCATTAATAGGTGTACTTGATTTCCGTAAGAGATTTGAAAATGAGATCCGTGAATCATATCAGAATGCTGGCCTACAAGGAAACAACAGGCCTAAGAGGAAACAAAACAAACATAAAAGTGAATAAGTAATTAAATACGTGGGTGGGGGGGATGATAAGCAGCTAGGTAAGTAGATAAAATGGGATCTGGGTTACCAGCCGTTCTGGAATTTGGGGGTATCTCATATGGAACCTAGCCATTTTGACTCAAATTTCACTAAATTAAAATCTCAGTCCCAGTCCAGTGCTGATGGCTCACACCTATAATCCCAGCTACTCAGTAAAGTGAGATCTGAAGGGATTGACCTTTGAAGCTAAGCCCAAGCCAGAAAAGTCTTAGCTCTTCAGCTCTTCATTTCCAACTAGCTACTAAAAAGCTGGCAGTGGAGCTGTGGTTCAAGTGGTAGACTTTGGATGGTGATCCTCAGATCTCAGCCTCCTGAGTAGCTAGGATGACAGGTGTGAGCCACCAGTGCTCAACTCCAGGTAGAGGATTTTGACAGTTTGGTTTATATTCAGTGTTTTCTTTTCTTTTTTTTTTTTTTGGCCAGTCCTGGGGCTTGAACTCAGGGCCTGGACGCTGTCCCTGAGCTTCTTCTGCTCAAAGTTAGTGCTCTACCACTTGAGCCACAGCGCCACTTTCAGCTTTTACTGTGTATGGAATACTGAGGATTCAAACCCAGGGCTTCATGCATGCTTAGGCAAGCACTCTACCACGGAGCCACATTTCCCAGCCCCTCAGTGTTTTCTTTCTTTTGAGGAATCCAGGAGTCTACTCTCTCAGCCCTCCGAGGGCCTCTGTCCTCCCAATGGGCCCCCTTTCCATGGGTGTGTGCTTATCCCCTGCTTTTTCTAGCTCTCTTTGGCTATTATCCAGCTTCGTGTTGACTTACTTTGTTTTCCTGGTTGACTTTAGAGCCTATGGGAGCTTACCCTTGTGAGTATGAGGGTGCCCAGCGCCTCCCGCCCTGACCTCCCCGAGGTTCAGTCCTCCATGATAAGAGAGGAGGAGGGGCTGTCCAGGCAGCAGCTGCCTCGTGTTGACCGAGGATTTGCAGGCTTCGCAGCGCAGCTGTTCTTCCCTGGGGGAGACTCCTTCACAAACAGTGATGTTCCACACTGAGAGGACAGAAGCAAGGCCTGAGTCCAGTCAAGACCTCAGGATGTGGACTCTAGCCCACGCTGCCTCTCTACATGCTGCCCGGACCTCCAACACTCACCTCAGGTCGATTCTGGGATGATGAGGAAGCACAGATTCTCCTCAAAATCCCACTCAGGCTAGTTACCTTCTGACGGAGGAGGGGGACCCCCTACCATGCACAATGAAAAAGCCAACGTTTCTCCCGGGGATGGGTGCACCTTGTGGTTCATGCCTTTCATCCTAGCTACTCAGGAGGCTGAGATCTGAGGATCGTGATTAGAAGCCAGCCTGGGCAGGAAAGTCTGTGAGACTCTTACCCTTCGGTGAAACACCAAAAGAAGCTGTGGATCAAGTGGTAGAGCACTAGCCTTGAATGAGAAAGGAAAGGGGAAAAAAAAAGCCAGGCACTGGTGGCTCATTCCTGTAATCCTAGCTACTTAGGAGACTGAGATCTGAGGATCACGGTTCAAAGCCAGCCCAGGCAGGAAAGTCCATAACACTCTTTTTTTGGGGGGGGAGGGGGGCTCCTGTCGTGGGGCTTCAACTCTGGGCCTGGGTGCTGTCCCTCAGCTCTTCAGCTCAAGGCTAACGCTCTACCACTTGAGCCACAGCGCCACTTCCAGATTTTTTTCTTTTTTGCTTATGTGGTGCTGAGGAATCAAACTCAGGGCCTCATGCATGCAAGGCAAGCACTCTACCACTGAGCCACCTTCCCAGCCCCATAACACTCTTATCTCCAATTAACCATTAGAAAACTGGAAGTGGCACTGTGGTTCAAGTGGTAGAGTGCTTGCCTTGAGCTGAAGAGTGCAGGGACAATGCCCAGGCCCAGAGTTCAAGCCCCATGACCAACAGAGAGAGAGAGAGAGAGAGAGAGAAAGAGAGAGAGAGAGAAGAAACAAAAGAAACAAAAGGCAAAAGTTGCTGAGGGAAAGAATTCTTCAGGAAGTAGCATGCTCATGACTTTGAGGAATGAGGAAGCAGTCCTCTTGGTCTTCATTTCCACCCCCCCCCCCCCCCCCCCCTCACCCAGGCCTCATCCTGAATTCACTCTCCATATGAAACTACAAAACAACCTACCTCCTATACAAATCACCCAGAATCCCCTTGGAAAGCAATAAACTAATATCTCTCTCTCTCTCTCTCTCTCTCTCAATCATAGTTGTGGGGTCTAGGCACTGTCTCTGAGCTCTTTTGCTCAAGGCTAGTGCTCTACCACCTTAAGCCACAGCACTAATTCTGGTTTTCTGGTGGTTCATTGGAGATAAGAGTTTTACAGACTTTCCTGCCTAGGCTGGCTTTGAACCACGATCCTCACATCTTAAGCTCTAGAGTAGCTAGAATGACGTGTGTGAATCACCAGTGCCTAGCTAATAAGCTAATTTCTCTGTGCAAGTGAGAAGCCACAAATTACAATGGACTAAAGGTGGACACATTACAGCCCATACTACAAACCTGGGTCATGGTCTTAGACCCCTGCCTCTTGCCCTCTAGAGTCAAGTAATTCATTTGTGGAGACAGGGAAGAGACCAGGACCCGGATGTGAACATTTTTTTCTATTGTTTCTGGCAGGGGCCAAAGGAAAGAATCTGGCCAGCAAGCCAGCAAACATAACCAATGCCACCTCCCACCTCTCCCCTACTATCTCCACCCTACCCCACCCCTGCCCTGAAACCCAGGCTCTCATCATCCTGATCCCCAGCTGTCTCCCTTGGGGATACCACCCTTCTAAGACTGAGCTTTCCCACTGGCTCCCAGAGTGTAGCCACCAGCTGTTCCCAAGCCCCCCCCCCCCCCTCAAACCCAGGCTCCAGAGGCTTAATCCACCCTATCAAGGGCTTCCCAGTCTCCCCATTCCAGCTGGCCCCTGAGATCAGCAGCCTCCTCCCGGAAGTTGGCATCATCAACCTGGCAAATGGCCCAGGGTGTAACTCAAGGAGTAGGGGCGGGGGCAAGAAACTCCACTATATAGCCCAGTCCATAGGCTGACCCTGTAGCTCCGGGGACCTGCAGGTGAGATGGGTTGGGCGGGGGGGGGGGGGGGCCCTTTTGGCAAAGGTGGGGACTGGAAGTTCCTTGGACTTGTCTCTGGCACCAGCCCTCTTCCCCTTCCCCACCCTACCCCTCCTTCTGGATATTTCATCTCTCTTTCTTACCCTTGGGGGTCTTTGCCCTCTCCACCTTACCCCCAGGCCCATTGGATGGCCAACCTCCCCTCCCCTGCACACGCACTCACACTGACATGGCCTGCAATCTGGCCAGCCTGGCATCACCTACTCAATTTCCCTCCCCATCTCTACCCTCCAGGCTCTTGTCCTGATGCTGACCCCTTCTGTCTTCTCCAGCCCCTCTCCCACAAACCAAGCAGCTTCTCTTTCTCTGCTTGCAGGCATGGGAGCGCTGCGGAGCTGGCGGACCCTCTGGGCTGGAGCAACCCTCCTGTGGGGTAAGTCGGACTCAGCCTCTTCCATCCACGGTCTTGTTCTAATATGAGCAACCCTGTCTGTTAGGGTTCAGCGCCCTGCTTTCCTGTCCCCTCCCCAAACCCAGCTCCCACTGTTCTCCAGATTAGCTGAGATCAGAAAGAGACCCTTAGTATCTGGAAAGAAATATGGCAGAAACACACCCCCCCTCTGAGGGAAAGCAGGTTAAAAATAAAGCAAACACACAAACAAAAATACTATAGCTGGGCGCTGGTGGCTCATGCCCGTCATCCTAGCTACTCAGGAGGCTGAGATCTGAGGATCATGGTTCAAAGCCAGCCTGGGCAGGAAAGACCGTGAGACTCTTATCTCCAATAAACTACAAGAAAACCAGAAGTGGCATTGTAGCTCAAGTGGTAGAGCGCTCGCCTTGAGCTGAAGAGCTGAAGGACAGCTCCCAAGCCTAGAGTTCAAGCCCCATAGCCAACAAAAAAACAAAACAACAAAAACCCTACCATAGTTCATTTCAGTTGCTGTAAATCCTAGCTATTCAAAAGGCTCATAGCTGAGGATCACAGTGCAAAGCCAACCTATTCAGAAAAAAATCTGAGAAACTTATCTCCAATTAACCAGCAAGAAAAGCTAGTAGTAGGGCTGGGAAAAAAAAAAAAATTCCTCAGTTCTGAGGCTAGGAAGGTGGCTCAGTGGTAGAGCGCTTGCCTTGCATGCCTGAGGCCCTGGGTTCGATTCTTCAGCACCACATAAGCAGAAAAAAAAAAGCTGGAAGTGGCGCTGTGGCTCAAGTGGTAGAGCGCTAGCCTTGAGCTGAAGAGTTGAGGGACAGCGCCCAGGCCTAGAGTTCAGGCCCATGACTGGATCCAAAAAAAAAAGAAAAGAAAAGCTAGTAGTAGAGCTCTGGATTAAGTGGTAGAGCACCAGTCTTGAGTGACAAAACCAAGAGAGAGTGCAAGATCCTGAGTATAAGCCCCAGTATGGGTGTGCACATCGCGCGTGCATGTGCACACACAAAGTCAGACACAGTGGCTCACAACTGTAATCCTAGATACTCAAGAGGCTGAGATCTGAGGATCATGATTTGAAGCCAGCCCAGGCAAGAAAGTCTGTGAGACTTCCATGTTCAGTCAAGCACTAAAAAGTCAGAGCTCAAGACCTATGACTAACAAAAAAGTGGAGATTGAGCCGGGCACCGGTGGCTCCCGCCTGTAATCCTAGCTACTCAGGAGGCTGAGATCTGAGGATCGAGGTTCAAAGCCAGCCCGAGCAGGAAAGTCCATGAAACTCTTATCTCCAATAAACCACCAGAAAACTGGAAGTGGTGCTGTGGCTCAAGTGGTAGAGCGCTCGCCTTGAGCTGAAGAGCTGAGGGACAGTATTCAGACCCAGAGTTCAAGGCCCATGAACAACAACAACAAAAAAAAAAGTGGAGATTGATGTCAGGGAGAAAGGGGTTAGAACAGAATATAACAAGCTTAGGGGAATGGAGGCTATCATCAGGAGGGGTCAGAATTCAGGATTTTTTTTTTTGTCGGTCGTAGGGTTTGAACTCTGGGCCTGGGCGCTGTCCCTCAGCTCTTCAGCTGTAGACCAGCACTCTACCACCTGAGCCGCAGCCCCATTTCTGGCTTTTTCTGCTTATGTGGTGCTGAGGAATCGAACCCAGGGCCTCATGCATGCAAGGCAAGCGCTCTACCACTGAGCCACCTTCCCAGCCCCAGAACTGAGGAATTTTTTTTTTTTTTTGGTCGGCTGTGGGGCTTGAACTCTGGGCCTGGGCGCTGTCCCTCAGCTCTTCAGCTCAAGGCGAGCGCTCTACCACTTGAGCTACAGCGCCACTTCTGGCCTTCTGGTGGTTTTATTGGAGATAGGAGTCTCACGGTCTCTCCTGCCCGGGCTGGCTTTGAACCGCGATCCTCAGATCTCAGCCTCCTGAGTAGCTAGGATTACAGGCGTGAGTCACCAGCGCCCGGCTGAACTGAGGAATTTTTGGGAGGACATCTGACCAGGGAAGGGCACTGTCCCTCAGCCTTTTTGCTCAAGGCTAGTACTCTACTACTTGAGCCACAGCTCTACTTGTAGCTTCTTTTTTTCTTTTTGGTGGCTCATTGATGATAAGAGTCTCACTGACTTTCCTACCTGGACTGGGCTTTGAACCTTGATCCTCAGATCTCAGGCTCTTGAGTAGCTGGGCATGAGCCCCATGGCTCATGGACTTTTTTTTTTTTGAACCAGTCCTGGGGCTTGAATTCAGGACCTAGGAGCTGTGCCTTAGCTTCTTCTTTTGCTCAAGGCTAGCGCTCTACCACTTGAGCCACAACAGTACTTCCGGCTTTTTCTGTGTATGTGGAACTGAGGACTCGAACCCAGGACTTCCTGCATGCTAGGCAAGCACTCTACCACTAAGCCACCTTCCCAGCCCCTTTATGCTTTTTCTTTTTTTTTTTTGGGTCCGGTCGTGGGGCCTGAACTCTGGGCCTGGGCGCTGTCCCTCAGCTCTTCAGCTCAAGGCTAGCGCTCTACCACTTGAGCCACAGCGCCACTTCCGGCTTTTTTCTTTTTGCTTATGTGGTGCTGAGGAATCGAACCCAGGGCCTCAGGCATGCAAAGCAAGTGCTTTAACCACTGAGCCACCTTCTCAGCCCCCTTTATGCTTTTTCTGAACACTTTCTTCCCTCTTCAGTTGTGCTGCCCCCAGCAGAGCCGTCCTGCAAGGGCGTGCACTGCGCGGCTGGGCAGCGCTGCCAGATGGCAGGCGGGAAGGCCTCCTGCCCCACCGAGCCAACAGCTGTGTGCCGCGCCCAGGGCGACCCGCACTACACCACCTTCGATGGCCGTCGCTATGACATGATGGGTACCTGCTCCTACACCATGGCTGAGCTGTGTGGCTCCGACTCCACCCTGCCAGCCTTCAGCGTGGAAGCCAAGAATGAACACCGAAGCAGCCGCCAGGTCTCCTATGTGGGCCTGGTCACTGTGCACGCCTACAGCCACTCGGTGTCCCTGGTCCGAGGGGAAAATGGCTTCGCCAGGGTGAGTGCCCCCCGGAAGGGGTTGGGGTTTCAGATGGCAGAGCTGTTGGTCTGAAGCAGGAGAAAGAGCCACAGCTTCACCCAGAGGTATGAGCTCCTCCGTGAGAAGCCCAAATGGAGACTCACTATCTGAAATTTGTTCTTTTTTTTTTATTTTTGGTCGTAGGACTTGAACTCTGGGCCTAGGTGCTGTCCCTGAGCTCTTCAGCTCAAGGCCAGTGCTCTGCCACTTGAGCCACAGTGCCACTTGCAGTTTTCTGGTGGTTAACTAGAGATAAGAGCCTCCTGGACTTTCCTGCCTGGGCTGGCTTTGAACTGTGATCCTCAGATCTCAGCCTCCTGAGTAGCTAGGCTGGCAGGCATGAGCCCCTGGGCTCCTAGCAGTATCTGAATCTTTCCTTCTCCACCAAATCAGCTTCTACAAAATTTATTTTTTATTTTTTGGGTCCAGTCGTGGGGCCTGAACTCTGGGCCTGGGCGCTGTCCCTCAGCTCTTCAGCTGAAGGCTAGCACTCTAGCACTTGAGCCACAGCGCCACTTCCGGCTTTTTTCTTTTTGCTTATGTGGTGCTGAGGAATCAAACCCAGTGCCTCAGGCATGCAAGGCAAGCGCTCTAACACTGAGCCACCTTCCCAGCCCCCTAGTTCAAGTGTTAGAGTGCCAATCTTGAACAAAACGTGCAAGGGTTAAAGGGAGAAACAATGCCAGTAGGAGTTGAGTGCTGGTGGCTCATACCTGTTATCCTAGCTACTCAGGAGGCTGAGGTCTAAGGATTGAGGTTCAAAGCCAGCTTGGGGCAGGTAAGGCCAGGAGACTCTTATCTCCAATGAACCATCAAGAAAACTAGAAGTGGGGAGCTGGGAAGGTGGCTCAGTGGTAGAGCGCTTGCCTTGTATGCATGAAGCCCTGGGTTCGATTCCTCAGCACCACATAAGCAGAAAAAACCGGAAGTGGGGCTGCGGCTCAGATGGTAGAGTGCTGGTCTACAGCTGAAAAGCTGAGGAACAGCGCCCAGGCCCAGAGTTCAGGTCCCACAACTGACCAAAAAAGAAAGAAAACCAGAAGTGGCTCTATGGTTCTAAGTGGTAGATTGTTAGAGCAAACAAAAACTTCAGGGACAACATTGCAGGCCCTGAGTTCAAGCTCCACAACCAACCAAAAAAACAAAAACAAAAAAGTGGGCTGGGAAGGTGGCTCAGTGGTAGAGCGCTTGCCTTGCATGCATGAGGCCCTGGGTTCGATTCCTCAGCACCACATAAGCAGAAAAAGCCGGAAGTGGTGCTGTGGTTCCAGTGGTAGAGCACTAGCCTTGAGCTGAAGAGCTGAGGGACAGCGCCCAGGCCCAGAGTTCAAGCCCCACCACAACTGACCAAAAAAAAAAAAGCTTTTTCTGTGGTTGGAACAGAAGAAGTAGATGGGTAGAGGTACAAAGCCGGGCTGGGGAGAGTGGGTACACTCACACAGGTGTCTGATCGCCCCCATCCGTGTGCAGATCGACAACCAGCGCTCACGCCTGCCAGCCTCCCTGAACCAGGGTCGCCTGCGTGTGTACCAGAGTGGCACCCGGGGCGTGGTGGAGCTGGACTTCGGGCTTGTGGTCACCTACAACTGGGACTGCCAGCTGACCCTGAGCCTGCCCCAGCGCTTCCAGGGCCAGGTGTGCGGCCTGTGTGGCAATTACAACGGGGACCCGGCCGATGACTTCCTCACGCCCGATGAGACGCAGGCGCCCGACCCCGTGGAGTTCGCCAACAGCTGGAAGCTGGATGACGGGGACTATCTGTGTGATGACGGCTGCCAGGGCAGCTGTCCGGCCTGCACCACGGGCCAGGCCCAGCACTACCAGGGGGACCGGCTGTGTGGCATGATCACCCTGCCCTCAGGCCCCTTTGCCACCTGCCACGAGTCCCTGGACCCCCGGCCCTTCCTGGAGAACTGCGTGTACGACTTGTGCGTGACGGGTGGAGAGCGGCTCAGTCTGTGCCGGGGGCTCAGCGCCTATGCCCAGGCCTGCGTGGAGATGGGGATCTCGGTTGGGAATTGGAGGCCGCAAGCCGACTGCCGTGAGTGACGCCCCCCCCCCCCCCCCCGCTTGGGGCAGGAGGGGCATGGTGGTGGGATGGTAGGGGGGAACAAAAAAAACCCTCATGCGCCAGTCCTGGGATTTGAACTCACGTCCTTGTGCTCTTGCTTGGCTTTTTTTTCCCCCTTAAGGCTAGGGTTCTACCACTTGAGCCATACACTCCCCTGGCTTTGGGATGGTTCATTAGAGTCTTAGTGACTTTCTTCCTCTAGCTGGCCTCAAACTGCGATCCTCAGCTCTCAGCCTCCTGAGTAGCTAGGATGACAGACCTGAATCACCAGTGCCTGGCTTGTGGTTTCATCTTGATGTGGGGGAGTGCCAAGAAAGATATAATGATGACCCCCCCCCCTTCCCGGCTCTGCCACCACGAGCCTATAGTTGGGGGATACAGACAGGAGACTCAAGCAGAGAAGTTGGGAGCGGGAAGAGGGACACCAAAGGGTACTGTGGGACAGCAGAGAAAGTTCCTGGTCCAGCAGGGGAGGGTCTGGGGTTGTGGTGGATTTGTCTGCATTGTTGCTGTGTCTCTGTCATGCACTCATGCCGCCCCTCCCCCATCCTGGCTCCTCTATATCTGGCACCAAAGAGACACCAGTGAGTTCATCCATCTCTCAACTCACTTGGGCAGGGTTTCCTGGTTATCTGTCAAGGGCAGGGCTAGGCCTAGGAGCTGGGGATTCAGCAGTGCCCCTTACCATGAACCCTCACAACCACCCAGCACTGATGGGGACACGGAGTGGATGGAGAGCCGAGCCGTTGGCTCATGGTCGCAGGGGACAGCTGGGATTGAAGCCAGGCCTTCTAGACTCTCACAGTCTATATAGCTCATGCTGCAATGAGGGAAAGGTGATGCAGGCAGAGGGAGCAGCCAGTGCAAAGGCCCTGGGGTAGGAAGAGGTCTGAGGGAGATGGAGTAGAGTGAGAGAGAAGAGGCCAATGACCGATGGAGGCAGATTAAAGGAAGGACTTGATAGGATTCCTTTATTTTTATTTTTTTGCCAGTCCTGGGGCTTGAACTCAGGGCCTGGGCACTGTCCCTGAGCTTCTTTTGCTCAAGACTAGCACTCTACCCCTTGAGCCACAGCGCCACTTCTGGCTTTTTCTGTGTATGTCGTACCAAAGAATTGAACCCAGGGCTTCATGCATGCTAGACAAGCACTCAACTACTACGCCACAGTCCCTACCTAGGATTCCTTCTTTAGAGGTTCTTCTGTCTGGACAGATAGGGAGACAAGGCTACTATATAGTGAGCAGAGCAGAGCTTGGGGTGGGGGGGACTCAAGGCCCTCTCCTCCACCTTGATCAAACCTCTCCTGATTCCCACAGCCCTGTGCTGCCCAGCCAACAGCCGCTACGAGCTCTGCAGCCCCGCCTGCCCGGCCTCCTGCAATTCCGAAGCGGCTCCGGCCAACTGCTCCCAGCGGCCCTGCGTGGAGGGCTGCGTGTGCCTCCCGGGCTTCGTGGCCAGCGGCGGGGCCTGCGTGCCGGCCTCCTCCTGCGGCTGCACCTTCCAGGGCCGTCCACTCGTGGCGGGCGAGGAGGTGTGGGAAGACGACCGCTGCCGGCGTCGCTGCACCTGCGATGGAGCCACGGGGCAGGTGACCTGCCGGGACACGCAGGGCTGCCCCACGGGTGAGCGCTGTCGCGTCCAGAACGGCCTCCAGGGTTGCTACCCGGACAGCTTTGCCAGCTGCGAGGCATCCGGGGACCCACACTACCTCAGCTTCGATGGCCGGCGCTTTGACTTCATGGGCACCTGTACCTACCTGCTGGTGGGATCCTGCGGGCAGAATGCGGCGCTGCCCGCCTTCCGGGTGCTGGTGGAGAACGAGCATCGGGGCAGCCAGAGCGTGAGCTACACGCGGGCCGTGCGGGTGGAAGCCCACGGTGTGGCTGTGGAAGTACGCAGAGAGCACCCAGGTCAAGTGCTGGTGAGTGATGGAAGGTGGGCAGGGGACTGGCTGAGGGTGGAGGTTCAAAGCCAGCCCTGAGGAAGGAAGGTCTGTGAGGTGCTTATCTCCAGTGAATCCCCCAAAAGCCACAAAAGGAGTTTAGGCCTCCAGTTGGTAGAACACTAGCCTTGATCTAAAACAAAGGTCCAAGGCTGGGAAGGTGGCTCAGTGGTAGAGCGCTTGCCTTGCATGCCTGAGGCCCTGGGTTCGATTCCTCAGTACCACATAAGCAAAAAGAAAAAAAAAGCCGGAAGTGGCGCTGTGGCTCAAGTGGTAGAGCGCTAGCCTTGAGCTGAAGAGCTGAGGGACAGCGCCCAGGCCCAGAGTTCAGGCCTCATGACCGAGCCCAAAACAAACAAACAAACAAAAACAAAGGTCCAGGCACTGATGGCTCACATCTGTCATTCTAGGAGGCTGAGATCTGAGGATCGCAGTTCAAAGTCAGCCTGGGCAGGAAAGTCTGTGAGACTCTTATCTCCAGTAAACCACCGGAAAACCGGAAGTGGCACTGTGGCTCAAGGGATAGAGCGCTCACCTTGAGCTGAAGAGCTGAGGGACAGTGCCCCAAACCCTGAGTTCCAGTCCCAGTATCATTAACAACATCAACAATAACAACAACAACAAAGTGGGCTAGGAATGTGGCTTAGTGGTAGAGTGCTTGCTTAGCATCCATGAAGCCCTGGGCTCCATTCCTCAAAGCTGGAAGTGTTACTGTGGCTCAAGTGATACAGTGCTAGCCTTGAGCAAAAGAAGCTCAGGGACAAGTGCCCAAGCCCTGAGTTCAAGCCCCAGGACTGGCCAAAGGGGGGAAAAAAAAAGATCTGGGGGAAAAAAGTCTGGGATAGTAGTGGGGGTCAGAGTGGTTCAAGCCTGTAATCCTAGCTACTGAGGAGCAGCGATGGAGGGATCAGGCTCCAGGCCAGTCCTGGGGTATGAGGTGGGGTGTTAGAAAGACTTCATCTCAACCCAATGACTGGGCACTGTGGTGCACAGCTGTTCTGAGATGGTTAAGCAAAAGCAGGAGGATCACAGGCCAAACTGCCCAAGCAGCCCAGGCATAAAGCATGACACCAGCTTTTTGGTGGCTCATTTGGAGATAAGAGTCTCATAGACTTCCATCCTAGGCTGGCTTTGACCCAGACCCTCAGATCTCAGCCTCTTGAGTAGCTAGGATTACAGGCAACAGCACTGGCACCCTGGCTGAAAGACTCAATGTTTAAAGAATGAGGAGCAACAGAATGGTGTTAGCTAGAGAGGAGACCAGGGTTGCAGAAGAAGGAGGGAATGTTACAACCCCAGGGTACAGTAAGTCTTGGGGCTAGGCTGAGCCTTGAAAGCCAGAACTAAAGCAGCCACAACGGCCATTGGTGCTTCAGACAAAGGTCCTGAGGTCTGGGAAATTTGAAGATCTGCCAAGTAATGAGGAGACAGAACCAGGCAGGATTTGAAGACCAGGAATTAGGGACTTGGATTTCCCTTTTACATGTGAAAGATGAGGGATGATAGGCAGAGGACACAGCAAGTGCAAAGGTCCTGAGGCAGGCAGGACCAAGCAGAATGTGTTGAAGAGAATCGCAAGGTGGTGGCCGTGGGGGAGAGGGGAGGGAGGATTGCGGGAGCCGAGTGAGCCAGGGGTGAGCCACAGCCTTATGGATACGCTGACCAGTTGGCATCTGTGCCCAGGTGGATGGCGTCCTTCGCTACCTGCCCTTCCAGGCAGCCAACGGCAAAGTGCAGGTGTTCCGCCAGGGAAACCGTGCGGTGGTGAGAACAGACTTTGCCCTGACGGTCACCTACAACTGGGATGCCCACGTGACCGCCAAAGTGCCCGGCAGTTATGCCGAAGCCCTCTGTGGGCTCTGCGGGAACTTTAATGGCAACCCAGAGGATGACTTTGCCCTGCGAGGTGGCGGCCAGGCTGCCAGCGCGCTGGCCTTCGGGAACAGCTGGCAGGAGGAGAGCAGGCCGGGCTGTGAAGCCACGGAACCGGGAGACTGCCCCAACCTGGGCTCGCTCATCACCGAGCAGCTGCAGAATAAGAAGGAGTGCGGGATCCTGGCTGACCCCGAGGGGCCGTTCCGGGAGTGTCACAACGAGCTGAACCCCCAGGGCGCCCTGCGTGACTGTGTCTACGACCGCTGCCTGTTTCCGGGCCAGTCTAGACCGTTGTGTGATGCCCTGGCCGCGTACGCCGCTGCGTGCCAGGCTGCGGGGGCCACTGTGTACCCATGGAGGACGGAGGAGCTTTGTCGTGAGTACCTAGCATGCCCTTCCATTATTCATTACCATAACTTTGATCACTTTTATTCTATGATTATTATTATTACTTCTGTCAGTTGTGGGGCTTGAACTCAGGGCCTGGGCGCTGTCTCTGAGCTCTTCAGCTCAAGGCTAGTGTGCTTTACCACTTGAGCCATAGCGTCACT
This sequence comes from Dipodomys spectabilis, assembly GCF_019054845.1. NCBI lineage: Eukaryota > Metazoa > Chordata > Mammalia > Rodentia > Heteromyidae > Dipodomys > Dipodomys spectabilis. The sequence goes on along the minus strand of NW_024871099.1, from coordinate 6,453,846 downwards.
TCCAGTTTTCTGTTGGTTTATTGAAGATCAGAGTCTTAGGACTTTTCTTGCTCAGGCTGGCTTTGAACCATGATCCTTAGATCTTAGCCTCCTGAGTTACTTGGATTACAGGTGTGAGCCACTGGTGCCCAGCTACTATAATAACTTTTTTTTTTTTTGCCAGTCCTGGGGCTTGAACTCAGGGCCTGGGCACTGTCCCATAACATCTTTTGCTCAAGGCTAGCATTCTAACACTTGAGCCACAGTGCCTCTTCTGGCTTTTTCTGTTTATGTGGTGCTGAGGAATGCAACCTAGGGTTTCATGCATGCTAGGGAAACACTCTGCCACTAAGCCACATTCCCAGCCCCTACTATAATAATTTTTCTGGGGGGGAAGGGGTCTGGTCGTGGGGCCTGAACTCTGGGCCTGGGGACTGTCCCTGAGCTCTCCAGCTCAAGGCTAGCGCTCTACCACTTGAGCCACAGCACCACTTCCGGCTTTTTTTTTCCTGCTTATGTGGTGCTGAAGAATTGAACCCAGGGCCTCATGCATGCAAGGCAAGCGCTCTACCACTGAGCCACCTTCCCAACCCATTACAATAATTTTTAAATGCTAGGGCCTTACACTTTTTTTTTTCTTTTTGGTCGGTCGTGGGGCTTGAACTCTGGGTCTGGGCGCTGTCTCTCATCTCTTCATCTCAAGGCGAGCGCTCTACCACTTGAGCCACAGCACCACTTCTAGCTTTTTCTGCTTATGTGGTGGTGAGGAATCGAACCCAGGGCCTCATGCATGCATGGCGAGCACTCTACCACGGAGCTACCTTCCCAGTCCAGGGCCTTCCACTTTAGGTGGGCTTTTTCTCCTCCAGGCTGGCAATCAGCCACTTGAGCCACGCCTCCACTTCCAGCTTTGGGCTAGCTCATTGGAGATAAGAATCTCCTACAATTGTCTATCTGAACCTCGATCCTCTGGATCCCAGTCTCCTGAGTAGCTAGGGTGACAGGCGGGAGCCACTAGCACCCAGCTGAAGGATTCTGGCTGACTCTGGCCCCTCTCCCCACAGCCCTGAGCTGCCCTCCCCACAGCCACTACGAACCGTGTTCCTACGGCTGCCCGCTGTCCTGTGGAGACCTTCCCGTGTCAGGGGGCTGCGGCTCCGAATGCCAAGAGAGCTGCGTGTGTGACGATGGCTACGCACTCAGCGGCGAGGCCTGCGTGCCCCTGTCCTCCTGCGGCTGCATCCACGAGGGGGCGTACTACCTACCCGGCCAGACCTTCTACCCCGGCCCCGAGTGCAATTCCCTCTGCCACTGCCAAGAGGGCGGCCTGGTGTCCTGTGAGCCCTCGTCCTGCGGCCCGCATGAGGCCTGCCGGCCGTCCAATGGCGTCCTGGGATGCGTAGCTGTGGGCAGCACCACGTGCCAGGCGTCAGGAGACCCCCATTACACCACCTTTGATGGCCACCGCTTCGACTTCATGGGCACCTGTGTGTACGTGCTGGCTCAGACTTGCGGGAACCGGCCCGGCCTGCCTCAGTTTACCATCCTGCAGGAGAACAAGGCCTGGGGCAATGGCAAAGTGAGCGTGACCAAGGCCATCACGGTCATCGTGGCCAATTACACCCTGAAGCTGGAGCAGCAACGGTGGAAGGTCACGGTGAGAGGGGGGAGGGGGAGGGGCGAGGCCCTGGTGGGGAGGACCACAGGTGGGGGAGGATCGGAAAGGGGAACACAGACCCCCCCAAGGGGGATGTGCTTTAAAAAAAAAAACCAAGCATTAGCTCCCAGCCCCCACTGTCCTTTAACTCTGTTTTGCTCAAGGCTGGCTGGTGCTCTACCACGTGAACCACACCCCCTGACTTTTTGGTTGCTGGAGAAAAGAGTTTCATGGACTTTCTTGCCCAGGCTGGCTTTGATCCATGATCCTCACATGTGAGCCTTCTGAGTAGCTAGAATTGTATGTGTGAGTCACTGGCACCTGGCTCACTGCTTTATTATTATTATTATTATATTTTTGCCAGTCCTGGGGCATGAACTCAGGGCCTGAGCACTGTCCCTGAGCCTCTTTATGCTCAAGGATAGCACTCTACCCCTTGAGCCACAGTACCACTGCTGGCTTTTTCTGAGTTGTTTATTGGAGATGAGAGTCTCATACACTTCCCTACCCAAGCTGGCTTCAAACCTCAATCCTCAGATCTCAGCCTCCTGAGTAGCTAGGATTACAGGTGTGAGCCACCAGCATCCAGCTAACCATACTATTATTGGAGCTATTTATACTTTTTTATTTTATTTACTTTTTTTGTCAGTCGTGGGGCTTGAGCTCTGGGTCTGGGCGCTGTCCCTCAGCTCTTCAGCACAAGGCGAGCACTCTACCACTTCAGCCACAGGGCAACTTCCAGTTTTCTGGGGGTTGATTAGAGATAAGAAGCTCATGGACTTTCCTGCCCGGGTTGGGTTTGAGGTCCTCAGATCTCAGCCTCCTGAGTAGCTAGGACTGCAGGTGTGAGCCACCTGCACCCGGCTATTTATACATCTTTTACAAATATGGCTACCATCTGGGCGCAGGTGGCTCACGCCTGTCATTCTAGCAACTCAGGAGGCTGAGATCTGAGGATCATGGTTCAATGTCAGCCTGGGCAGGAAAGTCCATAAAACTCTTATCTCCAATGAACCACCAGAAAACTGGAAGTGGAGCTGGAGCTCAGAGGGGTGGAGCACTAGGTTTGAATAACAACCAAAAAAAATGCTCAGGGACAGCACCCAGGCCCTGACTTCAAGCCTCAGGACCAGCACCAAAAATATATATACTAAAGTTAAGAGAGATGAGGTCGGGCTGGGAAGGTGGCTCAGTGGTAGAGCACTTGCTTTGCATGCATGAGGCCCTGGGTTCGATTCCTCAGCACCACATAAGCAAAAAAGAAAAAAGCCGGAAGTGGCGCTGTGGCTCAAGTGGTAGAGTGCTAGCCTTGAGCTGAAGAGCTGAGGGAAAGCGCCCAGGCCCAGAGTTCAGGCCCCACGACCGGACCCCCCCCCCCAAAAAAAAAGAGAGATGAGGTCATGGGAAGATGAGACAGGGGACATTGGAAGGCCAGACCACCCCCACCATGTTTGCTGTCCTTTATCTCCCAGGTGAACGGTGTGGACATGAACTTGCCTGTGCTGCTGGCTGAGGGACAGATCCATGTCTACCAGCATGGCTCCGATGTGGTGATAGAGACCGACTTTGGTCTGCGGGTGACCTATGACCTGATGTACAATGTGAGGGTCACCATCCCAGGCAACTACTACCAGCAGATGTGTGGCTTGTGTGGAGATTACAACGGTGACTCCAAGGATGACCTGCAGAAGCCCGACGGCTCCCAAGCAGCCAACCCCAACGAGTTTGGTAACTCCTGGGAAGAAAAAGTTCCCGACTCTCCTTGCGCGCCGGTACCCGATTGCAAACCAGGAGAAGACTGCAATGCCCAGTGCAGCCCCGAGCTGGAGAGCCAGTACCAGAACGAAGAGTTCTGTGGATTCCTCACCAAGCCCACGGGACCGCTGGCTGCCTGCCACCAGCTGCTCGATCCCCAGGGTCCCCTGCAAGACTGTGTGTTCGATCTCTGCCAGGCCGGTGGGAATCTGAGCATTCTCTGTGACCACATTCACGCTTACGTGAGCGCGTGCCAGGCGATGGAAGGTCAAGTGGAACCCTGGCGGACGGAGTCTTTCTGTCGTGAGTCACGGGGTGGGGAGGAGAGGGGGGCATCCATCGAGGGGATGGGGAGAGGGGAGGTCGAGGCACAGGAGAGTGTAGACTTAAGCTGGGTGCCAGTGGCTCACACCTGTCATCCTAGCTACTCAGGAGGCTGAGATCTGAGGATCACAGTTCGATGCCAGCCTGGGCAGGAAAGTCTGTGAGACTCTTCTCTTCAATGAACCACCAGAAAATGGAAGTAGGGCTGTGGCTCAAAGTGGCAGAGCACTAGCCTTGAGCAAAAAGAGATCAAGGATAGCACCCAGGCCCCGAGTTCAAGCCCCATGACCGACAACAACAACAAAAAAAAGGGTGTGGACTCAACGCCCTGAAGCATGCCCTGTGTTCTGATCAGCACCCCCTTTCTTACAGCCATGAAGTGCCCTCCTCACAGCCACTATGAGCTCTGCGCAGACACCTGCTCCCTGGGGTGCTGGGCTATAAGCTCCAGCCCGCACTGCCCAGGCGGTTGTGCAGAAGGCTGTGAGTGTGACTCTGGCTTCCTGTACAACGGAACAGCATGCGTGCCCATCCAGGAGTGTGGCTGTTACCACAACGGGGCCTACTACAAGGTAGGAAACCTCCGCATCCAGGGCAGAGCCGCCTGACTTCGTTCTAGACACATCCCTGCCCTCAACGCCCATCACCTTCTGAACATGGCTCCCATCTGCCCCTTCCCTGGCCTCGTCTGGGTCCATCTCGCTTCCCCCACGCCCCCACTGGTACTTCCTGTGATCCTATGACCCTTCACAGGGCCATAGGAAAGGCCGGTCTAAATATGTCTGTGGGTTTGGAATCTTTAAACCCTTCCCTGACTCCTCAGTTGAAAATATACCTTGCAGGAGCTGGTGGCTCATGCCCGTAATCCTAGATATTTGGGAGGCTCAGATCCAAGAATCAGGATTCAAAGTCAACTCGGGCAGAAAAGTCTCTATGATTATTTGTTGTTGGTGGTCATGGGGAGCTCTTTTTGCTCAAGGCTAGCGCTCTGCCACTTTGAGCCACAGCTCTACTTCTGGTTTTTGAATAATTAATTGGAAATAAGAGTTTCACAAACTTTTCTGCCTGGGCTGACTTTGAACCACAATCCTCAGATCTCAGCCTCCTGAGTAGCTAGAATGACAGGTGTGAGCCACCGGCACCAGCTTCCCTAAAACTTTAATTCCCATTAAACTACCAAAAAGAAGCAGAGATGTGGCTCGAGAGGTAAAGAGCCAACCTTGTGCAAAAAAAAAAAAGCCAAGTGAGAATGTGAGGCCTGAGTTCAAGCACGCACGCGTGCACGCACGCACACACACACACACACACACACACACACACACAGCAGTTTCCCAGTCTTCCTTGGCCTTTGCCCCTCCTCCCTCTCCACCTGGACTTAAACATATCCACTCCATTCTACTTTCTTTATCCGGTGCCGGGATTATCTGCAACTTACAGATGAGGAAACCAAGGGGAGGCAGAGGTCAGGTGATGGGCAGTTTGGAAATAGCAGAGCCAGCTCAAACCCAGGCATATTTCTCCAGCCTTCTCTGCTGTGCGACTCTGGGGTTCAGACACCCCAGCTGCCTAGGGCGTGTTACACAATGCATGAACGAGTGAATGCGTGCAAGGGAGTGAGTGTGTGAATGGGAGGAGGCCCACAGCGACACTGTGCACTCATATCTGACAAGGGACCGTCCTGCGGAGCGCCAGCCCGCCAGACCCCTCTGCACCTCTCATAGATGACTGTGCCCTCTGTCCCCACAGCCGGAGCAGACGGTCCTCCTCAATGGCTGCCAGCAGAAGTGTGTGTGCCATGCTGGCGAGGGTATGGTGTGCCAGGACCACAGCTGCAAGCCAGGCCAGGTGTGCGAGCCCTCCGGAGGTGTCCTGAGCTGTGTTACTAAAGGTACTGGGCTGTGGGACCCAGGATGGATGACTGGGACTTGAGCGATGCCAGTGCTCTGAGTTTGGCCCCCTTCAAGGCCTGGATCTCAGCTGTGAGAACCTGTGATACTGGACTGTGTCCAGTTCATCATACAGTCAGAACTTGAAGGACTGCCCGGGTGTGTCTTGGGCCCTGGGATCGGGTCTTGCCTTCCATAACCTTCAGAGCCAGTAGTCCTGGTACAGATTGCGGCAGGTGTGGGCAAACAGCTATTCTTCGCAGACCTCCTTGTGCAGGTCCCAGGGCTTGAACTCAGGGCCTGGGCACTGTCCCTGAGTTGTTGATGTTGTTGTTGTTTTTGTCGGCGTGGAGCCTGAACTCTGGGCATGGGTGCCGTTCTTCAGCTCTTCAGCTCAAGACTAGCACTCTACCTCTTGAGCCACAGCCCCACTTCCGGCCTTTTCTGCTTATGTGGTGCTGAGGAATCAAACCCAGGGCCTCATGCATGCAAGGCAAGCACTCTACCACTGAGCCACCTTCCCAGCCACTGAGTTGTTTTTTGTTCGTTTCTTTAACGCTCTACTGTTGAGCCATATCTCCACTTTGGGCTTTTGGGTTGTTACTTGGAGATAAGAGTCTCAGAGACTTTCCTGCCTGGCTTGGCAGATCTCAGCTTCCTGAGTAGCTGGGATTACAGGTGTGAGCTACCGATGCCTGAGTGCTAACAGCTGTTCTTAGGGTAGGCAGCCCATCAACACCCTCTCTTCTCTGCCCCCAACTCCCCTCAGATCCATGCCATGGGGTAACCTGCCGGCCACAAGAAACATGCAAAGACCAAAACGGCCAGGGTGTGTGCGTGCCCAACTACAACTCCACGTGCTGGCTATGGGGCGATCCTCACTACCATTCCTTCGACGGCTGGAGCTTTGATTTCCAGGGTACCTGTGACTATGTCCTGGCAACCACCTTCTGCCCAGGGGTCAGCGCCCAGGGCCTGACGCCCTTCACCATCACCACCAAGAACGAGAACCGGGGCAGCCCCTCCGTGTCCTATGTCAAGCAGGTCACCGTGTCCACCCTAGGAGTCAACATCTCCATCCACAAGAACGAGATCGGGAAAGTCCGGGTACGTCTAGCAGGGTGGTCCCAGAGGGGCAAATTAAGTCCTGACAGCCATAGTTAACAAGCTCAGAGCTCTTCTTCATCTAGGCCTGGAACCACAGAGCAGCAAAGGCAATGGTGATTGATCACAGCAACCCAGGCATCTCTTCCCAGGAAACTGAGCCAAGTTAGGGCCAGGGCGCTGTCCCTGAGCGCTTCTGCTCAAGGCTAGTGCTCTTCCACTTTGAGCTACAGAGCCACTTCCGGTTTTTTTGGTAGTTCACTGGAGATAAGAGTCTCATGGGGACTTTCTTGCCTGGGCTGGCTTTGAACCTTGATCCTCACATCTCTGAGTAGCTAGGATGACAGGCACAAGCCACCAGCACCTGGCTCCCTTCCGGCTTTCTGTGGCTAATGGGAGATGAGTGTCTCATGGACTTTCTTGCCCCTGTTGGCTTTGAACTGTGATCCCTGGATCTCAGTCTCCTCCTTAGTAGCTCTATGAGGATAGGCAGGTGACTTAAGTTGATAGGGCTCGGTGTCCACATCTGGGAAGTGGGCATCAGAAGCAGTCCCTGCCCCCACAGCAAAGTGGTATAAGTGAAGGACTCAGCTCTGAGTGATACCCCAGTGAACATTGGTGGGTGTTAAGGAGGAAACTAATGAGAAGCGAGAAAGTGTTTGGGAAGATGCCCACAGAAGTGGAGAGACAGGCTAACAGCAGCAAAGAGGGAAGGAGGATGGGCAGGATGGGATAGGCAGCCACTGTATGGTCATGAGTGAGGGGAGATGCCTGACCAGAGAGAGGCTCCAGTATGACAGGGTAGCAGGAAGGGAGAGAGAGTCGGAGATCTAGAGAGGAAATGCAGGTGCACAGGCATACAGAGATCTAGGGAGAAAGAGCAGAGGTGGGGGGAATCAAGCTGGACATTAATGGTGCCAGCCTGTAATCCTGGCTACTCAAGAGGCTGAGATCTGAGGACTGTGGTTCTAAGCCAGCTTGGGGCAGGCAAATCATGAGACTCCAATAAGCAACCAAATGCTGAAAGTGGAGGTGTAGTTCAAGTGTTTTTTTTTTTTTGGGTCCAGTCGTGGGGCCTGAACTCTGGGCCTGGGCGCTGTCCCTCAGCTCTTCAGCTCAAGGCTAGCGCTCTACCCCTTGAGCCACAGCGCCACTTCCGGCTTTTTTCTTTTTGCTTATGTGGTGCTGAGGAATCGAACCCAGGGCCTCATGCATGCAAGGCAAGCGCTATACCACTGAGCCACCTTCCCAGCCCCCTAGTTCAAGTGTTAGAGTGCCAATCTTGAACAAAGCGCTAAGGGACAGTGCCCAGGCCTTGAGTTCAAGCCTTTGTACTGGCAAGACAGAGAGAGAAATGCGAGCACGTGCACGCACGTGCACGCACGCGTGTGCACACACACACACACACACACACACACACAGGCAGACAGAGGCAAAGAGACAGAGAGATCAAATGAGAGGTCTCAGTTCCCAGAGCTTGAATAAGAACAGCTATCCCCAATTAAAAAAAAATTATTTATTTATTTTATTACTATTTTTTTTTGAGCCATGGCACCACTTCAGGCTTTTTCTGTTATGTGGTATGAGGAATCGAACCCAGGGCTTCATGTACTGTACCACTAAGCCACATTCCCAGCCCTATTTATTTTTTGTTGGTCGTGGGCCTTGAACTCTGGGCCTGGGCACTGTCCCTGAGATCTTTTGCTCGAGGCTAGCGCTCTACCACTTAAGCCACAGCACTACTTCCTGTTTTCTGGTGGTTAATTAGAGATAAGAATCTCATAGAGACTTTTCTGCTGAGGCTGCCTTTGAACCATGATCCTCAAATCTCAGCCTCCTGAGTAGGTAGGATGATAAGTATGAGCCACTGGCAATTGGCAGTTAGACAATGTCCGTACAACTATCAATCATGAGAATGGTATAGGTAATTCCTGTTCTCTGGCAGGAGAAGGAAAAGGAAGGAAGGAGAGGGAAGGAAGGAAGGAAGGAGGGAAGGAGGGAAGGAGAGCTCCACCCTTACCTCATGGGACCCCCATTTGCCTCCCTCCCTCCTTCAGGTGAACGGTGTGCTGACAGCCCTGCCTGTCTCTGTGGCTGGTGGACGGATTTTGGTGACCCATGGTGGGTCCAAGGCTGTTCTGGCAACTGACTTTGGACTTCAAGTCACCTATGACTGGAACTGGCGGGTAGAGGTGACACTGACCAGCAGCTACTATGACGCAGTGTGTGGGCTCTGTGGGGATATGGACCAAAACCCCAGCAATGATAAGATCTTCCCCAATGGCACAGTGGCTCCATCCATACCCAGTTGGGGCGGCAGCTGGCAAGTTCCAGGCTGGGACCCATTCTGCTGGCATGAATGCCACGGCTCCTGCCCAACATGCCCTGAGAACCAGCTGGAGAAATATGAGGGTCCTGCCTTCTGTGGACCCCTAAACCCAACTAGCACAAGCAGCCCCTTCGCCTCCTGCCATTCCCATGTGCCGCCTGAAGACTACTTTAAGGGCTGTGTTCTAGATGTCTGCCTGGGTGGAGGAGTCCAAGACATACTTTGTCAGGCCTTGGCTGCCTATGCGGCTGCCTGCCAGGCTGCAGGTATCACCATCAAGGACTGGAGGACCCAGGCCGGCTGTGGTGAGTTGCTGGGGAGAGGAAGCCAAGTCTGAGGGTGCAGTCAGTCTCCTTTCTGTGGGACCCGTTAGGTTTTACTTTAGTCCCTTGCAGGAGGGAGGGGGAGGGTGTCTTTCTGCTTTTGTTTGTTTGTGCCAGTACTGGCACAAACTCAGGGTCTCTCCTTCTTACTTAAGACTGGTACTCTAGACCGGGCACCAGTGTCTCATGCCTGTCATTCTAGCTACTCAGGAGGCTGAGATCTGAGGATCATGGTTCAAAGCCAGCCCGGGCAGGAAAGTCCATGAGACTCTTATCTCCAATGAACCACCAGAAAACCAGAAGTAGTGCTGTGGCTCAAGTGGTAGAGTACTAGCCTTGAGCTGAAGAGCTGCGGGACAGTGCCCAAGCCAAGAGTTCAAGCCCCACAACTAACTTAAAAAAAAACAACAGGGCTGGGAAGGTGGCTCAGTGGTAGAGCGCTTGCCTTGCATGCCTGAGACCCTGGGTTCGATTCCTCAGCACCACATAAGCAAAAAGAAAAAAGCCAGAAGTGGCACTGTGGCTCAAGTGGTAGAGCGCTAGCCTTGAGCTGAAGAGGTGAGGGACAGCGCCCAGGCCCAGAGTTCAGGCCCCATGACCGGACTCCCCCTCCCAAAAGAAAAATAGAAACTGTGGTACTCTATCACTTAAACCACACCCCCCACTTCCAATGTTTTGCTGGTTCATTGTAGATGAATATCTCAGATTTATCTATCTAAGATAGCTTTGAACCAAAATCCTCAGATCTCAGCCTCCTGAGGAGCTAGGATTACAAAGTGTGAGTAACCAGTGTCTGGCATCTTTCTGTTGCTTTTTTGTTGTTGGTTGTCAGGCTTGAACTCAGGACCCTGAGCTTCTTTTGCTCAAGGCTAATCCTCTACCACTTGAGCTATAGCACCACTTCCAGTTTCGTGGTGGTCCATTGGAGATAAGAGTCTCAGAACTTTTGTGTTCAGGCTGGCTTTGAACCTTGATCCTCAGCTCACAGCCTCCTGAGTAGCTAGGATTACAGGCATGAGCCAGCAGTACCCAACTTTTCTGCTGCTTTGTGTCTATTTGTCTTGACATTTCTCCATTTTCTTTTGATTATCTGTCATTCTGTTTCTCATTCATGTTTTCTGTCTGTCCTATATCACTGTTTGGGCCTCTGTCTGTCAATGTCTCTTCTTTTGCGCTCTCTCTGTTTCTCTCCCTCTCTCTCCCCCTTCCCCTGTGCTTCTCCCTCCCCTCTCTCTCTTGCCATCTTATCCAGAATCCATCTCATACCCCTTCCCTTTCTTTCCCTTCCATCCCTTCATCTGTCCACAGAGATGTCCTGCCCAGACAACAGCCACTACGAACTCTGTGGGCCGCCTTGCCCGGCCAGCTGCCCACCCCCGGCACGGCTCACGACTCCAGCTGTGTGTGAGGGTCCCTGTACAGAAGGCTGCCAGTGTGATGAGGGCTTCGTACTGAGTGCTGACCACTGTGTCCCCCTGGAGGGCGGCTGTGGCTGCTGGGACAATGGCACCTACCACGAGGCAGGCACTGACTTTTGGACCGATGCCACCTGCTCCCGGCGGTGCCGCTGTGAATCAGGGAGTGGCTCGCTGGTCTGTACCTCTGCCAGCTGTGGGCCAGGTGAAGAGTGTGCCTTGTTGCCCTCTGGCCAGTATGGCTGCCAACCCACCAGCACTGTTGAATGCCAGGCCTGGGGTGACCCCCATTACATTACCCTGGATGGGCACCGATTCGACTTCCAGGGCAACTGTGAGTATCTTCTGAGTGCGCCCTGCCACAAAGCACCTGAGGGCACCGAGGACTTCAATGTCACTGTTGTCAACGAGCACCGGGGCAGCCAGGCTGTCAGCTACACCCGCAGTGTCAGTCTGCAAATCTACGGCCATAGTCTGACCCTCAGCGCCCTCTGGCCCCAAAAGCTACAGGTGAGGGAGCTGCTTCCCCCCCACCCCCACTCCCCCTCCCCCAATGCAGAAGGGCTGCCAGCTTTGGGGTGCAGGAGGCTGTAAGGATTGGGCAATTCCTCCTTTTATAGTTATTTTTTTTCTTGGTGCCTATCTTGGGGCTTGAATTCAAGGCCTGGGCTCTGTCCCTGCCCTTCTTATGCTCAAGGCTATAGCAACTCTACCATTTGAGCCACAGCTCCACTTCTGAGTTTTGGTGTGTTTTTGTTATGTTTTTATTTTTATTTTTTGTTGTTGTTGGTGGTCAGGGGACTTGAACTCTGGGCCTGGGTGCTGTCCCTCAGCTCTTCAGCTCAAGGCGAGCACTCTACCACTTGAGCCACAGCACCACTGCTGGTTTTCTGGTGGTTTATTGGAGATAAGAGTCTCACAGCCTTTCCTGCCCTGGGCTGGTTTTCAACTGTGATCCTCAGTTCTTAGCCTCCTGAGTAGCTAGGATGACAGGCGTGAGCTACCAGTGCCCAGCTGGGTTTGTTTTTGTTTTTGCTTTTCTTTGTAGTTTAGTGGAAATATGAGTCCCATAGAATTTCTTGCCCGGGCTGGCTTTCAATCACAATCCTCAGATTTCAGTCTTCTGAGTAGCTAGGATTATAGGCGTGAGCCACTGGTGCTTGGCCCTTTCACAGTTTTAACTGAACCATCCTGGGAAGCTCACACTATAGGCCTATTTATAGGGCTTAGAGCAGTGATATATGTTTCTCTTACCCTTGACTTATTCCTCTGGAAATGGTCTTCATAAAGTACCTGCTTCAGGGTAGCATGGGGTAAATGACATTATGTCTATAGGTGCTTTATTATTATTATTACTACATTATTACTATTATTACCATCGTTATTATTATTATTATTTTGGTAGCTCTTGAACTCAGGGGTATGGGTACTGCTCCTGAGCTTTTTTGCTCAAGGCTTAGTGCTCCACCACTTTTTTTTTTTTTTTTAGAGAAAAGTAGCTTATTATTATTTATTTATTTTTTTTGGTCGGTCGTGGGCTTGAACTCTGGGCCTGGGTGCTATCCCTCAGCTCTTCAGCTCAAGGCTAGCGCTCTACCACTTGAGCTACAGCACCACTTCCTCCACCACTTTTCATTTTTTGTCCATCATGTGGCTTGAACTCTGGGAGCTGTCCCTGAGCTCTTCAGCTCAAGACCAGTGCTCTACCACTTGAGCTATAGCACCACTTCCCATTTTTCTGGTGGTTAATTGGAGGTAAGAGTCTCAGGGACTTTCCTGTCTGGGCTGGCTTTGAACTGCGATCCTCAGATCTCAGTCTCTTGAGTAGCTAGGATTACAGGCCTGAACCACTGGTGTCCAACTTGCTCTACCACTTTGAGCCATGGCACCACTTCTGTGGTTAATTGGAGATAAGAATCTCATGGACCTTCCTGCCCAAGCTGGCTTGGAACTGAGATCCTCACATCTCAGCCTCCTGAGTAGCTAGGATGAGCGGCGTGCGACACCAGCACCCAGCAACTTTTTATTTTTTTTTTGTCAGTTGTAGGGTTTGAACTCATATCCTGGGTGCTGTCCTTGAGCTCTTTTTGATCAAGGCTAGCACTCTACCACTTTGAGCCACAGCTTCGCTTCCAACTTTTTTATATTACTATAATAACAGGGGAGGACACCTCTGGGGGGGGGGGGAGATCCCATAGCTCCTGAGTGATAGAGACAATCCCCTTCCCCGGCAGGTGGACGGCGAGCTGGTGGATCTGCCCTTCCAGCTGGACTCTCGCCTGCACGCTTACCTGAGCGGCAGCGATGTGGTGGTCACCACAACTTTTGGGCTCTCGCTGACTTTCGACGGCAACAACTTCGTGCGCCTGCGCGTGCCCGCGGCGTACGCGGGCGCCCTCTGCGGCCTGTGCGGGAACTACAACAAGGACCCGGCAGACGACCTGACAGCCGTAGACGGGGACCCAAGCGGTTGGCAAGTAGGGGGCCAGCCAGGCTGCGGAGAATGCGTGCCGGGGCCATGTCCCCCAACCTGCACACCCGAGCAACTGGAGCCCTTCCGTGGTCCCGAAGCCTGCGGTGTCATCTCGGACCCCAAAGGCCCATTAGCACCGTGCCACAGCCTCCTGCCACCTGAGCAGTACTTAGAGGCTTGCTTGCTGGATGCCTGCCAGGCTCAGGGCCATCCCCGAGGCCTCTGTCCTGCTGTGGCCACTTACGTGGCAGCCTGTCAGGCCGCTGGGGCCCAGATTGATGAGTGGAGGCGGCCAGACTTCTGTCGTGAGTACTGATCTGTGTATTTGTGTGTGGTGGTGGTGGGGGTTCATCTTTCCCCATCCCAGGACTATGAGGCGAGAATCCCCACCACCACCACCACCACCACCACCATGGAGCTGGGGGCCCATCCTTATTGCCCTGAACAGATACACCTGACACAGACACACACTGAAATAAGGCCAGGTCTGGTAACCCAGTAGGAGGAGTTCACTCAGACTGACCTGATCAGAAACCCTGGGCTAGTCCCCCCCCCCCCCCCCCCCCCCCCCCCGGGGATTCATGCTTCATCTCTCAGTGACCCAGACATGGTGGTGATCCAATCAAAGTCACACAGCAAGGAGCCACTGGTCTCACCTGCTCTGATGTCCTGTGACTGTCTTACACACTGGGATACATTTGGTCACCCATCATCAGCTAGGTACCAGTATTCTCTGGGTAGACTGTACATTTATTTTTTTATTTTTTACTTTTTGGGTCCGGTCGTGGGGCCTGAACACTGGGCCTGGGTGCTGTCCCTCAGCTCTTCAGCTCAAGGCTAGCGCTCTACCACTTGAGCCACAGCGCCACTTCCAGCTTTTTTCTTTTTGCTTATGTGGTGCTGATGTATTGATCCCAGGGCAAGGCAAGCGCTCTACCACTGAGCTACCTTCCCAGCCCTAGACTGTACATTTAATAACACCAACTGGAGCCCGGCACTGGTGGTTCACACCTGTAATCCTAGCTACTCAGGAGGCTGAGATCTGAGGATCGCAGTTCAAAGCCAGCCCGGGCAGGAAAATCTGTGAGACTCTTCTCTCTAATAAGCCAGAAAACCAGAGCGGCGCTGTGGCTCAAGCGGTAGAGCACTTGAGCTGAAGAGCTGAGGGACAGTGCCTAGGCCCAGAGTTCAAGTCACACGTCCAAAACAACAACAAAAAAAAAACCAGAAAACAAAAACCGCCAACTGGTTGGATACACTCAGGTAGATCCAGGACCAGCGTCGGGAAAGAACTACACACATTTTCCTGGGAAATTCTCTTCAGGCAGATCTACTAGATCAAGTTTACACCTAATCAGGTACATAAATATCAGTCTTTGCCTGAAAAATGCTTTATCAGAATCTGACAGGTTTTCCAGGTCTTGTCAGATACCACAGCCAGGTACACTCAGGCTGACTGGTTCCTTGATCACAGTCAGACCCTGAGACAGCCATGGCTAGTTTGAATCCTGCCTATTCAACTCAAGAGGCAGTCATTTAACTCTTCCCTCCCTCCCCCCTCCCTCCCTCTCTTCCTCCCTCCATCCCTCCCTTCTTCCTTCCTCCCTCTCTTCTTCCTTCCTTCCTTCCTCTCTCTCTCTCTCTCTCTCTCTCTTTCTCTCTCTCTCCTCTTTCTCTCTTTCTAAATTTCTTTCAAGTTCTAGGGCTTGAACTCAGGGCTTGGACACTGTCTCTGAGCCTCTTTATGTTCATGGCTAGTAATCCACTGCTTACAGGGCCACTTCCAGGTTTCGAGTTCAAGCCCCAGGACCAGCACATACACACACACACACACACACACACCCGAGGTACTTGGTCAAGTTAACACACATCTGGTCGGGGAGATCTGGTCATGTCTCGCCACCCCCATACTGAATCCCCCCATGAGATGCTCTGGATCACCCCTCCACACTTGGTCCAGACAGGGTCTCCCATTAGGGACCTATGCTTGTCTCACTTTTGCACCTGCTTTGTACCTGCCGTATGTCCACAGCTCTCCAGTGCCCTGCCAACAGCCACTATGAGCTTTGCGGTAACTCCTGCCCAGTGAGCTGCCCCAGCCTCTCTGCACCCGAGGGCTGTGAGCCCACCTGCCGTGAAGGCTGTGCCTGCGATGCCGGCTTTGTGCTCAGTGGTGACACCTGTGTGCCAGTGAGCCAGTGTGGCTGTCTCCATGGTGGCCGCTACTACCCGCTCGGCTCAGTCTTCTACCCGGGCCCTGAGTGCGAGCGGCGCTGTGAATGTGGACCTGGGGGCAAGGTCAGCTGCCAGGAGGGTGCGGCCTGTGGTCCCTATGAAGAGTGCCGGGTAGAGGAAGGCGTGCAGGCCTGCCATCCTACGGGCTGTGGCCGCTGTCTGGCCAATGAGGGAATCCATTACGTCACCCTGGATGGGCGTGTCTATGACCTGCACGGCTCTTGCTCCTACGTCTTGGCCCAAGTCTGTCAACCCAAACCCGGAGAGGAGAACTTTGCCATCGTGTTAGAGAAGGACTCGGCTGGCCAGCCCCAACGTGTGCTGGTGACTGTGAACGACCAGGTTGTGACTCTGGCTAAAGGACAGCAGGTGAGTGAACTTTGACGCTGTTTTGGGATTGGGGTTGGGGGGGAGACACGCTGGGCTCGGGTGCTGGCCCTCAGCTCAAGGCTCGTGCTCTACTACTTGAGCCACAGCACCAGTTTTCTGATGGTTAATTGAAAATAAGAGTCTCATGGACTTTCTTGCCCAGGCTGTCTTTGAACCATGATCCTCAGATCTCAGCCTCCTGAGTAGCTAGGATGACAGGCATGAGCCACCGGTGCTTGGCTTACTTTGGGATTTTTTTTTTTTTGGGTCCGGTCATGGGGCCTGAACTCTGGGCCTGGGCGCTGTCCCTCAGCTCTTCAGCTCAAGGCTAGCGCTCTACCACTTGAGCCATAGCGCCACTTCCGGCTTTTTTTCTTTTTGCTTATGTGGTGCTGAGGAATCGAACCCAGGGCCTCAGGCATGCAAGGCAAGCGCTCTACCACTGAGCCACCTTCCCAGCCCCTACTTTGGGATTTTTAACATGACCTTAACCTACATTAAAAGTTGGGGTACAACTATGGCTTGAAGTTCTTCCCTGAGGGTGGGAGACGTCTCAAGCTTCATGCTGGACAGCCTGACCTGAATGATCTGTGACTCTCTACTCATTCAGGTCACCATAGATGGCCAGCGGGTGACCCTGCCTGTGGCCATGGGCAGCGTGCGAGTGACCGCAGAAGGCCGCAACATGATTCTCCAGACAACCAAGGGGCTGCGCCTCCTCTTTGATGGAGATGCCCACATCCTCATCTCCATCCCCAGCCCCTTCCATGGACGGGTCTGTGGCCTCTGTGGGAACTTCAACAGCAACTGGACAGATGACTTCAGGTTCCCCAATGGCACGATGTCCCCCAGTGTGGAGGCTTTTGCAGAATCATGGCGTGTGCCCAGCTCTGTCGAGGGCTGTAGCGAGGGCTGTGGACCCAAAGGCTGCCCCGTGTGCTTGGCAGAGGAGACAGCAAAGTACGAGGACAACAAGGCCTGTGGGAAGCTCCGTGACCCCAAAGGCCCCTTCGCAGCCTGTCACGGAGTGGTGAATCCCACAGAATACTTCCGCCAGTGCGTGTACGACCAGTGTGCCCACCAGGGCGACGTGGCCTTTCTCTGCCGCAGCCTGGCAGCCTACACGGCCGCCTGCCAGGCAGCTGGTGCCACTGTGAAACCCTGGAGGACAGATAGCTTCTGCCGTGAGTATCCATGGGCCCCTCAGAGGCCACCTCCCTGCCACTCGGGGACTGTCCCTTCCTCTAGTAGCCCATTGTCCTCAAACCTCACCCTTGACTTCTCTCCTTAGGGATCAACCCAGTTCTTTCTGTGGTAACTTGTGAGAAGTTGGGGTACCCTGGAACCCACATAAAAGACTTTGTCTGTGTCTTACCACCCTTTCCAGTAGAGGGAAGGCTACAGAGATTAGACTTCCAGATATAATACAGTACACGCACACACCCCTCTTGCCAGTACTGGGTGCTCTGTCCCTGAGCTTTTGTGCTCAAGGCTAGTGTTCTACCACTTGAGCCACAATTCCAACTTCTGACTTTCTTTAGTTGTTGTTTGTATAAAGGTGGTGTACATAAGTCAGATAAAGAATACCTTGATTTTTGGACCAGATCACCTCTTCACGTCTGTTTTTGTTTTTGTTCTCGTTTTTTGCTGGTCCTAGGGCTTGAACTCTGGTTCTGGGTATTGCCCCCTGAGCTCCTTTTGCTCAAGGCTCGTGCTCTACCACTTGAGCCACAGCGCCACTACCAGGTTTTTCTGTGATTAATTGGAGTTAAGAATCTTGTGGATTTTCCTGCCCAGGCTGGCTTTGAACCGTGATCCTCAGATCTCAGCCTTTTGAGTAGCTAGGATTACAGGCCTGAGCCACCAGGGCCAGGCATGATTTGGGCTTTTTGATGATTCATTGGAGATCGAGTCTCATAGACTTTTTTGCTTAGACTGGCTTCGAACCCCGATCCTTGGGTCTCAGCCTCCTGAGTAGTTAGGATGACAGATGTGGGCCACCAGCACCCCAGGCTTCCATTACTTTTTTCACTCTGCTTGCAGTGTGGTGACCTCATCCTACCTCTTCTCTCTGCAGCTCTCCAGTGCCCCGACCACAGCCACTACTCCGTGTGCACTCGCTCCTGTCAGGGCTCCTGTGCTGCCCTCTCTGGCCTCACTGGCTGCTCCTCTCTCTGCTTCGAGGGTTGTGAATGTGACGACCGCTTCCTGCTCTCCCAGGGTGTCTGCATCCCTGTCCAAGAATGTGGCTGTGCTCATAATGGCCACTATCTGCCGGTGAGCAGGGGCTGGGGGTGGGTGGCGTGGTGGGAGGAGCTTAAAGGGGACTCGCATCTGGGATTAAGTTTCTATTCAAGAATGGAGCTAGGAGAGCTACCCTATGTCCCAGCTAAATGACTCAAGGTGGGTAAATCTGGCCTGTAGTAATTTCTCAGCTAATCATCCCAGACTTGGTAGCTGAAAACAAGGGACATGCACCCCCTTCCATCCCTTTTCCTCCCACACCCCCTCCCCCAGTTTTGGAGGTTACAGGTGAGAAATCAGCGTCAAGCCTGGTGATGTACCACTTGAACCACACCTCCACTTCCAGCTTTTTGTTGGTTCAGTGGCGATAAGAGTTTCTCAGATTTGTCTACCAGGGCTGGCTTAGAACAATGATCCTCAGATCTCAGCCTCCTGATTTGTTAGGATTACTGGCATGAGCCACCAGCGCCTAGCATCTCACTTCATTTCTTTTTTTTTCTTCTTCTTCTTGTTATTATAAAGGTGATATACAAAGGGGGTAGAATTCCATCAGTTAAGTAAACAGTGCATTTCTTTTTGGAAAATGTGATCCCTTCCCTGGTTCTCTCCCACCTTTTCCCTCCTGTCCCCACCCACAAGTTGCATAGTTCATTTTCAACAAAATCCCCTTCCTTCCTTCCTTCATTCTTTCCTTCCTTCCTTCCGTTCTTTCTCTCCTCTTTCTTTCTTTCTTTTTGTCGGTCATGGGCTTGAACTCAGAGCCTGAGAGCTGTCCCGGAGCTCTCACTCAAGGCTGATGCCCTATCACTTTGAGCCACAGTGCAACTTCCTGTTTTCTGTTTATTGGAGATAAGAGTCTCATGGACTTTCCTGCCTAGGTTGACTTCAAATTACAATCCCAAGAGTCTCACGGACTTTCCTGCCTAGGTTGACTTCAAACTACAATCCTCAGATCTCAGCCTCCTGGGTAGCTAGGATATGAGTCACCTGCACCTACTTAACATAGTCCACTTCTTTTTGTTTTTGTTTTTGTTGCTTGTGGGGCTTGAACTCTAGGTCTGGGCGCTGTGCCTGAGCTCTTCAGCTCAAGACGAGTACTCTACTCCTTGAGCAACAGTGCCACATCTGGTTTTCTGGTGGTTAATTGGAGATATAAGAGTCTCATCGATTTTCCTGCCCAGGCTGGCTTTGAACAGCCATCCTCAGATCTCAGCCTCCTGAGTAGCTGGGTTTACAGGCGTGAGCCACCAGCGCCTGGCCATAGTCCATTTCTTTTTTTTTTTTTTTTTTGGGGGGGGGGGGGTCTGGTCATGGGGCCTGAACTCTGGGCCTGGGCGCTGTCCCTCAGCTCTTCAGCTCAAGGCTAGAGCTCTACTACTTGAGCCACAGCGCCACTTCCGGCTTTTTTCTTTTTGCTTATGTGGTGCTGAGGAATCGAACCCAGAGCCTCATGCATGCAAGGCAAGCGCTCCACCACTGAGCCACCTTCCCAGCCCCGCCATAGTCCATTTCTAACTAAGAGTTTGCTCCCAACTCCTGCCTGTGTGAATACACAGGGTTGGAAGACTCACTGCCATCACCGAGTGGCTCTTACCAGGTCCTTTCTGTACACAGATGAACTCCTCACTGCTGACTGAAGACTGCAGCCAGCGTTGTTCCTGCTCCTCAAGTGCAGTCCTTACATGCCAGGAGGCTGGCTGCCCATCAGGCCATGTCTGTGAGATCCAGGAGGGTATTCACGATTGCTGGCCTGCCCGTGGTCTCTGCTCCGTCTCCCTGGGTACCAACCTCACCACCTTCGATGGAGCCTACGGTGCCATCAGCTCTTCTGGGTTTTATGAGCTCTCTTCCCTCTGCCCGGGACTACAGAACATTCCCTGGTACCGGGTAGTTATTGATGTGCAGTCTTGCCAGGACAATGTGCAAACTGTGGGTGAAGTTCACATCTTTTTCCAGGAAGGGCTGGTCACGGTAACTCCACACAAAGGCGTGTGGGTAAGTATGGCCATAGGTAGGTGCAAATGTCTCCCCTGGGCTTTTGCTTTTCTCATTGTGTCCTGTATTCCTGGTTGCCTGGTTGACTTGCTGTTTTTCTTTTTTCTTTTTGTTGGCCATAGGGCTTGAACTCAGGGCCCGGGCACTGTTCCTGAGCTCTTCAGTTCAATGCTACCACTCTACCACTTTGAGCCACAGTGCCACTTCCAGTTTTCTGGTGGTTACCTGGAGACAACAGTCTCATGGCCTTTCCCTGCCTAGACTAGCTTTGAACTGGGATCCTCAGATCTCAGCCTCCCGAGTAGATAGGATTAGATAGGATTACAGGCGTGAGCCACTGGCACCTGGCTGCTATCTGTTTTTCTTAGCCAGACTGTAATTTGATCTCTGGATTTGTGTACTTGTCTCAATATTTCAGAGTTCGTCCCTCTGTTCAGGCTGAATCCTTGAGGAGCAAGTAGATTCTCAAGTAATGGGATAGTTTTGGTATTAGTATTCACCAAGACTCTGATCATTACAAATCACAGAAAATGACTTTCAAATTGAATTAAGTAAAGGTAAATACATTAGTCTATATAATGAGAGCATCCTAAGATAGAGCCTTTGGGTTTTTTTTTTTTTGTCAGTCACGGGGCTTGAACTCTGGGCCTGGGCACTGTCCCTCAGCTCTTCAGCTCAAGGCGAGCACTCTACCACTTGAGCTACAGCGCCACTTCCGGTTTTCTGGTGGTTTTTATTGGAGATAGGAGTCTCACGGTCTCTCCTGCCCAGGCTGGCTTTGAACCGCGATCCTCAGATCTCAGCCTCCTGAGTAGCTAGGATTACAGGCGTGAGCCACCAGCGCCTGGCAAAATAGAGCCTTTGGAATGACTGGATCCGGGTACCCTGGGAATAGTTCCAGGTTGTACCTCCATCTTCTAGACTTCTTGTCCACTCAGTCAGCTTCATTCTCAGACAAGCTCTCTTTTCACAGGCACAGAGATAATCCCCTTCTTTGTCCAAGCATAACATTCCACTAGTCTTAGCACCTCAGTAGCAAGTGGTCTAACCAATGCATGGCATTACTTCTCACTGGGGCCAGTTTGGATCACATGACCACTGGCAGAACGAATTATTGGTGGTCTTATCATCTCAATGATGTAATTGGTCAGACTGAAGTCACATGACCCACCAGGGATTTACCCAAGATCTTTCCTTTTGTTTTTTTGTTTGGGGGGGGGGGGCAGGTCTGGTCCTGGGGCCTGAACTCTGGACCTGGGCGCTGTCCCTCAGCTCTTCAGCTCAAGGCTAGCGCTCTACCACTTGAGCCACAGCGCCACTTCTGGCTTTTTTTCTTTTTGCTTATGTGGTGCTGAGGAATCGAACCGAGGGCCTCAGGCATGCAAGGCAAGCACTCTACCACTGAGCCACCTTCCCAGCCCCCCAAGATCTTTCCTAAATGCAGCAATTCATTTATGTGGGTAGGGAACCTTTTTTCTTTTCTTCTCTTTTTCTTTTTTCTTTCTTTTCTTTCTTTTTTTTTTTTTTTGGTCATGGGGCTTGAACTCTGGACCTGGTGCTGTCCCTCAGCTCTTCAGCTCAAGGTGAATGCTCTACCACTTGAGCCACAGCACCACTTCCAGTTTTCTTGTAGTTTATTGGCAATAAGAATCTCACAGACTTTCCTGTCTGGGCTGGCTTTGAACCAAGATCCTCAGATCCTCAGCCTCCTGAGTAGCTAGGATTACAGGTGTGAACCACCAGCACCTGGCCTAGAGAACCTTTTTCTACTAAGGGCTATTTGGATATTATAATTTGCAATCCACACAAAGTCATCAATACATGCAAATGGACTCCGGAAGCTGACAAAAAGAACAATACAAAGCCCAACACTGGTAGCTCACGCCTGTAATCCTAGCCACTCAGGAGGCTGAGATCTTAGGATCATGATTTGAAGCCAGCCTGAGCAGGAAAGTCTGAGACTTCATCAACCACCAAGAAGCCCAAAGTGGAGCTGTGGCTCTAGTGGTAGAGCCACAGCCTTGCACAAAAGAAAAAAAGAAAGCTATGAGAGTTCCCAGGCCCTGAGTTCAATTAAGCGTGAGCTTGCATCTCCACATGGTGCATTTCTCCAGGTCTCCATCTCTTTCAGCACCTCCTGCTTTGCTTTAGCACCTTGAACTTGGTGCTTGAGCATTCCATGCTGGAAACCCTCCAGTTCTCCAATGGCTCTGTCCTCACATTCTTCTTCATCACCAGGTGAATGGTCTCCAGGTGGATCTTCCAGCTAATGTGTCATCTGTGTCTGTGAGCCAATCCCCTGACTCTATACTAGTCCACCAGAAGGAAGGGGTCCAGGTGAGGCTTGGAACCAATGGGCAGCTGGCTGTGATGATCAGTGACAGCCATACTGGCCTGCTGTGTGGGGCTTGTGGAAACTTTGATGGGGACCAGAACAATGACTTGCCCAACTCCCTGGGGAAGACGGTGATGGAGAAATGGAGAGCACCAGACTTCTCTCCATGGTAAGCGATGTGGTAAGGGATGTGGCTTCGTGGGGACAGGGACCCTTGAGTCCTCATGGACAAGGGGGGGACAGTTTGGGGTGGGGAAATGTCAGTAAGATAAGGTGCTGATTATCTGTCCCTTGCAGTTACAACTGAGGAATCATTCATGGACAATGAAGGCTTTATGGACCAGAAATGAAGATTTCAAGACCTGACCTCCCTAGAGGTCACAATGTTTGAAGATTGTCCTTGTATGTCCCCCCTTCCCCACTCCACATGCTACCCCTCTGCCAAACTACTGAGACCAAATGTAAGAGCATTGAGTAAATATCTCCAGTCAAGCTGCATGCCAATGTGTCTGTCTCATTCTGTACCATCTCTGATTTCCTTCCTACACAGCAGGGGAACCTGGATGTGTAGATTTTTACTGGGGTTGAGAGGATGGATGGATGCATTCATGCATAAGATGCATGGGTAGCCAGGTGCTAGTGGTTCATGCCTGTAATCCTAGCTACTCATGAGGATGAGATCTGAGAATCATGATTTGAAGCCAGCCCAGGAAAGAAAGTTCAGAATATAGGCCAGAAGGAAGCTGTAGTTCAAGTGGTAGAGGGGTAGCCTTAAGCAAAAAAGCTCAGGGAGGAGGTGGGAACATAGTTTAGTGGTAAAGTGCTGACCTAGCATGCATGACGCCCTGGGTTCGATTCCTCAGTACCACATAAACAGAAAAAGCCGGAAGAATAGTGCTGTGGCTAAAGTGGTAGAGCACTATCCTTGAGCGAAAGCAGCGCAGGGACATTGCCCAGGTCCTGAATTCAAGCCCCAGGACTGGCAAAACAAAAACAAAAACTCAGGACAATTGTCCCAGGACTAGTGAGTATGTACACACACAGGTAGGTAGATGAAGAAATAAGTGTTGTGGAGGGTAGGGAAATACATTAAGAATTGGAATAGATTAAGAATCTATTGCTGGATGCTGGTGGCTCAAGCCTGTAATCCCAGTACGCAGGAAGATGAGATCTGAGGCTTGCCAGCGTGGGCAGAAAAGTCAGGGTGAAGCTGGGCGCCAGTGGCTCATGCTTGTAATCCTAGCTACTCAGGAGGCTGAGATCTGAGGATCATGGTTCAAAGCCAGCAGGAAACTCTGTGAAACTCTTATCTCCAATAAATCATCAAAAAACCCGAAATGACGCTGTAGCTCAAGTGGTAGAGCGCTAGCCTTCAGCTGAACAGCCGATCAGGCCCAGAGTTCAAGCCCCAGGACTGGCAAAAAAAAAAAAAAAAAGGCCTCCCTTTGGGCTGGGAAGGTGGCTCAGTGGTAGAGCGCTTGCCTTGCATGCTCGAGGCCCTGGGTTCGATTCTTCAGCATCACATAAGTAAAAAGAAAAAAGCCGGAAGTGGCGCTATGGCTCAAGTGGTAGAGCGCTAGCCTTGAGCTGAAGAGCTGAGGGACAGCGCCCAGGCCCAGAGTTCAGGCCCCACGACCGGACCCCCCCCAAAAAAAAGAAAAGTCAGGGTGAGACTCTATCTCTAATTAACCACTCAAAAACCCGGAAGTGGAGCTGTGGCTTAGCTGTGGGTAGAGTGCTAGCCTTGAGCCAAAGAAGCTCAGGGAGAGCACCCAAGCCCTGAGTTCAAGCCCCACAACTGACCCCCCCAAAATAAAAAATCTATTGGGATATAGATTAAGATGACTGACTGGATGGAGGGAAGAAGTAGAAGATGAAGACACAGATCAACAGATTCTGGATTTTGGCTTTATCATCGATAGCCCTAGCCAATTACTCAAGTTATGTCTGACTCAGTTTCCCTAATCTTGAAAGTGAAACGACAAAGCCGAGCGCCGGTGGCTCACACCTAGCTACCCAAAGGAGGTTGAAATCTGAAGATCACAGTTCAAAGCCAACCCTGACAGAAAAGTCCATAAGACTCTTATCCAATTAACTAGCTTAAAAAAAAGGCCCTGCAGCTCACATGGTACGCCTTGAGTAGTTCAAACCCAGTACAGGCACAAACAAAAAAAGAAAGGGAGGGAATCATTGCGGAGAAGCCCAGGGTACAGGTGAGGTCTAACAGGATCACCGCAGAGCCCGCGTTGAGGGCGAGGGGCGGGACAAAGGGGAAACCGGAAGCAGCCTTGAGCTAAGGATTGCGGAACGCACTAAGAGGAGAAGACCAATCACAAATGTGAGGGGCGGTGCTTAGCCAGGCCAAGAGCCCCGCCTGCCGCGCACGCGCGCTGAGTTCCGGGCTCTGTGAGGCCGGGGGCGGGACTACGTGGTTGCGTCACGCGCCGGACCCTGCCGCGCGCCTGCGCTCCTTTCCACGTGCGAAAGCTTGCTCCTGACTCGTGGAGTCTGGGACGCCACAAACTCCTCGGAGCCGAGCAACTACAGCGCCCACCACCATGAAGCCAGGTGCGGTCCGGAGCTGGGGCCAGGGGTCCAGGCAGGGGTGCAGGGAGACGGGCGGGAATCGGAGGGGCGGGGCCTTGGCCTAGGGCCCGGCGTTCTGAGCGCGGGATCCGGTCTCGTGTGGGGATGGGGATCCCAGGTCGGCCCTAGGATCGATCCTGACCCCTGACCCCTGACCTCTGACCCCAGGCCTGGTGGGGGGGGGGAGTTGTGACCGGATTTGGAGGTCACGGTCGCCTTGGCCTGTGGCCGTTGTGGGGCTGTGACTGGAGGGGTCTTGACCTGGGTTTCGTGGATTAGAGGCGGTCAACAGGATTGTTGAGTTTGGGCCAGGGTTATTGCTCGGAAATCCCAAGTCATTGTCCGGATTCCAACATCTTCCAGGGTCTTGAATGAATGGATTTTGGGGTTCTGGCTAGAGACCCAGATACTGAGACCGGGAGCTGGCTCTAAGGGATCCTCCGACTTCTCTCCCGCACCACCACCACCATCCCTCGGATCTCAAGCCCTCCGAGCTGAACACCCTGTCCCCATATTCTGTGCCTGACCAAGACTCTGGTCCACTTTGCCACCTCCACTTGCTTTTTCCCTTGAGCTACAACCCGACCCTTTTGTGTGAATTTTGTTGTTTTGGTTTTTGTATTAGTACCTGGGCAGTGTCCTCTTACTCAGCTTTCTTTTATGGCTAGCATTCTACCACTTGAGCCACACCTCCAGGTCAACGTTTTGCTGGTTAATTAGAGACGGAATCTGTATTACAGACTTTTCTTCTAGGGCTAGCTTTGAACTCGGGTGCTCCAGGTCTCAGCCTCCAGAGTAGATGGGTTTACAGGCGCACACGGTCATACCTGGCTTTTTTTTTTTTTTTAGTTTTTAAAGTTAGAGTCCTTCCTGGTGTCTTGGAAATTCCTAAATCAGGCTTTCCCAACCCCCCTATCCTGTCTTGGAGAACTTGCTTCCCTAAGTTGGGGGAAATTTTAACAGTTCCCAAAATTGTCTGTCTGCCTCATTTGAGTTGTTTTGTGTGTGCATGTGTGTATATGTGTGTACAAATAAAGTCACTTGCACATAGTTTGAGGAATCTCTCCCCATTCCTCAGTGTTTGGGGATCTCATGAAATAGGGTTGAGGGTTGCTAGACTGTGTACTGTGCTAAGACCCTGACATCTCTGCAAGCACCCTTGTGGGCTGCTTTTCCTCAGGAATCAGTTTGTGTTTTCTTCCCTCCTACCTTTAATCCAGAAACTCATTCCTCTGTTTTGAATCATAGCATTCAAACTGCGAGGCAGACCGTGTGTTTATCTCCTGTACTTTGTGTTCAGCTATTTACTCTTTCCAACTTAATGAGGTGGGAATTGACTCCTTGGCAACCTTGCCTGCTCCCTAGTGTCCTCAGTGGTGATGACATGGCCATCTTCCTATACCAAGACAACTGATCACTGTCTGACCCCTGCTTTCTGGATGGAAAGAGGTGCTTTCTCCAAGAGGCAGGACCAGAGACTGGAGAATCACGCACAAACACTGTCTCCTTTAATGTTTATTGATCCCCTATTTTGTGTTGGATACAGAGATGGCACTGGGGATGTAATGGTTACTGAAAACAACGGAAAATCCTCTAGTTGGTGCAGAGACCTGCATGAATAGAAAGCCAAGGCTATGCCCCAGTGGCAGGACCCTAGGCAGTGGGATGGGAAGAGAGTGTAATGCCCCACAAATGCCCAAAGCAATGAAACCAGCATCTCTGAGTAGGTCCCAGAACTTAGGAGAGTTTGGACACTCTGTTGTATGGCTTTGTAAGTCAGGAAAAGGAATTTGGATTTCATTTTGGATGTGGTGGAAGCCCTTGGAGGGATTTGGTCAGAGAAATGACCTGCCTGGGAGAGATCAGCAACTGGCTGCTGTGTGGAAAGCTGACAGTAGAGGGAGCAGAGGATAAAAAGTGAACAGTGTTACATTAGGTTACGGAGTTTGGAAATTCAACTGTGGTCTGAGATCTAACCCCAGGACCACAATCCATCAATAGAAAATAACTAGCAAGCCGGGCGCCGGTGTTTCACGCCTGTAATCCTAGCTACTCCGGAGGCTGAGATCTAGGATTGCGGTTTAAAGCCAACACAGGCAGGAAAAGTCAGAGACTCTTGTCTCCAATAAACCACTCAGAAAGCTGTAAGTGGCACTGTGACTCAAGTGGTAGAACACTAGCCTTGAGCTGAAGAGTTGAAGGACAGCGCACAGGCCCAGAGTTCAAGCCCCACCACCGACAGAAAGAAAGGGAGGGAAGTAGGGAAGGGAAGGGAGAAAATAGCAAAGTATATAGTAGCTTGCACTTGTAATCCCACTTGTCATCAAGAACCTGCATCTCAAACAGGCCTGTGGTGGCAACCTCTGTGGTCCCAGCTACCCAGGTAGGAGGATTTCAGTCTGGGACCTGCCCAAAAAAACAAACAAAACAGACACAAGACTCTCTGAAAAAAAAAAATAAAGGATGGACAGACACTTGCATGTCTCAGGTGATAAGACTATTGCTCAGAAAGTGTGAGGCCCTGAATGCAAACCTACTTCTTCCAAAATAAATAAGTAGATGAGGCTGGGAAGGTGGCTCAGTGGTAGAGTGCTTGCCCTTGCATGCGTGAGGCCCTGGGTTCGATTCCTCAGCACCACATAAGCAGAAAAACCAGGAGGTGGTGCTGTGGCTCAAGTGGTAGAGTGCTAGCCTTGAGCTGAAGAGCTGAGGGACAGCACCCAGGCCTAGAGTTCAGGCCTCACGACCGACCAAAAAAAAAAAAAAGTAGTTGTATGGAGGAGTTTTAATTCAGCAGGTCAGATTATGACTATAATGTATCTTGATTTGTTGGTTAATTTTGAGATAGAGTCTCCATCCCTTTCCACGCATCCACCTGGAATGTGATCCTCCTATTTTTTTATTTCCCTGTGTAGCTGGAAGTCTGACGGACTTTTGTGCCTAGGTTGGCTTGAGACTTCGTTTTTCCAATCTCAGCCTTCCACATAGCTAGTGTTGCAGGTGTGAGCCACCAGCACCCAGCTGTAAATTTATTATTGAGTAAGTTATTTCAAGGAAGATCATTTTAGCTGTCATTAAGTTTCAAACTGATCATGCAAACTAAAGTGATTTTTTTTTTTCCAGAGTAGTACTTCAGAGCTTTTGAAACCATCACAGAAAAATCAAATATTGAGTCGATTAGTACCAGAACTCTGTCTGCTTTGAACATTGTTTTATGTAATCGAAAAAAGTTTGCTCTGACCTGAAACAACAAAAACAAAAGTTTTCCAAGTTGATGTTCAACTTGGTGGTGGTTGTAGGGCTTGAACTCAGGACCTTGGTGCTGTCTCTAAGCTCTGTTTTGCTCAAGGCTAGTGCTTTACTACTTCGAGCCACAACACTTCCAGTTTTCTGGTGCTTAATTGCAGATAGGAGTCTTCTTGCCTGGGGTTTGCTTCAAAATACAATTCTCTGATCCCAACCTTTTGAGTAGCGGGATTATAGGCGTGAGCCACCAGCACCTGGCTTGTCTTCAGCTTTATTTTACTGACCACTCCTAAAGCACCTGTTGACTATTGGTCATCCTTGAAGGACAGTTGGTTGTTGTTTTCCCATGGGCTGGGTGAACATTGCAAGCTTGGAAACAGATAAACGAGCAGGGGACTGTATGTTGCCAACATCCATTTGGATATTAGCACTTCTTTCCAGCCATGGGGGAGGGGGGTATGAAAATGTGTTTCCCAAGGTTTGGTGGGGATCCTATGGCCACAGGACCTGCACACTTTCTGGACTCAACTGAAATTGACAGTGGGTGAGTTTGGGTGGGCCAACAATCCCACATCCATCCTAACCCTCTGGTGTGAGCTTGACCTATCAGTGATCTGGCTTACAAATTTAATCTTTGTCTACCCTCACCATATTTTGAGGGAGAAAGGGAGTTACCCCATACACTAACCTAGCTCAACATTGGTGAATTTTACTTGTTGTGCAGCTTTACAAAGGATATTACAAGGCAGGTACCAGTGACTCACAACCTACAATCCTAAACCACTCAGGAGACTGAGATTTGAAGATCAGGGTTCAAAGCACGCCTGGGCAGGAAATTCTGTGAAACTCTTATTCCCCAGTGAACCGCCAGAAAACCGGAAGTGGAACTGTGGTTCAAATGGTAGCATGCTAGCCTCAGGCACAAAAGCTCATGCACAGTGGGCTGGGAAGGTGGCTCAATGGTAGAGCACTTGCCTTGCATGCCTGAGGCCCTGGGTTCGATTCCTCAGCACCACATAAGCAAAAAAAAGAAAAAAGCCAGAAGTGGCCCTGTGGCTCAAGTGGTAGAGCGCTAGCCTTGAGCTGAAGAGCTGAGGGACAGCGCCCAGGCTCAGAGTTCAGGCCCCATGACCGGACCCAAAAAAAAAAAAGCTCATGCACAGTACACAGGCCCTGAGTTCGAGCCCAAGGACCTGCTTAAAAATGAATAAGACCAGATAGATCTGTGTTCTGTGGTAAGGTCATTGGCATGGTCAATAGTGGCTATTTCTCATTGTATTGGTCCATTGTTTCTGATGGACACTTCCGTGGTCATCCTGCATTTGCTGCTGCTGCTACATTCATTCCATTATCCTGTCCGGAACCGCCAGGTAAGGTTGGTTTAGCCTGTTAACCTTCATCACCCTGATTCCTGTCTTTTGTTTCCACTGCAGGCTTCAGCCCCCGTGGGGGAGGCCGAGGAGGCTTTGGTGACAGAGGCGGTCGAGGCGGAGGCCGAGGAGGCTTTGGCGGGGGTCGCGGGGGCTTTGGCGGAGGCCGTGGGGGCTTTGGTGGGGGGCGAGGGCGAGGTGGAGGCTTCCGGGGCCGAGGTGGCGGCGGCGGTGGAGGAAGAGGTGAGTGAAGACAGCAAGTAGGGACATGGCCTTTTATGGGGTGTGGGGAGGGAAGAGACGGGGGTGGGCAGGGGGCTTTCTTTCCTACTGCTGCTTTTCCTGGTGTAGGTGGAGGCTTCCAGGGTGGGGGCAACCGGGGTCGTGGCCGGGGAGGAAAGAAAGGAAACCAGTCCGGGAAGAATGTGATGGTGGAGCCCCATCGACACGAGGGTGAGTAAGGAAGTATGGGACTGGGGGAGGGGAGCCCCAAGACTGGAGGAAGCCGGGAGCCCACAGGTCTCAGCCTTTCCCCTTCCCAACCTCCCCCACCAGGTGTCTTCATTTGCCGCGGAAAGGAAGATGCACTGGTCACCAAAAACCTGGTCCCTGGAGAATCTGTTTATGGAGAGAAGAGAGTCTCCATCGCGGTGAGAGAGGGTCCCTGTCCACCCCAGGCCAGGCAGCCGAGGATCTTAACATGGCTCCCTCCAGATCCTGATGGCTCTCCCTGGCCTTCTCACCGTCATCTGTCTGTGCTCTGTGCTTCCTGTCTCCTCTCCTGGCCTGATCTTCTGCCTCCATACCACGCGTTACTAAAGGCAGGATCTGTGTTTTCTGCACTGATGGGTCCCAGTGTCAGGGACAGGAAATGATGACAGAGTGCCCGATCTTACTGCTCCTCCTTGGCGTTGGTTGTCTGTTGCTCTTCTCTTCTCCTGGGGTCAGCATCCTCCGGGGCAAGGCAGGGCTGCGTCTGTCATCCCTGCTGTGTACCCACGTGTGGTTGTGACTGGACCCACCCCATTTCATCTGAGGGATGTGGGGTCCTGCAGAAGGACCCAGCACTGACTTCCTCCCATTCATCTCTCCCGGGCCAGGAGGGAGATGACAAAATTGAATACCGAGCCTGGAACCCCTTCCGTTCCAAGCTGGCCGCAGCAATCCTGGGTGGCGTGGACCAGATCCATATCAAGCCCGGAGCCAAGGTGCTGTACCTTGGGGCCGCCTCAGGCACCACCGTCTCCCACGTCTCTGACATCGTAGGCCCGGTGAGTGGATGGGTGTGACAAGGAGGAGGCGAAAGCTGCCTCCCCTAGGCCAACTCGGAGTGGGGCTTGGCTGCTTTCCCGTGCTGAGGTGCTGGGCTGGGCCTTTGCCTGTAAGTGCCTTACTCACAGCTGGGAGGAATTAAGCTCAGCATCTCAAAGGCCTAACCTCATTCAGCAATGCTCCTGGATTCTCTTGCCAGAAGAGTGTGGGTGTAGCTGACCCATTGCATAGAGATATTGCACTATTTAAGTTTGTCCTCTTTACAAAGAAATCCTTTCTCCAAGGTTGGGGTCTGGTTCAAATGGTAGGACTTATCCTAGAAAGAGCAAGCCAGAAGCCCTAGTTCAGATATCACCAGCAAAGAAAAGGCCCTGCCTCAAAAATCTAGTCTTCTGATTTCCCTTGAGAGAACTAGTTGTCATGGTTCTGGCTTGCATTTTTCTGTATGGTTCCCCCTGGAATTCCGTGTAGAGAGCACTGGGCACCCAGGTTCATTTATTTCATGATCTTTTCTTATTTATACAATTAGAGGCTGTTTAACTTGGTAGTGAAAACTCTGAGGCCCATCCAGGCATAATGGTGCCCCCTGTAATTCCAGCACTTGTAGGCAGAAGCAGTGGGATCATGAGTTCAAGGCCAGCCTAAACTATGTAGGGAGACCCTGTCACAAACACACATTCAGGGTCTGTGGTAGATATTTGACAATCCTATGGCTTTTGGCAAGGTGTGCCTCACCTTTCTGGGCCTCAGTTTAACCCTCTGGAGAATGAGTTGTGAAAATTAAACATGTAAATTTGTCTCATTTCCTGGGCCCAGTGTAAATGCCTTTAGCTCTTCTGTTTTTGTTTGTTTTTTGCCAGTCCTGGGGCTTGAATTTTAGGCCTGGGCACTATCCCTGAATTTCTTTTTGCTCAAGGCTAGCACTCTACCACTTGAGCCACAGTGCCACTTCCAGCCTTATCTGAGTAGTTTATTGGAGTTAAGAGTCTCGTGCACTTTCCTGCCCTGGGCTGGCTTTGAACCACAATTACAGGTGTGAGCCACCAACACCTGGTCCTTATTTTTTATAGTGGGGCTTGAACTGTGGGCTGGGCTTTGCATGCTCACTTGGCTTTTTTGATCGAAGCTGGCTACCACTTGAGCTACAGCTCCACTTACAGCTTTTTGCTGGCTAATTGAACTCAGATTTATCTGCCCAGGTTGGCTTTGAATCACAGTCCTTAAGGATCTGAATAACTTAAGATTCTAAATAGGAGGCACTAGAGTCTTGCTTGGCTGCCTGGTTTTAAGCCTCTGTTGGGAACTTGGGTTTTGGGGTTCAACAAAGTGGGATTGTATAGTTTGGCTGTTTAGCTAGTCATTTCCTGTCTCAGCCTGACTTTTAAGGAATATGGGCATAATATCCGTAAGTGGTGGGTGTTGAAGTGCTGTGTAGTAGGAGCCTAGAAGTAAGCCCTGCATATATGAGCCCCGTGCAGTACCATTGTAAACTGTTCGTGGGTTCACTTCAGGATGGTCTGGTCTACGCGGTCGAGTTCTCCCACCGCTCTGGCCGGGACCTCATTAACTTGGCCAAGAAGAGGACCAATATCATTCCTGTGATTGAGGACGCCCGGCACCCACACAAATACCGCATGCTCATCGGTGAGGGGGTCTGGAGAAGGGGTGGCCCTGGGCAGGTAGGACAGCAGCTCCAGCTTTCCCTGGGAGAGGCCTGTGGAGTTAGAATGGGTGAGCGGGCAGCTGGACCGCGGGAGTGGAAAGTTGAGGGTGGCCCAGTGAGAGGTGGCAGTGGCAACGCTGCCTCCGTGCGTTGGGGTGTCTGATCTCCTCCCTCCTCAGGACCCTGTGCTTCCTGCCTCCCTCCAAAACACCATGCCTTAGTCACCGCCCGTGGCTTCCATTTGAAAGCCTCTTTCCAGGGAACATATTATCGGGTGAGACCCTATCACAGAAAGCACAAACTTGAGTTGTGGCCTGGCCCAGAGGGGCCCATTTTGAAATTTAATGACGTTATTTTTTTTTTTTAACAATTTTGAAAAGTCTAGTACAAACATGGGAAAGCCTTGCAAATCATCCCCGGAGGTAATTGATGAGAGCATCTGCTACCCACTTTTCCCACTTCTTAAAGAAACCATTATTTTCTTTGTATCCACACTTCATGAAAAATAAAAGACTTCCATTCCATTCATTTTTTTTTTTCTTTAAGTATTGTTTTCCCTGCACTTACCACTTCCTCCTCCCCCCCCCCCCCAGCTTATTTTCATGTGAAGTCCTGCACATGCTCTTGCCTTTAATTGCTCACCTTTGCTGTCTTTTGATGACGTGTCTGTCTTCCCCTCCTCACCCCCCCAGACCCTGGAGCATCTCGAGGGCAGGGTCCGGGTCTGACTCGTCTCTGTGTCCCCCACGCCCAGCCCAGGGCTGGCCACAGAGTAGGTGGCATCCGTGGTTTACAAAAGGGTGGAGTGATTGTGGGTTTTGGACCCATCTTAGGGGTACTCTGGAGGGAGGTGGATCAGTGGGGGGGTGGGAAGTAAGACTGGAGGCAGGGGGTCCCCCAGGAACCTGCTGATGATGGAGCACACACAGTTCCCATGGGAGGGTCTGGGAAGATCTATGATGGGTCTAACTGGAAACTGCCACTTTTTTCTCCTAGCAATGGTAGATGTGATCTTTGCCGATGTGGCCCAGCCAGATCAAACCCGGATTGTGGCCTTGAATGCCCACACCTTCCTGCGGAATGGAGGACACTTTGTGATTTCCATTAAGGTATGGGGAGGTGTCTTTTTGCATTTAAAAACCAGTCTACTGGGCTCCAGTGACCCATGCCTGTAATCCTAGCTACTTAGGAGGCTGAGCTCTGAAGAAAGCAGGAAAGGCTGAGATTCTACACAGAAAAGGCTGGAAGTGGCACTGTGACTCAAGTGGTAGAGCTAGCCTTGAGCTAATGAAGCTTATGGACAGCTCCCAGGCCCTGAGTTCAAGCCCCAGGACCGATATTATAACTATGTAACTTTGAGCCATGACTTAACCTACCTTTATGACTCATTTCTTAGTTTTATCTCAGTTAAAGGTAGATGTGAGGTTTAAATGATTCAACATATGTTTACTGTTGGAAGCAGATCCTGGCACAGAATGTGTGTTTTGATGGTAGATGTATTTTTTCCAAAATAATTTGTAATACAGAAAACTCCCATGTGTCTTTCAACCAGGTCAGAATTTGTTAGCCTTTTCCTCTTTTAATGTAAACTACATGTATCTTAATTTCTTGGTAGAGAAAATGGTGACAAAAATTTTATTAACATACATTGGCCATACTAGGGGAGATTTCATTGTGACATTTCCATGCATATACACAATATATTCCAATTTCTCCCCACTATGCTCTCCCTTACCTGTCTCTGTCAAGTGTGTGTGTTGAGAGAGGGGGTCCTGGGGCTTGAACTTGGGGCCTCAGCATTGCCCCTGAGATTTTTGGCTCAAGGCACAAGCACTGTACCAGTTGAACCACAGCTCCACTCCCAGCTTTTGGTGATTAATTGAAGATGAGTATCTCTGATTTGTCTGCCCCAGGGCTGGGCTTTGAACTGTAATCCTCAAATCCCAGCCACCTGGGTAGCCACCCGTGGGGTGGACGGCCCTGAGACCCTGACTCTCTGCAGGCCAACTGCATCGACTCCACTGCCTCGGCGGAGGCCGTATTCGCCTCAGAGGTGAAGAAGATGCAGCAGGAGAACATGAAGCCCCAGGAGCAGCTGACCCTAGAGCCCTACGAGAGAGACCACGCGGTGGTGGTAGGCGTGTACAGGTGAGTGGGGCCTGCGGGTCAGCCCAGCAGCCCTCTGGGCCGTGGTTGGGGGCCTGGGGACCCCGCAGCCAGATGACAAGCTGTCTCCTGTTGCCAGGCCACCTCCCAAGGTGAAGAACTGAAGCTTCAGCTCCGGGTGGTTCTGCTCCGGGTGGTTCTGAGGAATGTGCTGCTGCTGTTGCACGTGGGATTGTTTTTCTATTAAAAGACTCTTCTGACGCCTGTGTGCCCGCTGCCCATCGCTCCGCCCGGACGCACCACAGGGACACGCGTGCGCGCTCGCTGGCCGGGCAAGAAAGCCGTTGTGGTGGGGGTTGGGATGGCCTGCCCGGCCACAAGGCGCATGCTCCTTTCCTAGTAGTGACGTGTGCGGCCGGAACCTTAGGCCCTCGGGCCTGATTGGTTGCTAGCTACGCATGTGCACCAATAAGCACCTGGAGAGCGCAGGCGCCAACAGCGGTCTGTGTCACGTGACGGGAGCGGTGGGGGGCTGGGGGCGGAGCCCGGGGCAGGGGGGCCGGTTTGTTGTGGTCGCCATTTTGCTGGTTGCATTACTGGGTAATCAGGGCCCTGGCTCTTCGCGTCCGCTGGATACCCTCGGCCCGTGGGCAGGTCTGAGCTCGGGCTGCCCGAGCGGTTTGAGTCCCCTTACCCGCGCCCCCAGGTAACGACGCGGTGACGGCGGGGAGGCGGCAGGGGTTCTCGGGGAGGGTAGGACGGGATCCGCCCTGCCCGGCACCGCCGCGAGAATTAGCACGAGGCTGCGGGAAAGAGGGGGCGTCGGGCAGGTGCGGGCCGGGTCCGACTATTCAGAGTCGGATTCCTGGAAGGGGCCGGGCCCGCGGGAGCCTTCTGAAGAGGGAGGTCGGGAGGGGGTGGTCGGGCCCCACTCCCGCCCTTTGTTTGGGCTCGGCTTCGTCGGCCGCTTCTTCGTCGCCTAGCAACAGCTGCCCTGGGCTGCGATTGGCTGGGCTCTTGGCAGGGACGACCAATGGCACCGTTGTTGCCATGGGAGGTGCGGCTTGCCAAGCTCAGTTGGGCCCCGCCTGCCGGGCATTGCCGGCCGGGGCGGGCCTCCTGGGTAGGGGGGGCGGGACAGCGGGGTCCCCAGGGGCGGGTGACCGCTAGGGGCGGGGCGGGGCCGGTGGGGCGAGGGTTAACCCGCCCCTCCCCCGTCCACCTGCTCTCCCCCTTCCCCCGCATGACCCGGGCTGACCCTCCCCCTTCCTACCCCCAAGCAGCGGTGGCGGCGGCGGCTGCTGTTGTCACCCACCGGCCGCCTGTCCCGCTTGCCCTCCTCGCTGCAGGGTTTGCCGGGCCGGCAGGGCCGGGGACAGGCGGCCACCTTCTGACCGCTGCCACCACCGCCATGCTGGCCATTCGCCCACCCCACTGGGGGCCCCACCGCGCCCCAGCCCCCCGTGGGCCCGGTGCCAGCCCTGACCAGGGTATGGGGTGGGGGCTGGGAGAGGCGCTCCTGGGGTGGGAAGACTATGGGGAGGGGGAGGGGGGGAATGGCAGCGGGAGGACTTGTTTTGGTAGGAAATCCCAAGAAAGTAGGAGTCCTGGAGTGGTAGAGTATGGGATTAAGGTATCTGATATGGAGAGAGAACCGATGGCAGAGACTTTATTTTAGTGGACACTTGGGAGGGGAGATCTCCAGTTTGGGGGTATTTGGCTGTGGAGGCCTTCTAGGAATAGACACAGTGGCGGCAAGACCCAATATAGAAAGGGGTGACTGGAGAAAGGAGTGCTAGAAATATTGGATAGTGTACGGGATGTCCAGTGTGAGGGCAGAAAGGACAATCGCTCTAGACTGGGAAAACACTTTCTTCTGCTCCCATGAGGAGTGGGCCTTGCCTGGGAGGGGGTCTGGGGTAATGTGGGGACTCTCCTGATGTGGCCCAGAGGGAATGGAATATATATATAGGGGCACTACCTGGAGGGGAGGGTCCTTGGTGTGAGAGACCTGATACAGAAGACGTTTTGGAAGGATATGGAGAGTCCCCTGGGAAAGGTGCACCCTGTGGTCAAGAAAGCCTAGTAGTCATACTCTTACATAGGGGTCCAGGAGACCCTCAAGAACCCTGATATGGTTTTAGGGATGCATGGTCTTAGAGCTGCCATGGTTTAGGGAAAGCTAGAATTCTCAGGCTTGGGGAAACCACTGAGAAGAGTAGGCTTGAAGTGAAGGGATGCATGGTATAGAAGAGACCCAGCTACTAAAGGAAGACTAAGACAGTGGGGTCCTGTGTGAGGGGCCCTGGAAAAGAGCCAGGTGTAGACCTGGAGAAAAGAATGAACTCTACTCCCCAGACTGCTGTTTTCCTCCTCTTCCCTCCTCCCAATGATTGGTGTCTTTCTGTCCCCCTTTCCTGTCATGGCCTACATCTGCCTCCTCCCACCCCCGTCTGGCCCCAATCATTCTCTTTCACATGTGTGCTGTCTCATTTACTTACTTGATCTTCATTTGTCGAGGGACTTTGCTGTTCCCCTGCCACTTCTGTGTTGCTACCTGTTGCCCTGCTGCACCTTTTGCTTTCCCTCTTCTCTGCCTTCCTCCTCATACCCACCTCTCCCCTGCCTGCTCCTGTCCTCCACACCCTCTTTCCATGTCATCTCTTCATCTCCCCCCTGCTCTCAGGTCTCAGCGGCGGTGGCAGCCGAGGTGCAGGATGCGAGAAGGCGCCCCCCGGCCGGGCTCCCGCTCCAGGCCTCGCACCCCTGCGGCCCTCTGAGCCCACCATGGCCGTTCCACCAGGCCATGGCCCCTTCTCTGGCTTCCCGGGGCCCCAGGAGCACACACAGGTAGGCATTCAGCTGGCTCCTCACCTGCCTGAGGGTAGATGGAGGCTGGGATAGATGGGTCTCAGTACACAATCTGATTGCACATGAGTCTCCGAAGGACCTCATGGGCCTCAAAGGACTGAAAGAGTTCCAGGCAGAGGTAAGAGTTTGGACAGCCTGGGTACAAATGCTGCCCTGCCTGGTGACTATCCACCACTGTGGTTCTTCATATATGTCACCTCTTCTGTAAGACTGGACCACTGATGACCCTTCCCTCCCTCCCAGTGTGCGAGGATCAAACAAATGCTCAGAACAGGTCTTGGCACATGGCCATTTAAATGCTAAGAGGTCTAGAGCAAAAGGCAAGTGGGAAAGACAGGCGAGCTGAAGACAAGCTACAGACAAGATCCAAGGACAGAATCTCTAAGGCTAAGACATCAAAACAAAATGGAGCCTGGAAACTATGATCCTAGCTACACAGGAAGCTAAGAGCTGGAGGATGATGGTTCAAGACTCCATCTCCAGAATAACGAGTAAAAAGCAGAGCTTGAGGCATGGCTCAAGAGGCATAGAACACCAGTCAGGAGCTGCAAACCCTAATACTGCTACACACACACACACACACAAGCAAAATGGAGGAGCTGCAAACCCTAATACTGCTACACACACATACACACACACACACAAGCAAAATGGATGGGAGATCCAGGGATCCACATCCTGAGGCCAAGAGCCTTGAGGTGAAGGTTAAAGGCTAGAAGTTAAATCCCAGGGGGAAGAGGAGCTCAACTATTGGATGTCCAGAGTGGTCTCAGGTAGAAGGCTTGTGGGGAAGGGGGCAGGGAGGAGGTAACAGTGCCAGGCTTCTGAAATATTGCTCCCACTGAAGCTCAGGAGTAAAAGCTGGGAATGTGGCTTAGTGGTGCAGTGCTTGCCTAGCATGCATGAAGCCCTGGATTCAATTCCTCAGTACCACATACACAGAAAAAACTGAAATTGGTGCTGTGGCTCAAGTGGTGGAGTGCTAGCCTGGAGCAAAAGAAGCTCAGGGACAGTGCCCAGGCCCTAAGTTCAAGCCTCAGGACTGGGGAAAAAACAAAAGCATGCAGGGCTGACTTCAGGCCAGCCTGAAAGGTCAGAAGTAAACTCACAGCTTCACTCGGGAAAGCTTACTAGGGAACACCCCCTGTGTGCCAGGCCCTGCTCAAGGTGCTGGAGATAGATGGCAGCCAGGACCAGATCTGTGCCCTTGGGGAGCTTACATTCTAGTGGGGGGCCAGTGATGAGAAAGTACATGTGGTCACCAGGGACCAGCAGCCCTTAATTAGCCCTCCCCTTAGAGTTGGGAGGGGAAGGCCTGTCCTCAGCATCTGCCCCCCCTGCCCCACAGACATTGCCTGATGTGCGGCTGCTGCCTCGGAGGCTGCCGCTGGCCTTCCGGGATGCCACTTCAGCCCCCCTGCGCAAGCTCTCTGTGGATCTCATCAAGACCTACAAGTACATCAATGAGGTGGGCAGGGAGCCAGGCGCCTGGGCAGGGCGCCCAGGGGTCTTGGCTGCTGGCACAGGTCACTCACCAGTCCTTGTCTCCTGGCCACCTGGCTGGGCAGGTGTACTATGCGAAGAAGAAACGGCGGGCCCAGCAGGTGCCACCCCAGGACTCGAGCACCAAGAAGGAGAAGCGGGTCCTGAACCATGGTTACGATGACGACAACCATGACTACATTGTGCGCAGTGGCGAGCGCTGGCTGGAGCGCTACGAGATTGACTCTCTGATTGGCAAAGGCTCCTTTGGCCAGGTGCGGGCAGGAGGTGGGGGCACCGGCACCTGCTGATAGGAGCCCACATTCACACTGTGGCTCTGTGGCTTCAAGTCTTGTGCAGGACCACTCACCTCAGTCCAGCCACTTAGTTGTGCCTCAGTTTACTTTTCTGGAGAAGTAGAAATAACCAGAGACTGCATACAAGAGAACTTACTTTGCACCCAGTGTTGATACCAGTGTCCACTGAGGGTGAACCCTCAGCCAGGAGTCGTTGGTTGGAGGACCAGTGTAGTTGGTGGGTCTCCTGGCTGGAGGGAGAAGCTCAGCATGTGGCTCTGACCCCCTCCTCATCTGGTGCTGTGTCCCCCCCCAACAGGTGGTGAAAGCCTATGATCATCAGACCCAGGAGCTGGTGGCCATCAAGATCATCAAGAACAAAAAGGCCTTCCTGAACCAGGCACAGATCGAGTTGCGGCTGCTGGAGCTGATGAACCAGCATGACACAGAGATGAAGTACTACATAGGTAAGACCTGGAGCTGGCTGGCTTCCGCACAGAGCACCTGGGTTTGCCAGCAGGCTGGGGTCCTCCACTTCAGTGGTTCTCTGGATTCCCCTGCCTCCTTTGCGATTATTCCTGTTTGCTTGGTAAAAGTGGTCAGTGTTTACCAGGCTCTGCTGTGAGCAGGTCACATCAATCACCTCCCTTACAGCTCACATTCTTGCCCATGTTGGAGATAAGAAACTGAGGAACTGGGTATTGTCACTTGCATGAGGTGACAGTTTGTGGCAGCAGAGCTTTAATTT
This sequence comes from Dipodomys spectabilis, assembly GCF_019054845.1. Taxonomy (NCBI): domain Eukaryota; kingdom Metazoa; phylum Chordata; class Mammalia; order Rodentia; family Heteromyidae; genus Dipodomys; species Dipodomys spectabilis. Next base: position 6,413,783 of record NW_024871099.1, on the reverse strand, counting down.
GATGACTGGGGGTGGGGGGGTGGTCCTATTAGAAAGAGTGTGTAGATTGTATTTTATAAGGAGAGCAAATGGAAAAGCACCTTTCCGCTCCACAAAACTCACAAAAATGGTGTTATATTTTAAATGTGAAGTGTTAAAAGGCCTGCTGAGAGCAAATAGAAAGTTTTTGGTTTAATCAGAGGTTTGGCAGAGCCCAAGGGACAGTAAGTGAGCCAGTTCCTTGCCATTAGAAACATTGTGGCGAGCTGGTGGCACCCAAGGGCATAGCAAGGGGGCATGGCTGGGAAGAAACAGATTAATTCCTGTGTGGGCCCTCCCCTGGCAGTGCACCTGAAGCGGCACTTCATGTTCCGGAACCACCTGTGCCTGGTGTTCGAGCTGCTGTCCTACAACCTGTATGACCTCCTGCGAAACACACACTTCCGAGGCGTCTCGCTGAACCTGACCCGGAAGCTGGCGCAGCAGCTCTGTACAGCGTTGCTCTTCCTGGCCACGCCCGAACTCAGCATCATCCACTGCGACCTCAAGCCAGAGAACATTCTCCTCTGCAACCCCAAGCGCAGTGCCATCAAGATCGTGGACTTCGGCAGCTCCTGCCAACTTGGCCAGCGGGTGCGGCTCAGACCTGCTGGGGCAAGGGCGTGGGAGGGGCAGAGTGGGGCGGGGCCAGCAGTGGAAGGAGATGGCTCCAGGATGTGGGAAAGGAGGTAGGAGAGAGGCCCACAGGGTGAGGGTACTGCCCACCAGGAAGAGGAACTTGAGTCTGAGGAGTAAGGCCAGTTCTGTAGCTCCAGCTGTGATGTTGGAGTTGGCTGGTCACAGGTCTGGTGCTGCTCAGTGAGCAGGCCTAAGTTATACTAGTGTTGGGGCCCTGGGGACCACCAGCCTGTGACTGGGGGTGACCTAGAAGGCCACGGAAGGGGACAGCCACAGGCTGCTGAGCAAGATGGTGCCGGAGGCTCCTAGGCAGGAATGCTGAGAGCTATGACAGCAAGGGGCTGGTGCTAGGTCAGATCTCCCACCACCTGGGAGCCCTGACCGTTCTATTCCCTCTAGATCTATCAGTACATCCAGAGCCGCTTCTACCGCTCCCCGGAGGTGCTCCTGGGCACACCCTACGACCTGGCCATCGACATGTGGTCCCTGGGCTGCATCCTGGTAGAGATGCACACTGGGGAGCCTCTCTTCAGTGGCTCCAATGAGGTGCGCCCTCAGGACGGGGTGTGCCGGAGGGGGCAGGAGGGGACCTGGTTGTACTGGGGCCCCTGACCACCACCTGCCCGCAGGTGGACCAGATGGGCCGCATTGTGGAGGTGCTGGGCATCCCACCAGCCCCCATGCTGGAGCAGGCCCCCAAGGCTCGCAAGTACTTTGAGCGGCTGCCTGGGGGTGGCTGGACCCTACGCAGGACAAAGGAACTCAGGAAGGTGCGCCCTGCCCCATGCCAGCCCTCCTTCCCTGGGTGGCCCTCACTCTCACACTTGGGGCTCCCTCTCTTCCCTGCTTCCTCTGTGTCTTTCCCTGCCTCCCTCCCACCCCCAATTGTCTGCCCTCTCCTTCCTTCCCTGCCCTCCCTGCACCTTGTCTTAGCTTCTCTGTTTCCACTTTCTTTCTTGTGCCTCTGTTTCCCCGTGTGTGTCTCCCTGCCCCTCCTGCCCACTGACGGCCACTCTCTTGCCCCCCCTCCCACCCCCTCCCTGCCAGGATTACCAGGGCCCCGGGACACGGCGGCTGCAGGAGGTGCTGGGCGTGCAGACGGGCGGGCCCGGGGGCCGGCGGGCGGGGGAGCCGGGCCACAGCCCCGCCGACTACCTCCGCTTCCAGGACCTGGTGCTGCGCATGCTGGAGTACGAGCCTGCCGCCCGCATCAGCCCCCTGGGCGCCCTGCAGCATGGCTTCTTCCGCCGCACGGCCGACGAGGCCACCAACACGGGCCCGGCAGGCAGCAGTGCCTCCACCTCGCCCGCGCCCCTCGACACCTGCCCCTCCTCTAGCACCGCCAGCTCCATCTCCAGCTCGGGTGGGTGCTCAGCGCCCCGAGCTTCCAAACTGCCTGCTTCTCAGTTCCCAGCGGAGATGGGGTGGGGGGCTCCCCCTTCACGCTTGCTCAGACTCCTGAAATTGGTTCTGTAACAGCTAGAAAGACTCCCATTCCGCAGCTCAAAATTGGACTGGGGCTGGGAGCATGACTCAAGTGATAGAATACCTGCCCTTAGTTCAAACCCAGGAGGGCAAAAACAAAAAACAAAAAAAAAACACTGGATCTTTCAAAGGGGCTCTGTCCTAGAGCCCAAACCTGGCCTAGGCTGTGAACCAGGCTCAGTCACCTCTCACCTGTGCGGCCTCTTCTCCCTGGTGCTTCTAGGAGGTTCCAGTGGCTCCTCCAGTGACAACCGGGCCTACCGCTACAGCAACCGATATTGTGGGGGCCCTGGGCCCCCAATCTCTGACTGTGAGATGAACAGCCCCCAGGTATTGTGGGGGCTCTGTAAGTGGGTGTGGGGTACCAGAGGCTGCAGAACCTGGGTCTCCATCACCCCACCCCTTTTGCTTTTTTAGGTTCTGCCCTCCCAGCCGCTGCGCCCCTGGGCAGGGGGCGATGTGCCCCACAAGACACATCAAGCCCCTACCTCTGCCTCATCACTGCCGGGGACCGGGGCCCAGTTACCCCCCCAGCCCCGATGCCTTGGCCGTCCCCCATCACCAACCTCACCACCACCCCCGGAGCTGATGGATGTGAGCCTGGTGGGAGGCCCTTCAGACTCCCCACCTCACCCAGCGCCTGCCCCCCAGCACCCGGCTGCCTCAGCCCTCCGGACTCGGATGACAGGAGGTCGTCCACCTCTCCCACCCCCTGATGACCCTGCCTCTCTGGGGCCTCGCCTGGGCCTCCGTGGTGTACCCCAGAGCACAGCAGCCAGCTCATGACCCCGCCCCCTCTCTGGGGCCCTTCCTGAAGCCATACCCCCCCCCCCCATCTGGGGGCCCTGGGCTCCCATCCTCATCTCTCCCCCTAGACTGGAATTGCTGCTACCCAGCTGGGGTGGGTGAGGCCTGCACTGATTGGGGCCTGGGGAAAGGGTCAAGGAGAGGGGTTTGGCCACACCCTCCCCACTAAGGACTGGACCCTTGGCCTCCTCTCCCCCTTGTTTTCTATTTATTGTACCAAAGACAGTGGTGGTCCGGTGGGGGAGGGGGAGACATTCTCCCTTGCCCCAGGATCCTAGGAGGGGTGGGGGCAGGTAGGGGGAGATGGCCTTGCTCCTCCTCGCTGTACCCCCCAGTAAAGAGCTTTCTCACATGCCTGCCTGAGCGTTTGCAGGGCCTTGGCTCCCCCTCACCCGCCCTCAGAGCCATTGTGGGGAGAGGTGTAGGGGAGAGGGGGTGTTGGAAGAGCTCTAGTGTAAGTACATCCCTTCTGGGTAAATTAAAGAGTTGATGCAGGCATGGGGCTGCAGGAGAGGCTACAGAATCCTGGGCATGTTGTGGGTAGAGGCCTAGCCCACATTTGCCTTTTCCAGGGTAAAAAGACCCCAAAAGGGTAGAGGCCCCCTTAGGCTCACCTGTCTGCGAAACACCATGTTCTGCTCTCCTAAACCACGGCTCGCTGGGGGGGTTGGTTGCACGTCAGAGGCTGTTTATGCCAGGCAGGTATCCAATGTTGATGCCGTCGGGGAGCAGACGAGCGGCGAGCACAGCTTATGCCCAACCCATGCCTGGTCCCACTTCGGGCTCATTGTAGAAAGAAGCATTTTGAGATTTTTTTCAGGCAAAGATGCTCCCTTGGTTCCAGGTAAGTAGTCTTGTTTCCATGGCAATCTGGGAACTTCCGTCTCCTATTAGCCAATCAAGAACCGCACGGTTCAAAGAGTACTGTCTCCACCACTGGGGCGCGGCGCTCTCTGGGAAATGGAGTTCTATGCGGTGATTTCTTTGTCGGCCTTTCGTTGGGGGAACTACAAAGACCAGAATTCTCCGCGCACGCTTGAAGGCGAGGCTAGACGGGTAGGGCCCGGATGTTGGAGGCGGTCGCTAAAGGCAGAGAAGGCTGTGATTGGACGGTTTGCTGCATGCATTGTGCGGTGTCGCGTTCTCGAGTGTCGGAAGATGGAGGTGCAGTCCCGACGCAGCCCTGGGAGGGGGCGTGGGCCGCGGCTGGGAGTCAGGCGCCCCGCAGTTCGAGGCCGGAAGTGGCCCTGGGGGGCAAGAATCGCTAGTCGGTGGAGAGACGGGTACCTGAGGGCTATCGGAGGCCGCGGGGAGCGCGATGCGGCCAGGCGGGCACCGGCGGGGGTCGGCGTGCCCCGGGGGCTGTGGATGCTGGGGCGATGGTGGCGAGGATTCTGTATAAACTGGATCTCGGGGGACGGGGGTCATCCAGGTCGCTGGGAGCAGTGAGGACTCAGGAGAGAGTTTCTGGAAGGAAATGCGCGGGGCCTACTTTTGTTGAGACTCGGGAATCGATGGGCAGGAAGATACCGGGGTCAGAGGGGCGGCCGCAGGGTCCTAGGCCAAAGATGTCACCGCGGGCGAGGCGGGGCGGGGCGGGGCGGGTGCGAGAGGGGCCAGTATGAGAGGGGTCTGGAGGCCGAGTTGACGGCTGTGTGGAAAAAGAGTGGTGGAGGGGGCCAGGGCACGCATGCGCGCGTGTACACACACACACGCACACACACGATTCTCAGTAAAACCAAATCGCAAGCTGATAGAGAAGGAACGATGCCAGGGAAGGAGTCCAGGGCCTCCCACGTGGGAAGAGCTGTACCACAGCTACAGCAGCCTCCTCAGAATACTTGGGGAGGCTGGTACCCCTGTGACCTGTGAACTCCTTTCTACAAAAGGGGATGCTGAAGGCAAAGGAGGTTAAGTAATTTATCATGAAGGTCAGAGAGAGAGAGAGAGAGTGTTGTTCACTTAAGGTACTTGTTGATCCTAGAGACCTCACCAGGAGCCAGGTCATGTACCTATAAGGAACTTAAGATCTCCAGGAAATATCCCTCATCTTATATCTTAACTTCCAGCCCAGAACTGGAGCTCCCGACTGCCTGTATAATACCTCCTGGTTTGTCTAGAACAACATCTCCAGAGTCACCTCAGCAAGCTCTTCTGCTCCCACCCCTCCTCCACTGTTCTCACATACAGCCAGAGGGGCACTGGGAGCACCTGCTCAGGTCCATTCAGTGCTCGGGATCCCTCCATGGCTCCATGTCATTCAGGGTAGAACTAGAGCCTTTTCTTTGCCGGATCTGCTCATCACCCCTGCCCTAGACACACTGGCCATAGGACCTTTGTACTTTGCCCCAAACATTCATCTCCCAGATTGCCCACATGCATCCTTTGCCTCCTTTATGTCTTCACCAGATGACACATCCTCTGTGAGCATTTCCCTGGCCACTGTTTTGAAATTATGGCATTAATAGCTGTGTGTATTTTTCCTTAACTTTTCCTTGTGTTGTATCATATCACTAACACTGTAGAATTGGTCGTGGGGCTTGAACTAAGCCTGGGCGCTGGCCCTGAGCTCTTCAGCTCAGGCTAGCACTTTACCCCTTTGAGCCACAGCTCTTCTTCCAGTTTTCATTGGAGATGAGTCTCATGGACTTTCCTGCCCAGGGTTGCTTTGAACCATGATCCTTAGATCTCAGCCTCCAGAGCAGCTAGGATGACAGGTGTGAGCCTCTAGTGCCCATCTCAGAATTTATCTTGTATATTGCCACTCTGCCCCAGACCTCCAGCTATGTGACTGCAGAGACTTTTACCTATTTTATTCTTTGCCCTTTCCTATCTCCACAAGAGAACTTGGCACACAGTAGGGCTCATTGTCTACCAGATGAACCATTTCAAAGGGTCGATGGAGATACTAGAATCCTAGGGACTCCATCCCCTCCACAACTAATTTGTCAGGGCTTAAGTCATGGGGAAGTATTTCATCTTGTCTCTGCTTTGTGCTCAGCTGTACAAACACAGCAAGGGACAAAATCACTTCTCCATCCTGAAGGACCGCAGCCTTGCAGGAGGGCTTCCATGGTCAGAAAATCCAGCAGTGTGAAATTACAAAGGTGAACTGGCAGTGTGCTATGTGAGCATCAACAAGAAAACTACTCTGGATCAGAGGAAAGAGGCTTGAGGCCATGAAGAAAGAGTATGCAGCTGAAGTGCAGGGCTCAGTGGTAGAGCGCTTTAGCTACATTACACTAAGGTCCTGAGTTCCAGTCCCACTACTGCCAAAAAAAGACTTGTGTGAAGGCTAGAACTCAGAGGCTGAAGCTGAGCAAGAAACTGGACCATGCCAGTCCTGAAAATCTTTGGGTGCTTATTGTATGTGTAAGGGAGTGGGGGTGTTGTACGAGCACTTTTTTTTTTTTTTTGGTCGGTCATGGGGCTTGAACTCTGGGCCTGGGTGCTGTCCCTCAGCTCTTCAGCTCAAGGCGAGCGCTCTACCACTTGAGCTACAGCGCCACTTCCGGCTTTCTGGTGGTTTTATTGGAGATAGGAGTCTCATGGTCTCTCCTGCCCGGGCTGGCTTTGAACCGCGATCCTCAGATCTCAGCCTCCTGAGTAGCTAGGATTACAGGCGTGAGCCACCAGCACCCGGCTTGTACGAGCACTTTTAAGCAGCGGAAGGCATCATGGTTTTGTGTTTTAAAAGATTCTTTTGCCCAGGTGGGAGTCAGTGGCTCATGCCTATAATCCTGGCTACTTAGGCAGCTGAGATCTGGAGGCAGGTGATTCCAGATCAGCTCAGGCAAAGGAATCTTCTTCCATCTCAATGAAAGAAGCTGGGCATGGTGGCGTCCTTCTGTCATCCTAGCTATCTATAATGGGATACAGCAAAAAGGAGCACCACATTCCAGGCACACACCAGGGCAGGAAGTGAGATGCTATCTCCAAATAACCCATGCACCAAAGGGCTGGAGGTGTGGTACCAGTAGTAGAGTACCTTCTCATCAAGTGCCAAGCCCTGAGTTCAAACCCAGGCCCCACCAAAAAAAAAAGCAATTCCTCTTATCTCTCAAGTGAGGAATTGACTAGAGAGGATTGAATGTTGAAGTAGAAAGGCAGCTGATGCCTCTGTTGATGTAAGGTAGGACTAGCTGTGGTTAAAAGCAGCCACACTCCTTGTTGATCCTGTCAAGAGAGGGCTCTCTTTTTCTCCTTGAACCTTGGCTGAGGCTATAATTTGTTTGGAAGTAAACCTGAGACAGCCAAGCATTGGGGTGCATGCTCAGCCTCGGTTCATGTGTGGTGGTCTTGATGGCAGGCATTGTTCCAAGCCTTTGTGTGCAGGGAGTCAGTTACCTGTCCTTGTTAGGAGAGGTGCATCTCCCGTCCCAGCCCCTCTTCCATCCCAGTGCTCAGTGAGGCCTCTTCACTTCTGGTCAGCTGCTGGCTATGGGCAGATGTGAGCCCATCAGTCCATGTTCATCCTGTGTGCCTTTAGTCACTTTCCTCCACAACATTCTCAAGGCCCTATTTCTTCCTTTGGAAGAAGGGCTTAAACCACTGTCTTTAGCAACTAAGAATTTTCCCGATGTGTCCCCAATTACTTGTTGAAAAAACAAAATCCCTTTGAGCTCTACATCCTGCCTCAGCCTGGGATTACAGACATGTACCACAACTCCCAGCAGGGACCTCTTTTTTGTTGTTTTTGGGCTGGTCCTGAGACTTAAACTCAGGGCCTGGACACTGTCCCTGAGCTTTTGTGCGTAAGGCTGGCACTGTATCACTTGATCCACTTCACTTCTGGCTGTGTGTGTGTGTGTGTGTGAGATCGTGGGGCTTGAACTCTAGGCCTGGTTGCTGTGCTACCACTTGAGCCACAGCACCACTTCCGACATGCAAGGCAAGCACTCTACCACTGAGCCACCTTCCCAGCCCCACTTCTGGCTTTTTACTGGTTAATTGGAGATAAGAGTCTCACAGATTTTCCTGCCCTGGCTAACTTTGAACCTGCATGCTCAGATCTCAGCCTCCTGAGTAGCTGGGATTGCAGGCATGAACCACCAACATCTGGCTTTTCTTTCCTTTCTTTATCCTCAGAGCTCAGCCTCCTGAGGATTAAAAACTAGGATTACAGTTGTGAGCCACCAGCTCCTGGCTTTTGTGTTTTTAAGAAAGCTACTCAACAATTTCCTTCACCCAGACTATTCCTCCCTCTCCTCCCACTGGCCACTTGTCTACCTTTCTGGTTCTCTGTCCCCTTTCTCCCAGTTTTCCAAATACAGACACATCTGTGCAGTAGGCCGCTGTCCCCATGGCCAGGTCTCTGGAATGCTTTCTATAACCTGATCCTCCAGGCGCTTCTCCTGGCCTGAAAGTAACCCTTCACCACCCTGCGACAGGCAGGTGGCTTGGCAGGCCCGTCCCCCACGGTAGGACATGTAATCTGCTGGTGGCTTTCTGCCATGGTTGTGGCCTCTTCCTTATTTGGGTGGGTTTCTGGCTTGCCCTGGGCTCCAGCTGAAGCACATGGTGTTCACACAGGGTCCCAGAGAACATGAGTTGGGGTCCTCAAGCATTAATGGCAGGAATCAGGTCTGGCTTGATCCAGGCTCATAATCAGGCCTTTAACCATGAATGAATCCAGGCTCGTAGCTGAGCGTTTCCTTTGAAGGCAATAGAAAACCATAGAGGTCTTTTTAAGCTCCCGCCCTCAGGATCTTGTTAAAATGCACTCTAGTCCTTGGAATGGGCCCGAGACTCTGCATTTTTAACAAGCTCTCATGTGATGTGGATGCTTGCTATCACAATGTTGGGGGTGGGGTGGGTTGAGCTGTTCAGGGTGACAGCCACAAGCTACCCAATGACTATGGAGCCCTCAAAATGTGGCGCCCTCAGAATGTGGCTGGTGTGACATGGGATGTGTTTTCAGTGTAAAATATCCAAATTTGGAAAGACTTGGTATGAAAAAAATTTTATATGTTGATATGGTAATATTTTGGATATCTTGGGTAAAATAAAATATATTGTTAAAATTTACTTCATGTGTTTGGGTGTGGTTTTTTACTTGCTGTACAGACGGGTTACAGTTTTGTCAGTTGTGGGGCTTGAACTCTGGGTTTGGGCGCTGTCCCTCAGCTCTTCAGCTCAATGGAAGCTCTTAACTGCTGGAGCCACTGCACCACTTCTGGTTTTCTGGTGGTTTATTGGAGATAAGAGTATTATGTCCTTAAAAAAAAAAAAAAATATTATGGCCTTTCCTGCATGGGCTGGCTTTGAACTGCGATCCTCAAATCTCCGCCTCCTGAGTAGCTAGGATGACAGGTGTGAGCCATTGGCGCCCTTTTTTGTTTTGGGTTTTTTTTTTTTTTTTACCAGTCCTGGGGCTTGAACTCAGGGCCTGGACGCTGTCCCTGAGTTTCTTTGGCTCAATGTTAGTGCTCTACTGCTTGAACCATAGCTCCACTTCTGGCTTTTTCTGTGTATGTGGTTCTGAGGAAGCAAACCCTGGGCTTCATGCATGTTCAAGCAAGCACTCTACCAGTGAGCTACTTCCCAGCCCATGGGTGGGTTTTTTTTTTTAATTTCTTTCTTTCATGTGGCTACTAGGATACAAAGATGACATTTTCAGGTCAGGCTTGGTATATACCTGTAATCCTGGCTACTCAAGAGACTCTAGGAGAATTGAGGTTCAAAGCCTGTCTCTGGATAAAGAGCAGCATAAGCAGGGTACTGGCAGCTCATGCCTGGTATCCTACTCAGGAGGCTGAGATTTGAGAATCAAGGTTCTAATCCAACCTGGACAGGAATATACATGAGACTCTTATCTCCAGTGAACCACCAAAAAGCTAAAGTGACTCTGTGACTTACGTGATAGAGTGCTAGTCTTGAATAAAAAGGCTTAGGGCACTATCTCTCAGCTCTTCAGCTCAAGGTTAGCACTCTACCACACAGCACCACTTCTGGCTTTTTCTGTTTATGTGGTACTGAGGAATCGTACCCAGGGCCTCAGGCATGCAAGGCAAGCGCTCTACCACTGAACCACCTTCCCCAGCTCTCCTAACATTTTCATATATTAATTATACTCAAAGGATTGTATGGCAGAGGTAGCCCACCAGGGTGATCCCGACGTCCAGTGGATCAGGGACCTGCCTCCTTCCTTTGCCTTCCTGCAGGGCTGGTCAGATTTCAGCTGCCCAAAGCCCGGCAGCTGCTGGACCCTGTCCTCACACCTGTGACCACTGGGACTGTGCCGATACATGGCATTTGTCATCATAGGCCTGGGGTGATTGTGACACTACTAGCCTGTCTGCAAGCGGAGAACCGCTGTATTATGTCATACCAATATCCCCACAGAAGGACTTGATCTGACATGTTTTGTTTTGTTTGTCAGTCATGGGGCTTGAACTCTGGACCTGGGCCCTGTCCCTCAGCTCTTCAGCTCAATACAAGTGTTCTACCACTTGAGCCACGGCGCAACTTCCGGTTTCCTGGAGGTTCATTGGAGATAAGAGTCTCTGGACTTTCCTGCCTGGGCTAGCATTGAACCTTGATCCTCAGATCTCAGCCTCCTAGATTGAGTTGGGGGCATAGCTCCAATGGTAGAACACCAGCTAAAAAGTAAGCTCAAGGCCAAAAATTAAAAAAAAAGACTAGGGGCTGGGAAGGTGGCTCAGAGGTAGAGCGCTTGCCTTGCATGCATGAGGCCCTGGGTTCGATTCCTCAGCACCACATAAACAGAAAAAGACGGAAGTGGTGCTGTGTGGTAGAGCGCTAGCCTTGAGCTGAATTGCTGAGAGATAGTGCCCAGGCCCAGAGTTCAGGGCCCACGATTGACCAAAAAAAAAAGGTGGGGGATAATAATTGGTTCTGAGTTTTGTTTTTTGTTTTTCCAGGGTAGGGAGCATTGGTGGGAACAGGGAGGACCAACAAGGAGGGTGAATTAGAGCCAGGCGCAAGTGACTCACACCTGTCATTCTAACTACTCAGGAGGCTAAGACCTGAGGATCCCAGTTTGAAGCTAGCCTGGGCAGGGAAAAGTGTGTGAGGCTTTGATCACCAGTTAACTACCAATCTCCTTCAGAGATTGGACATGAAGAAGAGCCTGCCTTCCTAAAATCTTCCTGGTCTAGATGATGCCATTGGAGCCAGGAACTCCATTGTGAGCACCACCGAGTCACATCTGATTGTTCCTGGTCTCCCTATCTCTTCCTGGGCCTTCCCCGGTCACCTCAGGTGCTCTGCAATGGCTCTTTCCACTGACTCAGGGCTCTGTCTCCTCTCTGGCCCCGTGGCCGTAACCTGAGCCCTGGACCTGGCTTTCCCCTGGGAGCAGCCCAGCCTCCACCTGTTCAAGGCCCTGATTGATGGTCCGTTCCCCACGACCATTCCTTTTTAGGCTGCCTTCAGAACGGTGTCCAGCTTTCTTATATAAGTGGATTGTTGTCTTCATCATCTCTGGGAAGCTCCAACTGACCCGTTGATATTCCTGGAATATCAACTCCCCAACTCCAGTCTTCCCCCCATGCCCGCCACACATGCTTTATTGCTAAGACAAAAGGTTTTAAAAGCCAGGTGCCAGTGGCTCACGCCTGTAATCCTAGCTACTCAGGAGGCTAAGATCTGAGGATCGCAGTTCAAAGCCAGCCTGGGCAGGAAAGTCTGTGAACCTCGTATCTCCAATTAACCATCACAAAACTGGAAGTGGTAAAGCACACACCTTCAGCTGAAGAGCTGAGAGACAGTAGCCAAGACCAGAGTTCAAGCCCCACAACTGACCAAAAACAAAACAAACAAAATATGTATGTGTGTATATCTCTATCTCTATCTATATCTATACAGGTGCCAGTGGCTCATGCCTGTAATCCTAGCTATAGGAAGCTGAGATCTGAAGATCACAGTTCAAAGTCAGCCCGGGCAGGAAAGTTTGTGAGACTCTTACCACCAATGAACTACCAAAAAGCCAGTACTGGAGCTGTAGCTGAAGCAGTAGAGCACCAGCCTTGAATGAAAAGAGATAGCACCCAGGCCCTGAATTCAAACCCCATGAGTGGCATAAAGAAGAACTTGTCTACCTGTCCTCTCCCCAGCTGATGCCTAAAAGAATCCAGACTTGGATTCTGATTGGACAGCAAGAATAAGAGATGGGTGTGTCTTATGCATCCTAGAACTAGATCCAGGAACTTGGACCAGGAGTCTCATAGATCTCCATCAAGTCAAGTTTAACCACCAACTTTGTGCCTTCCCCCTTCATACTCTCTGTTCCCCACAGTGGGGAGGAGGGCTGGCCAAGGTAGGGGAGAGAGCAGGCTAACACCCAGGGTACAATCTTTCATGGTGCATGCAAATGGCGCCCCCTGGCAGCCAGAGGTTAGTGGTGGCCTTGGAATTAGCTGCTGGCAGATTTCAAACATAACCTTTAGGACTCCTTCCTTTTTATTCTTACCAAGAATTGGGGCTGGAAAGGACCTCGAATGGGCCTACCGGCTCCAGGGAGGGAATATTTTTGCAAGTTTGAGTTTGTCTCAGGATCCAGAACAAGCCCAGCAGCAGAAGCTCACACCCATAATCCTTGCTACTCCTGCCTGGGCTGGCCTCAAACTGTAATCCTCAGATCTCAGATCCCTGAGTAGCACAGATTACAGATGTCCAGTGCCCAGCTTAATGCCTCTCTCCAACTGGGAGAACAGGCAGGAGATATAACACCCAGGTTTATGGGATAAGCTCACACCAGTAATCCTATTCCTGGAGAGGCTGAGATCTGAGGATCATAGTTTAAAACCTTGAACTCATTTCTGATACATTACACACCCACACACACCCACACACATACCCCTTGCCAAAAAAAAAGCCGGAAGTGGAGCTAAGAGTCAAATAGCAGAGCACTAGCTCAGGGACAGCACCCAGGCCCTGAGTTTAAGCACAAAAGCACACACACAGAAGATGAGCCTGTTAACTTCCTATGCAGTTACCTGTGAAGAAGAGCAATGAGAGAAAGTAAGCTGACAAAGTCCTCTTGTGATGACATCTAATGCTGGTAACATCATATGACCCTTCAGTGCATTTGTAAAAAACTAATACTGATTATCTCCATTGATGTGAAAAGGCTTTTGATAAGATACAACATTCATTCAAGTTAAAAAGCTCTGGGGCTGGGAAGATGGCTCCGTGGTAGAGCGCTTGCCTTGCATGCCTGAGGCCCTGGGTTTGATTCCTCAGCACCACATAAGCAAAAAAGAAAAAAGCCAGAAGTGGTGCTGTGGCTCAAGAGGTAGAGCACTAGCTTTGAGCTGAAGAGCTGAGGGACAGCGCCCAGGCCCAGAATTCAGGCCCCACCGCGAGAACTTATAAACCACTTCGGCCAAGTTGCAGGATACAAAATTAACCCACAAACTCATGTGGTAGGGTGCTAGCCCTGAGCTGAAGAGCTGAGGGACAGTATCTAGGCCTAGAGTTCAGGCCCCATAATAAATAAAACAAAAAAAATTTAAAAAAAACAACAAAATAAAAATTAACCCACAAAAATCAGTTGCCTTGGGGCTGGGAAGGTGGCTCAGTGGTAGAGCGCTTGCCTTGCATGCATGAGGCACAGAGTTCAATTCCTCAGCACCACATAAGCAAAAAAGAAAAAAAAGCTGGAAGTGGCACTGTGGCTCAAGTGGTAGAGCGCTAGCCTTGAGCTGAAGAGCTGAGGGACAGCGCCCGGGCCCAGAGTTCAGGCCCCATGACCAGACCCCAAAAAAAAAAAATCAGTTGACTTTCTGTACACCAATAATGTACATGCAGAAAGGGAAATCAAGGAAACAACCCCATTCACAATAACCTCAAAAAAATAAAATATTTAAGAATTAAGCTAACCAAAGATATAAAAGAACTATTTAATGAAAACTATAAAAACTTAAAAAGTCCAAAAATTCATATGGAACAACAAAAGACATCGAATAGCCAAAACAATTCTAGGCAAAAAAAAGACAATATGGGAGGGATCTCAATGCCAGACTTCAAACTCTATTATAAAGCCATAATAACAAAGACAGCTTGGTACTAGCACAAAAACAGACCCAAAGACCAATGGAATAGAAGATCCAGAAATAAAACCACATGCCTACAGTCAGCTGATATTTGACACAGGAGCCAAAGACATACAGTGGAAGAAACACAGCCTCTTCAACCGCTGGTGCTGGGAAAAGTGGGCGGCCACATGCAGAAAACTAAAAGTGGACCCCAGCCTGTCACCATGCACCAACATCAACTTAAAATGGGTTAAAGACCTTAACATTAAACCTGAATCTCTGAAACTACTACACGACAGAGTAGAAGAAACACTTGAACTTATAGTTGCAGGCAGGAACTTTCTGAACAGAGTCCCAGGGTCACAGCAAATTGGAGAGAGACTCGATAAATGGGACTACCTTAAAATAAAAAGTTTCTGCAGAATTAAAGATATAGCAACCAAACTAGAAAGATGGAAAAAAATATTTACCAGCAATATATCAGACAAGGGGTTAATATCCAGTATAAACAGGGAACGCAAGAAACTAATCCCTCTCAAACCCAACAAAACCAATTACTAAATGGGCAAGGGAACTAAAGAGACTTCTCAGAAGAAGAGATAAAAATGGCAAAGAAACAGGTGAGGAAATGTTCACCATCTCTGGTTGTAAAAGAAATACAAATAAAAACAACCCTGAGATACTATCTGACCCCAGTCGGAATGGCCCACATCCTAAAGTCAGCCAACGACAAATGCTGACAAATGTGGGGAAAGAGGAACCCTATTACACTGCTGGTGGGAATGTACACTAATACAACCACTGTGAAAATCAGTCTGGAGGGTCCTTAGAAAGCTAAATATACACCTACCCTTATGACCCAGCCATTCCACTTCTAGGCATCTATCCTGAACAACAGGAACCAGGATACAAGGACCTATGTACCTCCATGTTCATCGCAGCACTGTTCACAATAGCCAGGATACGGAAACAACCCAGATGTCCCACCACAGATGAATGGATCCAAAAATTGTGGTACCTGTATACAATGGAATATTATGCAGCCATTAGAAAAGACAACATAATGGCATTTGTAGGGAAATGGAGGGAACAAGAAAAAATCATGTCGAGTGAGGTAAGCCAAGAGCAGAGACAAACGGTACATGGTCTCCCTGCTAAGTGGATGTTAAATCCAAAACATAAGGAGATATGACAAAGTAAACAAGATTCAAGAAACAAAGGAACCCCTGGTCGAATCATTGCTAAGTGATCCCATGCTGCTGATCACTTATACGGTATATATGTGCATCGGAGGGAAACTAGGAGGACACAGAAACAGAGGGAAGTGGGAAAACATACAACAGCGGGACCCATCAGCTGCACTGGACACTGATCAAACTGAACTAAGCAACTCAATGGCAGCGATGGGAGGGAGGGAACGAGAGGGAAAGAGGGAATAGCTGACACTAAGCAAAAGGAAAGAAATGTATATTATCATCCGATGTGGAAGAAATAACTGTATTGTCAAAGCTCATAGAACTCAAACTTTATAGACCACATAAAGACAATTTGCCCCATGGGGGGGGGGGGGGGGGGGGAAGAAAGGTACTCACTACCTTACTTATGTAACTGTAAACCTCTCTGTACATCACCCTGACAATAAAGCTATTATTGAAAAAAACTAATACCCCATTAAACATTTGTTCTAAAAAAAAAAGTCCTCAGGAGAAACTCAGAGGCGAAACTTTTGCCCCTTCGCTCTGATGTTGAGTGCTCCTCTCTCCAGAAGAGAAGAACACACACTTTGTATAAAAGTGACACTCAGCCTTGTGCTGGTGGTGGCTCATGTCTAGCTCATCCTAGCTGAGGATGAGAGCTGAAGATGCTAAGTCAAAGCCAGCTTGGGACAAGAAAAAAAAAAAAAAAATCAATGAGACTCTTCGCTCCACTTCAGTAGCAAAAAATCAGAAGTGGCGTGATGGCTCAAAGTGGTGGAGTGCTATCCTTGAGCAGAAGATTAAAGACGAGAGCAAAGGCCCTGAGTTCAAGCCCCATGACCAACAAAATAAAATAAAGTCATGTGATCGATTATATTTGATCTGGAAACTGGGGTGACAGGCATTCAACAGAAAAGGCAGACAATGATGGCGGGGGGCGGGGGGGGGGGGGAGATGGGAAGGGGCGCAGCGCAGGTGCAGGGGTTTATTTGGATTTTGTAGGAACGGAAGGCCAGCAATGTGTGTGGAGAGTCCAGCGCTCCCAGGCCTGGGATATGTTGCTGTCTGGGCTCACATTGGGGCTGTTTGTGCCTAGCAATGCAGGTTCCCCAGGAAGATACTCATCCAGGCTGGAGGGGTCTTCGTCCCCAGACACATCATAGATGTCAGCAAGCTCTTCTGTGCTGTAGGGAAGAGGATCGGTCCAGGACACCTCCAAATCATCCACGGATTGAGACGCCGGCCGGAAACTGAGTTCAGGGGTGGCCGACGCTGCAGCCTGCTGGGCCTGCTCTGGGCCTTGGGGGACCCAGATTCTGGAAGGCTGCTGGTGGCTGAGGGCACAGGCCCAGGGGACCTGCATCTCATTGTTGGCCTGGTCCTGAGGGGCTTCCGGGTTTACAGGCCGTCCTTCCTCTTGCTGCTGCTGCTGCTTCTTCAACTTGGACACTTGGTTCTTAAACCAAGCCTGGGAAGAGGGGAGAAAAGAGGTGCAGGCAAATAAAGATCAGAGCACCAGAGACTCTTCTCTCCTAGTGGGAACTGGCAGGCAGTTGTGGAAGATTTCAATGTGAGCACGTGGAGAGCCCCTCCTTGAAAGGCAATTGTCTGGGTGAGCCCAGCGCTCCCCACCCCCACCCCCATGGGTGTGCTAGGTAGGCCCCACCTGCTCCTGGCAAGTGTCAGGAGTGGAGGATAAAGTTGGGGGAGGCCCCAGGTTTAGGGTGTCAGAGACATGGATGGGTCTCACCTTCACCACTGACTGGTCCAGCTGCAGCTGTAAGGCCAGGGCCTGGATGTTCTCCCATCTAGGGTGCTGGGTGATTGAGAACAACTTTCTCAGCTCAGACAGCTGGTGCTCTGTGAACTTTGTGCGTCTCCGGCGAGGAGCTGGCGCCTTGTCTGCAGAGAGGACACCCAGGACATGTTTCTGACAAGCCTCCGCCTGGGGTCCTGCTGCCTGAGCCTGCTCTGAGGACCTGGGCCCTGCTCCTTCCTGTGGCCTCACTCTGTGGAGCCCGGATTGGACTCCCCCACCCCCAGCCTCCGCAGGACTCTGGTTGGGTGCCATTTTGTCTTCCTGAGTCCCTGAAGCATTTTTCCTTTTTTTTTTGTCATCGGTCATGAGGCTTGAACTCTGGGCCTAGCCACTTTCCCTGGGCTCTTCAGCCCAAGGCAAGGGCTCTACCACTTGAGCCACAGCACCACTTCTGTTTTTCTGGTGGTTTATTGGAGATAAGAATCTCAGGGGGGGGCTGGGAAGGTGGCTCAGTGGTAGAGCGCTTGCCTTGCATGCCTGAGGCCCTGGGTTCGATTCCTCAGCACCACATAAGCAAAAAGAAAAAAGCCGGAAGTGGCGCAAAAGAATCTCACGAATTTTCCTGCCCAGGCTGACTTTGAACTGTGATCCTCAAGTCTCAGCCTCCTAAGCAGCTAAGATTACAGTCCTTTTTTTTTTTTTGGTCGGTCGTGGGACTTGAACTCTGGGCCTGGACGCTGTCCTTCAGTTCTTCAGCTCAAGACGAGCGCTCTACCGCTTGAGCCACAGCGCCACTTCTGGTTTTCTAGTGGTTTATTGGAGATAAGAGTCTCACAGACTTTCCTGCCCGGGCTGGCTTTGAACCATGATCCTCAGATCTCAGCCTCCTAAGTAGCTAGGGTGACAGGCGGGAGCCTCTGGAGCTTGTCAATCTCTCCATTATTCTGAACTCAATTCCCCACTCATGACAAAATGCTTCCAGGCATGTCACTGGGCACTTGTTTTAGAAGAATTCAGAAAAGTCCACCCTCACCAGCGGAGTCACAAGCAAAGAGAGCAGGCTCCCTTCAGGAAGATTCATGGGCACAAGCTAGGCCGCAGCCTCCAAAAAATGTCTCCGTTGCCTGAGGCCAGGTCAGCCAGGAAGCCTGGAGCCTGAGGCTTGTGAAGTCTCCACTGTCCAGGGCCTGTGGGCTGCCCCACCAACTGACTGCTGAATGCCACACAGCCCTCCTACCTCCACCCAAACCACCTGACCCAGCCCACCCACAATCCTCTTGGCTCAGGTGATGTGACTGTCTACTGGCCCAGAATTCCACACTTGAGCTCTATAAACCTTTCAACACAACCAAAACAAAAGGATGCTGATGTACACAACTGTAATCCCTGAGATTTGGGAGACACCAGGCAGACTAGGGATCAAGGCCAGCACTGGTGCAAAGTTAAGCATGAACCCATCCCAGCCAACAAGAATTAGATTAAGACACAAGAATCAGCCAGGAGTCAGTGACTAATGCCTGCAAACCTTTTCAGGAGACTGAGATCTGAGAATCAAGGTTCCAGACCTGCCCAGGCAAGAAAGTCATGAGACTCTTATCTCTAATGAGCCAGCAAAAAGCCTCAAGCAGAGCTGTGGCTCAAGTGGTAGAGCACTCGCCTAGAGGGATAAAAACTAAGAGACAATGCCCCAGGCCTCGTGTTCACACCCCAGTTACCAGCAACTTCAACCAGTGACAGCCAAAAGAATTATGCTGCGTTCTGCTTCTCAGCCTTTTTCCCCTAAATGGTCATATCTGGACTACAATACAGCCCTTGCTGTTTTCCCTCTCTCTAGAAGTAGAACTTCTTTGTTGTTATTGGTGGTGGTGGTGGTGGTTATGGGGCTTGAACTCTGGGCCTGGGAACTGTCCCTGATCTCTTCAGCTCAAGGTGGGCACTCTACCACTTGAGCCACAGCACCACTTCTGGTTTTCTGGTGGTTCATTGGAGATCAGAGTCCCCAGACTTTCCTGCCCAGGCTGGCTTTGAATCATGATCCTCAGATATCAACCTCCTGAGTAGCTAGGATTAGAGGCATGAGCCACCAGTGTTTGCTACTACCTACACTCTTACCTGTCACTAGATTAACAGAACACCATGGTGTGTGGGGTGGGACCAGTATTAAGGCTTGAACTAAGGGTCTGGATGCTGTCCCTAGGTTTTCTGGTTCAAGACTAGCTCTCTGCCACTTGAGCCACAGCTGTGCTTCCTAAAGATGTTGTTTTAAAGTGGTCATATTTCCAGACTTAACAAAACTGAGCCAAGGGAAAAATTTAAATTTACTGGACATTGGTGGCTCCTACCTATCATCCTAGTTACTCAGGAAGTTGAGATCTGAGGCTCATGGTTCAAAGTGGTAGAGCCCTAACTTTGAGCAGAAAGGGTTCAGGGACAGTGTTCAAGCAGACAGAGTTCAAGCTCTAGAACTGGCAAAAATTAAAATTAAAAAAAATTAGACTAGGGGCTGGGAAGGTGGCTCAGTGGTAGAATGCTTGCCTTGCATGCCTGAGGCCCTGGGTTCGATTCCTCAGTACCACATAAGCAAAAAGAAGCCGGAAGTGGCGCTGTGGTAGAGCGCTAGCCTTGAGCTGAAGAGCTGAGGGGCAGCGCCCAGGCCCAGAGTTCAGGCCCCACGACCGGACCCCCCCCCAAAAAAAAAAATTAGACTAGCTCTATCATGTTCAACAAGAACACAGAAGTAATAATATCTCCCTGACAAAGAACAGCCACGGACCAGAGGGCTCCATTGCCAAATCCTACCAGCCCTGAATGGAGATCTAATGCCAATGCCCCTAAGTATTCTGAGGAAGAAGAGATTGAACCCTACTGAACCCTTTCTACCAAGCCAGCATTTCCCTGATACCAAAACCAAGTAAGGATACAAAAACAAGCAAACAAACAAACACAAAACTCCACCAATTTTCTTTTCTTGTCAGTCATGGGGCCTGAACTCTGGGCCTGAGCGCTGTCCCTCAGCTCTTCAGCTCAAGGCTAGCGCTCTACCACTTGAGCCACAGCACCACTTCCAGCTTTTTCTGCTTATGTAGTGCTGAGGATCAAACCCAGGGCCTCATGCGTGCAAGGCAAGCACTCTACCACTGAGCCACTTTCCCAGCCCCTCCACTAATTTTCCTGATGAACGTACATTCAAAACTGCTCAATTAACACTCCAGTTGAGCCCAACAAAATTAGACATTGATGCTATTCTGAGAATGCAAGGAAGATTCCTCAAGTAATCAATTTTCAGATGTGTCCAGTGACCTGGCAAAACCCAGGACTGCCACACAGAGTCCCACACAGAGTCCCACACCTGTCCCTTGCGTGCCCGGCTGGCATTTCCATATCTTCTCCATCCCTTCCCCTCACCCTCACACAGTGTCAGCTCACCTGCCATTGCAGGCCTGAGCAATGCTCCCTGTAGCCAACGAGGTGAGTTCTGCTGAAGCTCTGGAGTTCAAATGCCCCAAGGTGCCTATGAATTCTGTATTTAAGCAAACCTGGTGATCCCCACCCTAATCTCATGTCCATCCTTCTCTAATTCTCGGCTTAGGACAACCACTCCCTGCTCTTCTGGGTTGGGTGGAAAAGAAGATGGCAATTGAAGGCCGATTCCTCAAAAAGCCCAAAACCCCAAAAGAAAGTCATATTTAAAAGCAAAAGACAAGACCAAAAACAAACCATAATCTTGGCTGGGTACTGGTGGCTCACACCTGTCATCCTACCTACTCAGCTGGCTGAGAGCTGAGGATCATGGTTCAAAACCAACCCTGGGAGGAAACTCTGTGAGATTCCTTTTTTGTTTCTTAGTTTTGTTGTTGCCAGGGGCTTGAACTCAGGGCTTGGGTGCTGTCCCTGAGCCTCTTTGTGTTCAAGGTTAGCACTCTACCACTAGAGCCACAGTGCTAATTCTGTCTTTTTCTGAGTAGTTTATTGGAGATAAGAATCTCATTTTTTTTTAGGCTAAGCACTGGTGGCTCCCACCTGTAATCCTAGCTACTCAGGAAGCTGAGATCCGAGGATCACAGTTCAAAGCCAGACTGTTCAGGAAAGTATGGGAGACTTTTATCTCCAATTAACCACCAGAAAACCAGAAGTGGTGCTATGGCTCAAGTGGTAGAGTGTTTGCTTTGAGCTGAAGAGTTCAGGGACAATGCCCAGACCCAGAGTTCAAGCCTCATGACCAACCAGAAAAAAAATCTCATTTTTTTTGCCTGGGCTGGCTTCAAACTGTGATCCTCAGCTCCCAGCCTCCTGAGTAGCTAGGATTACAGACGAGACCACTGGTATCCAGCTTATGTGAAATATTTATTTATTTAAAAATTATTATTAGAGGCTGGGAATGTGGCTTACTGGTAGAGTGCTTGTCTGGCATACATAAAGCCCTGGGTTTGATTCCTCAGAACCACATAAACAGAAAAAGCCAGAAATGGTGCTGTGGCTCAAGTGGTACAGCGCTAAGCCTTGAGCAAAAGAAGCTCAAGAACTGGGCTGGGAGGGTGGCTCAGTGGTAGAGCGCTTGCCTTGCATGCATGAGGCCCTGGGTTCGATTCCTCAGCACCACATAAGCAAAAAGAAAAAAGCCAGAAGTGGTGCTGTGGCTCAAGTGGTAGAGCGCTAGCCTTGAGCTGAAGAGCTGAGGGACAATGCCCAGGCCCAGAGTTCAGGCCCCATGACCAGACCCAAAAATAAAATTAAAAAAAAAGAAGCTCAGGAACAATGCCCAGGCCCTCAGATCAAGACCCAAGACTGGCAAAAAAAAAAATGTATTATTATTATTGTTGGTACTGGGGAGTGAACTCAGGACATAGGCTCTGTCCCTGGGTCTCTCTGGGCTCAAGGCTAGCACTCTACTACTTGAGCCACAGCGCCACTTCTGGCTTTTTCTGTTTATGTGGTACTGAGGAATTGAACCCATGCCTGTTATTTAAGCCTGAGTGGGTAGGAGATTAGGGAGTGTCCCAGAGGGTGCAGACCACCAGCATTCTACTTAAATACAAACTTCATAGACACGTGGGGCATTGGAACTCTGGAATTCCAGAGTGCCATCAGAACTCACCTGGCTGGCACAGCAGGCATCACTGAGACCTCCACGGCAGGTAAGTTGGCACTTGTGGGCAGCAAAGGGGGCACAGGGAAGGGCATAGAGAAGCTCAGAGGACATAGGACTGGGATGGGATTTTGTCAGGCCAACTGCAGTGTTAAGAACTGGTTATCTGACAAACCTTCCTTGCATTCCTGGAATAAAACCAATACCTAATATGCTGGATTCAATTTCAGAGCATTCTATTGAAAAATATTGGGGTATGGGGCTGGGAAGGTGGCTCAGTGGTAGAGCACTTGCCTTGCATGCCTGAGGCCCTGGGTTCCATTCCTCAGCACCACATAAAGAAAAAAGCCGGAAGTGGCGCTGTGGTTCAAGTGGTAGAGTGTTGGCCTTGAGCTGAAGAGCTGAGGGACAGCACCCAGGCTCAGAGTTCAGGCCCCACGACCGGACCCCCAAAAAAAAAAAAAGAAAAGAAAATATTGGGGTATTTCATCAAGAAAATTGATGGGGGGCTGGGAAGGTGGCTCAGTGGTGGAGCGTTTGTCTTGCATGCCTGAGGCCCTGGGTTCGATTCCTCAGCACCACATAAGCAAAAAGAAAAAAGCTGGAAGTGGCGCTATGTCTCAAGTGGTAGAGCGCTAGCCTTGAGCTAAAGAGCTGAGGGACAGTGCCCAGGCCCAGAGTTCAGGCCCCATGACTGGACCCAAAAAAACAAAAACAAGAAAATTGATGGGGGCATTTTGTGTCTTGTTTTTGTTTTGTTTTGAGCCTATATTGGGGTTTGAACTCAGAGTCTGGGCACTGTCCTTTTGTTGCTCAAGACTAGCACCCTACCCCTTGAGCCACAGCTCCAGTTCCAGATATTTTTTCCAGTCCTGGAGCTTGAACTCAGGGCCTGGGCACTGCCCGTGAGCTTCTTTTGCTCAAGGCTAGCACTCTACCACTTGAGCCAACAGCTTTTTCAGTTTATGTGGTCCTGAGGAATTGAACCCAGGACTTCATGCATGCTAAACAAGCACTCTACCACTAAGCCATATTCCCAGACTAGATTTTTAATTTTTGATAGTTGATTAGAAATTAGTCTCATGGACTTTCCTGCCCAGGCTGGTTTTGAACTGAAATCCTCATCTCAGCCTC
The DNA here is from genome assembly GCF_019054845.1 of Dipodomys spectabilis. Taxonomy (NCBI): domain Eukaryota; kingdom Metazoa; phylum Chordata; class Mammalia; order Rodentia; family Heteromyidae; genus Dipodomys; species Dipodomys spectabilis. The sequence goes on along the minus strand of NW_024871099.1, from coordinate 6,390,659 downwards.
CTGAGTAGCTAGGATTACTGGCCTGAGCCATCGGCACCTGGCTGGATCTGTTTTATTCTTCCAATCATTGTTAGCTGAAATGTGTTCACACACTTTCTCCTCGCTGGCCTTGAACCACAGTTCTCCTGCTCTGTGTTCCTCAAAGAGCAGAGATGATAACTGTGCACCCTCAGCAAGATCTGGACTCTTTTGGGGGGTAGGGGACAGAGGAAGGACAGCAAGATGGCCAGGAGCAGGGCCCAGGCCACACTGTCCCATCAGCTACTGGTCCTCGGAGCAGGCTCAGGCAGCAGGACCCCAGATGGAGGCTTGTCAGGAACCTGTCCTGTGCGACCTCTCTGCTGCAGACCAGTGTGAGCTTCTCGCCAGAGCCGCACAAGATTCACGGAGCACCAGCTGTTCGAGCTGAGAAAGTGGTTCTCACTCACCCAGAGGTGGGAAGAGATCCAGGCCCTGGCCTCAAAGCTGCAGCTGGACCAGTCAGTGGTGAAGGTGAGTGCCCATCCATGTGTCACCCCCAAACCCAGGGCTTCCCCCAACTTTATCTTCTACTCCTGACACTTGCCAGGAGCAGGCAGAGCCCAGCACACTCATGAGGAACCACTGGGCTCCCCCAGACAATTATCTTTCAGGAAGGGTCTCCCTATGTACTGACATTAGAACCTTTTCTAGGCCCCACTAGGTGGAGAGAGAGAAGAGTCTCTGGTGCTCTGATCCCCTTTATTCACCCACACCCCTTTCTTTTTTTTTGGGGGGGGGTCCAGTCATGGGGCCTGAACTCTGGGCCTGGGTGCTGTCCCTCAGCTCTTCAGCTCAAGGCTAGCACTCTACCATTTGAGCCACAGCACCACTTCTGGCTTTTTTCTTTTTGCTTATGTGGTACTGAGGAATCGAACCCAGGGCCTCAGGCATGCAAGGCAAGCGCTCTACCACTGAGCCACCTTCCCAGCCCCCACACTCCTTTCTTCCCCACCCCAGGCTTGGTTTAAGAACCAGGTGTCCAAGTTGAAGAAGCAGCAACAGCAGCAAGCCAAGGAGCTGCCTGTGTCCCCAGCAGCTTCCCCTGGCCAGGCCACCACCGAGGCCCAGATCCCTGGGGCTGCCACCCTCAGCCCCCCAGCAGCCTTCCAAAAGTGGGACCCACCAAGGCCCAGAGCAGTTCCAGCAGTCTGTAGCACCTGAGGCCCCCAGACTTGGTTTCTTGCCACCTTCTCAGACCCTGGAGGCTTTGGAGGTACCCCTTCCCTGCAGTACAGAAGAGCTTCTCCACATCTATGCCACATCAGAGGCGGAAGACTTCTCCTGCCTGGAGAAGTATCTTTTTGGGGAATCTGCATTGCTAGACCCGCACAGCCCCAGCACAAGGCCAGACAGCTCTGTGCCCCAGCTCTGGACTCACTCCTCTCTCCACACACATGTATCTCCTTCCTTTCCTGTAAGATCCAAATAAACCTTACCCCTGCCCCCTGCATCATTGTCTGCCTCTTGTGTTCTTGCCTTGAATTCCTGTCACCTCCATTTCAGGATCCAATATAATTTGGTCCGCGGTTTTTTGGTAGGCAAACCTTTCCCCTTTTGGACCCAAATACCATCCCCACCCTTGCTCAGGACCCACTGCTGTTTCTGCTCATGAGCACATTGAACAGGCTGTGTCTGGCTCTTCATGGTTAGGGAGAAATCCCAGTTTCTAGAAGAAGAATAGCTGTGGGATCTGGGGCTGGAAATACGACTTCCAAAGAGCGAGACAATCCATCAAGGCACAGTTAGAGATAACATTTATTTATATTATTTACACCAGAAAGGGGGCCTGTGACTACCTAGTCCTGGGCTGGATACCCAGAACCAAGAGCAGCCTCAACCACCAAACCTCCAAGCCTCCAATAGGCAGCCCCCACCTTTATTAGTCTGCAAACCACCAATTAGTCACTCCCTAAACCTCCAATCCCAGACCTCCAAAGCTCCAAAGGGGAAGGTTTTTCCTTTTCGTGCCTTCTTCCTTCTCTGCAGCCTCTCCACTCCTCCAGAGGCCTGCCCTGCCCTGCTCCAGGAGGTGCCTCTCCACAGGCCTCTCTCTAGAGGGAGGTCCCAAATGACCTCCGGAGGAGGCCTGCCATGCTCCACTTAGGCAGGCTTTCCCCTCCTGCTGTCCCTCTCTCCTCTCCGTCTCTCTACTCCCCGACTCCAATGGACTAAGTTCCACTCTACTCCCTCTGCTCTCCCCCCTACTCCCCGGGGCCCTCCTCCACTAATAGTTTCAGACCACCATTCATGCTCCTCCCCCAAGCTGCCCCCCCCCCTGTCCAATCCCAATAGGCAGCTCAGCATGTGGGGCTCGACACCACCTCCTCCAGCACCACGCCCCAACTCCTTTAGGTGGCATGCCCCGTCCCTCCAGTGGGCCAGGCCACGTTATTACAAGATCAGGGCACTGTCCCTAAGCTTAGTGCTCTATCACTTGGTCTACAGCTCCATTTCTGACTTTTTGTTGGTTAAGTGGAGATAAAGAGTTTCAGAGATGTTCCTGCCTGAGCTGATTTTGAACCTGGAACCTCATAACTCAGCCTCCTGACTAGCTATAGGATTTTACAGGTAAGAGCCACCTAGTGACTGGCTAGAATGTCTTTATAATGGAAGGTAGAATTATAATCACTGCGAAGAGAGAACAGTCTAGCTTTGAACCTTGAGAATGCCTGTAGGGAAAAAAACAATTCCACTAAAATTTCAGTAATAAACCTTGAACTGGTCGGAATGTAAAATAAAACCCCCGGGCCAGTCCCCGTTCCGCTGTTTCAGATGCATGACCGTTCCCAGCCGCTAGGTGGTGGCTTCCATAGCGACCGCAGTCAGCGTCCATAGCGACCGCGCGTGCGCAGAGGCCCTTCGGCGTGGCTGCCGGCTCTGCGCCTGCGCACGTGGCTGCGCTGGCGGCGTCCTCCCCGGTGCGCATTGCGCTCGTGTTCGCGCTCTCGCGTGGACGCACGGCGTCGCCCCTGTCCACGTTATTCCATATTATATATATTTTTTTCCAAAACAACGAATTTTAATTCCGGGAGTCTGGTCATTGACCCTCGGCGCCCCGTAAGATGTCCCAGCTGCCCGCCGACAGCAGCAGCAGCAGCAGCAGCAGCGGTGTCCCCTCGACGGGCGCAGCGAGCGGGGACGGCGACATCCCGCCAGCCGAGGTAGGCGGCGGGAGGCGGGCGCCGGCCGCGGCGCAGCCTGACGAGCACCGGGGAGGCCCGATGGCGGAGGCCCGGGGAGGCCCGATGGCGGAGGCCAGGGACGAGCCGCTGGCGGCGGCCAGGGATGGACCGGTGGTCCCGGTGGCGGCGGCGGCCAGGGGAGGCCGGATGGTGACGGCCCGGGAAGGCCGGATGGCGGAGGCTAGGGGAGGAGGCCCGGTGGCGGCGGCCAGGGGCGGCCCGATGGCGGCGGCGGCGGCGGCGGCCAGGGACGCCCGGATGGCCGAGGTAGCTCGACTTTTGGGGGAACCATTGGAAGAAGAAGCTCCCGAGAGCAGACCCCGGTCTCGATCCGGGAACGCCGGGGCGCTGGCTGCGCTGCCCTATCTCCGCCTCCGACACCCCCTTAGCGTGCTAGGCATCAATTACCAGCAGTTCCTTCGCCATTACCTGGAGAATTACCCGATCGCTCCCGGCAGGATCCAGGAGCTGGAAGAACGCCGGCGGAGATTTGTGGAAGCGTGCCGGGCCCGGGAGGCCGCGTTCGATGCCGAGTATCATCGAAATCCTCAGCGGGTGGACTTCGACATTTTAACGTTTACCATAGCCCTGACCGCCTCCGAAGTGATCAATCCCCTGATCGAAGAACTTGGGTGCGATAAGTTTATCAATAGGGAGTAGCTCCCGGGACGCCACCAACCACTCCGAGAAAACCTCTGCTTTCAAGTCAAATCCATCCTGCAACTTGGTTTTGGTGTTCCTTTTGGTTGTTTGTTTTTTTTTTAAGTCTAGAGTGAGGGCCCCAGCTGGAGAAAAACAACATCAGAAAAGAAATAGAGGGGCTTGGGGGGGCGGGGGAGGGCGGGGAGAGGCAACGGTGGAGCAGTGTAACCTGGCAGGCCCTAGGGCCTCCCCTCCCCTCCTCCCTGGGTTCTATTCCCAGCCCTGCAAAATAAAATAATCATCCTAATAAATTTGAAGAGTAGAAAAAAAAGATAATGTTGAAACCACTGGACAACTCCTGTAATGTTGACTTTTGAGTTTGTGATTGATCTAGGAGTTTGTGCTTGCTCTAGATTTTTTCCCCCTTTCCCTGGCGTTATAAAAATGATCTCTCCCCCCCCCCATGTGACTTCATGAAGAAAAATAATAATAATAAAAGTTTTGGTCACCCCATGTGATTTCATGAAAAATAAAGGGGTTTTTGGTTGTTGTTTTAATTGAGCCTTGGATGAAGAAAAATTGCCAATAGTAGCGTCTATGAAGAAGAGCCAGATAGTGATGATAATGAATTACAACTTGCAATGGCTCACACCTGTAATCCTAGCTGCTCAGGAGACTTCCATCTGAGGATCACAGTTCAAAGCCAGCCCAGGTAGGAAAGTCCTCGAGACTCCTACCTCCAATGAACCGCCAGAAAACCAAAAGTGGCGCTGTGGCTCAAGTGGTAGAGCACTCGCCTTGAGCTGAAGAGCTCAGGGACAGCATCCAGGCCCAGAGTTCAAGCCCCATGACCTACTGGGGGGAGGGGAAGAATTACAACTAGTCAGATGCTGGTGGCTCATGCCTGTAATCCTGGTTACTCAGGAGGCTGAGATCTGCGGATCTCCGTTCACAGCCAGTCCAAGCAGGAAAATCCATGAGACTCTTAGTAAACTACTCAGAAAAGGCTGGAAGTGGTGCTGTGGCTTGAGCCAAAGAAGCTCAAAGACAGCGCCCGTGCCCTGGGTTCAAGCCCCTGGACAGGCTAAAAAAAAAAAGAGGAAAAAGAAAAAGAAGAATTACAACTGCAGGTGTGAGCACTAGTGGCTCACTCCTGTAATCCTAACTGCTCAGGAGGCTGAGATCTGAAGATCGTGGATGGAAGCCAGCCTAGGCAGTAAAGTCCATGAGACTCGTCTCCAATTAATCAGAAAAAATCAGGAGTGGCACTGTAGCTCAATGGGTAGAGTGCTAGCCTTGAGCAAAAGTAGCTTAGAGACAGTACCCAGACCCATAGTTCAAGGCCCAGGATCAGAAAAAAATAAAAATAAAATTGCAACTGTATCTGTAGGACTGCAAAGCAGTGGGAAGAATTTGACTATGTTTAAGTCTGTGTTCTCTTGTGTCACTTCAAGTTTGTCCTGTGAGACTGATTTTCTGCTCCCTGAGGCATTTCAAATGATAAGTATATGTTGTACATGTTACATGATAAATTGTGTAGGTTTGTTTTGTTTTGTTTTTCGTCAGTCTAGGGGCTTGAACTCTGGGCCTGGGCGCTGTCCCTCAGCTCTTCAGCTCAACACTGGTACTTTACTAGTACTTTACTTGAGTCAGAGCACCACTTCTAGGTTTTCTGGAGATAAACTCTCATGGCCTTTCCTGCCTAGGCTGGCTTTGAACTGTGACCCTTAGATCTCTGCCTCATGAGTAGCTAGGATTACAGGCATGAGCCACCTGCGCCAGGCCGATACATTGTGTTTTTAAAACTACACATTTTTTTTGGTGGGGGGGAGGGGGTCCGGTCTTGGGGCCTGAACTCTGGGCCTGGGCGCTGTCCCTCAGCTCTTCAGCTCAAGGCTAGCACTCGACCACTTGAGCCACAGCACCACTTCCAGCTTTTTTCTTTTTGCTTATGTGGTGCTGAGGAATCGAACCCAGGGCCTCAGGCATGCAAGGCAAGCGCTCTACCACTGAGCCATCTTCCCAGCCCCTAAAACTACACATTATTTTTTTCTTTTGTGTTTTTGTTTTGTGCCAGTTCTGGGGCTTGAACTCAGGACTAGATGCTGTCCTTTAGGTTTTTTGTTTTCTTTTGTTTTTGCTCCAGTGCTCCTGCTCTACTAGAGCCACAGCTCCATTTCTAGCTTTTTAGTAGTTAATTGGAGAGAAGAAGCACATGGACTTTCCTGCAAGGACTGGCTTTGAACTGTGATCCTTAGATCTCAGTCTCCTGGGTTGCTAGGATTACAGGCGTGAGCCCTCAGCACCCTGCTATAAAATACAGAACTTTTTGATTATTCATTTCTTTTTTAAAATTTTTTTATTGTGAAAATACTGTACAGAGGGGTTACAATTACATGGGCAAGATAATGAGTACATTTCTTATCAAGCATTGTAGCCTCCTCCTTTGTTTCCCCTTCCCATCCCTTCCCAGCCTCCCCCCACTCACCCAATCCTCCTCCTTGATTATTCATTTCTTTTACTCAGTTTGTAATCTTTGTATTTTTTGGAGGGGGGTTCCGGTCATGGGGCCTGAACTCTGGGCCTGGGCACTGTCCCTTAGCTCTTCAGCTCAAGGCTAGCACTCTACCACTTGAGCCACAGCACCACTTCCAGCTTTTTTCTTTTTGCTTATGTGGTGCTGAGGAATCGAACCCAGGGCCTCAGGCATGCAAGGCAAGCGCTCTACCACTGAGCCACCTTCCCAGCCCTAATCTTTATAATTTTGCTTCAAAGACAGCCTGGGCAGCAAAGACTCCATTAAGCTGCCAAAAAAGCTGCAAGTGGATCCTATGGTTCAGGTGGGAGAGCACTAACCTGAGCAAAGCAGCTCAGGGACAGCATCCAGGACCTGAGTTCAAGCTTCAGGACTGACACCAAATATATATATATATATATATTTTTTTTTTAAGTCATCTGTTCAGAAGTCCTTGTCCTCTGCTCTTGACAGAACTCAGCCATAGTTCCTGTTGCTTATGATGTATATACCAGCAAATCCAAATTTCTTTTTCACTCACAAAAGTTGACAAATTATATTAACTGATTATATATGTTGCATTTTCTTTTGTTTTTGTTGTTGTTTTTGTTGTTGTGGGGCTTGAACTCTGGGCCTGGGCGCTGTCCCTCAACTCTTCAGCTCAAGGCTAGCACTCTACTACTTGAGCCACAGTGCCACTTCTGGCTTTTTTGTGCTTATGTGGTGCTGAGGAATCGAACCCAGGGCCTCATACATGCAAGGCAAGCGCTCTACCACTGATCCACCTTCCCTGCCCATATGTTGCATTTTCATTAAGAAATTATCTCAATCTCCCGTGGCTCACTCCTGTAATACTAACTACTCAGGAGGTTGAGATCTGAGGATCATGGTTCAAAGCCAGCCCTGGCAGAACATCCATGAGACTCTGATCTCCAATGAATCAGAAAACTGGAAGTGGACCTGTGGCTCAAAATGACAGAAGGCTAGCCTTGAGCAAAAGAGCTCAGGGACAGCGTCCAGTCCCCTTGACTAACAACAACAACAAAATTTATCTTGAGCCAGGCAATGGTTACTCATGCCTGAAATCCTACCTACTCAAGAAGCTGAGATCTGAGGGTTGAGGTTCAAAGCCAACTCAAACAGTCAAGTCTGTGATACCATTATCTGAGTTAACCACCAACAAACCTGAAATGGAGTTGTAGCTCAAGTGGTAGAGCCCTAGCATTGAACACAAGAGCTCAGGGATATTGTTCAGGCCCGGAGTACATGTGCACGCACGCACACACATGCACACACACAAGAAATGTTAAAGATGGGTTGGGAAGGTGGCTCAGTGGCAGAGCGCTTGCCTTGCATGCATGAGGTCCTGGGTTCGATTCCTCAGCACCACCTAAACAAAAAGAAAAAAGCTGGAAGTGGCGCTTTGGCTCAAGTGGTAGAGCGCTAGCCTTGAATGGAAGAGCTGAGGGACAGCGCCCAGGCCCACAGTTCAGGACCCACAACTGGACCAAAAAAGAAATGGCTGGGAAGGTGGCTTAGTGGTAGAGTGCTTGCCTAGCATACATGAAGCCCTGGTTCAATTTCTCTGTACCTCAGAAAATAGAAAAAGCCAGGGGCTGGGAAGGTAGCTTAGTGGTAGAGTGCTTGCCTTGCATGCCCTGGGTTTGATTCCTCAGCACCACATAAGCAGAAAAAGCTGGAGGTGGTACTGTGGCTCAGCTAGCCTTGTGCTGAAGAGCTGAGGGACAGCACCCAGGTCTAGAGTTCGGGTCTCACGGCCGACCAAAAAAAAAAGAAAAAGAAGGTCTGTGGCTCAAGTAGTAGAGTGCTAGCCTTGAGCAAAAGAAGCTGAAGGACAGCGCCCAGGCCCTGATTCCATGCCCCAGGACTAGCAAAGAATAATAATAATAATAATAAACACGTTGGTTTTTTTTTTAAGGCAACTGAAGGGTTGCTTCAAGTTTGCACATGTAAAATCTGCAGAGTGCCATTAAGAAGGGAGTTGGAAGTGGGGCCCTAGTGGCTCAGGCCTGTCATCCTAGTTATTCAAGAGGCTGAGATCTGAGGATCTTGGTTCGAAGCCAGATAGGGCAAGAACATGAGACTCCTCTCTCCAAGGAACCACCAAAAAACTGCATGTGGAGCTGTGGCTCAAGTAGTAGAGCGCTAGCCTTGAACCTAAGAAGCTCTGGGACAGCGCCCTTAGGACCTCCACACACTAAAAGGAAAAAAAACGAGCTGGAACAAAATCTTACAGGGCACTCCCTCGGAATACTGAACTCAGACTCGGGTTGCAGACGTAGTGGCACCTGGAGACGCTAGGGGACGCTCGAGGACCACGTAGACCTGCACCAACTCACGCATGCGCAGTGGCTTCCCTGCGGGCGCCGAACCCCCCACGCACGCGCATCGCGCCCTAGCGGGCTCCGAGCCTCCACGCATGCGCCCAGAGGAGCTCCACGAGTGCTGGTGCGTTGCCTAAGACCACGGCGCGGTGCCCGGGCGGTACGGGACGACCATGTCCGAGCTGCGGGGACGGCGCGGCCTCCCGGCGATGAGCGCCGTGGACGATGACATCCGCGAGGTGCTGGACGCGGGAGCGAGCGGCCGGTTTCTGGCTCGGGAGATGCAGGCGATTCTGTTGGCCGAGGCGGCCCGATCCCGGCGGGTCCCGGGCCAGGCGTCGGCGCCGCCGCTGCACGACCCCCCCGGGCTGCTGGCCATCCGCGAGCGCATGTTCCACCACTACCTGACCCACTCGCCCAGGATCCCGGTCCGCATCATGCGAGACATCGAGGAACGCCGACGGCTGTTCGTGGAAGGCTGCCGGGCCCGGGAGGCGGCCTTCGACGCGGACCCCCCGGAGCTGCGCCCCGACGCGCTTGCCTTCACCCTGGCCCTGGCGGCCCAGCACGCCCGCGGCCCCCTGGGGGACTGAGCGGGCGCGGGGCGGGGGGGCGTGGCCGCCAGGGTCGGGGGGGTGAGGGGTGGGGGGGTCAGAGGCCGCGATCGAGGCTGGGGGCGTGGGGGGCGGGGAGGGAGTGGGGTGAGCAAAAAAGCACACGCGAAAGACGCAGCGCGGAAAGCGCACCGGGGGTGGGGCGGGCGGGGGGGCAGACAAAAAGCAATCGGAAGACGCCGCCGGGGTCTGGTGACGCTGGCGCGGGGAGGGGCAGTGTGTGGGGGCACGTGGGAGGACGGGACGAGGTTCCCCGCCACCACCATCCACCCCCCCATCCCCACCCGCCCATCCCTCCCTCCCCTCGGGACTGCCTACCATCCCACCTTCTGCAACCTCTGCAGACTTGTCCAGCGTCGTTTCGCCAAGAGAGCATGGTTTATCCAAAGACAGAAGTCACGAGGAAAAACGAAATTTTTTTTTTTTTTGCCAATGATGGGATCCGTAGAAATGAACCAAGAGGAATAAGAAGAAATGAAGGAGACATTCCCCTCCCCCACTCCCCCACCCCCACTGTTAGGAATCCAGTGGTTGAGATTGGAGAACTATGGAGAAAACCTGGAAATTTGCACCTTGGGGTCGCTGTGGATCAGCTGATGGATCTCAGTGTCACAGATTCTTTGTGCGTGTTAGTGTTTTCTGAAGTGCTTCAGTAACCATTCCGATAGAGAGAACATTGTATGTCAGTGTATTTCTCAGGCCCTGTGTACTGTGTGGTTGTGGGAAGAGTGTTGAGATAGAAGCTTTCTGTTTTAGGGTATGCATCCATTCCTCAGACTCAGAAAACAAAGTAGCTAAAGATACGTCCAGAGAAAGCAAGCAGTATTTCTACTATTGTCTTGTCTGCCCAGGTGGAAAATGGTTCCTAAAGATGGTCTTTTGTTAGTGGTTTGGGTGTTTAAACTTGGGTTTTGGTTGTTTGTACTGTATGGCTTTGAACAGTTTTCTGAATGCATATGCATATTTATATGAAGTGTAGGTATTCTGTTTTCTAAAGTCAAGATGAGGGGCTGGGAAGGTGGCTCAGTGGTAGAGTGCTTGCCTTTCATGCATGAGGCCCTGGGTTCAATTCCCTAGCATCACATAAGCAAAAAGAAAAAAGCCGGAAGTGGCGCTGTGGCTCAAGTGGTAGAGTGCTAGCCTTGAGCTGAAGAGCTGAGGGACAGCGCCCAGGCCCAGAGTTCAGGCCCCAGGACCAACCCCCCCCCCCAAAAAAAAAAAAAAAAGTCAAGGTGATATATTCTACCACCTCTTGAGTTGGATTTCCCTCCCTCCCTCGTCAGACTGGGACTTGAACTCAGTACTTGATGCTTTCATTCATGGGCTGGCACTTGACCAACTAAGCCATGCCTCCTACTCCTGGGGTTTTAACAACTACAATGTAAAGCTGTATCTTTAATTAGAGTGAATTAGTCATCTTTTGGATGTCTTGGTTGTTTCAAAAAGTTTTATACTTGCTATGTATTTATTGTATTTAGTGTTCTTTTTGACAATACTAGGATTTAAACTCAAGGTCCTTGTGCTTGCTATGCAGGCGCTCTACCATGTGAGCCACACCCCCAGCCCTATGGATTAATCTGTGTTCATTCTCCCTACAGTAGAGTTGAATAAGTGGAAGCTCTTGCTGAAAAGCAGATGTATTTTCAATATTTTAAATGAATATTAACACACAACTGTCCTTGGGCTTCTCCAGGGTTACCTTCCATACAACCCTGCCTACCAGACTTGGCTTTGGAGGAATGTGACAGTGTAAAACCACTTCCCAGGGCAATACCCACTGCTCATTGGCTTATGGGTCTGTCTGGGCAACAAAGACTAAAAAAGTTACCACTGTGTGGGTGTGGCCAAGAGGCAGAGGCAGGAGGAGCTCAGTTTGAGGTCTCTGCCTAGGCAAAAAGCAAGAGACCCTACCTGAAAATAAAAAAAAAAGAGGAGGGATGGGTGCTGGTGGCTCACACCTGTAATCCTAGGTACTCAGGAGGCTGAGATCTAAGGATTGACGTTCAAAGCCAGCCCAGGCAGGAAAGGCTGTAAGACTTATCTCCAATTAAACACCAGAAAACTGGAAGTAGCAGTGGGGCTCAAGTGGTAGAGCGCTAGCCTGGAGCTGAAGAGCTGAGGGACAGCGCCCAGGCCCAGAGTTCAAGACCCACGACTGACCAAAAAAAAAAAAAAAAAGGCTCAAGCCCTAGAACATTCCAGGTCCTAAAATAAATACTGCCAAAAACAAAGTTAGCCTTTTGTGATTTGAGATGACAAGGCAGTTTCTTGTATTTAACTGCCTTCCTACTTTCCCCTGCAGAAAACTCTTAAGGTAGCTGTACATTTGTGTGTTTGTGTGTACTTGTACTTGTAGGTCTACTCAACTGAATCATGGTTTGAAAGGCTTTGCTACTCCAGTGTTTTAAATTTTTTTGATTATTGAATGTTAACATTAAAATTGTCTTAGCTCCAGGGAATAATACTGAACTGGCATTGTACTGCTTTTGTGATCGTGTGCGTGCATGCACATGTACACGCAGGTATACCAGTCTTGGGGCTTGAACTTATGACCTGAGGGCTGTCCCTGAGCTTCTTTTGTTCAAGGCCAATGCTCTATCTGTTGAGCCACAGCTCCAGTTCTGACTCTTTTGGGTAGATAACTGTTGGCTTCAAACTGCAAACCTCAGATCTCAGCGTCTTGAATAGCTAAGATTACAGGTGTGAGCCACCAGTGCCCAGTTTTTCTGATGTTCAGTTATTTTCACTTGTAGAACTTTAAATTCAACTCATTGTAGTTTTTACAAAAACTGGTGGTATCTCCTCCCCTCCCCCACCCCCATTTTGGGTGGTAAAACTTTTGAATGAAAATTGGCATCTTATAATATGGTCAGCCTCCAGTTCTTCATGCCCCAGATGTGTATGAAATTTGCCTCCAGAGAAGGCTGGCGTGTTATTGGTTGATAATATTCCAAAATTTGTTTGTTATTGTATAAGAGGTTTTTGTCTGTAAATTAAATGCTGTTTGTTTCTTTATATTTTGGTGCTCTATTAAACTTATTGACTTCTGTTGTTAATCTGTACTTTTTCTTTGATATATAATACACAAAGAGCAATAGTTTTTTCCTATCCTAATCTTTATGACCCTGTGTGTGTGCATGCACACATGCACACACATACTTGGGTGCCAACACTGGGGCTTGAACTTAGGACCTGGGCATTGTCCCTTAGCTTTTTTGCTCAAAGCTGGTATTCAATCACTTGAGCCACAGCTGTCTTTTTGCTGGACACTTTCCTGCCTAGTCTACCACAATCCTTAGATCTCAGCCTCCTGAGTAGCTAGGATTACAGGCCTGAGTCACCAGTGCCCCAAGCTTTCTTCTGTACTTTTAATCAAGCTGTTCATGAATATATATTCATATCGCTGGATTCCTGACTTCTGGCTCCCATCTTCATTTTCCCAGGTCCATCCAGCCTCAATTTCCTCCCACTAATGCCAACACAGCAGCACCTGAGTCTTGGGACATATAAGTTGCCAGCCACTGGCATCCCTCGCTCACTTTCCAACACTCCTCTCTGATCCAGAGATTGGGGAGTACAACAGCAGGAGACTTGGACTTGCTCAGAAGCAAGAGTGGCTTATGCAAACACAGGCAGACCGGACACGGGGAGGCAGACTCTCTGTATTTCCCTCTTTGCCCCTCCCCACCCAACCCTGACCCCAGCCACCATCAGAAAAGGACCTGGCAACATTTCAGCCCTTCTCATCATCTTGCTGAGGAGGATCCTGAGATGGGGAAAGGAGAGAAAAATAAATTATATATATATATATATATATATATGTATAGATAGATTCCTACATAAGGTACATATATGTGATCCTATGCATTCTATAGATTACAGTGCCCATTCTATTCTTGCTAGTTTTCAATATGCACCAGGCAACCACAGTTCAAGGACAGTACCCAGACCTTGAATTTGAGCCCCAGGATGGGCACAAGAACAAATATACCCTGCATCAAAGATATATGTATGCAATGAAAATCAAAAGCTGGGAAAGCAATTCTACTTCCTGGGCAGTTACAAAAATTGTTTTCTTTTTCTTTCTTTCTTTTTTTTTTTTTTTGTCAGTCCTGGGGCTTAACTTGGAACCTTGGTACTGTCCCTGAGCTCTTTTGCTCAAGGCTGGCACCCTACCATTTGAGCCACAGTGCCACTTCTGCCTTTTTCTGCTTATGTGGTACTTAGGAATCGAACCCAGGGCTTCATGCATGCTAGGCAAGCATTCTACCAGCAAGCCACATTGCCAGCCCAGGCCTTTTTTTTTTTTTTTTTTTTTGTGAGTCGTGGGGCTTGAACGCTGGGCCTGGGCACTGTCCCTGTGCTCTTCAGCTAAAGGCGAGCACTCTACCTGTTGAGCCACAGCGCCACTTCCGGTTTTCTAGTGGTTTATTGGAGATAAAAGTCTCACGGACTTTTCTGCCCAGGCTGGCTTTGAACCACGATCCTCAGATCTCAGCCTCCTGAGTAGCTAGGATTACAGGCGTGAGCCACCAGTACCTAGCTCCAGGCCTTATATTTTTAATTTATCATAAACTATTCTGAACTTAAGAGTTCACTTGTTCTTACTCATCCAGTGCCCCATTGCATCATGGGTCAGAAAGCCCAACTCCACCTCCCTTTCCAAGAATGGGTGTGTGGTTCAAATCTAACCAATCCAAGTGTTAAATTCCTCTGGACCACAATCATTGGCTTGGAGATGGCTGTGTGACTTAGCTCCAACCAACGAGGACCCTTTTCTGGATTTACACCTTCAAGAAACACAGCTTGTTTGAAAATAAACCAACTCCAGGAGAAAAACAGGCAGAAGCTAAATTTAAAAGTCAGAGTCCCATGAAGCCACAGCTCCACTTCCAGCTTTTTGGTGGTTAACTGGAGTCTCACAGAGTTTTTCCTGCCCAGGATCTCTGATCCTCAGATCTCAGCCTCCTGAGTAGCTAGGAGTCCAGGTGTGAGCCATGGAGTGTGACTTGATTATGCTGTTTACCTGATAGGGGGCTTTCTCCTGGAATCATCCCAACATGTCTAATTTACAGGTGAGGAAACTGAGCTAGCGGAGCTGTCCAGCCCCAGCCCAGCCTCTTCCCTCCTCTGGTGGGGGAACCTTTCACAGTCCCAGCCCCTCACTCACCTCCAGCCCCACCATTGCCTGCTACCTTTTCTTGAGCTCTTCACTAATAGTTTGTACAATTTTCTTCATCCCAGATTCGTCCACAAAGCCATCGCCTTTCTGAGCATGGAGAAGAACCCCCCCCCCCAAACATGATTGTCAACCCCTTCTTTCCCTCAACCCTCAGGACCCCAGCTCCAGCTTTCCTCCTCTCTCTGTGTCCATTTGCTCAGAATCACCTTCTTGGAATGGACCAATCTTCCATCCACAAATACTTCAAACTCCCCAGTAGCCTCTGCAGCGATTTCATCCTCCTGGTAGGAGGAGAAGAGGGGAGTAGGGTGGAAGCTGAGCACTCCCCCTCCCAGCCCTGGTTGGGGGAGGGAGTGGGGATGGGGGGGGCCCTGACCCCCCTCCACATCCCAGACCAACCAGCACACTTACAAAGTCCAGAAGATTTGGAAATTGCTGCTCCAAGCTCTTTTTCAGTATAATATACTGAGGATGGAGATGGGGTTAGTAAGGTCATGAGAGGGGGAGAGTCGGGGAAACAGGGATCCCTCCCTGTGGGGATGGCTCTGGGCTTCTCCCATATCCAAAGTCACAACTACTCACCCGAAGGCCGTAACTTCAGAGGCCGCTAGAGGCCAAGGACAGGGGAAGGGAGACAGAGAAGAGAAGAGACCACATCAGTATCTTCCCAAGCCCAGAGGGGCTCTGTGAAGACCCACAGTCATCCTACCTTCCTCCCCTGCTCAGAACCGACCCTAGTGTCATCCTCCTATGCTTCAACTAGCTGGCCTCCCCACACGGCTGGAGGATCCTGCCCCAGGGCCTTTGTACTGGACATGCTATGCAGAATGCTCCTCCCCCCAGGAGGTTTCTGTTTCTGTTTCCTCTTCAGGGAGGCCCTCCTGACCACAGCAGCTAAACCTGTGACTTCCTCAGATCCTTTTTGTCCTCGGCAGCCCTCTTGGATGGCTGACCACCTGATAGCTATAATCCTAGCTAATAAGGAGGCTGAGATCTGACAATCCAGGTTGGAAACCAGCTGGGGTAGACACATATTGGAAGTTCTTATCTCCAATGAGCTAGCAAAAAGCCAGATGTGGAGGTGTGGCTCACGTGGTAGAGTGCCAGCCTAGCAAGGGTCAAGCCCTGTGTTCTCCCACAAAAAGAGGCTCAGAGCTAAGTACTGAATGAGCCAGCGGGGGTGGGAGGTGGGGGGAGGGGGGGGAGTAGCTCACACTGGTCAAGTTAGCTCCATTCAAAGCCAGCCTGAGGAAGAAAAGTCCCCAGGAGACTCTTACCTCCCATTCAACCATGCAAAAACCGGAAGTGGCGCTCTGGCTCAAAGTGGTAGAGTGCTAGCCTTGAGCAAAAGAGCTCAGGGACAGCGCCTAGGCCCTGAGTTCAAGCCCCACGAGCAATGCCCCCCCCCAAAAAAAAATCAGAGCCAGAGAGCACAGTGAATGAAGCTCAGCTCCAGAAATATGAATGAATGCAAGAGAATGAAGCTGAGAGCCCCAAAGTGGGATCTGAAACCAGCTCTCCAGCCCCAAAGAGACGGGATAGGAGCAGCTGCCGGGTTTGCAAAGTCACAAGCAGGTCCTGCCTGACTTCCAGCCCTAGAGCAGCACCCGCCTTCTCCCCAAGGCCTCTCCCCAGGAAGGGGTGCGGGGAGCCCCTCACCAGTAGTTCACCCGGATCAGGATCCTCTTGTGCAATTGTATGTCCCTGTTGGCGGGGGCGAAGGTGTTGGTGGAGACAAAGGAGGACGACGGGGCCGGCGGGAAGAGCAGCCCGGGAACGGGGGTCTCGGGCAGCAGGGTGGACGACAGGGTGCCGACTGAGGACGAGCCCAGGGAGGGCTCCAGCTCCTTGGAGGCCGAGGGGGAAAGCGCGGGAAGCGGGCCCTGCAGGGTCCCCGCCGCCCTGGCGACCGGGGGTGGCGGCACCGGCTTCGGGCCCTCGGGGGCGTCGGGAGCCGGGGGCTCGAGGGGCTCCGGGGCGGGTCCCGAGGCGACCCCCGGGAGCCGGAGCTGGCTCGGGGAGGCTTCCGCCCCCGGGGCCGGAGGAGCTGGCGTTGGGAACTGGACGGGAGCTGGGACCTGGGCCGGGGCCGGAGTCCGGGTGGGAAATGGGGTCCAGGCCGGCGCCGGGGCCACCAGAGCTGGTGTTGGGAACTGGACCGGAGCTGAGGTCTGGGCCGCGGCCGGAGTCCGGGTGGGAAATGGGGCCCAGGCCGGCGCCGGGGCCTGGGCCGGGGTCGGAGTCCAGGCCGGGGTCTCCGGAGCAGCGTCTACCCGGTCCTTGGCGTCGAGCGAGACCGGGATCTGGGTCTGGGCCGCGGCGGGAGTCTGGACTGGAATCTGGGTCCGAACTGGAGCCGGGGTCCTGATCGGGGTCGGAACCCGGACTGGAGCCCGCGGCCTGACAGGGATCGGAGCCCGGACCGGAGCCGGGAGCCGCCCCGGGGCCGGGGGCCGGACCGGCGCCGGGGTCCGGACCGGGATCGGGGGCCGCCTCAGGGCTGGGGTCGGAGTCCAGGCGGGGGTCACTGGAACCACAGTCTGGCCCGGGAGGTCGGTTTGGCTCGGTTGGTCGGTCTCGCCCGAGATGGAAGTCTGGGCTGGAGCCGGGGTCCGGACTGGGATCGGGAGCGGGACTGGAGCCGGGGTCCTGACCGGGATCGCAGTCCGGACCAGAGTGGAGGTCCCGACCGGGGTGGAGGTTCGGATGGGAACCGAGGTCCTGACCGGGGTGGAAGGATGGGTCGGCGTCGGGGTCCGGACCAGGGTGGCAGCCCGGCCTGGGGCCGAGGGCCTGCGTGTGGTCGGGCCTGGGGTTGGCGCCTGCTGGTTCATGGCAACCCGGGGATGGAAGTCCGGCTGTCCCCAGCTTCCTGGGGCCAGAAGAGCATCTCCCGCCCCAGGGTTCTAAACGGGGGGCGACCACGGGGTGGGGGCACTGTTACACCGGGGTTCCACTTGGGCGGAGGCTCCAAGATCTGCCAGAATGGCCCCACCCACCCATCACTAAGGGACTCAGAGCCCAGGGCTCCCATTGGCTACTGTGGACATTCACGGGGTTCAGCTGGCTGTCAAGTGTGGCCCTGAAGTACACATGCGCCTCGGTTGGGTGAACTAGAAGATGAAATCTGTGATCATGTGGAAGACCTTGTCCTGGGGGGGGGGGGGGGGGGGGCGGCGTGGCGGAAGAAAGATCAGAAGGGATGGTGCTCTGTCAGCCTCAGCCTTGGAGACCAAAGGTAAGCCAGCACCAGAAACATGGGAGAAGGGGATGTTGGTTGGTTGATGGTAGTGGTTTGTTCAGTTCTGTGGGCATTTGTTGTTCTATTTTGCTTCTGGGCCCAGAGTCACAAGCGGCTTTGGTACTGAGCTTCACCTGCACTGAGAAATCTAGGCTTTTTAAGCCACGAAAATTTGTTATATGAAATGCCACCGTTTTCCAGACTTGGTGCATCAAGAGTTGGAAGCCAGGGCTGGGAATGTGACTTAATGGTAGACTGCTTGCCTAGCATGCCTGAAGCCCTGGGTTCAATTTCTCAGTACCGCAGAAGCAGAAAAGGCTAGAAATGGTGCTGTGGCTCAAGTGGTAGAGTGCTAGCCTTGAGCAAAAGAAGTTCAGAAATAGTGCCCAGGATTCAAGCCCCAGGATTGGTCAAAAAGAAAAAAGAAGAAAAAAAAAAGAAAAAGAAAAAAAAGAAAAGAAAAGAAAGAAAGAGAAAAAGCCAGGTGTCAGTGTAATCCTAGCTACTCAGCAGGCTGAGATTTGAGGATCGCAGTCAGGAAAGTATGTGAGACTTTTATCTCCAATAAACTACCAGAAAACCAGAAGTGGCACAGTGGCTCAAGTGATATCATACTAGCCTTGAGCTGAAGATCTGAGGGACAGCACTCAGGCCCAGAGTTCAAGCCCATGATTGACAAAAAAAAAAAAAAAAAAAAGTTGGAGGCCAACCTGGGACCAGTCCCAACACCAGTCCCAGCCAGCCAGTGGTGACAGCCAGCGGTGACCAAGTGTAATCTTACTGTGCGCATGCGCCTTGACTGGATTAAAAATAGAGCAGTGATCCAGATGACCCTGGGTCCTTTCCAGATTGTGGAAGGTGGGAAGACAGGCCCACTACCAAAGACTGATAGCCTAGGGTGGTGGGAGAAAAAGAGGGGTTAGAAGTCCAACACTAAATACAAAACAGCCTGTTGTATTTGATCAAAATAACAGCCTTTATAAGATGTCTCTGGAGTGATAGAGAGAAAAATAGGGTATAAATAACATATGTACAATTTCCACCCCTTCCAGGGAGCCCTCCAAAGTGTTTGGGGGAGAGACTGGGTCCCACCAAGGAACAAAAACATCCAGTTCTGTCTGCCAACGCCTATGAAGAGAGACAGATCAGGCCTGGAAATGCAAAAACAAAAGAACCATTAGGAGATGCCGTCCCTCAGTTTCCCCTCCTTGACCCAGAAGCAGCTCTTGGCTGAGGGAAGAGTCCTTGGGATGACTTCTTGAATCTCTGGATATCCCAAAAACAAGATGGCAAGGAGCCCAAATTGCAGCCAGTGCAATGCAGAACAGAATTAAAATTAGCAAGTTCTGATCGCAGAGTTTATCCTCTGAGTTTCCTATGTAAAAATCAAGGCAGGCTGAAGAAAAAGCAAGAGGCTGTCTCTGCCCAGAGACCCCAAAGTGTACAGGGTGGGGATGAGGGGCGCTGCTACCTCCCGAGCATAGACACAAGGAGCAGATATGACGTAAATCGACTGAGAGTCTCCATCTTCGGGGCGATTCCAATCTATAGACGAACTGTGGGAAGAAAGCAAGAAGATCCAGACCCTCAAGATTCTCCCCCGGCCACGGAACAGAACTCACAAGCAGGCAAGGGTAATTCTAGAAAGACCTTACCAGCAGAGGGCTAGAACTAAGGGCGTGGGCACAAATGGTAGATCAGAGATGGAAAAATAAAAATGAAAAAGCAGCCAAGCACAGGTGGCTTAGGCCTGTCATCCTAGCTACTTGGGAAGCTGAGGATCGCGGTTCGAATCCAGCCTGGGCAGACATGTCCATAAGACTATCATCAACGAACCACCAAAAGGCTGGAAGTGGAGGCGCGACTCAAGTGGTAGAGCACCAGCTTTGAGCACAAAAGCCAAATGAGAGCGCGAGGCCTTAACTTCGAGCCTCAGCACACACACACACACACACACACACACACACACACAAATCGGGTCAATGGCGTTTATAAGAGTCGGTGCACACAGCCGGTAGCAAAGAGGCACAGATGGGCGCCTCTCACCTCGGACCATCCCCGGGCCCTTCCTGCGTCCTCCGGTTGTTGAGTGCATCGGGGAGCATGTGGCCTGCCGGTTCCGGGGTACCCGCCAGCAATCGCGACCCGGCATCCCGGCCAGAACCTCGACGCCTCACTTGGACCACGAAGAGTGCGGCGCCGCCCAGGCCCGCGGCCACCAGCAGCCCTAGAGCGGGTGGCAGGAGGAAGCGTTGCGGATCCGCCCGCCGCGGGCCCGGCGGGATCGCGGGTACTGCGCCTGCGCCCTGGTCCGCGCCGTCGGGGCGCACTGGGAACTCGCAGCGTGTGCCCATGTAGCCGGGCGCGCAGGCGCAGACCAGGCCGGAGAAGTGCGCGTAGCAGCGGCCGCCGTGAGCGCAGGGGCGCGCGGCGCAGGGGTCTGCGCGCTCCCGGCAGTCGCGACCGCCGAAGCCCAGCGCGCACGAGCAGCGGCGCGCGCCGCCGCCACCCTCCACGCACGTGCCGCCGTTGGCGCAGGCGCGGCTCGCGCAGTCGGCCAGGTCGTGCTCGCAGCGCGGACCCGCGAAGCCCGCGCGGCAGCGGCAGCGCAGAGCGTGGCCCAGGTCCAAGCAGAGGCCACCTGTGGAGAAAGGGGGCGGGGAGTGTCAGAGGTAGAAGAAGCGTGAACCTTGACCTTCGCCGGTGCCTCATTCGGCTTGACTTTCCCTTAGCCCGTGCTTTTCCACCTCTTCCCTCACCTGGCTCACCTTTCCAACACCCGGATCGCATGCGCTTTCCTCCCGGAAGCCCTCCATCCCAGCCCTGGTGTATTGTTGCAGGAGCAGCCCCCTGCGCTCCTCCCTCACACCCCAAAACAATTCCCGCGCTTCCGATGGGCAGGGAATGAGCTCTTGGAGATGGCACTCAGACAGCTTGTGGTAACCCAGCATACAGGGCCCAGCGATGGCCTGAGCATCAGCGGTGTTCCTAGAACCACTTGGCCCAGTGAGCACTCCGCTTTGGAGAATTCTCTACCAGATGTACCAGCTGGGGGCGTGGTTTAGAAGAGCTAGGGCGTGGCTAGTGTGGTATGGGTGTGGCCTAGGACTGGGGCGTGGTTTAAATAGCCTGGATGTGACTTCGGATTGGGCGTGACTTGTATGTCGTGGGCGTGGCTTGCGTTGCGTGGGCGTGGCCTTGGGTTGGGGCGTGGTCTAGCTGGTAGAGTACTTGCCTACAAGGGAGAGACTCTAAATTCAATTTTCAGGACTTGAAGCGGAACGGGGAGAGGCAAGAGGCCTTCCATTTATGATCTCATTAATTTGATCTTTTATCACCTATATCAGATGATTCTCCCCTGCTCAGAAGCTTCCGGAGGCTCCATTTCACCCCCTTTCTCCCTATTGTCCTAGTGAAGGTCCCTGGCACCTGCCAGCCACCACTGACTCAAAACACACCAGACCTAAATGCCTAACCACATCTGTCCCTACACAGAATAGGGACTCCCTGTTCCATTTCCTGTTGTACCACTGTGCCTCGATTAAGGCCAGACACCCCCTAAATTCTCAGTCAATACGTAAGAGATCACTGTGTCATTCCAAAGGCCGAGGGCTGTGTCTCCAGACCCCAGGACAGAAACATCAGTGGAAAGTCAGGATTCCCATCCTGTACTGCCTAGGCCGTGCAGAGCCCCTGCACCCCTGTACCCCAGCCCTGGCTCCAGCCCGCCAACCCCTCACCATTTTGGCAGGGCTGCAGGCTGCACCGATCCACTCTCTTCTCACAGTTGGAGCCCTGGAAACCCGGTGGGCAGTGGCACACGTAGGCAGAGTCGGGGTCTGCGCCCCCGACGCACAAGCCACCGTTGAAGCAGGGCCCGTCCGCGCATGTCACCCCGCTCACCTCGCAGCGAGGCCCGTAGAAACCCCGGGGGCAGGCACATTCGAAGGAGCCTGGCGTCTCCTGGGTAGGGGCGAGATGGCTTTGAACTCGAGGCTCTTTGAAGCAAAATCCTGCCCCTTCCTCCATCTCCATTGCTTTGGACTGCTCTCAGTCCCAGCCCCAAGCCCTATGGGGGTGGGTGAGACACCCTGGACCTCTGTACATGAGACTCCACAGGGAAGCAGCTCTGGAAGACCCACCTCCCAGCCCATTCTGACCACTCCAGATTGCCCTGTCTGCTCTGCCCTCCCCCAACCCCTCCCCCCTCCCCAAATCCAACACCCCAGCCCCAGCTCTGAGCCTGCCTCCTCCATGCAGGTTTCTTGCAACCCCTCACACTTACATCCTAACCCTCCTCTGAGGTTCCACATTCAGGCTGGACACCTCCAGGAAGCCCTCTGTGATTGCTACGCTCAGACCACCTCCTAAGCTGGTGTCTCACCAAGCCTAGAGAAGGGCACCCAAGGAACTCCCACGGGGAAGTTCTGGTTAGAATGAGGTAGGAATGGGAATACTGACGCTACAACTGCCCCCATTGGCACAGGGGTTTCCATCACAGGGCCCAGGCCCAGGCCCAAGACATTCAGAGATGGCAGAAGGTGGGCCTCCGGGGCTGAGGCAGCTGCTGATGGCAACAGGGATGGTACAGAGGGGCCCAGTCCAGCCCTCCTGGCATTGGCATTCATCTGGCTGCTCACAGAAGCCGTGTTCCGGGCTGCAGCCAGCTCGACATGGCGCTGTGGAGACAAAGAGGAGAGAGATGGGGTGGGAATGCTCAAGTCTGAGCCTGGAAAGAATGAGGGGTGTCTGGGATACAGGAAGGACTCCAGGACTTCCAAGAGGGTATTGGATTCCGGTAGGCTTGGAAGAAAATCTTTTTGGTTCAAGACCAGGACTCTAATTTAGTACCTGATGCTTTTATTCATTGGCTAGTGTTCTACCAATTGAGCCATGCCTCCAACACCAGGAAAAAATCTACATTAAGAAGAAATCCAGCCGGGTGCTGGTGGCTCACGCCTGTAATCTTAGCTATTCAAGAGGCTGAGATCTGAGGGTCATGGTTCAAAGCCAGCCAGGGCAGGAAAGACTGTGAAATTCTTATCTCTAATAAACCACTAGGGGCTGGGAAGGTGACTCAGTGGTAGAGCGCTTGCCTTGCATGCATGAGGCCCTGGGTTCGATTCCTCAGCACCACATGAGCAAAAAGAAAAAAGCCGGAAGTGGCGCTGTGGCTCTAGTGGTAGAGTGCTAGCCTTGAGCTGAAGAGCTGAGGGACAGCACCCAGGCCCAGAGTTCAGGCCCCATGACCGGACCCAAAAAAAAAAAAAAAACCACTAGAAAACCAGAAGTAGTGCTGTGGCTCAAGCGGTAGAGTGCTAGCCTTGAGCAAAAGAAGCTCAGGGACAGTGCCCAGGCCCTGAGTTCAAGTCCCAGGACTGGCAGAAAGAAAGAAAGAAAGAAAAAAGAAGGAACAGGAAGGAAGGAAAAATTCCAAGACTCTTGGTGGTCTTCTGGTGTTTGGGGAAGGGTCCCAGGAACCCCAAGGTGGAGATTTTCTCCAGCTTAAAAAAAATAATCATAAGCTGAGTGCTGGTGGCTCATACCTGTCATCCTAGCTACTCAGGAGGCTGAGATCTGAGGATTTCGGTTCAAAGTCAGCCTGGACAGGAAATTCTGTAAGACCCTTATCTACAGTGAAAACCAGAAGTGGAGCTGTGAGTCAAGTGGTAGAGTGCTAGCCTTGAGCAAAGGATCTCAGAGACAGTGCCCAGGACCCAAGTTCAAGCCCTATGACTGACAAAAAATAAAGGGGCTGGGAAGGTGGCTCAGTGGTAGAGCGCTTGCCTTGCATGCCTGAGGCCCTGGGTTCGATTCCGCAGCACCACATAAGAAAAATGAAAAAAGCCGGAAGTGGCGCTATGGCTCAAGTGGTAGAGTACTAGCCTTGAGCTAAAGAGCTGAGGGACAGCTCCCAGGCCCAGAGTTCAGACCCCACGACAGGACCCAAAAATAAAATAAAATAAAATAAAGTAATGAGGTCTGGGAAGGTGGCTCAGTGGTAGAGTGCTTGCCTTGCATGCATGAGGCCCTGGGTTCAATTCCTCGGTACCACATAAGCAGAAAAAGCTGGAAGTGGCCCTGTGGCTTAAGTAGTAGAGCACTAGCCTTGAGTTGAAGAGCTGAGGGACAGCACCCAGGCCCAGAGTTCAGGCCCCACGACTGACAAAAAAAAAAAAGCAATGAAAGATGCCAGGCAGTCACTGGTGGCTCACATTTGTCATCCTAACTACTCAGGAAGCTAAAATCTGAGGATTGCAATTCAAAACTGCCCTGGGGAAGGAAAGTCTGTGAACCTCTATCTCCAGTTAACCAGCAAAAAGCCAGAGGGTGGGGCTGTGACACACAGCTCAGGGATAGTTCAAGTGTTCCCTGGGATGGGCAGAACAAAACAAAACAATGAAGGAGCCCAAGTGCTATGGCTCATGCTAGTCATCACAGCACTTGGGAGGCAGAGATTGAGAGGACTGAAGTAGGAGGTCAGCCTGGGTAAAACTTAGTGAGACCCTCATCCCAACTAACAATCCAAGCATTGGCATCTGTGAGGCCAGGTGTGCTTCAAGGGCCATAGACAGAAGAATCACAGTTTGAAGACAGCCCTGGGTGAAAATATGAGAACCAATCCAAAACAACTTTTAAAAGACAAAAGGGGTGTGGCTCAAGAGGTAGGGCGCTAGCCTTGCATTGAAGAACTGAGGGACAGCCGGGCGCTGGTGGCTCAGGCTTGTAATCCTAGCTACACAGGAGGCTGAGATCTGAGGATTGCGGTTCAAAGCCAGCCCGGGCAGGAGAGACCTTGAGACTCCTATCTCCAATAAACCACCAGGAAACCGGAAGTGGCGCTGTAGCTCAAGTGGTAGAGCGCTCGCCTTGAGCTGAAGAGCTGAGGGAGAGCACCCAGGCCCAGAGTTCAAACCCCATGACCGACAAAAAAAAAAAAAAAAGAACTGAGGGACAGCACCCAGGCCCAGAGTTCAGGCCCCACGACTGCACCCCCCCCCCAAAAAAAAAGGTAGAGTCTCTGCCTAGCAAGCATGAGGCTCTGAGTTCAAATCCCAGTGTCTGTCACAACAAAACAACAGTCCATGAGGGAGCCTAACATAGTGGTTCATGCCTATAATCCCAGAACTCAGGAAGGGAAGATGATCTCAAGACTGGGCTTTTTATGAAGATATTATCTCCAAAAATGAAGAAAAAAAAAAAGCAGTAAGAGGTAAGCACCATGATAAAAAAGCATCTGCCCTGCAAGCCTGAAGCCCTGAGTTCAAATCCTAGTGCTGTTAATTAATCAACCAATAAAAAAAAATAGAAATATTGGGGCTGGGAAGGTTGCTTAGTGGTAGAGGGCTTGCCTCACATGCATGAAGCCATGGGTTCAAATCCTCGGTACCACATACACAGAAAAAGCTGGAAGTGGTGCTGTGGCTCAAGTGGTAGAGTGCTAGCTTTGAGCAAAAGAAGCTCAGGGACAGTGCCCAGGCCCTGAGTTCAAGCCCCAGGACTGGACAAAAAGAAGAAATAAAAATAACAAAATACAAGAGTTTTATTCTGCATTCTCAAGAAGGGAAGGAGGACTGTTGCAAGAAGGGGAATTGAGAAGTTCCTCAAGGGCTTCGAATTAGAAGAACTTTGGGGTGTCGGGCTAAAGTGTGAGATGGATGGGGACCCCACAACAGGAAACAAGTGTAGACTTCCTACTTGGAACTACAAGAGCGCCAGAAGAGGAAAGAAGGGCTGGATGTCCCAAGCAGGACTGGAGAAGTCTAGGGTCCTCAGTTTCCCTGAAGGTGTTTGGTTGGATGATGGTAGGGGGTACTGAGGACCATGATTGGAGCTAGAGAAGGGGCCTAGAGCTCCCCAGTTCCCTGAAGGGGGATAACCTGGCCGCAGGAGGGGAATGGGAGAACAGGACCGATGCGAAGGCAAGAGGAATGGGGCAGCGGAAGACTCACGCGGGTCCTGGCAGTGGTCTTCGAAGGGCGCGCAGGGCCGCAGTCCCGGGCCGCACCGCGAGGGGGCGCCGCGCGAGCGGCACAGGCGCGTGCACGCGGCGCCCGCGGCCGGCGGCTCGCAGCGCGCGCGGTAGGAGAAGCGCAGCTCCCAGGCACCGGCGCGTTGCACATCGCGGGCCCACGGAGCCCCCGCAGCCAGACGCCGGCGGCCCGCCACGCGCGTCAGCAGGCTCCAGGCGGGCCCTGCGGGGACAATGCCAGGCCAGGGTTGGGGAGGGGTTCTCCTCTGATCTCAAAGGGTGAGAACCTCAGTTTACCTCCCTTAGCCAGAGACCCTGGGACCTTGCAGGTCGAGTTCCTATAGTTTCATAGGCCGTTACCATGGAAACAGGTATTCTCATGAAAAAAAAATTGTTTTTTGATCGGTCATGGGGCCTGAACTCTAGGCCTGGGCGCTGTCCCTCAGCTCTTCAGCTCAAGGCTAGCGCTCTACCACTTGAGCTACAGCACCACTTCTGGTTTTCTGGTGGTTTATTGGAGATAAGAGTCTCAGAGACTTTCCTACCGGGGCTGGCTTTGAACACTGATCCTCAGATCTCAGCCTCCTGACTAGCTAGGATTACAGGATAATGAGCCACCGGTGCCCGGATTTTTCCCCCCCAGAATCTTCCAATATTGGTGGTAAGATTTCTAACACAGGACTGACACAGTGGCTACTCAAGAGACTGATATCTGAGGATCATGGTTCAAAGCCAGCTCCAGCCAGGAAAGTCTGTGAGGACTCTTACCTCCAGTGAACCACCAAAAAGTAGAGCTGTGGTTCAAGTGGTAGAGCACCAGCCTTGAATAAAAAACTAAGGGACAGGGCTGGGAAGGTGGCTCAGTGGTAGAGCACTTGCCTTGCATGCATGAGGCCCTGGGTTCAATTCCTCAGCACCACATAAGCATAAAGAAAAAAAAGCTGGAAGTGGCGCTGTCGCTCAAGTGGTAGAGCGCTAGCCTTGAGCTGAAATGCTGCGGGAAAGCACCTAGGCCCAGAGTTCAGGCCCCACGACCGGACCCAAGAAAAAAACTAAGGGACAGTGCCCAGGCTCTGAGTTCAAGCCCCAGAAATGTCAAATGAAAAAAAATTGAGGGAGGCACCATGGCTCAAGTGGTAGAGCACTAACCTTGAGCTGAAGAGCTGAGGGACAGCTCCCAGGCCTAGAGTTCAGGCCCCACGACTGACAATAAAAAGAAGAAAGAAAGAAAGAAAGAAAGACAGAGAGAGAGAGAGAGAGAGAGAGAGAGAGAGAGAGAGAAAGAGAGAGAGAGAAAGAGAGAAAGAAAGAAAGGAAAGAAAGAAAAAAAAAGAAAGAAAGAGAGAGAAAGAAAAAAAGAGGAAAAAAATTGAGGGACTGGGAATGTGGCTTAGTGGAAGAGTGCTTGCCTAGCATGCATGAAGGCCTGGATTCATTCAATTCCTCAGTACCACATAAACAGAAAAAGCCTGAAGTGGCTCTGTGGCTGGTAGTAGAGTGCTAGCTTTGAACAAAAGAAGCTTAGGGACAGTGCCCTGAGTTCAAGCCCCAGGACTGGCACAAAAAAAAAAAAAAAAGGAGCCAGGCACTGGTGGCTCACACCTGTAATCCTAGCTACTCAGGAGGCTGAGATATGGGGATCACAGTTTGAAACAAGACAGGGCAGAAAAAGTCCCATGAGGCTCTGATCTTCAATGAATCACTCAAAAACCAGAAGTGGAACTGTAGCTTCAAAGTGGTACAGTGCTAGCCTTGAGCAAAAGAGCTCAGCACAAAGCCTGAGTTCAAGCCCCCAACTGCCCCCCTATACATACTCTCTTTTTCTCTCTCTCTCTATATATATATGCATGTATGTATATGTCTATAAAACTGCAAGAGATTCTGGGTTTCATCCCCAACCTGTACCAAGACCAGGGACTACATCCACACACACTCCAGGGCCGTGATGGTGTCGTTGGCTCCGGGGTCCAGGGAATGCCCCCCCTGCAGACAGCCTTAAGTCACTATCCTGGACCCCCAACCCCACTGGGCTTTGTGAACCCCCACCAGACACTCACCTCCAGCCTGGTCTCCCAGCTGTTCTTTCCAGGTTTCAATGATGAGGGAGAAGGTGCCCTGATTGTGTGGAGAGAGAAGGAGAAGAAAGAAGGTAAGACAGTAGTCAGGACAGGCACTGAGTGAAGGCCAGAGTACAAGCAGAGAGGTGGCCTTTTCCCGAGGATGGAACAAGCAAGGGACAATATCAAAGGGACTGGATCAGGAAGGGCAGGTCTGCCTTGGCTTACTTTTCTTTTCCTTGCTTTAGTGGTTTTTATTTGTTTTGTTCTTCTTTTCCCTCTTTCTTCAGTACTGGGATTTTAACCCAGGGCATGCTGCGTGGCACTGTATCACATGCCTCCAGTCCTTTGTGGGTTTTTTGGTCAGTCGTTGGGCTTGAACTGTGGGCCTAGGCCCTGTTCTTGAGTCTTTAGCTCAAGGTGAGTGCTCTACCATTTGAGCCACAGCACCACTTCCGGTTTTTCTGGTAGTTAATTGAAGATGTGTCTCACAGACTTTCCTGCCCAGGCTGGCTTTAAACTGTGATCCTCAGATCTCAGTCTCCTGAGTAGCTAGGATTACAGGCATGAGCCACTGGCGCCCAGCTTGTGTTTTATTTCTTTATTTGCAGATGGGGGGGGGGTCCGGTTGTGGGGCCTGAATGCTGTCCCTCAGCTCTCCGCTCTTCCACTTGAGCCACAGCGCCACTTCCGGCTTTTTTCTGCTTATGTGGTACTGAGGAATTGAACCCAGGGCCTCATGCACACAAGGCAAGCGCTCTACCACTGAGCCACCTTCCCAGCCCTTGCAGATAGTGTTTTGTGCTATAGCCTGGCCAGGCCTGAGTGATCCTCCTACTTTCTCCTCTAAAGTGGATGGGACTACAGGTGTGTGTGCATCACTACAGCTAGCTGTCTCTGGCTTTCTTTGTGATATGTACTTCATTCCAGGTCCCTTCCTCTCACCGCCCCTCACCATGAGATACAAGAACAGTTCCACTTTACCACTGAGAAAATGAAGACTGGAAAGGGTGGAAGTTATTCAAAGGACAAGAGCACAAGAGGGGATATCAAAGGAGGAGAGGTAGAGTTCAAATCCTGATCTGTTCATGTTTGTACTTTAGGCTGGTGGAGGAGGAAGCCAAGCTAGGGACCTGCCTCCAGGGGCTGGGACATCACTCTGGGACTGGGTCTTGGAGACTGCAGTGGTTAAGCTCCCGCCTAGCAAACAGGAGACCCTGGAAAGGAAGGAAGGAAGGAAGGAAAGAGGAGAGGAGAGAAGAAAGAAGGAAAAGAAAGGAAGGAAAGAAGAGAGAGGGGAAGAAAGGAAAGAAGGAAAGAAAGAAAGAAAAGAGAAAGAAGAAAGGAAGAAAAAAGAAAGGAAGGAAGCAAGAAAGGAAGGATGGAAGGAGGAAAGAAGAAAGAGAAAAGAAAAAAAGAAAAAGAAATGAGTTTTTGGAAGAATTAACTTGAGGATGGAAAAGAGGAGAGATCAGGGATCTCTGAACGACTATCCAATTTTCACTCATCTTCCAGGAACCAAAGGCAGGCTTGTGTGTATTTAGGGTTTCCAGAAAAAGAAGAATGGACTCTAGATACTTGGGGTCCCCGTGATCCCCAAAGAAGTTATGGACAGAATATTATGGGTTCCATTAGGTAGGGTCTAGGAATTCGTCTCCCACGGGGCCCGGTTAGGTTTTGGAAGCTGGGGAGGACAGGAAGGAATCGGGGTGGGGGAGGGACAGGACAGGAGTGTCCAGGGTCAGGCTCACCGGCCAGGCGCCCCGGAAGGGCACCCGCAGGACCCCGTCGGGCAGCGGCAGATGGGCCGCGGGCGCTCCGGGTTGCTCCGGGGAGCCGGGGCCGCGCGCGCTGAGCGCCGCGCCCAGGGCGCACGGGGCCTCGGCGGCGGCGTCCTCCAACACCCCCGGCTTCACACACACCCTGAAGAAGAGGCGGCAGGGACCAAGGGCGCTGCAGGGGTTCTGCGGGACCCCTGGACCTGGCCCGGGTCCGAAAAAGTGAATCTGCAGCTCGAAGACACCAGCCGGCTGTGCCTGGGAGAGAGGGATACGGGGTGAGGGGACCCGGGGCAACCGGGCGGCTGCTGGCCTCGCCACCCCTCCCCAAGACCTCCAGACCCCAGACCCCCCTCCCCCAGATGTCCATCCCTCCCCATTCCGTCTCCAGCCCGGCTCTGACCTGGGGTAGGCAAAAGAGCGCCGGGATCACCAACTGGGACAGGAGCGCAGACAACCACCAGGGAACCATGGCCTTTGGGGGTTGGGGGGGGGTTCCCTCGGAAATCGCAGCATCTGCCTTGGGAGCTTTATATCAGAGGGGCCGGCCACGCCCCTCCAGGCTCCAGGGGACCAAAGGGAGGGAGGGAGGGGAGGAGGGAGGGAAACAGGGAGGGAGGGAGGGGGGCGGCAGGGACTTTGCCAGCGCAACTTGGAGAAGATTCTGCCTGTGCCGGCGTGAGCGGACCCCCGCCTGTGGGTGCACGTGGGGCCGGGACGGGGGCGAGGGTGGGAGAAGGCAGTGTGTGCATGTGTGTGGCTTTTGCACGTGGTTAGAAGATGCCGCGCGCGCGCCCGTGCGCGCGCCCGGGCCGGGAGCGCGCGCTGCGCAGAGCGGGGCGTGGGGCGGTGGGCCACTTTCTGGGTTGTCCGTGACACGGCGTGTGCACGCTCTGTTGAGATCCCGGACCCCTCCCTCCACCCCGTGCACCATCCCAGGAACCTGTGACTTGGTATTCTTTGCTTGGTGTCCGTGTTTCCCCGCCCGCCCCGGCCCCCCCCCCCCCCCCCCCCCGTGGGCTGCCTGCGGGTCCAGTACCGAACTACCGAGGAATGGGATTGCGTACCGGCTGGGAAGGGGTTTGGGGACTGAGATCAGGAGGTCCGAGGGTGAATTCGATGAAGATCTGGGGCTCTTTGTGGTCCCTGGGTGACCCCCACCCCCACCCCCAGACGCCGGGGTGCCGAGGCCCGGGCAGGATCGGGGTCCCAGCTGTATGTAAATGGCGCCATCTGTGCCGCTGCCGCGCCCCGCCCCCTGGGCCGCAGCTGGGGCGGCCGTTTGGCCTCAGGAAGGTGTGAGGAGCAAATGTGCAGGAAGCTCCCGCAGCCACCGCCTCCCCGCCCCCCACCAATGGGGGAACTCCCCCCACCCCTCACGAAACCCCTTTAGTGTATCAGGACCACTGGGCAAATAAAGCCGGCTAGGAGCAGATGTTCCAAGCTCTGCCGAATGGGTCTGTGCCAGGGAAAAGCGCCCGGAAGGAAACGTTTCAGTGCTTAGATCTGGTTAAGTTTAGGGGGCTGGTGGCATTTGTATGCGCTTGTGTCTTGTGGGCACAGTAATTGTTTAAATAGGAGAAAGCCAGTCTAGAATTTTCTCTTAATCTTGAGGATATTGGAGTGTGTGAGGACACTGTGTGTGGAAATGCCCAGACTCTTCCACATTCATTTCTTAGTCCCTCTTCCACACCTGCGGAACTGTGGCTGAAGTGGTAGAGTGCCAGCCTTGAGCAAAAAGCCAAGGAATGGCACCCAGGCCCTGAGATCAAGCCCCAGTGCCAGCACAGACACACCCAGACCCAGACCCAGACCCATACAGACACAAACTAAGGGGAAAAAAATCCAGAATTCCAGTTTCTAGTTGGGTGCAGTGATGCACTTTTGTAGTCCAGGATATTTAGAAGGCTGGGGCAGGATTTCTGGACAACACAGAGAGATCAGATTTCCAGAAGAAGAAAAAATATAGCTGGAGCTCCCAGGAGCCCTGAGTGCAGGCATCATTTTATTTCCAGGGCAACTACCCATCTTACAGCCTGGTCCTCAGCTGTTCACGTACAAGGAAGCCCCAGCCAGAGAGGGGCACACACTTCTTGCGAATCACACAGCCATCAGGGAAGATACAGCTGAGCAGAGGCCCAGATTGCCAGATTCAAAACCAGCCCTGCTCCACCAAATTCTGTGCCTTCCAGATGTTGACCCGGCCGGCGCCCCATCTGGACACTCTGTGGACACAGGGGTGTGGCATCTGGGATGCACTTTATTGTACATGTGGCTGATCTGGGCGCACTGATGCCTGGGGACCAGGCTGTGAGTCTGAGGAGGCCCAAGGATCAGGGCTGCTTGGAGCGAGGCCACAAGCGGCTGGTTAGAGAGCCGAAGAAGAGGTTCTGTTTGGTGGACTTAGAGAGCTCGGCCAGGCGCTGCTGTTCCTCCTGGGGTTGGGGAAAAAGAGGAGGGTCAGCCCCAGGGTAGGGGCTGGGGGCAGCCTTCTTTGTACTTTTCCTTCTCCTCAAACAAGGCAGCAGCCTTGTACAGAAGGCCCCAGACCTCACAACTTCAATCTGGTCGTCAGCAAGAGCTAGCTCATTTGGGCGCTGGTGGCTCACACCTGTCATCCTAGCTACTCAGAGGCTGAGATCTGAGGATCCCAGTTCAAAGCCAGCCTGAGCAGGAAAGTGTGTGAGATTCTTATCTCCAGTGAACCACCAGAAAACTGGAAGTCGAGTGGTGGTTCAAAGTGGTAGAATGCTAGCTTTGAGTTAAAGTGCTCAGGGACAGCTCCCAGGCCCCGAGTTCAAGCCCCACAACTGACAAAAAAATAAATAAAGCTAGCTCAGAGTCCCAGGAGCCTGGGCTCAGGTGTTGGGGGGGGGGGGGGGGGGGGATGAGGGTGAGGATGAGAGGGGAGGAAATTAACCAGACTCAAATTGCAGAGTTTCAGTAGCTTTTCAGGCCTACACTTTTTTGGTCAGTCTTGGGGCTTGAACTCTGGGCCTGGGCAATGACCCTCAGCCCTTCAGCTCAAGGCTAGCACTTTACCACTTAAGCCACAGCGCCACTCCACTTATTGGAGATAAGAGTCTCCCGGACTTTTGTGCCTGGGCTGGCTTTGAATCTAGATCTTCAGATCTGAGCCTCCTGAGTAGCTAGGATTACAGGCGTGATCCACTGGTGCCCACCTGATTCCTGCTCTTGTTGGGAGCTACAGAACATACTACCCCCAGGTACTGATTGGGGGCCCCAGAAGAGGATCCACTCAGGGCCTCGCACACAGCTGCTGCTGGCCCCAGGGCTGACCTGCTCAAGGCGGCTCTGCCGCTGCTTGAAGGCCTCCAGCGGGTCGTCCTCCAGGGCGTAGTGCTCCAGCACGGTCCGCACATCCTCCACTTGGTTCAGGGCAATTGCTGCGGGTGTAATGGGATGGTGAGCTGGGCCCAAGGCCCAGGGCGACAGGCTACAGGCCAAGGTCTGCCCTTTCCTGGGTGCTTCTCAATGCTTGAAAGTCCCCACTCCCCAATAGTTCCAGGGTAGCTCCTAAACACTTCAGAGGAGTGCCCAGACATTCCAGATAAGCCCTGGAAGATTCCAGAAGACTCATGGACTTCCTCTCCACAGGAAGGAGGGCTGCTGTCCCGAGGGCCTGGGGGCTCGGGAGAGGCGAGAGGCCGGGGTGAGCCTTACTCTTGAGGAAGGCTGACAGGTCCAACAAGACCCGGTCGTCCGAGTTGCCGTCCCAGGGCCGCAGGGCAACGCCGTTGTAGGGCTGGAGTCGGAAGGCCTCCTTCTTGCAGTCCACCACCACCACACGGGCTGGGTCCCGATTCAGACAGGAAATGTCCTGCATATGGGGGACAAATCAGGTCTCTGTCTGTGCCGGAACACACAGAGGCAGACAGACAGACAGACAGGCAGTACCATGCCCACTGGTCACTATGGTGGGTTCTCTGTAAGCTTGGCACGAGTGACCACTGCCATTCCCCTGATGGCTGGTCACACAGATGCCTAAAGCTGGGGCCCTCACAGGGGGAACCCCTAGCTTCTCCAGGAACAGTGTGACTATTGTCAGGTTCAACCTGCACTCCAAGTGACTAAAATCTCTTACTTTGAGATCCACAGCAACATGCGAGAGCGACCCAATGAGACACAAGGGCCTTAGGGAAGGGCAGGTCCTGCTGAGCCCTCAACAATGCAGACCCCAGACCCAACAAGACACAGACTGCCCCCCCCCAACCCCTGCACACCAAGAAAGTCGGGGCCAGGCTTGGGCAGGCCAAGCCCTGACACAGACCTTCACCCAGCCGTCTTTCCTAAGGAGCCCCCATTTCTCCCTATGTCCCTAGATTCTGGAGAAGACAGGTGAAGGCCCCATGGTCCCCACAAATCCATCCTGCACAGCACCTTGACATGGTGTCCATCCATGTATCTTGTGGCATCTCGGAAGAGGCGGTAGGAGATGAAGCCGTGGGGATCCACGCTATCAATGAGTGGGAAGGCCGTCTGGGGGGACAGGGAGGGACAGGCTACACCCCAGCCCTTGGATCTCACCCACTCCTTCCACACTGACAGAGCCTCCTGCACCCCAAACCTTACCATGCCAGTCTCGGACGTGAAGATGACAATCTCATAGAGTGGGGCGAGCTGCTGGAACAGGGTCTCAATGCCGGGGCGCTTCTTAAACCTCCAGCCAGTGGCTAGCTGTGGACACAGGAAGACAGTGAGACACACTGGCAGGAGGCCCCCAAGATGCTTATCACCCAGCCCGAGGGCGCCCAGAACCAGGTGTCTCTGCTCTAGGGGGCCCAGGAGCACACAGGC
Organism: Dipodomys spectabilis; assembly: GCF_019054845.1. NCBI lineage: Eukaryota > Metazoa > Chordata > Mammalia > Rodentia > Heteromyidae > Dipodomys > Dipodomys spectabilis. The sequence goes on along the minus strand of NW_024871099.1, from coordinate 6,356,292 downwards.
TGTGCCTGAGGGCCTGGAACAAGAGTGGGCAATGATGAGCCGACTCTGTGCCCAATACACCCCACAACCACCCTACAGAGTGGGTGCTGAGGGGACCCAGCAGCCACGCCCTGAGCAACCTGCTGCCCTTTCCCCAACCCCCATCCCCAGCTCCCCTGCTAGGACACACCGACCACTCGGGGTGTAAGAGGACTCCCGTGAGCTCCAGGACGAGTGTGTAGGGTGGTTGGTAGTACGGCTCTCGCAGAGGGTCTGGGAGAAGGCAGGGGCTGGTGGGTTCAATGATCATCTGTAGGATAGGACAGGGCAGGGCAGGGTGCTCAGATGAGAGATACTGGTACTGAGGTGGGGGGGCGCGGTGAGGAGGGCGCTGGCCCAGGCCCCAGCTTACCTGTCTATAATCTTTAAAGTATTTGTACGTCCTCCGCAACTGCTGTACCAGAATGGGATCTAGAAGGACACCAGGCAGAGAGAGAGACAGACAAGGGTTTGACGAGCCACAGACACAAAATGAGTCTGTGCACACGCCATGCTCCAACCAGCCCATTTCTATGTCCAAAAGCAGAGGCAATGAGTAACACCAGGTAGAAGCAAAAGTCCTTATTTGCCTGCTCACTTTTAGCCTGAACACTCATACCCACACCCCATGCCAGGTAAAACATTGAAAGTTGCTGGGCACTGGTGGCTCATGCCTGTCATTGTAACTACTCAAGAGACTGAGATCTGAGGATCACAGTTCAAAGCCAGCATGGGCAGGAAAGTCCATGAGATTCTTATTTCCAATTTACCAATTAATCACCAAGAAGGCAGAAGTGGAGCTGAGGCTCAAATTGATAGAGCGCTAGCCTTCAGCACAAGAGCTCAGGGACAGTGCCCAGGCCCTGAGTTGAAGCCCCATGATAAGGAAAAAAAAAAAAAGAAAGAAAAGAAAAAGGAAAATTACAATACTGTAACCTGTGAAATTAATAAACATATACCCTTAAGCATGCCCAACTTAAATCAAGTGCAAATCAATTCTTTAAGCCATTCTGAGGGCACATCTGTGCAGTTCAAAGGGCATCTTACCCACCTGCCAGTGGAAAACAATTAGCGTATTAACACGCCTGCCTGCCAAGTTCCCCAGCATAAGCAGGTGGTTTCCTGGACCCTCCAATTTCACTCTCCCCCAGGGAAGGGTCAGCTGGGACACAATTGGCAACTACTCTCAACTATGCAATGTGTCAGAAGCTCCCCACCAAATGCTGGCTACCCCAGAGGGAAAGGGAGGAAGGGAGCATTGTTCTGGAAATTAGCGGGATTTGGGGGGAAGGGAGAGGGGGAAAAAAGCCTGTCATAAGGGGGTGATGGTGGTGGTTAAGGGCTGTGGACACTGAGATCTAAGGCACAAGGAGCCATGTGACTGGGGCCAGGCTCCTGGCCCTCCCACCAGCACCCCCCTCCCCCATCGGTCCCTGACCATCTGCTCTGGGGCTGAGGGGCCAGGGAGAGGGGCTGAGGCTTTGTAATGCCTCTCCCCCAAGCCATCCAGCTGCTGGCTATGGAAGCAAGAAGAAGTGGGGGCACCAGATGGGAAGGGTAAGGTCCCTGCAAAAGGCAGAGTTGAGAGGCAAGGGAGACGCCCAAAATCTGGGTTTGTTGTACTCACCATTGTCAAACTCATCAGGTATCTGGGAGGCAGAAAGAAAAATGAGAGGTTTGGGAAGGCAGAGGCAGGACCCTATGGTACCCACAAAAGGATCTCCAGGCTCCTGAGAGGAGCTGACAGAGGTCCTAGGAGGGAGGGAGAGGCTCACTGCAGAAAAGAGCCTGGACAGATGGAAGGCCACCACCCGGACACCCACAGGACAGACTCCCAATAAGGCCTCGAGGGTCTCTTTGCTCTCACCTTGGCACCGGTTTCATCCACAGGATTGTTTCCTGCAAGGAAGGAAAACACGTGTGTTGGGTCTTGAAAGCAGAAGAGGACTGCTGGGTCTGAAGGAAGTGAACTAGAGTCACAGCCTCCTGAAGGAGGATCGGATCTGGAAGCAATGGAGCTAAGGCTAGGTCTGTCAGGGATGAGAGGAGGGTTAGACATTTGGATGCTGAGGGAAGATGGAGCTTAGGAGACTGGGCCAGACCTATCCTTTCCCATTTTCCCTTCTTTCCACTGGCTCTTTGTAACCTGGTACAAGAACCTTAAGCAGGAGGCTTCTTAAGTTTCCAAGTAGGTGTCTGGTTGATGAGCTCTTCTGAGGGAGGGGCCTAGGGAAGAAGATAAAAAAGGGGCAGGTGGGGGAGGGCAGGGTTAAGTCCCTCACCGAAAATATAGACGACACAGACGGTTCCACCAGCCCCAAGTAAACCAGCAAGCCAGAGTGCAACTTTTTTGGCATAGCTAGGACCTTCTGAGCCTTGCTGCTGCTGCTGCTGTGGCCCCTGAGTCTTGGTGCCCCCTCGGCCGCCGATCTCTGCAACCTGAGGTGGAGACAGGGAAGTCAGCCAAGAGAGGAGAGAAAAAGGTCAGAATATTCTGACCTCTACTCTAGTTCAAGTAGAATTAAGATCGTGAGTCAGAAACCAAGACACACCACAGAGTCCCTGAGTGCTGTGTTCATGGACGGACAGCTGAAAGGATGATCCTCTCAGAAGGTTAAAACTAAAGGAGTGGTAGCGAAGACGTGGCTAAGTTGGTAGAGTGTTAGCTAATGAACAAAAGCCGCCACAGGTACTGAGTTTCAGTCTCGGAGGGAAGGGGAGGAGGGGCGGGGGAAAGAAAAGAAACTAAAGGAGGATTGGACTCTGGTGGCTCACAGGCCTGTAATTCTAGTACTCAGGAGGCTGAAATCTGAGGATCATGGATCAAAGCCAGCCTAGGCACAAAAGTCTGTAAATTTCTTATCTTCAATTAACCACCAAAAAAAAAAAAACAAACAAAACCAGAAGTGGAGATGTGGCTCAAGCAGTACAGTGCCAACCTTGAAGGAAAAAGCTAAGGGACAAGGGCCCAGGCCCCGAGTTCAAACCCCAGGACTGGCAATCAATCAATCAAAAAGGAGGAGCAGATGAAAGGCTGGTCCTCTCAGAGGGTCAAAACTAAAAACTGTCCAGCCTGGGGACCACAGGGGCTCCGGCGCTGACAGGCTCGATGATCTGGGATCCGGGAGGAAACAGGACGTGGAGGGTTTGGATGCAGGAAGGTTGAGTAGGGGTGCCAGTCCTCAGGATGCCTGAACCCGGGGATCAGAGGACACACGGGACAGGACGAGGGCGCCGACATCCGGACCCCCGGGAGGCCCCGGGGTACGGAGGGGAAGGGCGAGGAGGGCGAGGACGGGTCGGGCGCTCGGGGCACGGAAGTGATGGCCTCGAGGCAGCCAATCGAAGCCCGGACAGCGGACTGGCCCACCACTACACGAGGGAAGGAGGCCTGGAGCTCTGGCGGGGACCCCAACGTCCCGGGGCCCCCCATTCCCCGGTTCCCACGGGGGTCACGGGAACAGGAAATCGGCGGCCTCCCGTGGGGCCCACGTGGGTGGAAGGTGGGACCCAGAGGATGCACGGGCGCCGCCCGGACCCAGGCCGGGGTGGGACGGACGAGCACCCCGAAAGCGCGGGCGGCATTCCATTCAGCGTCCCGACGTGCGGCGTCCCGCAGCCTCCAGGCGGCGGCCCCTCGTCTGAAGCCTCCGAGGGGCCCCGTTCCCGGGGAGCCCCACCTCCGCCTCCGCTCACCTGCTCCGGGGCCCGGGGGGGCGGCGGCGCCAGCCTCGCGCACAGACCCCGCGCGCCGAGCCGGACTCCGCTCCGCAGGCGCGAGAACAGCGCTGCCGAGGCCGCCATCTTGCGCTGACGCAACGCGGCCACGCCCACTTCCCCCCTATACCCGCCCCACGCCCGGCCCGCGACCAATACGAACGCTAAAAGGGAACTGTTGGACGGAAGCCGGAGAGGTACAAAAATCTTTGGCCCGTCGTTCTAGGCGTGTTCTCCTAGGACTGTTCTGGCTGACCCTGGAAGGTGCTAACCGGGCTCCGAGAGCCCTCTGGGGCACACTAGCTTTCTTTTCTAAGTGGTGACACTGAGACTTAGGTAGGACCCAGTTATCTGCCCCAAACGATTAACACCCAGGTACAAACAAGACAGACAGACACACAGACAGACAGACACACACACACACAGACACACACACACACAGACACACACACACACAGAGGACTTCTGACCAAACAGCTTCTCTTTATTGAAAGATTGTAACACAAAAGTAAGCTGAGGGTAGGGACCCTTCCCCAGGCTCTCCTCTGTTTCCTATGAGCATTGGGGAGGGAGAAGATGGGACCCCAAAAAGGAAAACTAAAGGAAATTCAGAATGATCAACGATCAACATAGCCTGCTCCAGACCCAGGATTCTGGGTGTGGTCAGGGTCAGGGTCAAGGAGGGTGGGCCACTCTAAATCTGCCACCATCTACCTCCCTGCCTGCCTCAGGCTTCCAGGAGCTTCCCCAGGAAGCGGAGGTTGAGGATTTTGAGCTGCTCGTCCAGGTCCATGCGGACGATGCCGTCCTCACCATCAATGCTCAGCAGGACTCCCGTGGCTTCGCGGTCCTCACCGAGGATCACCTTCACCTGAGAGCAGTGGGCATGCGATTAGGCTGTGCCAGCAGCCTGCACCCCCTCTCTCACTGGCCTTGGCCTAGCCCCTACCTTGTTGTTCTTGGTCGGGGTGATGGGCTCCAGGTGCTCACTGGAGATGCTGACGACCTTCTCGCTGTCCTTCAGGTACACAGAGCACATGCCACCCTGGGGAGCAGAGACACCTGGGTCAGCCTGTCCTGATGCCACCCTCACAGGGACACAGGCTGTGGGCTCATTATGCATGCTCACTCCCAAGGTGACACAGAAGCAGACCAGCATGGGCACTGAGGCCCACGAGTGCTGGTGTGGGCTGGAAGGAAGCCAAAATGCAGCTTCTCAGGCCATGGACTCTTCCTGTCCAAAACTGGCCTCAGTTCCTCTCCACGAGCTCCTCCTGGGCCTTAGCTCCCTGGGGACAGTCCCACAGTTCCCAGACACGCTCTAGACTTTGTCTTGGCCATGTCTCTTACCCATAACCTTCCAGGTCCAAGGCCTATCACTCAGCCTTCTGAGGGTCCCTCTTACCCATCTTTCCCCACAGCCCTGCCAGAGTAGCTGGCAGGTTTTTTTTCTGCCCAGACTGGTTCTGAACTGTGATCCTCTCAGAACTCAGCCTACTGAGCAGCTAGGATCACAGGCATGAACCATCAGCACCCAGCTGAAGTAGGGCTCTTGAGGACTTTACTGTGGCTGTGTGGTAGTAGTTGTGAGGATGAAACCTATAGTAAGCATGTGCTCTCCTGCTAAGCTACATCCCCAGTCCAAAACACTAATTCTGTAATCAGAGTGCCACTAGGCACTCTAAGCATTGACATGCGTAGGCAGCATGTCAATAACAAGAATTACAAACATGCAAGACACAGGCTGAAAGAGGAGAGGTGCTTTCCTAAAGGCTGAGTGGGCATTAACCTATACAGAATGGAAAGAAGACAGGGACAAGTACGTGTAAAAGCCCAGAAACAGGAGAGCCAGGCACAGAGGGGTCATTAGGAATGCTGTCTCAAAGGACCATGAGTGACACAAGATAGCCACACTCCTGTGGGCCATGGGCTTCAACCAGGATCACAGCAGGTAGACCCACCCCAAATTGTTCTGAGTCTATGTTCACTGATGGATGAGCACTGGATAATAAAGACAAAGTTTAAAAAAGAAAGAAAGAAAAGGGCTGGGAAGGTGGCTTAGTAGTAGAGTGCTTGCCTAGCATGCATGAAGCCCTGGGTTTGAGTCCTCAGTACCACTACATAAACAGAAAAAGCTGGAAGTATAGTGCTGTGGCTCAAGTGGTAGAATGTTAGCCTTGAGCAAAAGAAGCTCAGGGACAGTGCCCAGGCCCTGAGTTCAAGCCCCTAGACTGGCAAAAAAAGAAAAAAGAAAAAAGGCATTAGTGGTTATACATGTTATCCTAGCTGCTCAGGAGGCTAAGATCTGAGAATCGTGGTTTGAAGCCAGCCCAGGCAGGCAAGTTGGTAAGAATCTTACTTCCAATAAACTACTCAAAAAATGCGAAGTGGCAATGTGGCTCAAGTGGTATAGCACTTACCTGGAGTAAAAGAAACCCAGGGACAGCACTCACACCCAGAGTTCAAGCCTCGGGACCAGGAAAAAAGAAAAGCCAGGTACGTATGGTGCATGCCTATAACTCTAGCTTCTTGGGACAGTAAAAACAGGAGGATCATGATTCCAAGCCAGTCCAGGCAGGAAAGTCCTTAAGACTCCTTCCCAATCAATAGCTGGGCACAGTGATGCCCAGTGGTCATCTCAGCTTTTTCGGAAGGTGAGATAGGGAGGATTGTGGTTCCAATGGCCAGCCCAGGTAGAAAAGTCCATGAGACGCCTTATCACTAGAAGAAGCTGGGCTTGTATCTGGACACCCTAGCTATGACAACAGGCCTAAGGGAGGTAGAGAGTGAGTGGTCCAGGCCTGCACCTTCTCTCAAAATGACAGGGATGGAGGTGAGAATCAGCAAGCGTACGTGTCTAGGGCTGGAAGGTGGTACAGCATGTATGAAGCCTTTGGTTCAATTCCTCAGTACCACATAAACACAGAAAGCCGGAAGTGGTGCTGTGGCTCGAGTGGTAGAGTGTTAGCCTTGAGGGAAGCTAGCCTTGAGTGAAAAGAAGCTTAGGGACAGTGCCCACACCCTGAGGTCAAGCCCTAGGACTGGGGGAAAACAAAAAGTATGTGTCTAGTAAGCAAGCAGGACATCCTGAATTGAAACCCCAGTCATTCGCACACGTGTGTGTGTGTGTGTGTGTGTGTGTGTGTGTGTGTGTGTGTGTGTAAAGAACCACAGAGATGGGGGCTCCAGCCTACCCAACCCCCAGGTTTCACGTACCGTGACACTGCGGATGACACCGGTCTGCCCTACCACCTGTGTGTCCAAATAGGTGTCTCGCACCTTCACCTGGATATCAGTGGTTACCCAGTCACTGGAGTTCTGCTCAATGCCTGAGCCTGGTGTGTGGGGGTTGTAGCCACCAGGGGAGGGTGCCCCAGGTGTCATGGGGCTGTAGCCTACCGGGCTCGGACTGGGGCTTGCCTGCAGGGAGACAGGGAGATGAGCTGTGGGAACAGTGGCTGACCTGGCCATCCCTCTGGGTGAGGCCCAGCCTAGTCCCCCAGCCCCCAGGGCAAGCAGAATATGCATACCTGATAAGCCATGGGTGAGGGCGTTGGGTGGTAGCTGGCAGGAGAGTGGGTGTTCTGGTAGCCTGCAGGGCTTGGCGCCACCTGGTGGTAGCTCTGGGGACTGGGGCTGGGCTGGTAGGAGCCTTGTGGGGAGGGGGCAGCGTAGGGGGAGAACTGGTCCGTGTTGTACCTACAGACACACAAGCAGGTGTTGCAGCAGGGAAGGGTGAGGAAGGGCAGTATGGAGGAGTGGGCAGGGCTGGCCAGGCCTGGCCTGGTGGACTCACATGGCTGGCGTCCCTGGTGTCTGGGGGTTATACTGAGGGTTGACCTGAGGTGATGAAGGATCTGGGTAGCCGGGAGTCTGGGGGTTAGGGGTTCCCCCGTAGGCCTGGGGGGATGGGGTAGGCTCATCGTCAAAGGCATACTCGTACTCCTCCTCAGCCCTGTTGGGGGACACAAGTCTGTTGAGGATGACTAGTAATAAATAACAGCAATGTGGTGGATGCTTCCAGGATAGCACTCTACAGCAGGCCCCCCCAATGGAGGGAACCTGATTTGGGGAGGGGGGGCAGCTAGAGGAGAGGCAGCTCTGCCACGGCGGCACTCCACAGCTGCTGGCTGTGGCTGGCACTCCCACTCTCGGCCTTGGGGTGCTTTGTGCCCCCAAGTGGCCCAGCAGTGCCATGTACACAGCCCCGCCTCAGAGCCTTACCTTGATGGCGTGTTGGGGTTGTTGGGGTCCCAGGCCCCACTCTGGGCAGGGGTGCGGCTGCCATCATGCAGCGGTGTCTGTGAGCCGTAATGTGGGGTGCGGCTGCCTGGAAGGGGAGACAGGCATGGCAATCGGGCATCCTACCCATCTGATCCCCCGCCGTCCCCCCTCCCTGTCTCTGGGAAGCTCCTCCGGGGAGTTCTCACCGTCCTGCAGAGGGGTCTGGGAGCCGTACATGGGCGTGCGGGAGCCAGAGCCATACATGGGCGTCTGGGAGCCGTACATGGGCGTTCGCCCATAGGACGAGGCCATCCCTCCTGGACGCCACGAGTCCCTGTGGGCACAGGGAGATCAGGCAGGTGGGTGCATAGGGCCGTCTGCCCCCCACTCCACATTGCCCGCACCCCTCTCCACCCTGCCATGCGTACACTGTGGTGAGCCGCTGGCGGTCCACAGAAATGGTCTGGCAGGTAGAATGCAGCTCCACGCGGGCCGTGGACTCCGTGGCATCCTTCACCACACCAATGTAGCCTGGGGGGAAGGAGGTGGGGGGTCAGGAGGGCGGGGACCTCACTGCACACAGCCCCCAGACCCCCACCCAAGATTGGAACTCACCTTTGTAGGGCCCCTGGGAGATGCGGACAGTCTGGCCAATGAGCTCATTGTCTCTCCGTCCTCGGCCACTGCCCATGCCACCACCGCCCGGGCTGCCGAAGCCACCATGCTGACCTGGGAAGGCAGAAGAACGTCACCAGTCCCTCAGGACAGGGTCTTCCCTTTTCGTGCTTTACCTACAGCCACGGCACACTCAAAGCTCCACTTGCTGGATTCCACCCCCCAACTTTCCTGATGGGCCTCTTCTGCCCATCCCCGTTGCCTGGGCTTTCTTATTCCTAATCTGGGCTGGGAGCCCCTGAACACCTAAGGACTCCCCTCTAGCCTCCCGGACCTCTGCCACCACCACCCCAGTCTCACCTCCAGCGCTGGGGTGCATGGGGCTGCTGATCCGCGGGCTCATTGGGGCAAAGCCACCCAAGGTGTAGTTGGTCACATCTCGAGGCTAGGGAAGGGACAGAGGGGACAGTAAGCTGCCTCCAGCCCCGCTCCACGCTGCCACTGGGCATGTGTGTGGGTGTGTGTGTGTAGGGGGTGGTGGTGTTCTGGCTTGAATCAGGCCAGTCCTTGGGTCATTCCTCCTCCTGGTAACAAGACTCCACTTCTCTTTAGGGGAACTGCCACCTCTGCCTGTGTGCAGAGGCTGGCCTCCCCTCTAGACTACTCAGGTATTTCTGTCCCTAGTGATAAAACCCAAAAGCTGTGGGAACTCAGCATGGCCCCTCCAGGCTTGGCACTCACCTCCTGGCCCCAGGTGCCCAGGCTAGCTTTCCTCTCTGATCCTTGGTCCTGCCCAGTCTGCCTTCTGGTCCCTTCTGAGGACCTTTGTACTTGCCGATTCCCAAGTTACTCATGGGGCCCTGCCTTGCTCTGCTCGGGTCTCCTCAAACCTGACCTTTCCCCTACCTCACATCTGCTCCCTGAGTCCTTCCTGAGTCAGGGCTACCCCTCACCTTTGAGCCCCCAGCCAGCACCAGGTGGCGCATCTTGCAGACAAACATGCCACCATTCTCCACCAGCTTCTTGCAGTGCAGGAAGACAAAGCTGCGGTACAGGTGGCGGATCTCACCCTCCCGGCCCTAGGTGGGAGCAAGAGGAAGATCACACACTTGACTGGGGCCCTCTGTACTTCCCCTTCTTCCCACCAGGAGGGCAGGAGCGGGTACTCACTGAGTGGGGGCCGTCAATGACCTTGACGATGTCCTTCACGTGGATGTTGTTCTGTTCGGAGTCCAGGGCCACAGCGAAGCGGTTGTCCTTCTTCTGGGTCACAGCCTGGTGCCTGACTGTCACCACCTTCCCATGCATGTTCAGCACCTTCACAGGGACAGGTGAGAGCAGAAGAGGGTGACATGGGGCAGGGCCAGCCCTCAGCAAGACTGTCCTAAGCTTAAAAGGACGTCCTCACTTCCAAAACCTGGGAGGAGGCTCTACCTCCTGATCTCAAGGACCACGCCCCTCTGAATTCCTCACAAATCTCCCTGAAAGGTGTGACTACAAGCCTCCCATCTCCCACTGGGGATACCTCGAATTTCCAGAGTCAGGGCCCAGGCCAAGCTCTGTGATTTCTGACTCACACATTCAGGGGAAAGAGAAGACAGGGAAGGGCACCTGCAGCACCCCATTTTTGCCAAAGTGCCACATCCTGGGATTCACCTTTGGCCTCACCACCAAGGCGGTTGCTGTGGCCCTTACCCCACCTTACTGGGCACAGGATGCCCAGTGTCATAAGCCAGTCTTGCAAGAGCCCAGCAGTGTGCAGTGTTGTGTGAAAGAATGCCCATAAAAGCACCACTAAAGGAGGGTGACGCATGTGGGCACACACCTGGAAGGTCTCCCGCTCCAGCCGCACGATGACACCCACAGTGCGTGGGTCCAGCTGCACCAGCTCTCCCCACTCGTGCTGGCCCCCAACATCCACACCTGAGGCCGTTTCTGAGCAGAGCTGCAGGTCCCGAGGGAGCACCTTCAGCTGTGGGGAGATGGCAAGGGGTGAAGGGCTGGTCTCTAGGGGCTGATCCCCGGCTCACTTCGGTGTCACCTGCCCGCAGCCCCCTCCACCAACCTCGTGCATGGTGAGGTCGGAGAAGAGAATGACGAAGCTCTCCTCCACACGCACAATGAGGCCGGTATCCCCCTCAAATCGGCCAGCGATCACCTTCACGTGGTCACCCATCTTGAAATACTTCCGGAGCTCCTGGGCTGGGAACTCCAGCATGTCCTGGAGGGTATGAGGACAGTGGGGAACAGGTAAGAGGAGCTCACAACACTTGCGCCCTCGACCGGTGTCACCTTGAAGACACCCAGGCCACCTGAGTCCCAGAGCTGATCCCACACCCTGCCACTCCACGGGCCACACGCACCTTGAGGTCCTCGTGCTTCGGCATGATGGTGATCTTGTTGCCGTCCACACTGAGGACCTTGCCCTGCAGGTTGATGAGCTCACCCTCGCACACTTCCACATTGTCCCCGGGCTGGAAGTTGTGCTCGCGTTCCTTCCCTGTGGGGACACAACTCAGGGGTGACTGGGCAGCTTAGCCAGCCCCTTTCCCCTGCCTGGAGGAGGGCTGGGCCCCATACCTGTGCCCTCTGTCACCACCTCCAGGTCAATGCCTTCCGGCTGGTCCTCAAACTTCTCCAGCTCCGACAGAGTGGGCTTCACGCCCTCGGTGATCTAAGCCCCCAGGACAAGGGCAGGGCATGGAGGTGGATGGAGTCAGCACCTAGGCCCCAAGGCAGGGACATCAGACTGGCCCCCTCCACAAGCACCATCCTGTGCCCCTTACCACAGCTGACATGGCGAAGCTCTTGAACAGAAAGCCCTTCCGGCTGTAGCGATTTCCCTCAAAGATCAAGAAGTCGCCATCAGAGGCCACGTCACCCCCTAGAGACCTGGCAGTTCATGAGAGAAGACAAAAAAAACTGTGGGAAGGGAATGTTGCCCTGCCTCAGTTTCCCCCAGTGGGAAGAGAGGGATGGGAATGTATCCTGGGCCCTCCAGCACACCTCAGGGAAGGAGTGACTTCCACTCAAACACAGGCCACCCCCAAGAAGGATACGGGGCCCTCAGCAATGCCCCCCACTCTGCCTCCCTCCCTAAAGTGGCACTACCACTAGCAGGGCAGGACTGCAGCCCCTCCTCTCCCGTCCCCTGAACATGCACAGGAGAACAAGCCAGCCTCATTGAGCTGCCTTTCCCACAGGGTGGGTCTGGGTGAGGGGACCGGCATGCTCTGCTAGGCATGTGAGGCCCCTTCCTCCTCTGTGTCCCCTGTTCCTATGCCCAGCCAGCCCTAGCCTGTCCCAAAGGATTGGGCTCCATCCCCCTTGGGTGAGCAGGAAAAGGTCAGTGCTGTTCTGGGCACAACATAGCTTACTGCAATCCTCCTTCCACCCCCAGGAAGCTGGGTTTGCTACCATTATCATCAGGTGGCTGTCTAAAGTCCTGCTGCCAAGCTAGCTATTCACACAGTACTCCATGGAAGTGTGCCACAGGCCCACTGAGACACAGCCTGGCTCACCCAAAGGTGGAGCTCACCTGATCTTCTCAGCATCAAAGAGCCTCTGTGGAGGCCGCTTGAACTTCTTCCTCTTGGCAAACCAGTCTTTCTGCAGGGGGGAGGACAAGCATGGGCAGGAAGAGTGAGGGAGGAGGGCTGGCCAGTGAGGCTGGGGCAACCCCCCACTCTGGGCACCCCTCCCCCACAGTACCAAGCTCATGCGGGCCTTGATGCGGTCGTAGTCGATCCGAGGGATCATCTTCAGAGAGATAGTGTTCTGGCTGGGCTCCACATAGTCCACCTGAGAGGGTGGGAGGTGAGAGGTCAGCAGGGCTTGGCCCTCGGTATCTACCCATCCCTCCCTCCTGTCTCCCAGACAGGAGGAAGGAGCAGAGGGTGATGAGCAAAGCATTCACTGCCCATCTGACACCTCATTGGTGTTTGAAAAGATCCTCAATGCCAGGACAAGTTCAGCTGAAGGCTTCCCTGAATTGCCCTCCCCATCAGTAAATCTCATTGGCCTTCAAAGATCTTGACTTCTTAGGGCTGGGAAGGTGGCTCAGTGGTAGAGCGCTTGCCTTGCATGCCTGAGGCCCTGGGTTCAATTCCTCAGCACCACGTAAGAAAAAAGCCGGAAGTGGCGCTGTGGCTCAAGTGGTAGAGTGCCAGCCTTGAGCTGAAGAGCTGAGGGACAGCATCCAGGCCCAGAGTTCAGGCCACACGACCAGACCCCCCCCCCCCCCAAAAAAAAAAAAAAAAAAAAAGATCTTGACTTCTTTATAGTTGAGTGCTGGTGGCTTGTGTCTATAATCCTAGCTACTCAGGAGACTGAGATCTAAGGATGTAGCTTGAAACCAGATCTGGCAGAAAGTCCGACTTTTTTTTTTTTTTTTTGGGTCGGTCATGAGGCTTCAACTCAGCCTGAGCGCTGTCCTAAGCTCTTCAGCTTAAGGTGAACTTTCTACCACTTGAGCTACAGTGCCACTTCCGGTTTTCTGGTGATTTATTGGAGATAAGAGTCTCACGTACTTTCCTGCCCAGGCTTGCTTTGAACCTCTACCCTCAGATCTCAGCCTCCTGAGTAGCTGGATTACAAGTGTGAGCCACCAGTGCCTGGCTAGTCTGAGACTCTTATCTCCAATGAACCACCAAAGACCTGTGGCTCTAGTGGCAGAATGCTAGCTTTGAGCAAAAGAAGCTAAGTGACAGAGCCAAGGCCTTGAGTTCAAACCCTAGGACTAGCAAAAAATAAAAATAAATAATAATAAAATGCAAGTCAGACTGCATCTCTTAGAACCCCCAGAGCCCAAAGGTGGACTATAAAACCTGAGCTCATCTACATTCTTTTTTTTGTTTTTGGTCGTGGGGCTTGAACTCTGGGCCAGGGCACTGTCCTTCAGCTCTTCAGCTCAAGGCGAGCACTCTACCACTTGAGCCACAGTGCCACTTCCAGTTTTCTGGTGGTTTACGGAGATAAGAATCTCACAGACTTTCCTGCCCGGGCTGGCTTTGAACCCTAATCCTCAGATCTCAGCCTCCTGAGTAGCTAGGCTTATAGGTGGGAGCCACTGGTGCCCGGTGTCATCTGCATTCTTGTCTCACAGGTTGATCTCCTGCCTACCAACTCCCCAATAACTGTATTAGGCTCATCAGTCATCTCCTTTAATGGTTCCTCAGGATGTCCTTGGATATAGCAGGAGATGGCCATCTACCTCTGTGTGCTCTGAGCCAACCCTGAGTTCTACTCCCCTCAATCTGAGTAGAGCTCAGTCTCTGCCCTAGGAAAGGGCAGAGGGGACAAGAGAACAGAACATGGAGGGTGGGGGGGTCTGGGGTTCTGAGGTCCGCTGGTACCTGAGCAATGTCATCTTTGTAGATGCCTCGCTTGAGGCGCACCCAGGACTTGGGCTTTAGGTTGGCCACCTCCTTGACCACTTTGAGCACATCCGTCATCTCCTTGATGGGCACCATCTGCTGGTTCCAGTAGCCAAGCCGCAGGTTGCCCACGCCCTCGATGGCCTGCTTCACGTGTGTCTGCTTATAGGCTTCCACGTAGATGTAGCCCTTGACATGTTCTGGGGCCACTACTGACTTGATCTGCAGGGGCTGTGGGGGGCAATGGTGGGGAGAAGGAGAAGGAAAGGGGGGGTGAGGTCCCACTGCTGCTTGCACAAACAACTGGCCCCTGTGGACACTCTTCTAAAACATTAACCCACAGAAGCATTGTGGCCAATGGACATGGGCACAGGGAAAAATCAGTGCAGGTAAGGTAAGCCAACAAATAAGACAGCCTGTTTTAAAACATGTTCCAAAAAGGGATTGGCATTTGCTTTTTTTTTTTTTTTTTTTGGGTCCGGTCGTGGAGCCTGAACTCTGGGCCTGGGCGCTGTCCCTCAGCTCTTCAGCTCAAGGCTAGTGCTCTACCACTTGAGCCACAGTGCCACTTCTGGCCTTTTTCTTTTTGCTTATGTGGTGCTGAGGAATCGAACCCAGGGCCTCAGGCATGCAAGGCAAGCGCTCTACCACTGAGCCACCTTCCCAGCCCTTTGCTTTAAAAAAAAAAAAAAAAGCAGTGTCTGTCTCTATATAGCTAGGCTGGCCTACAACTGGAATCCTTTTGCCTCAGGCTGGTATTATGGATATGCTCCACCACACCCAGTGAGGGGCTGGATAAACTATGGCTTAAGAACACCAGGAAAGAAAAACTTAGCGGATGGGCTGGTAAGGTGGCTCAGTGGTAGAGTGCTTGCCTTGCATGCAAGAGGCCCTGGGTTCAGTTCCTCAGCACCACATAAGCAGAAAAAGCCAGAAGTGGCGCTGTGGCTCAAGTGGTAGAGTGCTAGCCTTGAGCTGAAGAGCTGAGGGACAGCGCCCAGGCCCAGAGCTCAGGCCCCATGACTGGCAAAAAAAAAGAAAGAAAAACATAGTGGTGAGCAATGTGGGGCTTAAGATTAAGAGGTAGTGGCAGGGGGGGCTTGGCTCAGCTGGAAAGCTCATGCAAAGGCCTGGACTCCATCCCTATCACTACAAGCAAACAAAACAAAAACGTTTTCGTTCATGCTACAACATAGATGATGCCTAAAAACTACATTAAGTAAAGTCATGAAAGGCCACATATGGAATGGTTCTGTTTATGAGAAATGTCCAGAATAGTCAAATCCATACAGACAGGAAACAGATTGGTGGTTACCAGGGACACTGGGAGGAAGGGACTGCTAGGCACAGGTTTCTTTTGGGGTGGATGATACATACTAAATATAGTAAAATAAACCAGGGGCTTATTTAGACTTTCCTGCTTGGGCTGACTTTGAACCATGATCCCTAGATCTTAGCCTCCTGAGTAACTAGGACTACAGATGTGAGCCACCGGTGCCTGGCCCATGAGACTCTTATCTCCTATTAACCACCAGAAAACCACAAGTAGAGCTGTGGCTCAAAGTAGTAAAGTACTAGCCTTGAGCAAAGTTGCTCAGGGACAGTGTCCAGGCCCTGAGTTCAAACCCCACAACCAAAAAGAAAAATAAGAGTAAAACAAACTAAAACACATTGAGTTCATAAAAGGGAATCTTAGCCAGGCATGGTAATGAATGTAATCACAACACTGGGGTAAAGGAAGCAAAAAGATCCAAAGTTGGATGTCAGTTGGAGCTCTATAGCCAGACTGTCTCAAAATTGATTTTAAATGGCCAGGTGTGATAGCACACACCTGTAGTCCCAGCTACTCAGGATGTGAAGGTAGGATGGAGGTTCGAGGCTAGCCCAGGAAAAGTTAGGATGAGACCCTCATCTGAAAAACAAAAGGACTGGGAGCATGGCTCAAGCGGTACAGCACTTGCCCTGCAAGCAGCAGTATGAGTTCAATCCCCAGTACTGCTAAACCAACAAATCAAATCAAAACCAAGTATCCCTGGGAAGGCACAGCAGCCTTATTTGCTTAGTGGGCAGCTCTGCTCACACACGGGCACATGGCACCCTCTGAGCCTACAGCCTCCCATCTGGGTTTGCTGCCTGCCATAGACGTACCGTATCTGTGAACTGGTAGGCTATGAACTTGCGCATCAAGGAGATGGCTGTGGCTCGTTCCTCTCCAATCTGGAAGAAAGAGGCAGAGTTGGGAAAGCTGATGAGATGGACGGCAGGACACAGAAAAGGGGCCGGCCGGGGGGGTGGGTAAGCCAGAGATCTAGTCAGGGGTCTAGCCAGGGGGCAGTCAGGAAACCAGGAAGATGGAAGAGAGGAAAAGGAATAAGCAGGGGAATGGGGAGGTCAGAGGGGAGGGTGGCTGCCAGGCAAGGAGACTTAGCATAGACAGACAGCGTGCCCTCCCCCCACCCCCCTGCTCCCCCCACCCCCCCGCCCCGCCGCCCGCTTCTCCCATCTCCCCAGACACTCAGGACATATACCTTACATTTGACAGTCCACAGATTGGGGTCCCTGAACACAGAGAAAGAGGAAATCCTTTAGTGATGGCCTCTTTGCCAGGAACAAGAATGGCATAGCATCCTTCTCCCCTCCTCCATTTCCCCAGATTCCCCCACACTCCCTCCTCCAGAACAGGAGAGAGCAGCAACTGGCCATCCCTGTACCTGTCTGTACATGACTCCGTCCCGATATATCCCTGCCAGTGACCCGTTCAAGATTCCCACTTGACCCTCCGTCCCTGTCCACCCCCTTACTTCACTCCGGGGAGCAGCTGCTGCTGGGTGATGTCATCTGAGAGCTCATCAGACCCTCCATATACCCTGGAGAGAGAAAGGCGATGGGAAGGAGGAAGTCCCACCCCTAGCCCCCAGTACCTTCCTGCCCGGGACCACCTGCTCTCTGCCTAGCCCTTACGTCTCGCCCACAGATGACTTGGCGTATTTCTTCATGTAATACTCGCCCAGCTCTTCTTCTCGCTGGTCCCTAAGGTGGGAGGGAGAAAGCAGACATGAATTAAAGGTAGAGGAGGCATAAGGTGACATGCTCCAAATCTCTCCAAAGGAGCCAGATCCCATGTGTCCCCCCCCCTTCTGCCCCCCGCACACCCCACATCCCCTCCTTGCTTTACCTCCAGAGATTCTGCAGGCGGCGGGCCCCAGAGCGGTCTTCATCCAGGACCACATTATCGATATTGGAGGCTGCAAATAAAGGTGAGGATATGTGAGCATAAGGGGGCACAGGGGGCTGCAGCCAGAGGTGGGGCCCCCAGCCACCCGGCTGAGCAACGCCCCAACAACCCCAACCCCACTCCTGCCCCCATCCTAGTCAGCACCTTGCTTCTCATTGAACACCTGGGGATGGGGCCCAGTTGCTTGGGGTGGGGTGGGGGGCACCCAGCAATCCTGAGCCTCAGCCACTTTCTAAGTACCCTGAGTTCCCCCCCACAACCATACCCAACCCCTCCCTTATGCTGGACACCTGGCCCCTCAGAACTCCCTGACCCGGAGCCCTACCTAAGTTAGAGCCCTGGAGCCAAGGTAGAGGCTGAGGGCAGGACGGCACCCCAGAAGGCGGAACTGAACTGGCAGGATATGGGAAGAGGGTCACGAGTCACAGTGCCAGGTTCTTACCTTCAATCTCTTCTACTTGGAGGAAGAGGAGGTGGTGGTGGTGGTGGTGGTGGTGGTGGTGGTGGTGGTGGTAGTGGTGGGCGAGGGCAGACAAAGTATGAGCCAAATTATAGCAGCAAAATCAACCAATGGGTTGGGGGAAGGGAGGGACACAGGAAGGTCGAAAAATCAAAAATAAAGGCCAGGCACCGGGTGGTTGGAGAGAAGCCGAAATGTATGAGGTGCACAAGACGGAAATAACAGGGAAGGGGAGCACTGGCCCAGGAAGTGGGGGAACACGGGGCAGGGGGGAGGGAGATACCCACCCTACACCCCCACAAAAGGGATCTGCTGGAGCCCTGGGGTATCAGAGCTGTCTCCTCACAACCACCCCCCCACAGCCCCTCCCCCACTCATGGGCCTAGAAGGGAAAGGAGGGGAGCCACCTCTCTGGCCAGGACAGAAAGAAGCAAGGTGAAGAGGGTGGGGTTGGAGTGGTACGGGGCATGGGGGAAGGGAGGCTGGGAGACCCTCTCTGGCGGGCTTCTCCCAGGAGTCTCCTAGCGGCAGGGCCCTCCACACACACCTTTCTCCAGGATGTCCTCAGCTCCGTCCTCCCACTGGTCTTCATCCTCATACTCATCATCCACATCTAAAACAGTAAAAGCAAAGAAATGCTCCAGGGGCAGTTGGGGCACGATGATCTGGGGACAGCAGCCACCAGGAGGTGTTTTCCCGGCACAATGGGCTGAGAACTCTCACCCCACAAGGCCAGGACATGGGGGCTCTACCAGGAGGGGCTTTGCTGGTACAGCAGGCAGGTGTTGCGTGCAGATCTACCTTGCTCTGCTCCTCCCACATTATCTCTTTAAAAGGAGATCCGATCTCGGTTCAAAGCCAGCCCAGGCAGTAAAGTCCAAGTCTGTGAGACTCTTATCTCTAATAAACCACCAGAAAACTGCAAGTGGCACTGTGGCTCAAGTGGTAGAGCACTAGCCTTGAGCTGAAGAGCTGAGGGAGAGCGCCCAGGCCCAGAGTTCAAGCCCCACAGCCAACTGGAAAAAAAAGGAGATCCAAGCTGGGTGGGGTGACACGGACCTATTACCAAGGTACTTGAGGGACAAAGGCAAGAGGACACAAAGTTCCAGCTTGGGCTACATAGCAAGACCCTGTCTCTAAAAAAAAAAAAACAGGGGAGAGGAGAAACATACTGATGGCTGGAAGTATAGCTCAGTGGCGGAGTTTCGTATAACGTGTGTAAGGCCATAGGTTCGAACCCCAGTACAAGAGAGAAGGAGAAAGGAAAGAAGGAGCTGTTTGGGGGCGTAAGCACCACAAAAGTAAGGGAGGAAGGGAAAAGGCAGAGCTAGGAGGATCAAAAGTTCAAGGCCAGCCTGGGCAACTGTGCAAGACCCTGTCTCCAAACAAAATGAAAAGGCTGTAGCTCAGTGGTAGAGCACTTGCCTAGCATGCTTGCGGCCCTGAGTTCAATCCCAGTACTGTAATATCTTTTCTTTTTTTAAAAAGGAAAAAGAGCACCCACTGAAATTTGCACAGTGCTATTCCCTGTGACATACCAGCCTCATCCAGGATGAAGCCGCCATGGCGGGGTTTCTTGGGGGGCCGGTCATCATCTTCCTCTTCTTCTTCTTCATCATACTCCTCTTCCTCCTCCTCCTCTTCTTCCTCAGCCTCCTCTTCCTTTGCACTCCGTCTCTCTTCCTCTACCTGTGGGGGGCAGGGAAGCATTGGGACCCCAGGGTTCTACCTCCCACACCCAATCTAGAGAAAGCTGATGTCAGATGTGCCTGGCTACTCCTACCTCCTCAGCACTGCCCCTGCCCTCTCCCTCCCTCCCTGACAGCTCCACTGCACCCATCCACCATCACACCCATCTACCATTGTCTGGAAGCGGGCCCGAGCCCCCTCTCTTAAACCTGGTGCTGGCCCCCCTAGGCTGATCCACCGGCTCCTGGGGCTCTGCCCTCGTATCTAGCCATACCACTTGACCCAGCCATGTCTCTTCCAGCCCTTGGGCCAGTTCTGGGACACAATGCTCGCCAAGCACACCAGCCAGCCTGTGGTTGAGTTGGTAGACTTCCAGGCCAGTGTGCTCCCTCCTGAGGGTTCTTACACATCCTGCTATGGCCTCTCTGCCTCCTCCAACCCATGCTGCTCCTCCTTGGCTGCGTCTCACTCTGGTTACCCCTTAAAAGTGCTTCAATCCCAGGGCTCAGCCCAGGGCCCTTTTCACCTTGCACCCTCACCTTGCTCTCTCCCTGGGCCACTTTACTTGGCTTCATTCAGGGACCCTAGCTCCTGTCTCAGCAGACATGGCTATCTGCCTCCAGCCCCTAGGACCTATACCCCCCCAACATGTAGCAGCAGACTCCTAGACACCTCCCCAGGTGTCCTCTGAGCCGTCACACCCAGCATGTGCCACACTGACCTCATTGTATGCTCTAGATCTGTGCCAGCCTCCTCTAGCTCCCCTCAGGCAAGAGGAATCCTGTGAATCGAACGCTACAATTCCAACTTCTTTCTCATCCCCTCCCCAATGCTAGACCAGCACACTACATCCAACAATGGGTCCTTATTTTGGTCCTCCCTCCCCTAATTCCTGCCCTCTAGTCCCAAAGGTAGTGCCCCCAACTTCAAATGTTAGCCTTTTTTTTTTTTTTAATTTTACTTTTTTTGTGGGGGGAGAAGGGGAGTCAGTTTTGGAGCCTGAACTCTGGGCCTAGGCGCTGTCCCTCAGCTCTTCAGCTCAAGACTAGCACTCTACCAATTGAACCACAGCGCCACTTCTGGCTTTTTCTGCTTATGTGGTGCTGAGGAATCAAACCCAAGACCTCATGCATGCGAGGGAAGCACTCTACCACTGAGCCACCTTCCCAGCCTTAGTTTTTACTTTTATACAGGCCCTGGAACTTGAACTCAGGGCCTAGGCACTATCCCTTAGCTTTTTTGCTAAAGGTGTGTGTCCTACTACTTGAGCCACAACACCACTTCTAGCTTTTTGCTGGTTATCTAGAGAGAAGATTCTCACAGACTTTTCTGTCCAGGCTGGCTTCAAACCTTGACCCTCAGGTCTCAGCCTCCTGGGGTGGTAGGATTATAGGCATGAGCCACCAGCACCTGGCTCAAATGTCAGCCTTTTTTTTTTTTTTTTTTTTTGTCGGTCGTGGGGCTTGAACTCTGGGCCTGGGCGTTGTCCCTCAGCTCTTCAGCTCAAGGCGAGTGCACTACCACTTGAGCTACAGCGCCACTTCCGGTTTTCTGGTGGTTTATTGGAGATAGGAGTCTCACGGTCTCTCCTGCCCGGGCTGGCTTTGAACCGCGATCCTCAGATCTCAGCCTCCTGAGTAGCTAGGATTACAGGCGTGAGCCACCAGCGCCCGGCTAGCCTTTTTTTTTTGTCTGTCATGGGGCTTGAACTCTGGGCCTGGACACTGTCCCTCAGCTCTTCAGCTCAAGGCTAATGCTCTACCACTTGAGCCATATCACCACTTCCAGTTTTCTGGTGATTTATTAGAGACACGAGTCTCACAGAAGCTAGGCGCCGGTGGCTCATGCCTGTAATCCTAGCTACTCCGTAGTCTGAGATCTGAGGATCATGGTTCAAAGCCAGCCCAGGCAGCAAAGTCTGGGAGACTCCCATCTCCAATAAACCAGAAGTGGCACTGTGGCTCAAGTGGTAGAGCGCTCGCCTTGAGCTGAAGAGCTGAGGGACAGCATCCAGGCCCAGAGTTCAAGTCCCACGACTGACAAAAATAAATAAAAGAGTCTCACAGAGTTTCTTGCCCAGGCTGACTTTGAATGGTGATCCTCAGATCTCAGCCTCCTGAGGGCCTAGGATTACAGGTGTGAGCCACCAAAGCCTGGCTAAATGTCAGCCTTTAACTCAGTAACTTCATGAGTCCTTCCTTCCATTTCCACACTGCTACAATCTATCTGACATTTCCTTTTAATGCAGAGGGTTTGGGGGTAGGAGCATGCTTGGTAGGTACTCTTACTGCTAGAGCTGGGTCCCCCAGTTATTTTGCTTTCCTGTTTTTCAGATCTCTCAAGTAGAGATCTGAAGTCCCCCTTACCCTCAGATTTTAAGTTAACTTTATAGACAACCGTTTGAGTCTCAAAGAGTTTCATAATTAAAAGCATTTTAGAAGTCTACTTGTTACAATTTGAAACTAGAAAGTAACCATGAAGACGATGTGAAACAATGTTATTAAATCCAACAAGATACTGTTGCTGGCTCTAGGCTCTTGCCTTACCCCTCCCCCATACACTCACTCTATACCCGTTGCCTGCCTCTGCCTTGCCCCTTCCCTACCTCTCAGGGCTCTCCTGCCAAAATCCAGGTCTCCACTGCACATGGTACCCTACTTGTACCATGCTGGGGTTTGTTTTGGTTTGGTTTTTGGTGTCAAGGACAGCACCCAGAGCATGAGCCCCGTTCCCAACCCCTGTGTCAAGCTCTCAGTACTGGCCAACATTCTTAATGTTGGTCCTCGATAGAAAGTTGTCCTCAGAATGATGAGTGGGGACAGCACCTGTCTGGCATGCACAAGGCCCTGGGTTAGGTCCCCCGCCAAGTAAAACAACATGAATGATAATGATAAAAATTTAAAACAAATCTAAACCACATTGGATGTGGCAGTATACATCTGTGGTCCTAGAAACGTATGGTGGAAGATCAAGAGTTCAAGACTAGCCTGGGTTATATAGTAAGATCCTATGTCAAAAAAAAAAAAAAAAGAGCCAGGCACTGGTGGCTCACGCCTGTAATCCTAGCTACTCAAGAGGTTGAGATATGGGGCTGGGAAGGTGGCTCAGTGGTAGAATGCTTGCCTTGCATGCATGAGGCCCTGGGTTCGATTCCTCTGCACCACATAAGCAGAAAAAGCCGGAAGTGGTGCTGTGGCTCAAGTGGTAGAGCGCTAGCCTTGAGCTGAAGAGCTGAAGGACAGTACCCAGACCCAGAGTTCAGGCCCCATGACCGGAAAAAAAAAAAAAAAAGAGGCTGAGATATGAGGATCACGGTTCAAAGCCAGCCTGAGCAGAAAAGTCCATGAGACTCTTGTCTTCAATTAACCCCTAGTTAACCGGAAGTGGTACTATGGCTCAAGCGGTAGAGTGCTACCTTGAGCTGAAGAGTGCAGGGACAGCGCCCAGGCCCAGAGTTCAAGCCCCACAACCCACAAAAACAAAACAAGCTACATATATATATATATATATATATATATATATATTTGCTCCTGCTTCCCACTCATACCTTAATTACTCTCTCCTGCCAGGTGTTGGTGGCTTGGCCTGTAATCCTAGCTACTCAAGAGGCTGAGACCTAGAGGATTCAAGTTGTTTTCAAACAAGTTTGGGCAGAAAAGTCCAAGACACTCTGTCTCCAATTAACCAGTAAAAAGCCAGACTGGAGGCATGGCTCATATAGTAGAGGGCCAGTCATGAGGATGCAATCATAGTTAGAACGCAAGGCCCTGAGTTCACGTTCCAGTGTTCACACAAGACTAACAAACAATACCCCTGAACCCCTCAGTCTCAGGACACAGCTGAGTGATTGAGCACTTGCCTAGCACTCTGGAGGCCCCAGGTTCCACACCCAGAACTGGAGGAAAAATCCTTTCTCTCCCAGGCAGCCACTGCTGTCCACTCTCTGCTAAATAAAGCCAGGCACATCCTTTAGGCTCCCTGCACCCTATTCCTGACACGGTGAGCTCCCCAAGAACAGGGCCAAGGATCTCTCAGGTACCACTAGGACCCCAAACTCACACTGCCCAGCAGCAGACACAGAAGATCTGACAATAATTGTTTCATAAAGCTCTGGCTAAGCCTGGGCTTAGGTGCTGTCCCTGAGCTTTTTTGCTCGAAGCTGGTACTGTAGGATTTGAGTCACAGCTCCACTTCTTTTTGGTGGTTCACTGGAGGTAAGAGTCTCATGGACTTTCCTGCCTGGTCTGGCTTTGAATCATGATCCTTGGATTTCAGCCTCCTGAGTAGCTAAGGATTACAGGAGTCACAGCCAAAGGCCCAGTATTACAGCTTGGAGCAAATGTCTGTCTTGTTATCCTCCTACTAGCTCTCCCTCACCACAGCATCCCAAAGTCTCCAACTCTTCCCTCAAAGCTGAGGACTCCCCAAAAAGTACAAGGAACTGGGTGTGTTGGTATTGATGCATACCTGTAATTCCAGCACTCAGATCTCAAAAAAAAAAAAAAAAAAAAAGGCATGACTCACACAACAGGTAGGTAAGATCTCACTGGTGCTTGAACTCAGGGCCTCATAATTTTACATAATAGAAACCTGAGGCGAGCTGGCTTGTAATCCAGGACGAGGGTACAATTTTCTCAATTCTGCCACAAGGCAGATGATAAATGACACCAGGTACATCCAGGATCTACAGAAAAGGCCTCTTCAAAGGGAGTACCCCTTTAAGGGCAGAGTTGCTCTGTATAACTGTATGTCCCATACTGCCAAGCTCCTTTCATTTCCCCAGAAAAGCAAGAAATGTAAATTGTGTGTGAATTTTCCTCTTTCTATGTTGTAAAGCAACTTAACCATTAAATTTAGGGGAAGCTCAGTGTACAACTCAGTGGTAAAGTTCATACTTAAGATGCACAAGGTCCTACCTGGATTTCTGTATGACAAAAAGAGAGAGAGAGGGAAAAAGGAAGAGGGGAAAAAAAAGGAAGCAAGGAGAGATGGTACTGGGTATGATCCAAGTGATGGAGAACCCTCCTAGCATGTTTGAGGCCCTGAATTCAAACCCCATTATCACTAAAAAAAACCCAAGACCTATCTTTGTTCAAACTGATATATGTTTCCATCATGATTAAGGCCAAGCTCCTCACCATAGCTTCAAGAACCTCCATTAATATATACATTTCTTTTACTTGACTCTTCCCGTGTGGTGCCCTGTGCTGTCTCAGACTCTGCCAGCAAGAAGGCCATTACAAGCAGGTGCCAGTGGCTCACGCCTGTCATCCTAGCTGATACTCAGGAGGCTGAGCTCTGAGGATCATGGTTTGAAGTCAGCCTGGGCAGGAAAGTGTGTGAGACTCTTTATCTCCAATAAACTACTCAGAAAAATCTGGGGGCTGGGAGTGTGACTTAGTGGTAGAGTGCTTGCCTAGCATGCATGAAGCCATGGGTTTGATTCCTCAGTATCTCATAAACAGAAAAAGCCGGAAGTGGTGCTGCGGCTCAAGTGGTAGAGTGCTAGCCTTGAGCAAAAGAAGCTCAGGACAGTGCCCAGGCCCTGAGTTCAAGAGCCAGGACTGGCAAGAAAAAAAGAAAGAAAGAGAGGGGGAGGGAGAGAGAGAGGGAGGGAGGAAGGAAGGAAGAAAGGAAAAGAAGAAAAGACAAATCTGGAAGTCATGCTAGGGCTCCAGTGGTAGAGCACTAACCTTGAGCACAAAGAGGCTCAGGGACAGAGACCAGGCCCTGAGTTTAAGTCCCAGGACTGGCAAAAATAAGATAAGAAAGGAAAAGAAGTCATCAATAGATTCAGCCACAGACGAAATTAACCTCAATTAATTTTTTTTTTTTAAAGCTGGACAACATGGTAAGTGTCTGTGATTTCAGCACTAGGGAGGCTAAGACAGGAGGATGGTCTATTGAGACCCTGCCTAAAAAAGTAATAATACTCTGCCTGGTGCCAGTGGCTTATCCCTGTAATCCTACTTACCAAGGAGGATGAGAGCTGGAGGACTGTGCTTTGAGCCCAGTGCTTTTGTTTGTATTGTGTTGCCGAATTAGGTTCTTGAACTAACTTGCCAGTACTTGAAAGTTAACTCTACTGGCACCGGGGCTTGAACTCAGGGTCTATCACAGTCTCACATGGCTTTTTCTGCTCAAGGATGGTGCTCTACCACTTGAGCCATGACCTCCAGTCCGGCCTTTTGCCAGTGAACTGGAACATCTCATGGTCTTTCCTGTCTAGTCTGGCTTCAAACTTCCATCCTCAGATCTCCTCCTCCTGAGTAGCTGGGATTACAGGTGTGAGTCGCCGGTCCCCTGACTTATTTACTACCTTTTAGAATGTGTTTATACGAAGAGTCCAGTATACACAGAGAAGAGCCCTAGCACACAGAAGGCAAGGCTTCAGATCCATTTTCCCAGATTAAACAAGCCCACAACAGTAACATCAACGACACTCGATGGTGAGCTCCTCTCACTGAATTCCGCAGTCCCCGGCGGGGGCGACCCCAGCCTCCCTCGGCTTCGTTGTGACTTGCCTACTTTTCTCTCTCACTCCCGATAGTGCGGAAACTGCCAGAAACTACCGATCTGGATTCCCACAGGGGCCTGTGAGCCGGGTCCCCCAGGCGGATCCGACGCCTCTCCCAGGGCCCCCCAGCTGCACACCTCGGCCTCCTCGCCATCACTGCTGCGTTCGCTGTCTTCTTCAGAGAAGTTGCTGTCTTCGCTATCCGACATCTTCCGCTGCTAGGAAAGAGAGAGAGAGAGAGTGAGGGGAAAAACAAAGACCGCCGCTCCTACCCCGTGCCTCAGTTTCCCCGCAAGCTCCTCAGGGTGAACTTATAAAAATCCCCTAGGCGCACTTCCGGACAGCTCCGTGCTGACCGTCGCGATTCCGAGTGGGGACTCCACTGAGTCACCGGTCCCCGGATGCAGTCTCTACACCTCGCCCACCCGACGCCAGCAGCTCGGGGGGGGGGGTCAGCCCCCTCCGCACCCCTCCTTACCGCGGCGGAGCGACCACAGGCTGCGGCGCCAGCTGCTGCGCGCACGACGCCCGGTGGGACTCCGGCGTTCTCTCGCGAGAACGTCTCAGTGAATCTCGCCGAATGCGTGAGTTCCAGGCGGGTCCGGAGGAGTCACTTCCTGCCGCCATCTTGAGAGTGGCAGCGCTGGCGTCCGTCGAGCGCCATCTCGGGAGAGGCCCGGATAGAAAGTTTCTCGCGTTTAAGATCCGACTACGTGTCCCGCCTGGAACCCGTGCTTGACTCTGTCCCCGTAGACCCTCGGAGACACACCGGGGTGATGTTCGTCCCATTTTCCAAGAGAGGAAAAGTTTTAAAACAAGAGAGCAGGGTACTTGTGGCTCATGCCTGTAGTAATCTCAGGAAACTGAGGCCCGAGGATCCAGGTTCGAAGCCAACCTCAACAGGCAAGTTTGTGAGAGTCTTTTCTCCAGCTAACCACCAAAAAAACCAAAAAGTGGAGCTGTGGCTCAAGTGGCAGAGCGCCATCCTTTAGTACAAAAAGCTCAGAAACAGTGCCCCGGCCCCGAGTTCAAGCCCCAGAACCACACCAAAAGGTAGAGAGAGAGAAGAAAACACCACTTCCGAGGGACCTTTTTTTGTTTTCTACTGCTATCTGCTGAAAGTTGACAAATATGCACATTACAGTGTTCATCTTGGACATTAATTCTGACTCTGGGCTTGGGTGCTGTTCTCTTCAGCTCAAGGCAAGTGCTCTACCGCTTGAGCCACAGCGCCACTTCTGTTTTTCTGGTGGTTTATTAGAGATAAGAGTCTCACGGACCTTCCTGTCTGGGCTGGCTTTGAACTGGGATCCTCAAATCTCAGCCTCCTGACTAGCTAGGATTACAGGCGTGAGCCACCGGCACCCAGCTTAATTCTATTTTGAGATCCTTGTGCAGTGTATGACATTCTCTTCCACCTACCACAAAGAGTGAGGTGAAGAAATGCATATACTTATTATTTTTTTTTTTTTTTGGTTGGTTGTGGGGCTTGAACTCTGGGCCTGGGCGCTGTCCCTCAGCTCTTCAGCTCAAGGCGAGCGCTCTACCACTTGAGCCACAGCACCACTTCCGGTTTTCTGGTGGTTTATTGGAGATTGGAGTCTCACGGTCTCTCCTGCCCGGGCTGGCTTTGAACCGCGATCCTCAGATCTCAGCCTCCTGAGTAGCTAGGATTACAGGCGTGAGCCACCAGCGCCCGGCTCATGAAATGCATATACTTAAAGCATTTAGAACAGTATACTATTTAAGTGTGACTGTAATCTTTGTCAGGATTGTTCATTGTGTAATTGTTCTAGGGTTTTGTTTACTTTTTGTGTGTGCTGGTACTGGAAGTGTGGCTCAAATGGTAGAGTGCTTGTGTGTGCGTGCGCACACACACAATTTGCGGAATTCAGAAGAAAGCTTCTAGGGTAGAGATCCTGAAGGGGGACCCGGGGGATAGGACTCTGGTGTTTGTGTGAGAAATTCCAGAATGATTAGTCCCTGAAGATGTAGAAATTCTAGGAAAATTGGTGGGGTTGGGGAGGGAAATGGGAGAAAAACGACGGGAGGGGGTAACGAATTCGACAAGAAATATAATTACTACCTTACATATGTAACTGTAACTCCTCTGTACATCACCTTGACAATAAAAACAATTCAAGAAAATTCTGGGAAAAGATTGACTCGGGGAAGGCTCTTGGGAGAATGTTGTAATACGAAGCTCTGGCATAGGTGTCCTGGGAAATGAGGGTTTGAGAAAAGAGGAAGAATCTGGAGGACGATTGCTGTGTTAGTGGGTTCTGAAGAGAGAATGACTGGGGGAGGAGAGGGCTCTGAATGGCTGGAGATTCAAAGAGGTTCAAGGGCCCAGGGCGAGGAGGGCTCTAAAGAGGCAGGTTAAGCGGGGTAGACTGAGAGGAAAATTCTGGGAGACGAGGGTTCCGGTAAGAGAATCGAAGACTGAAAGGGAGAAAA
The DNA here is from genome assembly GCF_019054845.1 of Dipodomys spectabilis. Lineage (NCBI taxonomy): Eukaryota > Metazoa > Chordata > Mammalia > Rodentia > Heteromyidae > Dipodomys > Dipodomys spectabilis. Next base: position 6,327,985 of record NW_024871099.1, on the reverse strand, counting down.
GTCGTCTAACAGAGTCTAAAGAAGGGGGGACAAAATGGGAGGGGGAGCTCTGATGAGCAAAGGATTTTAAGAGTGCTCTGGAAGGAAATGGATTCTGGCGGGGGGCAGGATTCTGAGAATCCAGCTTTATTTCTTGCATGAGATTCCTAAATGAAGATTATCCGGGGGATTCTGGAGATACAGAAAAAAAGGAAGATGGTATCAAAGAGCAGAAGGCCCAAGTGCAGAAGTAGAAATCCGTGGCAGTAGGCGGGGCCAGATGCCAGGGGCTCTGTGAGGCTCAGGCCCCGCCCCCTCGACTCCCTAGGGCGTTCCCGCCACCTGCCCAGAGGCCCCGCCCCCAGCCATAAAGCGCTCTTTTTGTCGCAACGCGGCGCTCGGCGCGCCTGCGCAGACCTTAGGAGAAAAAAAAAAAAAAAAAAAAGCAGCCGGGTTGGCCTCACTCTTTCCTTTTCCGGTTGCGGCGCCGCGCGGTGTGGAGCTCGTGTCTGCTTCGTAGCCATGCCGTCCAAGGGCCCGCTGCAGTCCGTTCAGGTCTTCGGACGTAAGGTGAGCCGATCGCGGGCGTCGGGGGATGTCCCGGGTTTGGGGAGACGCCGGTCGGGTGGAGGTTTTCTTGTATTTGGGGGGGGGTGGTGAGCGATCGCCGTGAGAATCGGGGCCTACATTTCCCGTGTTCCTTTCCCCTCCCCCACCCCCCCCACCCCGGTCTCTTTTGCTCCCCACAGAAAACCGCCACCGCCGTGGCCCACTGCAAACGCGGGAACGGCCTCATCAAGGTGAACGGGCGGCCCTTGGAGATGATCGAGCCGCGCACGCTGCAATACAAGGTGCTGGGATCCGGAGGGGCTTTGAGGATCGTGAGCGTACTCCATGATAGAACCAGAGGGAACCTGCATCCGAAAAGGGTCTTTAGGACCACCGCGGGAGAGAATGGGACCCTGGAAACGGGCTTGAGTGCAGAAGATGTCAAAAAGCCGAGTTGGGGAAAGTGGGATCGAGGATGTAACAGGGGAAGGGCGGGTGCTTTGAAAACTTGGTTTGGCGGGGCGCTGGTGACTCACACCGGGTTTTGTTTCTTGCATTAGATTAGGCTGAGATCGGGAAGAATGAAACTCGAAGCCAGCCCGAGCAGGAGACTTTCAACTCCAATTAAGCATCAAAAAGCTGGATGCTGGAGCTGTGGCTCAAGTGGTAGACTACTAGCTCTGAACAAGAAAAACTTAAGAGACAATGACTAGATCCTTAGTTCTCCTAGTTCCAGTAGCAACACAGGGAAGGAAAAAAGAATCCTAGTATGATTGAAGTCTATTCATCTGGGGACCCAAGGTGGCCAGGGAAATAGCAAAATCTATGTATCTTGGAGAAAGATTCTAGAGTATCTAAGATGATGGATGGGGAACACCTCATTCAGCTTTCTGGTGAGACAGGATCACCTGAACTTTTTGCCTAGACTGGCTTCAAAACATAAATATTAACTTTTCTGAATAGGATTACAGGCGTGAGCTACCTGTCTTTATTTTTAAGAGCATGTATTCCTGTGGGAAAGGATTAGTTTTATTCCTGATGAATCTCAAGTGTCTTGTGTGTGTTGATAGTGGGGTTTGAACTTGGGTTCTGGACACTTCCTGAGCTCTTTTGCTCAAATTTAGGCTATACCACTTTGAGCCACAACACCACTTCTAGTTTTCTTGTGGTTAATTGGAAATAAAGAGCCTCACAGACTTTGCTGCCCAGACTGGCTTTGAACCATGATCCTCATATCTTAGCCTCTTGAATAGCTAGGATTGCAGGTATGAGCCACTGTCTCCTGGCTTTCTCAAGGTTTAAGAGTTTGGACAGTTTATTGATCTGTGTTCTTTATTACTTTTTTTTTTTTTTGCCAGTCCTGGGACTTGAACTCATGGACTGAGTGCTATCCCTGAGCTTCTTTGTGCTCAAGGCTAACTCGTGCTTTATCACTTGAGTCACAGCTCTACTTCTGGCCTTTTCTGAGTAGTTTATTGCTATAGGAGTCTTAATGGACTTTGCTGCTCTGGCTGGCTTCAAACTATGATCCTCAGATCTCAGCCTCCTGAAGTAGCTAGGATTACAGGCCTGAAACATCAGTGCCTATTTTGATTGATTGATCGATCGATCGATCGGTCGGTCGGTCGGTCGTGGGGCTTGAACTCTGGGCCTGGGTGCTGTCCCTGAGCTCTTCAGCTCAAGGTGAGGGCTCTACTGCTTGAGCCACAGTGCCACTTCTAGCTTTCTAGTGGTTTATTGGAGATGAGTCTCACAGACTTTCCTGCCCTGCCTGGGCTGGTTTTGAACCGTGATCCTCAGATCTCAACCTCCTGAGTAACTAGGATTACAGGTGTGAGCCACCAGCGCCAGGCTCTGGCTTTATGTTAAAAAGGGAAGAGTAGGGCTGGAAAAGTAGCTCAGTGGTAAAATGCTTGCTTGCATACATGAAGCCCTTAGTTCGATTCCTCAGCACCACAAAAGCAGGAAAGGCTGGAAGTGGTACTGTGACTCAAGTGGTAGAGTGCTAGCCTTGAGCTCAAGAGCCGAGGGACAGCACCCAGGCCCATATCTCAGGCCTCATGACCGACCAAAAAAAGGGGGTGAGTGGGGATATACACACTACAAGGCAGTTAAGAATTAGTAGGATATGAGACTCCTTTGATAGCTGATACTAAATACTGTGTTTTGTTGTTGCTGGTTTGATTGAAGGATTTGCATGTGACCCTGATTGACAATTGGCCCAAAAGCTTCCAGCATAGTGAAGTCTCAAGGTGCACTGGTCTGGTTGCTAGAAACTAGTCCTAAGTGGTCAGGGATGGGGAACCTAGGAAAGTTTGGGAAGGGTTAAAAGGTGTGCTGTAGGTGGCACCACTGGGAAATTTGAAAGGGAAGACAAAGGGGCTGGGAATGTGGCTTAGTGGTTAGAGTACTTGCCTAGCATGCATGAAGCCCTGGGTTCCATTCTTCAGTACCACATACACAGAAAAAGCCAGAAGTGGTGCTGTGGCTCAAGTGGTAGGGCACTAGCCTTGAGTACAGAGGTTCAGGGTTCTAGCCCAGGCCCTGAGTTCAAACTGCAGGGCTGGCAAAAAGAAAAAAAGAATAGGGTACCAGTGGCTCATGCCTGTAATCCCAGCTACTCGGGAAACTGAGATCTGGAGATAGACGTTCAAATCCATCCCAGGCAAGAAAGTTTGTGAGACTCTTATCTCTAATTCAACACCAGGAAACTGGAAGTGGTGCTGTGGCTCAAAGGGTAGAGAACTAATGTTGAGCTAAAGAGCTCAGGGAGAGCCTAGGCCGAGAGTTCAAGACCCATGACTGACCCCAAAAACAGTTTCACTGAACAGAGTGCATGTATGGAGGTCATAAAGGACAGCTGAGTGCTTTTGTTGGTCTAAGAATTCATCCTAGAGGCTGGGAAGAGGTACAACTTCTGATCATTGCTCCTGCTCCTCTATATATAGTTACTGGAGCCTGTTCTGCTTCTGGGGAAAGAGCGGTTTGCTGGCGTGGACATCCGTGTCCGTGTGAAGGGCGGTGGTCATGTGGCTCAGATTTACGGTGAGTCTCAGGTTCTGGACCTGTGGGGCGGGTTAGGTGGTCCTAGGAACAGGACCCACCCTGTCTTAGCCCCCTCTAGTGCAGATACTAACCCTTTATCCTTGCGTGTCTTCACAGCTATCCGTCAGTCCATCTCCAAAGCCCTGGTGGCCTATTACCAGAAGTGTGAGTTGGGAGTCGTTCCCAGTGGGTGATGGGTAATAGGGGGAGGCTAGGGGGAGGAGTCTTGTGGAGTTATCTGTATCTTTACCTTTCTCATCTCCAGATGTGGATGAGGCTTCCAAAAAGGAGATCAAAGACATCCTCATCCAGTACGACCGCACCCTGTTGGTGGCTGATCCCCGACGTTGTGAATCCAAGAAGTTTGGAGGCCCTGGTGCCCGTGCCCGCTACCAGAAGTCCTACCGATAGGCCCATTATGGGGTCCAGATTGGGGCTCACCTTTGTAATAAAGATTGTGGGATTTTAAGGTTTCAGGGACTGTGATGTGCTTTTCTGTGGTGGTGGTGGTGGGTCTGATGGATGGAATGTAAGCAGCTGTCCCCCAGCTCATGGCCAGACTTGATCCCACCCCTCACACCCTCCCCTTTCCTGGAAATGATTTTCAGTACAGGTAGGTGTAGGGTGCAGGCAGTGGTTCTGTTCCATCCTGGAGCCTAATTTTAACTGGGCTTGGGCACTGTCCCTCAGCTCTTCAGCTCAATGTGAGTGCTCTACCGCTTGAGCTGCACAGCACCACTTCTGGTTTTCTGGTGGTGAATTGGAGTCTCATGGACTTTCCTGCCTAGGCTGGCTTTGAACCACAATCCTCAGATCTTAGCTTCCTGAGTAGCTAGGATTATAGGTGTGAGACACCAGTACCGTTTATTTTGATTTCTTGCAGGACTGGGGAATAGAACCCTGGGGTCTTATGCACATGCGACAAGCATTTTTACTATTGAGCTGCACCCCATTCTTAGTGGGTTTTCCCTCTGAGCTCTTGCTCAAACTGGCCTTGAACCCCTGGGCTCAAGGAATAATCTGCCTTAACCATAGGAGTATAGCCCATAGAGTTCCACTACCACACCCACTAACACTGCTATTTTAATAGCAGGAAGAGTGGAGGAAACCTGGAAGGTCAACAGAAATAACAAGGAAAACTACTTTGGCCTGTTACTTAAGTGGATGAGGGCTATGCCCACGTTGAGCTGTTTTGGGACCTGTGTGTGTGTGTGTGTGTGTGTGTGTGTGTGTGTGTATGTGTTTTGCTGGTCCTGGGGCTTGAACTCTGGGCTTGGGCCCTGTCTCTGAGCTCTTTGCTCAAGGTTAGTGCTCTACCACTTGAGCTACAGTTCCACTTCAGCTTTTTTTGAGTAGTTTATTGGAGATGAACCTCATGGGCTTTGCTGTCCTGGCTTAGCTTCAAATGTTGATCCTCAGATCTCAGCCTCTTGATTTGCTAGGATTACAGGTGTGAACTACAAGTGCCCAGCGATTTTTTTTTTTTTTAAGATCTCCCATGTTACTTAGTATGTCCTGGAGCTCACCCTTCTGCTTCAGCCTCCTGTATACTGGGATTATAGACAGGTGCCAGTATTAGCTGCAAGGTTAGTTGTGAGCGTTTTTTTATTTTTTTTGGTCCACTAGTTCTCTTGGTGCCATTCCGCCTTCCTCCCCTAGGGGACACCTGGTAAAAAGTTCTGGCCTCTTTAGATCAGGTTCCTGTGTGTTCTGCATAAGATTTCTCTGGGAGGTTTGTTTTCATGTCTGTAATGGTATTAGCCGGTTTACAGGTTGGATGTGTGGCTCAAAGCCCTGAGTTTTAACCCCTACCCGCCCCCCAAAGTCAATATTAACAAAACCTTTTTGGTATAAGCCAAAAAGGTATAACCCAGTGTCCTGGAGGTTGGGATAGGTTCAAAGCCAGCCTGATCCTAATAGATAATGTGTGTGGCTTAAGCCATTGGTTTCTCCCTTTTGAAGTGCAACAGTAACAAGAAGTAGTTTGCCAAGAGTACATGAGCTGGGCAGCTGGGTGTTCTAGAAAAAATAGGCTATTCATACATATTAGTGGGTCCCCAGAACTCGTCTCCTTTTGGGGAAAGTATGAGAACCCACTCTTTTTCTTTGCTCACTTAACACCTGTCTTGAACATCTGTACCAAGCTAGGTGCTGATCTGGGGCCCTCTGTGGTGGCCATTGCTAGAGGAAGGGTTCTGGGGGAGCAGCCTGGAAGCTACCTTGGGGAGCAGAGATAATGTCTACTACCAATCTTCCCAGCCAATCTCAAGCAAGGCCATGGAGGGCTACACTGCTGCAGTGTTCCTTCAGTGGCCGGCTTTCCATGCATCCGTTTGGCCCCAGACAGCCACGCCTCCACGTGGCCACGCCCCCAGCCACTTGCTGTTCACCAATGGCTGACCAGAACCTTTCCTGGGCAACAGGAGTGAATGGGACATGAGCCCATAGCACCAGGTAGTTGCTGGTCCAGCATTCTGGGATATCCTCGGATGGCTCACTTTGCTAGTCCTGAAGGCAACCTGGGTAGCAGAGTGTTAGGCAGCTCACTCAAGCTCTGAGCTGCAGGTGACTGGGTAAGGAGGGAGTGGGGACCAGGGGACCTTTGTCACCCCCTGGGGTCCTTCAGTAGATTTTTGTGCTGTGGAACCACACCATGAAGTGGGGTTAGAAGATGAAGATACAGGACAAGCCAGGATCCTATTGTTTCTCCTGGAGGGTCCAGAGACCCTCTAACTGAGGTTTCTAGCTGCCTCCCAGAAGCACAGCTGGGACACATCTGGAGAGAGGCCTCTCCCCACCTCCTTCCAGGCCATGAAGCAGACAGTCCCTTCTCTCCCCACCCCCCACCCCTTCCTCCACAAATGCCAGGAATTCCGGCTTCAAGAGGCCCACAGGCCAGGAACTTTCCTTCAGCTGGGAATGTACAGCTGGGGGTGGGTGGAAGGCGTGGGGGGAGAAGGGGAGGCCTAGACTCAGGCCTGACCTTAGGGAGGCCACAGCTCCATCTTCTGCCACTATACAAGGTTTAGGGTCTGCCTCAGTCCCCACGATGCAGCCTGGGTCTTAGTGCACAGTAGCCATGAAACACATGCCAGTAGCTATTTCTAGAATCCCAGCCTTGTGCTGGCTGGCTGCTCTACTTGAGGGAGCTTCCAAAGACTTCTTCCTCCTATACCCCTGGGGGGCAACAAAGGGCCTTGGCACTGGAGACAAGCTCTAGGATGTATCTCAATGAGCTTACAGATTGAGTGCTGCTAGCGTTCAGTTAGGCTCAGCACTTTTGCGATGAGCCAGTTGAAGTTCAGATTCCTAGGCCCTTGCTTTCCAAGTTTTCAGGGCGGGGGGAGTAGGGTGTTGCTATGGTGGGGGGGGACAGATCTGGGGAGAACTGTGATTTAAACAATGCCTTTGGTGAGTCAGATGTTCAGGCCCAGTTGGGCAGTGGCTCACACACCCGCAGCATGCCAACATCATTCCTGGAGGCAGATAATGTTGTCATTTTACAAGACAAGAAAACCCCCCAGAAGCCCACAGAGCCAAATCACCCACCAAGCAGAAAGGTTGGGGCTGAGATGTACAGCCAGGCAACCCCGGGGTGGAAGCAGCTGGCATAGAATTCCAGGGAAAGTTCCACAAGCTTCAAACACACTGCTTAAATCATGTCCTAAAGTGGGCATACCACTGGTGGGTGGGGCAGAAAGATCCTCACATAAAAGACTTTTGTCTCTGGGCTGAATTATTTTGTTAGGGGGTAGGAGTATGTTGAGGAATGATAGAAGGGCCCAAACAAGTGGGTGGGCCCAAGAATTGGAACATTTCATAAGCAGGGGGAAGGAGGGGAAGGGATAGGGATGCCAAGGGAAATCAGACTAATGTGGGGACAGACTTCCCCAAAGATCCAAACCTGGATTGCCTTAAGTTTTGTTTTGGTGCCAGTACTGGGGCTTGAACTCAAGGCCTGGGTGCTGTTCCTGAGCATTTTTTACTTAAGGCCTAATGCTCCACCACTTTGAGCCACAGTCCCACTTCCAATATTTAGGTGGTTCATTGGAGATAAAGAGTCTCACAGACTTTCCTGCCAGGCTGGCTTTGAACTGAAATCCTTAGACCTCAGCCTCCTGAGTAACTAGGATTATGGGCAAGAGCCACTGGAGCCTGGCATGTCTCAAGTGTTAATATGGACTTGTCTCTGAAATGGAGCTGTGGCTCAAGTGGTGAGTGCTAGCCTTGAGCATAAACACTCAGGGACAGCACCCAGGCTCTGAGTTCAAGGCCTCAAACCAGCACACATACTCACAAAAAGGCCAAGTGGGTGAGAGGAACAGATGGACGGTGGCAGAATACCATGAAGTGGATGGACTGCTAAGGGAACAAATCTCAAGGGGTTTCTCCTTGGGACAAGAGTAGTTGTTGCCATGGCTGACCTCAAAAGTCCAGATTGACACAAGTGATTCTCCGAGTAGGCCATCTGAGTAGCTGGGACTACAGGTATGTTTCACCATGCCCAACTTGAACAACACTGCTCAACTTGGAACCTTCCTGGATAACCATCAATGCTAACCCCCTTAAAACCACACTCCAGACTCCAGCAGCCCCAATGTTGGATAATTCTCCAAAGAGCTTGAAGTTCTCCACGCTTCCAGAACCATTGCCCTCGTTAACGTCAGCCCCTTTTCCCACTGATCACATCACCTCCCTCCACTTCCAGAACGGGGACAACTGCACATCATTTCATCATATGAATTAATTCACAAAAGAAACGTGACATCTTCTCCATCCCCTGTGCATCTATGGAGGTCAGAAGAGGAAGGACATCCCAAGGGGCCCGGAAGTCCCCGACACATTCTAGAGTTGTTTGTGGAGTTCGGAGGACCTGGATGGTATTCTGGTTGACTGTCCCGACTGTGTGAAAGCTCACAGGCGTGGAAAGCATATCAGGAGCCACCCCCTGGGCTCTGGGAAGGCCCCCAAGTTCCTGGGTAGGGGGCCAAAAGGGCAGGGTGATTCAACCTGACCTGGGCCTTGGCTGGTCGTAGCCGCCCTCCGCCTCCTACGTGGATACTGACGGTGGTTGCGTAACTCAGCCGTCTTGCTGGAGGGGGCGGAGGCTGGGGCTGGGGGGGTGGGGATGGCGCCCGGGATGTGGGAGCAGAAGAGGACCAGGAACCCCGAGAAGTTAAGGAGACCTCTCCTCCAGGTCCCTGCCGCCGAGCTAAACTCTGGCTGATATATGAGGCGGCCAAATATCGGGAAAGGGCGGTGGCATTGGGGCCCAGGAGCTGACGGGTCGGGGGTGGGGGGCTGCAGGGTGGGGTCGAGTCTGCAGGCTCTGATTTTGTCACAGGAGAGGGCAAGGGACCTCCAGGTTTGGATAAAACCATGGTGGCCTGAACCGGGGGGGACCACCGGTGGAGATGATCTAGAGAATTCTCTTGCTCAGCCAAAGACATGACGGTTGGAATAGGGCTGTCTGGGCAGTTCTGTTGATCCAACAAAGGTGTAGTGGGTTGGGGGGCTTGTGTGTCTGTGAGGCTGTGTCCCTGAAGCAGAGGGGTGGCAGCAGTAGCCCACGAGTCTGGAGGAGCTTCTTGTTTGGGCAAAGGTGGGGGATCTTGGACCCCAATGTCCTTAAGGCCTTGTGGCTGGTGTAACAATGTGGCACCTGTATCCTGACCATCTGGGAGATCCTCAGAGCCAAAAGGTGACGCATTGGCTAACATTGGACAGCTCGGGTGGCCTCCAGCGGCCAGCAGAGGTGAGGCACCTGGACAAGAAATCTCTGCAAGGTCATCTGACAAGGGCAGTAAGGTGGCTGATGGGATCTCATGGTCCACGCTGCTCCCACGTGTTGGCACATGGTGGGTGGCTGGGTCAGAAACAGAGGCTGGGCCTTGATGGTCCTGGCATTCTCTCTGCTCAGCTCCTGGGGAGCTGGCTGGGCTCTGGCTCTCTGGTAGCTCTTCTTGCTCAGCCAATGAGGTGGAAGCTGAATCGGTGACGTTAGAATAGCTTCTCTGCAGGGAAACCTGGCTTCCCAACTGGCTTTGATCGGACCAAGTTGAAACAGCTGGACACTGGACATCTGCAGGGCTGTCCTGTTCACAGGGCAAAGGTGATGGGACTGGAGGCTGGTTCCTGAAGTCTCCTTGTTCCGGCCAAAAGGGAGGTGGCTGAATGTGGCTGCCTAGATGGTCTTGCTCAGGTACAGTTGAGACACCTAGGCTCTGGCCACTCAGGTGGGTTCCCTTAGACAAAGGGGTGGCAGTTTGAAGCAGAGCAGCAGGGCCCAACGGGACAGATTCCTGGGAACAGGTCATAGGGAAGGCCAGCTCACACACTAGCACGTGTCCAAAGGCAGGCGGAGACCCTGTGTGCAAAGCAAACAAAATTAATGCCAAGTGCAGCGGCACACACCTGTAATCCCAACTACGAAAAGCATGACTCTACCTGAACAGGAACTGAAAATGAAAAGGGCTGGGGAAGGAGGGGAGCACATAGCTAGGCAAGCTTGAGACTGATTCTTCAGATGTCTGACAAGCCACCTCTGTAGACCTACCATGTAGCAGATCTCACCTGGCTCAGCCTCCTCTTGGGGCAGACAGGGGGCTGGCTGAGGTTGGGCCAGGACCCGTGGTCGGCGGCGGGGGGCATTGATGGATGCCTGCGTCTCAGCCCTCTGCATCTGCTGGATGCGTTCACTATAAAGCCGGGCCAGTTCTCGAACCCGGGACGCTGCCCGCTCTGAATGTGGGGCTCCTGCCTTGCCACTGCCTCCCCCAAGATCAGAGTCTTCCAGGATCAAGAGAGGCTCGGGGAAGCCAGGCCGGGCCAGACGACCCTGCTCCATAGCCTGCCAGGCACTCCGGATTTCCGAGCAGGAGCGGAATTCCTGTTCATCCGCAAATCCCTGAGCTTGAGTGACATCTTGGGGTTGGAAAGTTTGGGATGAAAATCTTCTCTCTTCCTCCTGCCCTGTCCTGCTTCCTGAAGAGGGATCCCCCAGTTTTCCAGGATCGTTGGCACAGATGAGTTCTGGTCCTGGGAGCCAGGAGTCATGGGGGACAGAGGAAGGGTTGGGGACATCAGAGCCACTAGTTATGGCTGGAAAGCAGGGCACTTGAGGAATGTCAGGGAGGCTGTGGACATCCGGGACCTTGGGAAGGCTGGCAATGTCTGGCATGTCAGCTGTGTTGGAACTTTCTAGTTCCTCTAAGACGTGGAGTGGAGAAGGCTCCCTTTCATCCATCTCCAGTTCTTCCTCTTCTTCCTCTTCTTCTTCTTCCTCCTCCTCCATCTCCTCTTCTGAAGACTCTCTGTCGGGCAAGGATGTGAGGGCTTTGCTGTCATCTGGCGCTTTTGGGGTATCTCCAGGGAACTTGGAAATGTCATGGGTAGCTGGCTATAGTGGACACAAGAAAGATGCCAAAAGTTATCTGGAGTCAGGAGTTGTTGGCTTAAGTGGTAGAGCACCAGTCTTTTTTATTTTTTTTGGGGGGGGGTCTGATCGTGGGGCCTGGGCGCTGTCCCTTAGCTCTTCAGCTCAAGGCTAGCACTCTACCACTGAGCCACCTTCCTAGCCCGAGCACCAGTCTTGAGTAAAAAAAGCTAACAGGCAGGGCTGGTAGAGTGCTTGCCTTGCATGCATGAGGCCCTGGGTTCAATTCCTTAGCCCCACATAAGCAGAAAAAGACGGAAGTGGCACTGTGGCTCAAATGGTAGAGCACTAGCCTTGAGCTGAAGAGCTGAGGGACAGCGCCCAGGCCCAGAGTTCAGGCCCCACGACCAACAACAACAACAAAAATGATGCCCCGCTCACCCCTGGATCCCGAAGGCCTCTCTGGCTCAGCAGTTCCAAGATTTCCTCGGTGATGGAAGTCCCTGAGGGATCCAGTGAGGGGGGCCCAGGGTCCTCTGGGTCTTCCCGGGGTCCAGAAGCTGGAACTGGTGGCTGTGGCTCTGAGGAGGGGTAAAGTTCCTCTTCACTGCCATCATGCTGTGAAAAGGGGAGATGGTGAGAGCCAGAAGGGTCTTTTTCTCTCTTCTCTGTCCTTCTTTCCTTCCTTCTTCCCTCCCTCCCTCCCTCAAGTACTGGGACTTGGAACTCAGGGCCTGGGCACTGTCCTTGAACTTTTTTTTTTTTTGGTTGGTCATGGGGCTTGAGCTCTGGGCTTGGGCGCTGTCCCTGCGCTCTTCAGCTCAAGGCAAGTGCTCTACCACTTGAGCCACAACACCACTTACAGTTTTCTAGTGGTTTATTGGAGATAAGAGTCTCACAAACTTTCCTTCCCAGGCTGGCTTTGAACCAAGATCCTCAGATCTCAGCCTCTTGAGTAGCTAGGATTACAGGCAAGAGCCACCAGCACACAGCTAGAGCTTTTTTCTTTTTCTTGCTGGTCCTCTGGGCCTGGTAACTGTCCTGAGCCTCTTTTGCTCAAGGCTAGCATTCTACCACTAGCTTATTTTTTGTTTATGTGTACTGAGGTATCAAAACCAGGGCTTCATGCATGCTAGGCAAGTACTCTACCACAAAGCCACATTTCTGGCCCCCTGGCTCTAGCTTTTTTTTTTTTTTTTTTTTGGGTCCGGTCGTGGGGCCTGAACTCTGGGCCTGGGCGCTGTCCCTCAGCTCTTCAGCTCAAGGCTAGCGCTCTACCACTTGAGCCACAGCGTCACTTCCGGCTTTTTTCTTTTTGCTTATGTAGTGCTGAGGAATCGAACCCAGGGCCTCAGGCATGCAAGGCAAGCACTCTACCACTGAGCCACCTTCCCAGCCCTAGAGCTTTTTTATAATAAGCGTTTTACTAACTTTTGTCCAGGGGACCTGAAACCATGATCCTCCTATCACTGAGTACCTGAGATTACAGGCATATGTCATGGAACTCAGCTTAGACCCCTTTCTTTTGTGGACTCCCAACAGCCTGGACCCTAAGTTCCTTTCTCCATCAGGAGTCTGAGGTCCCCAAAACTTTGTCTTGGGATATTTCTTACCTTGAATCTAGGCTTAGCTGGGATGGAGAGAGGAAGAAAAGAAAAGATTTAATGAGCTGTAAGAATAAGATTTATTCCTTGTGTGTGTGGGGGGTGGTGAGGAGGCCCTTCCCCTAATCCCACCTCACCCATTCATTGCAGGCATTCCCCTGGGGGAAGAGACAGACAGACAGACAGATGGACAGACATGGACCCATCACTGACCGTCCTGTGGGAACGTGACGTAAGGGTCTTTCAGCGGTTCTAGGGAGGAGAACAGCAGTGTAAGGAGCCAGGTCTCACTAGAACCCCTGGGGTAGCTCTAGGAGTTTCCCCTGGGGTTACTTACCAGATTGCCTATAGCCACGGCGACTGGCAGAGAGCCCAGGAGATGGAGCTGGAAGAATCAGGCAGAATCCAGCATGAAGCAGGTACCAGGCTCCCAGGGTAAGCAGGAACAATGAATACCCAGGCTCCATCTTTTTTTTTTTACCTGTGTTCCTTCGGCCAGGGGTGAAAATTCTAGCATCTCGAGGCCGGGGAGACCCAAGGGGAGGTGTAGGGGGCTCAAACACAGGCTTGCTCTTTGGAGCACCTGTAGGGAAGAGTTTGGGGGAGCTAGCTTATGCAGGTTTCTTTACCTACACTTGCCCGTGCCCCCAGCCCCAGGCCCCAACTCACAGTGAAGGCTGTTTTCCAAAAGAACTTGCTTTGCCTGAAAGACACCAGGATGTGCAGTTGGGGATGGGGTGGTGAGGGGCTTGTGTTCAAGATGGTTGACTGGGAATCCTTAGCACAGTGCTAGTTGGTAAATTTAATCATCTTTCCACATGAGAATATTAAGGCCAAGAGAAGGGAAATGAAAGGACTGGAAATGTGGCTCAAGGGTTGGAGAACCTGCCTCCTATGAGTGAAGTCCTGGGTTCGAGTCCAAGAGCCCACAACAGAGACTTGGCAGAGCTGGAATTTAAACCTAGGATGTGCCTGGAGCAGGTGGCTCATGAGTATCATCCTAGATTAAGGTCCAAAGCCACTCTAGGCAAGCAAGCTGTGAGATTTTTTTTTTTTTTTGGGGGGTCCGGTCGTAGGGCCTGAACTCTGGGTCTGGGCGCTGTCCCTCAGCTCTTCAGCTCAAGGCTAGCACTCTACCACTTGAGCCACAGCGCCACTTCTGGCTTTTTTCTTATGTGGTGCTGAGGAATCAAACCCAGGGCCTCGAGCATGCAAGGCAAGTGCTCTACCACTGAGCCACCTTCTCAGCCCCAAGCTGTGAGATTTTTATCTGGAAGTGGTGGTGTGCCTCAAGTAGCAGAGATCAGTCTTGAGCAAAAACGCTCAAGGAAGACAGTGCCCAGGTCTTAAGTTCAAGCCCCAGGACTGGCACAAAAGCAGCGTAATTTATTTTATTTTGGCGCCAGTTTGGGGGCTTGAACTCAGGGTCTGGGCTCTGTCTCAGAGCTTCTTTTTGCTTAAGGCTAGCACTCTACCAAGTGGGCCACAAGAGCAATACTTCTGTTTTTTTTTTTGTTTTGTTTTTGTTTGTTTTGTTTTTGTTGGTCCTGCGGCTTGAACTCTGGGGCTGGGCTCAGTCCCTCAGCTCTTCAGCTCAAGGAGAGCACGCTATCACCTGAGCCATAGCGCCACTTCCAGTTTTCTGGTGGTTTATTGGAGTTGAGTCTCACAGACTTTTCCTTTCCAGGCTGGCTTTGAACTGCAATCCTCAGATCTCAGCCTCCTGAGTAGCTAGGATTTATAGGCGTGAGAGCCACCAGTGCCTGGCACTTCTGGCTTTTTCTGAGTCACTTTTATTGGAGATAAGACAAGTCTCATGGACTTTCCTGACTGGACTGGCTTTGAACCCTGATCCTAAGATCTCCTGAATAGCTAGGATTACAGGCGTTAGCCACTAAGCCTGGCTAGAAGACCCTCTGTACTTGAGTGCCCCCGCTATGGCACGAGATGTACCTTGGCAGGGATGGAGGCGGGGTGGTTCTCAAAGAAGAGGCGCTGGAGGCAGTGAATCCAGAGGCGCTTCTCTTCTTGGTTCTTGGCCTAGAGATGCAGTTAAGGAGCTAGGAGCCAGGTCTGGGGTGAGGGCGGGGCCCCAGCCAGCCCCGCCCACCCCACGCTCACCTGAAGCAGATGCCTGTGTTTGGGAATGGTCAGATCGGACACCTTGAACCCCAGAGGGTCTCGAGGACTCTCGCTCACACTCAGGTTACAGCACTGCGAGGGGAGAAAGACAAGCTGACAGCTCTCTAGACTCCTTCTTTCTCTTCCCCCACGGAGACCTCTCTTGGGGATAAATCCAGGTTGTTCCCAGAAGCTCTCGGCTCACAGCTGATAGCTCCTGTTGCCCGCTGATCTCGCTTTATTAGTTGGATGGTGATTATTTTTCCAGAAATGGAACCCAGATCCTTGCTTACATGTGAGGCAAGTGTTCCAACCCTGGGCTACATTCCCAAACCCTGGCCTGGCCTCCAGCACTTTTCTGTTTCTGTCAGTCATGGAGCTTGTACTCAGGGCCTGGGTGCTGTCCCTAAGTTCTTCTGCTCAAGGTTAGTGCTTTACCACTTTGAGCCACAGCTCCACTTCCAGTTTTCTGGTGGTTAATGAGATTTTCCTGCCTGGGCTGGCTAGGAACTTTGATCCTCAGATCTCAGCCTCCTGAGTAGCTAGAATAAGAGGTAGAGGATAGACTACCATGGGTGACTATTTTTCTTTTTTTGGCCAGTCCTGGGGCTTGAACTCAGGGTCTGAGCACTGTGCCTGAGCTTCTTTTTGCTCAAGGCTAGCACTCTACCACTTAAGCCACAGCACCATTTCTAGCATTTTCTATTGATGTGGCACCGAGGAATGGAACCCAGGGCTTCGTGCATGCTAGGCACGCACTCTACCACTGAGCCACCTTCCCAGCCCCCTCTGTTTTTGAACACTGAACTTGAACTATGATCCTCCCTTCTCTGCCTAAGTAACTGGAATGGCAGATGTGAGGCACTGCACCTGGCTTTGCTTCCCATTGTGGCCCCTGCTCCTCCATCCCCAGACTTACAAAGATATGACCCTTGTAGGCATATTCTGGTCCCCGACGTTTGGCGATGAGCAGCATCCTTGAGAACAAGAAGAGCAGTCTCTCCCCTCCTCTCAGTCGGGGGCCGCCCCCTCGGAAGGCTCCCTCCAACACCAGCTCCCCAAAGGCGCTGAGCTCTGGGCCAGTCCAGCCCCCCAGCCGCCGCTGCACTTCCTGCTGGGACCCACGCCCAGGCCCAGAGCCAGGCCCAAGCACGGACAGGCCAAGATGGGGAGGTTAGTGACAGGGATCTGCTCGTCCCAGTCCCATCCCCCCCCCTCCAAGGCTGTACCCCCTTCTCTCAGTCAGCCAGCCTGGCCACCCCCAGGTCCACCTGGAGGCGAGCTGCATGCTCCTGTTTCCGCTTCATGTCATTGATGTACCATGCCACGGCGGTCATAGACACGATGGCTTCTTCCACCATCTCCCGGCTGCCAGTGCCCGGGCCCTCAGCCCAGTGCTTACCTAGTTCCTGCCAGGCATCCGCCAGGCACACAGGATGAGGAAGAAGAAGAGAGACAGACAGAGACAGGTAAAGGGAGAAGCTAAATCAGATGCCAGTGTCCCATGCCTGTCACCCTAGCTACTTGGGAGGCTAAGATCTGAGGATCACCACTTGAGGCCAGCTGGAGTAGGAACCTCTTAGCCAGGTGCTGGTGGCTCCACCTGTCATCCTAGCTACTCAGGAGGCTGAGATCTGAGGATCGAGGTTCAAAGCCAGGGCAGGGAAGTCCATCAGACTCTTTCCTCCAATTAACCACTAGAAATCCCAAAGTATAGCTGTGGCTCAAGTGGTAGAGCACAAAAGCTCAGTGACAGCACCCAGGCCCTGAGTTCAAACCCCATGACTGACCAAAAAACAGCAAAAAAAAAAAAAAAAAAAACCCTCTTTTCTCCCATGAACCACCAAAATACTGGAAGTGGAGGTGTGACTCCAGTGGTAGAACACCAGCCTCCCGTGGATAAAAACCAAGTGAGAGCCAGGTGCCAGTGGCTCACACCTGTCATCCTAGCTACTCAGGAGGCTGAGATCTGAGGATCACAGTTCAAAGCCAGCCCGGGCAGGAAAGGCCATGAGACTCTTATCTCCAATGAACCACCAGAAAACTGGAAGTGGCGCTGTGGCTCAAGTGGTAGAGCACTCGCCTTGAGCTGAAGAGCTCAGGGACAGCGCCCAGGCTCAGAGTTCAAGCCCTACAACCGACAAAAACAAAAGATATAAAAAGCAAGAAAAAACTATAAGGGGCTAGGGTCTGTGCACCCAAAGGTGGGGATGGATGGGACCTTCCCGGATCCCTGCCCAGTGCCCGTCTCCGGGGACCACAGCTGACCTGCAGCAGGAGATGGTACTTGAGGATGCGCTGGACGGGTTTCAGGAGGAAACTCTGTAGGGGCAGCGAGTGGCGCAGCTGGGCCTGGCGCT
Organism: Dipodomys spectabilis; assembly: GCF_019054845.1. Lineage (NCBI taxonomy): Eukaryota > Metazoa > Chordata > Mammalia > Rodentia > Heteromyidae > Dipodomys > Dipodomys spectabilis. The sequence goes on along the minus strand of NW_024871099.1, from coordinate 6,310,952 downwards.
CTCGCAGCCACATGGCAGCTGGCGGAGACACAGACAGCTCCCGGAGCAGGGCCAGGGAGCTGCGGGCACAGCACCCATCAGCAGGGCCTGGCAGCTTCCAGGAGGCAGGGCTGGGAGGGGGTGGTCAGCGAGCGGCCAGGATCGGGGTTGGCAGCGAGGGTCTGGCAGGGCTCAGGGCTCAGTGTGTGACTGGGTGGGTCAGAGGGGAGGCCCCTGAGTCCTGGGCACTGGCTTGGTGCCCATCAGGGACTCCTTGTCCACCCCTCACCTTGGGTAGTTCATGCAGTACAAGGTGTAGATGTCAAAATCCTCACTCTGTTGGGGAGGGGGTCAGGGAGACAGGGGAGGAGTCAGGGAGACACCAGACCAAGTCTGAGTTTCCCATTGCCCTCTGTAGTCCAGGCCCCATCCTGAGAGGTCATCTACTCGGTCCCCCCTCCCCCCCCCCAGCCATTCCCCGGCCCACACTCACCCTCTGCACAAAGCACTCGGCGATGCCCCCTGCACTGCTGCTGCCTTCCAAGTCCTCCAGGAGCTCGCTGTGGGGGAGGGGAAGGGTGAGGACTGCCCCCCCCCCCCAATCATCTCCTCCATCTCCAACCAGGGAGGACACCAAAGAGCACTGTGGGTAATAGTGATGGCCACTAGCTTCTCACAGGAGGAAGGCTGATCCAGAGAAAGGGGCTAGAATGTTACTGAAGGCTTTGTCTCCTAGCTGGCATGAGTTTGGAGGGAGGAGGGGAGTTTCATGGCCTGGAGGAGGGGAGTATTCTGATCTCCCCACAACCTATACTATAGTTTTTCTTTTTTTGGTGCTGGTCCTGGGGCTTGAACCCAGAGCTTGGGAGCTGTCAGTGTTTAAGCTTTTGTGCTTAAGGCTGACGCTCTACCACTTGAGCCACAGATACAACTTCCAACTTTTTGGTGGCTCATTGGGGAATAAGAGTCTCACAGACTTTCCTGCCCAGGCTGGCTTTGAACCTTGATCTTCAGACTCTTGAGTAGCTAGAATGACAGGTGTGAGCCCCTGGCAGCTGGTTTATAAGTCTTTTACTCATTGATTACTAACTCAGGGACCGAAGCCAGGGCCCCCTGGATGCTAGGTTAGTGCTCTACCACACGTGCCACACTCAAGTTTTGGTTTTCCTGCCCCCCTCCCCCCCCAGTCTTGAGGCTTAAACCCAGGGTCTGGGCACTGTCCCTGAGCTTCTTTTGCTCAAGGTTAGCACTCTACCACCTGAGCCACAGCACCACTTCCAGCTTTTTCTGTGTATGTGGTACTGAGGAATGGAACCTAGGGCTTCATGCATGCTAGACAAGCACTCTACCACCAATCCACAATCCCAGCCCCTCAAGTTCTTATTTTTAAGTTCTAGTCATTAGGACAAAGCCCCTCCCCCCCTCTTTTCTTTTTTTTTTTTGCCCAGGCTGGCTTCAAACTATTGTTCCTCCTGCCTCTACTTCTTGAGTGGCTGGGATTATAGGTGTGAGTCACTGATCACCATTCTCAGCTCTGAAGCTACAATGACCTTAACAGCCTGTGGCAACCCTAAAACTGAGTCAAGGCACTGGGAGGCAGGATCCTCAGCATCATTCAGCCCTCCATGTCTGCATGGTTTCCTAGGTAACTGGGAAAGTTCACTGACCATACCAATGCTCCATGGATCATGGCCTTGAGGCTCCAGGGGACTCTCGGATTCAGCCCTGAGGCCAGATCTAATACTAAGACTCCCCCCATGTTGACCCTTGGTTCTTGTCCCAGTGTGGGGAGGACCTCATCTCAATGCTGTAAGCACTCACCCCAACTCTGGGTCCTATCTCCCCAGCATGATCCTGGTCTGGTGTCACTTACACCAACCAAGACAGGGGATCCCCCAACCTCCCCCCTCCCACCCCTGACCTGTTGAACTCGTAGATATCCTCGATATTGGCGAACAGTGTGCCCACTTGTTCCACACTCAGCCCCAGGACCCCACCGCCATCCAGCAGGGGCCCGAGGTAATCCTGTGGGGCAAATCACGTGTGTTAATGATTAGGGTTCGGGGTCTGGCCTAAAGCTTCCCACTGCCCCCCACTTCCCAGGATGCTGGCACCTCACCTCCACGATGCTGCGGAGGTCCCTGACATAGGCGCGCTCCGTCTCCACGATCTCACGGGCCACACGCTCCAATCTCGAGGGTTTTGCTGACCCTGGGGTCCCCATGGGCGACAGGTGCAGGCGGATGGGGGGCCCTGGCAGGGGCTCTGGCTTGGAGGATGGGCAGACTGGGGTAGGCCCCGGGGCTGGGTCTCCCTCAGAGCCCACTGTGCTGAGAGAGGTGGAGCTCCCAGAACCTCGGGGAGAGGCCATGGCCGGGGCTGCAGAAATGGGGAGGAGATCAGGGTTTCTCCTTCAAATGCCCCCACCCTCATCCAGACAGCATTTCCTGGTGGTCCCTCCTCCTCCCTTCCCTCCCACTACCTTGTCTTTCTTTCTTACTTTTTGTCAATTGTAGGGCTTGAACTCAGGGCCTGGGTGCTGTTCCTGGGCCTCTCTGTGCTCAAGACTAGCACTCTATCACTTGAGCCACAGCACCACTTCTGATTTTTGAGTAGTTAATTGGAGATCAGTGTCATGGGAACTTTTCCGCCCAGGCTGGCTCAAACCACAAGTCTCAGATCTCAGCCTCCAAAGTAGCTAGGATTTCAAGCGCCTGGCTTGCCCTATCTTTCATTCAGTCTTATCAAACTATTCAGAAGATCTGAGGATCCTGGTTCAAAGCCAGACCAGGCAAACAAATCTGAGGTACACTTAACTCCAAGTAACCAATAAGAAGCTAGAAGTAGGCCAGATGCCAGGAGCTCACACCTGTAATCCTACTCAGATATGAAGATGGTGGTTTGAAGCCAGCCCTGGCCGGAACAGTCCATGAAACTCTCTATCTCCAATTAACTACCAAAAAAGTCGAAAGCAGAGCTATGGTTCAAGTGGTAGAGTGCTAACCTTGAGCAAAAAAAGCTCAGAGACAGCACCAGGACCTGAGTTCAAGCCCCAGGATTGGTAATAAACAAAGTACAAGTGGAATCATAGTTCAAGTGGTAGAGCTCCAGCATTCTGAGTGAAAAAGTCAAGAGTCAGAGACCCTGCCAGGTGCCCATGGCTCACATCTGTAATCCTAGCTACTCAGGAGGTTCAGATCTGAGGATCACAGTTCAAAGCCAGCCCAGTCAGGAAAGTTTGTGGAACACTTATATTCCTCTAATCAGCAAAAAAGCCAGAAGTCGAGCTGTGGCTCAAGTGGTAGAGTGCTAGCCTTGAACAAAAGAAGCTCAGGGGACAGTGCCCAGGCCCTGGGTTTAAGCCCCAGGACCAGCAAGAAAAAAAAAATAAGTTTGAGGGGCTGGGAAGGTGACTCAGTGGTAGAGCGCTTGCCTTGCATGCATGAGGCCCTGGGTTCGATTCCTCAGCACCACGTAAGCAGAAAAAGCCAGAAGTGGTGCTGTGGCTCAAGTGGTAGAGCACTAGCGTTGAGCTAAAGAGCTGAGGGACAGCACCCAGGTCCAGAGTTCAGGCCCCACGACCAATTTCCCCCCCCCCCAAAAAAAAGTTTGAGACCCTAAGCTCAAGCTCCAGTACTCGCACAACAGTAAATGATTTAGTTCCTTCAACTACCCATGTGTTCTCTCTGTTCTCCATTCCTGTAATTCACCTCCGAGTATCAACCAGATAGATCTTTCTGAATCTGTCCATCTGACCTGTCAACATAAAGGGCTAAACTCCTCTTCATGCCTTCAGGTTAAAGTCCAAACACCTTCGCTTTATGCACTGTGACCAGAACAGACTTCCTTCAGGCTAGATCTTTTCCCATGACCACACCACATGTCAACTTGTAATTATTTAAGGCAGCTACTCTGGGCCTTTGCACATACCATTCGCCCTGCGCACAGAATACTTCCTTGTTTTCTGCCAAATTCCTTTCTCCTAAGGTTTTATGGCTGTTTAGTTGTACTCGCCTCCAGAAGCTCCCAAGACTGGACTCCCACAGCCTGTAAGCAGTGGGGGGGAAGGGGTCTCCCCTCTCTCAGTTCAGGACTCCCTCCTTCTGGAGGCCAAGAGTAGAAATAAGCATTGGGCCAGGTAGGGTAGAGCGAGACATTCTGTCTTTTCTGTGTGTGTTTGTGCTGGTAGGCCTTGAACTCAGAACCTGGGCACTGTCCCTGAGCTCATTCCCTCCAGGCTGCTGTCCTACCACTTGAACCACAGCACCACTTCCGGCTTCTCTACTGGTTAATGAGTGAAAACAGTCTCAAGGGCTTTCCTGCCATGACTGGCCTTCACCCAGGATCCTCCGATCGCAGCCTCCAGAATAGCTAGGATTACAAGTGTGAGCCACCAAGCGCCTGGGCTCCTCAGCCTTACCTTGACTGCACTTTTACCACCACAAGGGCTCGGTGTGGCCCTCCTCTCCCCCCTCCCAATGTGAGATACTCACCTGTGTGAGTGTGGCACACAGCTGGGCAGTCACTCTGGAGGCCGGGGCTGGGTTTAGCCAGGCTCAGCCCCCGAGCCCCCTCAGGCATGGCTGAGGGGCACAGCAGCGACCTGAGGAAAACACCACCATCACCCCCTTTTTTTTTGGGTAGAAGAACCCTTCCCCCCAAGGGGGCCAACCCAAACTCACCAAGATGCAGGGTTACTTAATAGGAAGTTGGTTTAAATCCACTGAGAGAGGGGTGAAGGGAAGGAGGGAGGGAGGAAGAGAGAGAGATAGAGGGGGGGGTAGAGAAAAGAGAGCGACCCCTGGGAATAAGTTAGGAGGGAAACCCACGCCAAAGGACTAGGAAAAAACCTACGGAAAATGACGGGAAGATTAAGACAAAGGGGCTTGAAGACAAGCCAGAGTCCCAGCAGCGAGAAGTCCCCGTGGGGGGGGGGGTGAGGGAGGGCCTGGGGTGGGGGTGGGTATCAGCGATCCTGGGAACGTTCGGGCTCCGGCTGGGAGCGCAGGCCCAGGGGCAGAGCTGGGAAAAGCCGTGGGCGGGAGGCCGCGGGGTCCCCGGGGAAGGCGGAGGCTGGGTGGGGGTGGGGGGACCGGATGCCGGGGTCCTGCGCGCGGCTCCCTCCTCCCCCCTCCCTCCCCGTCCGGCGGCGCTGCCGGGGCGCTGGCCCCGAGCTCTCTACCTCCCCCCCAGCTCCCCCCTTCCTCGGATCCCACCCCACCCGCGGTCCCGCCGGCGCCTCCGCTCGCCCCCCGCCGGCACGCCCCCTCATTGTTCAGCGGCGGCGGCGCCGCCCCCTCCCCCGGCCCCGGGGCCCCGCGCTGCCAGCTCCGGAACGGGGGAGCCCGGGCTGCGAGCCGCCCTCTCCCCCCCCCCCCACGCGGTACCCCCGACTCGCGGTGGTGATGGTGGTGGGGGGGCTGGTGGTGAACTTGTGGTTCTCCAGAATCTGAGGATCCTCTCGGCCGAGTTTCTTGATGTTCTCAGGAAGGGATGCTGCGAATTTCGACTGTGGTTTCAGATGTTGGGGGGGGGAAGAGGGGGAGGGGGGCGGGTCGCTGGGGACCCAAATTCTTGAAGGAAAGGGGGGGGGCTCGGATTCCTGAGAGTTCCCCCCTAAGACTTAAAGAGGAGGCCGAGAGCAAGCAGAAACCATCCTAAAACGCGGAGCGCCAGGATCGCAAAGTTCTGGGTCTTCTGGAAGTGATGGGAGGAGCCACACCCCAAAACAGATTGACTGGGGCGCTACAGGTCCAGATCGATCCCAAGTTATTCTCAACTCGCCCGTCACCCCCCCCCCCCCCGCCGAGGGTGGGGAGGGAGAAGTTCAGTTTTGGGGGGCTCGGATTCGGGCAAGTCCTGGATGCTGAGGTCTTCAAGCTCGGGTGCAGGCTGGACGGGCGGTCGGCCTCCAGGGGTCCCCAATCTTCCAGGAGGGGGCGCTGGGCATCCGAGGTCCTCAAAGTGGGGTGCGGGGTGCCTGGACTTGGAGGTCTCTCTCTCAAGCCGTCCTGAGGCGATTCCGGATCCCCAGGTCCGAGACTCTGGCCCTGGGATGATGGGTCGCACCCGGGATCCGTAGTGGGGATCGCGCCACAGCCACGGCCGGGAGAATTAGGTGCCCGAGGTGGGATAGGGGGGCGGTCACCCAAAGCTTCCCAACCCTCCACCCCCCCCTCCCACCTACCCGGCCGCCCCGGCTCACATCCTGTTCCCGCCCGCGAGGGGGAGGGGCCGCCTTCCGGCCGGCCCGCCAACAAAGGGTTAAGGCGCCGCGCGCCTCCTTGGTTCATGTATATTCATGAGATCGATGGGCGGGGTCTCCAGCAGGCCGCAGCCCACATTCCAAGCGCGGCGGCGACTTTTCTCCCTTTTACAGCTAAGAACTGGCGAGGCGTGAGAATCCGGAACTGGTCGTGCTCTTTCTCCGATTGGTCACAAGAAACGTTTCTATTTACATATGCAACACAGGGCGGAACTGTCTAGAGAGGTCACGTGGCCTCCCGCAAGTGAAGGACGCCGTGGCGGAGGGGTGCGGCCGGAGCTCCAGTGGCGCAATCGGTTAGCGCGCGGTACTTATAAGACAGTGCTAGGCGGAGCCATGCCGAGGTTGTGAGTTCGATCCTCACCTGGAGCACTTTTTGATTTTTACCTCCTTGGGACACGGTTTTCTCTTTTCTGTTACGTTGTTGTTTCTGCTCTTGTGATTTTTTTTTTTTTTGCTTTAGCGACAGAGTTTTTGCTACGTAGCCGAAGCTGTCCACGAATTTGCCAGTCTTCCTAGTATCTAGATTTATTTCTAGGTATACACTACCACACTAGGTTTTTATTCTTTTAACCTGGAGTCTTCTTTTTTTTTTTTTAAGCTTTCTCATTCGTGTTAACTTTTTCACGTCGTAAATCAACCAAAATGCACCACTCAGAGGAAAGGGACGTTTTCATTTACATTTTGTTTTGTAGTGTGGAATGGTGCCGTTACATGTCGGCCACCAGGGGGCAACATCGCCTCTCGACATGTGCTGGCCGTGGAATTGAACGTGCAAATCTCAGTAGATGACAGCAGGGAGTTTCTGCCTTTATCCAACTCTGTCTTCTCTTACCCCTCTATGGAGGTAGATTGCTATAAAGGTAAGCATTAAACACATTTTATATTTTAGCTGGTGTTAGGAAAATGGAGGAGAAAGGAAGGAAACAGGCTGGACTCGATCTTCCAAGGGCCAGGACTGTTTATTGATAGAGCAGCGAGGGACACAGCTTTCCCACAGCTAAGAGACTGTGTAGAGCTGACCCAGGAGCTGGGTTTGACGAGGTCTGAGCAAGGAGGCAGAGGTTAATGAAAAAGCCACTAGGTCAAGGGAGGTGGGGGCTTTTCGGTTGGGCCCACAATGGGATGGTTACAGCCTGGCTTAGATAGATTGTCCTGCAGGAGTCAGGCAGTCTGCACTTACCTTTGGTGGGTTGCTTGGTATCTGTATGCACCTGGGAAAATAGGATGGGAGTCAATCCTTCAGGTGGTAAATGTCACAAATAAACTCTAAGATGGTGAGGATGGGAAACTGGAGGTGGTGTGGCCATTTGAGCAGAGATTATAATGAGGAGCTTGGGGTGGGTTGGCGTTTTCAGGCAGAAGAGCTACTCAGTGCAAAGGCCTGGTGGCAGCGGTAGAAAAGCTAGGCCAACGTGATTAGAGCAGAGAGAACAGGGGGAGGGGAGGAGATGGGAACTTGGCTGTGTTCAGTGGTTAGGACTTTGGACTTTGATTTTTGTAATCTGATTCTGGTATCCTAAGAGGCTTCCTTAGGTTTGGGGGCTGGGAGGTGGGGGTGGGGCTACAGAGGGCCAAAAAGGAGATTAGGGAAGGAAGCAGAACTAGGAAGGATCAACTGGGAAGTTCTGAGGAGGATGGGGCTATGGCCTTGGCTTGGGCCTGAAGGGTAGACTGTAGATCTATTTGTTCTTCTGGATCTATTTTGAAGTTGGATCAAACCAAGTTGCTGTGACCCTGGAGTACGGGTTTGAGAGGTACGGGTGTTTGGGGTTTTGTTTTTTGTTTGTGTTTTTGGTTTTTGTTTGTCAGTCCTGGGCTGGAACTCAGTGCCTGAGTGCTGTCCCTGAGCCTCTTTGTGCTCAAGGCTAGGTGCTCTACCATTTGAGCCACAGCACCACCTGCGGCCTTTTCTGACTAGTTCATTGGAGATAAGAGTCTCACCACTTTTTTGCTCGGGGTTGGCTTTGAACCCTGATTCTCCGATCGAAGCTTCCAGAGTAGATAGGATGACAGGCAGCTGTGCCCAGCTTTGTGTGTGTGTGTGTGTGTGTGTGTGTGTGTGTGTGTGTGTGTGCTAGGAATCCAGCCCAGAACCTAGCACATGCTAAACGAAGTTGTCATATCACTGAGCTCCATTGCAGCCAGGGGTTTGTTTCTAGAAGGAGCCAGGAGATCTGTTTAAAGACAGGCCCAGCGCTGAGAGGTGGTGGGCGCCCAGCCAAGTGTAGTCCCTGAACTCAGGAGAAAGGACACCTAGGGAAACACTAAAAATAAAATAAACTACCTGGGCACCAGGCCTTTGGGTCTCTGGGTTTCTGTTTCTCTGTCTCCTAAACCCTCTCCCAAAAGGGAAGCCAGCCATTTCCTGGAAGAGGAGACCAAAGGTCAGAGTGGGCCAGGGGAATGGGGAGACTGCGAAGAGGCCCCAGGAGAGGGGAGGGGAGGAGCTGCAGGGGAAGAGGGTACCTCAGAGGGTGAGCTGGGGAGGGGGGGAGAGAGAAAGAGGGGTGAGGAGGGGGGGAGGATGGCAGGCAAAGGGGAGAGGAGAGCAGGGGGGGAAGGGGAAGAATTGGGGGGACCAGGGGGTGAGGAAGAGGAAGTGAGCGGGGAGGGAGGCAGGGAGGAGGGGGGCCAGGGGGAGGAGAAGATAGCCAGGGGCGGGGCGCGCGCCCTGACGTGATGCGGGGCGGCTTCCGGGCGCACCCGCCTCTGGCCGGGGATGACTCCCGACGCCTCTTGCCTTGTACGGTCGGGCGACGCGGCTCCCCGCGCCCCGCCCGGCCCCCCCTCCACCCGCCCCCCACCCCGAGCCCTGATCCCGGGGGAAATGGGGTCCGAGACCCAGACACCCCCCCCTCCTCCCCCCGGATCCCATCAGATTCGGGGAAGTGGCCTGAGAATCCAGAGAGCCCAGATTTCCGCAACTAGGAACTTTTATTTAAAGCTCCCCGGCTAACTTTTCCCAAAAGTTTGACACCTCCAGACTTTTTTGTAAAGTCGAGACTGTAGGCGATAGGATCCCGCCCCCCGCCCCAAGATGTCAGTTTGGGGGTGACCCCTCCTCCGCGCCGGCCGCCCCCGCCCGCCGGGACAGGCGATCCAGCACATTCTGTACCCTCCGCCCCGCTCCCCCCCCCCCCCCCCCGCCTCCCCGGGCCCCGTGGGGACGGAAATGTGCCGGCCGCGGCCCCCCGTCCCCGCCCCAAGCAGCCCCGGAACTGGCTCTCCAGGTTCCATCCTGGGTGATCTCACCTGGCCCCGCCCCCTCAGGTGAATCGACGGGCTGGTGACGTCACTTCCTGCCAGGTAAGTGCGGCTGGGCGATTCAGCGCTGGATAAGATTTGGAGGTCAGGCCTTAAAAAACAAAAACCACCCCAACTGTCACTCCACCCTTCCCGCTGAAAGCCAAAAAAAAAAAAAAGCCAGCTTCCACTTTTATTCCTTTTATTTAAAAATTCCAAAACACACACACACAAAAATAGACTTTCAAAGTAACAATATATATATATATTACTTTATATATTATAGCACTGTCACAATAATATCATTGTTTCCAATATTAGAAAAAGAGTACAAGGGAATTGGACGACCCAATATATATAAATACTATAAAATCTTATTAGAATAAATAAGAGTCGTCATAAATAAAAAACAAAAAGGAGGGGGAGCCCACTAGTTAGTATGGGAGGAATAATTTGGCAATGGCTTTGGCTAGGCGCTTGAGGGACATTTTGAGCACCAGGACTGTCCCCAGGGGACACCTTGGGGAAGAATGGGAGAGGGGTGGTGAGGGCCAGCTTCACAGCACATAAAATCCCAAGAGACCAGAGTTGGGGTGGGAGGGGAGGAGGGCTCACTGCCTCCTTCAAATCTGCTACATCTTTAGTTACCCCAGAAAACACTGTTGTCCTTAACAGCAGAAAACACTGTGCTTGGGCACTGGGGACCTGCCCCAGAGGTGGCATCATTAGGGGGTGCAGGTTAATGCATTTTTGGAATGTGGATGGAGGTCCTCTCGATTTGAGGTGTTCCCCCACTTTCCCCGCCCCCTCCCCAGGTCCCCACAAGTGTCTTCCTCCTTGATTTCCAGCTCAATTAACTAGAAGGCACTTGTCACTCTGAAACAGAGATGCGATTGAAGATTGGGAGTCTCCTGGGGGCTGTTGGAGGCTGGGGTGGCCCAAAGACCCCAGCCTCAAAGACAGGAGAGTCGGATCCCCCCAGGCTGCTCCCACTGCTGGCATACTCATCTGGGTCAGACCCCAGGGAGTGTGCAGAGGGGCTCCGGGCCAGGCCCCCCACGGGCCCCCAGATACTGCCAGAAGTGGTCCTTCGGCAAGAGGGGCAGCAGGAAGGGGCGGGGTCCTTTCGAGTTACAGGGGTCCCCGGAGCAGCAGAGAAGGCAGAGGGTGAAAGTGGCAGCTCCCCGGGGGGAGGTGGGGAGCTGGAGGGCGAGAAGGAACAGGAGGACAAGGAAGGGTCCACCAGGCCAGGGGGTGGCGAGCCTCGGCGGCCCATGGGCAGGCCGGAGTAGCTGAGGCTCTGGCGTAGCATGTGCGGCTGGCCTGGGGCGGCCAGGTCCTCCTCGGGATGGTGGATGAAGTGACATCGGGAGCCGTAAGGACAGCGGCCCTGGAAGTAGAACTTGTGGCACAGTTCTGTCTTGTACTTGGGGTGGCGATTGGCCTGACGCAGCTCGCCCAGACCATGGGCGAACTGGCACTTGGCCCCATAGCGACAGCGCCCGCTCTCTGAGAAGGTCCGGCAGAGCTCAGTCTTGTAGCGGGATGAGGTGGTCAGAGTCGCAGTAGGTGATGTGGGTGAGGGTGACAATTCAGGGCCCGGGCGAGGAGCCAGGGGTGCAAAGCCAGGGGGTGGGGGCACCCAATTACAGCTTCGGCCCTCTACCAGGCTGGTGGACCGGCCAGGCAGGTGAGAACCCACCACCCCAGACAGGCTGGAATCAGATGAAGTTAGGCTCCAGAGTCCCGGAGACTCCGTTCCTCCGTGGTCTAATGAAAGCAGGTCGGCGGGGCTCAGCGATGGCAGGCTCTGTTGGGAACAGGGTTTGGTTAGGACACCCGAAGGAGAAAAGGCCAAGGTGCCGCCCCGCCCCAGCTGCAGGACACTTGCAGAAGCCTGCCAGTCCGGTTTGTGGGCTCCCCGGCCTGAGCCCCACCCAATCTCACAAACCCAAAAGGGTTCCAAGCTCCCCGGTGATTCAGAACAAGGGCTCCCATCCACCGATGAAACCAATCCGGAAGGATCGAGGAATCCCCAGCTCTCCTCCCGATAGATCAAGGCGAGTGTCCAGAGCCACACTACCAGTGTTCCCCACTTCTGAATTTCTGGGGCCTCTCCCCCTTTCCCCCGGATGCGATGGAGCACCAGGCTCCCAATAGTTTCACAACCGAAAACAAAGTTGATCCTAGCGCCCGGATTTCTTTTGGACTTTTTTTTTTGAAATCTCTGAACGGAGAGATCAGAGGCCAAAGTCAACGCCCCACCCCTACCCTTGACACTGGGACCCCTCCGCGCCACACAGAATAAACAAAATCAGAAGAACAAACGCGCCCTCAGCAATTTAAGGGGGAGCCAAGTGTGAGGGTCCACTTCGGCCTCCAGATAACCCTACTGAGCCCTGAACCGGCGCCTCCACGATCATTCTCCTCTCTTGCACACATCCCCTGGGATCCAGGGCCTGGGGCCGAGATCTCCCACTCCGTCCCCAGGACTTGGCAGGTTCAGTTTTCCAAAATGTAACCAGGCTTGGTCTGATGAAGGGGAAATAGGGCATCCCCCTACCCTTGTCCCCACCCCACCCCCTGCCCCAAGATAGCCGCCCCAGAGAGTCATCTGGAAGTGTGGCTCCCCAGGAATGCTGGCGATCGATACTGACCTCGAAGAGGACAGAGAGATCCATGGTTGGCGCGAGTGGCCGGGGAACGGTGGAGAGCCAGAAGTCCCAGCGCTGTAGACCGGCTGCAGGGGCAACTGGGAACGCCGGCTTTTTATATTGTGCCGTGGGGGCGTGGTCGTAGCGAGGGGGCGTGGCCAGCGACGAGGCCAAGGGGGCGCTTCCCGGACGCGCGCCCGCGGCCCAGCCCCTCGGGCCACTTACTAGTTCCGCCCGCCCCCGGCTAGCTGACCCTGAATTTGGCCGGGGGGGGGGGGGTGGGGGGGGGGTGGGGGGGTGGGGGGGTGGTGGTGTTGTGTGTGTGTATGGGGGGGGAGTTTGTATTAGGCACGTCTACCTAGTTTTCAAGGTTGGAGACTGGAGAGCAAAGGGAACTGGGGCAGAGGTGGGGGGCGGAGGCCAGGGCTCCCAGGGCGATCAACTTGGGCAGAGTCCAAAGGGGCGTGGGCTTGTGATAGACCCACAGACTAGGGTGGGGAAATGACATAACTGGAGAGAAAGGCGAGAAATGAGAGAGGGAAAAAAGCAAGACACACACACACACACACACACACACACACCTAGAGACTAAAACAGAGAGGGGCATCACAAAGTAGGAGGAGGTGGGAAGTGAGGGAACTGCAGGGCTGAGGGCAGGGCAGGAGCACGTTAAATAATAATAATAATACAATCTGGGGCCTGGAGCCAGAGGCTCATGCCTGTAATCCTGGCTATTTAGGAGGTTGAGTTCGGAGGATCTCAGGTGAATGGCAGCCTGAGCTAGCATCTCTGAGTCTCTTATCTCCATTAAACTACCCCCAAGCCAGAAGTGGATTAAGTGATAGAGCCCTAGCCTGGAGCAAAAAGTGTAAGGGCAGAGCTTGAATTCAAACCCCAGAGCAGGTGCTCATTCCTCCTGCAACCCCCCCCCCCCCCCATAACAAACACTTTCTCAGAAAGACAACCCTAGGAGCCTGGGAGAGGGTTGTTCAAGGATTATTAGACTTTGCCAGAGAACCACGCAGACATCCAGGTACGGAGAACAACAACAGGTACAGAGAACAAAGAAAGGTGTATTGCTGGAAAAGGGGCAGGCAAGACCCCTTCTCACAAGGGAGAAGTGAGCAGCAGCGCTGGCTATGGTCTGGGGTGACCTATATTACCTAGGAGGCTTAGGAGGGGGTAGGAGGCGGGGATCCTGGTGTGGACCTGAGGGCCAGGGGCTTCATCATGGCAGATGAGGATTTATGGCTGCTGTCCAAATAGTAGATAAGGGGTTCTGCAACTGCTCAGACCTGGAAGTCACTCTAAGGGACTCTTTTGCCTTAGATGGTGGTAGCTGCCCAATTGAAGCGCCATCCCAAGGAAAAGGGGGTTGGAGGTTGATTATTTACTGCCTTTGCTAGGTGGGCCTAGTGTTGCCTAGGAAGGGAGCATGCTAAGCTGTGGAGAAGGGAAGGAGTGGACTAAGCTATGGGAAGGGAGCTCTTTTTGCTAACATTGTCCTCTGAGATTTCTTTAAGAGAGATCTGGAACACCCTTCCAGCCCTACTTTCTCTGGGGGTGAGGTCCAGGATATATGGGGGCCTGTGGGGTGGGAGGGAGGGAGAGGGAGAGAGAGAGAGAGAGAGAGAGAGAGAGAGAGAGGGAGACCTGAACTCCAGGTGCACTGTACTCTACCATTTGAGCCATAGCTGCACTTCTAGCTTTTGGTGGTTAAATGGAGATAAGAGACTTTCTGCCAGGGTTGACTTTGAACCACCTTCCTCAGATCTCAGCCTCCTGAGTAGCTAGGATTTCAGAGTGAGCCACTGATGCCTGGGTTTAGTAAGGGTCTTAAGGGACTGTCTTTTCCAAATCGGGCCATCGTAGCCCTCAAACTTTACACTAAGGAACGATGATAATTCTGCCAATACTCTCAATGTGTCCACTTAAGAGATGGAAAACCCAATGTCAAGTTACTCTTTTATTCCAGCTACTGAATGGTAGCAGCAGCAGCCTAATCTTGGGGCCTTAGTTTAGGAGGTTTCTCCTCTGAGAAAACTCAATTTGGGGCAGTGAAGGCTTTTATTATAGAGGAAGATGGCTGGCTTAAAATGGAAGAAATAAGCCATCCTCAATGTTAAGGGGGGAAAAAATCGACAATGCTGTTACCAAAGTTTAAGTTTTTCAGGATCATTCCCTAGCTTACCGAAACCTTTTTTTTTATTTTTTTTGAGACAAGGTTTTGCTATGTAGTTCAGGCGGGCCTATCCCTCAGGGATCCACCAGCTTCAGTTTCTTGCTGTGGCTGGGATTACAGGTATGTACCACCTGACCAGGGAGAATTCATTTGCCTATGGGAATCTGGATGAGCTGACCGGCTTTGCAAAAGGGGAAAAAAAAAAAGAGGAAGAAATTATTGCCACAAAACAGGGACATTGCAGCGTTTTCTGGAGGGCTTGTATTGAGGTGAGGAGATTCAGGTCAGGCTCCTGGCTGATTTCCTTAGGCCTGAGGGAGGAGAGGGGGAAATCCTGATGAGAGGCTTTTCAGGGGTGCAGGGACCTTCCGGGGGTTGGTCCCGTGAGCTGGGCGGGCCACAGGCCGCCTTGGCACGGTTGCGGCCTCCTGCTTGCCTGTGACTCACACGGACCCAGAGGGGGAGGGGGCCTTTCCTGGAAGCCATGACGGGGAGGCTGGGCCCGGACACCCCAGTTCCTCTCTGGTAACCAGGGCTCTTGGTCTGCTGTAAACACAGCCTTGGGGACAACAGGAGGAAAAAGGGGGAGGGTGGGAGGGGCGCAGGGAACTCGCCTTTTGCCCAGCCTCTAACTTGCCCCAGAGCCTCGGGTGGGATCCAACCAAAAAAGTGGGAGGAGCCCTCGGGGTCTTGGTGTTGGCGCTGGCTCTGGTTCCAATCACGGCTGAGCCCAGCCAGATTTGATTCCCAGGAGCCCGAGAAATTCCCACCCCTGACTCAGCCGGGGCCTCCCCTCCCTCCCCTCTCTCCTCCCCTCTGCTGAGTCATGGAGACTGGGGCAGGGAGGCTGGCGATTGGGCCTCTCTCCAAGGGGTTGGGGGGGTGTATTCTCCCCCCCCCCCCAAAAAAAAGACTGTGAGATCCAGGGAGCAGAATGTGGAGCTCCATTTCCTACCACACAGGTTCAGCTCCCAGCCTCCCCCTTCAGACCCAGGGATCAAGGTCTCTCAGACCTAGGGGGTCAGGCCCCCCCCCCCCCCCCCCCCCCCCGCCAGCCTCTCCAGTCTCAGAGCCAGGGGTTCAGGCCTCAGCCTTCCTTCTCACATTTTAGGAGTCCAGGGCTCAGCCTCCTCCCTTAGACACCAGGGTCTGGGCCCCAGCCTCCTCCCTCAGATCAGGGGTCAGGACCCCCAGCCCGGGGTGCCCAGGCCTGGAGGAAGGTCTGGTGGCCTGGCCCTCCCCACCCCCACCCCCGACGGCAGCCAGCGGGGGAAGCCCGCGGGCCGGGCGGCCGGGAAACCCCTCGGGAATGACGGACGGTGGGGAAGGGGCCGGGCGGGGCGGGGCGGGGCGGGGCCGGGCCGCGGGGCCGCGGGGCCGGCGAGGTGGGGCTGGAGGAGAGAGAGAAAGGGGCGGAAACCAGAGAGGCTAAAAATACAGCGAGCACTTCCGGCCGCGCGCGCGAGGGGGGGAGGGGGGGAGAAGGGAAGAGCAGAGTTTCCAGAAAAACAAGCGGGGACGGGAAACGCGGGGGTGTGGGAGCCCGTGCGCCCCGGGGGCGGTGTGGCGCTGCGGGTGGGGACCCGCGGCCAGGCCTGGGATGGCCTTGGCTTGCTGGTGGGGAGGTATTGCATTACAGGGCGACAGTGGGGGGGGGGAGGCCCAACTCTGGGGTGGCTGGGGGTGCAAGCGGGAGGGGACCCCAGTGTGCCCGTGGATCCCCCACGTCCCCGTGTGAACAGAGCTGAGCCAAGGCCCGGGCCGGTGCCGCCGGCTTGGTGCCGGCTCCAGGCCGGTGTAATGATGACTACAGCGGCCTTGGAGGTGGCACTCCTGGGCGGGGCACCCCTGCACATCTGTATGGGGGGCACCCATGGGCGTGGCACCTCCCACATCTGTGTGCGTGTGTGGACGGGGGACCTGGGGTGACAGCAGTGTCTGAACTCTGGCTAAAGGACGGGCTGTGCAAACACTACCTTCACACTGGGCATGGCAGATGCAGGTGTGGTTGCGTGTGTACAGATCTTCATGTATGTGTGTGTGTGTGTCCCTGCTTGTGAGCGTGTCAGAGGCCTTGTGTGTATGTGAGAGACAGCATTGTAGGCTGGGTGTCTAGATGTGGTTCTAGTCACACGGCTGAACTTTGGTGTCTGACGTCAGCCGCCGCCGCGCCACGGGATGATGGCTGCTGGTCCGTGTTTATCCCCCACCCCACTCCCATGTCACCCTCTGTGCTCGCGTGTCTGTGGGCACAGCAGAAGTGTACACAAACGCAGGCACCTGAAGACATCGTCTAGGCCCAGGTCTTATCTGTGTCTCCAGCCAATCAGGACTGGGCTGGGCAGGGCTGAGTCAGCCCCGTGCCGGGTAAAGTCTGCTGCTGATGGGGTGTAGAGATAGCGGGTTAAGTGGTGGTTACAGGGCTGTTTGTGGATTCCGGATTTGCCCTGTTGGAAGGCTCCCTTAAAGGGATTGGTGACTGTTCCTGGGATCTGATCTGCAAGGGGGTAGGGTGTGATTGTGGGACCCTGGGTTGGTGTTTGCCTAGCAGATGTGATGGTTGTAAATGCAGCTCCCTCCTGGTGTGTGGTTGTGCACTAACTAGTAGGTTGTGGGATCTCTCCCTAGCAAAAAGTCCTCGTCAGGCACTGGTGGCTCATGGCTGTAATCCTAGCTCCTCAGGAGGCTGAGATCTGAGGATTGCTGTTCAAAGCCAGCCTCAGGCAGCTAAGTCCTTGAGACTCCTATCTCCAACCAGAAGTGGAGCTTGGCTCCAAGTGATACAGCCCTTCCCTTGAGCAAAAGAGCTCAGGGACAGCACCTAGGTCTTGAGTTCAAGCCCCACTGCAAAAAAAAAAAAAAAGTCAAGTCCTCACCAAGGTCCTCCATGACAGGCTGGCCTTCCTCTCCTCCTCCATCCCTTAGTCAAGGCCCAAAGCCCATTTCTTTGTCTCAACAACTCCACAGCACATTCCTACCCCAGGGTCTTTGCACTACAGTTCTGTCTCTGGAATGTTCTTGCCCTGGATGTCCACTTGACTCACTTTCTTTACTTCAGGTCTATTCTATGACCTCCTGTCTTCCTTCAATTCTTAGGGATTATTTCAAAAATATCATCCAGGCACTGGTGGCTCACACCTGTAATCCCGCTAATCCTAGGTACTATAGATCTGGAAATCAAGGTGACTATGGTTTGAGACCCAGCCTTGAATTGGGGGAAGGGGATGGTATTAAGAGACTTCTCATCTCCATAGAGAAAACCTGGCTGTTATCCCAGCTACTTTTTTTTTGGTCCGGTCGTGGGGCCTGAATTCTGGGCCTGGGCGCTGTCCCTGAGCTCTTCAGCTCAAGGCTAGCGCTCTACCACTTGAGCCACAGCGCCACTTCCGGCTTTTTTCTTTTTGCTTATGTGGTGCTGAGGAATCGAACCCAGGGCCTCTGGCATGCAAGGCAAGCACTCTACCACTGAGCCACCTTCCCAGCCCCCTGTCCCAGCTACTTATGAGGCTGAAATCTGGAGAATCCATCAGCCCAAGCAAAAATGTGAAGCCTGTCATAGCAGCTGCGGATGGCAGATAGTGCATAGTAGGAGGATGACAGTCCAGACCAGCCTAAACAAAATATGAAACTATCTTAAAAACAACCAGAACAAGTGGGGGCGCTGGCGGCTCACGCCTGTAATCCTAGCTACTTAGGAGGCTGAGATCTGAGGATTGTGGTTCAAAGCCAGCCTGGGTGGCTGAGACTCTTATCTCCAATAACCACCAGAAAACTGGAAGTGGCGCTGTGGTTTAAGTGGTAGAGCGCTCCCCTAGAGCTGAAGAGCTCAGGGACAGTGCCCAGAACCAGAGTTCAAGCAACCCAAGATTTAATAAGGAACATAAGGTTTAAAGCCAGCCTCAGCTAGCAAATCACTCTTCCAGTAAACCAGCAAAAAGCTAAAAGTGGAGGTGTGGTTCAAGTGGTAGAGTACCAGCCAGGAGGAAAAAAGCCAGTCAAAAACTGAAGTCTGGGGCTGGGAATGTGGCTTAGTAGTAGACTGCTTGCCTACTATGCATGGAGTGGGTTTGACTCCTCAGTACCACATAAACAGGAAAAGCCAGAAATGGTGTTGTGGCTCAAGTGGTGAAGCGCTAGCCTTGAGCAAAGCAGCTCAGGGACAGTGCTCAGGCCCTGAGTTCAAGCCCCAGGACTGGGGTGAAAAAAAAAAAAAAAAAAAAACCACAAAAAACTCAAAAGCTCTAATCCAATATAAAAACTCACTTTTTGAAATAGTCTCTCAATGTGCAGCCTAGACTGGCTTTGAACAATCCTCTCAGATGCTGGGATTATAGGCATATGTAATCATGCTCAGGCATGAATTTCTTCTGAATCTCTTAAACTACCTTTAATCTTTTTTTTTTTGTCAGTTGTGGGGCCTGAACTCTGGGCCTGGGTGCTGTCCCTCAGCTCTTCAGCTCAAGCCTTGTACTACCACTTGAGCCACAGCACCACTTCCAGCTTTTTCTGCTTATGTGGTACTGAGGAACTGAACCCAGGGCCTCATGCATGCAAGGCAAGTGCTCTACCACTGAACCACCTTCCCAGCCCTAACCTTTAATCTTAAATAATTTTTTTTCCTCCACAATAGCTCTCCACTTTTCTGCTGCATCTGCAAATATCCACTTGACAATATGGCATCTCATTAGAATGTGAGCTTCAAGCTGGGTGCTGGTGGCTCACACTTGTCATCCTAGCTACTCAGGAGGCTGAGATCTTAGGATCAGATTCAAAGCCAGCCTGGATAGCACCCTCCATGAGATTCATCTCCAGTTAACCACCAAAAGCTGGAAGTGGAGCTGTGGCTCAAGTGGTAGAGCACCAGCTTTGAGCATAAGAATATGAACTCAGGCTGGGAAGGTGGTTCAGTGGTAGAGTGCTTGCCTTGCATGCATGAGGCCCTGGGTTCGATTCCTCAGCACCACGTAATCAAAAAAGAAAAAAGCCGGAAGTGGTGCTGTGGCTCAAGTGGTAGAGCGCTAGCCTTGAGCTGAAGAGCTGAGGGACAGCGCCCAGGCCCAGAGTTCAGGCCCCACGACTGGACCCCTCCCCCCCTCCCCCCCCCAAAAAAAATGAACTCCAGGGCTCTTCATCTCCCATGGGGGCTTGGCCTACAAAGAAACTTGGTGATGGTTGAATGAATATAGCTTTACAGTGCCCATCTTCCACTGTGGGGGTGTGGGATGAGCATGCATCATGCCACCACCCTGGGTGGCCCTGGGTATGGCTTTAGGCTGGGCTTGGGATATTACTGCCTGCACCTGTGTCACGGTGACACGGCTCCTAGAGCCAGCTGTACCCGTCTTTCTCTAAATGTGCCCACAGACCAAAACACATCCTTGCCAGCACATTCTATGTGTGTCAGCTGGATGCTGGTGGGCTCTTTTGGAGGCAGAGTTCATGTGTGGGATTTTTTTTAGTTTGTTTTTGCCAATCCTGGGGCTTGTACTCATGGTCTGGGTGCTGTCCCTGAGTCTCTCTGTGCTCCAAGCTAGCACTCTACCACTTGAGCCACAGCACTACTTCTGGCTTTTTCTGAGTAGTTTATTGGAGGTAAGAGTCTCATGGCCTTTCCTGCCTGGGTTGGCTTCGAACCATGATTCTCAGATCTTAGCCTCCTGAGTAGCTAGGATGACAGGCCTGTGCAAGCCTCCTGCAGGTGAATTTGGTTAGATTTTTTTTAAGGTGAATGAGAGCTGTCAGAAATACCACTTTGTAATTGAGGATTATGTGATGCCCAGGGGACAAGGACTGGTCAGTTTGTGTCACCAGGACTGGACCACAGTCTCATTCTACCACATATTCATCTAGGTGATACTGTAAAGATGCTATTTGACATGAGGCCTTCCTAATAGCCCAGGCTGGCTCTGAGCTTGCAATCCTCTCATGATGATGATGGCCCATAATGGATTGCCTTTTCTAGGTGGGCCAAGTGGGGACTGATTTCACTGGATAGAAGGAGAACTAACGTTTCTTTCTAAGAAAGAGACTTCATCAGATGGTAGCAGCCCCCACCTCTCACCATGGTGGGCCTTAAGCTCAAGAGGACTGGGGTTCACTTGCAGACAGGGTCCAGGGGAGGAGGCTGCTGGGTGGTGACAAGGGGGACCAGAGCATGGAAGGTGCTGGGCAGGACAGTTACCCAACCAGGCTGAGTCACTGTGGCCTCTCACAGTCTGACAGCTGTGCCTGGGCGGGCAGCTCTGTGTAGCACTTGCCCAGGCCTGAAGGCTACGGCTGAGCTCCCTGAAGCTGGCCGGGAAGTAGGGGTGCTGGTGGGGCCCTGCTTCCCGGAGTTGGGTTCTTCCCCAGGACAGAGGATGATTCACCCTGCCAGCGCCTTTTCACTTCTCCTTTAGGGCTAAAAATACAGAGACCCAGGCATCCATCTGGGCCGGGCCTCCCCACACATTTCACAATGTGCCTCACTGGAGTTCTGCTGACGCGAGGGTATGGGCGGGGGCCCCAGCTGCTCCCCTATCAGCAGTGCAGAGGTCAGGGCCGAGAATCTCCACTTCTCCTTTCTTGGGCCAACCACCCCACAGCAGCTTAGTTACACAGGAGGAGGGGTGCTGGGGCTGAGGGTCCTGGGCTTGGTTGTGGCCCCTAAAGGGGAAGCTCCTCTCCTAGACCCAGGGGGAAGTAGATGGAAAATGGGGACTGGCAGAGAGAGGCAGGGAGACATGAGATTGTGAGGGCAGACACAAATACAGGGTAGCGGCAGAGTCAGAAAGACAGAATGATGTTGAAAGATGGAGGAACATCTAGAGAAAACAGCAGCCATGCTCAGACAGAAAGACACAAGGATTGAGAAGGGCTAAGCCAGAACATCATGCCCCAGCCAGATCCGGGCGGGGTGGGGGGTAAGATGTGCCCCAAGAACACAAC
The DNA here is from genome assembly GCF_019054845.1 of Dipodomys spectabilis. Taxonomy (NCBI): domain Eukaryota; kingdom Metazoa; phylum Chordata; class Mammalia; order Rodentia; family Heteromyidae; genus Dipodomys; species Dipodomys spectabilis. The sequence continues at coordinate 6,289,699 of NW_024871099.1, read as the reverse complement.
AGGTCATCAAGTTGCCTTTCAAAGTCTAGGCTAGGCCTGGGAGGGAAGCTAGAGGCCCAGGCAGAGGCGAGGTTCCGCCCTTAGTCAGCATGTGGCCTCTGCTGCCACCTGCTGGTCAGTGCTAGGTGGGAAGAAAAAAAATCAAGACACTGCAGCTTTGGCTTAGGTTTACCTCTTCATTCTCTTAACCTCCCACAGACCCACCCACCCACCCACCCCAAGCAGCCTTACTGCTCACCCTAGACCTCAGATGGGGCCCCCAGGTCCAGGAGGGGGTGCAGGCGTTTTGCCCGTGACCTTGTTGGCACAGTCCAGCAGAGCAGTGTGAATGTCCTTGGCACAGGCGATCTGAGCTTTGATGACTGCCAGGTACTGCGGGTAAGGCAGGCTGTCGGGCTGCACAGCATCAGGCTTGGTGGCTGTGGGCACCAGCGTCGGAGAGTGCTTGGCACTGTCACAGCTCTGTGAAAGGCACTCATGTGCCAGGCGCTGTGGGCAGGCAAGCAAGGGCCCAGCATCAGCCTCACTCCAGGTACGTGCCGTGGTCCACCCCCCATCCCCAGGGACAAGCCTGGGCTTCCCTGGCTTCTGTTATGGGGAGTTATAACCGCCATGCTAATCAGTGGCTGGGTGACCCAGGGCACCTGTTTCCTCTTTTGGAAAATAGGTTTAATAATCATCTCTGCAGCACAGCATGGGTCTCCTACATGGTTTTCAGCAATGGGAGAAGAACATTAGGGATCTGGTTCCTGTCCAAACCTAAAACTGGGCAGTGACTGCCCAGATGACACTTGTCCAAGGTTCTCTTCTTTCTCTGACTGCTACTTCTACAGGTACTTTTTTTTTTTTTCTTTATAATTTTTGGTGTTTATAAGGCTTGAACTCAGGGCTTGGGCATTATCCCTGAGCTCACTTTGCCCAAGGCTAGCTCTCTACCAAGTTAAGCCACAGCTCTACCTCTGGCTTTCTGGTGGTTAATTGGAGAGAAGAACATCACTGACTTTCTTGTCCAGGTTGGCTTTGAATCCTTATCTTCATATCTCAACCTCCAGAGTAGCTAGGATTAGGATTACAGGTGTGAGCCCCTGGCACCTGGCATCTAGGTACTTATTAAAACTCCCAGGTTGGGGCTGGGAAGGTGGCTCAGTGGTAGAGCGCTTGCCTTGCATGCGTGAGGCCCTGGGTTCAATTCCTCAGCACTACATAAGCAAAAAGAAAAAAGCTGCAAGTGGCGCTGTGGCTCAAGTGGTAGAGCGCTAGCCTTGAGCTGAAGAGCTGAGGGACAGTGCCCAGGCCCAGAGTTCAGGCCCCACGACCAGACCTCCCCCCCCCCCAAAAAAAAAAAATAAAATTCCCAGGTTCCTGTCCAGGTCTCTCTGTCTCTCTCCTCAATCTCTCAGAGGTAAGGGGGGGCAAGAGGGGCTGCTACACTCCAGCTTCACAGGCCTCTACCTCCAGAGTCCTAGGGCTTGATTCTGCAAATTCCCTCTCGCCCCAACCAGCCCTTCAGTTCAGTACAGGCTTAAAGAAGCCCCTGCACTCCCATCTCTCTTCCTTCCCCTTACCTGAGGCTCTGCCCTGACTGTCTCTTTGGGATCCCACCTCCTTTCTCAGCCCTTCTTGTACACACGCTCCCATTTGCCAGTGAGAGGTAAAGGCTTAAAAAGTAAAGGGTCCATGCTGTGCTGTCCTTTGTTCAAAATCCTCCAGGGCTTCCCCAGGACACTTAAGGGTTATATTCAAACTTCCAACTACAGCTCAGCCAGGTTGAATCTCCTGCCATTCGTGCCCCGTGGGAGTTTAAAGCACAAGCTCCCTCTGTGCCCACATGTCCCCCCTCCCCCCTGCCACAGCTTAGAATGAAGATGATGATACCACAGGAAATCAGGATACAAACTTCCCAGGCGTGATGGTGCTGAGATTTTCCTCCAACTCCTTTCTCCAAGGCTCACCAGTCTGTCTGATTGGAACCTCTTACTCCTCCTTTGTTCTGTGTTTCCATCTGTAGTCTTTTCTGAGCCACTCTTTCTGAACCTGCAGCCCAGGGTTCTGCATCCCCCAAAAGCTGCTCTCATTCTAGTCTCAACCCGACTCCACCTCCCCTTTACTCCCTTTTCTTTGTGGATGTATGTGTGCACCAGTACTGGGGCTTGAACTCAGAGACTGAGTCCTTTCCCTTGGCTTTCCTCTGCGAGACTGATACTCTACCACTTGAGCCACAGTTCTACTTCCAACTTTTTGCTGGTTCATTGAAGTGTCTCACAAACTTTCCTGCCTAGGCAGGGTTTGAACCATGATCCTCAGATCTCAGCCTCCTGAGTAGCTAATGTTACAGGTGTGAGCCACCAGCATCCAGCTTGTGCCTCTCCTTCATAGTACTCACTTCACTGAACTGCTCTCGGTTGACCTTATATTTGTGATTCCACTGAACTCAAAGCTGTAAAAGCAACAGTTGGGCACCACTGTGTCCCCAGCATCAGGTGTGGCTCAGAGGTGACCAGTGAAAGAGCTGACTGAACACCCAGGGAAAGGAACCGGGTGGCACCATGGTTACCAGTGTCCAGAAGGCACCTTACCAGGCAGAGTTCCAGCTGGTCACATAGTGCATAGAACTCTTCCAGAGACTTGTCAAAGCGCTGTATGGGTCCGTCGCTGCTCTCTCTATAACCAGGGAGAAAAGGGTGATCAAAAGGATGTCCAATCTCTGGGACACCAGTATCCACCAATCAAGTGTCTGTCAGTAAATCATGCCCAGGCCATCTAGGCAGAACTTGTCAACAGGAGGGGTGGGCATGGCGGGGAGGGGAAGGGGTTTCTAAGGGTGGGGTGAGTGAGGATAATCTAATATAGTCTTCTCCCAAAAGTTGTCATTTGTAGAGTTCTCTCTCTCTGGGCCAATTACAACATTCCACTCAGAACCCTGGGGCCTCATTCTGGAGTTGCTTCCATGTACCCCACCTCCATCCCTGCAAAGCCCCTTGACCACTGAGTCCATCCTGTGGCTTAAGGCAGCCTCTGTGCTCCCATCTGTCCTTCCCTTTCTTCATGGTTCTTCCCTGGCTGCCTCCTTGGGTTCCCACCTCTGGGTTTTAAGCCCCTATGTCATAGCGAGAGGCATACTAAATGGTGGATGGGGTCTGCACTTACTGTCCATTGTCAATGTTGGTGTTCTGAATCAAGTTCTGGGCTGCGACCTTCATCAAGGTCTGTTTAAAAAAAAAGACAAAAACAAACAATGGGGATAGAGAAAGAAATATTAGAAAGAGCTATGTTCTTCCCTGAGACCCACCTAACTAACAGGCCTTCTCTTCATCTGGCATCTCTCCTCCTGATAGTTGTAGAATAATGCCAGTGTTCTCACTGCTCTGATGATTCCCGACAGTATTTTCCCAGGACACCCTGGTTTCTCACCAATAACCTCCTGACATGGCCCGCATCCACCAATCACAGGCAGAGCAGAATCTCTGTACAATCTGAGGCCTGGACCAGAGCCCAATTTCTCCCTTAAAATATCCTCTCCCTCTCTCCCCCTCCCTCTCTCTTTTGGTCGGTCGTGGGGCTTGAACTCTGGGCCTGAGCGCTGTCCCTCAGCTCTTCAACTCAAGGGGAGCACTCTACCACTTGAGCTACAGCACCACTTCCAGTTTTCTGAGTGGTTTACTGGAGATAAGAGTCTCACGGACTTTCCTTCCCCAGGCTGGCTTTGAACCGCAATCCTCAGATCTCAGCCTCCTGAGTAGCTGGGATAACAGGTGTGAGCCACCGGCGCCCCGCTTCTCCCTTAAAATCTCTTTACCCTTCAGAGTTGCAGTCAATCAGTCCCAATCCCAGCCTCCATATCTGCGTCAACCCCCCTTTCTGAGGTTGGGCTTCAGTCTCACAAAAAATGAGCAAGTTGCCCGACGCTGGTGGTTTGCTTTCTGTAATGTCAGCTCCTCTGGAGGCTGAGATGTGAGGATTACAGTTCAAAGCCAGCCAATTAACCAGAGAAGAGCCAGAAATGGGGGTGTGACTCAAGTGGTAGCGTGCTCGCCCTGAGGGAAAAAGATCAGCGACAGCCCTCAGGCTCTGAGTTCAAGTTCGAGAACCAACACAAACAAGTCTTACCCGCTTCCCTGCCCACGATTTCTCCCTAAATAGCTCCTCGGCACCGCCCCCTTGGACTCGGACAAGCCGAACACCGCTGGCTCCTAGCAGCTCCCAATCAATCAATCACCTGTAGACTCTCCTTCAGCTGCGGGATGAGCATCTTATACCGCTGCACAGGATCGAAGTCCTGCTGCTGTTGCTGCAGGAGCCCGCTCTGGGCCGGTCCCACCAGCTGCGTTGGCGGCTGCGGCTGCTGGGGCCCCGGGCCACCAGCTGAACCGGGGCCCGCCACCCCTGCACCTGAGGAAGCAGCAGAAGCTTGCTGCTGGGGAGCAGCCATGTTTGCTGTAGAGATTTCCGGAAGTACGTCAGGAGCTAGTGCGTCTCCCGCGGTTCATTCGAGTCTCGTTCCGTAGTTACCCCCGCCTTCCAGACAGTTTAGCCAATCAGAGGAGCGACGCTGCTCCGCCTTCATTAATATCCAATGGGATGCCAAGACTGGAAAAATCTGATCACCAATGACAAGAGGTTTTCCTTGGTAGCTCCGCCCTCTAATCCAATAGCTAGCCAATTAGCGGGAGGCTTTAATCCGGACTCTATTTCCCGAAGGATTCGCGGCCTGAGGAGATCCGTCTCGGCCCTCGGAGTCGCGGCGGCGGTTGGTGACGCCAGAGCTGTGAGTCCGTGTGTCCGAGGCGCCGCCTGCGGGTTTACCGGGACGTAAACTCTTCTCTTCTGCATACTCTTCCCAGCCTTCCCCGCGGAGAGCGGCGCCCACGGGAGCCTCGGCTCAGGCCCGGAGGCCACCTTAGCCGGCACGCCCCTCGGCGTCCGCCCTCGGCGCAGCCCGGCCGCTGTCGCCGCGTCGCCATGGCGCCCACCATCCAGACGCAGGCCCAGCGGGAGGACGGCCACAGGTAGGCGCCACTCCACTCGACTTTACAGTTTCCTTCTGGGCTTCTGCAAGGCCGGTGGTGGTGGTGGTGGAGCCTGGGTATGACGTCACTGCAGGTCTGCCCGTGACGTCAGGGAGCCCCCCCCCCGGACTCGTGGGGGAGCCCGCCTGTGCCCCTATACCTCCCCGCTGTCGAGTTGGGAGACTCCCCCGAAGGGGATTGCTTACTTCGATCCCGCCAATGGGAGCATTTTCCAGAAAACGACTCTAAATACTGTGGGGGTTTCATTAAAGCACTGGGGCGACTTCCCACCCCGCTAAAAGGGGGCCGATTGCATAGCTTCACTCGTTAAAGCACTCAGAGTTGGGACACTTAGCTCCGTCCATTAAAGCACCCTCACCAAAGGCACTACCGCTTGTCACTTGGTGCCTTTTGGAAGCTTGGTCCTGTTTTTTTTTTTTTTTGCGGGTCTTGGGGCTTGAACTCTGGGCCTGGGCGCTGTCCTTTGAGCCTGTGTGTGTTCAAAGCTAGCGCTCTACCACTTGGAGCCACAGTGCCACTTCCAGCTTTTTCTGAGTAGTTAATTGGAGATAGAGAGTCTCACTTTCCTGCCTGGGCTGGCTTCCAATCGTGATCCTCAGATCTCACCCTCCTGAGTTGCTAGAATGACAGGTGTGTCACTGGCTTCTGGCTCTCACTGTCTTTTTCCCCCACCAGGCCCAATTCCCACCGCACTCTGCCTGAGAGGTGAGTCTCCAAGGTGCTTCCCAGGAGTACGATGGGGTATGAGGGTGGCAGCAGTGGTGGGCACATAAGCCTTTTTCCCTCCCTTCTATGAGAAGCCTAAGCTGGCTTCAAACTCATGATGCTCCCTTAACTTCCTCAGTGCTGGGATTACAGGCATGCACTACTACACCTGGCAGAGAGGGTTGGTGGGGTCTAGCAGTTTTTTTTTTTTTTTTTTGCCAGTTGTGGGGCCTGAACTCTGGGCCTGGGCGCTGTCCCTCAGCTCTTCAGCTCAAGGCTAGCACTCTACCACTTGAGCCACAGCGCCACTTCTGGCTTTTTCTGCTTATGTGGTGCTGAGGAATCGCACCCAGGGCCTCATGCATGCAAGGCAAGCACTCTACCACTGAGCCACCTTCCCAGCCCCGGGGTCTAGTTTGGAGCCACTGTTTTCCTAGGTCTGGAGTGGTCTGCCGAGTCAAGTACTGCAATAGCCTTCCTGACATCCCTTTTGACCCCAAGTTCATCACCTACCCCTTCGACCAGAACAGGTGAGAGTAAGGTCAAGGATGGGGAAACTCCTAAAGAAGTGCTTTAAAGGTAAGGACTGCTTGTCTCTTTGAGGGCTTTCTCCTTGGGCTAATGATGAATGGAGCAAGCAGCCTCCAAGTCCCTTCCCACTGGGAGCCAGCCTTAAGACTCCCAACACTGGGAATACTTAATGCCACAGAAGCTTAGCTTCTGGGAGCAGGGGCATGAAAGGTGGTACTGAAATCTGGAAACCCCAAGGACCATGTTTGCCCACTCAGGTTTGTCCAGTACAAGGCAACTTCCTTGGAGAAACAGCACAAACATGACCTCCTGACTGAGCCAGACCTGGGGGTCACCATCGACCTCATCAACCCCGACACCTACCGCATCGACCCCAATGGTGTGTGGGGTCAGGGAAGGGGGTTCTGCTTTAGGCCAGCAGTGGCTAGGTCTGGGCCTCCCTCATGGTCCTCCTGTCCCTTGCGATCTAGTGCTCCTGGATCCAGCAGATGAGAAGCTTCTGGAGGAAGAGATCCAGGCTCCTACCAGCTCCAAGAGGTGAAGGGAGAAACAGTGGGTACTGGGTGTGACTGGGATGGGCTCTACAGTTAAGGGGGCATCCTGCACCAGGGTCCTGAGGTGCCTGCATTCCCATCAGATCCCAGCAGCATGCCAAGGTGGTGCCATGGATGCGTAAGACAGAATACATCTCCACTGAGTTCAATCGCTATGGCATCTCCAATGAGAAGCCTGAGGTCAAGTAAGCTGCAGACAGGGAGGGGAAGGAGGGAAGGAGGGGTGAGTTTAAGGGGTGTCCAGAGACTTCCTAGTGCCTTCTCTTAACTCCTAGGATTGGGGTTTCCGTGAAGCAACAGTTCACAGAGGAAGAAATATATAAAGACAGGGATAGCCAGATCACAGCCATTGAGAAGACTTTTGAGGATGCCCAGAAATCGGTAACTTGAGGAACCAGGATGGGGAGGCAGACGAGGTGTGGAGGGAGCTTTTCCTCACTGCTTTTGCTCCCAGCAGATCTCCCAGCATTACAGCAAGCCCCGAGTGACACCAGTGGAGGTCATGCCTGTCTTCCCCGACTTTAAGGTCAGTCAGGCCCAGGGCAGGAGGCAGAGTGATGGCCTCCCCTGCCTGCCAGTTCCAGACTAACCCCAGTGCCTTCACCCCACCAGATGTGGATCAACCCCTGCGCTCAGGTCATCTTTGATTCCGATCCGGCCCCCAAGGACACGAGTGGTGCTGCCGCATTGGAGATGATGTCTCAGGCCATGATCAGGTCACTGATCCTGTCACCTCCCCAGGCCTGCACCTTTTCCCCCTCTGCCCACACCCCCTTGACCACTGTGCTCCTTCTCCACCAGAGGCATGATGGACGAGGAAGGGAACCAGTTTGTGGCCTATTTTCTGCCTGTGGAGGAGACACTGAAGAAGCGAAAGCGGGACCAGGAGGAGGAGATGGACTATGCTCCAGATGATGTGTGCGTGGGGTGGGAATGGGTGGTAAGGACTGAGACGTGTCCTGTTTTCCTCCTTGGGGACCCCTGAGCCAACTGCGCCTCATCCACAGGTATGACTACAAGATAGCACGCGAGTACAATTGGAACGTGAAGAACAAGGCCAGCAAGGGCTACGAGGAGAACTACTTCTTCATCTTCCGGGAGGGCGATGGGGTATATTACAACGAACTGGAGACCAGGTATTCTCCTCTGCTCTCTGCTCAGCCTGCCCCAGGTTTCTCAGGACCCAGGGCTGGTGGGTAGTCTGGCCAGGGCAGGGAAGAACCACCCTGGGTGTCACCTCTTCCTCAGCAGTTGCCATGTCTGTTATGTGTGTGTTAATCCTGGGGCTTGAACTCAGGGTCTGGGTGCTGTCCCTTAGCTTTATCTGCTCAAGGCTGGTACTCTTCCACTTAAGCCACAGCTCCACTTCTGGGTTTTTGGTGCTTCACTGGAGAAAAGTCTCACACTTTCCTGCCCATGCTGGTTTTGAACTGTGATCCTCATATCTCAGCCTCTTGAGTAGCTAGGATGACAGGTATGAGCTACTGGTGTCTAGCTGCTGTGTCTGTGAGAGCAGCTGGTGTGCATTTCATGAGCATGGGCTGGACCTGGCTAAATGGGAGGCCAGGATGAAAATCTTCAGGTAACGTAGAAACCTTTAATACTTTTGTGTGGGTGCATACCTGCTTTCCCTCCTACTAATGCAGGACTTGATGTGAATAGCAATCAGCCAAATTAGAAGGCAACATATAAAATTAGATGTGTTTTAAGGCAAAACACTGGATACCCAACTTTAAAAATGTGACCCACACTCCTCTGAGGGCTGAAAGTTATCTGCTGTATTGGGGCCCTTGGTGTAAAAGCTGGCAAGTGTGACTTGAACTTGTTTAGAGATCAAAAGCTAGGCACTGGTGAGTTACACCTGTCATCCTAGCTACTCAGGAGGCTGACATCTGAGAATCAAAGCCAGCCTGGGCAGGAAAGTCCATGAGACTCCTATTTCCAGTGAACCACCAGAAAACTGGAAGTTGAAGTGCTAGAGTGCTAGCCTTGAATACAAAAGCTCAGGGACAGTTCAAGCCCCCAGACCAAATAAATAAACATTGCAATTCTATTCCAACAAAGTGGGTTCTGGGGGCCCACACCCATATGGTACCGACCTCCCATCTTCAGTCCATGGTCATTTGTTCTATTAAGGGTAAAAAGGTCCACTGGGGCCATAAATTCCTATTACTCAAAAGCCAGACATCCACATGTGACAGCTCCTGTCTTTATGTGGTGGCTTCATAAGTCAACATATATGAGTGAACGTGGATCGCTTATGTGTACACCATATATGCAGTCCTCTGCCTCATCCAGAGTGAGCACTGCTGAGCCCCACATCAGAACGCACCTCTCTGGCAGTGTCTAAGTGTACCCCTCACCCTCTTCCTGCAATTTGCCTACTGCAGAGTCCGACTCAGTAAACGCCGCGCCAAGGCTGGTGTCCAGTCGGGTACAAATGCTCTGCTTGTAGTCAAACACCGGGATATGAATGAGAAGGAATTAGAAGCCCAGGTAAGAGCATCACTGCCTCTTCCACCTCCCCCCCCCACCCCCGAGGAAGGGTAGCTGTGTGGTGAGGAGAGGGACAGTGGGCTGACCAGCACACTGTCCCCCTACCCTATCCTGCTTTCAGGAGGCACGGAAGGCTCAGCTGGAAAACCACGAACCGGAAGAGGAAGAGGAGGAGGAGATGGAGGCTGAGGAGAAAGAAGCTGGGGGCTCAGGTAGAGGAGGAGCTCGCGTAGAGCGGTCCAAGCCTTGGAAAGCTAGGGAGGGTGCGGTGCTGGGTCTCACCTCTCCCTGCTCCCTTACAGATGAGGAGCAGGAGAAGGGCAGCAGCAGTGAGAAGGAGGGCAGCGAGGACGAGCGCTCGGGCAGTGAGAGTGACCGGGAGGAGGGCGACAGGGATGAAGCAAGCGACAAGAGTGGCAGCGGCGAGGAGGAGAGCAGCGAGGATGAAGCCCGGGCTGCCCGGGACAAAGAGGAGATCTTCGGCAGTGACGCGGATTCTGACTCTGATGCTGACTCTGATGAGGAAGACAGGCCTGTCCACGGTGGCAGTGACAATGACTCTGACAGCGGCAGTGACGGCCGTGGCCAGAGGAGCCGCAGCCCGAGCCGCAGCCGCAGCGCCAGCCCCTTCCCCAGTGGCAGCGAGCACTCGGCCCAGGAGGGCAGTGAAGCCCCAGCTTCCGATTCCAGTGATGCCGAGAGCGACAGTGACTGAGCCCACGGCCTTCTTAGGGCAAGAAGGCACTTTTCTAGTGGTGTTGGGGAGCCCTTCACCCTGCTCGGCCCCAACCCATTTGCTGTTAATAAAAGCTACTTTTCCACTTGCCAGGGCCCTCTGGTGCCAACTCCCCCCCCCCCCCCCCCAGCCCCCGCAAGCCATACTGACGTGTTCAAGGACCCCAGCTTGAGTCACGGAAGCAAGGCCACTGGGTTCCCCATGAAATGGCACATAACAAAGGTCAGAATCCTTTTGTTTCAATTTTTTTTTTCTCCAAAATAAGCCCAGACCATTAAACAATTGAAACTCCAACAAATAAGTCTTCTCCAACAGCGAGAAAAACTGTAGTTACTCAAAGCTGATTCTGCCAGTGGGACTGGGGACAGTGGGGGGGGGGGGGGAGGGTGAGACCATGGAGGGCCTGGGGGGTGGGGGAGATGGCAGGAGGGAAGGGAAGGGTCCTGCCCATCAGAGTGGGGCCGCCTGCGTCCTGCACTCTGCTGTCAGGCGTGGGGGGAGGGGGGGCAGCTCTCACCTCCCTCCCAGGGGGAGGGGATCCCTCACCAACTCCCAGTGCCAGGCAGTGAAGTCACCCTCAGAGGGGGGACTGGCTAGGGGAAGGTGAGGGTCCCAGGGGAGGGACACCCAGCTGACTCCGAACCAGAGGCCTACTGCCCCCATCCCTGGCTAGAGGGAGGGGCTGGAGAAGCCAGGTGAGGGGAATGGGCCAAGGCACAGCAACCTGGAGGGCCGGGGCGGGAACTTGCATAGGTTGATGAGTGTGCAAGAGGTACATAAATACACCTGACACCCCGCCCAGCCCGGCACTGGGAGAGGAGGTGGGGAACAGAGGTGGGTCCCCAGGGCCACCCTAGCCCCCTGGCTTCTTCCCCCTCCCTAGGCTCGGTGGACAGGAGGTCCACAGAGCAGGAGGCTGGGGCAGGGCGGGCTGGGGACGGGCTGATAGTGCAGGGAGGGTGGTGGTTTTCAAGGGGGTTTTTTGTTGGTTCTTTTTTTTTTTTTTTTTTTTTGGTTTTTTTTTCCCCAACATTTTGTATCTTTAATAACATACACAATGGTTACCAGCCATATTCATAACAAAAGTTATTCATAAAATGTATCTAAAAATAACATTTTTTTTTTCCTTTTCGATGTGAAAAGCTTGAGAATGTCCCAGTGAGTGGGGGTGGGTTGAGAGGGGAGAGGAGGTTAAAATAGGGGGACTTGGCTTCCCCACTGTCTGAACCCCCAACTCCCCTCCCTCCACCTGGGCCCCAGCACAAGCCCTCATCAGGAACTGGGACCAGAGGGGCTGTGTGACTCAAGCTGGGACGCACCTCTGGGTTTGGATATAGTGTTCCGCTTACATGAGGTCATGACAATGGGGGAGGGGCGAGGCTGAAAGAGAGGGGGACAGGGAGAAAAACAAACAGAAGAACAATCCCCTTTCCTGTATTCCTGACCTCCAAGTCCTTTGCCACCAGACCCAGGAGCGGAGACAGTGTGTTGGTGGGGGAAGGGGACATTAAGGCAACAGACTTCCAGCCTCCCCGCTGCCTGGCTGCCCACCTTCATCCTCCGCATCTGGGAGCCAGGGCTGGGGAGTAAGGAGGGCGAGGGGGTCTGGAGGAGGGGGCGCTGCCCTCTCCTCTTATAAAGTTCAGGCTCCCCCTGCCACTGTCTTGGCTCAGAGAGAGGCCTGGGGATTCTAAAAATGATAGGGAATGATCAGAGAGAAAAACCATTAAGAACTATATAAATATGCATCTTAAATAGGCCTAAGAAATTAATTGTAGAGAACCTCTGACAAACACGGTGAGAGGTGAGAAGGCGGCTCCTGTCCTGGGGGAATGTTGGAGGGGAAGGCATTGGGGAGGAGAGAGAGGCTCCACTCCTCGCCCTCCTTTTCTCCCCAGCTCCTCCAGTGACTTCCTGGCTGGCTCGCCCTCCCCCATGGTGAGGTTCAGAGCAGATCCACAAGGTGGCAGTCAGTCTATCATCAGGGAGTCTGCCCTACTGCAGGGGCAGTGCTCAGCAGTCTGGAGGAGGCAGGGGTGGGGTTGGGCCAGGTGGAATGCAGTAGGGAGGAAAGGAGAGGGGAGGGGAGGGACAGGCAGTCTGGCTGGTCCTTGCCCCTTCTATCCTGGCCACCCACTCGGTGCCCCCCCAACCCCCCGGCCTCAGCAGTCTCTCTCAACGGGCCTGGGAGTGAGCAAGGAGTGTGCCAATGTTAAACAAAAGTTAAGAGGGTGAGAGTAGAAAAATATTAGAACGAGTAGCTGAGCCAGCCCACCCTCTTGCTGCCCAGGAGGCGGCTGGGGGTTGTCCCCGCCCGCCGCCCAGGGAGCCCATGGGTGCGCTGGGCTGAGGGTCCTGTCAGATGGTGGAGGTTTTGTCTGTCCCATCTGTGGTGAGAAAGGGAGGAAGGGAGGCAGATCAGGAGCTGGCGGGAGGCCTGAGGAAGGCACTCATGTCACCTGTCACCCCAGCGGCCCTCCCTGGAGTCTGGCCTCCCCTTGAGCCCCTCAGAACCTCAAGTTGCTTGGTTCAGAGGTGGAGGCATGGGTGGGAGGGGTGGGTGCTGGGTCAGGGAAAGAGGAAATGCTCACCACCCAAGGCGTGTTCTGTCATGCTCAGACACAGAGACTCCAGGGTGGGATTGATCTCCAGGTCAGGCCCAGGGACCGGGCAGTCTGGGAGAGAGAACAGGACGGTGAAGGAGGACCAAGGACAGAGACGGGCTGGGGACAGATATCACGAGGCAAGTGGGGCAGTAGTGGCCAGAGTTATAGGTGGAGAACAGGAAGCGGAAGGAGCTATCCTGGAGGCCCACAGGCTGTGGCTGTTTAGGACAGGGACACCAGGCAGCACTGCTCCCCGATGCTGACCTCTTCTCTCTGCATGGGCCAACAGGTAAGATAAAGTCTTGCTATGCTCACTTGCGCTTGCTGCTCAGGACAGGATGTGGTCCAGGCAGGCTCAGCGACCCCAAGGCCTGTCCTCGCCGCTTCGCCCAAGGACCTGTTTCCTATTTGGGCACCTGGCAGGCCCGACTACCTCAGTGCTCCCCACTGCTGTCAGGTCTGAGCTGCTTTGGTGCTGGGCCTAGAAGACCCGGCTCCAATCTCCTCTCACCACCCACCAGCCATTGAGTCCTGAGATCAGGTCCCAGTAGAACCTATCTCTCCTGAAACATCTTTGTGTGAGGACCGACACCTGGGAGAGAAGAGCGTCTGTGGCTCCCTTGGGTGTTGGAATGATGCCTCATTAGGAAGAACTCATGAAGACCTCATACATTCAGAATCCCCATGGAGGGGGCGGCCCAGGGCCATTGGTCCAGGGCAGGCCACCCATACGCAGATGGGGAAGAGGCAACAAGCCCCCCTCCTCCAGGGAAGCAGGGACCCATGACCCATGGCTGGCGTGTCTCTGATCTACCCCTTGCCCATTCAGCACTTCCCTGACCGCTGAGTCTTTGGGTGGAGGCAAAAGAGCCTTCCATTTCCAGCCCCCAGAGCAGGACTGAGCTGAGAGCGAGGTAGAGTCACTGGCTCCCATGACAGCAGACAGGCAGGCAGGACTCCCCTCTCAGCAATCTCTGGCTCTGACCTCTAACTCCTCAAGCCCTTCCAAACTGAATGATCCTAGACAACGACAGTGACAGTGGCCACTGTGGACACACAACACTGCATAGGGAATGGGGGGCGGGGCACAGGGGGTGAGGGACTGAGAGAAGGTAGGTAGCTTAGAAAGAAAGGGTAAAGAACACACTCCCATGATGCAGGGGGTGGGAGCTGAGCAGCGGCGCCTGGGGTGGGAGCCTTACCTGGAGGGAACATGAGGATGGCCTGGGGTGATGAGTGGACCGGGAGTGAGTGGGTGCGCTGCACAGAGCTTCGGCTCTGGCTGGGCATGCTGTTGCTGCCTCCAGGGTTGGCAAACCACAGGTTCTGCAGGGTCCGTGGGAAGAGAGAAGGGATGAGTGGGGAAGAGGCCCAGAGGTACTGGAGCTGAACACAAGCACAAGGGCAGACACACAGCACCCCCACCACGGAGTGCCATGAGTGCCTGCCTCCATGTGGCTCACCTGTCGGCCCTGGCCCCCGAGGCTGGGGCTGGTGAGGGCATGTCGAGGGGAGACGCCCCCTATGCCCGAGGGGCTCAGAAGGCCCATCCTGCCAGGCGGGAGGGCGCGAGGAGGCATGGGGAACTGCCGCTGGGTGCGCCGGGCCACCCCCATCCCCACAGAGCCAGCTATGGGGAGAGAGTTGGAGCCGAACGCCCAGCTGGAGAGAGCAGAAAGCAGGGGGGTTAGCTTAGGTGCACGGGCCCATGTGTGCCCCCCTTCCTCACCACCCCACAGGAGGATGGAAGAGAGGTGTTGTGGGGGTGGGGGCCGGACTGTGTCCACTCAAAGCAGCCTTTGGGGGGAGACAGCGACTAGTCTGGTGCAAGAAGGCGTTCAAAAGCTCCCCATGAAAGGTGGGGAGACAGTGTCTCTGTAGGTGCTGGGATGGAACTCAGGAGCCCCCCTCCATCCTGATCCCTGACCCTGCCTTGTTCCTAAGATGGTAGTCACTGCTCGAGTACCACAAAAGGGCTCCCAGCCCCAAATGCCATCATCTCTTTAAGCAATCAGCTGGCAGGCGCAAGGGCTGGTGGAGGGGGACTTGGCCAACCCCGACCCCTACCCCTTCTGCTGCCGGTAGTTCTGCATGTCCAGTGCGGCCTTGCGTGGGAACGTTCGCAGGAGCTTCAGCACTTGCTGCTTCCAGGACAGCAGCCGTTTCTTCTGCGTCTCTGTGAAAGCCTAGAATCGGGGAAGACAAGGAAGGAGCAAGGAGGTGCTTCCTTTCCACCTGCCTTCCACTTGGTGCCAGGCAATGCTAGCTGGGGAGACACCCCGGCAATGGAACGGGGCAAGGCCAACCTCCCGCCTCCCCGAAGAGGATTAGGGCAGGTGGCGCAAGCGTCGTGAGCCTGCAGGCGCTGTGGGCGAGGTGTCTCCGGGAGCCTGTCCAAATGTGGGGACGGAGCGCAGGCGTGAATGAGTGCTTTGAGAAGCAGCCTTGGAAGTCCACAGCGAGATGAGGGTGGAGAAGTGAGCTGGGCCGGACCATGCAGGGCCCGAGTGGGGTGGGCCAGCCTCCCCCTGCTCAGTAGCTCAATGAAGGCCTTACCTCATGAGTCAGGCACTTTTCGATGAGCTGGAGGTAACTGGTGATGTTTTCCTCATCTGGTCGGGACACCAACAGCTGGGTGCACACTGGGAGACAGGGAAAGGACAGGGATGCGTGGTCAGAGTCTCAGCGAGGTGCTTCGTGCAGTGTCTCACCTTCTAGCCAGCAGATTCAGGTATATCCCTGCTGCTCCCACTGTCGAAGCTGGGTTTCATCCTTACCTTTGCCCATCACCCGTGTAAACTGGCTGGGGATGTCCCCGTCGGCGACAGGAGCCGGGGCTGGCTCACTGCCATCAGTGGGAGCTGGAGCTGGTGGAGGGGGGTAGCTGTCTGCAGCTGGTGGGTCCTTGGCCTCGGTGCCCTTGTCTGTGCCGGTGTGGGCCAGGGGAGGCTCAGCACCTGGCAGCAGTGGGTCCCCGTGGCCCCCATCCTTGGCAGTAGGGGTTGCGGTGGCGGTGGCCACGGTAGCCTGCAGGACGCTGTAGGCCTTGATGGGGGTGATGATGATCTGCTGCAGCTCCTGCAGAGCACTCCGCAGGTTCCCACCTTCCAGCACGTCCTGTGTGCAGAGGGCACCGTGGGTCAGGGGCATACCCCAGGGGGAGGAGGGCTCACACAGGCCGTGGGGAAGGCTGGACAGCAAGGGGACTGCTGGCTCTTCCCCTCTAAGGCAGAGGACTGTGGTGTCTCAAGGGCCCATGAGGAGGATTCAGATCCACTCCACATCAAGACCCCACAGGCTGGGGAGGAAAAGCCAGAAGGCAACAATGGAAAGACAGAAGGCAACAAAGTGACCTCTCTCTCCCCACCTACCGCCCCCCCCCCCCCCACACACCATCCCATACACACAGGGGAGGGACTAACTCCCCTACCAGAAAGATAGACCAGTCAGAAAACTTAAAGAGCACACATGACACCACTTAGAGAGCCATTTGATGCCAACTTGGTCTCTGGCACCTGACTCCCTAGGGCTGTGGTCAGACCTGAGGAGCGAAGAGACCCAGGAGATGGTCCTGGCAGCTGACAGGCCAATCTCAAGGGATAGAGAACCAGGTCCTTACCTTCTCCAGGGACTTGAGTACACTCTGCCTCTCTCGAAGCTTCTGGATGCTCAGGGCTATCTTGTGACGGGCCCCTTTGGTGACATTCTGTGGGAAAGACAGAGACAGGGAGCTGGGTGCCTTCTCCTGGGCAGCCTGGGCTGCAGGGCAGTACCTAGTACCAAACAGTGCCGGTGCCAATGCCTCCCCTTAGCTTCACCTGCGACTCCAGGTGCTGCTCGGTCAAGGTCATCATCTCCTCATAGCTCATCTGGGAGAACAGGGCTGCATACTTGTGCAAGCGGAGGCTCTTGAGCCACGAGGGCACATCTGTGGAAATGGAGGACATGGGGTCAGGACCTTGATCCTGGTGACCAGAGGGAAGGTGGGGGGAAGGGAGCAGGTAGGCATGGGCCACAGGGAGCCTTAAAAACTGCAGAAAACTGGGAGGGCTTACTCAGCCCTAGCTACTCTGGCAGGAAGCCCCTGCCTGAGACTCCCAGGAGGACTTGCTCACTGCTGTGACATATTCTTGGGTGCTTGGCTTCCTGGGAGGGTGGATGTGGGTCTCTCTGCTCTGTCTTGAGCACAAAAGGCAGAGGCCATCCACTCCTCTAAGATCTTTCCCAGGGAGGGGGAGAAGGGGGGGTCAGCTACATTGGCTTTCTGTCCTCAGAGCTCCAGGTGTACCTTTCATGCCACTGCCATCCTCCTGGAAAGTGTTCCGGCTAGAGCCCTGTTCCTCCGTCTGCTCACTGCCAGAGGAGGCCACGCTGCTCTGGGGTGAGAGGGGGGCGTGGTCGGGCGTGGAGAAAGCAGCCCGGGCCCCAAGCTCCTCTGGACTCGGCCACTCACCAGGGGCCTGGGGGCTCGTAGGGATGAGTGACATGGAGCGCTTCAGCGGGCTGGGGTGGATTTGGCAGGGGAGACCTGGCCAGAAAGGGAGAAGGAGACATCAGCCCCACCATCCTCCAGGAAGGGACACTGGGGCCCAAGGGGAACTGCCTCTCAGATACTGCTCATTCCTTCCCCTAACACCCAGCAGCTGGCAAACCTCTGCTCAAGGCCCCAGCAAGCCTGGCTTGGGGTGATGGTCATGGCCTCCTCAGTGCCCTGCCTGCCTTCCTGTCTCCTACAGACCTGGTCCTCAGGGTGCCTTGTAAAACACACAAATCTCAACAGTCCCTGCTCAGTTCCCAGGGGCTTCCTTCATGCTGCAAACAAAAAATCCCAACTCTTCTTCACTCCTGGTCCCCCATTCACCTGACCTCTCTCATTCCCCATAGCTCAGGCTCTTGGTCCATCCGGGCCTTTGAAGCCCTCATCTCTCCTCAGCCCCCATTTTGCTCCTGGAACTCTCAAGCTAGTCTGCCTGTCTGCCTTCCTCCTTCCCCTCCCCAACCCTCCCGGGCAGTGTTAGTGACAGAGCCTGGAGCTTTACACATACCAGGCAAGCACTCCACCACTGAGACATACCACCAGCCCTTACCTGCTAGCTTCTCCTAATCCCAGCAGTTGGTCCCCTCAGGTCTCATCTCAAATGTCCCCTCCCGCTCCCTCCTGCGGCCTACGCTGAACCTTCAATATGAGGTCACTGCTCCAACCTCAATCACGACTGCTCTCAGCTTCCCCACAGCATCTCTGATAACCTGAAATTAGTTTCTTGTTTATTTGCTAGAAAATTTTTGTGAAACACAGAACCTGTCTTCTTAGCTGTCAATATATCCTTAGTCACCACTGTGAGTCTTGGCCACAAAGCCATTTTTCCCTAAGTACTTATAGAGAAATGAGATGCGTGGATTGTTTTTTCAACATCTCTCAGTCATTGGCCCTCCCTAAAGCCCAAACTGGCTTACCCACGAGGCCCTCCTCCACAGGACATTTCAAACCTTCGAGTTATCCCATTTCTTTTCCTGCCTGGGCTGATTCTGAATTGCAATCCTCAGATCTCAGCCTCCTGAGCAGCTAGGGTTACAGGCATGAACCACCCACACCTGGCTGATGTTCCCAATTCTGAGGAAGCAGAGGCCTGTAACCTGATTTTTAACTATTCCCAAGTCAAGGCAGGCTTCTGTGAGCTTCTAGATCTTCCCATGGCCTACTCTCTCCAGCCTGTGGCTTTCTTTTCCCCTCCATCCTCTCTACCCAGCTGCATTGCCTCAAGTTCCCTCCACGGCTGCCATAAGCCCAGAGCCCACAGCCCTTAGCACTCGCCGGACTTTGCACTGAACTATGGATTTGTGCAGGATGGCCACCAACCCAATCATTTCTGCAGCCAAGATCGGGCCCGGGGCCCAAGGTACAGAAGCCTCCCAAGTTTCATACAGGACAAAAGGGCACTAAGAGGGCAGGCGGTTTGGCACAGAGAACCCAGAAGTACCTCTAGGCAGCCTAGAGAAAAAAAAAAAGAAACAAAGCCAAAAGCCTGGGTAGACGAGGACAGCCAGGCCCAGGAAGCTGAAGTCTTTTGCCCCAGTTCCCACAGGGAGCAGGGAACAGAGACCACCGGCCTTGTTCTGACGGGAAGGCTGGGGTTCCTGCCAGTGGTCCACTGACATCCTGCCCAGGAAGGAGGCCAGCCTGGTCCTAACCCCAAATCACCTTCTGTCACCACCTGTGACAAGCCTCCTACTCTCAGCCAGGAAGTCACCCAAGGGAGAGGCCGGTGCACAAGGCCACCCAGTGGGGCCAGCCTCAGCCCCTGCCCCAGCCCAGGCCCTTAGGGATCCTCTATTCAAGGCTCCCTCAGACGCCCCCACCACCATCCTGGTTTCTGCTCCACTTGGGACTCCTGCAGGAAGATGGCACACTCTGGTCTACAGGGCAGGAGAACCCTCAATACAAGCCTTTGTGCCTCTGGCCTACTCCTTCCTCCCTTTCTCAGCCAAGAAGAGACAGGAGACTCTGAAGGCAGGAAAGGGCTGGGATTGGAAGGATCATGAAGTTCCTGAGGAGTCCTGCTTGGCTGTGCTTTGGTGTGGAGGCTGGCCACAGCAGAGGATTCAAAGACCAGGAATGCCGACTGGAGATCCAGGGCCTCCACTCTCCAAGAAACCCCGGCCTGTCCTTGGCAGCACCCCAAACCCACCCCGCCTGCCCTCCCAGGCCAATCCTGGCTTCCCACTCAAAAATATTTTAATGGTTTCCTGTTTCCTGCAACTGCTTAAAATCTAAAAGCTTTACTCTATCCTTCAGTCCCCTTGGCATGCGCATGCACACACACTAGGGCTGTAAGACCTTAGTTCAAATTCTGGCTCTGCTGCCTCAGTTGGAACCAGGCACTCTGGGGCATCTGCTGCCTGCATTTTCATATGTAGCCCTTAGCAGAGCAAAGGGCAGCTGGTGAAGGCGAGTGCTACTGCCGCACACTGACCCCCCACTGCCTGCCACCCCAGGCCAATTGTGCTCATGCTCTACCTTCCTTGTGGTTGCCTAATTCCTTTCTCTCTTTTGGCCTAAGCCCTGATTCAACATTGTTCAAGGTTAGTCCTTTAAAGCTATTAAGCATGTAGTGAGTGTAATTCAGTAGCAGAGTGTTTGCTTGCCTAGCATGTGTGAAGTCCTGGGTTCAAGTCCCAGTTGTGCCAAAAAGAAAAATAAGCATTAAAAAAACATCTGTAGGGACCCTGAGCCTGGAGCCCGAGAAGGTGTGGTGGTGTGGTTCAAATGGTAGAGCACCAGCCAAATGAGTTCAAGGGCCTTAGTTCAAAGCCAGTACTATCAAAAACAAAACACAAAACAGCAAGGTGCCAGTGGCTCACAGTTGTTAATCCTAGCTACTCAGGAGGCTGGGATCCAAGGATCGTGGTTCCAAGCCAGCCAGGGCAGGAAAGACCATGGGACTTTTATCTCCAATTCACCACCAGAAAACCAGAAGTAGTGCTGTGGCTCAAAGTGGTAGAGCACTAGCCTTGAGCTAAAGCACTCAGAGACAGTGACCAGGCCCTGAGTTCAAGACCCAAAACTTACAAAACAAAAAACACAACACCCTATAGCATAGGTACAATAAAATGTCTATCCCAGGTCATATTCACCTTTGCCTTACTCATGAAGTTGAGGCCCAGAGAGGTTAGGGGACTTGCCCAAGGCCACAGAAGTGAAGATGCTCAGTTGACCACTTTCTTACCTGTGTTGGCGCTGCTCCCAATACTGTTGATGGCTGGCGGCACGGAACTGGATGGGTGGAAAGGTACATGTCCATTTTCCCGAGGTGGCTTGTCCTGCCAACCTGGCCCTGCCTCTCCGGGGCCCAGCTCTGCAGGTCCCCCCCATTCATCTGAGCCCTGACGTGAGTGGTATGTGGGCTCTGGTCGGGGGCGGAAGCCACTAGCCAGCCGCTCTTCCAGGTGGCTCAGCCAGAGGGCCAGTGCGTTGCGGTCCTCCAGCGTGGTGGCCGGGTGGATGAGGGCGTAGGAGAGCAGCTGACGGCTCTCTTCAATGAAGACATTGCTCTCGATGGAGTAGGCCAGCACTTTCTGGAGCAGCCGCATGTACTCTGACTTGGCCTCTGTGTTGCCAGGCTGAAGCAAAGGCAGATGGGAGAGCAGGAGAGACACCACCTTCTCTTTGGACTCCTGCTGCCACTGGCTGACGATGGCTGCAGCAGGAAGAGATGAGATGTCAGGAGGGCCTGAGTGGACACCACCAGGAACCCAAGAGCTGCCCATGGTCTGCCCCCTCTGATCTGAGCTCCCCTCCTTTCTCAGTTCATCAACCTTAATCTTGTCCCTCATACAGATGAGATCAAACATTCACCCTGCTTCTACTTTCTCCTGGTCCTGAGACTCTTGTTCTCAAACATCAGCAGTGACCCTCAAATATGCTATGCTGGAACCTAAATTCCTCCTGTCATTCCCAGGCCTGTTTTGCTGTATCCCATCCTTACATCCTCTATACCTTTCACCACTAAACAGCATCTTTCCTGATTGGCAACACCACATACAGCTAAGAAGCTTGAGCTCTGGAATCAGATGGTCTAGACTCCTCGCTAGACCTTGGGTTAAGTCAACTTCATCAAAATATGATTTCTTTTCCCCACAAAGTTGGGGAGATAATTATAGTACCCAGTTCACAGTGTTGCTCTGAGATTCAACGAGCTAATAAAGAACGGAGAGTGACCTGACATTTAGCATACACTGAATAAATGCTTGCTGTTGCTTTTTAACTGGTCTCTCTACCTCTGTGAAGAGGAACCCAGAGCCAGCCATACCCAGCAGGTGGCTGGGAATTATGTGAAGATCATGGCATTAAGTCAGCACTCAGCAAATGCTAGCTGATTCTTTCTAGTCTCTTGGTTAATGTACTTTACCTACCAGCCCAGAAAACAAAGGCTGAGTTAGGGCATCAACTGAAGGTTTTTCAAGCTAAGTTCCCTGGGTTTTCAGATTCCAGGATAGACTCTTGGCCACTTGCAGAGAAACTTGAAGAAAGCCCTTGTGCACCTTTAGAAACCCGTGGCCTGATTTCACACTACCATGCACACACTGTGTTTAAAGAGCATCTGGTATGTGCTGGACACATTAAGAACATGTCTGCTTTCCCTTGCCTTAACTGTTTTATTTTCAGTTTGCAGACAAACAAGATTGGGGAAGCAAAGAGAAAAGTCTAGTAAGTGACAGGTTAAGCTCAGGTCTGTTTACTTTCAGAACTGGCAGAAACTTTCATTATAACCTTCCTTTCTTCCCCCACCTCTAGCTGGCTTCCCAGATCCCCTTTATTATCTGTCACACAAAGCCAGGAGACCATACCCTTCTCTGTATCTGAAACCGCCCCCCATGATCACACAAAGCTATCCCTCAGGCCATCTCCACATTTAAAGATTGATCTTTCCAAAGTAGACTAGCCTTCCTTCAGACAGGAAGTCTCCCCCATCTCTCACTGGGTCACGTAAGGAACTTTCTTGAATCTCCTCCCCTAAACTCAGTCCCTGAGCTTCCAGTTCCTGAAGATAAGCAAGAAGCAATACAGCAAATCAAATTAGGGACAAAGTAAAGGTTTTGTGTCCTGGCTGGCAAGCAGATCCCTGGGTAATACCTTCCTCTGTAAATGAAGGATTATGGGGCTGCTGAGATTTAGGTTGTTGATGCACATACACCACCATCTGAAGCTGGGTGCTGGTGGCTCATGTCTGTAATCCTAGCTATTCAGGAGGCTGAGATCTGAGGATTAAGTTTGGAAGGCAGTCTGGGCAGATAAATTAGTGAGACTCACTCTCATCTCCAATTAAGCACCAAAAAAGATAGAAGTAGAGTTGTGGCTCAAGTGTTAGAATGCTAGCCTTGAGGAAAAAAGCTCAGGGCCAGTGCCTAGGCTCTGAGTTCAAGCCCCAGGACCCTGTACAGAAAACAAAAACAACAAAAAAAATCCACCATCTGACAGCCTCTGCCCTTCATGAGCATCAAACTATGGCTTAATGATGTCTGTTTTTCTCTGCTCTTCTCCAGCAGTCAGCCTGCCCCTTCGTTCCTACCCTCCTACCCTGACGTTCTCTATGGCTCTTGTTCAGGCCTTGCAGGGTAGCCAGAGGCATCTGGGAGAGAAAGAGGCCTTGTCTGGGCCCTCCCCCATCCCACAGTACTGCCAGGACCCCAGGAGTAAGGGACGCAGCTTCTCTTCTGGTACTGCCAGGGGACGTGACAGACAGCCTCAAGGGTTGAGCTCAATGAAGGACCTTGTTCTAGTGCCCAGAAAGGAGGCCATGGTTTTGGCCACATGGAGGCTGACCCTGGGGAGATGTGTTCATGTGTAAGCAATGGTGGTGTTGGGAAAGATGGGCCGCCCATGACTGGGAAGCATCAATGAGCACTGGAACTGGTCCAGGGAATCTGCACAGCCTCAGGCCCCTTGGGGTGAGCTCAGCTGGGGCTGCAGATGATGGGTGGGATGGAACTTTTAGGTTCCTGCTCAGAGCCGCAAAGTCTGGCCCAGAGTCTTAGTCCAGCAAGGGCCCAATGAATACCTGTACAACTGAATACAGACACTGCCCAGAAGATATGTGCCCTCCCTAGGATCCCCAGCCTTGGGGATGCTCTGCCTTAGGTCCTAGCAGAGTGCAGTGAAAGCACAAGTTCAAAAGTCAGCCTTTAAACGGGTCCATACAGCCGTGGATCAGGTCTATAAACTCTGAGACTGGGTGACTTCTGTGCCATGGGGTAAGTAAAGGCCCCAGGTCACAAGGTCATTTCATGGAAAGCACCTGGCATGTGCAAGCACTCAGGTGATTAACCATTGCTGCTGGGGCTCCAGCTGGAGATACAGCGCCAGGCTATTTCAAGGCTGGAGAAGCACTCAGGGAGCACATCTGGAGCTGGCTCCCCCTGAGGACCTTCACATGGGTGAGGAATTCCATGTGGTTATTTAGCAAAAGCAGACATATCTTGAGCTCCAGAGGCACAAGAAGCAGTGAGGAAATTCTGGAGGTTGTGGGGAAGGGGGAGTGGTGGGGGTGGGGGTGGGGAAGGGAGAAGAAGGTGGGTAATGCTGTGACATCAATGGCTGCTTCTCACCAGGCTGTAACCTGGAATCCTATTTATGAGTGCCCTCCTTGGCAAAGGTCACAGGGTAGGGCAGGCCAGGTGACCAGAGCTAAGTAGGTCATGACCTTGGGTCCTGGCAAATCACAAGAGCCAAATATATCTCCAAGACTGTCATAAGAGCAAACCCATTTTTATATGCTGGGCTGGGGTAACCATCATGGCAGCCTCTGGTACCAGGTGCCAAGTGTTGGGATTTGGCTCCAAGCATGCCTTTTCTGCCTCAGCCCAGCTCAAGCAGACAAGGGGGAGCGCCAGGGACTCACATTTTTGTTTGATGAACTGTGTCCGTACGGCCTGAAAGTGGAGGGTGGAGACATGATGGCTAAGCTCTAGTGACTCACTTGCCACGGCCCCCTCTTGACCTCAGTTTCCCCACCCAGATTCAGGGAGCCAGAGAGGGAAGGGCTTAAACCCGCCAGATATGGAGACTGACTCAGAAGAGAGGCAGTGGGAAGAAATGTAGGAAATGTGGTCCAGAGAGGGAGGGAGGGAAGGGAACCCAGCTTGCCTGGCTCCCATCCCCTCCCTCCCCTCCTATCCAGGGGAACACCTTCTAGTCCCAGCAGGCTCTAGGAGGAGACGGCCAGGATTAATGTCCCAGCTCCAAACAGCAGCAAGATGGCACTAGAAGAAGGTTCACCCTGGGGCTTCTCAGCATGCTCTGGAACTAGGCAATTGCTTTTCTGTTTCTGGATGTTGTGTCAGGCTCTGTTTCCATGAAACTGGGAACCCTCCCTTCATCCTCCTCAAAGGCTTGAGAGGAAGGGACAGCGCAGGATGTGACCACTCCCCCCCCTTCTTTCAGTTGGTCATTTCCAGCGTCCTTGTCATACTCCTGGGCTCAACCAGAAGCAGCCTCAGTTTCCGACAAGGTTTTCCACTGGGTGCACACAGAGCCATCCAGGGGTTTTAAACATCTAGGATAGCACCTAGACCTCATGGGATTTTTCAGAAAGTCTCGGGGACTGTGATATGAAGCTAGAGTAGGCCAATTTCTTGTGCTCCCCACCCTATCTATGGAGAAGACAGTCAAAGAGGGAAGCAGAGAACGGGAAATGGAGGTTAAGTTCCAGAAAAACACCGAGCGTGTGCCTTTCTGCTCAGGTCTCCTGTTTTGAAACGGTCTGAAGAGCTGCAGAGGGGTTTCAGTCCTTGTAATGGGGTGGCCTGCATGAGGACTGGCGGGCCCATCAAAGTCACAACTAGGGTAACAAGTGGGGTCACTAGTGGAGTGAGTATGCAGCTTTTGGGAGAGGGAAGGAGAGGGCTTCCACTGGGTTACCTATTGTCTACTTGGGATAGGAGTCGGGGGGAGGATGGCATTGGGAGTAGAGCCCGTTACCAACAGCACTCCTGCCCTTGGTGCTGGAGCTGAGGGAGGGTGGCAGGTCTGGATTTCTGGTTTGAGTAATTAATTACCCAGCCCTTACAACCGTGGTGCTTCTGCAGCATGTTCATAAAAAATAAAGGTGACTGCTGCTAAGATGGATGGATCTGGGGAAAGAGGAGGAAGGCCAGGTAGCTCTGACGCTCCCCAAATCACAATGCTAGCAGCCCAAGCTGGTTTCCTTCAGCTATAAAATGGGGAATAATAAGGATAGGGACTCTTAGGGTAGTGGTAAGGACTGTCACACAAGCCACTACCAGTTGCTGAGTACCTCCTACTTGGCAGGCCTGCTCTAAGCTCTGTGCAGGATAACTTGCTGACTTCTCACAGGTACCCTGAAAGGTGGGTATGGTAATCACAGCTGATGTAAGATAAGGAAATTGTGACACAGATAGGTCAAAACACTGGGTTCCATGATAAATGATAACTGGGATTTCAACCTAAACAATCTGAACTCAGAGCCATTAAACAGCACTGCTTTCAAAGTTAATAAGGAGTCTGTGGAAGAAGGCTACCTCTGAGTGATCTCTAGGGACAAGCTCCAGAGAATCCTGGCTCACCCACCCCCAAACCACCTCCAAAGGGCACAGGGCTGGTCAAGAACTGGTATGAAGCACTACATCTATACTGGCACTGGTGGGTCATGTCTGTAAACCTAGCTCCTCAGGAGGCTGAGACTCTTATCTCCAATGAATCACCCAGAAAACTGGAAGTGGTGCTATGGCTCAAAGTGGTAGAGCACTAGCTTTGAGCAAAAGAACATGGGGACAGTGCCCAGGCCCTGAGTTCAAGCCCCACAGCCAATCAAAAAAAAAAAAAAAAGAAGAAGAAGACTACATCTAAACTTACCTTCCCTGATCCCCTCTCCACATTTTTGGGGGTAAAGATTAGTATAGGATGATGTGAATTTGGAGAGTTCTAAAATTCCCTTGGACTTCAGTGTGTTCCTTTTCAGCTACCCTCTGTCCTCACCCAGAATCCCCATCGCCTAGCACCACTGAGCAGGCGTCTGGCCCTGCTCCAGGTCTGCATCCTGTCCCTGGCTAGTCCTTGGGGTAGAGACTCACCAGCACTGTTGGCCTCTGACTCCAGCAGGTGGATGTCACTGCAGTCCGCGAGCGAGTGCTCCAAGCAGAGCTGCAGGAAGCGGGCTTGGGTACGGGTGACTCGCTTCAGCAGGGACAGCAGGGCCACTGTCTGCTCACACTCATTCCAGCCCTTGAACCAGCCAGCAAGGATGCCCACCTGGTCTCGGAACATCATGGTGCCGGGCCTGGGGCCAGGGGGCGGGTGACGGCGGTGGCAAGGGCCAGCGCCGTCACATGGTCTCGGCTCTGGTCTCCTGTTATCTTTCCCCTGAGGGCCAGGGCTTGAGGACGTTCCCTGGCGTGGTGGTGGCAACGGGTGGTGAGGGGAGGAGGAGACGTGCTCACATCTGGGGAGGTCTTGGTCCAGCCACACCTCTCCAGGCTCCTAGAAAAGAAAAGGGATCAGAGTGAATAAAGTAGCTGAAGCTATGCCAGTGAGGTGGGTGTGGATGCCTTGTGACTGTACTCTCAGGGTACCTGTTCTGCAGAATCAAGCTCCTGGGAGAAAGTGGAAGCCAAAGCCAGACTCAAATCAACTTCATTCCCACTACCAGATCCAGAGAAATGGTGTGAGTGGCCTTCATGATTGAACCACTCCAACTGGAGGTGAGAATAGAGGGCCTGCCTAGCCAGCACAAGACCCTGAGTTCCAACACCAGTACTGAAAAAACAATCATTTGAATTAAATGTCCTATTTTAGCTGAGTTGGCGGCTCATGCCTGTAATCCTGACTACTCAAGAGGCTGAGATCTGAGGATCGTGGTTCCAAGCCTGCCCTAGCAGAAAAGTCTGTGAATTTATCTCCAATTAGCCAGAAAAAAGCCAGAAGTGGAGGTGTGGCTCAAGTGGCAGCATGCCAACCTTGACAAAGCCAAGCAAGAGAGGTCTTAAGTTCAAGCTTAGGTCTGACAAAAACAAAATAAGGCTGCATTCTATTTTGTGGCAGAGAAAGCACAGTGTTACTTACTAGTGGTCAATGACTGCCTATATGTAGGGAAGAAGAATGATAATTCACAGGCTTGAGGAAAATCAGTTTCCCCTCTTCAGATCCTGCACTGTGTGGCTTTTATCCCCAGGGAGGCAACAGCTGCCCCAGGTAGGGAAGAAGTGTGAATTAATGGATCTGTCAGGAAATGCCCTGGCTGCCAAGTGAGGATGGAGGAAGTTCCTTGCCACTGGACATGGTCAAGCAGAGGCTGATGAGCATCCCTGGAGAGTGGGAGGGGTTCCTTCACTGGTTGGCAACTCCTGAGACATAAGGACACGTTACTATTTCCGAGGGAGCAGTTGTGATAGGTGGTTTGATATGCCAACAGCATTTACAGCAAAAACAGGACCAAATCCACAAACAGACCAGAGCTAGGCACTCTTTGTTTTTGTTGGTGGTGGTCTTGGGGTTTGAACTCAGGGCCTCTGATGCTATCTCTGAGCTTTTTTGCTCATGGCTAGTGCTCTACCATTTTCAGTCACAGCATCATTTCTGGTTTTCTGGTGGTTCATTGGAGATGGAGTCTCATGGACTTTCTTGCCTGGGCTGGCTTTGAACCACAACCTTCGGATCTCAGCCTCTTGAGGAGCTAGAAGTATAAACGTGAACCATGGCACCTGCCCGAGAGCTGGGCACTCTTGCCTTTCCTGAGCAAAAACAACATCAATGTACTCCCCAAACAAACTGTTGACTACATACTAATCTAATTTCTCTTGGTGAAGCTTTGGGACAGGATGGGAGTCTCCAACATGGTGCTCACTAGGCCAGACTTTGAACAAAGCAGGCCAGTGGGGACAACAGCGAGTTGCAAGTCTACACGGAGTCACTATTCAGTTTGAATCATCTGTTGCCATGTGAGAAGGGAGGTCTAGTATTACACAGTCTTGGTTTTTTCAAATAAGGAGTTAGAAATCTGGCTGACATTCTACCACTTGAACCATGCCTCCAATCTCAAAAATCTTCATTTTTAAATGCTGGAAACTAATATACATTAAAACAGCAAATGTGAACTATGACATAGAACAAGCAACATGCATGGCTTGTGGTCCTTGGAACAGATGGCCACAAACTGGGAGAAAATAAGAAGTCTGCTGGCTGGGAATGTGGCTTAATGGTAGAGTGATTGCTGAGCATGCATGAAACCCTGGGTTCAATTCTTCAGCACCACATAAACAGAAAAAGCCAGAAATAGCACTGTGGATCAAGTGATAGAGTGTTAGCCTTGAGCAAAAGAAGCTCAGAGACAATGCCCAGGCCCTGAGTTCAAGCTCCAGGACTAGCAAAATTAAAAAAAAAAAAAAAAAAAAGAAGAAGAAGTCTGCTAACTCTCCTTCCCAAAGCCTCTGGTTTAAATCCAGGAGCTACCCCTCTGCCCAGGGAACACACTGTCAAGAGGATAGAGTGAAGGAAGGGGGATCTGGCAGCCTGAGTAAACACCAGGGGCTTTAAGAAAGCTAGTTTAAGACTGCAGTGTTAAAAACCTTATTCCTAAAGAAAGTGAGCCCTATGTCTTCAGGACAGTGTTTGGTCTGTGTGATTTCTTTCCATCAAAGGAACCAGAGGTCCCCCAGCCCCTCTACCCAAGGACTTGACTGCAAGAGGACCTGGATAAGGCATTAGCACTGACTGTTCCAAGACACCTTCTGTGCCAGTATCTTCCTGTGCTGGGTTCACCTGCCAAACAGCCATCCCATCTCATGGTCTGAGCACCCTGAGTTCCCCTTAGAGAACCAGCTACCTTTTGAGGTTCTAAGAGGAGAGGCCTTCTTGGACTTCTGCTAGAATTACCCAGGAAAAAAAAGGTCTGGATTACTAGCTGGCATCTCTGATGTTTTGTGGCAGAAGCCTGCTTCCAAAGAAAGCCCACACAGATGAAAACCACATCAAGAGAAGAGGGAGAAAATGGAGACCTGTCCACATCATTTGAAAACCTGGATCTATCCAGCCTATAGCCGCCTCACTGGCCCACACTTTCGAGAAGCATAAACCAAAGCACTCCTTTCTGACTTGGGCCAATTGCAGCACTCCTTTCTGACTTGGGCCAATTGCAGTTGCTTTTTTTTTTTTTTTAACTACTTGATCACTTCTATACAAAACATTATATCATCACTGATACTTACTTGCTATGTTGATCTCTAATAAGTAACTCAGTTTCTTTCTCAGTGAAGTTGCTCTACAAACTGAAGGAAACATTGTATATATAAAATTACCTAGCATGAGCCAGTGGCTCCAGCTTGTAATCCTAGATACTCAAGAAGCTAAGATCTGAGCCCCTGCAGGAAAGTCCACGAGATTCTTATCTCCTGGTAATCACCAGAAAACTGGAAGTAGCACAGTGGCTCAAAGTGATAGAGTGATAGCCTTGAGCAAAAAAGCTCAGGGACAGTGCCCAAGCCCAGAGTTCAAGCCCCACAACCAACAACAAACAAAACAACAACAACAAAACCCTAATGTGAGCTGGACTGTGGCTCACATCAGTAATCCTAGATACTCAGAAGGCTGAGATCTGAAGATCTTTGTAGTTTGGAGACAAGTCAGCAGAACAGAGTGTGGGACTCTTAACTTTAATTAACCAGCAAAAAGCCAGAAGTGGAGCTGTAGTTGAAGGGGTAGAGTACCTGCTGTCAGCAATAAAGCTAGGCACTAAGTTCAAGCTCCAGTACCAGCACACAAGTGCACACATGAACGTACACACACACACACACACACACACACACACACACACAAAGCCAAGCAAAACTTTTTTGTAACACCAAAACTCCTATTTTGAAAATGTTCATAGGGTTAGGAGTACAGCGGAGTGGCAGAGTACTTGTTGAGCACAGAAAGGCCCTAGGTTCAATTCTTAGTGCCACACATGCATGCATGCAAAACCAGGCACACATACAGCAATACATGAATATATAATCAATATGTGCTGTAGGAATTGCCTCACTTGACAGATGGAAAAACTGAGGCACAGAGAAGATAAGCCACTTGTTCATGACCATATGCAAGACTCTCAAGAGCCAGACATTCTGCCTTTGTTGCTAGCAACAAAAATGCTATATTTCATTAAGTCCTTTTCTGGGCTTACATACATCTTCTAATGTCAACACCTCCAAGCAAATAAGCATTCCTGCTTATTCTTGGCCCTTCTTATGTCCCCCACCCCTCATGGCTGAAGAAGACACATTTCACGAACAAGATAGTTACCCTAAGGCTAACTCACTATCCTAGCCTTAGAGAAAATGTCAGAAGCCAAAGGAGCCCAGTGTTTCTCATAAGAACCATCATTTTCAGAAACTGCACACTGTCACCTCAGTGTCACACAGTGCCTTCTGTATGAATGGCTCTGGGGAGAGTTGAGGAGAGGAGAGGGAAGGGGATTGCTAAATCTGTTGACTTTTCCCTGCTCTCTTTCTCGCACTTAGAGATGTCTTTAACTCCTGGATATTATATCACCTCTCTGTGAAAAACTCAGGTTCTTTTCATCTTCTGGTTTTGTTTTTGTTTTTCCAGTCCTGGGGCTTGAACTCAGGGTCTGGGCACTGTCTCTGAGCTTTCTCTTGCTCAAGGGAAGCACTTTACCACTTGTGCCACAGTGCCACTTCCAGCCTTTTCTGTTTATGTGGTACTGAGGAATCGAACCCATGCATGCTTCATGCATGGTAGGCAAGTACTATACCACTGAGACACATCCCCAGGCCCTGGTTTTGTCATCTTTGATTACCTGAAGATGGAGTCATCAGTTTTTGTTGTTGTTGTTGTTGTTTTGAGACAAGGTCTAATTATATAGTCTAGACTGCCTTCAAACCTGAGATCCTCCTGCCTCAGTCTCAAAGTTGGGATTGCAGGCATCTGCCTGTAATGCCAGCTTAACATGTTATCTTTTCTAAAGCCCAAGTGGCTCTGGAATTAGACTGGCAGGTTGCACCTATGTAATGTGAGGCAAGTGATTCTGTCCTGCCATGCAGTGAAGGGGGCTTGGCCGTCCTCAATCTCAGAGTTGTGAGAGACAATGACAGCTACGAGCATCACTCTGGATTCCTTTCTCAAATCTTTCAAATCCTGGCTTTTCTTTTCTTTTTTTTTTTTTTTTTTGCCCGTTGTGGGCCCTTAACTCTGAGCCTGGGCACTGTCCCTCAGCTCTTTAGCTCAAGGTTAGCACTCTAACACTTGAGCCACAGCGCCACTTCTGGCTTTTTCTGCTTCTGTGGTGCTGAGGAATCGAACCCAGGACCTCATGCATGCAAGGCAAGCGCTCTACCACTGAGCCACCTTCCCAGCCCCAAGTCCCAGGCTTTTCTGTTTTTTTTTTTTTTTTATTTTTTTGGTCCGGTCGTGGGGCCTGAACTCTGGGCCTGGGCGCTGTCCCTCAGCTCTTCAGCTCAAGGTTAGCGCTCTACCACTTGAGCCACAGCGCCACTTCCGGCTTTTTTCTTTTTGCTTATGTGGTGCTGAGGAATCGAACCCAGGGCCTCAGGCATGCAAGGCAAGCGCTCTACCACTGAGCCACCTTCCCAGCCCAGTCCCAGGCTTTTCTATACCCCAAATATATCATTTCTCTCAGCCAAGTCCCTTTCTCATAAGGACCAGTGCTCCTAACTTGTCTCCCTGCTTTCATGCTTGTTCCTTTATTTTCCTCAGACTGGAAAGCAAAGGAAACTTTCTAAACTTAAGTTATAGCACTGTCTTGATTTTAAAAGAACAATAACAAAAACACCGTCTCATGGCTTCTCAATCAAAGCTGGGATCATATCTATCTCAATCTTCTTCACTTCTCCAGTACAAAAAAGTCTTTAATATCATCAAGAGGTGTTTCTTCAAAGAATGTACCTTTTCCCAAGCCACGAGACTGTGGGAGCCACAGAGAAGGGAAAGCTATGGCTGTATTCCTCATCCTCTATCCTCCCCTTCCTGGCACAGCAACTGGTACATTCACAGGTTCTCAAGAAATAGCTGTGACAAATTTCCCAGTGTAACACCCCCTTCCATACACATAGCACTTAATTTAGATGGTCCCATTCCCTGATCTCCCCACAACTGGTACCTTCCTCTCTCCAGTTTATTAAGCTCAATTGTTATCACCTCAAAGTGGCCATTTCTGATCATTCTGTCTACAGTGGCCAAACTAACCCCTTTTACATCTACAGTTTTATTTCCTTAACACTTTCATTGCTTCTCCCTTTTTTTCCCTTCCTTTGTGTGTCTATGCCAGTCTTGGGGCTTAAACTCAGGGGCTTCGGTTGCCTCTGAGCTTTTCTGCTCGTCTAGTGTTCTACCATTTGAGTCACAGCTCCAATTGTGGATTTTTTTGGTAGTTAAATTAAGAGTCTCATGGACTTTCCTGCTAAGGCTGGCTTTGAATCATGATGATCTCAGCCTCCTGAGCAGCTAGGATTACAGGTGTGAGCCACAAGTGTCCAGTTTAGATTTCTTTTATGGATTACATGTTCTCTCAGCCATCAGTCTCAGGCCTTAATTTGTTTGACCTTTTCTGTATTCCCCAGGACTTGGAACAGTGTTTCTACAGATTGTTTAATGAATGAGTTGAGTACAGGCTGGAGACATCTGTGACTTCCATGTTCTATACGCTGCTACTGTATAGCCTGCCCTCCACTGGCCTATTTGACAAGGTTACACCAAAATAACCAAACTCCATTCACAAAAATTTAGGTAACTCTCTTAAGAGGTCTGAGCCCTGAAAACCCAAAGCCAATGTTAAGGACTCCTAGATTCCACACTTGAGGCCCACACCACGCCAGGTCACCCATCTCATTTCTGCCTCTTCTCATGAGATCCCAAAGGAATGTGTGGAGTTGGGTCAGACATACAATTTCTCTGGGTCCAAATAACAGAGAATGGGGCGGAGGACAAGGAGGAGACAAACTACCATTAATGACAGGTAAGCAAGGACAAGGTTATAGGATGCAATCAGAGTCTTATTTGGCTCAGAAAGCAAGAGAGCCAGTTCCAGAGCACAGAACCCCAAACATGTCCAAGGACCTTCTGTCATCATCTGTCTTGTACTCATGGGGACCCTCAAGAAAAAAACTCTCATCCCAGGGCTGGGAAGGTGGCTCAGTGGTAGAGCGCTTGCCTTGCATGCCTGAGGCCCTGGGTTCGATTCCTCAGCACCACATAAGCAAAAAGAAAAAAGCCGGAAGTGGCGCTGTGGCTCAAGTGGTAGAGCGCTAGCCTTGAGCTGAAGAGCTGAGGGACAGTGCCCAGGCCCAGAGTTCAGGCCCCACAACCGACCCTTCCTCCCCAAAGAAAAAAAAAAAAAACAACAAAAAACAAAACTCTCATCCCACTGAGCCTGCTGAGGGAAAGGTGGGATTTAAACCAGGAGGTAGCAAGGGCTACCTGTCCCCACAAAGCAGAAACCTGTCAAGGGTGATGTTAATTCAGTCCAGAAATGAAAAGACAATATATAATTTGAACTTCTTCTGAATGCAGCTATCTGAAGCTTGCCTAGCTCTGGACTTTTCAGTAACATGAACCAACTAATCCTCCTGCCCCCCTCTCCCATTTGCAGTGCCAGGGATCAAAACCCCCCTTTTAAACTACTTTGAGCTACAGTTCTATTGCTTCCATTTTTAGAGACCCAGCTCATATGAGCCACTTTCTGTAACACTTAGCACTTAACGTGTAGTAAGACACTGTTCTTAGTGTTTTACGTGTATGAATTTATTTAGTCCTCATAACTGCACAAAGGAGGATATAACCACCTTCTGTGTGTGTGTGTGTTTGCCTATCCTCGGGCTTAAAACTCAGGGCTGGGCCTGAGTGCTGTCCCTGAGCTTTTTTGCTCAAGGCTAGTGATCTACCAACTTTGAGCCACAGCTTCACTTCAGACTTTCTTTGGAAGTTGATTGGAGATAAGGGTCTCATAGACTTCTCTGCCTGGGCTAGATGTGAACTGCTATCCTCAGATATCAGATTTCTGAGTAGCTAAGATTATAGGCATGAACTACCAGTGTCCAGTACCCCCCTTCGCTTTATGGCTGTGGAAAGTAAGGACTAGAAAAGGTAAATGAGTTGTCCTTGGGAAGGGATAATGAGGGATGAAGGCTGCATTCCTAATTATTACACCACAATGCCATTGTACCCACCAACTCTATCTGACGAGAACGTCCAGCAGGGCCCACAGATGTTCTCTTAGTCCCACCTGTCCTCTGTTTCAACACATGTAAACTGAGGATAATGGTACTTGACCTACTCTCCTAGGGAGGGTTCCTACGAATGTGAAAGATAAGGTGGCTTGGCTTGCATGTATGTGACCCACTGTTTAAACTGTTTCCTCTACCTGGGTACCATTTTAGCATGGTTCCAACTCTTGGAGAACCCCCACCCCAGATTAAATACCACCTTTCCCATAAAATCTTACCCCTCTCACTGCCAGATCCCCACAGTGCAGAATCTGTAGTTCATGTTCTTCTTTGAGTATCTGCCCAAGCCTTCTTTTGGCCCGGGGGCTTACTAAAGGTAGACTCCGAGCCTCTGCTTCCTCCTTTTGGCTCCAGAGAGAAACACAATCCCTTGGACAAAGTGGAGAGCCCCAGAAAGGCTCCAGACTTACAGAGGCTGAGGGGGGCTGCCAACCAAGACAGGGTGAGGCAGGTCACCAGAAACAGAACTTGGGGTACCTCAGATCAGGAAGTAGCACAGGAACATCTCGTACGCAGAAGCAGGTGGGGAAGAGGCCAGGGGATAAAGAGAGAACTTGAATGGAAATGCACTGAACTTTAATGGGGAGTGAGGTCGGAGATTCCCAGAGGAACAAAATCCAGCCCTGTACTCCCAAAGCCACCAAGCTAGCAAGGGTGAGTGGACACAGGGGAGAAGGTAAGTGGTGCTTTATCAGGTACAATGGAGAACATTTGTCAGTTAAGACATAGAATGAAGATCTAAAGGTGCCTATGTGAAGAGGGAGGAGAGGGGAGGGGAGGTGGACCCCTGTGTGCACCAAGGTAAGACTCTCAAGCAGAAGCTGCAGGAGAGGCCAGGAGGAAAACCTCTAAGGGAAAAGGAACCATTCAAAGGCAGACTCTAAAATAATTACTCAGAAGGTGGGGTAACCTGGTGAAGAAGTCAAGGCCCTTCCAGGGCAGGTAAGGAGGTTTCCAGGAGGATGGGGACTTCACAAAGGGACCCTCCCCCCAAGGAAAATGGGCCTGGTCAGCAGGGCTTAAGAGGCACACCTTGAAGCATCCTTGGGGGACCCACTGTGGGGTGAAGGGAATCTTCCTAGAGGGCAGTGTTCTCAAACTTGAATGTGCTTCAGAACCACCAGGAGGGTTTGCTAAAAACCCAGATTGCTAGGCCCTGCTCCCAGGTTTCCAATTCAGTAGGTCTGGGTAGGAGGTAAGAATGTCCATTTCTTGCAAATGCTGCTACTGGTCCAGGGCCCAGACTTTTGAGGACCACTGTCATAGGCCAAGGGTTGCTTTAGTGAGGAGGCCCTCAAAGGTGAAAGAAAGCAAAATAGGGAATGTCCCCAAGAAGTCTCTAAGGAGAGTGTTAAGGGTCTTCTCATCTTTTCATCTCTGAAGGAGAGGTCTATGAAGGTAGGACCTAAGAGAAATAATCTGAGCACAAGAATTTTCAGAGTGTGTGAGGTGTGAGAGACCAGGAGGATGAAGGGAGTAGAAAGAGGGAGAGGGGAGAAGAGGGAAAGGAAGAGAGGTGGATGGGGAGAGAGATCATTAAAAGGAGACACACTTGGGGGAGAAGTCTGGGGAAAGTTGAGGGGCTCCAAGGGGATAAAGGGGAATCAGAGCCCAGAATGGTTTGAATTAATTCCAGAGGAGTGAGAATGGGGAGAAGCCAGGGTCGTATCCTAATGGGAATAATTTGACAAAAGTTCTGAATAAGTTTTTTGGGGATGTCAAAGGGATGGAGAGGGACAGTTTTGAGGAAGTCTCAGGAAGTGCTGTGTACTCCTGAGGCAGGGAAGTTTTGGAGAACATGACCTAAAGGGTATCTGGGGAATGTGTGTCCTACTGGAGTGGGATGACAGAGGAATCTTTTTCAAAAAAAAAAAAAAAAAAAACCCTCAGAGATCTCTGATGAAGAGGAAATTCTGAGTAGTTTCCAAAAGGGCACATGGTAGGAGACTCCTAGCAGTGGGGAGAGTGTCAGGGTCCAGAGTTTGCCTCAACAAACTCTAGGACTCTAAGTGCAGGAGCTCGGAATTATTTTGAGGGAAGATGAGGTATGTGTGTGGGGTATTCCACAGGGGAGCTGTGAGGAAAAGGTAGCTCTAGAAAAGTAAGGCAGGAAGTCAAGGGTAGGGGTGGGAATGCTCAGGAGTGTCTCTGAAAGGACTTCCATCTCACGAGGGTCTGAGAGGGCTCCTAGGATCTCTGATACAGGGGGTTCCTGAAAGTTGCATGCGGGGGTCTCCTCAAAAGGAGAATCTTCAGAAAGTTCACCAAAATCAAGTCACAAGGAACTTGGAGATCATCTAAGAAGAGTTCTAGAGAATGTAAGAGAGGGTTGGAATATTTGGGGCTCCTTACACAAGGTGGAATGGGTTACTGGAAAAGATTGGATTCTTGCAAAAGGGGGTTTGGAAACGGTTTTGGAATATGGCAGAAGAGTTATCTGGAGATTTCAGGCAATCTCCAGAAGAAATTTTTAGAAAAGAGGTCTCAGAGGGAAGACAGAGGTACATGAGACAGATCTGTAAACCACTGCAGGGTGGGAAGCTGTCGGGGAAATGAGATCTCTGGGAGTGCTTTGGGCAAGAAGGGTGATCTGTGGTAGGGCCAGGAAATACCTGGGAGACAGCTACAATCAGGTACAAGGCTTTATGTGAGTGTGTAGCTCGAGGGGTACCTGGAGTCTCCCAGGAAGGTCTTTTGGGACTACGGGAAGATGTTTGAGGTTCCCTCGGAGAGATCTGGGGAGGGGGACATGGAGGCAAATCGAGAAGATAATTTCTGGAAATGGAGGGGTAGGTAGGAGGGAAAGAGAGAAAATCTTGGAATAGGTGAGGAGACAAGTCTGGGGTAGACGCTGGGCCAAGTGGGGTGGGTGGGGGATTCTGGAATGCCCAGGGTCTGGGAGGGCTTCAGAGGGTCTCTGCAGGAGGTTGGTAAGTTTTGTTTTTTTTTCTTTAGTGAGGCGAATCTAGGGGAAAAACGTGAGCGATACACCGTGGGAGCGGACGAGGAGTGGCCTCTGCAGGATATTTTTTTCGCTACAGGAGGCTGGGGGGCCACAGGGTGGGGGGCAGTGGGCAAGTCTGGGGTGGGGAGGGAGGGGCGGTCACACCGAGGTCCCCGGAGACGGCGGTTGGAAGGGGAGGGCGGCTCCGGGGGAGGCCAGTCGGACGGGCCGGGGGGCTTCCCGGCCACAGGGACGAGGCGTCAGGAGGGAGCTCCCCAGCCTGGCCCCTCGACGACCGCGAGGGCGTGGGGACGTTTCGGAAGGAAGCCCCCCGAGGGGACCTAGGCCCCCGAGGCCCGCGCTCGCGCCCGCCGCCGCCCGCGGCTCGGGGTCCCAGAGGGGGCGGGGCCGCCCGCGCGGCCTGGGTCGCCCCAAGGGGGAGCGCCGCGCGCCCCGACCCGCCACCGCCCCGCGCTCGTCAGGCCCGGGCCCGAGACTCACCTCCTCGGCCTCGGCCTCCGCCGCCGCCGCCGCCGCCTCCGCCGCCCGGTTCTCCTCAGACCACCACCACCACCGCCGCCGCCGTCGCCCCCTCTCTGGCCCGCAAGCTCCCCTCCCTCCTCCCTCAACGACCACCGCCGCCGCCACCGCCGCCGTCGCGCTGCGTCACCGCGCCGTGCGTCACCGCCCCTGGCCCCGCCCCGACGGGCCCATCGCGCGCCGCCATTAGCTTACGCCCAGATGACGAACAGGGCACTAGCCAACCCGCGGCGAGGGCAGCCCGAAGGGCGGGAGGTGTGCGACGAAAAGGCGGGGTCCTGACCAGGGAGGGGAGCGATGGGGCTGGAACGAGGCCCAAGAGGCCCGCCCTCTCTTTAATGGGATTGGTCAGACTTGAGGGTGACGGGCAGGCGGCCAGGCCCGCACTCTAAGTGGAGGGCGGGAGAAAGGGCGGGGCGCGCGGGGCGTTGCCAAGGGCAACGGGCCAGTAGAACCTTGTGATTGGACCCCCGAGCCGACAGGGGGCGATCTCGCGCCGGTCTCTTCAGAGTCACAATTCTTCATTCTGGCGTTCTTAGTCCCCTTCCACCCCGCCCCTCTGACACGCCTCACCC
Source organism: Dipodomys spectabilis (assembly GCF_019054845.1). Classification (NCBI taxonomy): domain Eukaryota; kingdom Metazoa; phylum Chordata; class Mammalia; order Rodentia; family Heteromyidae; genus Dipodomys; species Dipodomys spectabilis. The sequence goes on along the minus strand of NW_024871099.1, from coordinate 6,251,235 downwards.
AGGGCCTGAGCCCTACGACTTCCCTGCTCACGGGAGAGAGGTGGGAGGAGAGAGAGAAAGCGAAAGAGACAGAGACAGACAGAGAAGGAGGAGAGAGAGACAGAGACAGCACCTGCACACCTTGGTCCCCACGCCCCAGGGTGCCACTCTGAGCCGATCTCCCGTGACACCGGGGACGGGGAGGGGCGGGAGATGGACCATTTAGGATGGAAAGAGAGAAGGCATCTCCAGCAGGAAAGAAACCATCAGTAAATAGGATTGTTGCAATGAGTCCTCAAAGTGTCCTGCATCAGTGGTAATTAATCCGAAGGGGACCAGCACGCCCCCACCCGCCAGAAGGCCCTCGGGTGACTTGAGAACCTCGGATGACGGAGACATTTGGATGGCTCGTTACTGGAATTCAAAAAGAAATGCATTCAGGGTTGGAGTGGTGAGGGATGAGCTGCGGCCAGATGTTTGGCCACTGGAGGGAGTTTGGGCTTGTCCTGTGACAGGGATCAAGACGGGGAGGATCTTAAGGAGTTGGGGGCTTGGGACTGATGGCTTTCACTTATATATGGAAGGCCGATTTGGAAGAACTAGATCTAGAGGGACTAGAGAAGCAGCTGAGGGTGGGAAAGCGAGGACAGCAGGATTGTTGGGAAAGGAGGTGTTGCAGATGGGAGGGACCTTCAAGGTGGCCAGTGAAGAAGTCCAAGAAGGCTCCACAACCGAGGGGGCAAATTGGAGCCAAAGATTAACGAGTTAAACATCAGTGAACGGGCCGGGCGCCGGTGGCTCACGCCTGTAATCCTAGCTACTCAGGAGGCTGAGATCTGAGGATCACAGTTCAAAGCCAGCCTGGGCAGGAAAGACTGTGAGACTCTTACCTCCAATAAACCACAAGAAAACCGGAAGTGGCGCAGTGACTTAAGTGGTAGAGCGCTAGCCTTGAGCTGAAGAGCTCAGGGACAGCGCCCAGGCCCAGAGTTCAGACCCCACGACCGACCAAAAAAAAAAAAAGATGCTCATTGAAGTTGTGAGAGGGATGAAGCCCAGGGAAGTCTGGTGAATAGGCCCAGGGAAATCCTAAGAAATGAAGACGAGGGGAGTTTGAGACAAGGTATTGTCACTTTTAATTAATATCAAGAAGGCCCAGCCCAGCAAAGTAGGGTGCAGGTGGCTCACGCCTATCATCCTAGCTACTCAGGAGGCTGAGATCTGAGGATTGCAGTTGAAAGCCAGCCCAGACAAGGAAGTCATGAAACTCTTATCTCTAATTAACCCCAAAAAACAGAATGGCGATGTAGCTCAAGTGGTAGAGTGCTAGCCTTGAACATAAAGAGGCTCAGGGAGGGGCTGGGAAGGTGGCTCAGTGGTAGAGCGCTTGCCTTGCATGCCTCAGGCCCTGGGTTTGATTCCTCAGCACCACATAAGCAAAAAGAAAAAAGCCGGACATGGTGCTGTGGCTCAAGTGGTAGAGCCCTAGCCTTGAGCTGAAGAGCTGAGAGACAGCGCCCAGGCCCAGAGTTCAGGCCCTACGACTGGACCCAAAAATAAAAATTAAAAAAAAAGAGGGGGCTGGGAAGGTGGCTCAGTGGTAGAGTGCTTGCCTTGCATGCCAGAGGCCCTGGGTTCGATTCCTCAGCACCACATAAGCAAAATGAAAAAAGCCGGAAGTGGCGCTGTGGCTCAAATGGTAGAGCGCTAGCCTTGAGCTGAAGAGCTGAGGGACAGTGCCCGGGCCAAGAGTTCAGGCTCCACAACCGGACCCAAAAGAAAAAAAAAAGAGGCTCAGGGACAATGCCCAGGCCCCTGAGTTCAAACCCCAGGACTGGCCAGAAAAAGGAAAAAAAAAAAAAAAAAGCCCAGAAAGGAGGAGACAAATCCAGAAGGAGATGCAAATCTCACAAAGGCTGGTGGAAAAGCCATTTCACACCAGGTCAGGGATGTCACAAAACCCAATTAGTACCTCCTAGACAGAAGCTACAACTTTCCTGTTGCATAGATATAGAGGTAGTTGTGCTCTTTCATGTTGCTTCATTTATTCAATACGATTTCTTAGCCAGGTGCCTGTGGCTCATGCCTGTAATCCTAGCTACTCAGGAGGCTAAGATCTGTGGGTTGAAGTTCAAATCTAGTCTAGATTAATCTGAGAGACTTTTTTTTTTTGGTCAGTCATGGGGCTGAGTGCTGTCCTCAGCTCTTCAGCTCAAAGCAAGTGCTCTACCACTTAAACCATACTGGCACTCCCAGCTTTCTGGTAGTTAATTGGAGATAGTCTCAGCTAGCCTGGGCTCGCTTTGATCCGTGATCCTCAGATCTCAGCTTCCTAAGTAGCTAGGATTACAGGCATGAGCCACTAGTGACCAACAATCTGAGAGACTCTTATCTCCAGTTAACCACTAAAAAGCTGGAAGTGGAGTTATGGTTCAAGTGGTAGAGTTCTAGTCTTGAGTGAAAAACGTCAGGGACAGAACCCAGGCTAAGTTCAAGCCCCAGGATCATAACAAAATAAGCAAATAAAATAAAGAAGGAAATGAATGAGCAGAAACAGCCATGTAGATGCTGTTTTTAGTGTATGTATTTATTTTTGGCAGTAGTGATGTTTGAATTCTAGGACTTGAGCTTGCTAATCGTGCATTTTACCGCATGAACCACACACTTTCCAATACTTTTAATTTTTATTAACATACATTAGCCATGAAAGGGGCATTCTACTTTGTTACAAGGGGACTCCTACTTCATGTTATCTTTCAAGTAGTATCTCCTACTTGACTATGATCTTCCTATCTCCACTTTCGGAATAGCTGAGATTACAGGTGTACACAACCATACCCAGTTGGTTTTTAGTTTTTCGAAGAACAGAAATAACTCTGTAGGCCTAGGGGAATAATCCACTAGGGACAGATGATAGAGGTAAGAGAGAGGACAACCACAGAGACGTGCTTGAGTGGGCAGGGGTGAGCTGAAGAGTAGAATGGAGCTCCCCATTACTAGGGAAGGGAGCAAGCTCAGTGAGCACAATGGATCAGGACCTTGGGAAAATTCTCTTCTGTTTGTTTGGATTTTCTCACTAAAATATATCTGGTTCTCTCATAAATTACTTTACCGTTATTTCTTCTTTATTTGACAGTTAGGGTTATTATATTGATTTTTTTTGAATTTATGTGTGTAAGTAGGTCACATTACCTAGGAATTTCATTTCAAGATGGGAAAGGAGGCAATACAAAATATTTTCTTTCTTTTATTTTTAGTGGAACCCAGAGTCTTACAGAGATATGCTGAACATATTCTCTAACATTGAACCACATCCCTACTCCCCAGAACACTTTTTTTTTTTTATGCTGGTCCAGGAATTGGACTCTGAACTTTGTGCTCTCTTGGCTTACCTGCTAACAGCTGGTACTCTTGATCTACACCTCCAGCCCGGATTTTTGCTGGTTATTGTGAAGATAGAGTCTCACTGACTTTTCTGCTTAGGTTGGCTTTGAACTGTGATCCTTTGTATCTCCAACTTCTGAGAAGCTAGGATTACAAGCATGAGCCACCAACACCCAAACTCTGAATAGTCTTAATGTTAAGATGGAGAGAAGTATACATCTGGCAAAATTGTAGGGCCACAAAGGCGTAGGGCCACAAAGGCCATGAAAAAAGTCCAACGTAAGCCAGGTACTGGACAATTGAATCCCCAGCACTTGGTGGGTTTGTTTGTTTTTTGGTTGGTGGTGGGGCTTGAACTCTGGGCCTGGGTGCTGTCCTTCAGCTGTTCAGGTCTGGGCAAGTGCTCTACCTCTTGAGCCACAGTGCCACTTCCAGTTTCCTCGTGGTTAATTGGAAATAAGAGTCTCATGGACTTTCCTGTCCAGGCTGGCTTTGAACCATGATCCTCAGATCTCGGCCTCCTTAGTAGCTGGGATTACAGGTGTGAGCCTCCACACCTGGCATGCACTTAGTGTTTTGAAGACTGGAACTCATGCTCCTCCTGTCTCAGCCTACTGAGTGCTGAGATTACAGGCAAGAGTGAGTCACCATGCCTGGCAAATCAGCCATGCTGGGAGACAAGTGAACCTAAGGATCCTCACTACAATCCTGAAATAGAAGAGCGAAGCCACTTAGCTAGAGCCACCCACAAGGCAATATTTGAACCCTGGTCTGAGCGATTGCAAAGCTTGAACCATCCTGGCCTGATGAGAGGAAGGAAGGAGGAGGAGGAGCCCTTAGTGACAGTTGTCCCAGAACTGGCATAAACAGGATGTGGTGTTGGATGAAACCTTCCCCCCTACCCTACAGCCCGCCCCCCACAGCCGTAGTCCCCACCTCTAGAAGACAGCGGAACTGAGAAAAGAAGGGAAGCTGCAAGCCATGGTCAGGGGCCAAGAGCTGAATGGGATGGGCGAGGGGCTCGGGGCTGGAGCTTGAGCGGGGCTGCGGTGGGGAGGACCTCAAGGTGGAGGTCAGCTGTGGCCTAGAGGTCACAGATGGGGAAGGTGGTTTTGCTGGACTTAGCAACTAGGCAAATGGATCCCTGGGTCTTCTTCACCAAGCCTCCACCCTGACTTCTGGGCCCTTTGTCCTGGTGAACGGGAGGGACAGAGTCTTGTGACCTCCTTTCCTGGAGAGAGAAACTGAGGCTGGGAGGGGGTGGGGGGAACACAAGGGTTATGTCTAGACCAGCTCAAGTCTTCCTGATCCTTCTGGCAGTCTGACTCTTTGGTGGTGTGCGAGGTGGACCCGGAGCTAAAGGAAAAGCTGAGGAAATTCCGCTTCCGAAAAGAGACAGACAATGCAGCCATCATAAGTGAGTGATCTTCCCCCCCCTCTCCCGACCCCCCCCCTCCACGGGAGACTGGGTGCGGGGCCAATAGGGGCGGGGCCACTGTCACTGAGGTGGGCGTGGCATCTGGGGCTGCCTGCGTCGAGGTGGGCGTGGCGTTACAGGGGCGGGACCAGCACCTCTATGTGGGTGTGGGGAGGGGTTAGCGTGGTGGGCGTGGCCAAAGGGGGTGTGGTTGGTGTCGTCTACGTGTTGGGAGCAGGTCTGACCCCTACGTGCACTCCTTTCCCCAGTGAAAGTGGATAAAGACCGGCAAATGGTGGTTCTGGAGGAAGAATTTCAGGTGAGGGTCTGGGAGGGGGAACGGGATCCCTCTAAGCGGTACTGAGGACTCAAGGGACATAGAATGGATGCAAAGACCCGGGCACTGAGAGCCACAAATACCGGGAGACCACAGTTCCTTTGTGTGTGCCTGATATTTTTACCTATGCAATCTCCTAGTCTGCTTACAGAACAATGGTTTAATTCCTTAACCTGAAGTTAAGGCCTGGAGCAAATTATGTGCTCAATAAAGTGATACTGCCAGGCCCTCGTGGCTCACACCTATAATCCTAGCTACTCAGGAGACCGAGATCTGAAGATAGCAATTCAAAGCCAGACTAGTCAAGAAAGTCCGTGGGGGGCTGGAGACATGGATCAGTTGGTAGAGTGCTAGCCAATGAGCAAAAGCAGCAGGTACAGAGTTAAAGTCCGGGTTTCAGACCTAAAAAAAAAAAGAAAACAGAAAAGAAAATCCTTGAGACTCTTTATCTCCCATTAACCAGCAAAAACCCAGAAGGGGAGTTGTGGCTCAAGTGGTAGAACACCAGCCTTGAGCAAAAAACCTAAGGGACAGCACCCAGGCCCCACGGCAAACCCCAGGATTGTGTGCAAATACACACACCTCCCTGACACTTAGAGGAAAATGAGTCTAGATAAGTTAACAGAACTCCTTTGTAATCAGGAAGACAAGGAAGCCACCTTGTCTTTATCAGTAAATCATAAATGATGATAAGGCTTCCTTCTGATTGTGGCTTTGTGGGGTGTGTGGGGTAGGACTGGCTAAGAGCTAAGCTTCCACCCACCCTATAAAAGGAAGGATAGTGAAGTGGTTACCATGGGAACAAAGATTCAAATCTGAATCCAGCTACTTCCCAGCTGTGCAGCCTTGGGCAAGTGTCTTGATATCTCTGGGCTGTGTGGGTATGATAACCGGACCTACTTACGTGAAGTAGGTTATGTATGTGCTTATTTATGGCCTTTGTTTCCTTCTCTCCTATTTGTCCCTTGTCTCCCGTCTCAGAATATTTCTCCAGAGGAACTGAAATTGGAGTTGCCAGAGAGACAGCCCAGGTATCCCGGGGGAAGGGAGTGGAGGACTGGGCTGTGGGGAGGGGATGAAAATGGAGGCCTAGACTTAGGGAACACTTGTGCATAGACTCAGGGACTCTGTGTTTGAGATGAAGACTTCCTAGAACTTTTGGTTGATGTAATATTATTTCATTGCATTATTTTATTTTATTTATGTATTTTGTTGGTCGTGGGGCTTGAACTCTGGGCTTGAGTGCTGTCCCTCAGCTCTTCAGCTCAAGGCTAGCTCTCTACCACTTGAGCCACAGCACTACTTCTGTTTTTTTCTATTGGTTTATTGGAGACAAGGGTCTCACTGACTTTCTTGCCTGGACTGGCTTTGAACCATGATCCTCAGATCTCAGCCTCCTGAGTAGCTAGGATGACAGGCATGAGCCACCCGGCACCTGGCTTTCATTGCATAATTTTATATTAATTTATATATTATATTGGTTTAGAGTTTATTTTTTGCTTTAGTCTCAATGTTTTACTGGCTTTGTTTCTGAAAGAGAGAAAAACATTTCTTTTTTTAAAAAATTAAGGCTGGGAATGTGACTTAGTGGTAGAGTGCTTGCCTCGCGTGCATGAAGCCCTGGGTTCGATTCCACATTACCACATAAATAGAAAAAGCCAGAAGTGGTGCTCAGGTAGTAGAGTAGCTTGCCTTGAGCACAGAGAGGCTCAGGGACAGTGCCCAGACCCTGAGTTCAAGCCCCAGGACTGGCAAAAAAAAAAAAATTTAAGAGGTTGTACAAAAGGGGATTTCAATTCAATAAGTCAGATTATCTGTGTGTGTGCGTGCACGCATACGCATGTGTGTGTGTGCATCCACACTGTGCATGCCAGTCTGGAGGCTTTAACTCAGGGCATAGGTGCAGTACCTTAGGTATTTTGCTCAAGGCTGGTGTTGTACCACTTGAGCCATAGCTCCACTTTTGGCTTTTTGGTGGATCATTGGAGGTAAGGATCTCACAGACTTTCCTGCCAGGCTGGCTTTGAACAATGATTCTCAGATATCAGCCTCCTGAGAGCTAGGATACAGGCCTGAGCCACTAGAGTCTGGTTAAAAAATTTACTTAAAAAAAAAATAATTGTGCTGGGATGTAGCTGAGTGGCAAAATACTTGCCTATCAAGTTCAATGTCCTGGGTTCAATCCCCAGTACCCCCATCCCCCCAAAAAAGATAACCTCTGCTTTCTAGGACTTTATGTGGCTATCCATCCATCTATCTATATATGCTCATATTCATATTAATATCTACAATATGGTATATACATACAAACATGTATAAACAAGTATATATGTATAAACAAAAAAATGATAATCCAGAATCATCTCTAATTAACCACCAAAAACCCAAAAGCGTAGATGTGACTCAAATGGTGGAGTGCCAGCCTTGAGCAAAAAAAGCCAAGAGATAGCTCAAGGCCCTGAGTTCAGGCACCAGTACTGGGAGAGAGACAGAGAGAGAGAGAGAGACAGAGACAGAGGCAGAGAGAGGGAGGGAGGGAGAGAGAGAACTGAAGGCTGAAGACAGACTCAAGTGCTGAGTGTGATTTCCTTATTGTTGGCATAGGTTCGTGGTCTACAGCTATAAGTACGTGCATGCAGATGGCCGGGTGTCCTACCCCTTGTGTTTTATCTTCTCCAGCCCTGTGGGTGAGACATGGCTTTTCTTATCCTCAGGAGATGGGTTAGATTCTGGGGGACCAGGGGTGTGAGTGTATGTGGGTGCATGCTTTTTTTTTAATGCATATGGATTGCCTGTATTAGAGCAAAAAGAAGGTGCTGGAGGGGCTGGGAAGATGGCTCAATGGTAGAGTGCTTGCCTTGCATGCATGAGGTCCTGGGTTCAATTCCTCAGCACCACATAAGCAGAAAAAGTTGGAAGTGGCTCTGTGGCTCAACTGCAGAGCTGAGGGACAGTGCCAGGCCCAGAGTTCAGGCTCCATAACTGACCAAAAAAAAAAAAAAAAGATGGTGGACAGAGAGAAGAGAGAGAGAGAAAGAGGGGGAGGAATTTAGATGCATCTAAAGCCACAACCCCCTCTTTCCCTCTGTCCTCAGGCAGAAGCCACCCTCTACCCCTTTCCTTTTGCAGAGAAATCTACATCTGGCCTTTAAATCAGAGGACCGCCCCCCCAACCATGCACACACAAGAACTTGAAGCCAGGCTGGGAATGTGGCTTAGTGGTAGAGTGCTTGCCTAGCATGCATGAAACCCTGGGTTCCATTCCTCAATACCATATACACAGAAAAAGCTGGAAGTGGTGCTGTGGCTCAAGTGATAGAGTGCTAGCTTTGAGCAAAAGAAGTTCAGGGACAGTGCCCAGGCCCTGAGTTCAAGACCCAGGACTGGCAAAAAAGAAAAAAGAACTTGAAGCCCCCAAGCAAACAAATGTAGAAACTAGAAATTTCTAGTTTGTCTAGGATGTCCCGTAGAGCATTCTGGGACATCTCATAGCAGTTCCAAAGGCCCTTGGAAAATTGCCACCTTGAAAGACGTGTCTAGAGTGTCACTAAGCACTCTCAGGTCCTCAGTGACACACTCTTCTCGGTGTCACACAGGCTGCAAACCGGAGCAGCAGATGATGTACGCTGGGAGTAAGAACAGACTGGTACAGACGGCTGAGCTCACCAAGGTGCAGGGAAGGAAGGGGTGGGAATGTCGAGATCCCAGAGGGGCCTGGAGACCTGGGGCTGAGGGAAGAAGATTGTGTCCTCACCCCGCAATCCTTGGATCTAAGGTGTCTGCAGTCCCCATGGAATTCTAATATGGAGATCTCTCTCCCTGCTCAGGTGTTTGAAATCCGCACCACCGATGACCTCACAGAGGCCTGGCTCCAAGAGAAGTTGTCTTTTTTTCGTTGACTCTTGAAGCAGGAACTTGAAGTTCTCATGTTTGAGTCCCAAGGGGGAACTGAAGATTCCAGACTCTTGCCATCCAAACATCCAAGACTATAAAACCATTAAAAAAAAAAAAATGCAAGAACTCAAATCCTCAATTCTGACTTCATATTTGTGGGTGGTAGCCCTGCAGTTCCAGTCATTGGCCAACAGGGGGCAGAAAGCCTCGAGGGGAGGGGGAAACAGACATTTTTCAGACACCTGTTTATTAGAAGAGGCAGGGACTATGGGATTTCTTGGGGATGGCTTGGGGGGTGGGAGTGAGGGGTCTGAGTCTTCTGAATCTATGGGGGGGTTGCTGTTTAAGGGAACAGACACCCCCTGAGGGTAAAAAAGGTAGTGCCTTCTCTCCCTACCTTATAGGCTTCAGTGCTAGTGGACTTCAGTGCTCACTCACACTGAGCACTGGGCCTTTCAGTGGAAAGAATTTAAAGGTGAAGAAGTGAATGAATTTATCATAATTGCTTCAGGGGCTCAGAAGTTGCTGGTGGCTGGCCAGTGGTTTGGGGGTTTGGTTGGATGGCTAGGTGCTAGGGTCCCCGGGTTAGGGAGGAAGATGTGGCAGTATCAATGGACACCTGTGCCTTGAAGAAACAGGAAATGGTGACCCCCCCCTCTCCCAACCTGTTCCTGATTCTTCTTTCCTTTCAGTGGCATCTGGGGTTTGGGGGCATGGACACTGTGTCAGCCTTTGGCCCTGTCTCTGAAGGATATTTATTGAGCACCTTTGGTGAACTCTAAGATGAACAAGTCTTCACCAAGATGATGAAACAATTCCTCAGGTTTTTCCTCTGGGCCTCTCACTGTTTCTTTCTCCATCTCCAGATTCAGGGACCAGGAAAGCCCCCCCCCCCCCACTCCACCCCTTTCCAGGTTCCCTGTAGAGAGGTGGCCGTTGCCATGGTAACAATGACACAGTGACCTTGGGTCTGGGCAGCTCTCCCCCCCCCCATTCCTCAGGGAGAGCCTAAAAGCCAGTCCCAATCTTATTCCATCCATCTCCTCCCTATCACAGAGACCTCTCACCACTTCACCCTGCTCCATCCAAACCCTTATCCCCTGTCCCCAGTTCCAAGTCTCTTGCATAAGGACTTCAATCATTCCCCCCCACAACTGGTCCATAGAGAAATTGTCCCTCCCTCCACCCAGTTTCAGTTTTCGGGAGGGGGGATTGGTGGAGGCCTCTCCTCTTGGCAACTGGCCTCTAGCCCCCATTTTCCCATCCATCCCATTGATTACAATCCCTCTCTCTGATGACTGAAGGTGGCAAAGGAAGGGACCTAGGGAACCGAGGAGTATTCAATAAACAGATCTGGGAACTCTTGGCCTGCTGAGGTCAAACAGGCAAAGAGACCTATCTAAAGGTCATGCACTTAGATATACTCGAATGTATGATAATAGCTAATTCTGCTATTGAGAGCACCGGTACTTACACAGAGCACTTCACAGGCATTAACTCATTTAATCCTTACAAAACTCCATGAAGAAGATACTATTATTATCCACTATTTTTTTTTTTTTTGAGACTAGGTTGTTCTATATAGCCCTGGCTGGCCTTAAACTTAAGGTCCTTCTGCCTCAAGCCTCAGAAGTGCTGGGATTATGGTCATGCATCACCATACCTGGATCCTTTGATTTAAAATAGAAGAAACTGAGGCATAGAATCCCAGTGTAGTTGTTTGGATCCAATGATGTGAGTAATTTGGACTTGAACTTGAGACTATCCTGTCATCAATGGTCATACTATCTGTTTGACAAGATATTTAAGGAACTCTTTATTTTTGTTATTGTTTTTCTTCTCTTCCCCCCCCCCCCCTCCTCCTTGGGGTTCCCATTTCTTCAAAGATAAATTTCTATTTGCACCTAGGCTGGTGATTGTCAAAGATCCAATCAGAAAGGGGCATGTATGGAGCTTTGTCCAATCAGGAATAAAGGTTTCCCTTGGGAATCAAGGACTAATCAAAGAAGATGATACAGCGCGAGACTGATGAAGAGTGGGTGTGGCTGATTGTGGATGAGCCAATCAGAGAGTCCAGAGTAAATTAGTTATCCAATGAGGAGTCAGCACATAAAGTATGCCTCCTTAGAAGGCTGATACAAACTGCAAATTATTTTTTTCCCAATATTTCTAGGCTTTGTCTAAGGTTCTGAAGTTACCTGTTCCCTAATTTTCTAATCTGGGGTTTGAACTCAGGGCCTCTCACTATCACTTGGCATTTTTGCTCAAGGCTGGCATTCTGTCTCTTGAGCTACAGCTCCACTTTCGACTTTTTGATGGTTATTTGGAGTTAAGAGTCTCACGGACTTTCCTGCCCTGGCTGGCTTCAAACTATGATCCTCAGATCTCAGCTTCTGAGTTGCTAGGGTTCCAGGCATAAGGTACCAGAGCCCAGCTCTTACTTGGCTATTCTGAAGATTGAATCATCCAATCCTTAAACACCATTGCTGGCACATACTGTGGCTACATCTGTACTCACTTTTCTGTTGTGATTTCTTCCCCTACTTGTATCCTCCCAGGCTGACCTCCAGGCTCCAGCAGTGAGCAGTAGAGACCATGAAGTGTGTGTGGGGTGGTGTTTCCCGAGTGACTGGGTCACGGTTCACTAAAGGGAAGGTAGTTGGTTCTGGGGATAGGGCACACTTCTTGTGATGGCATGGCAGGGAAGAATTTATGGTGAAATCCAAAATGAGAAGCATTTGAGACTTCAAAGGTATGGGGGGCTACAACAAGGCAGGTTTTTTTTTTTTTTTTTTTGTCGGTTGTGGGGCCTGAACTCCAAGGCTGGGCGCTGTCCCTCAGCTCTTCAGATCAAGGCTAGTGTTCTACCACTTGAGCCACAGCGCCACTTCTGGCTTTTTCTGCTTATGTGGTGCTGAGGAATCAAACCCAGGGCCCCATGCATGCAAGGCAAGCACTCTACCACTGAGCCACCTTCCCAGCTCCAACAAGGCAGATTTTGATGGAAGACCTTGCTAGGTTTGGGGATCATCTCTGTGAACATCTGAAAAAAGAGATGGAGAGTTTTGGTCATGGTCATGCATGTCTATAATCTCAGCTACTCAAGGCAGAGAGAGTGGAAGGATCACAAATTCTGAGGCTAGTCCTAGGAAATGTTAGCTGAACCCCTTTGTCAAAAATGAAATAACAGATCAGGCGCTGGTGGCTCATGCCTGTAATCCTAGCTACTCAGGAGGCTGAGATCTGAGGATTGAGGTTCAAAGCCAACCCCAGGCAGGAATGTCCATGAAACTCTTATCTCTAATTAACCACTAGAAAACCATAAGTGGCGCTGTGGCTCAAGGGGTAGAGCATTCTCCTTGAGCTGAAGAGCTGAGGGACAGTGCCCAAGCCAGAGTTCAAGACCTATGACTGACCAAAAGAGAGAGAGAGAGAGAGAGAGAGAGAGAGAGGAAAAAGAAATAACAGGGGCGGGCTGGGAACGTGGCTCAGTGGTAGAGCGCTTGCCTTGCATGCATGAGGCCCTGGGTTCAATTCCTCAGCACCATATAAGCAGAAAAAGCTGGAAATGGTGCTGTGGCTCAAGTGGTAGAGCACTAGCTTTGAGCTAAAGAGCTGAGGGACAGTGTCCAAGCCTAGAGTTCAGGCCCCACAACCGACAAAAGAAAAGAAAAAAGAAAAAAGAGGGGCAGGGAATGTGGCTGAGTGGTAGAGTGTTTGCCTAGCATGCATAAAGTCCTGGGTTCAGTTCCTCAGTACCACATACACAGAAAAAGTGGCACAGTGGCTCAAATTGTAGAGTGCTAACCCTGAGCAAAAGAAGCTCAGGGACAGTACCCAGGCCCTGAGTTCAAGCCCTAGGACTGGAAAAAAGAGAAAAGAAGAAGGAAGGAAGGAAGGGAGGAAGGGAAAGCATAACCAAGTGCCAATGGTTAACATCTGTAATCCTGTAAGCTACTCAAAAGGCCTAGATCTGAGGATCGTGATTTGAAGCCAGCCCAGACAGGAAAATCCATGAGGCTCTTATCTCCAATGAATCCCCAAAAGGCAGAAGCAGAGTTGTGGCCAAAGTAGTAGAACATTAGCTTTGGGCCAAAAAATGCTCAAGGATAGGGCCTAGGTCCTGAGTTCCAGCTCCAGGACCAACAGAAAAAAGAAAAAAACACCAAAATACAAACCGTCCAACAACAACAACAACATAAAACAGCAAAAGGGTAAGGCAGAGAGGCCTGTGGGATGGTGGGTACATGGAGAAGGTCCTGCGTTGGAGGGAAGGGCTGGGAGGAAGGTATCCTGGGCTCTTTGGAGTCAGAGTGAGAAAAGGGTGTGGAAGGGTGCCAGAGGATGGGGGGGGGGGGGGATACGGGAAAGAATTTAGGGTAAATCAAAAGGAGAGGTAAGAAGAGGATGGTCTATGGTTCCTAAGAAGGTTGGAACGTGGATGCAATAGGGGGAGAAAGTGGAAAGTTTAAGCACGTAAACACTACATACATCACCTTTATAATAACAATAAAAAAATAAAAGCACCCCCACACACATTGTGGGGTGCTCTAGACTGGCCTGGAGACCAGGAAGGGGCTAAGGGTCCTGGAAGGAGAAAGGAAATGGCTGGAGGAGGGGAAGGGTCTTCACGAAGTCATGGGACCTTGATTGTGGTGCTGAGTAGCTAGCTATGGATTAAGGTTGGAGTCCTCAGAGGGGCTCAGGCATGATCTTGGGGTTGGTACCCCATGGGCCTGCCACCTTCCTGAGTGTTGGGGTGTGGTCTAGGGTCCACCTGTATGCTAGAGGCATTGATTGCTGGCTGCCCTTGAGTACCCGGGGTGGGGAGAGTGCGTTCGGGGCCCTGGCGGGGTGTGGAGGTCATGGAAGAGCCGAGGACACATTCTTTCTTTCTTTTTGTGGTCCTGGGTGTCTCTTTAATATGATCTGGGTCTTTAGCACAGAGGTAAGGCCTGGTCGGAGGTGCTGTTGGCGGGGGATGGGGATGGGGGGGGACGTGATCTGAGATCTCGATGTGTCGTGTGTGTGGTGGTGGGGGGCCGATGGGGTCCCCTAGCAGTCGGGGCGTGGTCTAAAGGATGGGGGGGTCTCAGGGGAGGCCGGGGGTGGGGCAGGGGAGGGGTCGGGGGCGGGCTTTGGCGGCTCCGCAGTGGAGAAGGGGGTCTCCGCCGCGGCCCCGGGGAGGGGGGTGCAGGGAGCGAGTCTGGGGGGGCGGGGGGCGGGTCGGCGCCCCCTCCCCCTCCCCGTTGCGGCGGGGATCGGCGGCGGCGCGGAGGGCGGAGCTCGGCGGTGGCGGCGGCGCGGGAGGGAGGGAAGGAGGAAGGGAGGGCGGAGGGAGGGCGGGAGGCGGGAGGGAGGCGGCCCCGCGGCACCGCGCCCCCTCCCCCGGCCCTCCCCCCACCATGGCGCGGAGCTCAGCGGCGGCGGCGGCGGCGGCGGCGGGGCCGGGCCCGGGGCCCCCCCATTGCCCGGGCTGGGTAAGCTTGGGGTGTCACCCCACCCCACCCCACCCCTGCAGCAAACCTTCCCTCCCCCTACCTTGGGTCAGCGGGGGGGAAATGGAGGCAGGCGGGTGTGAGTGAGTGAGTGTGGCCGGCGCTGCGGCGGCCTTGCGTGCGCTCCGAGGCCCGGTGTGTGTGTGTGTGTGTGTGTGTGCGCGCGCGCGCGCACCCAGATCCTGGGGGGCCATCCATCCGGGTGTGTGCACCTGTGTGTCCCCCCCCTCCACCACACACCCCTTCTTCTTGCACGAGGGACGCCCCCCCCCGGGTCCGGGAAGGGGGCCGTGTGCAGGTGTGTGTGCACACGCGTGGGTTGTGTGCCAGGTGTGTGCACACCGCTCAGCCGCCTGCGTGGGGTGTTTGTGTCCGGGTTGGGGTGTACAAGCCGTGGATCTGGGTAGCCGGGTGTGTTCGCTCGGGTGTCCATTTGTGTGTGTGTGTGTGTGTGTGTGTGTGTGTGTGTGCGCGCGCGCGCGCGCTCGCGGATTGTGTGTCTGTCTGCGAGTCCACCTGCCCGCGATGGAGAGGGGTGGGGTGCGGGGGGAGCTGAGACTCAATGTCTTGTGGGTCCAGGCCTCTAGACGGGTTGGGGGGGGAGGGGAGTTCGCCGCTTCCTCGGTCCATGTCAACCGGAGGAGGAGGAGGAAGGGGGGTCCCCAGCCATCCTTGGGGGAGACGGCCATATCTTTCTTCCCCTTCCCGGTGGCTGGGGGAGGGGGATGGGCAGCTCGGAGGTGGACAGATGGGAGGATGAGAGGCCGAGGGATGGACAGATGGGCCTTAGGGTTTGGGGGGAGGGTGGGGGCGAAGACCTGGCCAGATACCCACCCACCCCACCCTAAACCTCCCCCCCACACCCCTACACACACACACACCACACACACACACACCGGTCAGAAATCTGCAGCAGCAGCTCCCGTCAAGAGTTCCGGCATTCTGATGACCCGGCTGAGGGTGGGGGTGATGGCCGGGCTGGTGTGGTGGGGTGGGGTGCTTTGGGGCTCCAGACAGGAAGATTTTCTTAGAACCTGGCTTTGGATTTGATCACCGCCCCCCCCAACTCCCACCTGCTGAACTCTGACCTCTGACCCAGGATGGTCATCTGATTTGGGGGAGGAAGGTATTGGAATGTGCTGGGTGAGGTGTTGGGGTGAGAGGGGTACCCCAGGGCGTAGAGGAATGTGTGTTGACTGTTATTCAGAATGCTCTGTGTGTGTGAGTGTGTGTGTGTGGCTTTATAAGTGTGGAAAACCCTCCTGGGACTATGTGAGTGTGTCTGTTGCTGAGCAAACATCTTGACATGTCTGTAGAGGTGAATGTGTGTGTGTGTGTGTGTGTGTGTGTGTGTGAGTGTGTGTGTGTAGCTTGTCCTTAGGGTCTCAGTCTCAAAAATGTCTGTAACATTCAGGGTTCTGTGTAAGCGTGTGAGGTGTGCACAGCTAGAGTGTACATGTTGGGGGTGGGCAGGTGTCTGACTGTACAAACACCATTCAGATGTGTGAAGTCGGGTGAGTGTGTTTCAGTGTTTAAAAGTGTGCACCTAAACCAGGCATCCGTGGCTCACACCTGTCATCCTAGCCACTCAGAAGGCTGAGATCTGAGGATCACAGTTTGAAGCCAGCCTGGGCAGGAAAATCTATGAGACTCTTATCTCCAATGAATCACCAGAAAAGCGGAAGTAGAGCTGTGGCTCTAGTGGTAGAGCACTTGCCTTGGGCAAAAAGAAGCCCAGGGACAGCACTCAGGCCCTGAGTTCAAGTCCCAGGATAGGCACACACTCACAGAAAAGTGTGCACCTGTGTACATTTGCTCACGCAGGTGTGTATTTGCAATGTCTGTTTGTCTCTGTGTATGGGTGGATGTCCGTGTGGTGGGTCAGTGCTGGTGTCAGAGGAGTGGATTGTGTGTCCGTTTGGACACGTGTGTGCAGGCTGACCACACATCTAGTCGAGTGGAATGATCTAGGATCCAGGCTGTGGTTCTTGTACTTGGCTAGGTGTCCCTGGCAGTTTTGTGTGTGTGTGGGGGAGGGGGGGACTCCAGATCTTGCTGGTGTGTTCATGGGAGTCCCAGTGGAGAACATGGGTTGGAGGGTTGAGATAGGTCCCCCAGTATTGGGATGGTAAGGTAGGAGCCCTGGGTCCCCTCCTAGCTTCTTCTACAGTTCAAGGTTTGATGGGGGAGATGGGGACCTGGGTTGTAAAGGGTGGGGGTGGGAGGCATCTGGCCCAGACTTTGGAGGACTGAGGAGTCTGGGAACTTAGAATCCCAAGGATGAGAGATGTAGGGGTAGATGCCAGATTCTAGGATCGTGATGGAGGAGGAGCTGGGGGGGAGAGGGGAGGGCAGAAGACAAACAGGGGTCCTGAACCCTTGGCTTTGGGTGACCCAGCCCTGAAGCTCAGTCTCCTTACATTTCAGAATCTACTTCTGAAATTCGGAGGCTGCAGAGACGAAGCAAGGGAGCTGAGGGAGTATAGCTCTAGAGACTTCCTTAGCTCCGCTGGTCCCTGAGGCAGGCCAAAGGGCCCACAAAGGGACCAGAAGGTGCTAACCCGGTGGTTTTTTTATTCCTTTGCAGGTACTGGCCCAGGCCCTGACTCCCTGAAGAGAGGTGAGTTGGAGCCCTCAGGCTTGAGAGAGAGAGAAATGTGGGGTGAGCTTGGAGCCAGCTGGGGCCTAGAACCTCCCTGCCCTAGAACCCCAGTCCTCCCTAGACTGAGGGGAGTGGGGACTAGTCTAGAAGCATCATGGTTGGGTTAGGGTTTTTAGTGACCAGGAGGCTTTGGGGGACAGGGTAAGATGTAACTTCTCTTCTCAGTACTGATAAGTTCCATCTGTGCAGAGTGGTACATGCGTGTAGTCCTGGCTACTCAGGAGGCAAAGACAGGAGGGTCTTGGTTCGAGGTTGGCCTGAGCAAAACAGTGTAAGACCCTATGTGAAAAACAAACTAAAGGGCTGGGAAGGTGGCTCAGTGGTAGAGCGCTTGCCTTGCATGCCTGAGGCCCTGGGTTCCATTCCTCAGCACCATAAGCAAAAAGAAAAAAGCCGGAAGTGGCGCTGTGGCTCAAGTGGTAGAGCACTAGCCTTTAGCTGAAGAGCTGAGGGACAGCGCCCAGGCCCAGAGTTCAGGCCCCACGACGGGACCAAAAAAAAAAAAAAAAAAGAATGTCAAAGATGTCTCTGTGAGTCTGTTCCTATTATAGGCTAAGCAAGTAAAGATGCTGCTTTTTGGCAGTGGGCTAACCTCTGACTCCTGCTATGGGCTAGCCTCTAACCCTTCCAGCTATGATTAACTTTTTTTTTTTAATCTTCTGGTCTTGGGCCTGGGTGCTGTCCCTGAGCTTCTTTTGCTCAAGGCTAGCACTCTACCATGTTGAGCCTGATTTTCTGGTGATTCATGGAGATAAGAGTTGCATGGAGGGCTAGGAAGGTGGCTCAGTGGTAGAGCGCTTGCCTTGCATGCCTGAGGCCCTGGGTTCGATTCCTCAGCACCACATAAGCAAAAAGAAAATAGCTGGAAGTGGCACTGTGGCTCAAGTGGTAGAGTGCTAGCCTTGAGCTGAAGAGCTGAGGGACAGCCCCCAGGCCCAGAGTTCAGGCCCCCCCCCCAAAAAAACAAACTAAAGCCAAAACAAACAAACAAAAAAGATTGTAGGTGTGGCTCAAATGGTAGAGCACTGAGCGTGTGCGAGGCCCTGAGTTCAAATGAGTCTGATCTGATAGGTGTCTAATATAGAGAGGGAGAGGCGGGGAAGGGGAGAGGGAACAAATGAACACCTTATTATAGTAGTAATTGTAGCAGCTCACATGTAGCATTTCCTCTGTCAAGACCACAGTTACAAATAATAGTTACATATATTACAAAGAATTACAGAATTCTTTGAACTGATAAGGGAGTTGGGTTTTGGGTTTTATCCCCCCCCCCCCCCACCCTTCATAAGCCAGTTTATAGCTGAACATGTGGATGCTTCTTTCGGAAGTCCTTTTGACTGAGTGGGGACTTGGATGTGATCTCAAGAGAGTAAGGTCTGAATTCTGTCCGCTGGTACTGCAGTGTCTCTTGGTACATATTAGGTATTAGGTATTTCCAATTGCTGCTTAAGTCTCACTCTGGCTGTGAGAGGTGAAGCTTTGTTCTAGTAAATTGGGGGTTCTGAGCCCTAGCGACCCCCCACAGTCAAGTGGAACTGGGGCACTGAATCATGCGAGACTCACTTTCTTAGGCCAGAGTGTCTGGTCAGTGCAGAAAAGCATTTTATTTTTAAATTAAATTTTTTTTTTTTCTTTGCCAGCACTGGGGCTTGAACTTAGGGCCTGGGCACTGTCCCTCAGCTCTTCAGCTCAAGGCTAGCGCTCTACCACTTGAGCCACAGTGCCACTTCCAGCTTTTTCTGTGTATGGGGTGCTGAGGAATCAAACCTGGGACTTCATGCATGTTAGATAAGCACTCTACCAATAAGCCACATTCCAATGGGCTTTTTTTTTGGGGGGGGGGGAGGGGTTGTTCTGGTTTTTGTGCTGGTCCTGGGGCTTGAATTCTGGGCCTAGCTCTGTTCCTGAGTTTTGTTTTGTGCTCATGGCTGGAGCTCTACCACTTGAGTCACAGCTCTACTTTTGGCGCTTTTTTGTGTGTGGTTAGTTGGCGATCAGAGTCTCAGGATCTTTCCTGTCTATACTGGCTTTGAACCACAATTCTCAGATCTCAGCCTTCTGAGTAGCCAGTGCCTGTTTTTTCCTCTTTCAATTTCTCTACTGTTTGTCTGTCTCTCTTTTATCTCTCTCTTTTAGGGCCAGTAGTAGAACTTGAACTCAAGGCCTCATGCTTTGCCTTAGCTTTTTTGCTTAAGGCTGGCATTCTACCACTTGAACCACAGCTTCACTTCCAGCTTTCTTGCGGCTAATTAGAGATAAGAGGCTTTTCTTCCTGAGCTGGTTTCCATCCTTAAACCTTAGATGTCAACCTCCTGGGTACCTGGGATTACAGGCATGAACTACTGGTATCTGGCTTTGTCTGTCTCCCTTTCTGGTATGTCTCCTTCATTCCCAGTTTTGCTCTTTCTTACTGTGTCTTGCTCTATTTTTTTTTTTTTGGTCATGGATCTTGACCTCTGGGCCTGGGCTCTGTCCCTCAGCTCTTCAGCTTAAGGCGAGCGCTCTACCACTTGAGCCACAGCGCCACTTCTGGTTTTCTGGTGGTTCATTGGAGATAAGAGTCTTATGGACTTTCCTGCTCAGGCTGGCTTTGAACCACAATCCTCAGATCTCAGCCTCCTGAGCAGCTAGGATTATAGGCTTGAGCCACCGGCATCTGGCTTTTTTATTTTTTTTTTTGCTGGGAGGAGGTGTTGCCTTTGTTGTTGTTTTCTTTACTTTTTTTTAAGTTGGAGACTGAGACTTGAACTTGGTACTTGACACTTTTACTGGTTGGCTAGCACTCTACCAGCTGAGCTACATCTCCAGTGCTTGTTGCTGTTCTGAGCTAGCATCTTGCCTTTGGAGCCCAAGTGGCTTCAAACTTATGATCCTCTTGGCTCTGCCTCCTGAGTGCAGGGATTACAGGTGTGCACTACCATGCCCAGCCTTTACCTTTTTGTGTGGGTATGTGGGGCTGAGAATGGAACCCAGAACCTCATAAATACTAGGCAAGCACTCGTCTACTGAGCTTCACTCCCAGCTCTCCTTCATTTGGGATTCTTTTTCTTTCTCTGAATCTATACCTCTCTGTCTGCCATTCCAACCCTTTCCCCCTGGCTTCATCTCTTTCTGATTTTCTTGGTTTCTCTTATGGACACAAAAATGTAAGCCCCATAGAGTCTTAAGAAGTGTGTTAGCGGCACTGGAGTACAGGGAAGTGGGGATGAAAACTATTTAATGGATACCCTTTCTCATTTTTTCCTTCTCCCCCCCTACCCTGTGTTGTGAGGGGGGGATTTGTCATGGGCTGGTGTAGGGGGGAAGGGAGGAATAAGAGCCCAAAGGCTTTGCCTGGAGTAGAACCATTGTATAAGGGTGTGTGTGTGTGTGTGTGTGTGTGTGTGTGTGTGTGTGTGTGTGTGTGTGTGTGTGTGTGTGTGGACAAAGACTCATTCAGAAGGACTGAGTCTGAGCTAGGAAATGATTGTGTTTAATCTCAGTCTCTGCCTTCCTCATACTCTCTCTGGCCCTGCCCAGGATGGGAGAGGGATTTGAATGTTGGCAGAGTATGCCAGGCCCAGGGTTGTTCAGTGGGAAGGTGGCTCAGTGGTAGAGCGCTTGCCTTGCATGCATGAGGCCCATGGGTTCGATTCCTCAGCACCCCATAAGCAGAAATAGCCAGAAGTGGCACTGTGGCTCAAATGGTAGAGTGCTAGCCTTGAGCTGAAGAGCTGAGGGACAGCGCCCAGGCCCAGAGTTCAAGCCCCATGACCGACAAAAAGGGGGGAAAAAAAAAGATCCCAGTATGACTCTCATCTCAATTTCTAAATGATGTTGTTCTGGGGTTGGGGGTGTGGCCAGGTGGTAGAGCACCAGCCAGTAGATGAGAATGTCAGATACTGAGTTCAAGTCCCAGTCTCAGACAATTTTTTTTTTTTTTTTTTGGTCAGTCTTAGGGCTTGAACACTGGGTTTGGCAGCTCTTCAGCTCAAGGCTAGCACTCTACCACTTGAGCCACAATGCCACTTCCAGTTTTCTGGTGGTTTATTGGAGATAAGTGTCTCACGGACTTTCCTGCTTGGGCTGGCTTTGAACTGTGATCCTCAGATCTCAGCCTCTTGAGTAGCTAGGATTACAGGTGTGAGCCACCAGTGCCTAGACAAGTTTTTAAAAAGTCATTCTGGCCCAGTGTTGGGGGAGTCACAAAGGGAGGAAGAGAGGATTTGAACCTGAATCTGACTGATTTCAAAGCAGTTGCTCCTGCCAGGTGCCAGTGGCTCACATCTGTAGCTCCCACCTGTAACCCCAGCTACTCAGGAGATTCAGAGCTGAGGACTGCTATTTGAAATCAGCCAAATCCAGAATTCTTTATCTTCACCTAGCCAGCAAAAAGCTGGAAATGGAGATGTAGCTCAAGCTGTAGAGCATCAGTGTTGGGCAAAAAGCTGAGGGTAGTGTCCAGGCCCTGTGTTCAAGTCCCTGTACCACACGTACACACACACACACAAAATATTAAAGCATTTGCTTGTCATTGTGGTAGCATTTGTTCTTAGTACACCTTAGCCACTTGATAGTGATAATAATGATGATGGTGGTGTTCATGAGGATGAGGATGATGATGATGATGATGATGATGATGATGATGATGACTTCTGGCATGTAGTAAGCCCATCTTAGATGCTAGATGCTATTCTAAAGTCAGCCGTATGTATTGATTAACCCAGTCTTCACAGAAATGAGCCCTTGTCTTTATCTCTACTTTCCAGATGACGAAACCGAGATTCAGAGAGGTTCAGACACTTTCCCGAGGTCACACAGCTAGTAAGTGTCACTGCCGGGATTTGAACCCGGACAGTATGGTTTTTGACATCGATGGCCTTAAGTTAAAGTCAAGGGTGACTTCAAAATCTTTGGTAGGGTTGGGTATCGGGCCTGTTTCAAATGGAAGGTGGCTTGCCTTGGGTTCAACTCCCAGTACCACCAATAAGAAAAAGAAAAGAAAAGTAGGAACTGAAGGATCTAGATTGGCCCAGGTGCGAGAAAGAAGTTGGACATTCAAGAGTGGTAATGTTTTTATTGGTTGGTCCTAGGCATTGTCCCTGAGCTCTTTTGCTCAAGGCTAGCACTCTACCATTTTGAGCTATAGCTCCACTTCTGGTTTTCTGATGGTCCACTGGAGAGAAGAGTCTCATGGACTTTCCTGCCCAGGCTGGCTTTGAACTGTCATCCTCAGATCTCAACCTTCTGAGTAGCTAGGATGACAGGTGTGAGCCACCAACATCTACCCATATTTATTTTTTTGTTGGATATGGGGCTTGAACTCAGGACCTAGGGGACTGTCTCTGAGTTTTATTTTTGCTCAAGGCTAGTGCTCTACCACCTTGAGCCACAGCTCCACTTCCAAGGGTTGGTAATTTACCAACTAAAGTAGAAAGATTATAATAATTTATCCATAGGCAATCTGAGGGCTGTCACTGTCTGGTGTGATCAGGCCACTTGGAGGGGTGGGATTCAATTCTGACACTGAGGCAGGTCACTGGGAGCTGGTAGGGTGGTGATGGAGCCCGTGCTGGCCTCATCTTCTGCTTCCTCTACAGGTCTAACCTCCTGTCCCTCCTGCTCTCTCTGGGCACCATGGCTCCCGGCCCCTTGTCCACGGTGCTCTTCTCGCCGCCTCCGACTGCCCTGTCCTTTTTGTTGTTACTCTGGGCCGGGGCATCTCGTAGCCAGCCTTGTCCAGGCCGCTGCATTTGCCAGAATGTGGCACCTACACTGACCATGCTGTGTGCCAAGACCGGCTTGCTCTTCGTGCCACCGGCCATCGACCGGCGCGTGGTGGAGTTACGACTTACCGACAACTTCATCGCGGCCGTCCGGCGCCGGGATTTCGCCAACATGACCAGCCTGGTGCATCTCACCCTGTCCCGCAACACCATCGGCCAAGTGGCGGCCGGCGCCTTCGCCGATCTCCGCGCCCTGCGTGCCCTGCACCTGGACAGCAACCGTCTGGCCGAGGTGCGGGGTGACCAGCTGCGGGGCTTGGGTAATCTTCGCCACCTGATCCTGGGCAATAACCAGATCCGCAAGGTCGAGTCGGCCGCGTTCGACGCCTTCCTGTCCACCGTGGAAGACCTCGATCTGTCTTACAACAACCTGGAGGCCCTGCCCTGGGAGGCCGTGGGCCAGATGGTCAACTTGAACACACTCACGCTGGACCACAACCTCATCGATCACATCGCCGAGGGGACCTTCGTGCAGCTGCACAAGCTGGTGCGCCTGGACATGACCTCCAATCGCCTCCACAAACTCCCTCCCGATGGCTTGTTCCTGAGGTCCCAGGGCAGCGGGCCCAAGCCCCCCACGCCGCTGACCGTCAGCTTCGGGGGGAACCCGCTGCACTGCAATTGCGAACTGCTCTGGTTGAGACGGCTGACCCGCGAGGATGATCTAGAAACTTGTGCCACCCCCGAGCACCTTACCGATCGCTACTTCTGGTCCATCCCCGAGGAGGAATTCCTCTGTGAACCGCCATTAATCACCCGCCAAGCTGGGGGCCGCGCCCTGGTGGTTGAGGGCCAGGCGGTCAGTTTACGTTGCCGGGCCGTGGGTGACCCTGAGCCCGTGGTACATTGGGTGGCGCCCGATGGGAGATTGCTGGGGAATTCCAGCCGGACTCGGGTGCGAGGGGATGGGACCCTGGACGTGACCATCACCACGTTAAGAGACAGTGGCATCTTCACCTGCATCGCCTCCAATGCGGCCGGGGAAGCCACGGCGCCCGTGGAGGTCTGCGTGGTACCTTTGCCCTTGATGGCACCTCCACCAGCTGCCCCACCGCCTCTCACCGAGCCCGGCTCCTCTGACATCGCCACGCCCGGCAGACCCGGGGCCAATGAGTCAGCTTCCGAGCGCAGGCTGGTGGCAGCTGAGCTCACCTCAAGCTCTGTGCTCATCCGCTGGCCAGCCCAGAGGCCAGTGCCCGGTATCCGCATGTACCAGGTCCAGTATAACAGCTCGGCTGATGACTCTCTTGTGTACAGGTAAGGTGTGGGGTAGCTCCAAGCCCCGGGGTCGGTCCGGCCTTCCCTTCTGTGTGCCCATTCCTTTGGCTTTTTTTTTCCTTTTTCTTTTTTGTTGGTATCAATCTTGGGGCTTGAACTCAGAGCCTGGGCGCTGTCCCTCAGCTCTTCAGCTCAAGGCAAACGCTCTACCACTTGAGCTACAGCGTGACTTCCAGGATTCTGGTGGTTCATTGGAGATCAGAGTCTCACAGAGTTATCTGTCCTGGTTGGCTTTGAACCCTGATCCTCAGACTTCAGCCTTCTGAGGAGCTAGGATGACAAGTGTGAGCCACGGATACCTGGCTACCCTTGGCTTTCTTGCTCAGCTGGGGTTTCTGCATGGCCTCAGACTTGTCTCAGACTCCTTCATTTGCTCTGTCTCCTCTCTCCTCTATTTCTGTCTTGCTCTGTTTTTCTTGCATTTGGCAAATATTTGTTGAGCATCTACATGAGGACAGTTGAAGGCTGGAAGCTGCAGTTATAATAGTGAAGGAAGCCAGCCTAATTGTGCATATCCTAGGGTTCATGTCCACATTGATCATAATCATCCACCTTAGAAGCTGGGTGCTGGGGGCTCATACTTATATCATCCTAACTCCTCAGGAGGCTGAGATCTGAGGATCACAGTTCAAAGCCAGCCCAGGTAGGAAAGCCCAGGAGATTCTCATCTCCAATTAAGCACCAAAAGAAAAAAAAAAGTCAGAAGTGGAGCTGTGGGCTGGGAAGGTGGCTCAGTGGTAGAGTGCTTGCCTTGCATGCATGAGGCCCTGGGTTCGATTCCTCAGCACCACATAGGCAGAAAAAGCTGGAAGTGGTGCTGTGGCTCAAGTGGTAGAGAACTAGCCTTGAGCTGAAGAGGGACAGTGTCCAGAGTTCAGGCCCCATGTCTGAGAAAAAAAAAAAGTGGAGGGCTGGGAAGGTGGCTCAGTGGTAGAGCGCTTGCCTTGCATGCCTGAGGCCATGGGTTCGATTCCTCAGCACCACATAAGCAAAAAGAAAAAAGCTGGAAGTGGCATTGTGGCTCAAGTGGTAGAGCGCTAGCCTTGAGCTGAAGAGCTGAGGGACAGCGCCCAGACCCAGAGTTCAGGCCCCACGACCGGACCCAAAAAAAAAAAGTGGAGCTGTGACTCAGTGTTAGAACACCAGCCTTGAGTGAAAAAGCTCAGAGATTGCACCCAAACCTCAGTTCAAGTCCCAGTACTGGTACAAAATAAAAGTTAAACTTTTGGAGAGGGAACATATATGTGTCTATTTAGTTTCCCTTCCTTCCTTCCTTCCTTTTTTCCTTCCTTCCTTCCTTCCTTCCTTCCTTCTTTCCTTCCTTCCTTCCTTTCTTCCTTCCTTCCTTCCTTCCTTTCTTTCTTTCTTTCTTTCTTTCTTTCTTTCTTTCTTTCTTTCTTTCTTTCTTTCTTTCTTTCTTTCTTTCTTTCTTTCTTTCTTTCTTTCTTTCTTCCTTCCTTTCTTTCTTTTTTTCTTTTTTTCTTTTCTGGTTGGTCATGGGGCTTGAACTCAGGGCCTGGGTGCTGTCCCTAAGCTCTTTTGCTCAAGGCCAGCTTTCTGTTGGTTCATGGACTTTCTTCCCCAGGCTGGCTCTGAACCACGATCCTCAGATCTCAGTCTGCTGAGTAGCTATGATGACAGGTGCTAGCCACTAACACTGGCTTTTAGTTACATTTCCATTAAGAAACTATTAACCACTTCTATTATGTTAACACATAGGGGTACATTATAGATAGAGAAAGCAAAGAGGGTGAGAAAAATGGATGTTATTTCCACCCCTTTGCCTTGGTTGGAAGCCATGGTTGATGAACAGATCTGGGTGGTGAAGGCAGTTTTTGAAATGCCTAGGAGTCCCATCCCCTCTTGAATTTTCTTTCTTTTCTCTTTTTTTTCTCCCCAGTCCAGGGGCTTGAACTCAGAACCTGGGCTCTGTCCCTAAGCCTCTTTGTGCTCAAGGCTAGTGCTCTACCACTTGAGCCACAGTGCCATTTCTGGCTTTTTCTGGCTAGTTTATTGGAGATAAGAGTATCTGGGACTTTCCTGCCTGGGTTGGCTTCTAGTGGTCAAATTTTCTTTCTTTTTTTTTTTTTTTTTTTGGTCCGGTCGTGGGGCCTGAACTCTGGGCCTGGGCGCTGTCCCTCAGCTCTTCAGCTCAAGGCTAGCGCTCTACCACTTGAGCTAAAGCGCCCCTTCTGGCTTTTTTCTTTTTGCTTATGTGGAGCTGAGGAATCGAACCCAGGGCCTCATGCATGCAAGGCAAGTGCTCTACCACTGAGCCACCTTCCCAGCCCCTAGTGGTCAAATTTTCTTGTTCTCCCCTGTCTATGTTGGTCTGTCTCCACCCTGTCCCCTCCTACCCCTATTAGGTGTCTGATCCCTCCTCTATGCTAAGCCCTAAGTTGGGTACTAGGATCCAGAAGGGCAAAGAGACCCCAGTCCTTGTCTTCAGGATATTTCCAAACTACTGGGAAGAGACCAGAACACACCTTTGGTACTACCTTGGCCCCGCTAGGTCTCTATTCTATGGTTTTCCAGTCTGGCTCTTCGCCACAGATCTGTCACACAGTAGGGACTTGATAATTGACTCTTGGGCACCCAGTGGGGATTTGTTAACTGGCTGTTGGCTATGGGGATGCCACTTCTTGTCTACACCTTCCTGGTGCAACTGTAGAGCACCTGCTGAATGCCTTACCCTGGGATTGCCCTCAGCCAGGCACTAGAGGGGCTGGAAAATGTTCCCACTTTTGATGCCACCTCTAGCTTTGGGGTGTGCTCAGACCTTCTCTTATATACCTGCCACCATTCTCCATGTCCTCTTGCCACAGGTCTAGCACAGTGTGGGCACTCTCTCATTGTTGGTGAAGTGAATCAATGTCTCTCTTTTCCTCATGGTCCTCTCCCCACCCCTAGCCCCTAGATAGGGACTTGGTGCCCTGTGGCCCAGGCTGGCCTAGAATTTTTGGCTTCCCTGCCTTAGCCTCCCCAAGTGCTGGGATTACAGGTGTGTGCCACCACACTCAACACTCATGCTCCTCCTTTGGATTCTGGCTACCTAACAGTGAGCACAGACCTTCTCTGTGCTTCATCTGAGGCAAGCTTGGCCCTAGGCTGACAGAGATAGTTAGATACTGGCCCAGATTTACAAACAATAGGCAAAGGAACCACACAGAACATTTTGTATGATGTTTCCAACGGTGCTGCTACGTCATTCTCCCTTCCCAGTGTCTGATTCAGTGATCATTGCTCATCCCACGTTCTTGTCTTCTTTATTATTTGCAGCACTAAGGATCGAACCCAGGTCCTCACCCATACTAATCAAGTACCTCACTACACCCCTAGCCCACTCTCCACTTTGCAGATAGGGAAATTGAGGCTTCAAGGGTGGGAGACAGAGCTGTCCTTTATATGCTGGACACATACTTTCTGTTTGCTGGGAAAATGGATAACACACATTGGTAAATAACCCTGTTTCTTTCACTCTCGTTCTCTCCTCAGTCCTTCTATCTGGCCCATAATCACCACATTGCAGATTAGGGGATGGTTCCCAAATACCCCCTCCCTCCCCACCCTAGATGTGTGTTCAGATGTCTCTAGTCCCCTGTCTCCAGCCAAGCAAGAAACCCTAAGATGCTTCCTCTTCAGGGGCTAGGTTTCAGTCTTTCATCCTCTTTTACTGATGCCTGTATAATGGCTCTGCATGGGTTAACTTCCTCACTGCTGCCACGGGGTGGAGGTGATATCCAATCAGAAACCTGCTGGGTGGCTTGTTCTGGTCTAACAGCCAATGAGAAACCGAAGGGTTCAAGCTTTCTTAAGGAGCCAGTCTCTGTCCTTGATAAAGGAGGAGCCCCTAGCAACTGGTTATTTAGAGGGGGGGGAGGGGAAGCAAGGGAATGCAAAGCTGTAAGGAGAAAGAGAAGAGTTGAAGCCTGGGGGAACCAGGTTGGGGGGTGATGGTAGTCTGGGAAAAGGCAGGTAGGGGGAGCATGAGGGCACCTTTGGTGGGTTCATACTTGATGTCTGTGGGTTGGAGGGTGACTCTTGGGTGTGAGGGACCCTCCTGGATGCAGGATGACTGAGGTGGGGCTTCAAAACCAAAAGGTGTCCTAGAGGAGGGGAATGTGGTGCTCTGAGAGGTGAGCAGGCCTGTAGAGATGGGGTATGGCCTTTTCCTGAGCTGGAGCCTCTTCCCTGACAGAGGAAGGGGCTGATCTTGCTCCTGACTGGTCACTAGGAGAGCTTGTGAGGTTCGGTGCTGTGGATTTGGCAGGCCTGAGTTTCTTGAGACAAGATGAAGCCAATAGGGAAGATGGATGTACCCAGCAGAAGGGGGCCATTGACATCTAGAACAAGTCTTACAGCTGGGAGCTGGTGGCTCATGCCTGTCATCCTAGCTACTCAGGAGACTGAGATCTGAGGATCATGGTTCAAAGCCAGCCTGGACAGGAAAGGCCAAGAGACTCTTTTATTTTTCCTCCAGAGCTGGGGCCCTAACTCAGAGCCTTGTACTTACCAGGACGTAGAACTGTGGTTCAAAGTGGTAGAGTGCTAGCCTTGAGCAAAAGAACTCCAGGGCAATACCTGGGCCCTGAGCTCAAGCCCCAGGACCAACCAAAAACAAACCAAACAAAACAAAAGAAGTCTTGCAATTGGTCAGGGAGGTATTGGCCCCAAACCCTAGGCAAGATTTCTGACTATCACTGAATGGGATTTCAACTAATGGCTATATTAAGTATCAGATTTTGACTGTTCAGTAATTCTTTCCTCATTTTTTCTCTCCTGCCCCTCCTCTTCCTCCTCCTGCTCCTCTTCCCTCTTGCCACTCCTGGGGCTTGAATTCAGGGCCTGGGCACTGTCCTTGAGCTCTTCATTTCAAGGCAAGTGCTCTACCACTTCAGCCACAGTGCCATTTCTGGTTTTCTAGTGGTTAATTGGAAATAAGAATCTCTTGGACTTTCCTGCCTGAGCTGGCTTCAAACTGCAATCCTCAGATCTCAGCTTCCTGAGTAGCTACGATTACAGGAGTGAGCCACTGGCACCCAGCTCTTATTTTACTTTGTTTTCCCTTCCTTCCTTCCTTCCTTCCTTCCTTCCTTCCTTCCTTCCTTCCTTCCTTCCTTTCTTTCTTTCTTTCTTTCTTTCTTTCTTTCTTTCTTTCTTTCTTTCTTTCTTTCTTTCTTTCTTTCTTTTCTTCCTTTCTTTTTTTTTTTTGTCAATTATGGGGCTTGAACTCTGGGATTGGGCGCTGTCCCTGAGCTCTTCAGCTCAAGGTGAGCACTCTACCACTTAGGCCACAATACCACTTCTGGATTTCTAGTGGTTTATTGGAGATAAGAGTCTCACGGGGGCGGGGGGGGGGGGGGGGGGAGGTTGCTGGGAAGGTGGCTCAGTGGTAAGCGCTTGCGTTGCATGCATGAGGCCCTGGATTCGATTCCTCAGCACCACATAAGCAAAAAGAAAAAAGCCGGAAGTGGCGCTGTGGCTCAAGTGGTAGAGCACTAGCCTTGAGCTGAAGAGCTGAGGGACAGCACCCAGGTGCAGAGTTCAGGCCCTACGACCAGACTCCCCCCCCAAAAGAAAAAATAATAAAAAACAAGTTTCACGGACTTTCCTGCCCAGGCTGGCTTTGAACTGTGATCCTCAGATTTCAGCCTCCTGAGTAAGCTAGGATTATAGGCGTGAGCCACTGGCGCCTGGCTCATTTTTTGTAATATGGGAAATTTGATTATCCCCACCTCACCACATATGGGGTGAGGGAAACTGATGTATAGAAATATTAAGCCGGGGCTGGGAGGTTGGCTCAGTGGCAGAGTGCTTGCCTCACATGCATGAGGCCCTGGGTTTGATTCCTTAGCACCACATAAGCAGAAAAAGCCGGAAGTGGCACTGTGGCTCAAGTGGTAGGGTGTTAGCCTTGAGCTGAAGAGCTGAGGGACAGTGCCCAGGTCCAGAGTTCAGGCCCCATGACCTCCACCACAAGCACCAACAATAAAAAGAACATTTAAAAAAAAAGAAAGAAATGTTAAGCCGTGGAGCTAGGAAGGTAGCTCAGTGTTAGAGTGCTTGCCTTGCATGCATGAGGCCCTGGGTTGGATTCCTCAGTACCACATAAGCAGGAAAAAACCAGAAGTGGCACTGTGGCTCAACTAGTAGAGCACTAGCATTGAGCTGAAATGCTGAGGACAGCCCTCAGGCCCAGAGTTCAGGCCCCATAACTGACAAAAAGAAAAAAAAAAAAGAAATGTTAAGCTGTGCACCCATGGCTCATGTCTGTAATCCTAGCTACTCAGAAGGCTCAGATCTGAGGATCATGGTTCAAAGCCAGCCCAGGCAGTGAAGACTTTGAGACTCTTATCTCCAATAAACCACCAGAAAACTGGAAGTGGTGCTGTGGCTCAAGTGCTCGCCTTGAGCTGAACTGCTGAGGGACAGTGTGCAAGCCCAGAGTTCAAGCCCCTGATGACCATCACCAACAACAAAAAGAAATGTTAAGAAACTTGCCTAAGGACACAGAGCTAAGCCAGAGGCAAAGGAGAGATGCACACTCAGATGGCCTTGCTCTCAAACTTAATTGATATAACCACTTTCTTTTGCCTTTGAAGGGAAGGGCTTATAGCAAGAAAGGAACACACTAGCTTGGCTACACTTAATTCAATTATGGATGGAACCTTGGAGGTCTGATTAGGTCTTGTCTGACATTACTGGGCTTTCAGTACACAAAGGAGTGGTTGCTTCTAATATCTGGGTAAGGGTGGGGCATGATGAGCCTAGGCAGAGTAGAAGAATTATATTCCTGGTTTGCCTTTGTGGGGTGTAGCTTCCCGAGCAGGCATGCGCATGCTAGTACTGGGGCTTGAACTCAGAGCCTTGCCCAGTCTCTTGGTTTGGGCTTTTGTGCTCAAGGATAGTTCTCTACCACTTGAGCCACTGTTCCCTTTCTGATTTTTTTTTTTAATTGTGGGGCTTGAAATCAGGGCCTAGGCAATGTCCCTGAGCTCTTTTGTTCAAGGCTAGCTTTCTACCACCTTGAGCCACAGCTCCACTTCTAGTGTTTGAGTGGTTAATTGGAATTAAGAGTTTCACAGAAACTTTTCTGTCTGCTCAGGCTGGCTTTGAACAGGATCCTCAGATCTCAGCCTCCTGAGTAGCTAGGATTACAGGTGTGAGCCACCAGGGCCTGATGCAATGCCCCTTAATAAAGGTGGGAATATGTAACTGGGTGGAAATTGTGCTTAGAAATGATGGTTTTATCCAAAAGTGGATGAAGGAGAATGACTGGAAGCATGGTTCCTCCCACATGCGAGGCAGGGATAAGTATGAAAGAGGAACTAGAAGATAATCCTTTATTAGGATGAATAAGACAAACTCTGTAAATGCTTAGCCTTGGTGTACATATGGCTGTGGGTGAGGCATGCAGATAAGTTGGGGGGGGTTAAATTTGAACCACCTAGAGTTCCAGGGTGTGAAAACAGCAGAACTCCTCCCATTCAAGGGTGGGGATATGTAAAGGAGACATGAATGGCAGATAGTGTTTCAATAGGCAGTCTGGGGGCAAGGCCAGGCAGATGAAGGGTGTGGCCTGTAGTACCAGTCTCCTTAAATGGTAAACAAATGAAGATTAAGGAGCTCAATTAACTGTTGTGGGAGATACTGGAGGGGGCGTGTCCCTTGAGGGCAGGATAGAAAAACTACAGTACTCCTCCCACGTGGGGGCGGGGATATGTAGATGAGAAGCATGAATGGCAGATATTGTCCCCAATAAGTGGTTGACCAGGTGTGTCTGAGGGTGGGGCATGCAGACGAGGGGCGTGGCCTGTAACTGTGGTCCCGAGAAAGGGTAGAACTATATTGGAGGGAAAGAGGGGAAACACCCACCCCTTCAGGTTCAGTTTCCTCTTTTTATTTTCTGGGTGGGAGGGGGGGTGTCAGGTGAAAGGGTGCGGGGTTCAGAGTGGGGCTAACTACCCTGACCCCCAACTCCCTTTCTGCAGGATGATCCCATCCACCAGTCAGACCTTCCTGGTGAACGATCTGGCAGCGGGCCGGGCTTACGATTTGTGCGTGCTGGCGGTCTACGACGACGGCGCCACGGCTCTACCCGCCACGAGAGTCGTGGGGTGTGTGCAGTTCACGACGGCGGGGGATCCTGCGCCGTGTCGCCCCCTGAGGGCCCATTTCCTGGGTGGCACCATGATCATCGCCATTGGGGGCGTCATCGTCGCCTCGGTCCTGGTTTTCATCGTTTTGCTCATGATTCGCTACAAAGTATACGGCGATGGAGACAGTCGCCGCGCTAAGGGCGCGTCCCGCTCACCCCCGAGGGTCAGCCACGTGTGTTCGCAGACTAACGGTGGTGCAGGCACCCAGCAGGCCCCGGCCCCGGCCGCACAAGACCGCTACGAGGCACTGAGGGAGGTGGCCACCCCGGCTGCTGCGGTGGCCATCGAGGCCAAGGCCACCACCACCACCGCGGCTGAGGCAGCTTCCATGGAGAAGGAGACGATCCTAGGACGCTCTCTGGGCGGCTCGGCCACCTCCCTGTGCCTGCTGCCATCCGAGGAAACTTCCGGGGAGGAGTCTCGGGCTTTGGCAGGTCCTCGGAGGAGCCGTTCAGGGGCCCTGGGGCCACCAGCTTCTGCGCCCCCGATTCTAGCTTTGGTTCCTGGAGGGGCTCCAGCCCGATCAAGGCCGCAACAGCGCTATTCCTTCGATGGGGACTACGGGGCGTTATTTCAGAGCCACAGTTACCCGCGCCGCGCCCGGCGGACAAAGCGCCACCGCTCCACGCCACACCTGGACGGGGCCGGCGGGGGGCGCGGCCGGGGAGGACGGAGACCTGGGGCTGGCCTCCGCCAGGGCGCGCCTGGCTTTTACCAGCACCGAATGGATGCTGGAGAGTACCGTGTGAACGAGTGGGGAAAAGGGGTCCGGGCGCCGGGATGCCTGGGGTAGGGGGGGGGGGCGTCCCCTCCACCCCACCCCCACCCCCATGGATAAACGGCCACAGCCCCTCTGGGACGCTGGGGCGGGAAAAGCACATTGCCAGGAACTTGGGCCTGGAGCTGAGCGGGGAGACTCCGCCCTTCTCCTCCTGGGAGGGAGGGAGGGGCGGGGACATACGCAAGACCACGC
The DNA here is from genome assembly GCF_019054845.1 of Dipodomys spectabilis. NCBI lineage: Eukaryota > Metazoa > Chordata > Mammalia > Rodentia > Heteromyidae > Dipodomys > Dipodomys spectabilis. The sequence continues at coordinate 6,217,889 of NW_024871099.1, read as the reverse complement.
CCAGAACGCGCCTCATTGGCTCGGGGGCGTGGTCACCGGCCGCCACGCCCCTCCTGCCCCTCCCCTCGCGCGCTCGCGGACCTCGCTGGAGCCGGTGCCTTACACAGCGGAGCGCGGGGAGGGGCAGGGCCCCCCCGACACTGCAGCACTGAGACACGAGCCCCTTCCCCCAGCCCGGGACCCCGGGGCAAGGGGTCAGGGGTCCATTTCTTGTATCTGGCTGGACTAGATCCTATTCTGTCCCGCGGCGGCCTCCAAAGCCCCCCCTCTCACCCCTTGACACACACCTCAGCCCCACCCCCTACTTCCCTCCCCTGGTCCCCTTTGTCTGTCTCTGTCCCGTCCTCTTGTCTGTCTGTCTGATGTCTCTGTCCTGCTCTACTTGTTCCTTTTTCTCTGTTCTGTGGTGGTCTCTTCTCCCTCTGCCTTCCCTTAATTTGTCTTCTCCCCTAATTTCTTCTCACTACCAGATGTTCCGGGCAGGTCCCACTGGAAGGACCAGACTTTCCCCCTATGCCTTCTTCGTACCTCCTCTCCCCAACCTTGCCCCCAATAAATCCCTCACATGAACAAAATCCAAAACCAAATCCCCCCACTCTACCAGAGCCGGGACCCTCCGCCGCAGCAGAATTAAACTTTTTTCTGTGTCTGAGGCCGCTCTGCTGTCCTGTGTGTGTGTGTGTATGTATGTGTGTGTGTGTATGTATGTGTGTGTGTGTGTGTGTGTGTGTGTCTTGAGGGGGAGGGTGGCCTAGGTAAAGACCTAAATTAGACTGAAGGAAAGATGACAACAGGGGATGGGGGTCCTGAACTGCCAGACAGGCACTTACCTTCCTAAGATGAGGTGTAATCAAAATAAAATTATTGTAGTTGGGTGCTCACTGGTGGCTCATGCCTGTAATCCTAGCTACTCAGGAGGCTGAGATAGGAGGATCATCGTTTGAAGCCAACCCAGGCCAAAAGAAAAAAAAAAAAATGAGACTCATCTCCAAGTAGCCACCACAAAGCCAGAAGTAGAGGGATGGCTCAAATGATAGAGCACCATCCTTTAGCAAAAAAGGCAAGCCAGAGTGGGAGACTCAGAGTTCAAGTCCCAGTACCCACTCACCCTCCACATACAACATGATTGTAGTTAAAGTAAGTGCTCAGCCCTTAATCCTAGCAGTGACCCTAAGACACAGGGATTGCTGTCTCATTTTACAGATGAGCAGATTGCAGTCCAGGAAAGGTAAAATACCTTACACATGGTGATATAACCAGGTGGAAATCAGATTTTTAAAAAGTCAGGAAAAGGCTGGAGGAGCGGCGCAGTGGTAGAGCACTTGCCTAGGAGGAGAGAGGCCTTGGGTTCCATCCCCAGTTCAGCGAAAATCAACCAACCCTCACCCACATTGCCTGTAAAAAGACAGGTGGAGTTGGATATTGTGGTCCCCACCTGGAGTCCCAGCTACTCTGGAGGCTGAGGCAGGAGGATCGCTTGAGCCTAGGGAGTTCCAGGTCTCAAACAATAAATAATGATAAATAAAAAGGCAGGTGGCCTGACTTCTGGTTTGTTTTCAACCTGAGCCCTCTCTGTTGGGCAGTCTGAGTGATCTTTTAGCTCTGAGGCCTCCCATATGTGCAACACAGGAAGTGGAAGCAGAAACAGTTGAAGGGCCTTGCCTGAGGCCCTCCCCTGCCCTGCGTCCCTGTGGATACAGAAACTGGCAGTTTGCCCATGCCTATGCAGCTCAATCTGGGGAGATTAGGGAAATAGCTCCACTGAGAGTGGCTGAACTTGAGAACCTAAACCAGGCTGATAGGGAAGTTCAAGTGAGTCACAGAAAAACCAGCCTGATAAAGCGTAAAGTCAATCAGAGCCAGGTGCTGGTTTGCCTGCCTGTAATCCCAGCTACTCAGAAGGCTAAAATCTGAGGATCACGGTTCAAAGCCAACCCAAACAGGAAAGTCTATGAGACTCTTATCTCCAATGAACCAGCAAAAAAAAAAAAAAAAAAAAAGCCAGGAGTGGAGCTGTGGTTCAAGTGGCTGTGGCTCACTAGTCTTGAGCAATAAAGCTCAGCAATAGTGCCCATCCTATGGAAGGCTCAGGATTGGCACACACACGCGCAGGTACAAAAAGTTAATCATAGATAACCAGCTAGGTAGGGAAGCACAGTCACTCTTACCTGAAGTCTCAGCTACTTGAGAAGTGAGCAGGAGGTTGGAGATTCTATTGGGAAAAAAGTGAGACCCTTTCTGAAAGAGACAGAGAGACAGAGAGAGAGGGACTAGAGGTAGATCACTGCCTAGCAAGTGTGAAGGCCTGAGTTTAAAATCCAGGACACTCAAAGATCAAAAAAAGAAAAAACCAAAAACCCCCACTACCACCACTAACAAAAGTACTGGCCCAAGTATACAATGCCTGCCATGTTTCTAACTACTTACTTGGGACATGGAAATAATAGAAAATCACAGTCCAGATCAACCAAGACAAGAAACCATGATAACCCTGTCTGAAAATTAATCAAAGGCCAAAAGGCTTTCAGAGTGGCTTAGTAGGTAGTGTCTGTTTATCATGTTCAAACCCCAGTAAAGAAGGAAGGAAGGAAGAGGGGAAGGAAGGAAGGAAGGAAGGATGAGAGGAAGGAAGGATGGAAGGAAGGAAGGAAAAAAAGAAAGAGAAGGGCTGGGAAGGTGGCTCAGTGGTAGAGCACTTGCCTTGCATGCCTGAGGCCCTGGGTTCGATTCCTCAGCACTACATAAGAAAAAGAAAAAAGCTGGAAGTGGCGCTGTGGCTCAAGTGGTAGAGCGCTAGCTTTGAGCTGAAGAGCTGAGGGACAGCACCTAGGCCCAGAGTTCAGGCCCCACGACTGGACCCAAAAGAAAAAAGAAAGAGAAAGTCTAGAGAGAATGTGAAGTAAAGCATAGAAAACAAGTGCATTAATGGGGTGCTGGTGGCTCAAACCTATAATTCTAGCTACTGGGGAGGCTGAGATCTGAGGACTGCACTTCAAAACAAAGCCCGGGCAAGAAAGGCCATAAAATTTATCTCCAGGGGCTGGGAAGTTGGCTCAGTGGTAAAGCCCTTGCCTTGCATGCCTGAGGCCCTGAGTTGGATTCCTCAGCACCACATAAGCAAAAAGAAATAAAGCCGGAAGTGGCGCTGTGGCTCAAGTGGTAGAGCGCTAGCCTTGAGCTGAAGAGCTGAGGGACAGCGCCCAGGCCCAGAGTTCAGGCCCCGCGACCGGACCCAAAAAAAAAAAAAAAAAATTTATCTCCAATTAACCACCTAAAAACTGGAAATGAAGCTGTGGCTCAAAGTAGTAGAGCACCAGTCTTGAATGAAAGAAGCTTAGGAAAAACACCCAGGCCCTGAATTCAAGGCCTACCACTGACAAAAAATAAATAAAAAAGAAAAGCAAGTGAGCAAGCAAGCCAGTGTGTTTGGAGATGAATGTTTTGGTTCTTATCTGTAATCCTACGTGGGAGGTGGAGATTGAAGAGGATCTCAGTTTGAGGCCAGCCCTGACAAAAAGAAGTTCATGAGATTCCATCTCAACCAATGGCTGTGCATGCTGGTACTTACTGTAGTTCCAGCCTTGGGGTGGGGTAGGGTGAGTTCAATAGCTGGGTATAGTGGTGGGTACATAGAGAAACAGAAATAGATGGATGGCACTCCAGTTCAGTAAGGGCAGCCTACCTTGAAAACTAATAATGCAAAAATTAAAAAAGGTAGGAAGTGGCGCTGTGGCTCAAGTGGTAGAGTGCTAGCCTTGAGCTGAAGAGCTGAAGGACAGTGCTCAGGCCCAGAGTTCAGGCCCCACGACCGACAAAAATAAAATAAAAATTAAATTAAATGAAAAGAAAGGTGTTGGAGGTATGATTCAAGTGGTAGAGGCCCTTGCCTAGTAAGTGAGTTTGATCCTCAGTACCACTGGGGGTGTGGGGGGGGGGGAATCCTGTTTATAAGCAGTAGAAGAGAGCTGTCTCCCTCTGGGCATTGGTCTGTGGCTTGAGAGAATCTTGCAGAAAAAGATAGGTGCCAGTAACTCACGCCTGTCATCCTAGCTGCTCAGGAGGCTGAGATCTGAGGATGGTGGTTCAAAGTCAGCTGGAGAAGGAAAGTCCATGAGACTCTTATCTCCAATGAACCACCAGAAAACTGCAAGTGGCATTGTGGCTCAAGTGGTAGAGAGCTATATTTGAGCAAAAAAGCTCAGGGACAGTGCCCAAGTCCTGAGTTCAAGTCCCAGGATGGAGACACACACACACACACACACACACATACACACACACACACACACACACACCTGCTGGTGGCTGGGAGGACAATGGGAAGGAGGATGGAGGGGGCTCTGAGGCCGTCTCTCTGAGGCCAAGGGGGGATGTTGGGGGTCTCCGGGCTGGCACAGTCCCTGCAGTAAAAACTCATTTCAGATCCAGGGGAAGGAGGAGGACAGCTTCTAGCCAGCTAGGGTCCCCCTGAGGCCTGAGGAGAAGGAAAGGAAGACAGAAATAGCAACAGAGAAGGAGGGAGGAGGATAGAGCTGGGCAGACGGGGTGGGAGGCTGTGAGGACAGCTGCATGGCTTTGGAGAAGTCCAGGTGTGGAGGCTCCTTCCTCAGCCTGCCAGGCCCAGCCACTAAATGCTCCCAGCGACTCAGGCTGGCCTGGCAAACCTTCCTGGCTGCATGCCGGGGCGGGGGGGGGGGGGTAGGGGACAACCCAGGCGGGCCCCAAACTCTCAGCAAATTCAGTTGCTCACATAATAAGCAAGATTTCGAAAACTGCAACAAACTGGGTTGCTGGGGGCTCACGTTTGTCATCCTAGCTACTCAGAAGGCTGAGATCTGAGGATTGAAGTTTGAGGCCAGCTTAGGCAAGAAAAGACCATGACACTCTTATCTCCAATGAAACACTAGAAAAAAAAAATCCAGAGTGGAAGTATGATTCTAGTGGTAAAGTAGTAGCCTTGAACACAAAAGCTCAGCAACATCACCCAGACCCTAAGTACAAGCTGCATGACAGATAAATAAAATCTAACTGGGTGCTGGTGGCTCATGCCTGTAATCCTAGCTACTGAGGAGTCTGAGATCTAAGGAACACAGTTTGAAGCCTGTCCTGGCAGGAAAGTCTGTGAGACTCTTTTTTTTTTTTTTTTTTTGGGTCGGTTGTGGATCTTGAACTCTGGGCCTGGGTGCTGTCCCTGAGCTCTTCAGCTCAAGGCTAGCACTCTACCACTTAGCCACAGAGCCACTTCCGGCTTTTGCTGTTTATGTGGTGCTCAGGAATCAAACCCAGGGCCTCATGCATTCAAGGAAAGCACTCTACCACTGAGCCACCTTCCCAGCCCCTGTGAGACTCTTATCTTCAATTAACCACCAGAAAACTGGAAGTGGAGTCATGGCTCAAAGTAGTAGAGCACTAGCCTTGAGCAAAAGAACTTAGGGACAGTGTCCAGGCCCTGAATTCAAGGTCTATGACTGACAAAAAAAAAAAAAAAATCTGTGAATAGGAATTGGAAAGGCCTTGGTTACGTGTGTGTGTGTGTGTGTGTGTGTGTGGTGTGTGTGTGTGCCAGTACTAAGGCTTGAACTCAGGGCCAGGGCACTATCGCTTAGCTTTTTCAATAAAGGCTGGCACTCTTCTACTTGAGCCATACCTCCACTTTTGAGTTTTTTCTAGCATATTGGAGATAAGAGTCTCATGGACTTTTCTGCATGGGTTGGTTTGGAACTGCACTTCTCAGATCTCAGCCTCCTAAGTAGTTCAGATGCCAGGCATAGGTTACTGGCTTCTGGCCTTGGTTCTTCACTGATCATTTATTATCAGATAATATATGCTGAGTGACATATAGCCCTCGATCTGTCTTAGGTATGTGCAGACTCATGCACCTGCACACACACACTCACACATGCACATATACACACACGCACGAAGAGGTATGCATGAATATGCACTGTGATGCAGCTTTGGCTAGTCCCAAGTTTGGGGAGACACTCACTTTGGACACACAATCACAAAAATCAAGCACACACCAACAACATACACTGACATCCACACTCAGACTGGTATGACCATCGCAAGTAGCCACACATAAAGCCAAGGGTATTGTGGGTTTATTTATTTTTTTCTGTTTATTTACATACAAGTAGAAAAATAAACTCAACTATAATCTTAAATCTGGGCTATAAATAAGGGGAAGGAGGAAATAACTTAAGGAAGGGTGGGGACTGGGGCATAAATAGGGTGCAAGTGTCCCCCAGATGCACTGGGGATGAGTCCATATTATTTGACACACAGGGCACCTCTGGTGACACAGCTCAGGTCCTAGGTGAGGAAATGAAAACAGATTGAAGGTGACAGAGGCCTGCAGGAAGCCTGGAGATTGATTCCTGGGGGAACAGACAGGGTGGGGCGCTCATAGCAGTTCAAGCTTGGGATACAGGCACGGTGTACCCGCAATGTCCCAGCACGTGCCCCTCACCTGCTTCAGGGCGGCCTGGAGCCTGTGCAGCCAGTGGGACAGGCGGGCTGTGGGGCCTGGGGCTGGCTGAGGGCTGAGCCTGGGCCTGGGGACAGAGCAGGGTGGAGTTGAGGCCAGGCCTGGGACCTAAGGGGCCACTGGGGATCAGAGCTCCACCTCTCCATTTGGGACAGCTTGGGCGCAGGACTCACACTGGCCAGGAGCTGGGAGTGGATGTAGGACAGAGTGCTGAGCCATTGGTCCAGGATGTCCCCCAGGGCGGGGTCAGCCACGGAGCCCAGCACCTTCAGCGTCAGGGCCAGCTCAGTGTGCAGGGCCTCCGGGTGCTCCCATACCTGAGCAGGGACACAGGAGGGGGAGGTTTAGGAGATGGAGGCCAGATGGGCATGGAGGCTAGGGTAAGTGGGGACCAGAGCAGGTGCTAGAGGCAGGTGAGGGAAGTTAGGAGAAAGAATGAAGAGGCTTCAGGGGAGATAGAAAGAGTAAGAAGTAAGCCAGGCACCAGTGGCACATACCTGTAACCCTAGCTGCTTGGGAGGCTGAAATCTAAGGATCATGGTTTGAAGCCAGCCCAAGCAGGAAAGTCCATGCAACTCTTTTTTTTCTTTTTCTTTTTTGTTTTTTTTTGGGGGGGGGTCCGGTCATGGGGCCTGAACTCTGGACCTGGGAGCTGTCCCTCAGCTCTTCAGCTCAAGCCTAGAACTCTACCACTTGAGCCACAGCGCCACTTCTAGCTTTTTTTTTCTCTGCTTATGTGGTGCTGAGGAATCAAACCCAGGGCCTCATGCATGCAAGGCAAGCACTCTACCACTGAGCTACCTTCCTAGCCCTCCATGCAACTCTTTTTTTTTTTTGTCGGTCGTGGGGCTTTAACTCTGGGCCTGGGCGCTGTCCCTCAGCTCTTCAGCTCAAGGCGAGCGCTCTACCACTTGAGCTACAGCGCCACTTCCGGTTTTCTGGTGGTTTATTGGAGATAGGAGTCTCATGGTCTCTCCTGCCCGGGCTGGCTTTGAACCGCGATCCTCAGATCTCAGCTTCCTGAGTAGCTAGGATTACAGGCGTGAGCCACCATTGCCCAGCTCCATGCAACTCTTATCTCCATGAAGCACCAGAAAATCAGGCTCAACATGGTAGAGTGCTAGCCTTGAGCAAAAGAAGCTCAGGGACAGCACCCAGGCCCAAGACCAGAAGATAAAAAAAAAAAAAGTTAACCATAGCTGGAAGGGTTAGAGGCTAGCCCATAGCAGGAGTCAGAGGTTAGCCCACTGCCAAAAAGCAGCAGCTTTACTTGCTTAGCCTATTATAGGAACAGACTCACAGAGACATCTTTGACATTCTTTTATTTTTTTTTGAGTCCAGTCGTGGGGCCTGAACTCTGGGCCTGGGCGCTGTCCCTCACCTCTTCAGCTCAAGGCTAGCACTCTACCACTTGAGCCACAGCACCACTTCCGGCTTTTTTCTTTTTGCTTATGTGGTGCTGAGGAATCGAACCCAGGGCCTCAGGCATGCAAGGCAAGCGCTCTACCACTGAGCCACCTTCCCAGCCCCTTCTTTGACATTCTTGAAGGATTCTCACTCCAGTGGGGAAAGAGATCAGAAGCTGCCAAGGCGGCAGCCCAGCTTCGTTGCCAGGGTCTCGGAAGTGGGTATCCACTGTGCTGAGACAATATCCACAGAGTCCCCAGCCCCAAGAACCATGCTGGAAGCATCATTCACATACCCAGACTGCACCCACCTCTTGGCCAGAGGTTCCGTGGGCAGTTGAGGCAAAAAGGGTTTTCATGGCCCTCCAATATAAGCACCTTCCCCACCCCCTCCCCTTTGTTGTTAAAAACCACCCACAGAGCCCCGAGCCCAGAGGCCCCTGTAAGCTCAGCTACTCAGGAGGCTGAGATCTGAGGATCGTGCTTCAAAGCCAGCCTGGGGAAGGAAAGCCCATGAGACTCTTATTTCCAATAAACCACCAGAAAACCGGAAGTGGCGCTGTGGCTCCTGTGGTAGAGTGCTCACCTTGAGCTGAAGAGCTGAGGGACAGCGCCCAGGCCCAGAGTTCAAGCCCCGTGACTGACCAAAAACAAACAAACACCCACAGCTGGGTGGATCCATCCTCTGTCCCCAGTGAGCAAACAGATGTGGGCGTGGCTAGGCTTACCGGAAATGAACCCAATAGGAAAGGGAAACTGAAATGCAGTCTCACCAGCCTGGAAATCGGGTCTCTTTGAGGAATGCCCTGGGCAGCTTTGGCCTGGCTCACCCTGGAATCCCTGAAGGGATTAGACATGGGGTGTGGGGGGAACCCCACTCTTGTCCTGGGCTGAGGCTTAGCATGAGTGTGCTTGAGGCTGCCTCATTAACAACTTTCTATCCATAAAATCTTCGGATCCTGTGGTTATTACTTGATTTTGTTGTGTTGCTGTCAGTTGTGGGGCTTGAACTCAGGGCCTGGGTGCTACCTCTGAGGTTTTGTGCCCCAGGCATCCTGTCACTTGAGCCACAGTTCTACTTCCAGCTTTTTTTTTTTTTTTTGGTGGTTCTTTCAGGGTAAGAGTCCCACAGACTTTCCCGCCACGGTTGGCTTCCAACTGTGATCCTCAGATCTCAGCCTCCTGAGTAGCTCGGATGATAGGCGTGAGCCACCAGCTCCTGCTCATGCCACATTTCTGACATCTGTCTTGCCACTGTGGACATCTACTTCGCTATTGTAACTGCTGTATTCTGTTAGGGTGCATCCAAGCCTGTTCATACCTACTCCCCCAGAAACGGACACTGAGGTTGCTTTCACCCACTGTGCCTCCCCGCTCCCCCCAGCACCATAAGGCTCACACCTGTCTCCTGTGTGGGAGATTTTTTTCCCCCTAGAATATACTGTAGCACACCAACTGAATCCCTCCCACCACCACGTTCCTGTGGCCTCATCTTTTGCGCTCACTTGTGGATCCAGTGGGCAGTTCCCCACACTGATGGCTCTCCACTTGTGGGGACCTGAGGATCTTTCAGGCTGAGTCTGGGGGGTTTGTGTGTGTGTGTATGAGAGAGAGAGAGAGAGAGGAGCGCAGCACACACACACACACACACACACACACACACACACACACACACACACACACACACACACACGCATGCGCACTCCTGTGTAACTAGAAATCCCAGGACAGATTAACTCAGAGCCGTCCTTAATCAGGATGGTGTGAGAGTAATTTCTGTAGCTTTCCTGCTCCTCTAAGGTCCCTTAAAGTGTGTTCTGTGACCTCTCTCTTCCTCTCTCTCTCTCCTTTGCCTAAAAGACACTCTATTACTTAAGCCATATCTCCAACCCTTCTTCCTTCTTCTTTTTTCAGACAGGGTCTCTTGCTTTTTGCCCTAAGCTAGCCTTGGACCAGGATCTTCTTTCCTCTGACTCCTGAGTAGCTGGGATTATAGGCAAGCACCACCATGCCCTGCTTCTACTTGATTTCTGCATTTATGGAGAACGCTAACCCTCATAGGGCTGAGGTGAGGGGCATAGGATGTAAAACTTAAGGGGGGGGGTCATTCTCCCAGTCAGAGAGTGCCCTAAATATCTCACTCTGCTCCAGACTGTACCACTTACTGGTGGGGGAGGGGGGGCACTTGTCCTGGAACTTGAACTCAGAGCCTGGTCACTGACCCTGCGCTTTTTCACTTAAGACTGGCATTCTACCATTTGAAACACAACTCCACTTCTAGCTTTTTAGTGGCTCATGGGAGATAAGGATCTCATGAACTTTCCCACCCTGGAGGGCTTTGAACCATGATTGTCAGGTCTTGGCTTGAGTAGCTGGTATTACATGTGTGAGCCACTAGGGAGGGGAAGAGTCTGGGTTGGGGGGCAGTAGCAGGTGGCCTATTGACCAGATCTGAGAAACAGAAGTGAGACTAAAGAAGGGGGCTGCTTTTCTATCTTGAGAAGAAATCTGAGTGGAAATTCCTTGGAACAGTGGGAGGAGACGAAGCCAGCCCTGAGTCACCTCTATCCTCCAGCGACATGAAAGTACAGAGTAAGGAGGTAGATGTTTTTAAAGAAATTGGGGCATGGAGGAGGCCTGTGTGGGAATCTAAGGGGACACATGTGGGAGTCTGAGGGGGCATGCCAGGAGAAAGATGATGGGTTTGGATGACATGCCTCAAACACAGCCCATCATAAATAATGACACGATGTTTCCTGGGTGCTTTACACCCATGCTGGGGGAGACGCCGCCATAGTTACACCCCTGCGATCTGTGATGGGGTTCTCTGCTTGCTGGGGTCACTGGCACTTGTAATCATCAAGCCAACCCCCCCACGCTCTTACACACACACACTCACACATGCACACACATACACACGTGGTGTACTATATCATTTGCAGTTCACTAGCAAGTCCTGCTGACTAGATTTTCCTTCCTTCCTTCCTTTCTTTCTTTCTTCCTTCCTTCCTTCCTTCCTTCCTTCCTTTCTTTCTTTCTTTCTTCCTTCCTTCCTTTCTTTCTTTCTTTCTTTCTTTCTTTCTTTCTTTCTTTCTTTCTTTCTTTCTCCCTCTCTTTCTTTCTTTCTCTCTTTCTTTTTTGCCAGTGCTAGGACTTGAACTCAGGGCCTGGGCTCTGTCTCTGAGCTTCATTTGCTCAAAGCTAGCACTCTACCACTTGAGCCACAGTGCCACTTCCAGCTTTTTCTGTGTATGTGGTACTGAGGAATGGAACCCAGGGCTTCATGCATGCTAGGCAAACACTCTACCGCTAAGCCACATTCCCAGCCCCTAGATTTTCTTTCTTTCTTTTTTCTTTCACTGTTTCTAGAAACTTAGAAATTTTCTTTCTCTTTCTTTTCCATTCTTCTTTCTTTATCTCTTTTCTTCCTTCTCTCCCTCCCTCCCTCCCTCCCTCCCTCCTTCCTTCCTTCCTTCCTTCCTTCCTTCCTTCCTCTCTCTCTTCCTTTCTTCGCTTTCTCCTTCTCTAGCTTTCTCGCTCTCTCTCTTTCTCTCTCTCTCTCCACCACTACTAGGGTTTGTACACTTTCTTAAATTCATTTCCTCCTTATGGTTGCTTGAATCTCTCAATGAATTTCTCCTTCACCCAGAACCTTGGTCAGTCTGGCCAGTAGATGGGGCTAGAGGGACCCCAGCTGGTGGCTTGGCCTGCTAAGTTGCGGCAAGCATGCTTTCCTCTCCATGACTGGGTCCCCAGTGGATTCTCTGGGGACAGCTTTTCCTCTTGCTGGGTGGCAGCAGCATATCCAGGGCCTTGGAGAGTGCTGGCCTGGTCACTGTCTTCCTGTCCTCTCTCCAGTCCTAAGCACTTGTGAGCTGAGAATAGGGAGGTGTTAACCCAGTCTGCCATCTGTACAATTGGATTGGAGCTGCAGCTGCTCAAGCGATACACAGAAGAGCCCAAGGCTCCTACTTAGAGTGTGCTCTAGCCTTCAGCTCTGTGTGCCCTCAGCAGCTCCCCAAACTGTTACCCACATACCATCCTTGGCTTTGTCTGAACCCAAGGGGCTGTTTCTGCTTTCCTGGTGATCAGGGGACTTTGCCAGCTTTGTGATTGAGCTCCCAATGCTCCTTACCAGTGTGTCCTCCTTAGGTCCTTTTCCCTAGTTCTGCCGCTTGGAGTTCTCTCCCTCCAGGTGCCAGTGGCTCATGCTTATAGTCCTAGCTATTCAGAAGCCTGAGATTTACCACTCGAGCCACAGCTCTATTTCCAGCTTTTTGCTGATTAATTAGAGATAAGAGTCTCATGCATGGGCTGGGAAGTTGGCTCAGTGGTAGACCGCTTGCTTTGCATGCCTGAGGCCCTGAGTTCGATTCCTCAGCACCACATAAGCAAAAAGAAAAAAGCCGGAAGTGGTGCTGTGGCTCAAGTGGTAGAGTGCTAGCCTTTAGCTGAAGAGCTGAGGGACAGCACCTAGGCCCAGAATTCAGGGCCCACGACCGGACCCCCCCCCCCAAAAAAAAAAGAGTCTCATGGATTTTCCTGCCTGTGCTGGTTTCAAACCATGATCCACTAATCAGGATTAGCTAGAATGACAGGCGTGAGCCACCAGTGAATTTTTGTGTGTGTGTACCAATCTTGGGGTTGAACTCAGGGCCTGGGCACTGTCCCTGAGCTTCTTTTGCTCAAGGCTTTCACTCTACTACTTGAGCCACAGCACCACTTCTGGCTTTTTCTGTGTATGTGGTACTGAGGAATTGAACCCAGGGCTTCATGCATGCTAGACAAGCACTCTAACACTAAGCCACCTTCCCAGCCTCTCTTTTCTTTTCTTTCCTTTCCTTTCCCTCCCTCCCTTCCTTCCTTCCTTCCTCCCTTCCTTCCTTCCTTTCTCTTGTTGGTCATGGGCCCGAACTCAGGGCCTGGGCGCTGTCTCTGAGCTTCTTTTTTTTTGGGGGGGGGGGGGCTGGTCGTGGGGCCTGAACTCTGGGCCTGGGCGCTGTCCCTCAGCTCTTCAGCTCAAGGCTAGCGTTCTACCACTTAAGCCACAATGCCACTTCCGGCTTTTTTCTTTTTTCTTATGTGGTGCTAAGGAATCGAACCCAGGGCCTCAGGCATGCAAGGCAAGCGCTCTACCACTAAGCCACCTTCCCAGCCCCACTGAGTTTCTTTTGCTCAAGGCTTTCACTTACTACTTGAGCCACAGAACCATTTCTGGCTTTTTCTGCTTATGTGGTGCTAAGGAATCGAACCCAGGGCCTCATGCATGCAAGGCAAGTACCCTACCACTGAGCCACCTTCCCAGCCCCCTCTACTGCATTTTCTTTTCTTTTTTTTTTTTTTTGTCGGTCATGGGGCTTGAACTCTGGGCCTGGGCACTGTCCCTCAGCTCTTCAGCTCAAGGCGAGCGCTCTACCACTTGAGCTACAGCACCACTTCCGGTTTTCTGGTGGTTTATTGGAGATAGGAGTCTCACGGTCTCTCCTACCCGGGCTGGCTTTGAACCGCGATCCTCAGATCTCAGCCTCCTGAGTAGCTAGGATTACAGGCGTGAGCCACCAGCGCCCGGCTGCATTTTCTTTGAGACAGTTTGTGTAGCTAAATTACCTCATAGCCTGTGTGCTTATCTCTGATTCCTTCCTTTTACAGTTACCTCTCCTTATGCAAAATTCCTGGAAAAGACTGGCTACGACTCCTCAAATTCCTGAGGCCAACACAATTTCAGGACCATGGACAGGTAGTGATACCTGAACACTGGTACCATGCCCCAAATGGTTCCAATTTATTTATTTTTTTTTGGGGGGGGGGGGTCTGGTTGTGGGGCCTGAACTCTGGGCCTGGGCGCTGTCCCTCAGCTCTTCAGCTTAAGGCTAGCGCTCTACCACTTGAGCCACAGCACCACTTCTGGTTTTTTTTTCTGCTTATGTGGTGCTGAGGAATCGAACCCAGGGCCTCATGCATGCAAGGCAAGCACTCTACCACTGAGCCACCTTCCCAGCCCCCCAATTTATTTATATCACTTCATTTTTGTATTTATTTTTGTTGGTTTGTTTTTCTGCCATACTGGGACTTGAACTCCAGGCCTGGACATTATCTCTGAGCTTCCTTTGCTCCTAGCACTCTATCATTTGAGCCACAGAGCCACTTCCAGCTTTTTTGGTGGTTAATCAGAGAAAAGAATCTCTGGACTTTGCTGCCCAGCCTGGCTTTGAACTAAGATCCTCATACCTCAGCTTCCTAAGTAGCTAGGCATGAGCTCCTGGGACCTGCTTCATTTTACATTTTCATAAACCTTCTTTGATACACCTTCTTGCCAACAGGGACTGGAAAACTACTGATAATTTTCTCTCTTTCCCTTTTCTGGGAAGTACTGGGATTTGAACTCAGGGCCTTGTGCCTGGTTGACATGTGCTCTACCATTTGAGCTATGGCCCTGTCTAGATCAACCTTGGTCCCTCCTAGAGAGACATTGGTCAACCTAACACATAAAATGACACGAAACTTTTCTTAGATGACCTACTATGCCCAGGCAAGCCCCTACTTCTACATTGGCTAGAATTAGTGGCTATAATTTCCCTTTATTGCTACTCTAGCTCCTCCTCCATTTTGCTCTAAGAGTCTATAGCCAGTGGGAGTCTCTTTGCCTGTGTCTTCCAGTTGGCTTTGCCAGCGGACAGTGTCAGCCGACAGGTGTCTGAGGAGGGAAAAAACCAAGTGTTTCCTCTTCAGGGAAGCTTCAAGAAACTCAAGTCTGGGTCAGGGACTGGTGGGAGATAGATGATTCCAGACGCTCTGTGTCCATAGCTGTTAGGACTCTTCTGAGGCCCTGTTTCCAGGGCCCTCAGGCTTCAGAATGTTTATGGCACCTGCCGAATTGGGTCTGGGGTCTGTCCCTCTGTGGACTTCCTTCAGCCCCACCCCAGATCATAGTTAAGTCAGTTTCTCCCACAGGTGGCCATGTTATCTGATCAACCCTATACCAAATATTGCCATTTCCTGCCTGCATCAGTTTCCTCTAGCTTTGGCAACAGTCCACCACAGAATTAATGGCTTTAAAATATTCACATTTTCCAGCAAGAAAATGCATGAGGCCAAGTGTGGTTTATAGGTGCGATATTATTAGGCAGCCTTATAGGTGAGGTATTATTCAGCCGTCAAAAGGAAGGAAATTCTGACACGCTAATTCATAGAAGAGCCCTGAAGACATGATGCAGAGTGAAATAAACCACTGGCACATTATGATTCACGCCATATGAGTCCACAGACTTGGGGTCCTGGGTGAGCTCAGATCCAGAGATGGAAAGTAGAAGAGGGGGTTGTAAGGGGTGAGCGCAGGAGGGGGGGGGGGTGTTGGGACCTAGTGCGTAATGGATACAGAAATTTGGTTTTGTAAGATGAAGAATTCTGGAGATTGGTTTCTGCACGGAGTTAAGGTGCTTACAAGTATTCAATTACAACCAGGTGCGGTGGTGCATATCTGTAATTTAAACACTTGTAGATTGCGGCAGAAGAATCTTTAGTTCTAGACCTACATAGCAAGAATCTGACTTAAGAAAAAAAAAAAAAAAAAGCTGGGCACTGGTGGCTCATGCCTGTAATCCTATCTACTCAGGAGGCTGAGATCTGAGGATTACAGTTCAAAGCCAGGCCTGGCAGGAAAATCCATGAGCTTCTTATCTCCAATTAACCTCCACAAAACTAGAATTGGAGCTGTGGCTCAAGTGGTAGAGCACTCACCTTGTGCTGAAGAGCTGAGGAACAGTGCCCAAGCCCAGAGTTCAAGCCCCACAACCAACCCCCCCCAAAAAAAGAGCCAAAACAAACAAAAACCCACAACCTTGGCAAACTGAACATGTATCAAAAGTTAATATTATAAAATTTTTTGGGGGGATCCAGTTGTGGGGCCTGAACTTTGGGTCTGGGCGCTGTCCCTCAGCTCTTCAGCTCAAGGCTAGCACTCTACCCCTTGAGCCATAGAGCCACTTCTGGCTTTTTTCTTTTTGCTTATGTGGTGCTGAGGAATCCAACCCAGGGCCTCAGGCATGCAAGGCAAGCGCTCTACCACTGAGCCACCTTCCCAGCCCCAATATTATAAATTTTGTTTATTTTTTTTAATTGTGAAAATACTATACAGAGAGGTTACAATTACATGGGCAAGATAATGAGTACATTTCTTATCAAGCAATGTAGCCTCCTCCTTTGTTTCCCCTTCCCATCCCTTCCCATCCTCCCCCCCCATTCTCCCCAGCCCCCCTCCCCCCAACCCCCCACCCCCGCACCAAAGTTGTAAAGTTCGTTTTCGACATAATGACTTGTACATCTCATTGTTACAATGGGTACACTTGTATCCCTATTTAAACGATTTATTTTTCCCCTTCCCCTCCACAAATTATACCGACATCAAATACAGTGAAAGCAGGGGTTATACTATGGGGGAGGGACATACAAAGCAACAAAGAAATAACCTTGTAAATGTGTTAGAAACAATCACATGAAAGAAAAAAAAAACATTTGAATACATATCTTAGGGTTAATTTCCCTAACATCACCTTATCTGACCTTTTCTGCTTGACTCAGACATATACTAGATATTGCAAGTAAGGGAAACCATGTTTCTTTGGGCGTGGCTTACTTCACTTAATATAATTTTTTTTTTGGGTCCGGTCATGGGGCCTGAACTCTGGGCCTGGGCGTTGTCCCTCAGCTCTTCAGCTCAAGGCTAGCGCTCTACCACTTGAACCACAGAACCACTTCCATCTTTTTTCTTTTTGCTTATGTGGTTCTGAGGAATTGAACCCAGGGTTTCATGCATGCAAGGCAAAGACTCTACCACTGAGCCACCTTCCCAGCCCCTTAATATAATTTCTTCCACGCCTTTCCATTTCCTAACAAATGGGGCAATGTCATTCTTTCTGATGGAGGCATAGAATTCCATTGTGTATATATACCACATTTTCTTGATCCATTCATCTACTGAGGGGCATCTGGGTTGGTTACATATCTTAGCTATAGTAAATAATGCTGTAATAAACATAGTTGTGTTGGTAGCTTTACTGTGGTCTTGTTTGTAAACATTTGAGTAAATGCCCAAAAGTGGGACTGCTGGGTCATAGGGGAGCTCTATGTGGAGTCTTTTGAGGAACCTCCATACTGCTTTCCAAAGTGGTTGAACAAGTTTACACTCCCACCAACAATGCAGTAAGTTTCCCTTCTGTCCACATCCCCTCCAGCATCTGTTGTTATTAGAGTTTTTGATTTTAGCCATTCTAACTGGAGTGAGGTGGTATCTCAATGTTGTTTTGATTTGCATTTCTTTTATGTGTCTATTGGCCATCCTTCTTTCCTCTTCAGAGAAGTTTCTCTTTAAGTCTTTAGCCCACTTATTTATTGGGCAGTTGTTTCTTTCCAGGATTTGTTGTTGGGGAATTTAATTTTTTGAGTTCCAAGTATATTTTAGATATGAGACTCTTGTCTGTTGTATGGCTAGTGAAGATCTTCTCCCAATCTGTGGGCTTTCTATTGATCTTGCTAGCTATGTCCTTTGCCATGCAGAAGCTCTGCAATTTCATGCAATCCCATTTGTCCAAACTTTCTTTTTTTTTTTTTTTTTTTTATTATGTCCAAACTTTCTTTGATTTGTTGTGTTTCTGGGTCTCTATTAAGAAAATTTCGGCCTGTGCCAAGGAGACCTAGGGTTTCTCCTATTCCATCCTGTAATGATTTCAGAGTATCTGCTTTGACTCCGAGGTCTTTGATCCATTTGGAGTTGATTCTGGTGAATTTTGTTTATTTTCATATATATGGTTGTTGTTTTTTGTCAGATGTGGGGCTGAGGGCCTGGGTGCTGTCCCTGAGCTATTATGTTCAAGGCTAGCACTCTACCACTTTAAGTCACAGCTCTGCTGCTGGTTTTTAAGTGGTTTTTAATGCTAAAGAAGATCTTCACAGACTTTTCCTACAGAGGCTGGCTTTGAACCATGATCCTCAGATGTCAGTCTCTTGAGTAGTAAGATTATAGACGTGAGCCACTAGTGCCCAGCTTATATGTACATATTTAATTAACTAACTGAAAAGAACCACCAGGGAAATATCCACCAAATTGAAATCTCTGAAATTCTAAAGTTGAAAAATGCAAAATCCAGCTATGAGCCATGGAGTTCCCTCCGGAACCACAGAACAAGACAAGATCCTTTGACGTGACAAGACCCTTTTTGTATATATGCTGGTACTAGGGCTTGAACTCAGGGCCAAGGGACTGTCACAAGCAAGAAGAAGCTGGGGCTCATGGCTCACACCTGTAATCCTAGCTACTCAGGAGGGTGAGATCTGAGGATCGTGGTTCAAAGCCAGCCCCGGCAAGAAAGTCTATGAAACTGGTATCTCCAATAAACCACAAGAAAACCGGAAGTGGCGCTGTAGCTCAAGAGGTAGAGCGCTAGCCTTGAGCTGAAGAGCTGAGGGACAGCGCCCAGGCCCAGAGTTCAAGCCCCACAACCGACAAAAAGAAAAAAGAAAAAAAGAAAAGAAAACAAGAAGAGGAGAAGGAGGAGGAGGAAGAACAGAAGGAGGAGAGAATTGTTCTCTTGTTTCCCACTGAAGAACAAAACTAAGAGGAACCTGTATTTTGAGGAAAGAAGACAGAGCAGGGAAGTAGAATCGTGCAGGAGGGACTGGAGCCTTTTCTCCCAGAGTCTCCCATGAGAATGAAGGCAGATGCACATAGCTCCTTGCATGGGAACTTCAGGCAGCCACACCTGGAAGCTCCGCCTCTACTTCTAGGGGCAAAAAAAGCAGCAACACAATGTGTGTGACATGGAGTAAATAACACCAGTGTCCACCAGCAAACACACACACACACTAACACACACCACAAAAGAATAGTGCATTCTGCATAATTTATTTGCACAATATTACAAAGAGTACAAAAATAAACATCTTACTGGCTCTGAGTTGGAGAATTTACACAGGTAATAAATACATAAATAGCAATGGGGGAGGGCCATCAATAAGAGCAAGAGGTGGACGCATGAATGAGGTCCAGGCTCCGGCACAGGTGGCGCAGGAGCACGGTCATGCGCACTGGGGTCCCTTGGCAACACAGCTCAGGTCCAGGGTGAGGAGACGGAACAGGTTGAAGGTGACAGACGCCAGCAGGCAGCCTGGAGACTCCTGGGGGGGGACAGAGGGAGGACTCAGGGCTGTCCCAACTTGGGATCCAGACACAGCACACCCCACCCCGTCCCTTCCCGCCACGCGCCCCTCACCTGCTTCAGGGCGTCCTGGAGCCAGTGCAGCCAGTGGGACAGGCGGCGGCTGTGGGGCCTGGGGCTGGCTGAGGGCTGAGTCTGGGCCTGGGGACAGAGCAGGGTGGAGGTGAGGCCAGGCCTGGGTCCCAGGGGGCCACCAGGAATCAGAGCCCCTCCCCCACATGGTGTCCCCACTGCCCCAACCTGGGCCCAGGACTCACACAGGCTTGGAGCTGGGAGTGGATGTGGCGCAGGGTGCTGAGCGGCTGGTCCAGGATGTCCCCCAGGGCGGGGTCAGCCACAGAGCCCAGCACCCTCAGCGTCAGGTCCAGCTCAGCACGCAGGGCCTTGGGGCGCTCCCACACCTGAGCAGGACACAGGAGGGGGAGGCTCAGGAGAGGGAGGATGAGGGCTGGGAGGGGCATCTGGAGGGACAGGGGAAGGTGGCAGGGAGGGGACACTGGCAGCAACACAGACAATGCTTTCCATGGACCAGGTCTGGGGAGTCATGGGCAGAAGGGAGGAGGGAGGCAGAGAGGCGAGGACTCAGAGAGGAGGCAGCAGAAGTAGTTGCTGAGGGGAGGCCAGGCCTGATTCCAACTCACCTGCAGCTTCCTCAGGTCCCAGGCCTTAGGGAAGAGGTGGGAGCTGCACTTTGCCTCCTTCAGCAAGGGGTACTGTTCCTGGAAGGGGCAGGACACAGGTTAGCCCAGACAGGAGGGTCCAGGTTAGCCCAGTCAGGACCATACAGGAGGGGTGCAATTTCAGCCCAACTAGAAGGGATTACTTCCCCCACACAGGAGGAGGAAACATTAGCCAGGGCAGGAGGGGAAGAGGTTAGCCCACAGGAGAGGATGAAGGCTAGCCATCAGTGAAGGCATTGGAGGATGCTCACAGAAGAAGGGTTCACACCCGGGAAGATGGCAGGGTCACTCTGCTTGGGGTGGGGGAGGAATTAGCACCCAGCACTGAGAGCAGGAGATAGCCCCCTGCAGACAGGGTGCAGGTTAGCCCACTGTGGGAGGGGAGGATGGCCCCTGCAGCTCAGTGGTGATGGCCACACACAGCAGGAGGGGCAGCTGGAAGCCCCTGGGACTCACCAAGGCATCCTTGGCTCTCTTGAAGGCCTGCAGCACTTGCGGGGAGAGGGACCTCAAGTGGCCCAGGTGGCAGTCCCTGGCACTTGGCTGGGTCCCGAGGGCCTTGGTGACAGGAGCTGCCTGTGCATTGCCCAAAGCCCAGGCCATCATCCACATCAGGAGGAGCCTGTGGCGCCCAGCCATGTCTGTGCACAGAAGGACAGCAGGTGAGCAAGGAGGGCCCAGGGCAGAGCTGGGGTGTGGTGTGGTGGAGGGAGGCGGGCGCCTCAGGAGCACCTGGAACTCACCCAGCACCATCAGTGCCTCTGGCATCTGTCTGCAGTGGAGCCTCTGGTGCACTGGAGCCTGGTTCTCCGGGCTGGCGGCTGGCAGGGCGACTCGGGCTCAGTGTGTCCTGCTGGACTGCAGCCTGCTGGGCCAGGACAGCTGTGGCTCGTGGGTTCCAGTGCTGTGTGGGACTCCACGATGACTGTCTGGACTCCATGGTGCTGCTTTTAACCCGGCTGGATGGGCAGTCCCAGCTGATGTAGGAAAATCGAAAACACAACCACAACCTGGCTGACTCTGGCCTCTGGGAGAGCCAGGGCTGGGAAAGCCCGGAGCAGGGCGGGGCCACAGCCAGGTGAGTGGCTGAAGTGAAAGGGAAAGGAAACAACCCCCTGGCAAGTGAATAGTGACATCCAGGCCTGGAGGAGCCTCAGGCCGAACGGAGAGGTCCCACTGCCTGTCACAGTGCGTCTAAATCAGAGAGAGAAGAGGGGCCGGGCAAGGCTCTGGCCTTGTTCAGGAATCCACGAGTCTGGAGAACTTCGGGCCCCAGGGCAGTGCTGCTGAGAAGCTGGAAGGTGCCCAGGGACCCTGTGAATGAAGGGGAGAGGACACACATCATTTTCTGACTAATGACTTCCAAGAAGGATGTGGTCAGCCACCATCTTGGGGCTGACACTGTAGGAAGAGACAGCTCAGCAAACCAGGACTGCCAACAAGATAAAAGAATCTCTCCTGGGAGGGCTCATGTCTGTAAGCCTAGCTACTCAGGAGGCTGAGATCTGAGGATCCTGGTGTGAACATAGCCCAGGCAGACAAATCTGACAGATTCCTGTCTCCAATTAACCAGCAAAATGCCAGATGTAGAGTGGGTCCTATAGTAGAGTGCCAACTTTGATCCAAAAAGGTTAAGGGAGACAGACCAGGCCCTCAGTTCAAGCCATAGCATCAGCACAGACAGACAGACAGACAGACACACACACACACTCACACACAGACACAGACCCCAAGGGCATGCATTGATCCAACTCAGATGCATTCTAACCCCCTTCCTTCCTCCATATTTACTCCTCCTTTGTAAATACATAGAAAACCTCACAGATGAGGAACTTGAAGCTGTCCAGTGTGGAGTTCCCAGAGTGACACTCTATTTCCATGTTAGGGTCACATTTGAGACTCGTGCCAGTGATTTCTGGTTCATGTTTCTGTTTCTGGACGAGGGTTGGTGATAGAATGTACCTCATAGTGGCAGTGAAAACTAAACAACACAAATGAAGCATTATTCCTCGTTACCATTTTAATGTAATAACTTAAATTTCAGCACCAAGAGAAAGAAGAGCAAACAAGGGAATTTCAGAAGTACAAATTACACCCAGGTCACAGAATGCACAGTGACAGTAACTTGAGGACATTGGGGTGTCACTAGCAGCTCCTTAGAGAACGGGGGTGGGGGGGGGCCTCTAGTGAGGATGAGGATCCCAGAAACACAGATTCACAGAATCCACTCAAGTCACAGGGGTTGGGATCTGCAATGGCAGGATGAGATTGCCAGGAATCTCAGAAGCGAGCTGTGGCCCCAGATACCGGAGCTCATCTCTCTCCTACTAGAAGATTCTTGGAGGACTGCAGAGCCCTCAGCGAACGTCTGAGATCTCTTCTTGAGAAGAAACACAGGCAGCAGCCAATGGCAGCAGTAGACCCCGGGAGCCTCAGCGTTCATTGGTTGACAAGCATCTGGTCCTGCAGGCAGCAGCCAATGGTGCGGCGAGTTTCGGAGCCCCGCGGATCCGCGCGGGCGTCTCACACGCAGGGCTCCGCGACGGCCACCTGCCTGAGGTCCCGCGTGAGCGTCCTCAGGAGACCGAAGATGACCTCGGCTTCGTGACAGCGCGGCGAGGCCTGCCGGCCGAGCGGAGGCGGGCGGCGCCCGGTCAGGGTTCCCTCCCGCTCCGCCCCCCGCGCCGCCGGGACCCGCGCCGCCCGCGGGTCGGTCCCGCCACCGGCCCCGGGGCCCCGCACGCCGCCCTCGCCCCGCGCCCTCACCGCTCTGCGCGCTGCGTGGCGCCTCTTCGGCGGCCGCCGCGACGTCCTGGGAAATCTGGGCGGGATCAGCCGCAGCTGCGGGCGGACGCGGGGCGCGCGGGGCGCGGCGGTGGCCCGGGGTTCCGCCCGGCGGGCGGCTGCAAAGCGGGGCCGAGGGCGCGGGGCACTCACGCAGGCCTCCAGGTCCCGCCGCGCGGCCGCCAGCAGCTGCAGCGTGGGGCGGGTGCCGGGGAGGAGCGCGAGCGGTCCCGTGCTGTTCAGCACCGCCTGGGCGTCGGCGATGGCGCGGGCCACGTGTCGGAGCCGGGCACACGACTGCGGGGAGCCGGCAGTGAGACCGCGTCGAGCCCGCCGCGCCCGCCGCGCCCGTCCCTGCCCGTCCCCGCCCGTCCCCGCCTCACCGAGGCCGGCGGCCGATCCCTGCGGACGCCGAACGAGCAGTTGCGGGGCAGCTGGCTCAGCAGCTCTTTCTCCTGTGGGACCAGTGCCGGGTGAGCCCGGGCTCCCCACTCCGCACACCGGATCCCGATCGCGGGAAGCCCGGGATCTGCGCGGAGCAGGGTCCGGGGAGGATGACGGGACCTGCGCCTGGGACGCGGGGACGCACAGGACGCGGGAATCGCGCGTCTCCTGGGTCCTGCCCGGGACGGGGTCCCACCGAGGCAGGCGGCACCCCTGCTCCGCGGAGCTGGGGTTCTCCCCGCACCCGGATCGCGGCCCCCTGGGATCTGCCCCGAGCTGGCTCCACTCGGAGCCACCAGGACCAGCGCCTGTTGAGGCTGGCGTCCCCTCGCCCGGCCCCTGCCAGGCCGCGATCGCGGGAAGCCTGGGATCCTGCAAAGGGCAGAGACGACTGGCGGTCCTAAATCCCAGGCCCGGCTCTCTCTCGGGCCGAGCGCCACGGACCACAGCCCGGGCTCTGGATGCCCAGCCCGGCGCCCCGACGAGAGGCCGGGAAGCGGCCCTCGGGGAACGTCCCGACACGAGTGTGGACGCGGGGACATGGAAAGCTGGGGAGGGCACGCGGGGCTCAGGTTGGGTGTCACTCACGTAGCCATCCCTCAGCGCCCTGACGGCCTCCAGCGCCCTGGGCGCCAGCGAGCGATATTGGGAGAGGACGCAGCGCCCAGGCTCCACCGCCAGCCCCGCCGCCGCCGCCGCCAGCGCGCACAGCACCAAGGCCAAGGCCGCTCCGGACCTCCGGGGCATCTCTGCTCCTGCGGGAGCCCACCGCATCAGCCAGGCCAAAGACAGGACCCCCCCCCCCCCACCCCGATCCCCATTCCCCCCGCACTGCAGGAGGCTGACACCCGGCCGCTGCCCTGGCCACACGCAGGGGACACACTGTGGACCCCAGACGCCGGCCTCCCTCCCGCACTCTTCACCTGCAGTGAGTCCTGGTGGTCGGAGGCCGGGGCACCTCTGATCCTTTGTCCCTTGGGTGGTGTGCAGAGAGCTGCCCACCTTTGCTAGTGGTCCCCGAGTCGTCCATGGTGACTTTTATGCGCCTGGAGGGGAGATAGTTTTCGGAACATCAGAGCTGGCAGAGACTCTGTGGGATGCTAGCCAGGGTGTCAGAACTTTACCCTCCAGTGGTTGGGTGAGATCACTGGCTGGTGTCCAACCCACAGTTACCAAATGTAGTGTTTTTCCTCTCTCTGCCTTTGCTTTGGGGCTTTGCCATTTCCTCTGCCTGGGTATCAACATATTTGTATCATAATTAATAACCAATCCATCCCAGTCTAGTCCTGCACCCCTGTAATCCCAGTGGTAGGAATAACCAAAGTTTGAGACCAGATCAGCTAATATTAGTGAAACGCTGTTTGAAAAACTAAATGAGGGGGCTGGGAAGGTGGCTCAGTGGTAGAATGCTTGCCTTGCATGCATGAGGCCCTGGGGTCGATTCCTCAGCACCACATAAGCAGGGAAAAAAAGACCGGAAGTGGCACTATGGCTCAAGTGGTAGAGTACTCGCCTTGAGCTGAAGAGCTGAGGGACAGCGCCCAGGCCCAGAGTTCAGGCCCCATGACGGGACCCAAAAAAAAACAAAATAAAACAACTAAATGAGGGGCTGGGAATGTGGTTTAGTGGTAGAGTGCTTGCCTAGCATGCATGTAGCCCTGGGTTCAATTCCTCAGCACTACATACACAGAAAAAGCCAGAAGTGGCATTGTGGCTCAAGTCGTAGAGTGCTAGCCTTGAGCAAAAAGAAACGCTGGGGCAGTGCCCAGGCCCCGAGTTCAAGCCTCAGGACTGACAAATAAGCAAACGAATAAAAACTAAACTAAATGTGCTGGCTGCCCAGTGGCTTACACCTGCAATCATAGCTATTCAGGAAGGAAGCTGAGATCTAAGGATCACCGTTTGAGGCCAATTCAGGCAAGAAAATGCAAGAGACTCTAATCTCCAAGAATGAACCACCAGCAAACCAGAAGTGGTGCTGTCGCTCAAAGTGGCAGAACAGCAGCACTGAGCAAAAGAGCTCAGGGACAGTGCTCAGGTTCCAAGTTCAAGCTCCAGGACTGGGAAAATAAAACACAAACCCTAAATGAAGACAAAGGGCTGGAACTGGGGCTGCAATGGTAGAGGTCTCACCTCCTGGTACCCTGGAGGCCATGGGTCCAACAGCATAACAACAAAAACAACAAAAACAGATTTTTTTTTTTGGTTGTGGGGCTTGAACTCTGGGCCTGGGCGCTGTCACTCAGCTCTTCAGCTCAAGGCTAGTGCTCTACCGCTTCAGCCACAGCGCCACTTATGGCTTTTTCCACTTATGTGGTACTGAGGAATCAAACCCAGGACCTTGTGCATGCAAGGCAAGTACTCTACCACTGAACCACCTTCCCAGCCCAACAACAGATCTTTTATATGGTTTACTTTGCGCTTGGCTCTGTTGTAATTAATGGCTGCATACCGATCATCTCTTCAATCCTCAAGAACCTGACAAAGTTAAGGTTCCTATCCATTTTACAAGTTGAAAATAGAGACCGAGTTACAAAGGATTTCCACTGCCTCCCCCCTCCCCCATACACAGCTACAGCTACTGGGCAGCAGAGGTGTGTTTGAACCTATACCTTGTGGAATTTCAAAGCTCTAATTCCAGAACGACCCCATTATATGTGACCTGGTGTTTCCTTTTCTCTCTGTCTCTATTTCTTTTTTTCTTTCTGAGTGCCCCTGTTCAATCTCCTTCTATGTTCCTTTGGGAAACTCCATCCTTCTCTTATTCTCTCCCCCCCCCCCCCCCCCATTAGCTGTCAGTGGGGCACTGCCAATCTCAATTAATTTTCTTTGTTTTGGTTTAAAATCAAAATCTGACAGGCATTGAGGCACAAACCTGTAATCCCAGCTACTTGGAGGTAGAGACAGAAGAATCAGGTGTTTGAATGCAGCCCAGGTAAAGGTAACATGAGACTCTGTCTCAAAAGCAAAATGCAGCCAGGCACTGGTGGCTCATGCCTGTAATCCTAGCTATTCAGGAGGCTGAGATCTGAGGCTCATGGTTCAAAGCCAGCCCAGGCAGGAAAGTCCATGAGACTCTTTTCTCCAATTAACCACCAGACAGCCAGAAGTGGTACTGTGACTTAAAGTGGTAGAACACTAGCCTTGAGCAAAAGAGTTCAGGGACAGCATCCAGGTCCTGAGTTCAAAGCCCCAGGATTGTAGAAAAAAAAAAAAAAAACAGCAGAGGAATAAAGAGCTGTGTGTTTGACTCAAGTGGTATAGGGCTTGCCTTAAATATTGGAGGCCAATTTTGACAAAATAAATAAACAAATACAAATAAAATCTACTACCTCTTTTGCTATTCAATTAGCAATTCAGGCTTATAGATAAAACTTGAAAATTTCAGAAAAGCCCTCTCTCTTTTTTCTTCCCTGGACAAGTCTTTTCCAGGGTGTTGGAATTTTGTTTTTATTTGTGCAAGTGTTTTGTGATTAATAACACTCTCTCCAAGAGAAAAACACACCTCTAGAGACTAAGTCTTGCATCCCACCTCCTGGAGGTAAAACTATTTTTTAACAATTTGTAACCATCTCTACTTCTCTGTGAGCCATTTTCCCCAAACTGTAAGCCAGTGCTACACAGTGCAGTAACCTGTGTTTTAAGAGTCATCATTCTCTCTCATTTGCATTTCCCCACATCTTTAATTATACTGTATCTGTTAGAATCCAGCAGGAAGCAGATGGCCCAATCAATTTAGGATAATTTGAGGTACGGTGTGTCCCAGGAGCATTTGCAAGGAGATTGGATAGTGAAGCTGGGTACTGATGGCTCATGGTTGTATAGCTACTCAGGAGGCTGAGATCCTGGTTCAAAGCCAGCCCAGGCAGGAAAGTCTGTAAGACTCCTATATCTAATTAAGCACCAAAAAAAAGGTCAGACACGCTCAAAGTGGTAGAGCACTAGACCTGAGCGAAAAGCTCAGCCACAGAGCCCAGACCCTGATTTCAAGTCCCAAGATGTGCACCAAAAAAGAAGAGATAAAAAGAGAAATTAGATAGTGAAAGGAAATGAAATAACTAAAGCTAAGGAAAGGCTGTGGGACGGGTTGGGGGAGGGGCAGGCACCCCTCCCCCTCCCTGAGGTGAGAGTGTGAACACCTAGCCTGGGGAGGAAAGGTAAGGCGGAAGGAAATGGATCAGTTGTAAAAATTTTGAAGGAGAAAGCCTGGAGATAACTTCTTTGACTTCCTTTCAGTTCTTCCTGGCTTTCCTATTAGGTTATAGACAAAGGAGAACAGGCCAGTGTCCTGACAGGGAGAAGCAGATCTGTGGACTACAGGCTCTCCATACTGCTGTCCATACTTACAGATGCATTTAATAACACACTATTGTTCCAACAGAAGGCTTTCAAGGATTTTGTCAGTAACTTAGTTCCTCCCCCCCTCCCTTTTTAGTGCTGCTATTGAAGCCAGATAAACTAGGGAAAATGAGATATGGTAAGCTTACAGCAAATATAGGAGATATTTCTTCGTGTACCTCCCTTAAGATGAAGGGAACAAAGTCATTTTAGGGGAAATGAAGCTGAATAACATAAGGAAAATGAAGCCTGGTGAAGGCAACTCAGAAATATGGCATTTAGGGGCTGGGAAGGTGGCTCAGTGGTAGAGCGCTTGCCTTGCATGCATGAGGCCCTGGGTTCGATTCCTCAGCACCACATAAGCAGAAAAGAAAAGCCGGAAGTGGGGCTGTGGCTCAAGTGGTAGAGTGCTAGCCTTGAGCTGAAGAGCTGAGGGACAGAGCTCAGGCCCAGAGTTCAGGCCCCACAACCGGCCCCCCCCCCCAAAAAAAGAAAGAAATATGGCATTTAGGGCTGGTGGCTCAGTGGTAGAGTGCTTGCCTTGCATGCATGAGGCCATGGGTGAGAATCCTCAGCACCACATAAGCAGAAAAAGCTGGAAGTGGCACTGTGGCTCAAGTGGTAGAGCGCTAGCCTTGAACTGAAGAGCTGAGGGACAGCGTTCAAGCCCAGAGTTCAGGCCCCATGACCAGACCAAAAAAAAAAAAAAAAAAAAAAATCTAGGCACCAGTGGCTCACGCCTGTAATCCTAGCTACTCAGGAGGCTGAGATCTGAAGATCACGCTTCAAAACCAGCCCGGGGAAGGAAAGTCTGTGAGACTCTTATCTCCAATAAACCACTAGAAAACAGAAAGTGGTGCTGTGGCTCAAGTGATAGAGTACTTGCCTTGAGCGGAAGAGCACAGGGATAGCACCCAAGCCCAGAGTTCAAGCTCCATGACCAACAACAAAAAAAAAGAAAGAAAGAAATAAAAGAAAAAGAAATATGGCATTTAGAAACAAAAAAGTGCCATCTTCAAAGAAAGACAACAGGATGCATTCCTTCCTGAGGATTTATTCCTCACTCTAAGAATTAACACTTGTCTGGGCTGGGAAGGTGGCTCAGTGGTAGAGCGCTTGCCTTGCATGCATCAGGCTCTGGGTTCGATTCCTCAGCACCACATAAGCAAAAAGAAAAAAGCCGGAAGTGGCACTGTGGCTCAAGTGGTAGAGCGCTAGCCTTGAGCTGAAGAGCTGAGGGACAGCGCCCAGGCCCAGACTTCAGGCCCCACGATGGGACCCCAAAAAAAAAGAATTAACACTTGTCTGACAGGATGTATGCCTTCCTGAGAAAATTGCTTCCCCCAAATGCTGCCCAAATGCTGATAGCAGGGCACCTCATCTCAAGAATAAGGATCTGTTGTGTGGAAGTTAATTCTTACCTAGAAACTCAGAAAGGAACAAAGTGATTAGAGCAAAGACAAAACATGTACCTTTGCCTAACTTTGAAGCCAGAACCCAGGAAATACCCCTGGAGCTAAAGTGCTATATGTCTCTATGTCCCTAGGAGAGCACCCACACTCTAAGAGTGTGCCCCTGCCCTTCTGTTTGCTTGCTTACTCAATAAAATGCTGCCAAGTTTTCTTACCATTGTGACTTGTCTAGAAATTCTTACTCTGTGATCAGAGTCAAGGACCCTTAAGTGAAGAGTTCATACATTTAAAGGGAAGCTTCCTTAACCCACACCTGTGTCCAGTGACAGTATTGGGGCATGAACATCAGACCTGGCATTCTTTTTAGGCTTTTTCATTAAAGGCTGGTGTGCTACCATTTGAGCCATAGCTCCACTTCTAGCCTTTTGGTGGTTAATTGGGAAATAAGATTCTCATTGCTTTTCCTGTCCAGGCTGACTTTGAAACATATTCCTCATATCTCAGCTTCCTGAGCATCTGGGATGACACATTTGAGCCACAGTGCCTGGTGTTCTAGTGTGTATTAATTCATATTTTAGATGTGCACATAAAATGTTTCGTTCAATGTAAGTCTCTCGGTTGCTTTTTCTTTCCTCACCTAAAAAATCTTTTTTTTTTTTTTTGGTTGGTCATGGGCTTGAGCTCTGGTCCGGGCCGCTGTCCCTGCACTCTTCAGCTCAAGGTGATCATTCCACCTCTTGAGCCACATCACCACTTCTGGCTTTTTAGTGGTCTATTGGAGATCAGAGTCTCACGGACTTTTCTGCCCCGGCTGGCTTTGAACCTCGATCCTCAGATCTCAGCCTCCTGAGTAGCTAGGATTACAGGCGTGAGCCACTGGCTCCCAGCTTAAAAAGTCTTCTAAATTAAAGATATTGAAGCAATTTGCTCTGTGGTGTCCAAAAATGAATCTTTGACCTAAACTCCACACCAAATATGAAAATTAACTCAATTACAGGATATAAAGTACAATAGAGCAAAACAAGCTGTTAGCGAAATGAGGCCCTTCCCACGTCTTCCCTTCTCCACAGCTTAGCTGCTCCCTTCCTAGGCAGCACTAGGCCCAGGTAGTAAAGGCAGTAAATCATCAACTTCCAACCCCCTTTACCTTAGGATGGCACTTCTCTGGGGCAGCTACCACCATATAAGCCAACAAGAGCCCCTTAGAGTGACCTTCAGGTCTGGGCAGTTGCAGGACCCCTTATCTACCATTTGGACAGCAGCCATAAATCCTAGTCCAACATGATGAAGCCCCTGGCCCACACATCCACACCAGGGTCTCCGCCTCCTAGCCCTTTGTAACCTCTCCTCAACTCCCTAGGTTATATAGGTCACACCAGACAATAGCTGGTGCTTCTTCTTACTTCTCCCTTGTGAGAAGGAGTCATGCCAGCTCCCTTTCCCAGCAACAAACCTTTATTTGTTTTCTGTACCTGGATGTCTGTGTGGTTCTCTGGCAAAGTCTATTAATTTTAATTTTGCTAAGACAAGCACAGGTACAATGCCTCGGCCCTGAGTTTAAGCCCCAGGACTAGTGCAAAAATTAAAAAGTAAAATAAAAACTGAGCACTAGATAGGCATTACTCAAAGTCTAACTGAGCAAGCACAGGAGGAAAGGAAAGAAGAAAAACTTAGGAAAACAGAATGACAGTGACAACAATGCATCTCTTTATACTTTCTCTTAATATTAATGGGCTTAATTTGCCAATCAAAAGAAAAAGAACTGCAGACTGGATCAGAAAATAAGACCCATCCATCTATTGCCTTCAGGAGACCCACCTCTCAGCCAAACATACAAATTCATAGTAAAGGATTGGAAAAGGATCTACCAATCAAATGCCCCCAGTAAGAAAGCAGGTGTAGCTATCCTGATATCTGACAAAATAAACTTTTCATTAAAATCAGTACAGAAAGACAAGGACAGACACTACATATTAATACAGGGAACAATCCAAGAGGAGGATATAACCATCATCAACTTATATGCCCCAAATATTGGTGCACCCAGATATGTTAAACAAATGCTCTCAAACTTACAGAATAAAATAGATCCCAATATGATAAGAGACTTTAACACACCACTCTCACCAAAGGACAGGTCTACCAACCAGAGGATTGGCAAAGAAGCTACCGAATTAAGTGAGGCCATACTTCAAGCGGAATTAACTGACATCTACTGAGTATTTCACCCTAAAACAACACAGTACACATTCTTCTCAGCAGCTCATGGAACTTTCTCCAAAATAGACCATATCATAGTTCATGCAAGGAACTTAAGCAAATACAAAAGGATTGACATAATCCCCTGTATCTTATCTGACCACAGTGGAATCAAGCTAGCTCTCAATAACAAAGCATACTGCAGAAATTTCTCTAATACATGGAAATTGAACAGTACACTCCTTAGCAATGCCTGGGTAATGGAAGAGATCAGAGAAGAAATAAAACATTTCCTACAACTCAATGAAAATGAAAACACCTCACAAAGAAACTTGTGGGACACAGCAAAAGCAGTCCTGAGGGGCAAATTTATTGCCCTCAGTGCCCACATCAAGAGAATGGAGACAGACCAAGTAAATAATCTCATGTTGCAATTAAAACAGCTAGAAAAACAAGAAAAAATGGAACCTAAAGTTACTAGATGAAGCCAGATAACCAAATTAAGAGCAGAGATTAACCAATTAGAAAATCAGAAAATTATAGCCAAAATTAACCAAACAAAAAGCTGGTTCTTTGAAAAAATAAAATTGATGGCCTGTTGGCAAGATTAATTTAAAAAAGAAGAGAGGAAACCCATATGAACAGGATTAGGGATGTCACGGGAAAAATCACAACACATACCCAAGATATCCAAACAATTCTAACGGACTACTTTCAAAAGTTATACTCTCTAAAGGAAGAAAACCTGGCAGAAATGGATGCATTTTTAGAGAAATACAAGTTGCCCAAACTGAGCAAAGAAGAAGTAAACCAATTAAATAAGCCAATATCCTACACGGAGATACAGGAAGCTATCAAAAGTCTTCCAACAAAAAAAAGCCCAGGACCAGATGGATTCACAGCAGAATTCTATAAGACCTTTAAAGAAGAACTAATACCCATACTCCTCAAGCTCTTCAGAGAAACAGAGAAGGAGGGAGCTATCCCAAACTCATTCTATGAAGCCAATATCACACTCATCCCCAAACCAGGCAAAGACCCAACCAAAAAGGAGAATTACAGGCAAATTTCCTTGATGAACACAGATACAAAGATCCTTAACAAGATTCTAGCTAACAGAATCCAGAAACACATAAAAAAAATCATGCACTATGACCAGGTAGGCTTCATCCCAGAGATGCAGAGATGGTTTAACATACGTAAGTCAATAAATGTAATCCAACACATCAACAGAGCCAAGGTCAAGAATCACATGATTATCGCCACAGATGCAGAAAAGGCCTTTGATAAAATTCAACATTCATTCATGCTAAAAACTCTGGAGAAAATAGCAATAGAAGGAACATTTCTAAAAACAATAAAAGGCATTTATGATAGACCAATAGCCAATATTATACTTAATGGGGAAAAGCTACAACCAATTCTCCTAAAATCAGGAACAAGGCAAGGATGCCCACTGTCTCCACTCCTCTTCAATATAGTCCTGGAACCCTTAGCCAGGGCAATAAGGCAAGAAAAAGACATTAAAGGGATCTGCATAGGGAAAGAAGAAGTTAAACTATCCCTTTTTGCAGACGACATGATACTATACCTTCACGATCCCAAAAACTCCATCCCCAAACTCTTAGAAATCATAAATCACTTCGGCAAAGTAGCAGGATACAAAATAAACCCACAAAAATCAGTTGCCTTCCTGTACACTGACAATGTATAAGAAGAGAGGGAAATAAAGGAAGCAACCCTATTCACAATAACCTCCCAAAAAAATAAAATATTTAGGAATTAACTTAACCAAAGATGTAAAAGACCTATTTAATGAAAACTATAAAAAGTTAAAGAAAGAAATTGCAGAAGACACTAGGAAATGGAAAGACCTCCCAAGCTCCTGGATAGGCCGACTTAATATAGTAAAGATGGTAATACTGCCAAAATTAATATACAAATTCAATGCAATTCCTATTAAAATCCCAATGACGTACATCACTGAAATACAGATAACAGTCCAAAAATTCATATGGAACAACAAAAGACCTAGAATAGCCAAAACAATTCTAGGGGATAAAGACAACATGGGAGGGCTATCCATGCCGAACTTCAAACTCTACTATAGAGCCATAATAACAAAGACAGCATGGTACTGGCACAAAAACAGACCTGAAGACCAGTGGAACAGAATAGAAGATCCAGAAATAAATCCACAGGCCTACAGCCAGCTGATATTCGACAAAGGAGCCAAAGACATACAATGGAAGAAACACAGCCTCTTCAACCACTGGTGCTGGGAAAACTGGGCGGACACATGCAGAAAACTAAAAGTGGACCCCAGCCTATCACCATGCACCAACATCAACTCAAAATGGATTAAAGACCTTAACATTAAACCTGAATCTCTGAAACTACTGCAGGACATAGTAGGAGAGACACTTGAACTAATAGGCACAGGAAGAAACTTCCTGAACAAAGTGCCAGGGTCACAACAAATTGGAGAGAGACTCAACAAATGGGACTACCTTAAAATAAAAAGCTTCTGCACAGCTAAATCCATCGCAACCAAGCTAGAAAGACAGCCAACTAATTGGGAAAAATATTTACCAGCAATATATTAGACAAGTGGTTAACATCCTGTATATACAGGGAACTCAAGAAACTAATCCCTCCCAAACCTAACAAACCAATTGCTAAATGGGCAAGGGAACTAAAGAGGGACTTCTCAGATGAAGAAATAAAAATGGCAGCTGGGCACTGGTGGCTCACGCCTGTAATCCTAGCTACTCAGGAGGCTGAGATCTGAGGATCGCGGTTTAAAGCCAGCCCGGGCAGGAGAGACCATGAGACTCCTATCTCCAATAAACCACCAGAAAACTGGAAGTGGCGCTGTAGCTCAAGTGGTAGAGCGCTCGCCTTGAGCTGAAGAGCTGAGGGACAGCGCCCAGGCCCAGAGTTCAAGCCCCACGACCGACAAAAAAAAAAAAAAAGGCAAAGAAACGCATGAGGAAATGTTCATCATCCCTGGTGGTGAAGGAAATGCAAATAAGACAACCCTGAGATACCACCTTACCCCAGTCAGAATGTCCCACATCCACAAATCAGCCAACGACAAATGCTGGAGGGGATGCGGAAAAAGAGGAACCCTATTACACTGCTGGTGGGAATATACACTTATACAACCACTTTGGAAAGCAGTCTGGAGGGTCCTTAGAAAGCTAAAGATTGACCTCCCTTACGACCCAGTCATACCACTTCTAGGCATCTACCCTGAACAACAGGAACCAATATACAAGGACACGTGCACCTCCATGTTTATTGCAGCACTGTTCACAATAGCTAGGATATGGAAACAACCCAGATGCCCCACCACAGATGAATGGATCCAAAAATTGTGGTATCTATACACAATGGAATATTACGCAGCCATTAGAAATGACAAAATAATGGCATTTGCAGGGAAATGGATAGAGCTAGAAGGAATCATGTTGAGTGAGGTAAGCCAAGAGCAAAGAGACAAACGGTACATGGTCTCCCTGATAAGTGGATGCTAAATCCAAAATGTTAGGTGATACGACAAAACTAATAGGACTCAAGAAACAAAGAACTCCCACTCATCTGATCGAACCACTACTAAATATACCCATGTATGGTGTATATGTGTACACCGTTATATGTTATAGACTGTGATAGACAATTTACTCCAGGAAAGTTAGAATGAACTTGTGACTTTAAATGAAGATCATTATTCCACAATACTGTGAAATTTGGGAAATTATGTAATCACTTCATCACAATTTAAAAAAAAAAGAACCTGGGGAAGGTAGGGAGGGAAGGGATGATAGGGGGCAAACAATGGAGGGGGTAACAATGCTCAATAGGAAGTGTACTCATTACCTTGCTCATGTAACTGTAACCCTCTGTATAGTATCTTTACAATAAAAAAGTTAAAAAAAAAAACTGAGCACTATAATACTGAAACGCTACCCAGGACACTGAGATCTGAGGGTCAGGGTTCAACAACAGCCAAGGGAGGATAATGGTCTCCAATTAATTAGCAAAACACTAGACATAGGTCTCCCTAAAGTGGTAGTGCAACAGACTTGGGCAAGAAAGCTGGTGGAGACTGTGAACCTTTCAAAGAGGTTTGTTGCCAGTCGATTCCTAGAGTGCAGAAGAGAAAATGGACAGAGACCGGGGACAAGCGGGTGTCCAGTCAGTTTATTTAGATGACACACTGGCGTAAGAGCATGGCTGGGACTGGACGATGAATGAGTAAAGTTCACCACGTTGCATAACATCACACTGGGTCAAGAGCCAGAGATGACGTTCCGAAAAGGATTCCGCGGTCGGGGAAGCCCAGCTTCGAACCATCTCTCCTCCAGGCACATAAAAATCACCATGGACGGTGTGAAAATCACTGGCAAAGGTGGGCAGCTCTCTGCACACCACCCAAGGGACAAAGGATCAGAGGTGCCCCGGCCTCCGACCACCAGGACTCACTGCAGGTGAAGAGTGCGGGAGGGAGGCCGGCGTCTGGGGTCCACAGTGTGTCCCCTGCGTGTGGCCAGGGCAGCGGCCGGGTGTCAGCCTCCTGCAGTGCGGGGGGAATGGGGATCGGGGTGGGGGGGGGGGGTCCTGTCTTTGGCCTGGCTGATGCGGTGGGCTCCCGCAGGAGCAGAGATGCCCCGGAGGTCCGGAGCGGCCTTGGCCTTGGTGCTGTGCGCGCTGGCGGCGGCGGCGGCGGGGCTGGCGGTGGAGCCTGGGCGCTGCGTCCTCTCCCAATATCGCTCGCTGGCGCCCAGGGCGCTGGAGGCCGTCAGGGCGCTGAGGGATGGCTACGTGAGTGACACCCAACCTGAGCCCCGCGTGCCCTCCCCAGCTTTCCATGTCCCCGCGTCCACACTCGTGTCGGGACGTTCCCCGAGGGCCGCTTCCCGGCCTCTCGTCGGGGCGCCGGGCTGGGCATCCAGAGCCCGGGCTGTGGTCCGTGGCGCTCAGCCCGAGAGAGAGCCGGGCCTGGGATTTAGGACCGCCAGTCGTCTCTGCCCTTTGCAGGATCCCAGGCTTCCCGCGATAGCGGCCTGGCAGGGGCCGGGCGAGGGGACGCCAGCCTCAACAGGCGCTGGTCCTGGTGGCTCCGAGTAGAGCCAGCTCGGGGCAGATCCCAGGGGCCCGCGAGCCGGGTGCGGGGAGAACCCCAGCTCCGCGGAGCACGGGTGCCGCCTGCCTCGGTGGGACCCCGTCCGGGCAGGACCCAGGAGACGCGCGATTCCCGCGTCCTGTGCGTCCCCGCGTCCCAGTCGCAGGTCCCGTCATCCTCCCCGGACCCTGCTCCGCGCAGATCCCGGGATTCCCGCGATTGGGATCCGGGGTGCGGAGTGGGGAGCCCGGGCTCACCCGGCACTGGTCCCACAGGAGAAAGAGCTGCTGAGCCAGCTGCCCCGCAACTGCTCGTTCGGCGTCCGCAGGGATCGGCCGCCGGCCTCGGTGAGGCGGGGACGGGCGGGGACGGGCAGGGACGGGCGCGGCGGGCGCGGCGGGCTCGACGCGGTCTCACTGCCGGCTCCCCGCAGTCGTGTGCCCGGCTCCGACACGTGGCCCGCGCCATCGCCGACGCCCAGGCGGTGCTGAACAGCCCGGGACCGCTCGCGCTCCTCCCCGGCACCCGCCCCACGCTGCAGCTGCTGGCAGCCGCGCGGCGGGACCTGGAGGCCTGCGTGAGTGCCCCGCGCCCTCGGCCCCGCTTTGCAGCCGCCCGCCGGGCGGAACCCCGGGCCACCGCCGCGCCCCGCGCGCCCCGCGTCCGCCAGGGCCGGGCGGGCTGTGGGGCCGAGGAGGGCGTCGGGCGTCGGGGAGGGGGCGCCCGGCCCGCGTCCTCACGGCCCCGCGTCCGCCCGCAGCTGCGGCAGATCCCGCCCAGATTTCCCAGGACGTCGCGGCGGCCGCCGA
Organism: Dipodomys spectabilis; assembly: GCF_019054845.1. Classification (NCBI taxonomy): domain Eukaryota; kingdom Metazoa; phylum Chordata; class Mammalia; order Rodentia; family Heteromyidae; genus Dipodomys; species Dipodomys spectabilis. The sequence goes on along the minus strand of NW_024871099.1, from coordinate 6,180,992 downwards.
AGAGGCGCCACGCAGCGCGCAGAGCGGTGAGGGCGCGGGGCGAGGGCGGCGTGCGGGGCCCCGGGGCCGGTGGCGGGACCGACCCGCGGGCGGCGCGGGTCCCGGCGGCGCGGGGGGCGGAGCGGGAGGGAACCCTGACCGGGCGCCGCCCGCCTCCGCTCGGCCGGCAGGCCTCGCCGCGCTGTCACGAAGCCGAGGTCATCTTCGGTCTCCTGAGGACGCTCACGCGGGACCTCAGGCAGGTGGCCGTCGCGGAGCCCTGCGTGTGAGACGCCCGCGCGGATCCGCGGGGCTCCGAAACTCGCCGCACCATTGGCTGCTGCCTGCAGGACCAGATGCTTGTCAACCAATGAACGCTGAGGCTCCCGGGGTCTACTGCTGCCATTGGCTGCTGCCTGTGTTTCTTCTCAAGAAGAGATCTCAGACATTCGCTGAAGGCTCTGCAGTCCTCCAAGAATCTTCTAGTAGGAGAGAGATGAGCTCCGGTATCTGGGGCCACAGCTCGCTTCTGAGATTCCTGGCAATCTCATCCTGCCATTGCAGATCCCAACCCCTGTGACTTGAGTGGATTCTGTGAATCTGTGTTTCTGGGATCCTCATCCTCACTAGAGGCCCCCTCACACCTCCGTTCTCTAAGGAGCTGCTAGTGACACCCCAATGTCCTCAAGTTACTGTCACTGTGCATTCTGTGACCTGGGTGTAATTTGTACTTCTGAAATTCCCTTGTTTGCTCTTCTTTCTCTTGGTGCTGAAATTTAAGTTATTACATTAAAATGGTAACGAGGAATAATGCTTCATTTGTGTTGTTTAGTTTTCACTGCCACTATGAGGTACATTCTATCACCAACCCTCGTCCAGAAACAGAAACATGAACCAGAAATCACTGGCACGAGTCTCAAATGTGACCCTAACATGGAAATAGAGTGTCACTCTGGGAACTCCACACTGGACAGCTTCAAGTTCCTCATCTGTGAGGTTTTCTATGTATTTACAAAGGTGGAGTAAATGTGGAGGAAGGAAGGGGGTTAGAATGCATCTGAGTTGGATCAATGCATGCCCTTGGGGTCTGTGTGTGTGTGTGTGTGTGTGTGTGTGTCTGTCTGTCTGTCTGTCTGTCTGTCTGTATGTCTGTCTGTCTGTCTGTGCTGACGCTAAGGCTTGAACTGAGGGCCTGGTCTATCTCCCTTAACCTTTTTGGATCAAAGTTGGCACTCTACTATAGGACCCACTCTACATCTGGCATTTTGCTGGTTAATTGGAGACAGGAATCTGTCAGATTTGTCTGCCTGGGCTATTTTCACACCAGGATCCTCAGATCTCAGCCTCCCGAGTAGCTAGGATTACAGACATGAGCCCTCCCAGGAGAGATTCTTTTATCTTGTTGGCAGTCCTGGTTTGCTGAGCTGTCTCTTCCTACAGTGTCAGCCCCAAGATGGTGGCTGACCACATCCTTCTTGGATGTCATTAGTCAGAAAATGATGTGTGTCCTCTCCCCTTCATTCACAGGGTCCCTGGGCACCTTCCAGCTTCTCAGCAGCACTGCCCTGGGGCCCGAAGTTCTCCAGACTCGTGGATTCCTGAACAAGGCCAGAGCCTTGCCCGGCCCCTCTTCTCTCTCTGATTTAGATGCACTGTGACAGGCAGTGGGACCTCTCCGTTGGGCCTGAGGCTCCTCCTGTCCTGGAAGTCACTATTTCACTTGCCAGGGGGTTGTTTCCTTTCCCTTTCACTTCAGCCACTCACCTGGCTGTGGCCCCGCCCCGCTCCGGGCTTTCCCAGCCCTGGCTCTCCCAGAGGCCAGAGTCAGCCAGGTTGTGGTTGTGTTTTCGATTTTCCTACATCAGCTGGGACTGCCCATCCAGCCGGGTTAAAAGCAGCACCATGGAGTCCAGACAGTCATCGTGGAGTCCCACACAGCACTGGAACCCACGAGCCACAGCTGTCCTGGCCCAGCAGGCTGCAGTCCAGCAGGACACACTGAGCCCGAGTCGCCCTGCCAGCCGCCAGCCCGGAGAACCAGGCTCCAGTGCACCAGAGGCTCCACTGCAGACAGATGCCAGAGGCACTGATGGTGCTGGGTGAGTTCCAGGTGCTCCTGAGGCGCCCGCCTCCCTCCACCACACCACACCCCAGCTCTGCCCTGGGCCCTCCTTGCTCACCTGCTGTCCTTCTGTGCACAGACATGGCTGGGCGCCACAGGCTCCTCCTGATGTGGATGATGGCCTGGGCTTTGGGCAATGCACAGGCAGCTCCTGTCACCAAGGCCCTCGGGACCCAGCCAAGTGCCAGGGACTGCCACCTGGGCCACTTGAGGTCCCTCTCCCCGCAAGTGCTGCAGACCTTCAAGAGAGCCAAGGATGCCTTGGTGAGTCCCAGGGGCTTCCAGCTGCCCCTCCTGCTGTGTGTGGCCATCACCACTGAGCTGCAGGGGCCATCCTCCCCTCCCACAGTGGGCTAACCTGCACCCTGTCTGCAGGGGGCTATCTCCTGCTCTCAGTGCTGGGTGCTAATTCCTCCCCCACCCCAAGCAGAGTGACCCTGCCATCTTCCCGGGTGTGAACCCTTCTTCTGTGAGCATCCTCCAATGCCTTCACTGATGGCTAGCCTTCATCCTCTCCTGTGGGCTAACCTCTTCCCCTCCTGCCCTGGCTAATGTTTCCTCCTCCTGTGTGGGGGAAGTAATCCCTTCTAGTTGGGCTGAAATTGCACCCCTCCTGTATGGTCCTGACTGGGCTAACCTAGACCCTCCTGTCTGGGCTAACCTGTGTCCTGCCCCTTCCAGGAACAGTACCCCTTGCTGAAGGAGGCAAAGTGCAGCTCCCACCTCTTCCCCAAGGCCTGGGACCTGAGGAAGCTGCAGGTGAGTTGGAATCAGGCCTGGCCTCCCCTCAGCAACTGCTTCTGCTGCCTCCTCTCTGAGTCCTCGCCTCTCTGCCTCCCTCCTCCCTTCTGCCCATGACTCCCCAGACCTGGTCCATGGAAAGCATTGTCTGTGTTGCTGCCAGTGTCCCCTCCCTGCCACCTTCCCTGTCCCTCCAGATGCCCCTCCCAGCCCTCATCCTCCCTCTCCTGAGCCTCCCCCTCCTGTGTCCCTGCTCAGGTGTGGGAGCGCCCCGAGGCCCTGCGTGCTGAGCTGGACCTGACGCTGAGGGTGCTGGGCTCTGTGGCTGACCCCGCCCTGGGGGACATCCTGGACCAGCCGCTCAGCACCCTGCGCCACATCCACTCCCAGCTCCAAGCCTGTGTGAGTCCTGGGCCCAGGTTGGGGCAGTGGGGACACCATGTGGGGGAGGGGCTCTGATTCCTGGTGGCCCCCTGGGACCCAGGCCTGGCCTCACCTCCACCCTGCTCTGTCCCCAGGCCCAGACTCAGCCCTCATCCAGCCCCAGGCCCCACAGCCGCCGCCTGTCCCACTGGCTGCACAAGCTCCAGGCCGCCCTGAAGCAGGTGAGGGGCGCGTGGCGGGAAGGGACGGGGTGGGGTGTGCTGTGTCTGGATCCCAAGTTGGGACAGCCCTGAGTCCTCCCTCTGTCCCCCCCCAGGAGTCTCCAGGCTGCCTGCTGGCGTCTGTCACCTTCAACCTGTTCCGTCTCCTCACCCTGGACCTGAGCTGTGTTGCCAAGGGACCCCAGTGCGCATGACCGTGCTCCTGCGCCACCTGTGCCGGAGCCTGGGCCTCATTCATGCGCCCACCTCTTGTTCTAATTGATGGCCCTCCCCCATTGCTATTTATGTATTTATTACCTGTGTAAATTCTCCAACTCAGAGCCAGTAAGATGTTTATTTTTCTACTCTTTGTAATATTGTGCAAATAAATTATGCAGAATGCATCATTGTGTGGTGTTCTGTGTGTGCTGCTGGACACTTAACTTACTGCCATGTGCTGTCCCACTTGAGTGATGCTGTTTCCTCTGAGGCTGGAGGTAGAGGCTGGGCCTCCAGATCTGGCTGCTTGTGTTTCCCATGCAAGGAGCCACATGTGGTGGGCACTGTCCCACAGCTCTTCAGCTCAAGGCGAGCGCTCTACCACTTGACCCACAGCGCCACTTCCAGTTTCTGGTGGTTTATTGGAGATAAGAGTCAGTCCTACCCAGGCTGGCTTTGATCTCAGCCTCCTGAGTAGCCAGGATTACAGGACTATAGGCATGAGCCACCAGTGCCTGGCTTCTTTCTTTTGTCAGTCATAGAGATTGAAATTAGGGCTTATCCTCTGGCCCTGAGCTCCCTTTGCTCAATGTTAGAGCTCTACCACTTGAGCCACAGCTCTACTTTCAGCTATTTAATGTGATTTTCTGGTGTTAAGTCTTATGGATTTTCCTTACTGGGTTGGCTTTGAACTATGATCTTTAGATCTCAGCCTTCTAAGTAGCTAGGATAACAAACATGGGCCAACAGTGCCTGTTGAAAAACATTTGCTGGCCAGGTGCTGGTGGCTCACGCCTGTAATCCTAGCTACTCAGGAGGCTGAGATCTGAGGATGGCGGTTCAATGCCAGCCCGGGCAGGAGAGACCGTGAGACTCCTATCTCCAATAAACCACCAGAAAACCAGAAGTTGCACTGTAGCTCAAGTGGTAGAGCGCTCGCCTTGAGCTGAAGAGCTGAGGGACAACGCCCAGACCCAGAGTTTAAGTCCCACGACTGACAAAAAAAAAAAAAAGAAAAACATTTGCTGGAAGCAGGGCTTGAACTCTGTGATTTACACTCTTATCTTTATCATTTAAGGCTGATGCTCTACCACCTGAGCCACATCTCTTCTGGCTTTTTGCTGGTTAACTGGAGAAAAAAGTCTCATAGACTTTTTTCCTCTGGCTAGCTTCAAATCTTGATCGTTCAAATCCTCCTCCTCCTCCTCCTCCTCCTCCTCCTCCTCCTCCTCCTCCTCCTCCTCCTCCTCCTCCTCCTCCTCCTCCTCCTCCTCCTCCTCCTCCTTCTTTGTGCCAGTCCTGGGGCTTGAACTCAGGGGTCCTGGTACTGTCCCTGAGCTTCTTTCAATCAAGGCCAGCACTCTATTACTTGAGCCATAGCCCCACTTCTGGCTTCTTTTGCAGATTAAAGTCTCATGGGGTTTTTCTGGGGTTTCCTTTTTTTTTCGTTCTTAGGTGTTTGTATTCGTTTTTATCCTGTTCTCTTTCATGTGAGCCACTGGCACCCAGCCTCTGCACTGCATCTGTCCCCTACCTTTAGGTACCCCACTCTGATGCACCCCCAAATCAACATGAATTCAGATTGTATATCCAACTTCTATCAAGCAGTATGCAGCCTGTGTTGTTGGCAGGGGACGGTCAGTCGGGACTGGATGGGGCTGGGAGGAGAAGGGCTGAGGTGTGGCCGGTGTCCATTTCTCTGGGGCAAACCCAACGCTTCTATCAATTGCAAGCTTCCGGTGTGAAATGGCTGAGAGGAAAGTGGATGAAGAATTACAGAGAATGGCCAGGTGCTAGTGGTTCACACCTGTCATCCTACTTACTCGGGAGACTAAAATCTGAAGTTCTAAGCCAGCCCAGGCAGGAAAGTCTGTGACACTTATCTCCAATGAACCAGAAAATCGGAAGTGGAGCACTGGGTTAAAGTGGTAGAGCGCTAGCCTTGAGCAAAAGAGCTCAGGGACAGTGCCTAGGCCCTGAGTTCAAGCCACATGACTGGCTAAAAGGCGGGGGGGAAAAAGATGGCTGGGAATGTGGCTTTTTGGTAGAGTGCTTGCCTCACATGCATTAAGCCCTGGGTTCGATTCCTCAGCAACACATAAACAAAAAAGGCCGGAAGTGGTACTGTGCCTCTAGTAGAAGAGAGCTAGCCTTGACACAGAGCAGCTCAGAACCCAGGCCCTGAGTTCAAGGCCCAGGACAGGCAAAAGAAAAAAAAATACAGAGAAGTCCTGAGCTGGTCTAATTTTGCTGTAAGTGCACGGTGGATACAATGTTTAAGGTTCCCAGCAATGCTGTAACAATGTAGCTCAGAGCAGGGGCTTAAGGTCAGGCTTCTTACTCTTTTTTTCCTTCCTGTCCATGGTGGGGCTTGAACTCTGGGCCTGCATGCTGTCCCTCAGCTCTTTTTTTTTTTTTTTTTTTTTGCCGGTCATGGGGCCTGAGCTCTGAGCCTGAGTGCTGTCCTCAGCTCTGCAGTTCAAGGCTAGCGCTCTACCACTTGAGCCACAGCGCCACTTCCGGCTTTTTCTGCTTATGTGGTGCTGAGGAATTGAACTCAGGGTCTCATGCATGGAAGACAAGCACTCTACCACTGAGCCACCTTCCCAGCCCTTCCTCAGCTCTTCAGCTCAAAGTGAGCGCTTTACCACTCGAGCCACAGCACCACTTCTGGTTTTCTGGTGGTTCATTGGAGATAAAAGTCTTACAGAAAGCTGGATGCTGGTGGCTCACACCTGTAATTCTAGCTACTCAGGAGGTTGAGATCTGAGGATCACAGTTCAAAGCCAGCCTGGGCAGGAAAGTCCATGAGATTCTTATCTCTAATTAACTACCAGAAAACTGGAAATGGCGATGTGGCTCAAGTGGTAAAACACTCTTCTTGAGCTGAAGAGCTGAGAGACAGCGCTCAGGTCCAGAGTTCAAGCCCCAGGACCTACCCCTCCCCCCCCCAAAAAAAAGAGTCTCACAGACTTTCCTGCTGGGCTGGCTGTGATTTGTGATCCTCAGATCTCAGCCTCCTGAGAGGAGGATTCTTACCATTACGCTTAGGATTCTTACCATTAAACTCAAGATTCTTACTCTGTTCTTCCCTGGGGCAGGAGGGGCTCATCAAGAACTAGGCAGGGGGGCTGGGAAGGTGGCTCAGTGGTAGAGCGCTTGCCTTGAGCTGAAGAGCTGAGGGACAGCGCCTAGGCCCAGAGTTCAGGGCCCACGACTGGACGCCCCCCCCCCCAAAAAAAAAAAACTAGGCAGGGTCAAGGCCTTCTGACACCTTGATTGAAGCTGCCCTCCTTCACTAACCACTGGGATTGGGGACAAGACAGTAACTGAAACCAGGCCAGGGAACTGAGGTTTTGGGGGACCAGGGGACCTGATGCTATTCGTGCTATCAGATCCCAACATCCCATTTACAAGTTTTTATTGAGTTCAGTACAGGAGGAGGAGTGACGGCAGGTAAGTGCAGAGGGTAGGGTATCAATCTCTCGTGGCTACAACCATTCATATGGGGTCTAATTCATATATATAGAAATAAACATGGCAAGAACATAGCAAACCTCCATCTTATCTCCAAGGCCTTAAGCTTTTCGTGTCCAAGCAGCTCTAATTTAAACACACTTAGGGTAGCAAGGTTTACCTCTGTCAGCCTCAACCATTGGACCTTATTTGGATGTGGACCTCAGCATTCTGAGGGTGCTTCCAGCTGGTACTCCACACTCTTTAACCCTTTCAGGTCTCACAGCTTGATATCAGAGCCTTCATGCTCCTCCTTGTTTGTTTGTTTGTTTTTGGAGGGGGGAGTGGTGGTTGTGTTTTTTGTGGGTCCTGGGGCTTGAACTCAGGGCCTGAGCCCTGTCTCTGAGCCTCTTTGTGCTCAAGGCTAGCCCTCTACCACAGCACCACATCTGGCTTTTTTTGAGTAGTTTATTGGAAGTAAGAGTCTCACAGACTTTCCTGCCCAGGCTGGCTTTGAACTGTGATCCTCAGATCTCAGCCTCCTGAGTAGCTAGGATTACAGGTGTGAGCCACCAATGCTTAGCCTTCTCCTCTTCATTTTTTTTTTATTTTTATTTTATTTTATTTTGGGTCCAGTCATGGGGCCTAAACTCTGGGCCTGGGAGCTGTCCCTCAGCTCTTCAGCTCAAGGCTAGCCCTCTACCACTTGAGCCACAGCACCACTTCCGGCTTTTTTCCTTTTTGCTTATGTGGTGCTGAGGAATCGAACCCAGGGCCTCAGGCATGCAAGGCAAGCGCTCTACCCAGCCCTTCATTTTTTTTTAAAAAAAAAAAGAGTCTTGGCTCTGTGTGTGTGTGTGTGTGTATGTGTGTGTGTGTGTGTATGTGTGTGTGTATGTGTGTGTGTACCACTCCTTGGGCTTGAACTCAAAGCCTGGGTGTTGTCCCAGAGCTTTTGTGCTCAAGACTGGTGCTCTATCCATTTGAGCCACAACTCCACTTTTGGTTTTTTTGGTGGTTCATTGGAGATAAGAAGTCTGGCAGACATTCCTGCCCAGGCTGCCTTTGAACCACAATCTTCATATCACAGCCTCTTGAGGAGCTAGGATGACAGTTGTGAGCCACCAGAACCCAGCTGATTCTCAACTTTTTATGAGGCTCCTGCTTTTTTTTTTTTTTTTTTCCTGCACACAGGAAGGTTTTCCTAGCATACCAACCCATTTCTAGTTCCTTACTGCAGTTAGTCTTTCTATGACAGGACAATATTCCCAGTTTGTTCACTGTGTGTATGAGTACTTGTGTATGATAAAAGTTCAGTTTATTAAGTCATGTTTTGTTTAAGGCAGTCTGGCTATATAGCCTATGCTTGCCTGAAACTCACAATCCTCCTGCTTCTGTCTCCAAGTGCTTAGATTACAGGTGTACAACACCATGCCTGGTTATAGCTTAGTAATCGTAAGTACCTTGTAAGACTCCATGCAGAAACCAATTCCCAGAACTCTTCACCCCTCACCGCCCCCTTGTATTTTCCATCTGCGTCTGAACATGCCCGGGATCCCATGTTCGTGGACTCACACGGCCTGAATCATAGCGTGTCAGTGGTTTATTTCACTCTGCATCATAAATGTCCTCATGTATGGATTATCGTGTGTCAGAATTTCCTTCCTTTTGATGGCCGAATAATAGATTAGGCCGCCTAGTAACATCGCACCTATAAACCACATTTAGCTTCATGTATTTTCTTGCTGGAAAATGTGAATATTTTAAAGCCATTAATTCTGTGGTGGTCTGTTGCCGAAGCCAGAGGAAACTGATGCAGGCAGGAAATGGTAATATTTGATACAGGGTTCATGAGATGACACCATGGCCATGGGGGGTGGCGGGGAGAAATGGACCAAACTATGATCTGGGGTGGGGTTGAAGGAAACCCACAGAGGGACAGACCGCAGACCCAATTTGGCAGGTGCCACAAACATTTCAAGGTCTGAGGGCCCTGGGAAGAGAGTTTCTGACATCTGAAACAAAGGACAATTGAGGTACTTTATGGAAATGGATTCACAGTTTCTCTTTCTCTTCCTTCCTTCCTTTCTTTCTTTCTTTTTTTTTTTTGGTCAGTTGTGGGGCTTGAACTCTGGGCCTGGGCGCTGTCCCTCAGCTCTTCAGCTCAAGGCTAACACTCTACCACTTGAGCCACAGCACCACTTCCAGCTTTTTCTGCTTATGTGGTGCTGAGGAATCGAACCCAGGGCCTCATGCACTCAAGGCAAGCACTCTACCACTGAGCCACCTTCCCAGCCCCTCTTCCTTCCTTCCTTCCTTCCTTCCTTCCTTCCTTCCTTCCTTCCTTCCTTCCTTCCTTCCTTCCTTTCTTTCTTTCTTTCTTTCTTTCTTTCTTTCTTTCCTTCCTTCTTTCTTTCTCTTTCTTTCTTTCTTTCTCTCTCTCTCTCTCTCTTTCTCTCTCTCTCTCTCTCTCTCTTTCTTTCTTTCTTTCTTTCCTTCTTTGTCATTCATGGGGCTTGAACTTGGGGCCTGGGTGCTATCCCTCAGTTCTTTCACTCAAGGCTGGCGCTCTACCATTTTGAGTTACAGCGCCACTTCTGGTTTTCTAGGGGAGTTCATTGGAAATAAGGGTCTCCGGGAAGCCAGGCGCCAGTGGTTCACACCTGTAATCCTAGCTACTCAGGAGACTGAGATCTGAGGATCACTGTTCAAAGCCAGCCTGGGCAGGAAAGTCCGTGAGACTCTTATCTCCAATAAACCACTAGAAAACCGGAAGTGGCGCTGTGGCTCAAGTGGTAGAGCACTTGCCTTGAGCTGAAGAGTGCACAGACAGCACCCAGGCCCAGAGTTCAAACCCCACAACCAACTGACCAAAAAAAAAAAAAGTACAGAGTCTCAGGGACTTTCCTGACCCAGCTGGTTTTGAACTGTGATCCTCAGTTCTCAGCCTTCTGAGTAGCTGGGATGATAGGTATGAGCCACCTGCGCCCAGAAGGTGAGAAAGTTTTTGGAAAATCCTCAGCTAGCCTCCAGTTCAGGATCCTCCTGCCTTAGCCTCCAGAGAACTGGGCTTACAGGTGTGTATCACTACACTGATTTTTCTTTTCTTTCTGATTAACTTGTATTAACCTGGGATTTAGTGTGATTCCCCCCCCCACCATGCATTTGATCATATGATCATATGTTGTGTGCTGATCAAATGCTTTAATTCTCTGAATTTTTTTTTAATTCTCTGAATTTTGTTTATTTTGTACTAATACTGGGGCTTCAATTCAAGGCCTGAGTCCTGTCTCTGAACTTTTTTCACTCTACCACTTTGAGCCACAGTGCTGCTTTTGGTTTTCTGGCATTTGATTAGAGAGAAGAGTCTCATGGACTTCACTGCTTGGGCTGCCTTTGAACTGTGATCCTCGGATCTCAGCCTCCTGATTACCTAGGGTTACAGGTATGAGCCACCAGCAGCTGGCTTTTTTTTTTTTCCTGCTTTTGCTCAAGGCTAGCACTCTTCCACTTGAGCGACAGCTCCACTTCCGGCATTTTTTGCTGGTTCATTGGAGGTAAGAGTCTCATAGACCTTCCTGCCTAGGCTGGCTTCAAACCGTGATCCTCAGATCACAGCCTCCTGAGTAGCTGGGATTACAGGCACCTGGCTCTCTGTGGTCTTTGTTGTTTCTGTGTCCTGCCTGGTCTTCCCACCCCACCCCCCAGGAGGCCTCCCCTTCCCTCAGCAGCTTATGTCTGCATTCCCAATCCCCACTCCCTCACGGGGCATCTCTGGCTGGAGCAGGGTCAGCCCCAGGGGAGCAAGTAGGAACTCATGCTGATTGCCTTCTCCCAACTCCCACTTCCCTGGCTTCTGCTCACCCAGCCTAGGGTGCCCCCTAGAGGCTGGCACCCAACTCAGGCTGCATTTGCCGACATGAGTCCCGCCTGCCTGGCTTAGCCAGGAGAGAGAGACAGAGAAAGAGACAGAAACACACAGAGAGAGAGAGAGAGAGAGAGAGACAGACAGACAGACAGACAGACAGACAGACACAGAGAAAGAGATAACAGGGAGAGGACAAAGACACAAAGAGACAGAAGTGAGAGAGGAATAGAAAGTCTCAGAGAGAGATAGAGACAGAAACAGAGAGACAGAGTTGAGAGAGGAAGACAGACAGACAGAGACAGAGAGGCAGAGCCAGGCACCAGTGGCTCACACCTGTCATCCTAGCTACTCAGGAGGCTGAGATCTGAAGATAGCGGTTCAAAGCCAGCTGGGGCAGGAAAGTCTATAAGACTCTCATCTCCAATGAACCTCCAGAAAACAAGAAGTGGCGCTGTGGCTCAAAGTGGTAGAGCGCTAGCCTCGAGCCAAAGAGCTCAGGGACCCGGCTCAAGCCTTGAGTTCAAGCCCATGATGGAAAGAGAGAGAGTGAGACAGTCAGAGTTGAGAGAGGGAGAGAGATAGAAAGAGAGAGCCACACAGAGACAGACAGACAGAAGAGAGGAGAGGAGAGGAGAGGAGAGGAGAGGAGAGGAGAGGAGAGGAGAGGAGAGGAGAGGAGGCCAGAAGACTTCTCTCCAGCCTGCAGGCAGAGGTGAAGGCAAGGCAATGGGTGGTGAGCACCTTCTCTCTGAGCCCTTAGGTGGCAAAGTGCCCTGGCATGTGGAGCAAGTGCGCATGCTCAGGAGAAATGGCGCAGTCAGGCATGGCTAGGCCCCCTCCCCCAAGGCTGCTCCACCTCCAACCCCGCACAAGGCGATTTCCACTTCCCCTCTGCCGGGTCCCACCTCTTCAAGATAATCACAAAGAAGGAGACATTGGGAGAGGGCTTCAAACTACAGCAGGTGACTTCGGTCTCCTGGGAAAAATGTCACACCGAGTGTTGTCATCTCAAAGTCATTTTTTTTTTCTCTTTTGATGGCTCAGGTAGGCTCGAATTCATTTTGATTGGAAGTAATAGAATCCCACTCAAACTAGCTTAAGTAAGGAGAGGCATGTAATCTGAGGAGACAGGATGTGTGAAAGAATCTAATAGAAACATTTTGGCATTATCTTGTAAAGATGAATCTATGCAGAGTGTATGAACCAGAAATTCAACACTTAAGATACGTCAGGAGGAACACTTACACTGGTGTAATAGAGACATGAATAATAATTTTTTAAAGCCAGGCACAGTGGCTCATATCTGTAATCCCAGCTACTCCAGAGGTTGAGAATAGGACAATCACAGTTAAAAGCCAAAAGTAGTGGAACTCCATGCCAATCGGTAAGTTGGACATGGTGGTGCACATTTATAGTCCCAGATGAGGGGAAAGTGTAGAAAAGAGCACTGTGGTCAGAGATCAGCCCCCAGATCCCTGCAGATGTCAACATTCCAAGGGGACCAGAAAGGTTTTGTGGGTATTAACGTCCACTTCACATATGAGGAAAATAGAATATAGAAGAGTTTGAGTAACTTGAACCAGACTCATATAGCCTATAAAAGATGGAGCTGGGATGGTGGCTTATGCCTGTAATCCTCACTACACAGGAGGCTGAGATCTGCTGGTCAAGGTTCAAAGCTAGCCCAGGAAGAAGAAAATCTGTGAGACTTTTCTTTCCAATTAACCACCAAAAAAATCAAAAGTGGAGCTGTGGCTCAAATGGCAGAGTGCTAGCCTTCAGTTAAAAAACAAAATCTCAGGGACAATGCCCAGGTGGCGAATTCAAGCGTCAGGACCACCTTCCCCCCAAAACAAATAAACAAACAGAAGATTTGAACTTGGGTCCTGGAATCCAAAACCAGCAGGTTCAAGTCCTTCGTCACATTGCCACCTGGTGGTTACTCCTGGTATTGATGATGATGAAACCCTCAAACCTGGGGAGCCCTAGGGCAGATCCTGGGGCTGGTGGAAGCTCTTCCTCTTGGGGTACTCTGTGCCCTTCATCAGCTTTTCCTCAGCCGGTCCCATCTTCCCCTTGGTCTTACAATCTTCTATTCCTGTCCCTACTCCTGGGAGCAGGTTCCAAATTTGGCTGTAGACTGGAGGGGGGGGGGGAGGGCCTGGGGCTTGAACTCAGGGCCTGAGCACTATCCCAGAGCTTATTTGCTCAAGGATGATGCTCTACCACTTGAGCCACCACTCTGCTTCCCACTTTTTTGTTGTTTCATTGGAGATAAGAGTCTCCCGATCTTTCCTGCCTGGATAGTCTTTGAACCACAACCCTGAGATCTCAGCCTCCTGAGTAGCTGGGATTACAGACATGAGCCACTAGACACCCAGGCTCAACATCTCCTTTACTCTGATCTCTTGGAAAATGTCAAATCAAAGGTGAAAGGTTCTGAAAAACAGAGTTTGTATATGAGTTGTAATAGAGAGATTAGGGAGAGAGAAAGAGAGAAAAAAAATAAGCCCAAGCTGCTGTTTTTCCCACAGCCTTCAGGCTTTGAGTTATAGTTATTGACTTACTATCTGCCTTCTTCAAGGACGGGACTTGCTTCCATTTCAAGAAGAGTGTGTAATGAGATGGTGATGGTCCTACTACATGTGCTGTGCATGTGAAACAACTGGAAGGTGGATTCTGGGGTATGAGTGCTGAGGACTCGTATGTGTGCGTGTGTGCACACGTGCGCATGCATGCACACACACATGCTCACTTGTGGTCTGACTGTGTGGCATTTTCCACATGGGAGATTTTGTGACGGTGGCTATGTGTTGGGGCTCATCTTTCTGTCCCTTCCAGGATGTCCCTGCCGTGTGTCTGAAGCTCCCTGGGTCCCTCGGGGGTGGATGGGATTAGAGGGGACTCTTTCCATCTAGGGGTGTCAGAGAGCAGTCAGTGGGGCCCTGGGCCTCTGGAGTGGACATATTGCTCTGGGAAAGCAGCAAGTGTAGATTAGATTTCTCAGGTTATGGAACAGAAAGGAAAGAGAAGGATCTAGGTCAGTTCTGGGGCAGGACCAGGGACTCAAACTAAGCCCTGTGCACCAAGCAGCTGCTGGGTGATGGGTGGTGCCCTTCCTGTATTGTATGTTCATATTTATAGTATCATCTTCATTCCATTCTGCGTATTAAAATTTTATGTCGTGTATACAAACAATGTTTATATGAGCCGGGTGTGGTGGCACACATCTGTAAACCCTGCTCTTCAGGAGACAGAGGCAGAAGGCTATTTCCCTGAGATAAGGATCACAATCCTGTCTCAGCTGGGGCTGACATCCTAGCGAGACAGAAGGCTGAGATCTGAAGATCGGGGTTTAAAGCCAGGCCTGGGGGCAGGAAAGTCTGTGAGACTCCAATCTCCAATTCTCCAGCAAAAATAAAGTTGGAAGTCAGGTGTGGCTCAAGTGGTAGAGCACCTGCCTTGAGAAAAAAAAAAAAACATAAGGACAGCATCCAGGCCCTGAGTTCAAGCCCTAAGACACACACACACACACACACACACACACACACACACACAAACCTCAATGAATTAATATTTTTCTTTTTTTTTTTTTGGTCGTGGGTCTTGAACTCTGGGCCTGGGCGCTGTCCCTCAGCTCTTCAGCTCAAGGCTAGCGCTCTACCACTTGAGCCACAGCGCCACATTTGGCTTTTTCTGCTTATGGGGTGCTGAGGAATCGAACCCAGGGCCTCATGCCTGCAAGGCAAGCACTCTACCACCGCGCCACCTTCCCAGCCCCATGAATTAATTATTAAAGAGATTTCAAGGTTAAGAACATCTTAACTTGCTGGGGGGTGGGGGGAGAGGCCCCACTTTTTATCTCGCAGCTTCTCCCTTCTCACGGGTCGGGTACATAAAGTGGAATCCCAAAGCCTCCGCTCTCAGTGTCGGGTACCATGACGCAGCTGCGCCTCCTACTGCTGCTGGCCCTGGGCCCGGCCGCCATCCCCCGGGCCTGGGGTGCCTGCCCGGTGCCCGCCGATCTGAAGCAGGCAGATGGGACGCGCACGTGCGCCAAGCTCTACGACAAGAGCGACCCCTACTACGAGAACTGCTGCAAGGGAGCCGAGCTGGCCCTGCAGCCGGGCGCCGATCTACCCTACCTGCCCTCGGACTGGGCCAACACGGCCTCCTCGCTGGTGGTGGGCCAGCGCTGCGAGCTCACGGTGTGGTCCCTGCCTGGCAAAGCTGGCAAGACTCGCAAATTCTCGGCGGGCAGCTACCCTCGCCTGGAGGAGTACCGCAAAGGCATCCTGGGTGACTGGTCCAACGCCATCTCCGGCGTCTACTGCAAGTGAGAACACTCCCCCTTCCCCAGAGCCAGCCCTGGGCACCCCATCTCAGAGGGTACCCCCCCAACCCTGCCTTTTTGTCTCTGATCTCATCCCCACTCCCCAGTTGATTTCCTTCTGGCTCCTTATATCAACCTCTGGGGGTCCCAGACTCAAGCCACATGCACCCCCAGTATGCTGGGTAGACTCCCTCTCTTTCTGTATCCCCCACTTCCCACAGCTGCACATCCACAGAGGCTTCCTGGTGAGCTCACTGACCACCTCTCTTCCCAAACCCCTTTCTTTTTTTTCTTTTTGTGGGTCCGGTCGTGGGGCTTGAACTCTGGGCCTGGGCGCTGTCCCTCAGCTCTTCAGCTCAAGGCTAGCCCTCTACCACTTGAGCCACAGCGCCACTTCTGGCTTTTTTCTTTTTGCTTATGTGGTGCTGAGGAATTGAACCCAGGGCCTCAGGCGTGCAAGGCAAGCGCTCTACCACTGAGCCACCTTCCCAACCCCCCAGACCCCTTTCATCTGACAGCTCCAGACTCAAGGCCCAGGCTTTTTTTTTTTCTTTTCTTTTTGCCAGTCCTGGGGCTTGAACTCAGGGCCTGGGCTCTGTCCCTGAGCCTCTCTGTGCTCAAGGTTAGTGTTCTACCATTTGAGCCACAGTACCACTCAGTGGTGCTGAGGAATCGAACCCAGGGCTTCATGCATGCTAAGCAAGCACTCTTCCACCAAGCCACAATCCCAGACTTTAAAACAACCCAGGTCTCAAAACTCAAGGCCTGGTCCTATATGGCCAAACCTAGTCTAGGCATCCATGCTCCCCCACACACCTGGCCCCCCGAAGATCAGCCTCAAAACTAGTCCCAACCCTGGGGTTTCCCAGCCCCACCTGTACATACCGGAGCTCCTAGACCAACACCACCAAGCCCCCCCCCCCCCACCTCCCAGCCCCAAACTCTCCCAGGCCAGGACCCCCTGAATCTATAGCCTGGCTCTTCCCCTTCACCTGGTGAGAATCTCTCATCTTCTTGCAGGTGTAACTGAGGAGCCTTCATCTCTACCCAACTCCGTGCTGAATGCCCCCTCTGCCTCTTCCTTTGGCCTCTCCCACCCCCAGTTCCAGGAGGATGGAGCTCTCTGCTGCCCCCACCTGGCCTGTGTACAATACAGCCCTACTGAACCTGCCTCTGCCTGCGGTGCTGCTGTGTCCACACGTGAATGGGTGGTGTAGGGGGAATGGCAGGATGTGCCACCTGGGTCAGCCTAGACCCGGGGCAGTGCCAGGGTTGGGAACACAGCCATCGATTGTGACTGAGAGTTAGGTATGCATAAAGATCCCACCCAGAGGGCTAGGTGTGTTGGCTCACATAGCTAGCTACTCAGGAGGCTGAGATCTGAGGATTGCTCACAGTTCACATAGCCCAGGCAGGCGAGTCCCTGTGACTCTTATCTGTCATTAGCCAGCAAAAAGCCGGAAGTGAAGCAGCGGTGGCTCAAGTGATAGAGAGCCAGCCTTGAGTAAAATAAAAGCTAAGGGACAGTGCCCAGGTCCTGAGTTTAAGTCCCAGTTCACACACACACACACACACACACACACACACACACACACACACACACACACATGTTGGTGTGGAAATTCCACAGTGGTGAAGGATTGGAGAAAGAGAGAATGGGATTGGACTGGAGGGGGGTTCTGAGGACCAGAGACCAGGGGTGCCATCAGCATCTTTGAGCATATCATTTTATTTATTTACTTGGTGGTGACTTGCTGAACACCTACTATCTGACAAACACTGAATTCAGGCATGGAGTCTGTTCCCCGGGGGGCTGAGAGAGTCAGAGCTAGACAGTCAAGGAAGTGGGAAGCCAAAGACCAGGCAAGATTTGGCAGCAGGGAGGTAGAAAAGGGCCAGGAAGACAGTGGGGAAGATTATGTTGGGGCGAAGGGATCAGATATGGAGTGCTGACTGTAATCCTTGCTACTTACAAGGCTGAGATCCCAGGGTCATGGTTGGAAGCTAGTCAGGGCAGGAAAAAGTCCATGAGACTCTTATTTCCAATTAATGAGCAAAAAGTCAGAAGTAGAGCTGTGGTTCAATTGGTGGAGTGCTAGCATTGACCAAAGAAGCTCAGAGACAGTACCCAGGTCCTGAGTTCAAGCCCCAGGCCTGCCATTCAACAAACAAACAAAAACTGGGGACTCATGGCCTGTAATCCTGGCTACTCAGGAGGCTGAGATCTGAGGATCAGGGTTCCAAGCCAGCTGGGACAGGAAAGTCCATGAGACTCTTATCTCCAATAAACCACCAGAAAACCAGAAGTGGTGCTGTGGCTCCAAGTGGGAGAGCACTAACCTTGAGCGAAAAGAGCTCAGGGACAGCACCTAGGCCCTGAGTTCAACCCCATGACTGACCAAAAAAAAGAGAGAGAGAGAGAGAGATTCTGAAATGCTGAAGAGCTGACAAAGCAGGTTGGCATGAACGACAGATCAGAAAGCCAAGGGTCAGGAAGAGGGCGGGGAGAGGCTCAGAGACCGCTCTGAGAGGCCCAATCAGCCCATCACTCCCTGAGCTGCACAGACACGGAGGAGTCGGTCACCCTGGTCCTGCGGAGGCCCCTGGGCTCTATGCGGTTCTTGGTCTTGTGCAGGAAGTGGACGAACCTCACCCCGGGGCCGTATTGACGGAAGACGTGTGACACCTGTGACAGAGCAGGTTTAGGAAGACCCCACCCCACTGCCCTCCCTCTGCAGGGTCCTGGAGTGAGGGGACCCGGCCGGGGGCATCTCACCTGGATCCAGTTCCCCGGGGGGCCCCTCCCCAAGGTGCGGGGGGCCACGTGGTGCTGTGCAATGACCGTGCGGCGGTCGGCGGCCAGCAGCCAGACGTGCAGTTCATACACACAATCGTCCAGCCGGCTGTCCTCAAACCTGGAAGTGGGGTCTCATTGTCAACCATGTCCCCCAACACCCCTTATCCCAACCACCTTATCCCAGCCTTATCCCCCTTTCCCAGCCTCCATCTTGGCTCAGAACCATTCAAATCCTCTACCCAGGCTGGCAGTTTAGGGTAGGGTGGTAATACACCTTGTCTTTGGGGGGGGCGTGTCTAGAGATAAATTGGAGGGGGGGGGGCAAGTGTCACTAGCAGTGACCACCAAATATGCTGGGACAGGTGAGGATTCGCAGGTGGGGGGGGGCAGGAGAGGGCAGCCCGGCGGGGCACTGGATTGCATCGGTCCCAGCTGGGCATAGTCAGAGCAGGCATATCCTCGGAGCGCCTGGGGATAACTGCTTACAGCAAGGAGGAATCCATTTCAAGACTAAGGAGGGAGATATGGGCTGGGAAGGTGGCTCAGTGGTAGAGCGCTTGCCTTGCATGCATGAGGCCTTGGGTTCGATTCCTCAGCACCACATAAGCAAAAAGAAAAAAGACAGTGCCCAGGCCCAGAGGTCAGGCCCCACGACTGGACCCCCCCCCAAAAAAAATAAAAGGAGGGAGCCAGGTACAGTGGCTCAGGTCTCTGATCCTCAGAGACTCTGGAGGCTCAGATCTGAGGATCAAGGTTTAAGGCCTGGGCTGGGAAGGTGGCTCAGTGGTAGAGCGCTTGCCTTGCATGCCTGAGGCCCTGGGTTCGATTCCTCAGCACCACATAAGCAAAAAGAAAAAAGCTGGAAGTGGCACTGTGGTTCAAGTGGTAGAGTGTTAACCTTAAGCTGAAGAGCTGAGGGACAGCGCCCAGACCCAGAGTTCAGGCCCCACGACCGGACCCAAAAAGAAAAAGAAAAATGCCGGAAGTGGCGCTGTGGCTCAAGTGGTAGAGCACTAGCCTTGAGCTGAAGAGCTGAGGGACAGCGCCTAGGCCCAGAGTTCAGGCCCCACGACCGGACCCAAAAAAAAAAAAAAGGTTTAAGGCCTGTCCAGGCAAGAAAGTCCATAAGACTCTTATATACACCAATTAATCAGCAAAAAACCAGAAGTGGAGTTGTGGCTCAAAGTGATAGAATGCTGGCCTTGAGCAAAAGAGCTCAAGGACAGCACCCAGGCCCTGAGTTCAAGCCCCAGGAGCAGCAAAACAACAACAACAAATCAAAACCAAACACATACACACACACACACACACACACACACACACACACACACACACACACAAATGGTACCAGACATTCAAAGAAGGAAACACTGGGCAAAAGCCACAGATTTTTTTTTGGGAGGGGGTTGGTTGTAGGGCTTGAACTCAAGGCCTAGGCATTGTCCCTGAGCTCTTTTGTTCAAGGCTAGCACTCTACCACTTTGAGCCATAGAGTTACTTCCAGCTTTCTGGTGGTTATTGGAGAAGAGTCTTATGGACTTTCCTGCCTTAGCTGGCCTTGGACCCTGATCCTCAGATCTCAGCC
Source organism: Dipodomys spectabilis (assembly GCF_019054845.1). Lineage (NCBI taxonomy): Eukaryota > Metazoa > Chordata > Mammalia > Rodentia > Heteromyidae > Dipodomys > Dipodomys spectabilis. Next base: position 6,161,308 of record NW_024871099.1, on the reverse strand, counting down.
TCCAGAGGAGCCAGGATTACAGGTGTGAGCCTGTAGCAGGCATGGTCTTGTGGGAGTGGCTGTAGCAGGGCATAGGCGTGTCACTGTGGGCGTGGCTCACTGTGGATAGGTTTCCCAATGTGTGCAATGTTATGGTGGGCGTGGCCGTCCATGTGGGTGTGGCCTGGTGGTGTGGGCGTGGCGTTGCTAGCTGCGTTGTAGGCGTGGCCAGGCCTGCACAAGAGGTCCAGTGCAGAGGCAGCCCCGGGTAATCAAGGTTGGGGCTGCGGGGCAGGCTGGGCACGCACCAGTCCATTACGGTGACATCCGGCTGCTCGTCATCCAGTAGCTCCTCCCACAGGCCCTCTGCCAGGAGGTTCACGCACTGCTGCTTCACTGTCCAGCTGCAGAGGGAGAGGAGGGGGGACACAGAGGTGGGGTCTGGTCCAGCTGTGATCATCAGGGCTCCAAGGTGACCCACACACAGATGCTGGGTGCCTCCTTCATGCCTGAGGATCTCAGCTCCCATGAGCCTCTCCGGGGACCATGAACTCTAAACCCTTGGTTACATACAGATGGGGAAACTGAGGCAGAAGATGAGAACTTGCACAGCCAGGGTTAAGCAGTGAAGAGTAGCAGAATCAACACGCTAACAGAGCATGCGTGACTGGACCACGGAATTCCAGCCTCTTGGTCCCTGGGCATTATCAGGGCTGGGTTCACTGGATGACAAATGGCAGCCCAGGTGTCCCTTCCCTCCCAGAGGAGGAAGAGGTCAGGAACGGTCACAATAGCAACGTCAACTGCTACTTAATGGACCTAGTAGGTGGTGCTCCTCTACCCCTCCCCCGCCCCCCATGCTCCCAGTTTGGCAATCATTCTTTCTCACTAAACTTTGCAGAAGGCAGAGGCCCAGAGAGTCTGTTTCCCCAAGCCACACAGCAGACTAGAATTGGAAGAAAGATAAATATTTCCCACACAACCAGGGCCTTGCTGCTCACCTGAGATTGTGCTGGAGCTTTTCAGATCCAATGTACCATCCATGGAAATTGCCTGGCAGGTGAGGATAGTTAGAATGTCATTGTCCCCTAAGAATAATGCACCCCCCCCCCAATACAGCCCCAGCACTTACCCAGGGCCTCCAGTGGTTGCTGGGTGGGGCCAGTAGGAGGAGCTGGCTGGTAAATGTTAATACCTGAAACCACAGCGTTGCTCACAGCCTTAGGCTCCCCCTTCCCCTCCCATCCCCTCCCTCTTCCCTTCCTCTTACCCCAGGCTGTGGGGGGGAGAGGCTGAAATCAGAGGCCTGAGGAACGAGTCCACAGGGATGAAGGAGTGAGGGTTGGGGCGGGCGAGGGGACAGAGAATGTGTGGGGGAAGGCAGGGGTGCTGTGCGGTCTCACCCCGTCATCCCAGCTCCCACTCAGGAGGCTGAGATCTGAGGATCACAGGTCAAAGCCAACGCAGGGAGGAAAGACTTTGAACCTGTTTATCTCCAATGAACTCAGGGAAAAGCTGGAAGGGGAGCTGTGTGGCTCAAGGGGCAGAGCTGTAGCCTAAGGGACAGTGCCCAAGCTCTGAGTTCGAGGGGGGAGGAGAGAGAAAGACACACACACACACACACACACACACAGAGACAGAGAGAGACAGAGACAGAGACAGAGACAGAGAGACAGAGACAGAGAGACAGAGACAGAGAGACAGAGACAGAGAAACAGAGACAGACAGAGACAGAGACAGAGACAGAAACAGAGACAGACAGAGACAGAGAGACAGAGACAGAGAGACAGAGACAGAGACAGAGACAGACAGAGACAGAGAGAGAGAGACAGAGACAGAGAGAGACAGAGAGACAAAGACAGAGATGGAGAGGCAGACAGACAGACAGACAGAGACAGAGAGACAGAGAGAGCACAGGACCCAGGTAAATGGGAGAGATCGGGGTCACAGAGGCCAGAAAAGCAGGTACAGAGGGGACCCCAAGAGCCCGGGGAGAGGCCGGGGAGAGGCGGGGATCGGCCGGGGATCGGCCGGGAGGAGGCGGGGGAGAGCCCGGGGACCGGCCGGGGGGAGGCGGGGGCGCGGGCCCGCACCTTCGGGGTTGGGCGAGCGCAGCAGGTTGCGGTAGAGCGGGCGGCGCAGGAGCAGCAGCGTCCAGGTGAGGCCGGCGGGCAGCTCGAGGCTCCCGCCCGGCGGCCCCCACTCCTCCAGCAGCAGCTGCCGGGCGCTGGCCTCGGACGGCGGCTCGGGCCGCGGGGGCCCGGGGGCCTCGGGGCTGGCGGGCGGCGGCGGCGAGGGCGGCGGCGGCGGGGGCCGGGGCGCGGGCGGCGGCGGGGGCCGGGGCGCGGGCGGCGGCTCCGGGGAGCTGTCGGGCCCCGCCGCCGCCGCCGCCGGCCCAGCGCCCCGCACGTCGTCCAGCTCGCGCGCCTTCTCCATCTGTCCTCCGGGTCCAGCCTCTGAGTCCCGGGGCTCCCGCGGGCTCCGGGTTAACTGGGGCGGGAGGGGGCGGGGCGGCCCAGCCCGCACTTAATAGAGGGCGTGTTGGGGCGAGGATCTGGGCCCCCGGGGTCCTCCTCCCTCTGACTGGAGCAAACTTCCCCCAGATTTCCTCCCTGGGAATACGAGTCCAGCCCCCAGCCTCCTCCCTCAGACCCGGGGGGGTCCAGCCCCCAGCCTCCTCCCTCAGACCCGGGGGTCCAGTCCCCAGCCTCCTCCCTCAGACCCGGGGGGGGGTCCAGCCCCCAGCCTCCTCCCTCAGACCCGGGGGTCCAGTCCCCAGCCTCCTCCCTCAGACCCAGGGATCCAGGCCCAGCCTCCTTCCTCAGACCCAGGGGGTCCAGGCCCAGCCTCCTCCCTCAGACCCGGGGGGGTCCAGCCCCCAGCCTCCTCCCTCAGACCCGGGGGTCCAGTCCCCAGCCTCCTCCCTCAGACCCAGGGATCCAGGCCCAGCCTCCTCCCTCAGACCCGGGGATCCAGGCCCAGCCTCCTCCCTTAGACCCAGGATCCAGGCCCAGCCTCCTTCCTCAGACCCAGGGATCCAGGCCCAGCCTCCTTCCTCAGACCCAGGGGGTCCAGTCCCCAGCCTCCTCCCTCGGACCCGGGGGTACAGTCCCCAGCCTTCCCCAGCCTCCACACTGCCTGTCCCAGTTTCCCCCAAGGCCAGCTGTGGACAGGGGCCTAGGACTGACCTGGACAGCGTGAGGAGTTACGTCAGGGCAGGGATGGGGTTTTGGTTCATGAAGACCCTCCTTTCTCCCCCTCTTCAGCCCCCTCCCTCACCTGGGGACTGTCTGTGCTTGAAAGCAAGTTGCAAAGAGCAAAGCAAGGCCGGGAAGGCGAGCTGGGCAGGGAGGTGGAGGACCCCGGGGGCCGCCTGGAAGCAAGCAGCCTCCAGCTGGGGTTTTCTGGGTGTTTGCACCCCTTCCTGCCTCCTCCCTCAGGTCACAGATGGGAGGGAGGGATGGGGGGATGGTGGAGGCTGGGTGCTTGGGGTGGGGGGTAGGGAAACCTGTAGAGCCAGATGCTTTTGGTTGGTCACATCCCACACCTTGCCCAGGTAGGCCCAGAGTTGCAGAGAGAGGACCCAGAGCAGAACCCACAAGCACTCCCAGGTTACTTCATCCTCTCAACAAAGAGGGAGGAGCTGGCCGGGCTAGGCGGTACACGCCTGTAATCCCAGCATGCAGAGAAGGCTGAGACATGGGTTCCAAGACAGCTTGGGTGACATAGTGAGCCCGTCAACACACTCCCTCGGTACCACCCCTTCCCCCCCAAAAAAAAAAAGATAAACAGAGCCTTGAACAAAAAAAATAGCTCAGGAACTGTGCCCAGGCCCTGAGTTCAAACCCCAGGATCAGCACAAACAGGAGCAAATGATTGGCAGTGTACAGGTAGAGGTCACATCAGGTTTCTTGGTACCCACAGTTCCACGGCTACTTCCTGTCCCACATTCCCCACTCCAGGGCACCAAGCCCCGTGCTGTCAGACACTGGGGGGAACTGGGCTGCTACCCCAGTGATGACGCCATGTAATTGAGGGCTGCCTGTGTGCCAGGTCCAACGCTGTTGTTGTGCCCATATTGCAGGTCAGGAAAGCGAGTACAGAGAGGTCCAGGAACTCCCTTGACATTGCACAGCCTGGCAGCCAAACACTTCTGCAGACACACATGGTTAACATTGGTTGATTGTCTTCCTGTGTCTGGATGGGACCAGGAAACTGAGGCACGAGAGATGACCTGATCTGCCCTGATGTGGGAAAACACCAGGGGAAGGGCCCAGAGGCTGGGATTTCTGGGAAGGACAAACTAATCAATGCCTGCTCAAGGCTGGTGCTGTACCACTTTGAGCCACAGCTCCACTTCTGGCTTTCTGGTGGTTCATTGCGGATAAAAATATTCCACACTTGCCTGCCTGAGCTGGCTTTGAACTATGATCCTCAGACCTCAGCCTCCTGAGTAGCTGGGATTACAGGTGTGAGCTATAGGTGCCTGGCTTTTTTTCCCCCCCTTTGTTCGGTTATGGGACTGGGCGCTGTTCCTGAGCGCTTCAGCTCAAGGTGAGTGCTCTTTCACTTGAGCCACAGAGCCACTTCGTTTTCTAAGTGGTTTATTGGAGGTAAGAGTCTCACAGACTTTCCTGCCGGGCTGGCCTTGAACCAACGATCCTCAGATCTCAACCTCCTGAGTAGCTAGGATTACAGGTGTGAGCCACTGGCGCCCAGCTTTTTTTTTTTTTTTTTTTTTAAGACAGTGTTGTTCTGTGGCTCAGGCTGGCTTCCACTCGGCATCTTCCTGTCTATGGTGCTGGAATTACAGGCTTGTGCCACCACTACTGGGTTAAAAACAAGGAGAGACGTTTTGGTGCTGGGTGGAGTGGGGTCAAACCCAGTGTCTCATGCATACTAGGCCAGTACTCTACCACTGAGCTACACACCCAGTCTTGTCTCAGGGCTTTTGCTGGAGACATTGTCCCCACCTGAGGTACAGATCTCCTCCCATGCAGTGGCTCCCAGACCTTGGGCCATGTTTGGATCATGAGACCAGGATAAACCCCAGAACTTAGGAGAAAAAACAAGGAAACAAAACTCAAAACTTCTAAGTAAACCGGAGGAATCCCTGAGCGCCAATCTAGCTTCCTGGAAGAAGGAAGATCGTGGTTCTAGGCCAGCCCAGGCAGAAGTCTCTGAGACTCCAGTACAGTGGTCAGATGCTGGGTAGAATGGTGTCTGATTACTCCAGCTATGGTATGAAATGAAAAAATAGGAGGATCATAGTCCAGATACAGGCCCAGGCAGGAAGTGAGACTATCTCAAGTAGCATATAGCTGGATGCCAATGGCTCATGCTTGTAATCCCAGTTACTCAGGAGGCTGAGATCTGAGGATCAAGGTTCGAAGCCAGCCTAGGCAGGAAAGTCCATAAGATTCTTTTTTTTTTTATCCTCCACACCCTCCGGGCCCCCAGCCCATTCTCAGTCCATGAGATTCTTATCACCAATAAACTACTCAGAAAAAGCCGGAAGTGGTGCTGAGGCTCAAGTGGTAGAGCACTAGCCTTGAACACAAAGAAACTCAGGGACAGAGCCCAGACTCTGAGTTCAAGCCTCAGGACTGGCAAAAACAAAAACAAAACAAAAAACAAAGTAGTATATAAAAGGGCTGGAGATGTGGATCAATGAGAGAGTTCCTAGCAAGCCCTACAACCGACCAAAAAAAAAAAAATCCACCAGAAAACTGAAGTGTTGCTGTAGCTCAAGTGGTAGAGCTTTATTAGCCTTGAGCTAAAGAGCTGAGGGACAGCACCCAGCCCTAGAGTTCAAGCCCCAAGGGTATAGCTGGAAAGTGAATTACAATACAACATTGCAAACTGGTTTCCAAGTGAACATGGGCAAAGGCCCCAGCTCTGCAGGGCAGAAGCTAGAACCCACACCACCCCTTCCCAACAAGCTTACATTCTAGGTTTGGAATGCTCCCTGGAGACCCAAGGATTAAAGGTGTGTGTGGTCCCCAGTTTGGCACTGTTGGGAAGTGGTGGTGGGACCTTTAAGAGGCGGAGCCTAGTGAGAAGTCTTCTGATCCCTGGGGGTTGGCTACTGAAGGCACTTTTGGGACCCCAGTCTCTTAATTTTTGTTGTTTGATTGGTTCTGAGATTTGAACTCGGGACACTTGGCTAGGTAGGTGCTCTACCACTTGAACCAACCACATCTCCAACACTTTATGCTTTAGTGTTTTTGTTTTTTTGGTCATGGGGCTTGAACTCAGGGCCCATGCACTGTCCGTGAGCTTTTTCACTTGTCCGTGAGCTTTTTCACTTGCGTCCAGTGCTCTACCACTTTGAGCCACAGCACCACTTTGATTTTCTGGTGGTTCATTGGAAATAGGAGTCTCATAGACTTTCCTGCTTAGGCTGACTTTGAACCGTGATCCTCATATCTCAGCCTCCCGAGTAGCTAGGATTACAGGTGGGAGCCACCAACGTACGGCTTTATTTTTTTTTTGGGTCCGGTCCTGGGGCTTGAACTCTGGGCCTGGGCACTGTCCCTCAGCTCTTCAGCTCAAGGCTAGCACTCTACCACTTGAGCCACAGCACCACTTCCGGCTTTTTTCTTTTTGCTTATGTGGTGCTGAGGAATCGAACTCAGGGCCTCAGGCATGCAAGGCAAGTGCTCTACCACTGAGCCACCTTCCCAGCCCCTTGCTTTAGTTTTTTCAGACTGAGTCTCACACCTTTGCCAGATGTCTAGCCTTTATCCTTGATCCTTCTACCTGTAGCCTCCGAGTAGCTACAATGACAGGAGTGTGCTACCACACTGTCCTGGAGTGTGGAAGCTCCATCCAGGTCATTAGTACAGGGTGATCTTATGTCCAGCTCGCAAGCTTTTGCCAGATGTAGTAGTATTTCTGGGTCCCAGGAACTAGGGATTGGTCACACCTTTTTTTTTGGTGGGGGGAAGCAGGACACTATTCAACCCATTCCAGATAGGGGTCCCCTCAGGAGACAGGGATAAGCCTTGGGGGAGGGGGGGGGCAGGAGAATCTAGTCCTACAGTCTGGTGATGGCTCCTCATCGATGTATAGAAGGCAGCCTGGGTCCTCACAGCTCAGAACATTCCGCTCCACAGCTCTGCACGGCCACACCCAGCCCTTGCTTCGTGTGCTCCTGGTGGCCTGTGACTACTCAGAGAGGCTTCCTTGGTCATCTTCTGGCTCACCCGGGCAGGGCCTTCAGTGGATTTGTTTACTGATTGTCCCCAGCTCAGAGCTGATGGGACGGTGGCTCTGCTTGCTGGGCCGGGAGGGCCAGGCCAGCCCTATGCCTGGCAGACCAGAAAGGGCGTCCAACCTGCCCACTCTGCTGAGACACCAATAGTCACCCCGTGAGCCAGCATGCTGCAGGGCCCCATTCTGCTGCAATCTCAGCGTTTGGGAAACTGAGGCAAGAGGACTGAGAGAGTTGGAGGCCAGTATGGTATGGGCAGTCTCAAAAACACAACAGGGGCTGGGAATGTGGCCTAGTGTAGAGTGCTTGCTAGCATGCATGAAGCCCTGGGTTTGATGACCACATAAACAGAAAAAAACCAGAAGTGGCGCTGTGGCTCAAGTGGTAGAGTGCTAGCCTTGAGCAAATGAAGCTCAGGGGCAGTGCCCAGGCCCTGAGTTCAAGCCCAGGACTGGCAAAAAACAAAAACACCCACAACAACCACAAACAAATGGAATAAACTGCAGCTGGGGGTGGGGGAGACAATGGCTCAAGTGGGAAAGAGTCCGCACGGCAAGCACAAAACTCAGTTCAAACCTCAGTACCATCAAAACAGTTTTTAAAACAGGAAATGCAAATTGCTGAGTGCCACCCAGGCTGTGAGTCAGCCCCGGGTTTGTGAACCTGGTCTGACTGGATCCACTGCTGTGCCTCGAACCCCATCACCAACAGCACACTTGCCTGGCTGACTTCATGTTCATTTCTGGGGTGTGTGGGGTGTCCCCACTCCAGGCTGTGCTCCCCAGCTCTGCCAGCCCAAAAGCCTGGAAGGCCACTTTTTGCAGTGCCCCCAGCTGCTAATCTGGAAGGTTTGGGGGGAGGCTTTGTATGCAAGGTGGAGGGACTGGGCCGCCATATTAGTCAAGAGTCCTGCCAAGGGTTAGTGGCCTCTTGTGTCTCCATTGGTGAGGTGACCATCCATTTATACCCCCAGGAATGCTGAGGAACAAGAACCTCTGTATTAGCTGGGCGCTAGTGGCTCATGCCTGTCATCCTAGCTACTAAAGAGGCTGAGATCTGAGGATCATGGATCAAAGCCAGCCTGGGCAGAAAAGCCCATGATATTCTCATCTCCAATAAACCACCAGAAAACCAGAAGTGGCACAGTGGCTCAAGTGGTAGAGCGCCCGCCTTGAGCTGAAGAGCACAGAGACAGTGCCCAGGATGAGTTCAAACCCCACGACCAAAAAAACAAAAAAAAAGAACCTCTGTATTAAGAAGGCTGAGAGCTCCTGATGGCTTGGGGGTCTTGGGGTCTATGGCCAGGCCCGGGCAGGGCCCGGGGGGGACAGGCCGGGGCTGCCAGCACAGGGCTGGGCAGGGGCTGACAGTCAGCTCACAGGGCTGGACTGCCACAGAAATCTGCGCTACTAGATTCTAGTCCCCCAATCTCCCCCCAAGATGGCCGGGCAGAGGTGTCTACACAGCACACACCCAAACAAGAAAATGTTTTAATTGTAAAACTAACGGGGGAGGGGAGGGGGCGGTGCGGTGCGGGGCAGGGACGGGCCTCCCAGCTGCCACGGGACCGGCGTCGCCTGGCCCCGGTCAGGAGCCAGGGCTAGTGTTATAAAATGACAATATAAATAGACTTCTAGAAAACGGAGGCGTCCGGCGCGGAAGTCACTTCTGCAGAGGCCTCACTGCCCCTCTTCAGTGACAGAGAAAAGGGGGTGCAGGGCTCTGGGGAAAGGCCACTCTTCAGACATTCATGATTGACCCCCCACAATGGCTCAGGGGGAGGGGGCTGGGAACTGGTAAGGTCTGAGATTGCCACTTGCAGGCTGAGGACAGAGTTGCTAGACTTTCAGTGTGTGAGGACACACACGCACGCGCGTACACACACACACACACACACACACACACACACACACACACACACACACACACACAGAACACCCTCTCTTCTGGTGGTCTCTCTGCCCAGGGTCCCCGCTGCGGGTTTCCAGTGCTGGGTGGCCGTCTCCTCCCTGGACAGAGCACCAGGAGGGCCTCGTCCTGGAGGCCGGGGTTCCGGGAGCCTCGCTTGCTCCCACAAGACACTCGTGTCATCTGAGGCCCCAGAATCAAAACCTGGGTTCAGTAGTGGGGTTCTTCGAGGCCCAGCGTGGAGGGCAGCGTGTGCCCACGGTGTCTGGCGGGCAGCCTCTGCAGGCAGGGCCGCGTGGTGGGCGCAGGGCAGCCCACAGGCTCTTTGGTTCAGGCCGCGTTGGGCTCATCTGGCGCGGTGCTGGCGCATGAGGGGCACGATGCTGGCGGGCGGGCCCGCCTTGGTCAGGAACGGGTGCTTCAGCAGCTCGGCTGCCGTGGCCCGCTGTGCCGGGTCACGCACCAGCAGGCGGTCCAGGAAGCCCTTCAGGGATGGTGACACCTGAGGGAGGAGACTGGCTCAGGGGGTGGGGTGCTAGGTACTGGCTCTGGTGGACCCCACCACCCACCTGAAGGCCCCAGGGTAGTGAGTGGGCAGCAGCCAGGCCCTGGAAGACCCCCTTCCCACCAGGAGGGCCTGTGACCTCCAGCCTCTGGGTCAGGGGTGTCATGTGCCACATGTCCCTCCTCGCCAGGCGGCCCACCTTGTGCAGGTTCTTCAGTCGGGGTGGCAGGTTGTCCCGGATCATCTTCATGGCTTTGAGGGGTGGCTCATTGAAGTAGGGGGGCTCCCCATCTACCATCTCAATTACCATTACCCCCAGTGACCAGATGTCCACCTGGAGTGGGGAGAAGCATGGCTGGGCTGGGCTTCAGGCGGCCAGGCCTCCGTGAGGCTGGGGCCTACAATATGGTTGAGGATGCCCAGCCAGCCAGATCTTGCATGCTCCAGAATCCCTAGCTAACCAGGCCCAGGCTTCCTCTGGTGAAACCCCTCCCATAGGCGGGCTATGACCTAGGCTGCCCAATCAGAAATTGGGAAAGGTGTAGATGACCTATGTTGAGCCAATCAGGACCAGCCTTGGGGTTTTAGCCAAAGTATCTAGAATGCCAGTGGAGGTCACAGGCTGGGAGATGTCCCCTGCTGCCAGGGGTTGGCTGTGGGGCCACAAGGGGCCAAGGTGACACTGAGGAAACCAGTGTGCACAGACAGGGCTGTCTGAAGCCCGGTCCCCCAAACCTCTTCACAGCTTAAGGACTCAGCACTTCATATTTTGGTGTTATTTTGTTTTTTCCCCTTATGGACTTTTCTGCGTGGGCTGGCTTTGAACCATGGTCTTCCAGGTCTCAGCCTCCTGTGTAGCTATGATTACAGGTGTGAGTCACGAGTGCTGGCTCCTTTAGTTTTGTTGTAACGAGCTTTCACAGTTTTCTTCAAGCTAGTATTCAATCCGGAATGAATGGAGAGATGAAGACAGGAACACACGCATGCGCCCTACCTCCTTTCCTTGAGACTGGCCCCTTCCCCATGCCAGCTGCTCCCACTGCCAGCAGGACAGCTAGGCCACCGCTGGGCTCACCTCTGGCCCGTAGGGAAGGCGGGAGATGAGCTCCGGGGCCATCCAGTAAGGTGTGCCAACCAGTGACTTCCTCCGTGGCACCTCCTTGCTCACCTGGGCGCAGAACCCAAAATCTGACAGCTTCACCTGGGACCCGGGGAGAGGTGGGAGGTCAGGGGCATTGGTCTGGGCAAGGCCAAGCAGGGGTGTCCACCTATCTGCCAGCTTGGCCTTGGCCAGGATGACTCCATTGTGTTGCCCAGAGATCAGAGCTGGGCTGTCGAATCTGACAGGTGGGCAGTGTGGGGGCTGCTCCCGGAGCCTGGGTGAGGATAGAGATGGGCCTAGCTTGGAGGGCCCATGTGCTAGGGTGCTTTCATTTCACAGGTCTCCTCAGAGAAATACATTCTGCTCACAGGTCTGAGAGTCACACAGCCCTGACCCGGTGTGTGTGTGAGTGTTGGTGTGTGTGTGAGTGTTGGTGTGTGTGTGTGTGTGTGTGTGTGTGTGTGTGTGTGTTCCAGGCACCTCAGTTCAGCCATGACCCCATCCTGGCTGCTCGGCTGGCCAGCTTGTGGCTGTGGGCCCAAGCCTGTCCCCTCAGTGTCCAGGGATAGTCTGGGCCCTATTGACCTGGACCTGAGACCCTGGACTGAACCTGGACTCAGTGCTCACCCACCCAGCCAGTGCCCGCCTGCTCACCCTGCCGTCGTGGGTCAGCAGGATGGAGTCACTCTTGATGTCCCGATGGATGACACCCTGGGCATGCAGCACAGACAGGGCCTGCAGCACGGCCAGGCACACGGCGGCGATCTGCTCCTCATTCATCCTGCACGTGAGGGAGGGATTGGGCAGACGGGGTCCTGCCCGGGGCTGAACAGGCACAGCCCCGCCTCAGGTGGGAAACTGAGGCCTAGGAAGTCAATGGCAGCCACACAGACCTGCCTCCACGGGGTGGGGCGCGGCCAGGAGAGCACACGCATGCGTACCTGGTGTGGGTGACGATGTCTGTGAGGGCGCCTCCTTCCAGGAACTCCATTACCACCCAGAGCTCATCCCCCACCAGGTAGCTGTTGTACATTTCCACCACATTCTCGTGCCGGTGGTCTCGCATGATCACCACCTGGATGGGGAGGGAGGGGTCAGCCATGGCCTTCACTTGGCCCCCCTTCCTGGGTCTGGGCCTTGCTCCCCACTGCTGCCAAAAGCCAGCAGCCAGCTTGAAGGTGACGCCTCCATTCTGGGGGGTGTGCCCTTCACCCCTCACACCCCCATGCTTTCCTCTCTCATCCTGGCCAGTCCTGGCAGGTCTCTGGTGGTGTCTAAGGGAGGGAGAAAAGGGTCGGGGCCCAGAGGAGACAAGTAGGAGGAGTGGTTAAAGGTTATGTGCACATGTGCGTGTGCGTGTGTTCATGCGTGCACACACAGTCAGAATGCTGAGTACAAGAATGCTGGGTACAAGGACTAGAAGGGAAAGGCCTGGGGACTACAGGGTCACTGGGCTTCCAGGGACCGGGCTGGGGCAAGTGGGGGCTGTGTGGAGGACAGGAAGCAGGAGCTGGCCTTGCCCAGCCTCCATCATCGGAAAAGGGAGACCTCACAGCCATACCTCTGGGGGCCAGAGCCGGAAGTTGGACAGAACCCAGAGCTTGGAAGGGGCGGGATGGAGAAGAGCCCTAAAATTCTTCGCTGTGTGTGGGAAATGGCCAGGGACGCCAAGAGTGGACCCGAGCCAGGAGCTGCAGGGGAGTGGGTGGGCCCGATGGAGGTGCAGGAGACAAGAGATGAGGATCTGGTTTTGGATGGGGCCAAGGTGGGACTGGGGTTTGGGGAGGCCGGGCTGGGCTCGGGAAAGGCGCCCCACGTACCTCATTGAAGAGCAGCTCCCGCCGCTGCTGCTTGCGCAGGTCCATCTTCTTGACGGCCACCAGCTTGCCCGAGCTGCGCACGGTAGCAATGCACACGATGCCCGTGGAGCCCTCGCCGATCTTGATGAAGTTGTCCAGGTAGGAGCGCGGGTCCCCCGGGTCCACCACCAGCTGCAGAGCAGCCCGGAACTGCTCGTGAGACACTCGCTGGGGCTCCCGCTGTGGGGAGCGGGGTCCAGGGGGTCCAGGGGCGGGGGGTGCAGCAGGAGCAGCAAGGGTGCGGGCTGGAGGGGCCAGCTGGGGCTCAGAGGCATGGGGGCCCAGCATGCCAGGGCTGGGGGCACCATGGGCTCGGGTGGGAGGCCGGGAAGACTGAGGGGCAGCCAGACCCCCCACAGATGGCCCATTAGGGGCCATGGTGTGTGGCTCCCCCTGAAACAGAAGAGAGGCAGTTGTGAGTGGCGGGTAGGACAGGTCCTCTGGGGCTGAGGGACAGACACATGGGTGGTCAGGATGAGCAAATGACAGGGCTGGGCAGGGCTGGTGGGGGGCACAGGGAACAGACAGGGAGCCAGGGCATCTTGGGGTGGGGTCAGGTTACCTGGGCACCCCGGGGTGGGTGGTCCGTGTCGGCCCGTGGGTATGTGTTAAAGGGCCTGCCAGCTGCCAGCTTCGCCCCACCGGCCAGACCTGCAGGTTGGGGGGTGCTGACGTCGGGCCCAGAGAGGGGGCGTTTGTCCCGGGAGGACTCCTGGGGTCCTGTTGGGCTTTCCCTGGAAGACTTGGGCCTCTTCTCCGGGCCCCCCCTCCGCCTGTCACCACTGCCGCCACCCGCCTCACTGCGCCCTGTGGCCCGGCCTCGGCCTCCAGCCTTCTCTGGGGCGCCCCTGGCTGGGGGCCCTTGCTCTTCTGGCACCCCATTCTGCTGGCGGGCACGGGCAGGGGGTGGCGGGCTGTCTCTCCGCAGTGAGTTGGAGCGTGTCACCGACATGTTCTCAAACTCGTCCAGCAGCAGTGTGAGGGCCCCATCCTTGGCACCTTTGCTGCCTCGCACGATGGTCTGGGGGCCGGGGCAATGCGGGGTGGGGGCCGGGCAAGGAGGGGGCACAGGACGTGCATCCGGCATGGAGACAGAACAACACATACACACACACACAGAGACAAGACAGAGACGGAATGAAGCAATGCTGTGGGTGAATGGTGGGGTGGATGGAGGGGGGCGGGGAGGGACCAGGGGCCCTGTAGCGCCCCAGAACTCAGCTGCAGCTGTAGGAGCTGAAGGAGCAGGCTCAGCAGCCTGGGTGGCATCCTTGAGGTGCACCCCATCTTTCCCTAGCTCCCCAGACTGGGGAGAATCAGGCCTGTGGGAAGGAGGGAAGGAGGAGGGAGGGAGAGGCCAGCGCAGTCTGTAATCAGCCCTAGAGAGCCACAAATTACAGGCCGCTAGGTCGGGCTGGGCTCAGTACTCTTCCCTTGCAGGCTGCCAAGATCGTTAACCCCAAAACCACAATCCCTGCTCCTCTGGAGGCTGAGAGTGGGGTACAGAGAGTGAGAGGTGTCTTGGTCCCAAGAAGAAGACAAAGACGGCTTCCTGGATACTCTGGGTACACCCTGCCTGACCAGCCCCCATCCTGGGGCTAAGTGTCAGCAACCAGCTCTGGGGGCATGGCTCGGGTGGGAAAGCACCTGGGATCTGTCCCAGACTGGGCAGGGGTAGGGGAAGCAGCTGCTCCATCCTTCTAACAGAGCATGTGCGTCTGTCCATTGAGGGCCTTGGTCTTCCCTCTAGTCCTGTCCTGCTACCTCTCAGCCCCTCCAGCAGAGGCTGGCATACAGGGAGAGGCGCAGAGAACCTGGCCTCACCCCAGCCACTCACAGGCCTGGCTGCCCCTGCCTTTCCTGGAAGGCTGGCCTTGCCAAGACAGCCCAAGAAAGCCAGACAGATGGCCCCCGGTGCAGGCTGTGGCATTAGGACTGGGGTCAAGCGGGCTACGAGAACACAAGGAGAGTCCTGGCCATACGCCTAGGGCCTCAGGCTAGAGCCTACCCAAGAGGTCCCTTGATGTGTCCTCTGACAGAGCCCTTCCTCCTGGGGGAGCAGGGTGGGGCTAGACTTGAGGAGACACAGCACAACCTGCTGCCAGGGACCTGAGGACCAAGCATGGAGCACCCTGGGGAGTGTGGGTCCTGATACCCAGCACCCATTGCTGGGCATAAATTATCCAGCTGGACATGAAGGCTTGCTTTTAAGGATGGTCCAGAGGCCACGGGACTCAGAGCACCCTGTGGTGGGGGTACAGGCTGACACTGGGCACTGGCTATGGTTACCTGGCTGACCCTGGGCTGGCAGCAGGAGAATGAATCAGCCGCAGGCCTGCCTGGGCACTGAGCCTGCTGACCAGTAGGCCTGGCTGCTCTACCCACTGGGGACGAACCTGGCTGCCCTCCCAGCAGGCATCTGGCCCCGGGAGCCTGCCTGGCTGGAGGCCACATCTGGGCACCAGGACTACAGTAACTCTCACAATTTCCCAAGAGGCAGATGGATGTTGGGGAGGAGGGTCAGGTACGGGAGGGCTGGGCTCTGGGGCGGGGGGAAGGGAGGATCTGCTTGGGCATTGTTGCGTACCTTGGGGGCTCCAGGCTGGATGGAGGTGATGCAGGCAGGGTCGATGAGGGGCTTGGGCCGCCGGGCTGACTCCTCAATCAGGCTCTGCCACTGGCGGGGCAGCCCCGTGAACTTCTGCTCGTGCTGGTCGAAGCCTGTGTGCACGCGATGCTCGAAGTTGGATGGTGCTGAGATTTCCACCCGCTTCTTCCTCTTCCCAAACATGGTGCCTGCCAGAGCTGGGGCTCCTGCCGGCCTGGGCCTGTGGAAGGAATCACCACAGGGGTAGGGTCAGTGCTGGGTGGAGAGTGGCCCAAACACACCCAGCTGTCCCTGTGCTGACCCTGGTCGGCCCCCCCACCCTGCAGCTTCCCAGCTGGACCACTAGGGGGCAGCAGCCTCCTCCCTGGCCTCTGAGACCAGGCTCTGGGTCCTCCCAGGCAGGGAAGCCAGGGGATGAGACTCAGAGCCCTTAGGTCCAAGACCCCACACAGCCCCTGTCCCCACCCCTGCCTCACATCCGATCAGCTTGTATACCAGGGATTTTGCCTGGAACTCCCTCCCTCAGAGCTCCCCACGACTCCTTCCTTACACCCTCCTTCAATCCTCTGATGGAAGTCCCCAGCCCTCTGCCATTCTCAGAGCCTGCTTCGCTGGTGTTGGCACAAGCCAGACCTGGCACACTGAGCACTCAGAAAAGGGGTGATCTTGCCAGGCAGCTATCCCTCACCCACACTGTTGCCTAGAACTGATATAGGCTGGGGATGCCAACCCTGTGTTTGTTTACTCCTCCACCAAAGGCTAGTGAACTGGCCATGAGCAGTCCGCAAGGCCACACTCCCTAATTTTTTTTGTCGGTCATGGAGCTTGAACTCTGGGCCTGGGTCCTCGCTCAAGGCAAGCGCTCTACCACTTGAGCCACAGAGCCACTTCTGGCTTTTTCTGGTGTTTTATTGAAGATAGAGGAGTCTCACAGACTTTCCTGCCAGGGCTGGCTCTGAACTACGATCCTCAGATCTCAGCCTCCTGAGTAGCTAGGATGACAGGTGTGAGCCACCGGGCACCTGGCTTACACATACCCCAATTTTTAGGCTCTGGGTCTGCAGTGGGGCACAAGCCAGCCCAGCTCGTGGCAATGCTCAGGGTTAAGTGGGGTAAGAGGCAAAGGGCTGCAGGGGAAGCTGACGGTGGCACCCACAGGGAGTCCTAGAAATGATGGCCTGGGAGTGGGGTGTCCCCTGCATCTGCTGTGGCCTGGGGCACAAGGGAAGTAAGGGGCAGTGAAAGGAGGTCCGAGGGCACGCTGCCCCGCAGACCCTTCGGTGCCCTGCTCTGTAAACACGGGTTTCAAACGGCTTTGCTAGAAAACACTGACTCCTTACTAGGGTCCACAAACTGAATTAAACAAACGCCCAACCCTGGCAGGCCGCTCCGCACCTCCTGTCTCACACACCTGATTGGAGGCTGGCGGGCTATAAGCGCCCTCGCACGGGTGGCGTCGCCTGTCAGGGCTGCGGCTCAGTCATCTGTGAAAAGGGACGAGACTGTGCACGTCTGTAACTCTCCATCAGGCCTCTGTGTGTGGCCACCTGCTGGCTGGTGCCAGGGCCGAGGCGATGACCTGCACAGGCTCTGACCTCTGGGGGCCCACAGGAGGGGCAGGCAGATCTGTCCCCAGGGAGGTCAGTGACCTGCAGGGACATCCTTGGAGATGGCTGCTGAGGGCAAGGCATGTTGGGACAGGGACACCAGTGGGGACCTCTGTCTCCTTCCCAGAGGGTTTCCCCAGTGTCTGGCACAGTGCTGGGCACAGGCTCAGCTTCAGTGGGCTCTCCTGGATGACCTTCCAGAGGAAGTAGCTCAGGAGGGGAGGGGAGTACCCAGCCTGGAAGCAGGATCAGGGACGGGGCAGGACGCCAGCCTGGGAACTGGTTTGGCAGCTGCAGTTCAGTAGGAGGTGGGTGGGCGCGGGCACCCAGCCTATCTCAACGGGCCCCAGGAGGCCGGAGCCGCCTGCCCAGGGCTCTCCCCACCTGCTTCTCTGCTTGCCTGGGTCACTGGATGTGGGCTGAGGCATCTTAGCTTCTGCTTTGGGGTCTCAGACAGCCATTCCTGCAGTCCTCATCTGCCCCGGGCTCCTCATTACTTTCCTCTGTGTGGTCTTGCTTACGAGCCCCGTGTGCCCATGTGCTGTGTGACCTCCCGGCCTTCTGTGTCCGGCCTGCCCTCACCTTGAACTCTTGGCACAGGCTCTCAGCGCCTCCTCCCCAAAGCCCTAATGCAACTGGCAGGGGCAGGAACCACTCATAGCCCTGGAGGGGAGGGCAAGTGGGAGGGGAGGGAAGGGATACAAGTGATTGGCTGTTTCCCCCTTCTCCTCCCCTGCTGTGCAGTCTCCCCCATCACCCCTAAGCAGGGGAAGCAGAAGAGGGGCACACCTACGGATATTTGCCTGGGCCACCCCTTTCCTCTGGGCACCGCACGGAGGGCAGGACAAACAGAGGAACTGGCCATGTTTATAGTGACCAGGCAGAGCCCCACCCAGTTCTAGGCCAGCTCAGAGCCTTGCTGTCAGGCAGTGGGGGAGGGGAGGGAGCCGAGGGGAGGGGGCTATGTGGCTGTATCCCTCCTGGAATGGCCCAATGCCACCCATACCAGAGAGCTCAACACATGGCCTGACCAAGCAAGTCCGTGCCTCAGTTTCCCCTCTGGTAAAGACAGGGATGGCTGTAGCCGGAGTCACACAGAATAAGGCACTACAGGCCAGGCCCAGGGCCACCAGACACCGCACTCAGTGACCATCACGATGACACCAGCAGCTGGCAGGGACTGCACGTCCCTTGGGTGCCCCCACCCCCCAACGTTCTGTCTGGCATCCTGCTTGCTCTGTGCTCCAGCCCTAAGAGGAAGGGGCCAGCCACTGGGAGCCATGTCACCGACCAGCAGGTCCAGGTCCTGCAGGCTTGGTGAAGAGCAGTATGTGCTGGCCCGATCATGGCACCTGATGCTGAGCCAGTGAGAGGCTGGCAGGACTGGATGCTGGGCACTCTTACCTGCCTGTCTGAGGACGGTGGCCTGAGGTGTGTGTGTGGGGGGGGGGTTCTGTCTATATTACTCTTTTCTCTAAGGCTGGCCCTGATCCCTGCCTGTTCCTTCCACCCAGACCATGTCCCTGTCCCCTCCTATCTGGCTTGGCTGGCTGCCATGGACATCAATTCCTGATCTAGAGCTGCTTAACCAACTTTTCTGCAGGCCCTTGGCAAGATGGTCCATCCCAGAACATTTGAGAACCAGTCCTTGCGGTGACCAGGCTCCCTGACGCAGCTCCAGTGCCAACACTGTCCTGGCCACCACCGAGAGTGGGAGAGGCCTCCTGACCCAACCAGTGTCCACCTGGAGCTCAGAGGCCCCCTGCACCCCCTGAGGCACCAGTCACCTGAACCATCTCACAGATGCGGCCACTCATGAAGGTCATGTGGAGCCGGTCCTGGAGGTGTCCAGCAAACTTTACAGGTGAAGTTCTTAGCCTCTCTCCTGTACTCCAAAACTCATCCTGGAGGCCCAGAGGGCCTGTGGGATGGGATCTGCCCATCCTCTCTCCCCTAGCCTCTAGCTCCTCCCACCTCAGGCCTCCTGGGCTCGATCATACTGCTCACACTGGGGTATAGATGCCACAAGGGGCGTCCGCCTCTGCCCTGGAGGGTCAGCCCCACAAACCAGGGATGCTTGCCTCTTGTGCTCTCTGCTGGACCCCAAAACCTATAGCACTGCTCAGCCCCAGGAGCACTTGATCCCCTGAGGATGATCAGTCTCTACCTGCTGCTCCTGCTCAGGACACCTCAGACACCCCTGGAAGAGGGGACCTAGAGGCAGAGTGGCCAGGGGACTCAAGCAGGGACAGATGAGGAAGAGGAGCTTGTGTGTCAAGTAAAAGAGCACCAGCTGAGCAAGTGAGAGACCCCTAGTTCAAAAAGCACCCAGTAGTGCCAAAAAAATTTGAATTCTAATGGCCGAGTCACCTGCTCCTGAACCCACACATTCTCCCCTCTGAACTTCATGACACTACTCCCTCACCCCCCTCCCAGGTGACCCAAGGAGTCAGCCCGGGGAAGGATGAGGAGAGTGTGTGTGTGCACACGTGTGCGCATGTGCGGCCCTCTCCCCCGGGCTCTGAGGAAGGCATGGAGGGCCTGGTGCACCCCATGCCCAAGTGCTCGGCATCCCCTGCCTGCACTCAAGGCCACTGCCATTGGTCCCCGCTTACCCTCACTGGTGTCAGTCTGCCCCCCCTCTCCAGGGCTGGGCTCTGACCACACAGGGTAGCCTAGCTTGCCTTTGCAGCCCACAGCAGGCACCCCACTGCCTACCTGAGCACTCCCACTTTCCTGAGCCCCCTCAGGACCCCTCCAGGCACCCTTGGAGGGGTGAAAACAGGGCGGCGGGGGCTGCCTGGCTCACATGGCTGGCTGACACCCGGCCCTGCAGGGCGCTCACAGAGGAGCAGGGGGGCAGGTGACAGTCACCAGTGAGACCCCTGGGGAGGCAGTCTGGGCTCAATGGGAAGCAGCAGCGGGCATGGGGAGAGCCAGGGAAGCCAGGAGGTGCCCACTATGGGGAAGGCTCTAGGGTACCCAAATGCCCCCACCCCAAATCCTACCTTCTTCTCCCTACCTCTTCAACAGCCAAGTGCCCACTGCCCCCAGTGTCCGTGCAGCCTTCCTGCAGCCTGGCTGCTGCCCAGGGCCGAGGCCTCGCAGGGGCTCAGGGCAGCCCACGCCTCGGTGCCAGCTTTGCCATCCCCAGCTGTGGGGCCTTAACAAGCCGATCAACCTCTCTGAGCTGCAGGGTTCCACCCATGAGCTGTGGGTACCAGCAGTCCCTGCCTCGCAGGGATGTTTGGAGGAGCAATGGAACAACTCAGCGTGGTGGGGGCCTGGGCCTCTCTACAGGCTCACTGCCAGTCACCACTGCTGCTGGCAAGGTGAATGAATGAATGCATGAAGGAATGAACACACATGTGGGAGTTCGCCCAGGCAGCCCTTCAGAGGGTCTCACTTTCTCCAGGCTAGGCAGCCATGGTCTCAGGCTGGGGGCGGAGGGGGAGTGTGGCTGAGGGAGGATACAGTGTCTCCTCCACCTGGCCATATTCAGCCAGCCCGGGCCCCAGCCCAGGCTCGAGTCCATGGCAACCCAGCCTCCCTCCACCCGCAGCAGCCTGCTGCCTCCTCCCACAGTCCCCACAGGAGGCTGGCATTGGAGGCTGGTGGCCAAAGGCTGGAGCCCAGCTTGCTGGGAGGTGTGGGCAGGAGCACTGCAAAGTCCAGAGGGAGCTTCCCGGCTTCATGGGTACACGCGGGCCACAATCTCCAAGAAGTCACACACCGGGGACCGGCTTCACCTCCCCGTGGATGCTGGGCGACTGGCCCACGGGCTGAGAATGAGACCTCCCCAGATAGTCACAGGCCATGACTATGGAATTGTGGCTCAAGTGGGAGAGTGCTAGCCTTGAGTAAAAGCTCAGGGACGGTGCCCAGGCCCTGAGTTCAAGCCCCATGACTGACAAGAAAAAAAATGTACATCTATCTATATTATAGACATATATATAAACATAAATTTAAAAAGTCAAAATAAAAGGGCGAAGGAAATGCAGGCTAGGCTGCAGGCCCATGGCCAGTTGATATGAGGGCTGCCGGGAGTAGCGCAGGGAGCCTCAGCCTGTCAGAAGGCCAGGGTACAGCAGACCCCAGGAACGGGAGTGCCCAGGGGCTCTGGGGTCTGCCCTCACACTGGCCAGGCCCCAGAAAAGGGGTGGCCCATCCCCTGGCTCCCGCTGGCCCGTCCTCTCCGCTCCTCCCCTGCTCACCTCCACCATCCTCTTCCACTGCCTAGGCCGCCCTCCAAGGGCAGCGGGGGACAGCTGTCCCCAGCTGGGAGGGCAGGGCCTGGGGACCCAGGGCCCTTCCCAGGAGGCTGCTGGCTCTGCACCCAGCCTGCCTTGCAGCGGTGAGCCCAGCCCTTGCCCAGGCACCACCCCTGGGCAGTGGAGGGCGGGGCACAGAGGGCGGGAGGCAGGGCAAGCTGGAGACAGCCGCGTGGCCACAGCTATGGCCCCTCACCCCCTGGGACGGGCTGTGGGGTCCTCTAGGTGTGGCGGGGGGGGGGGGCACTCTCAGATGTGGGAGGGGGCGGGTAGCAGAGTGGCGGCAGTCCGGCCCCTCCCAGGCTAGGGTGCCAGCAAGTGCTGGGTGAGACACAAGGGGAGGCAGGAGGTGGGGAGGGGCGCCTGCTGCTCACAGGGAACTGACCTGCTGAGGGAGGGCAGGCCCAGGCCTCACCGACGCCCTACACAGGAGAACACAGGAGAAACGGAGGCACAGGGAAGCTAGGGAGCCTGTGTGACGTGCCCAGGGCGCTACAGGGAAGCGAGGGGCTGAGATTCCCAGGCAGGGCTCTGAGTTTGAGGATGGCCATTAGGAGCAGGAGAAAGGACAGCCGGGCCTCCCCCGCCCCCCGCCCCCCCGCCAGATCCCACCTCCCCAGATCCCACCTCCCCAGCAGGCGTGCGTGCGCGCGTGTGTGTGTGTGTGTGTGTGTGTTCGCGTGTGTGTGTGTGTTCGCTTGCGCATGTGCATACATGGGCTGAGAATGCTCCACCTCGGGCACCTGCTCAGGAGCCCAGGCTGGTCTCCTCTGGGCCAGCCCCCACTCCCCCCATTCACTAGGCCTTTACTGGGCCATCACCCAGTCCCGATGAGTAGCTGGGCCCAGGAGGAGAGCCCCGTCCTCCCCTTTCTCCTGCTCTGCTACTCCCAGAACAGGCGCCGGGCCAAGGACCCGGAGCAGAACTCTGGCCAGTCCTGCCCTGCAGGGCGGGGTGCCAGGCAGCAGCCAGGCCGGGAGGCCTCCCCAAACCAGCTGGGCCGGTTTGGGCTGAGGGGATGGGTTAGGATTGGACTTCCCTGCTGGTCCCAGGAAGGGGGGGGCAATTGATTCATTTGTCCTTTCCTTAATTCAGGCCAAAGGGTAAACAGGATGACCCCCCCACACTTGTGCTGCCCCCCATTCCTGGAGCCTCCCCTACAAGGTGTGAGGGGTCTCTGTTCTGAGACCTGGCATGCATCCCCTGGCTCTCTCACAGGGCCAGCGGCATCCAGGGGATTGGGAGACACACTTGGGACCTGGAAAGTGCTTTCCGGGGTACAAACATCAGTGAGCTGCGTGGGGGGAGGGGGAGGCCTGGAAGGCTCTTTCCAGGTAGCATGGTGAACTGTGAACGGCAACAGACTGGAAACAAGACAAATATTCCTCCATTGAGGATGGTTCCTGGAAGGAACGATGCTAAGAGCCCGGCGTGGCGCTGCACTCCTGTAGTCTCAGCACTCCGCGGGAGGCCCAGGCAGGAGTTTCAGGCCTGCTGCGGCCTTCAGAGCTAGACTCAGCCTCAAATGGCGGGGGTGGGGAAAACAATGTGGTAACCCAACGCAGCCTAGGAATGTTTAGGTAAAGTGTGCCAAGCCAGGAAAGGGACAGAAGGCTGTCAGAGATACATCCAGAGGTGGCAAAACAAGAAGCGGGCAAGGAGCCAGGAGCTTTGGGGGTACAGGGAAAGGCAAGGGAGGGGGCAGGAGCTTTGGGGGTGAAGGAAGAGATGGGCCTCTGTTCCTCATGTACAGGTACATGGGCTTTCCACTGCAATGATCACTCTGTGATACGCTGTGTCAGGTGATGCTTTAACTGTATCAAGTCCTAATTTGAGAGCATGCGTGTGTGCGTGTAGTCTCGTGACTCTTCTATGCACCCTGATCTGACCCACAGCTCCTCCCAGTCATGTGCCAGGGCCCTAGACCCAGAGAACAAGGTGGGACATCTTCCATCTGACTGGGGCCTAGGCTTCTCTATGGAGGCTGCGATCGGATGGAGCGCATTCTCACTTAGTCAGCCGGGTAGCCGCTGGTGCTCAGAAGGCCCCCACAGGCCCCCTCCGGGGACCTCTTTCTGCTGGGTCAGGAGGACCTTTGTGCACTAATCTGAGCTTGTGCGTCAGCTGAAGTCCTCAACTGCAGCCCCCAGCCAGAGTCCCCACTGCCCCCCTCCCTCTGCCCCCACAGCCATGGACCGGCAGCGTACAGGGCCAGTGGTGAGCTGGGCCCAGGCTGAGGAAGCTTCTGGCTTGTCTCACTACCAACGATGACAGCGTCTTTAAGTGTCATCCCTTTTTAGGGCCCAATAACATGCCATTGAGTATGCTGTTTCTCTGTTCATCTACTGATCACTGGGTCTGCCCACTTCTGGCTGTAAAGGACCCTCCATGAACTGGGGTGCAAATGCCTGTTTCTGCTTTGGGAGCACACCTAGGCTAGAGCTCCTGGCCACGATTAAATTCTGTGTTTGATCTTTCCTTTATTTTCTGGTGCTACTGAGATTTGAACTCAAGGCCTCGCACTTGCTAGGCAAGCACTCTACACTTGAGCCATGCTTCTAGTTCTTTTTGTTTCTAGATTACTTTTCAGATAGTTTCCTCTTTGGCCTGGGCAGAACTTGGACCACGATCTTCCTATTTATGCTTCCTGTATAGCTGGAGTTACAGGAGTGCAGGACGGCACCTGACTATATTTTGTCTTTGACAGTAACCATCCTAATAAATGCCAAGTGACATCTCATGGCACTGATTCCTTGTTTTTGTGCTGGTGCTGAAGCTTGAACTCAGGCCTGGGCACAGTCCCTTAGCTTTTTGCTCAAGGCTAACGCTCTAATCTCTTAACTGGATCTAAGAGTCTTATGGGCTTTCCTGACCAAGCTGGCTTTGAACTGTGATCCTCAGATCTTAGCCTCCTGAGTAGTTAGGATGACAGGCCTAAGCCGCTGATGCCTGACAGGGCACACACGGATTCTTTTTTTTTTTTTTCAGTCAGTCATGAGACCTGGGCTTGGGTGCTGTCCCTCAGCTCTTCAGCTCAAGGCTAGTGCTCTATCACTTGAGCCACGGCACCATTTCTGGCTTTTTTCTGCTTATGTGGTACTGAGGAATTAAACCCAGGGCCTCATGCATGCAAGGCAAGCACTCTACCACTGAGCCACCTTCCCAGCCCCACACATGGATTCTTGACAGAGCAACAGAGGGAAGTCAGGGGAAGAAAGTCAATATGTAAAGCAAGTTGCTAGGACAAGGAAAAACCCATATGCAAGACCAAACTCAAATGATCCTTGATCTAAACCCTACATTTGGCACAAACTAGCCCACAACTGATCCTGGACTTAAATGTAAATCCATACAACTTTTAGAGAAACAAAACACACAGGAAATTATCTTCAAAATCTAAGCCACAGGGTTCAACTTGACACCAAAAGCACAATCCATAAAAGGAAAACTTACATCTGCTTGGGAGGCAAAGATCGGGAGGTTTGGGGAGACCTCATCTCAACCAAGAAACTAGTGTGATGGTACCACCTGTAATTCCAGCAATACGGAAAGTGTAGGTAGGAAGTTTATAGTCCAAAATGGGCTCTGGGCAAAAATATGAGAATTTATCTGAAAAATAATGAAATCAAAAAAGGGCTGGAGGCATAGCTCAAATGACAGAACACCTTCCTGGCAAGAAGGCCCAGAGTTCAAATCCTGGTTCTAGGGAAAAAAAAAAAAAAAAAAAGATAACCTCATTAAAGTGAAAAGGTCTGTGTGCACAAGTCCACCGAAGAGGATGAAGAGCTACCGAGGGGAAGAAATGCCACAAGGCGCATGGCCGAAGAAATGCCACAAGGCGCATGGCCGAAGAAGGCCCAGTAGAGCCTCAGAGCTGTACTGGGTAACAACCCAGTTAGGAAGGGGGAGGTGGGAGTGGCTCACGCAGGGCGCAGGCGCAGATCGCAGGCGCAGATCGCAGAGAGAGTGCGGAAAAGATGGAGAGGAGCTAACGCGCGAAACCTCTGAACAGCTGGAGCCATCATAGGTCCACAGCAAGGCCACGGGAGAGGGCGCCCGCTTACCGCTAAGCCATCTCCACCCTGAGTCTATTTCCCCCACTGTGTCTGCTCACGTCACGCAGTGGTCAGGGCGCAGAACTGGACGGTGGGGCGCGGACAGCAAGTGGCTGGGCGTGGAGAGGAAGCTCAGATGGAGCTTTGTCTCCCTGATCAAGGTTGGCATCCTGCCCCCCCCAGCTTTGTACAAAGTTACCACTGGGTGAAACTGGGTGAAGGAGGTGCCCCCCCCCCCCCCCCCCCCCCCGCAGCCTGAGCTCACACACTTCCCACAAGAGGATGTGCAGTTAGTGTGAAAGTTGCAAGTTTACTCAAAATTCTGATCCTTTATTAAAACGCCACACCCATTCCCAACTTTTGAGTCCTTGAGCCTGTCATTCCATTCCTTCTCCCTGGAGCAAACTCCCAACTACCTTGGATCCACTCTCAGGCCTCAGCCTGAGGCTCCTCCTCCAGGAAGCCTTCCCTGATTCCCCAGGTAGGGCCAGGGCCTCTCCCTGCTCCTGGACTTCTCTGCCTCCATCACGGGAGGAGGCGTTCTGTGAGGAGAGGGCCTCAGCTTGACAGGGGGTGGTGGGATGTAGGGCCCACAAGGGGGGGGCGGCAGGCCACTGAACATTATTACTGAGAAGCCCCACGTTTCCCCTTTTGAGTGCCTTACATGGAAGAAATAACCCTCAGCCAGCCAGTTTCCAAAACAGAGAAACTGAGGCCTACAGGGCTGGGGTGGGGCTGCCACATGAGCAGGCCCATGGACTTGGTGACAGAACTGAGTGGCATCTTGGACAGTCACCTCTCTGTGGAGGCTGGCAGGGCAGGGCAGAGGGGGGAGGAGGGCCCCCTGCCCCTGCCCCAATCCACCCCTCCTGTGTGGGTCCCAGCTAATGACCAGGGTGGCAGCAGGGTCTCAAGGAGCACTGGGGGGCTGGGGCTGCAGGGGGAGAGGGGGAGACACAGGAGCTACAGGAGCACAGATCAGGGCAGTCCAAGGACCCAGGTCACTATCATGCCCTGGAGGATGGAGGAGAGGGGAGGGGGGGAAGGGGAGGGGAGAGAAGGGGCTGGAAAGTTGCCCACCCACCACACCACTCAGGCTCTCGGCTGGGCAGTTCGGTTGGGGCCCTCCTGCGGCATCCAGGCGCCAGCCCCACAGGGAGTGGCTTCAGCTTTTTAATCTACTCTGGGTCTTTAACTTAACAACTATTATTCTCCCTGTCCATCAGACAGCTGCACAGACAACAGGCCACATACTAGGCAAACAGAGCCGCCCAGTCAAGACACCCCCCTCCCACCTCATCTCAACTGAGCCTGCATCATCGGGGCTCTGACCTAGTCCCAGTCCCCAGAAACAGCACCATGGTACACAGGAGCAGGAGACTGCCCAGGACAAAAAACCCAGGCCTTCCAACCAAATCTGATCATGAAAAGGGGATTTGGGGTTGGGAAGGTGGCTCAGTGGTAGAGCGCTTGCCTTGCATGCATGAGGCCCTGGGTTCCATTCCTCAGCACCACATAATCAGAAAAAGCCGGAAGTGGGGCTGTGGCTCAAGTGGTAGAGTGCTGGTCTATAGCTGAAGAGCTGGGGGAAAGCACCCAGACCCCAGAGTTCAGGCCCCACAACCAACAAAAAAAAAAAAAAAAAAAAAAAAAGGGGATTTAAGATAATCTGGGTCTGGTGCCATTGGCTCATGACTGTAATCCCAGCTACTCAGGAGACAGACATCTTGAGAATCACAGTTCCAAACCAGCCCAGGCCAAGAAAGCCCATGAAACTCTGCCTCCTAAAGAACCAGCAAAATGTTGGCATGGAGGCCTGGTTCCAGTGGTAGAGCACCAGAGGTGAGCAAGCAAGCAGAGAGAAACTGTGAGGCCCTGAGTTCAAGTCCTGGTTCAGGCCTAAATAAATAAAACATATGGTGTTTAGGACTTGTTTTGTGATGATCAGGGCTGAGGGGGTTGTGGTCACAACTGCTTGTTCCTTCTAAGTGGGTGACTTGGGGAGGTAGGAGGCCATTCTTTTTTTTTTTTTTTGGTCAGCCATGGGCTTGAACTCTGAGCCTGGCACTGTCCCTGAGCTCTTCAGCTCAAGGTAAGAGCTCTACAACTTGAGCCACAGAGTCACCTCCGGCTTTCTGGTGGTTTATTGGAGATAAGAGTCTCATAGACTTTCCTGTCAGGCTGGTTGTGATCCTCAGATCAGCCTCTTGAGTAGCTAGGATTACAGGCATGAGAGGACATTCTTTTGAGTCTGGGTAAAGCTCATTGGAGTCCAGAACTTGGGGTGGTTGGCCCTGGGGACCCCAGCTAGCAGCTCTGAGCACGGGCCACCTCTCCAGGCATCCGGGTGGCTATGGCAGTAGCAGGGGGCCTCGTGATGCCACCACAGCAACATGGCTGACTCTCACAATTCTTGGGCTCAGGGCCTGGCCTGGGGTCAGACAGGAAGCTGGACTGGAGCTGTTGCCAGGGAGGGGAAGCAGCTATCTTCAGGCTATCAACCGGCTCCCCTGGAGGCTGCACGGTGTCCCTGTCTTCAGCACAGCCCTTCTGGTCTTCAAGTAGTAGCCAGCAGGGACTGTTCTCCCCATGGAACCGGAAGTGAAGACCAGCACTGAGTGACTGGGCTCTGGGGCCTGTGGAGGGGGCTAGGCTGCTACCTGGCTGGCACCACAAGCCATCTCCTCCACTTCTGTGAGCCCCTCCCTAACACAGAAAGCTGGATGCTTATGCCAGGGAGGTGCAGTGGGAGAGCCCAGGCCATCCAAGATGGTGACAGGTGACCTCAGATCCAGGCCAGAGGCCTGGGGGGGGGAGGGGCAAGGCGCTGTCCACAAGGCCTACCCTCCCCCACCTTGGGCCACTGGAGTCTGGGGCCTGCAAAGAATGTAAGGAATGAAGCTCAGCCTGGCACGGCCAGCCCTGGTCATCTCCCCCTGACCCCTGTAAACTCCCAGAAGCCCAAGGGGTCCAGCCAGGGCCCAGATAGCCAACCCCCACAGCCGGGCTCAGGCCCCCCTTCTCACCTCCCCTCACCAATGCAGCAGCTCTTGGCCCTCAGGGCCCCCAAAGACAGGCCCTAGCCTGGGGGGGGGGCATACTCAGCACCAAAGATGTGAAATGGGGATCCCCCAATCCTAGCTCCCCCCATGAGCTGGTGGATTCCTCCCTGCCACATGGCAGGGAGACCCCAGCAGAGCCGCTTCCCGCACCCCTGAGCTTGGTCCCTGATAATTAAACCGTAAGCTGATTAGTCAAGGAAAACCTTTAATTAGCCCTTGAAATTGCAGGAAAATTACAGCCTCCTCTCTGGGCAGCAGCCCGCCCACCCTCTGTGCTGGAGCCCAGGCAGCGCCTGGAAGTAGCAGGGAATGAAGAGGTCCTCACCCCACCAGGCCAAAACTGGGGAGTGGAGGGTGGAGTCCCCTGCTGCCTCAGACCTGCCCCAAACAAACCCAGCAGGAGGTGGGCAAGACTTTAGGCTGCCAATGCAAGCGCTCTCCCTCTTTTTCTCCCTCTGTTGTTCTGTCTCTCTCTCTCTCTGTGCTAGTACTGGGGCTTGAATTCAGGGTCTGGGTGCTGTCCTTTAGCCTTTTCACTCAAAGCTAATGCTCTACCACTTGCGCCATACCCCCACTTCTGGCTTTTTGGTGGTTCATTGGAGCTACAGTCTCACAGACTTTCCTGTCCGAGCTGGCTTTGAACCTTGATCCTCAGATCTGAGCCTCCTGAGTAACTAAGATTACAGGCAGGAGCTATTGGTGCCCGGCTGGGAGCCACTTTTCTTAGAAACTCTGGAGAAAATACAAATAAACAGAAATACACCACCTTCACTGACTGGGGTCCTCAGAAAGAGAGAAAGAGAGAGCGAGAGAATGAGATGCACACAGACAGCAACAAGGTGCTCAGCTAATTCAGAAGAACGGCCAAGAATGCTGAAGGCCAAGCAAGATGACAGGAGGGAAGGAATGAAGGCAGACACAGACCCCTCTGCTGGGCTATGGGGAGGGCACTCAGGGGACCACAGGGCAGGGTAGGAGGGCCAGTAAGTGCCTAGATGACGGGGCCCCAGCCAATTGTGGAGCCATCTGCCTTGTACACATTAAAAACAAGGCCAACGGGGCTGGGAAGGTGGCTCAGTGGTAGAGTGCTTGCCTTGCATGCCTGAGGCCCTGGGTTCGATTCCTCAGCACCACATAAGCAAAAAGGAACAAAAAAGCCGGAAGTGGCGCTGTGGCTCAAGTGGTAGAGCACTAGCCTTGAGTTGAAGAGCTGAGGGACAGCGCCCAGGCCCAGAGTTCAGGCTCCACGACCGGACCCAAAAAAAAAAAAAAAAAAACAAGGCCAACCTGGAGAAGCAGAACCTAAGGAAATGAGTGACAACTCTGGCTGTCTTAAAATCAACCCCTGAGCATGGAAAGCCACTTTAAGATGGGGAGAGAGGGGCTGGGAAAGTGGCTCAGTGGTAGAGCACTTGCCTTGCATGCCTGAGGCCCTGGGTTCCATTCCTCAGCACCACATAAGAAAAAAGAAAAAAGCCGGAAGTGGCGCTGTGGCTCAAGTGGTAGGGTGCTAGCCTTGAGCTGAAGAGGTGAGGGACAGCGCCCAGGCCCAGAGTTCAGGCCCCATGACCAGACCAAAAAAACAAAAACAAAACAAGATGGGGAGAGACAAATCACCAAGTGGTTGCACCCCTCCAGAGGCACAGGCCCATGGGGAATTGAAGACTAACACCAAGAGAGGCCCTCATGCATGGCTCATGCTGCAATCCTAGCTACTCAGCTGAGATTTGAGGATCAAGGTTCAAAGCCAGCTGGGGCAGGAAAGTCCGTGGCATGCTTATCTCTAATGAACTACCAGAAAACCGGAAGTGGCACAGTGACTTAAAGTAGTAGAGTGCTCGCCTTGAGCAAAAGAGCTCAGGGACAGTGCCTAGATCCTGAGTTCAAGCCCCAGGATAGGCAGAAAGAAAGGCCTCTGGGCATGCGACAGAATGCACCAGGACAGGACAGGGAAGTGGGTCAGGGGGTGTGACTTCCCTGGGCTCCAGGAAGGACTGGGCTGTGGCCCGGGCTGGGGAGGATCGAGGGGGACACAGCACACGGCACAGGGCACAGGGCTGGCACACGCACACCCTCAATTAGTTCTCTATTCATCCAGCTAAAGAGGATCGTGTGTCCAGAAAACAGGCTACCCCACGCCAAGGTCACGGCAGGCCTCTGCCTCCGAGCAACTCCCTAGGTCACAACAGGTTGGCATCTGTGTGTTGGAAAAAAATAACCAATCTCATTTATATTTACATGGCAGGCGCCAGGATGGGGAAGGGAACAGAGCGCCCCAAGGGCCTCCCCAGGTCCCTGCAGCCCAGGTGACCATCAGGACCTCAATATACACCCCAGTCTTTCTTCAATTCACTATGGGAGGCAGCTGCCTTGGCCTCAGTGCCCCCTCCTCCTCCACTAGGCCAGTGGTCTTTCCTGCCCCCATTGCTTTTTCTTTTCTTTTTTTGTCAGTTGTGAGGCTTGAACTCTAGGCCTGGGTGATGTCCCTCAGCTCTTCAGCTCACAGTGAGTGCTCCACAATTTGAGCCACAGTGCCACTTCCAGTTTTCTGGTGGTTAACTGGAGATAAAAGAGTCTCATGAAGGGACTGGGAAGTGGCTCAGTGGTAGAGCACTTGCCTTGCATGCCTGAGACCCCGGGTTCGATTCCTCAGCACCACATAAGCAAAAAGAAAAAAGCCGGAAGTGGCGTTGTGGCTCAAGTGGTAGAGCGCTAGCCTTGAGCTGAAGAGCTGAGGGACAGCACCCAGGCCCAGAGTTCAGGCCCCACGACCGGACCCCAAAAATAAAAAAAAGAGTCTCATGGAGACTCTGGCGCCAGGCTTCGTACCCCCATTCCTCATGTGGGCAGTGCCCCTGAGCTCCCCATCTCACGTGTGCAAGCGACCAAGGGGCACTGGGCAATTCCAGGATGCAATCTGGTGACAAAACAGGGATACAATGGTTACCAAGACCACAGAGTGGGCTGCCACTCCAACAGGTGCTCGCCAAATGTTTTTACAAAGCTGTGGGGCCAGGCGCTGGTGGCTCACACCTGTCATCCTAGCTACTCAGGAGGCTGACATCAGAGGATCATGGTTCAAAGCCAGCGCAGGCAGGAAAGTCCATGAGACTCTTATCTCCAACGAACCCCCAGAAAACCAGATGTGGAGCTCAAAGTGGTAGAGTTACTCAGGTCTGAGTTCAAGCCCCACGACCCCCACCATCAAAAAAAAAAAAAAAAAAGCCGTAAGATTCTGAATGTGGCGTAGGTGATGGGGCCCGGCCGCCGTGGTTACTGGGGATGCGTGGGGGCAGCAGCCTCCTCCTCTCATGGATGTGGGTGCGTGCAGGGCAGGCCCTGGCAGTGATCCTGGCCAGGATGGCAGGCCGCTTTCCACGATGTGGGAGAGGCAATACCGGGCTGGGGCAGGAAGCCGGAAGGGGGAAGGCATACAATGGCGCTTTATCAGGAGCTTGGGGATGCAGGGACTGGGCCTGTCCCCACCCCCCAGGTGTCCCCAAAGCTCTGCTGCAGCTGCCTGGAATGAGGCCACACTAGAAGGGGAGGGAAAGCTACCCCTTCTTAGCCAGGGGAGCAGCAAAGGGAGGGGCCGCAGCCTCCAGGAGATAGAGCTCCTGGGTTTGAGGGCCGGTACGCTGGCCCGGTGACCTGGGTGGGTCTCCCAGGTCTATTTCCTGCCCTATAAACAGGAGATAATGGGAATCTCTGGGTCCTGGGGTTGGCAGGAAGGGCACTGGGCTGATTTGCAGAAGGCACCTAGAACCCCACCTGTCAACAGTCCCCAGGGGCTGGGAATGTGGCTCAGTGGTAGTGCTTGCCTAGCATGCATGAAGCCCTGGGTTCCAGTCCTCAGAAAAAAGCCCCAAGTAGCACTGTGGCTCAAGTGGCAGAGTGCTAGCCTTGAGCAAAAGCAGCTCAGGGACAGTGCTCAGACCCTGAGTCCAAGCCCCAGGACTGGCAGAAAAACAAACAAACAACAATAAAAAAAAACAAAAAAAAAAAACAGTATCCCAAGTAACAGTAGGTCCTCAAACTAGCAGAGAAACGGTGTTTCATGCTTTATTTTGAAATTACATTTATGGCCAGGCACCCAGTGGCTCATGCCTGCAATCCTAGCTACTCAGGAGGCTAAGATCTGAGGATCACAGTTCCAAGTCAGCCCAGGAAGAAAAGTCCATGAGACTCTTACCTCCAATAACCACTAGGAAACCAGAAGTGGCACAGTGGCTCAAGTGGTAGAGCGCTCACCTTAAGCTGAAGAGCGCAAGGACTGCACCCAGGCCCAGAGTTCAAGCCCCTCGACTGACAAAAAAAAAAAAAAAAGAAAGAAAGAAAGAAATTACACTTATGTCCTCCAAACCACGCTGTGAGAAAGCACTGTTACTCTTCTCTTGGTCACACAGGGTCTCACTCTCACTATATAGCCCAAGCTGGCCTAGAACTCATGATCCTTGTGCTCCAGCTTCCCCTGTGCCAGGATTACAGGAGTGATCTACCACACCAGCAAGGAAGTGCTGTCATTGTCACTATTTTATAGATGAGGACACCAAGGCAGACAGGGGTGGTGACCTGCCTGGGGTCACGCCCTCCCCCCTCCCCCCCCATTATATGAGGCTGGTTAGAAGCTCTAGACAAAGCAAGGAGGGCCAGGCTTAATCGTCTCTGAGTGGTCATTGGCTTGTTGTAGAGTTGAAAGGAAAACCTCAGGCATGGGCAGCACCCCCCCACACACAACGACCTCTGCACGATCAGGTGGGAACAGGGTGCATAGACCCTGGGCCCACACCCCCACACCCCAACCCTGCTCCTCAACAAGGCCGGCACAGGAGGGGGCGGCAGGTACACATGCTCACCCCAAGGTGCACCACAGCAGGTGAGTTCCCAGAACTTTGGGATAAAACTACGAAGGGCCACAGACAAGGCTGGGTGGGAGGGTGCAAGAGGAGACTCTGCTGGCCTGGGGACAGAAGGGACGGGTGGGCTTGCAGGACAGAAAGAAGAGATGGAGGGGACCGGGCAGTCCCCTCATGTGCAGTCACATGTGCCTTGTTCAGAGGAAGCACAGGAAGAGAAATGAGGTCAGCAGCAGCTGGTTCCGACCCACAATCCACAGACACCCTGATGTTTCATCCCACGTGTGCAGCCTGGGCCCGAAGGTCACGGGGGTCCCTAGGTTCAGTGATCCCCAAGAGCTTACTGCAGAGCTAGCTTTTCTTTGGGGTTCCAGGCTGGGGAGAAGGCTGAGAAAAGTCCCTGGTGGAAGAGGGTGGGGGGGAAGCTGGGGAAGGGCGCAGCCAGGCAGCGCAGGACCCGATGGTCCCGGAGGGGCCATGCGTGTGGCTTGAGCGTGTGGCTCCTGTCTTCTGTGGCAGGATGACTGGCTCCCCTGGGACCTAGGGGACTTCCCTGGCTGACCTTCCAGTGGGCCAAGCCAGCGGCAGACAATAACCCCTGGCCCCGGATGTGTGGCTGGGGCGGGAAGGGTCCCTCATTTCCCTGCCTGGCCAGCCAGAGCTTGGAAGGGGATGGCTTCCTGCTGGAAGCATCTGGGGCTCAGGAGATGGGACAAACAGCTGCTGGGGACACCCCTGTGACCAAGAGCGTCTGGCCAGGAAGTCAAGCTGGCCAGGAGGTGCAGGTCAGGGGGGTAGGGGAGGGGTGGCTGAGGAACCAAGTGACACACGTGGAGACACACAGAGATTCCCCATGTCCAGCAGGCCTCCAGGGAGCTTTTAAAAAACAGATCTTTGAGTAAGAGGCTAGGGACAGGAAGAGACACTGGTCTGTCAAGGCCCATGGGAGGACAGCTACAATAAAGGGTGACTGGGGTTTGAATCCTGCCTCTGCGCGGGTCTTGGTGGGAGTCTCCAACTAAAGCAGTCATGTGAAAGTAGCCTCCTGCTGGCCTGGTGAGGCGATCCCTAAACCACACACTGACCAAGGCACGTCACATGGCCATGTGGGCATGACCGCTTGGAAGAGATTAGCAGCATGTGGGAAAGGCCCAGGTCCAACATTTCTTCTGCAAGGAGGACCCCCAAGCCAGACTCTGGCCCCATACACAGGGAAACACACTCGTGAAAGCCCCAAGGGGCGGACCTAACTGGTCCCCAAAAGGTTAATGAGTGATTCCTGCAAGACCCAAGAACAAATCCTCAGCTGGGAGCTGGTGGCTCACACTTTGTCACCCTAGCTACTCAAGAGGCTTAGATTTGAGAATCCTGGTTCAAAGCCAACCCAGGCAGGAAAATCATAAGACTATCTCCACCAAAAAGCCAAAAGTAGAGCTGTGGCTCAAAGTGGCAGAGCACCAGTCTTGAGCAAAAGCAACTCGGGGACAGCACCCAGGCCCTGAGCTCAAGTCCAAAGCCCAGAAGGACACAGGGACAGTGACACCATTGCTCCACGAAGGGAAGCAGCAGTGGGTGTGGGGAGGGGATGGCGGAGTGGAGCCCTCCCCCCACTGCCTCAGGAAGGGCCCCAGGCTATGCCCAGCACCCTGGTCCCACACCTGAGCTGATCCATGTCCCACTGCATGCTCTAGGACTTTCTTCACAGCTCAAACTGTACAGAAGGAATAGAACTGGCCAATAAATCGCCAGCTGAGGCCCTGAAGCTGATGGGCACAAGGCAGGCAGCCGAGCCTGGGTCTCCTGAGGCAAAGCCAGTCAGTTCCCTCGGAGCTGTGTCAAGCTGGCACAGGAAGGCGTGGAGCTGGGCACCCTCCCAGGTTGCCTGACCCTGCCAGGATGGGGGTGGGGTTGCGGCAGAAAAGGGGGAGGTAGGTGGCAGCACCCACAGCGGGCTGGGCCTTAGCCAAGCACTCTACCTCTGCACCCTCTGGCAGATCTAGGGATGACCAATGCCTTCATGCCCACTTAGCCAGGGGGCCTCAGGCAGCAAGTGTAGACTGTGGGGAGGAGGGGGGGCGATTCCCAGGATACAGACTGCTGCCAGTCCCCAATACCCTCCCTGTCTCCACTCACCTCCCCTCTGCCTGGACACCCCTCCCACCACAGCCTTTAGAACTTCTTCCAGGGACTCAAACCTGAGTGGGACCAGGCACAATGTGGGCACCCTCCAGCCCCCATCACCTCTGGGACAGATGTGGCTGGGGTCACTGGCTAGGGGAAGACTTGTGTGCCCTCCCCCCCCCACCAACATAATGCCCAACAGTGCTCTCCTCTCTCTCTCTCTCCCTCACACACACACAGCATCCTGCAGTCAGGAATTTACAGGAGTACCCACACTCTCGGAGAGAAGGTGCAAAGATGCACCCTAACACACATGCACCCCCAACTCCCCAGCACAGAGGGACAGAGTTCTCAGTGAGCTAGGCAGGAGGGCTGGGGGACTCTAGCGCTGGCAGTGGAGGAAGGAGGAGACTGTGCAAGGCAAGATTCCAAACCGCCGGGACAGGAAGGTCAAAACCCTAGAGGGAGGCCTAAGCAAAGATGGGAAAAGTTGAGAAATCCACCCTGGGAGCGGCAGGTGGGAGCTATTGAGGACCACAGGGAGAGAGCACAGGCTCAATGTTTTTTTAAGAACAGAGAGCATCCAACTTCGCTGCATTGGAGTGTATGGGACTCAGGGCCACCCACCAACACTCAACTCCTACAAGTCAGAGAAACTTCCCCTCCCAGATCACACCCTTCCAGGAGGTCAAACAGACGCTCGCTCTCGAGTTCTTGCCCAGGGAGTGGCCCAGACCTCGGCTGCTTCCAAGAACAGAGGCCATCTGAGAAAAGGACCATAAGGCAGCTAGGCACACCACCCTACCAGTTTACGCCTTGCCCTTTCCATCCAGAAAGTGGGTTAGTTCCTTCCATTTACAAAGATCAATATAGGTAGGTACAAGGGATATCCCACACAGCACCAGGCTTTGTTAAACATGAACTACCCCCGGATTCATGGTGGTTTCCCTCTCAGCTGTCCAGGCCCCAGACCAGGCTCAGCCCATTGTCATAAATGGCAGGGGTAAGTTGGGCCCAGCTGGCTCCTGTCAGTAATCCTAGCTACTCAGGAGGCTGAGATCTGAGGATCACAATTCAAAGCCAGCCCTGGAAGGAAAAAGTCCATGAGACTCTCACCTCCAATGAACCACCAGAAAACCCGGAAGTAGGGCTGTGGCTCAAGGGGCAGAGGGCTAGCCTTGGGCAAAGGAGCTCAGGCATAAACAACAGACAAATACACAAACAAGTAAAATGGCAAGCTACTGAGACTCCCGGGGCAGGTAAAGGACTACGGGGATAGAAATCCAGCACCCAGGCAGCACCGAGTGGGCCGCAGTCACTAGGACTTTTAAGACACCTGTCCCCAGGCCAGATTTTTTTCACCTTTGGACCCTCTAAACCACGCCCATCTGGAAGCCCCCTTTTTAAAAGACCACCTCAGCCCCCCTAAAACCCATTCAATCCCCTCTGCCTTTATTAACCTCGGACCCCGCGGTCTTCCTGACAGTGACCTCTAACCCCAGTTGAGTGCAAACTCTGAAGAAGTCATTCACTCGGAGGCCCCCCCTTTTTCCTGGAGCTTCCATCCCATCACCTCGAAGCGCCCCCACTCAGTTGCAAACTTTCCGCACGGGCCTTCGCCACACCCCCTTGACCTCTGAACCCCCTCCCCTCGGCTTGGATTTCCCTCCACCCTCCCCGCAACGCGCGACCCCACTCTCGGAGAGTGACCTTTGACCCCGGCCCCGCCCCCCTGGCGCGTAAAACATCGCCCACTTCCACTCCCAGCTCTCCCCCGAAACACCCCGAAAAACCGCCTAGCCTACCGGCTCGGAGCCGTAGTCGCTGGCGGCCTGGCTGCTCGAACCCGAACTCGGCGCCCTCGCACTGCCCTCAGCTCTCTCCAGCCGCCGCCACCGCGGACGCTGCCGCCGCCATGTTGAATCTCCAACGAACATCCGGGGCTTTCCTCTCCCCCCCCACCCCTCCCACTTCACCGCCCCCCCAGTTCCCATAGCAACGGCGCTGGTACGGGCCGTGGGTTGGGCCTACGTGAGGGTGGAGCTAAGGCCTGCTTGTGCATGATCCAGCTTCTGATTGGTGGAGATTGTCCAATCGGTGCGCTTCACACAAAAAATGCTGAGCAGAGATTGGGAAATTTGGAAAAGGTGCGGGAGGCTGACTTCTGGGCGCTGCGGATTCTTTAAAGAGGAAGTGATTGCTTTCGGTAATCTGCCCCTCTGTCACCTGTTTAACCCACCACAGTCTTCTTGTGTTAATACCCATTTTACAGATAAAGGAACCCAGGGTTCCGAGGGGTACTAGCTGGTGTGTGATCGCAGGAAGCAGGTAATCACGTTTGAACAACGCTCAGTGGGAGCCTAATCTCATTGGATCTTACTCTTTTTAATGTGTCTTTAAAAGTTAGTATCAAAAACTTGGAAAACGCAGCTAGTAAAGTTGGACATCTAAGATCTCGACTTTCCGGGTTCTAACCTTCTTTCAAGTCTTCTTGGAAAAATAATGAAACTCACTCTCCTTAAGTCTTCCCCTTGGCTGTTCTTTCTGGCTGGAAGTACTGGATTTGAACTCATGGCCTCATGCTAACTAGACAGGCATTCTACCACTCAAACCACACCTCCCGTCCTTTCTGGTGTCTTTTGTTTTTGCCAGACATAGGGCTTGAACTCAGGGCCTGGGCACTGTCCCTGAGCTTCTTTTGCTCAAGGCTAGCAAGCTACCACTTGAGCCACAGCACCACTTCTGGCTTTTTCTGTGGTACTGAGGAATGGAACCCAAGGCTTCATTCATGCTAGGCAAGCACTCTACCACGAAGCCACATTCCCAGCCCCTTCCTTCCTTCCTTCCTTTCTTTCTTTCTTTTTCTGTCTTTCTTCCTTCCTTCCTTTTTCTTTCGTTCCTTCTCTCTTTTCTTCCTTTCTCTTTCGTTCCTTCTTTCTTTTTCTTTCTTTCCTTCCTTCCTCTTTCTTTCCTTCTTGTTTTTCTTTTCTCTCTTTCCTTCCTTCCTTCCTTTCTCCTTCCTTTCTTTCTAAATAGCATTTTACTATTTTATCAAGGCGAGCCTCAGACTGCAATCCTCCTTAGGCCTCCTGAGTAGCTGGGATCACAGGCATGCACCACCATGCACAATCCTTCTACCTCTGTTCCTTGAGCAGGATCAGAAATACACATCTCTATGGCAAATTGTCTTTTTCAAATCAAGATTATACTTATCACCCAGTAGTTTTCCATTTCCATGTTATTAAATATTCTGTAAGAATATTATATTTTAAGGACTGCTTAAATGAATTGTAATTTGCTTAATGAATCTCTCTTGTTGACTATCTACACTATAATAAATATTTTGGCATGCATAATTTTCCTCAAAAGAAATCCAAGCAGCTAAATATTTGGGCACATTTCTAATTATTTCATTGGAATAGATTACACAAATGGAGTTGTTGGGTGGGTTAGAGGGAATATGAGTGTGTGTGTGTGTGTGTGTGTGTGTGTGTGTGTTCCTCCTGGGACTTGAATTCAGCAGGGCCTAGGTGCTATCCCTGAGCTTTTGTGTTCAAGGCTAGTGCTCTACCACTTGAGCCACAGCTCCACTTCTGGCTTTTTGGTGGTTCATTGGAGATAAGAGTTTCATGGAAGCAGGCGCCGTGGCTCACACCTGTAATCCTAGCTACTCAGGAGGCTGAGATCTGTGAATCACAGTTCAAAGCCAGCCCAGGCAGGAAAGTCCATGAGACTCTTATCTCCAATAAACCACCATAAAACCAGAAGTGGCGCTGTGGCTCAAGCGGTAGAGCATTTGCCTTGACCTGAAGAGCCCAGGGAAAGTGCCCAGGCCCAGAGTTCAAGCCCCATGACTAACAAAAAAAAAAAAAAAAAAGAGTTTTATGGAAGCTAGGTGCTGTGGCTCACTCCTGCAATTCTAGCTATTAAGGAGGCTAAGCTATGAGGATCATGGTTAAAAGCCAGCCTGGGCAAGAAAGTCTGTGACTCTTATGTCCAAAGAAGCACTGGAAAACTGGAAGTGGTGTTGTGGCTCAAAGGGGTAGAACACTAGCCTTGAACAAAAGAGCTCAGGGACAGTGCCCAGGCCCCGAGTTCAAGCCTCATGACCTACAAAAAAATAAATGAATAAAAGAGTGTCATGGACTTTCCTGCCCAGGCTGTGAACTGCCTCAGATCTCAGTCTCCTGAATAGCTAGGTATGAACTATTAAAACAGGCATGAACTATTAAAATCAAACAGCTCCTGGCTGAGCTGTTTGATTTTAACATCAGGGGCTGTGATTATCCAATCCTGTTTTACCCTGGGGGAAACCGAGGCTGCTGCTTGTCCCCACAGGCTTGGTGCAAACTCAGCTATATGTGGCATTGCTCCCACTAGTAGCCCTCTGCTGCCTCCCTGTGTCCAGAAGTGCACATTACAGGACCTCAACAGGCTCCACAACAGCATTAAACACTGATCTTCTTCTTCCTGTAATAGGGTTTGAACTCTGGACTTTGCATTTGAATTAGCTGGTGCTCTACCACTTGAACCACATGTCCCACCCTGGCTGTTTTTGGAGATGGAGTCTCAAGGATATTTCTGTCTGGGCTGGCCTTGAACTGCAATCTTCTGGATCTCAGCCTCCTGTGTACCTAGGATTGCAGGCGTGAGCCCATAGTACTTGGCTTTAAAGTTGATTTTTTTTTAAGTTAAAAAGAAATGATAGGGAGAGGAAGGTGGCTCAGCAGTACTGCGCTTGCCTTGCATGCATGAGGCTCTGGGTTTGATTCCTTAGCACCACATAAGCAGAAAAAAGCCGGAAGTAGTGCTGTGGTTCAGGTGGTAGAGTGCTAGCCCTGAGCTAAAGAGCCGAGGGACAGCGCCCAGACCCTGAGTTCAGGCCCCACAACCAACAACAGCAACAACAACAAAATGATTCCAGGTACTGGTGGCTCACACCTCCTAGCTACTCAGGAGGCTGAAACCTGAGGATCATGGTTCAAAGCCAGCCCAGGCAGGAAAGTCTGTGAGACTCTGATCTCCAATAAGCTACTAGAAAACCGGAAGTGGCACTGTGGCTCAAGTGGTAGAGCACTAGCCTTGAGCTGAAGAGCTGAGGGACAGTGCCCAAGCCCAGAGCTCAAGCCCACGACTG
The DNA here is from genome assembly GCF_019054845.1 of Dipodomys spectabilis. NCBI lineage: Eukaryota > Metazoa > Chordata > Mammalia > Rodentia > Heteromyidae > Dipodomys > Dipodomys spectabilis. The sequence continues at coordinate 6,121,022 of NW_024871099.1, read as the reverse complement.
ACAAAAAATGGTGATTTTATATCCATGTTAATTTTGACGGGGATAGGAAAACCAAGTCACAAAATCTTTTGTATCCTATGATAAAACTTTCATCTTGCCAGGTGCCACGCCTGTCATGCTAACTACTCAAGAGACTGAGATCTGAGGGTCATGGTTGGAAGTCAGCTTGGGCAGGACAAGTCTGTGAGACTCTTATCTCCAATGACGCATCAGAAAACCAGAAGTGGCCTTATGGCTCCAAGTGCTAAAGCACTTAGCCTTGAACTAGCCTTGAGCACAAAAGCTCAGAGACAGCACCCAGGCCCTGAGTTCAAGCCCCAGGACCCAGCCCAGAGGCTTCAGGGTGTCAGGCGCTGTCAACTCCAACTTCTAGCCGAGTCAGGAGGACAGGTGGGGCAAATCAGCCCACATGCCAACTTCCCAGTGGCTAGGGGAGGAGCTTGCTAGGGCTGGGTACCACCTGACTCACCCACACCATTGGTGCTTGCTCTACTGGACATGATCTCCCATGGTGCCCTGGGCTTGTCATTGCACCTGCCAGTCTCATTTCTTCCCTCAGCCAGCCTGTGGTTCCTGAGCAGATACTGTGTACCAGAGCCTGGATCTGCATGGGAAACAGCATCTGCAAGATCCTGTGGCCTGTGGAACTCACATTCTTTTTTCCTCACGTTTCCCTTTTTTTTTTCTTTTTTTTTTTAATGTCAGTCCAGGGCTACACACATTTTTTGTTGGTCGTGGGGCTTGAACTCTGGGCCTGGGTGCTGTTCCTGAGCTCTTCAGCTCAAAGCTAGTGCTTGCTCTACCACTTGAGCCACAGCGCCACCTCTGGTTTTCTAGTTTTTAATTGGAAATAAGAGTCTCATGGATGTTCCTACCCAGGCTGGCTTTGAACTGCGATCCTCAGATCTCAGGCTCCTGAATAGCTAGGATTACAGGCGTGAGACACCAGTGCCCGGCTCTCACTCAGCCTTTTTCCCTGAAGGATGGTGCCCAACCACTTGAACCGTGCCCTCATTTCCAACTTTTTGCTGGTTGATTGGAGTCTCACAGACTTTCCTGCTCACACTGGCTTCACACTGTGATCCTCATATCTCAGCCTCCTGAATAGCTAGGATTACAGGCAGGAACTACCAGCACCTGACCCCTTATGCTTTAGGTACTTTTCAGATAGGGTCTCTGATCTAGTAGACTGATTCCTCCTACTTCTGCCTCCCTGAAATGACAGGTATATACCACGGTGCTGGCTTATTTTTGACATAGGGTCTCTCCCACTAACTTTTGTTCGGGTTGGCCTTGAACTGCCAAACCTCCTATCTCTACCTCTCCAGCTGTGAAGTTTCTATTCTGGAGATAATGGATAAATAAATTAGACAGGGGCTGACTATGTAGCTCAGGACGGATCAGTTGGGAGATCTCAACTCGAGATCTTCCTGTTGTTATGCCAAGGTTGCAGGAACCCCCTCAAGAAGACCACCGAGAGTCAGACTCTATAGGTGTTTTATTTAAACGGGCTACAGCTCAGGCCTCGTCCTGCACTCCGACACAGCGGAGCCTAGGAGGAAAGCCCCGAGCTAAGGATTTGCAGGTCTTATATAGGCACACAATCAACCAGGTGTTTTGATTACCACCACGTGTTGCTTTGCTAGACAGAAACAAGCAACAAGTGGTGGTCACTGCCTCAAACTTTAACCTTTCACTGTCACAGCCTCCTGAGCAGTATGACCCAATGTAAGTGTCCATGTGAACAGAGATTCCAGATGCATATCAAAGGTTCAACTCAAGCTGGGAGAGATGGTACCTGCTTATAACCCCAGCACTCAGAGACAGAGGCAGGAGAATTGTTAAGTTCCAGCTCAGCCTGGACCACATAGCAAAACCCGATGGCCAAGATCCCTAAATAAATAAATAAATGTCAATGAACTGGTTGCCGGTGGTTCACACTTGTAATCCTAGCTACTCAGGAGGCTGAAATCTGAGGATCGAGGTTCAAAAAGCCAGTGCAGGTAAGAAAGTCTGTGCAGCTGGGCGCCAGTGGCTCAAACCTGTAATCCTAGCTAGTCAGGAGGCTGAGATCTGAGGATCACAGTTCAAAGCCAGTCCAGGCAGGAATGTCTGTGAGACTCTTATCTCCAATAAGCCACCAGAAAAAATGGAAGTGGCGTTGTGGCTCAAGTGGTAGAGCACTCACCTTGAGCTGAAGAGCTGAGGGATAGCGCCCAAGCCCAGAGTTCAAGCCCCACAACCAACAACAACAACAACAACAAAAAAAAAAAAAATAGAAAGGAAAGAAAGAAACAAAGAAAGTCTGTGAGACTCTTATTCTCCAACGAACCATAATAAAAGGCAGAAGTGGAGTGCTGTGGCTCGTGATGGAGTGCCAACTTTGAGCAAAACAAAACAAAACATCCAGGCTTTACGTTCAAGCCCCAATACTAGCACTAAATAAATAAAGCTAACTGGATACGGGGCACGAGAGAAAGAAGAGTCAGAGACAGTACTAAGGCCTTTATATCTCATTTAATCCTCAGACAAAACATGACAGTCCCTGTGTTACAGAAGAAGAGACTGAGGGTCACATAGGGCTGGTGACTTCTCCACAATCACACCAGAAATGGCAGAGTGGGGACTAGAACCCATTTGCATCGATACTGACCAGCATGGCCACCACCTCCCCTCAGCTGGGGCTAGAATATGTCCACCCTTGTGGTACACCCACTTAGTCTCTGACCATCAAGGCTTGCAGTTCTTCTCTGGCTTGTGACCTCACAATCTGGAACCACCCTTCATGGCATTGTTTGTCACCTGGCCTGGGTGACAGGTTTCCCTGCCTGCCTGCAAGCTCCCAGAGGGCACGACGTGGGCTGAGTCATCACTAGCTCCCACACTGCGTGGCCAGCAGGACATGTGGCAGGCAGGAGGGCCCCGCCCTCCTGACCTTGACCATGGAGTGGGGCAAGGATCCGTCACTGGGTGTGCTGGGAGGAGGGGCCGCTCAAGCATCCCAAGCCAGCCTGGTTAGTGTTGAGCAGAATGTCTCTGACAGCCACATGCTGCTGCTCACGCCTGTAATCTCCGCTACTCAGGAAGCTGAGATCTGAGGATCACAGTTCCAAGCCAGCCCCAGCAGGAAAGTCCATGAGACTCTTAGCTCCAATAAAGCACTAAAAGGCCAGAAGTGGAGCTATGGTTCAAGTGGTACAGCGCTGGCCTTGAGCAAAACAAAACAAAAGCTCAAGGATAGAGCCCAGGCCTTGAGTTCAAAAGTCAGGACTCGCACAAAAAATGACTCTGGGCACAGAGACCCTCTCTGAGACGAGGGTGGGAAGGAGGGAGGGAGGAAATTGTAGGAGAGTTGTCCCCTTTCTTGTCCTCTTCTGAGCTTTTCTCCCCCTTGAGATTTCCTTACTGTATTTCCTTCATATTCTTGGTTATTATGTCAAGAACAAGGGTCTGGAACGTGGTAAATGTGCATGTCCCATGAGCTCTTGGCTCTCAGCTTGTGCCATCTGGGGAGGGTGGCATTGTTTTACAGGCCCCTCTTCCTGGAGAGGACAGAGCCATCTGGGAAACTGAGGCACAAAGGGACAATCTGGATTGGATCAGATGGGCCCAGAGAGCAGCCAGCGCTCTCTGCTGGCCAGTGGTGGTCATTGCAGCCATGCCTGTGCTGAGGTTGGGGCTGGGGGTCTTCAGGCCAGGCAGGCACTGAGCCAGGGCCAGTCAGGACCATCAGAAGGGTAAGTTCACCAGGCCGCAGCTGGAAGCCTCTTTATTCTTGAGGCCCTGGCACCGGGTCCTGACTGGTGCCATGCAGGAGCCTGGGGTTCCCTGGGGTCTCGTGCCCACCTTCCTGCCCTCCCTCTACAACCAGTCAGGGTTCCCACGTCTCCAGCTCCCTCAAGCCCCGCATCCATAGGCCTCTGGAGGACAAGGAAGGGGGTGCCTGGCTCCCCACCTGGCCCATGGGGCCCAGGCCTAGAGTTTCGGATGAGCCCAGCCGGCCTTCATGTTTTAGAGGTACATCCGCCGGCCCTGGAGGGGGCGCACTAGCCAGAAATCATCCACTATCTTCCCGTCCTGCAAGACACAAAATAACACAGGAGAAAAGAGAAAGAAAGCTGAAAAACCCTGATGCTGGGGCCAGTGAAGGGGTTCATATTCTATGACTGCTGCTTCTTTTTCTTTTATTTTCTTTTTCTTTTTTGGTTGGTCATGGGGTTTGAACTCTGCGCCTGGGTGCTGTCCCTGAGGTTTGTCTGCTCAAGGCTAATGCTCTACCACTTTGAGCCATAGCTCCACTTCCAGTTTTCTGGCAGTTCACTGGAGATAAAAGTCTCCTGGATAAGTCGGACACTGGTGGCTCACGCCTGTAATCCTAGCTACTCAGGAGGCTGAGATCTGAGGATCATGGTTCAAAGCCAGCCCAAGTAGCAAAGTCCATACATAAGATTCTTACCTCCAATAAACTACTCAGAAAAAGCCAGAAGTGGGGCTGTGGCTCAAGTGGTAGAGTGCTAGCCTTGAGCACAAAGAGGCTTAGGGGCAGTGCCCAGGCCGTCAGGTTAAGCACCAGGACCAGTAAATAAATAAAGTATTACAGACTGTGGTTTTGAACTACAATTCTCAGATCTCAACCTCCTGTGTAGCTAGGATGACAGGTATGAGTTGCAATGCCTGGCTGGATCTTGCTCTTTTGCTACAGATTTTTTTTTTCTTTTTGTTTGTTTTTGGGTCTGGTTGTGGGACCTGAACTCTGGGCCTGGGCGCTGTCCCTCAGCTCTTCAGCTCAAGGCTAGCGCTCTACCACTTGAGCCACAGTGCCACTTCCGGCTTTTTTCTTTTTGCTTATGTGGTGCTGAGGAATGGAACCCAGGGCCTCATGCATGCAAGGCAAACGCTCTACCACTGAGCCACCTTCCCAGCCCCTTGCTACAGATTTTCTGTCTCTGCCTTCTCTATAGCTGAGATTATAGGTGTTCACTATCATGCCCAGCAAGTCCAAAACACAGTTTTGCTTCGTGTGTGTGTGTGTGTGTGTGTGTGTGTGTGTTCTGGGCTTGAACTCAGGGTCTGGGTGCTATCCTTAAGATTATCCACTCAAGGGCTGGGAAGGTGGCTCAGTGGTAGAGCACTTGCCTTGCATGCATGAGGCCCTGGGTTCGATTCCTCAGCACCACATAAGCAAAAAGAAAAAAGCCGGAAGTGGCACTGTGGCTCAAGTGGTAGAACACTAGCCTTGAGCTGAAGAGCTGAGGGACAGCGCCCAGGCCCAGAGTTCAGACCCCATGACTGGACTCCCCCTTCCCCCCCAAAAGAAAGATTATTCACTCACAGCTGGTGCTCTGCCATTTGCATCACAGCTCCACTTCCAACTTTTTTTTTGGTTGGTCGTGGGGCCTGAACTCTGGGCCTAGGTGCTGTCCCTCAGCTCTTCAGCTCAAGGTTAGTGCTCTACCACTTGAGCCACAACACCACTCCCTGCCTTTTCTGCATATGTGGTGCTGAGGAATCGAACCCAGGGTTTCATGCATGCAAGGCAAGCACTCTACCACTGAGCCACCTTCCCAGCCCCACTTCCAGCTCTCTGTGTGTGTATGTGTGTGTGTGTGTGTCAGTTCTGGGGCTTGAACTCTGGGCCTGGGCACTGTCCCTGAGCTATTTTGCTCAAGGTTAGTGCTCTAACACTTGAGCCTCAGCTCCACTTCCAGTTTTCTGGTGGTTAATTGGAGACGAGAGTCTCACGGAATACTTTCTTGCCTGAGTTGACTTTGAACCATGACCCTCAGATCTCAGCCTCCTGAGAGCTAGGATTACAGGCATGAGCCACTGGCACCTGGCCCACTTCCAGCTTTTTTTCTGGTTCATTGGAGAACAGAGCCTCGCCGACTATCTTGCCCAATTGGAACCACAATCCTCAGATCTCATCTTTCTGAGTAGTAGGGATTACAGGCTTCAGCCACCAGTGCCCAGCTAAGTCCAAGGTTTAACCCAGCTGAGCTGATTGGTCAGGTGCCCCAGACCCACTAGTAACTCACCTGGTCGTCAGACACTTGCTGGATATGCAAATGGGTGCCGTTGAGAATGGACATGCGCGTGTACCCATACTCCTTCACCCGCACTGCGCTCCAGGGCCTCGGGAAGATGGAGAAGGGGGTAAGACGCTCCTCACAGCCCTGTGGAGGAAAACCAATCAGACCTGGGGCTGGGAAAGTGAGGAACACTGATATCCACAAGAAAGACCAAAAGTTTCTAGGCACAGATGGCTCAACTTGTCATCCTAGCTACTCAGGAGGCTGAGATCTGAGGATCACGGTTCAAAGTCAGCCTGGGCAGGAAATCCCATGAGAGTCTTATCTTCAATGAACCACCAGAGAACTGGAAGTGGAGCTGTGGCTCAAAGTAGCAGGGTGCTAGTCTTGAGCTAAAAAGCTCAAGGACAGCACTCAGGACGTGAGTTGAAGCCCAGCAACTGACAGCAACAAAAAGAAGGAAAAAGCACAGGGAAGTATTAAAATTTCCAGGTGGGGGAAAGCTCCAGATCCTGCCATTTATTTGTACAGTGGCTTCCAGCTTCCTGGGAGAGAATTCTCTTTCTGGATCTGTCTTCTGGGGGCACAAGGGGGTACCAAGCCTTAGCCCCAGTGCCCAGCACCCAGTGAGACCCCACCCACCCAGGCTGCCTGCCTACGCCAACTCACCGCAGACCCAGTGATGATGTGGACAGGCCCCCGAGGGTTGGTATAGGGCGCCTCCTTGCTGCCATTAAATACCTAGAAGAGGGGGAGAGCTTGACATGTGACCACCCATGGGGCGTGGCTAGACCCCTCAGCCCCCTCCCCCACTCAACCGGCCTCACCTTGTAGTTGTAAATAGGCCATAGACGCTCATAAGAGTGTTCATGCGCCCACAGCTCAAGATCCACTCCTGACACAGAGCAAATGGGGTGTCAGGGCTCCTGGTTGGGTCATGGTGGGGGACAGCCAATGGGAAGACAGGACAGGGTCTTGGGTAGGCCCCCAAAACTGAACTCACCATATTTGTAGAACAGATCCTCCAGTCCATATTGTTTGCCCCGGAGACCTTTGCGGACCTAGTAAGACAAGCAAGGGGGTGAGGGATCACCCCTAATTCCTTTCTTTTTTCTGGAGCTTGAACTCTGGGCCTGGGCACTGTCCCCCAGCTCTTCAGCTCAAGGCGAGCGCTCTACCACTTGAGCCACAGCGCCACTTTCGGTTTTCTGGTGGTTCATTGGAGATAAGGGTCTCATGGACTTTCCTGCTCAGGCTGGCTGTGAACTGCGATTCTCTAGATCCCAGACTCCTGAATAGCTAGGATGACAGGTGTGAGCCCCAGGTGCCCGGTAACCCCCTCTTTCTTTAGCGCCCTCCCCCTGCACCCCTGTGCTGTGTCTCCCTCCCCCTCACCGTGCTCTCGTGCCGTGTGCAGTCATCAAGGTCCGCATTGGAGCAGTACATGGGCCGGTGGCCCATGGTGATGATCCAAGGCCGAGCCGCTCGGTTCTTGTTGGCTTTCTAGAAGGAAGCACCACTGATAAGGAGGTGCCAGAGCAGCGGGGGTCGGGGTATAGCCCTGATGGGCCCAAGGGGACCCCCACTCAGCCTACCTGGAGGTCGCTCTCCAACCAGCGGTATTGCTTCTGAACCAGGTGTCGGCCGTAATTGAGAAAAAAATAGACCTCGGTGGAGAAGGAAATGATATGGGCCGGACCTATATCCCAACTACACGGGACACAGGGTAGGGTTAGAAACGGGGTTACCTCTGGGGAGCAAGCTCAATCCCCCAGCATTCCCAAGTTACCTGTACCACAAGCCTTCATTGTCCCCTGGCATATTAAAGCGAGCCTTGTAGTTAGAGAAATTGCTGGAGGGGGAAAAAGGCAGTAAAAGGGTGAAGGGGTAATTTTCCAGATGTAGAATCCCATCTTCCTATAGCCACACTATTCTAGGTACCAGCGTTTTCCCTCCTTCCCTCCTTCCCTCATTATTATTATTATTACTATTATTATTATTATTATTGTCAGTCGTGGGGCTTGAACTCTGGGCCTGGGCGCTGTCCCTGAGCTCTTCAGCTCCAGGCTAGTGCTCTACCACTTGAGCCACATTGCCACTTCCAGTTTTCTGGTGATTAATTGAAGAGTCTCATAGACTTTCCTGCCTGGGCTGGCTTTGAACCCTGATCCTAGAGCTCGGCCTCATGAGTAGGTAGGATTACAGGCATGAGCTACAGGCATGAGCCATCAGCACCCAGCATCATTCCCTCTTCTTCTTTTTTTTTTTTTGGGGGGGGGGTCTGGTCATGGGGCCTAAACTCTGGGCCTGGGCGCTGTCCCTCAGCTCTTCAGCACAAGGCTAGCACCCTACCACTTGAGCCACAGCGCCACTTCCGGCTTTTTTCTTATGTGGTGCTGAGGGAATCGAACCCAGGGCCTCGAGCATGCAAGGCAAGTGCTCTACCACTGAGCCACCTTCCCAGCCCCTCATTCCCTCTTCTTGATGTCACAAATGAGACCCTGCAGCATGAGAGACTAAGGGGAGATGCTATCAAGGACATGCCAGAGTTACCTATCTGGCCCCTGCACTCCCCTGCAGCCCCAGGTCCTCACTAGCGTTGTTCGTGATTTCCAGGACAGGTCATGTACGGCAGGCTGGCGGCCACCGGTTCAATGAGTCGCATGAATCTGTCCCCAACGCGGGCATTGTCCTGGTCCATGTCATAGGCAAAGTCCCCTGCGGGGAAGAGGGACAAGGAGAAAGTGAAGCAAGCTCGCCTTTGGTCTGACAGGCCTGCCCCACTGCCCTCAGCCACTGATTGAGATGAAGTCTCGTGAGCTTTTAGGCCCAGAGTGGCCTTGAACCTTGATCTTCTGATCTCTACCTTCCAAGAAGCTATTATAGACATTAGCCACCAGGCCTAGCTTTTATTTTTCTCTATATTTGAGAGTTCTTTATATGAAGTATACACTGGCCTCTAACTCGCAATCCTCCTGTCTCTGCCTCCTGAGTGCTGGGATTGCAGGCATGTGCCACCAAGCTCAGCTCATATTAGCATCCCCAGAGACCTATGAATTCTGAAGTAGGCTCATCTGTGATGGTAAGGAGGAGGAGAGCCATTCTCACCGTGGTGGGGTTGGAGTTGGGATTTTAACCTGGGTTATTCCTTGTTCCTAAGGTACTCCCCAAGCCCTCCTGGGCACCATCCTGGTGCTGAGCCCCTCCCCGCCTCTCAGCACCCCTGCCCGTGCGCAGTCTCACCCACGTGCAGGATGGCATCAAACATGCCCTGCTGGGTGTCTCTGCGCAGCCGGGGCAGGGCCTTCGGGTTGTCAGCACCCAGGTCCCCAAACACAGCCAGGCGTGGGCTCCAATGAACTCCATTCTTCAAGGCCCTGAAGCGAAACCGACGGCTCCAACCCTGGGCACTGCCGCAGCGGTAAACTGAGGTAAAGGGAAAGGTGGTGGTTATCTAGAGCCCTAGGATAGCTCCTTGTCCCCACCCACCTGAGGAAGAGGAGACCGGAGCTGCCCGGCCCTGGGTCTCAAAGGGAGGTAGGCAGAGGGACAGGAGACAGGGGGACAGGTAGGCAGATGGACAGATAAACGGGAAGATAGACAGATGGACAGGTGGACAGATAGACAAGAAGCTAGATGGATATTTGGACAGATGGGCAGGTGAAAAGATGGACAGATGGAAAGATAGATGGACAGGTGGACAGATGGTTTTTGTTTGTTTTTTTTTCTGGTCCTGGGGCTTGAACTCAGGACCAGGGTTCTGTCCCTGAGCCTCTTTGTGCTCAAGGCTAGCACTCTACCACTTGAGACACAGCACCACTTCTGGCTTTTTCTGAGTGGTTTTTTATTGGAGTCTCACAGGAACTTTCCTTCCTGGGCTAACTTGGAACTGTGATCCTCAGATCTCAGGCTCCTGAGTAGCTAGAATTACAGGCCTGAGCCATCAGTGCCCAGCTTTATCTTTGTGTGTGAGTTTTTTTTTGTTGTTGTTGTTGTTTTGTTTTGTAGGTTGTAGGGCTTGAACTCAGGGCTTGGGCACTGTCTCTGAGCCTCTTTGTGCTCAAGACTAGCGCTCTACTACTTGAGCCACAGCACCACTTAGATGAACAGATGGAAAGATGGACAGACAGATGGGAAGATAGATGGAGGACAGGTGGACAGATGGGAAGACAGACAGATGGACAGACAGACAGATGGGAAGACAGATGGACAGGTAGGCAGAGAGATGGATAGATGCACAGATGGACAGGTGGACAGATGGGCAGATGGACAGTGGATAAATGGACAGACACATATATATATGTATACATATATATATATATTATATATATATACAGGCAGACACATAGACAGGTGGGAAGAGAGGGAAGAGAGATGGATATGTGGATGGATGGACAGATGCACAGGTGAGTGAGAAACCTGGCCTGAACACAATGCCCCTCCCCCTGCCTCCGGCCCCTCACCGTACTGGACCCCAGGCAGTAGCTTCCGCAGTGTGACGCGGTGCATGTACAGCTTCCGCCGCAGGATGCCGCCATCCACAAAGGCCCTGGCAGTGCCTTGGGCCCGCAGTGGCAGCGGCCCTGACAGCTGCATGCCAAACTGCACCTCGGAGCGCGTGGGCACCCACGTGGTCCAGGTAACCGTCATGGAGCCAGGCACACCTGGAGGACAAGGCACAAGAGAGGGGGTTGGGGGTAAGGAGGGATGACCTGGAAAGTTAGGGGTCCAAGATCAACCCCAGTACCACCATTCTAAGCTGTGCTTTGCTTGGGTGAATCACTTTGCCTCTCTGAGCCTCAGTTTCCCCATCTGTAAAACGGAGTCTCAATGTTCTTCCCCCTTATCGGGTTGTTAAGAAGCTTCCATGAATGAGAAATACATAATCAGCCAGGTGCTGGTGGCTCATGCCTATAATCCTAGCTATTCAGGAGGCTGAGATCTGAGGATCAGAGTTCAAAGCCAGCCTGGGCAGAAAAGTCCACGATACTCTTATCTCCAATTAATCACCAGAAAACCAGAAGTGTCTCAAAATGGTAGAGCACTATTCTTAAGCTGAATTACTCAAGGATAGCGCTCAGATTCAGAGTTCAAGACCCACAACTGACAATAAACAAAAACAAAAAACAAAACACATAATCAGCTTTCTTTTCTGTGTGTGTGTGTGTGTGTGTGTGTGTGTGTGTGTGTGTGTGTGTGTGTGTGTGTACTACAATCCTTAGATTGGAGGCCAGGAGAACTTGAGGACCTTGAGGTTGGGGAATTTCTCCAGAGGAACAGTACTTGGCAGATGATGGGAGACGACTGTAGTGAGACGCTTGAACAGTCAGTCAGTCTGATTGTACCAGTGGACATCATTATTCACAGCCTGCCTCACTGAATGTGACCCGTGCCAACCACAGGATCTCAGGATCACTTTATCACACTAACACAGATATCCAGCTAGTTAATACATAGAGACTGGGGGCCAGATCAGCTGACAGGAAGCTGTGGAGCCAGGTGCAAATTATGGAACATGCCCTCCCTAAAGGAGACAGCTCAGGTGATGGTTGCTGGGCAGGAATTTGGATCAGGGCCATCAGGCCTACGGGCTTCTAAACTCAGTCTGTCCAGTGGCTTTATTGTCCCAAAAGCAGGTACAGTAGACATAAGAAAGAAAATAAAGATTGGTGGGGAGTGGGGAATATTGTAATTTGAACTCAAGATCTCATGCTTGCTAAACAAGTGCTCTTCTTCTTCTTCTTCTTCTTCTTCTTCTTCTTCTTCTTCTTCTTCTTCTTCTTCTTCTTCTTCTTCTTCTTCTTCTCCTTCTCCTTCTCCTTCTCCTTCTCCTTCTCCTTCTCCTTCTCCTTCTTCTTCGGTTGGTCATGGGGCTTGAATTCAGGGCCTGGGTGCTGTCCCTCAGCTCTTCAACTCTAGACAAACATTTTACCACTTGAGCCACAGCTCCCCTTCTGATTTCTGGTAGTTTATTGGAGATAAGAGTCTCACAGACTTTCCTGCCTGGGCTGGCTTCGAACTGGGCTCCTCATATCTCAGTTTCCTGAATATCTTGGATTACAGGCGTGGGCCACTGGCGCCCAGCTCTGCTCTACTTCTTGAGCCACACCCTTACCCTTTTTTGTTTTGTGGTAGTTTGTTTAGTTAAAGTCTGGGATTCGCTTTGCCCAGGCCAGCCTTGGACCGTGATCTTCCTACATCTGCCTCTGGAGAAGCTGGATTTACAGGCTTACACTACTATACAGGGATAGTCAGTAATTCCAGTGTTAGAGTGGGAACTAATCTAAAAGTTCATAAAGTGAGAAAAGGCTTACAAAATGTGAAGGACTTGTTGACCGAGCAAGGAAACCAATTTGAAGAAATTCCAAGAAACCCAGTCTGGGAAAGAATGAGCCACAGAGTAAGCAATGATAGTATTGAGCTTTGACCTGTGTACTTAAAGAGACTCACACAAGTCTGTGACGTAACAGAAGATTGGATAAACAAAGAGCAGATGAGGGAGAGCTTCCTTACCCTGACATTTCAATTAGACCAAAAGAGGGAAGGAGAAAATTAGAAAATCACAACTAGGCAAACACTACACTAATAATTATCACAGGCAAGCTCCATTGATGGATGGTAAAATTAGAGGGTAAACATTTGTGGAAAAACAGGATTTGTACTGTGTTGAGCAAGGCCTCCCAACTATTAACTGCAGAGGAAACAATAATTTCAGTGGAGAAACCCAACAGGCTTCTTCCTGGCCAACCAATCAACGTCCAGCAGGCCTCTCCACTGACCAATCAACATGCAGCAGGCCTCTCCCTTACCAACCAGTCAACATCCAGCAGGCCTCTCCACTAGCCAATCAATGTTCAGCAGGCCTCACTTTCACCAACCAATCAACACTCAGCAGGACTCTCCTTCCACCAATTAGCAACAGTCATTAGCCTCAGGAGCAGCACCAACTGAGTAGTATTGTCGACCCTCTGATATCACACACAGAGAAGGACACAGGAACACATCTGACAGTTTTGCCCAAACACAGACTTATTTCTAATTATGACATGCCCCACAAACTCAAGATGAAGGATGTTTAAGAAAACAAAAAACGGGGCTGAGAAGGTGGCTCAGTGGTAGAGCGCTTGCCTTGCATGCATGAGGCCCTGGGTTCGATTCCTCAGAACCACATAAGCAGAAAAAAAAAAAAAAAAGCCAGAAGTGGCGCTGTGGCTCAAGTGGCAGAATGCTAGCCTTGAGCTGAAGAGCTGAGGGACAGCGCCCAGGCCCAGAGTTCAGGCCCCACAACCAGACCCCCCCAAAAAATTTTTAAAAACTAAAACTAAATTTAAAAAAAGAAATATTTGAAAATAAACTCATAAGAAGCTGGGTGCCTAGTTCACACCTGTCATCCTAGCTACTCAGGAAGCTGAGATCTGGGAATCATTGTTGGAAGCCAGCTGAGGCTGAGTCTGTGAGACTCTTATTTCCAATGATCCACTGGAAAACTGGAAGTGGAGCTGTGGTTCAAGGTGGTAGAGCACTAGTCTTGAGCAAAAGAGCTCATGGACAGTGACCAGGCTCTGAGTTCAAGCGCCACAACTGACAAAGAAAAAAAGAAAAAAAAAAACTCATAAAAGATAAAGAATGAGGGGCTGGGAAGGTGGCTCAGTGGTAGAGCGCTTGCCTTGCATGCATGAGGCCCTGGGTTCAATTCCTCAGCACCACATAAACAAAAAGAAAAACAGCCGGAAGTGGCGCTGTGGCTCAAGTGGTAGAGAGCTAGCCTTAAGCTGAAGAGCTGAGGGACAGCGCCCAAGCCCAGAGTTCAGGCCCCACGACCGAACCCCCCCCCCAAAAAAAAGATAAACAATGAAAGCAAAACCCAAGTGTGGTGGTTCACACCTGTAATCCCATCACTCAGGGCAACTAAAAGCAATGGATCTGGACTTCAAGGTCTGTCTGTGCTACACAGTGAGATCCAGGTGCAAAACAAAAATCCCTGGAGACACTACAAAAAGATGGAAAAGAAAGAAAATTAGTATAAAATTAAGCGTTTCTCATTTCACTTAATTTCCAGGTCCTATTTATGGATGGTGATGGTAGGGAAAAACTGGGAGAGTGTGGGAGAAGGGGGAACATTGTCCAAAAAGAAATCTATTCTTGGGATAGACTCACATCTATAATCCTAGCTACTTAAGACATTGAGATCTGAGGATCGCAGTTCAAAGCCAGCCTGGGCAGAAAAGTCCATGAGACTCTTCAATTAACCACCAGAAAAATCGGAAGTGGAGCTGTGGCTCAAAGTGGTAGACCACTAACCTTGAGCCAAAAAAATAAAAAGCACAGGGATAGTGCACAGGTCCTGAGTTCAAACCGCACAACCAAACCAAAACAAAACAAAACCCAAAAACAAAAACAAAAGAAAAAGAAGTGTCCTCTTTACCTGATGTATGTAACTGTAACCCCTCTGTACATCACCTTTATAGTAATCATTTTAAAATAAATTTAATTCCTGGTCCTGACTTTCATGCACCACCACTTCTGATTCAGTTTACACTTGTAAAATGAAGTAACCACAGTACTTATAGCATCAGGTGGGCTTGAGATTAAGTGAATTACTCACCTAAAGCTTGTAGAAAGAATATAATTGCTGCTAGTTTATTATTGAGTCATCTAAAAAAGACAATTGAGCCAATTGGCTAGCTTCTTTGGGGGCTGAGATCTGAGGATTGTAGTTCAAAGGTAGCCCAGGCAACAAAGTCTATGAAACTCTTTTTTTTTTTTTGGTTGGCCATGGGGCTTGAACTCTGGGCTTGGGCGCTGTCCCTCAGCTCTTCAGCTCAAGGCTAGCGCTCTACCACTTGAGCCACAGCGCCACTTCCGGCTTTTTGCTTATGTGGTGCTGAGGAATCGAACCCAGGGCCTCAGGCATGCAAGGCAAGCACTCTACCACTGAGCCACCTTCCCAGCCCTAGTCTATGAAATGCTTATCTCCAATTATCCACCAACTAACTAGAACTAGAGCTGTGGCTCAAGTGGTAAAGCTCTAACCTTGAACACCAAAGCTCAGGGACAGCACCCAGGCTCTGAGTTCAAGCCCCAGGACTGACACAAATACAAAGCCAGCTGGCAGTCAGTGGGTTTCACAGGAGCACCAGGAAGAGGTAGGCTACTTGGCCAACAAATGCCAGCCCTCATATATCCCTCCCTACTTCCCTTCCTCTTTTTTTCTTTCTTTCTTTGGGTTTTGGTGGTACTGTGGTTTGAACCCAGGACCCTGAGCTTGCTAAGCAGGTATTCTACTACTTGAGCCCTCAACTTTTCTACTTTCATTATTTGTTGAATAGTCTCAACTTTATGCCCAGACTAACTTGGCTCTCGATCTCTCTATTGATGTTTTATGAGTAGCTGGGATGACTGGCACTCATGACACCAAGCCCAGTTTTGTTTTGTTTTTCTAATGGATTGAGATGGGGTTTCAGTCCTCCTACTATCTGCTTACTCAGTAGCTAGCATTACAGGCAGGCACTATCACACTGAGCTAAGAAACTACCTTCTTAAAAGACATCAAGGGAAACTGAATGTCAGTGGGTCCCGCCTGTAATCTTAAGTTACTCAGGGGACTGAATTCTGAGAATCTCAAAGCCAGCCCCTGGCAGGAAAGTTCATGAGACTCTTATTTCCAATGAACCATCAAAAAGCCAAAATGACCCTGTAGCTCAAAGTGGTAGAGCCTAGCTTTGAGCACAAAAGCTCAGGCCCTGAGTTCAAATTCTAGGATCAGCAGCAAAAGAAGAAAAAGTCAGTCTGGGCATTGGTAGCTCACGCCTGTCATCCTAGCTACTCAGGAGGCTAATATCTAAGGATCACAGTTCATAGCCAGCCCAAGCAAGCAAGTCCATGAGAGTGTGTTCTCCAATTAACCACCAGAAAACTGGAAGTGATCCTGTGACTCAAAGTGGTAGAGTGCTAGCCTTGAGCAAAAAAAAAATATCAGGGACAGTGTCCAGGTCCTGAGTTCAAGCCCCACCACTGACCAAAAAAAATAAAATGTCAAGGTAGCTGGCCATTACAGGCTCACACCTGTAATCCAGCTACTCAGGAGGCTGAGATCTGAGGATCGTGGTTCAAAGCTAGCCCCAGCTGGAAAGTCCATGAGACTTTTTTTTTTTTTTGCCAGTCCTGGGGCTTGAACTCAGAGATGTGGGCTCTGCCCTTGAGCCTTTCTGTGCTCAAGGCTAGCACTCTACCACATGAGCCATAGCGCCACTTCCAGCCTTTTCTGTTTCTATGGTACTGAAGAATCAAACCCAGGGCTTCATGCATGCTAGGCAAGTGCTCTACCACTAAGCTACATTCCCAGTTCTCATGAGACTCTTATCTACAATTAACTACCCAAAGGCCACATGTGGTGTTGTGACTCAAGTGGTAGAGCATCAACCTTAAGTAAGAAAGCTAAAGGACCAGGCCCAAGCCCTGAGGTCAAGTCCCAATACTGGCATAAGAAGGAAATGACTTAATAAATAAATACTATAAATGTCTGGGTGTTGGAAGCATTTGGGGTGCTGTGCTGGGGATGTAACTCAGGGAGTCACCAATACGACACAGGTGTTTCCCCCACTAAGTTCCAGTTGTCAGCTTTCATTTTTAATATGGAAAATATCAACAGATATAACTTGTATAAACTACAGCCCTTTGGGGTTCAGTTTTCAGTGGCACAAAGGTTTCTTTCTTCCTTCCTTCCTTCCTTTCTTTCTTTGCCAGTCCTGGAGCTTGAACTCAGACCTGGGCACTGTCCCTTTTGAGCTTCTTTTGCTCAAGGCTAGCACCCTACCACTTAAACCATGGCACCACTTCCGGCTTTTTCTGTGTATATGGTACTGAGAAATCGAACCCAGCATGTTAGGCAAGCACTCTACCACTAAGCCACATTCCCAGTCTATAGCATAAAGAGTTCTGAACCGGGCACCAGTGACTTAGGCCCATAATCCTAGCTACTCAGGAGATTGAGATCTAAGAATTGGGGTTCAAAGCCAACCCAGTCAGGAAAGTCTGTAAGACCCTTACCTCCAATGAACCACCAGAAAACTGGAAGTGGGCTGTGGCTCAAGTGGTAGAACACTAACCTTGAGCAAAAAAAGCCCAGGGACAGTGCCCAAGCTCTGAGTTCAAGCCCCATGACCACCACTACCACCAAGAACAAGTCAGACAAGAATCACCACTACCCACACCAAGCTCAGTATTGTGACCCCACAGGAGTGAACCCATTGTTTGGAGGAGGAGGAAACTGAGTCCTGTTTCTTGGACTTCAAATGCACCCAGGCTGGATCCGAGGGTTGAGAGTCCTCCCTCAGCCCTTGTCCTCAGAGCCCTGTGCACTCACACGTGTGACGGGATGAGTGGGGAAAGCCACAGAGCACTTCCAATCCGGCATCTCCCATAGGACTGCTTGGGGGGAATCTCAAAGAGGTGGACCCCAGTGGGAGGCTCAGCCCTCTGTGGAGGATTCTGGGAGAAGTTTCAGGAGAAGTCCCAGCCACTTACCTGGATAAGACAGATGGATTTGTTCTGGCATGGCACTGGGGTCTCCTGGGGTCCCTTGGACTTTCCTGGTTGCAAGGAGAAGCAGACAGCAACAGACCCAGCGGCCAAAACGTGGGCACATGGCTGCCAGGTCAGGGGACTTTCAGAGACCAGCAAGGAAGGTGAAGAAGGATGGGAGTCCAGGATCTGTCAGGCTGTCGGGTGGTCTGTCCGGCTGGGTGGGGGGGGGGGGGGCGAGCAGGATGGTCTGGAGGGCTAAGAGAAGCGAGTCAAGATGGACAGCCAGCTGGAGGCTGCGGCCTGCCCTGTGCCTCGCATACATTAACTGCAGGAGTCTCTCCACATTCCTAGGAGGAGGCGGGGCCCGATGACTGGCATCAGCATCAGTCATGGGTGAGAAACTGTGTCACCAGGTGGCTTAGGGGTACAGCTAGCCTGTGATTGGGCTGGGATTCGAACTTCCCATCCCATCATGGCAGCCTGGCTTACTTCCTACCAAAGACATTTGGGAAGATAGAGGGCTGAGGCAGGGGAGGGGGGGATGGAGGTGGTTCTCTTGGGAAACCTCCGCCCTCAGCTTTCCAGCCTCAGTCTCTTGCTGTTTGCTTCCCCACATTCTTTGCTTCCCCACATGACATTGGTCATGCCCTGGGGGATGATCCCCAGCACCCCTCATTAGGTCTGGATCACCATCACCTCACATTGTACTCCCAGATCTCAGAATTGCAACCTGCCTGAAGTCACTCTAATCCTGGCCTACCTCCGCCCTCCCTGGCACCCCATTCTGCACCTGCATGGGCACCCCTATTTCTCCCTATCCCTCCCTCTTCTTCGGGGGATGCAGGCTTATCCCCCTCTCCCCTGAGAGTTTCACTGGATGGTTCCAGGCTGGAACCATCCCCCCCACTTCCTTCCTAGCTCCCCAAAATCCAGGAGCTGTGGCCAGGAGAACCCCTGGGACCTGGACTCACCCTGTTCACACACACATACACACACACACATACACGCTGGTTTGTGCCACCAATGTCACCTCAGTATTTATGCGTTGGAAGAACCCAAGGCTCCCTCCGCCCACAGGCTGTCCCAACCCCGGAAAAGCAGGCTTCTTTGGGGTGACAGGTTCCCCGATAGCTTGGGCCCCGGGTCCCACAGGTCAATCCGGTCCCTGTCACCCTACGCCCACCACCTGCCTCCCCCAGGGTGGGGCACAAGGACTGGGGGACCCAGAAAGGCATGAGAGGCTCTCGCTGTCACCGTCTCTGAGCTGGACCACAGATGAACGCCAGAACAGGTAAGGCCATGTTTATTCCCCACTCCCAGTGGGAGAGGCCCCCTCAAGGCCACCGACACCCTCATCCCAGGTACCCAGGTGTGCAGCTGGGAGGGGAAGTCCCAGCCTTAGCATCTTCCCTCATTCCTTCCAACCAACAAACTCTCCCCAGCTGAGTTCCCCCCACCCGGCATCTTTCAAACAAACTTCCCCAGACAAAGAGGCTTTGGAATCAGTGCCCTAGGCAGGTTCTCAATTTCTTTCCACTTCTGTTTTCTCACCTGTTTAAAAACAAACCAAAAAAAAAGGAGGCGATGATAGTTCATACCCCATGGGCTTCCAGGACAATGAGACAAGCAGTTGAGGAATGATATTTTGTAATGGAGGACAAGCCTCTCCTGGAACAAGACCAGGTACTGATCTGCTGGGATATTTTTTAGTTTTATTTTTTTTTTGGAGGGGTGCCACTTCTGGGGCTTGAACTCAGAGCCTGGGTGCTGTCTCTGAACTTTTGTTATCAAGGCTAGTGTTCTAGCCACAGCTCCACTTCTGGCTTTTTTTTTTTTCTTTGTGGCTCGTTGGAGATAAGAGTCTCACAGACTTTCCTGCCTGGGCTGGCTTTGAACGGCAATCCTCAGATCTCAGCCCCCTGAGGATGCACACCAGCACCTAACTCTGCTGGGATTTTTTTTGATCGTTAGTTCAGAACTCTGCCTAGGCCTGGGGTGGGGGTTCTAATGAAGGAGCAAATGGGGGAAATGGTTGCCAAATCTCGATGAGCTATTTTTAAGTGGAGGTAGCTCCTCTCTCTCTCTCTCTCTCTCTCTCTCACACACACACACACACACACACACATGTTATGGGACACTCTGAGCATCAAGTTTCCCTGATGCGCCTTTGTAAGTTCAGAGTATGGGATTCTGCTTGTTGAAGACACTAATTTCAGAGACCTCCTCCCCATCCATCCCAACCTCACTTGGAGTGGGAGGGACTAAAATGAAGTTTTTGTCAGGTTTGGATTCCCCCCCCCCCCATCTTCCAGGGTCTCTATTTAAAGCAAAACACAAAAACAAAAAATAGCAATGTATAGTAGTACACTTCTGTAATCTCAGAACTCAGGAAGGCTGAGGGAAGAGGATCTTGAGTTTGAGGCTTTGTGTATGTGAAGAAATCTCCCTTAAAACACACACACAAACACACACACACACACACACACACACACAGAGCTGGGAAGGTGGCTCAGTGGTAGAGTGCTTGCTTGCATGCATGAGGCCCTGGGTTCGATTCCTCAGCCCCACATAAGCAGAAAAAGCCAGAAGTGGCACTATGGCTCAAGTGGTAGAGTGCTAGCCTTGAGCTGAGGAGCTGAGGGACAGTGCCTAGGCCCAGAGTTCAGGCCCTACGAATCTCACACACACACACACACACACACATAGAGCCAGGCACTGGTGGCTTATGCCTATAATCCTAGCCACACACACACACACACACAGAGCCGGGCACTGGTGGCTTATGCCTGTAATCCTAGCCACTCAGGAGGCTGAGATCTTAGGATCACAGTTCAAAGCCAGCCCAGGCAGGCAAGGCCGTGAGACTTATCTCCAGTAGACCACCAGAAAACTGGAAGTGGTGCCGTGGCTCAAGTGGTAGAGTGCTCACCTTGAGCTGAAGAGCTGAGGGACAGCACCTAGGCCCAGAGTTCAAACCCCACAACACACACACACACACACACACACACACACACACACACACACACACACACACACACACACACAACAAGCCAGGCACTGGTGCTCATGTTTGTTGTCCTAGCTACTCAGGAGGCTGAGATCTGAGGATAATGGTTTGAAGCCAGCCCAGGCAGACTTTTATCTCCAATGAACCACTGGAAAACTGGAAGTGGAGTTGTGGTTCAACGTGGTAGAGTGCTAGTTTGGAGCAAAAGAGCTCAGGGATAGCTTTCAGGTACTCAGTTCAAGCCCCAAGCCAACAGAAAAAAACAATCAACTAACCTCCCCCCTTCCCACCCACACACCCAGAGAAAAGCAGCAGTCAAGTTCTGGGGTTCCAGAGGGTTCTGAGCCATTGGCAGGTTGGGGGAAGAGCTTCCCTAGATTCTGTTTTTGCACACATAAAATAAATATACAGGAGTTGGGAAGGTGGCTCAGTGTTAGAGCGCTTGCCTTGCATGCATGAGGCCCTGGGTTCGATTCCTCAGCACCACATAAGAAAAAAGAAAAAAGCCAGAAGTGGCGCTGTGGCTCAAGTGGTAGAGCGCTAGCCTTGAGCTGAAGAGCTGAGGGACAGTGCCTAGGCCCAGAGTTCAGGCCCCATGACTGGACCCCCAAAAACAAATAAAAAAATAAAAAATAAAATAAAATAAATATACATAGCCAGGTGCCAGTGGCTCATGCCTGTCCTACTAGCCACTCAGAAGGCTGAGAGCTGAGGATCATAGTTCAAAGCCAGCCCAAACAGATAAGTCTGTGAGGCTCTTTTTTTTCTTTTTTTGGGTCCGGTCGTGGGGCCTGAACTCTGGGCCTGGGCACTGTCCCTCAGCTCTTCAGCTCAAGGCTAGCGCTCTACCACTTGAGCCACAGCGCCACTTCTGGCTTTTTTCTTTTTGCTTATGTGGTGCTGAGGAATCGAACCCAGGGCCTCAAGCATGCAAGGCAAGTGCTCTACCACTGAGCCACCTTCCCAGCCGCCTGTGAGGCTCTTATCTCCAATTAACCACTAAAAAGCTGGAAATGGTGGTGTAACTCAAAGTGGTACAGTGCATAAAACTCAGGGACAGTGCCCAGACCCTGAGTTCAAGCCCCAGGACCAGCATACACACACACACACACACACACACACACACACAACATAAATAAATAAATAAGTACATAAATACAAAAGAAACCAATGCTATTGAGTTACACGTATGCAGTGTGTGTGTGTGTGTGTGTGTGTGTGTGTGTGTATGTGTGTGTGTGTGTGTATGTGTATGCTTGTCTATGTACACATGCGTATGCACCTGTGTGCTGGCTTTAGGACTTGAACTCAGAGCCTGGGTATTGTCCCTTAGCTTTTTCAGTCAAGGCTGGTGCTCTGCCACTTGAGCCACAACTCCACTTCTGGCTTTTTAGTGGTTAATTGGAGATAAGAGTCTCACCAACTTTCCTGTCTGGGCTGGCTTCAAACCTTTATCTTTAGATCCTACTCCTCCTGAGTAACTGGGATTATAGGCCTGAGCCACTAGCACCCAGCTTGTACTGGTTAGTTTTTGAGATGGGGTCTTGCTTTCAGCCAATATTTGCATCTAGACCACCATCTGCCTATTTTAGGCTTCCCACCATAACTGACTGAGCTCCAAACCCAGCTTTTCATTGGTTGAAATGAAGTCTCAAGAATTGTTTTGCCCATGGGTTGGGAAGGTGGCTCAGTAGTAGAGCACTTGTCTTGCATGCCTGAGGTCCTGGGTTCGATTCCTCAGCACCACATAAGCAAAAAGAAAAAAGCCGGAAGTAGTGCTGTGGCTCAAGAGGTAGAGCGTTAGCCTTGAGCTGAAGAGCTGAGGGACAGCGCCCAAACCCAGAGTTCAGACCCCACGACTGGACCAAAAAAAAAAAAAAGAATTGTTTGCCCAGGCTATCCCGGAATCTCAATTCTCCTGATCTCCAATTCCTGAGTCAACAGGATGACAGGTGTGAGCCACCACACTCAGCTATGTATTTGTCTTTAGTAGATATCACCAAAGAGTTTTCCAAGACAGCTGTGGTGATTTCCCCTTCCACCAGCCAAGTTGGCAAGTTTCCAGCTCCTCACCAGCACTGAGCCTGCACAAGCAGTTGGTTTTTCCTTCACTCTGGTGCATATGTGACAATAGCTCATTGTAATTTGAATTTGCATTTCCCTGAGGAGTAAAATCTATCAGCTCATTTGCATATAGGCCTTTTCCTGTGGTGTCCTTCTGGGGCCTGTCCTAGGTTGAACTCAGGGCCTGGGTACCATCTGGGCACTTTTTGTGTTCAAAGCTGGAACTCTACTTCTTGAGCCACAGCCTCACTTATGGTGTTTTGGTGGTTCATTGGAGATAAAAGTCTCACAGACTTTCCTGCCCTGGGTGGCTTTGAACCCCAGTCCTCAGATCTCAGTCTCTTGAGTCGCTACAATTACAGATGTGAGCCACTGGCCTCCTGCTGGCCTGATTTTTGTTTTTGTTGTTGTTGTTGTTGGTCATGGGGCTTGAACTCTGGGCCTGGGCTCTGTCCTTCAGCTCTTCAGCTCAAGGCGAGTGCTCTAGCACTTGAGCCACAATGTCACTTCCCGTTTTCTGGTGGTTTATTGGAAATAAGAGTCTCATGGGCTTTCCTGCCTGGGCTGGCTTTGAATTTCAATTGGATTTTTAAAAATTTCCTCCAACTTTTAGTGACTGGGCTAGAAATGGAGGGGAGAGAGAGAGAGAGAGAGAGAGAGAGAGAGAGAGAGAGAGAAATCGTTCTGTACCTCCAGAAAGATACTGTCTTAGTTTCTTTCTAGTTGCTTTCTCATTTTGCGTTCTGTATGGTGTGAGGCAAGGATTTGATTTTTCTCAGAGTAATGTACCCAGCTAATAAAGATTCATAAGCCGCATTCTTTTTCTTTTTGTCACTCCTGGAGCTTGAACTCTGGGCCTGGGCACTGTCCCTAAGTTTCTGTTGCTCAAGGCTAGTGCTCTACCACTTTAGCCACAGCACCATTTCCTGCTTTTTCTGTGATTAACTGAAGATGAGTCTCATGGACTTTCCTGCCTGGGATGGCTTCAAGCCACGATCCTCAGATCTCAGCCTCCTGAGTAGCTAGGATGACAGGGGTAAGCCACTGATGTCTGGCTATGAGTCACATTCTTAAGCAGTCTTTCCCTTGTTAAATCTGTTTCCTAGTAGGAAAGGAATATTGTCCCAACTCAGAAAAATCAGAAGGTAGGCAGAGCTGAGGAGATTTTAAGGCCCAGGGTACTGATGATAACCTTAAGGCTTGAATCCTGTTTTATCTCTTCTTGCCCTAGTGACCTTGGCAAGTGTTTCCCCCCGCCCCCAAGTGTCCTGGTGTGGACAATAGGGGTGTCAGAGCTGACCTAGGAGTGCTTGGAAAGGTACAGCATGTGTAAGACAGGGTGTGGCGCCAAGAACTCAGGACATAATACCTGCAGTTATGCACCAAAGATCTTATGTAATCAGCCTGGCATGGTGGCTCAAGCTTGTCATTTTGAAGCCACGATCAGGGGTATCATGGCTTGAGGCCATCCCAGACAAGAAAATTCTCTCAAGACTCATCTCAACTACTGGCTAGGTATAACAGGGCTCCCATTGTTCCAGCACCAGGAGAAGCACAATGGCTAGATGTGGTGGACATGCTTGTTATCTCCAGAGACTTGGGGGATGCACAAATACGGGGATCACAGTCCAGATCTGGCATAAAGTGAGACCCTATATGGAAAATAACTAATGAAGAAAAGAAGAGGGGACTGGAAGCATCACTCAACTGGTAGAATCCTGGCCTAGCCAGCACGAGGCCTTGAGTTCAAGCTGGCTACTGGTGCGCACACAAGTAGCTAAATGATATTTTAATAAATAGATGTTTTCCAGTGGAATATCCTCCCCAATGGATATTGTGCATGCCCAAGTACCCCTCGGTCTCTTTGTCCTACTAGGGATTTGAACTCAGGGCATTTATAGTTGCATAGACTGAACCACTCTGCTTTTTGCTGATGATTTCTAGGATTCGTGTCTTTGCTTTCTGCCTGTGTTTCCCTATTCTGTCATTGCTGGGCTCCCAAGCCTGTACCACTGCATTCAGCTTCTTTCCATGTTTACTGAGTCTTATGGAACATTTCTGCTCTGGCTGGCCTAGAACTGCAATCCTCAGTAGCTAGAACACCTGGCCAGGGGTGGGGGTAGAGGAGGGCACAAATTTGAGACTGACCGGAGGGAAGCAGCCTTGTGATTGCATCCTGACTGCATGTGCCGTCATGCACCAGCAGACGTGTAAACTGCCACGTCGAAGGGGCGTGCCCAGGGCACGTGCCACCCTGCGTGGATTGCATCAGGGAAGGGACAGTGACTCAAAGGTCTCAACTGCAAGAAGATGCTGGGACAGCCCCCGTGCCGCTCATCTGTGGCTCATTGTCACAGTCATGGGTGCAGGCAGCTGGCCTCTCAACATGTGTCATGCACCATGAGGCAGTCTCCTCATACCCCCATTTTCCAGATGAGGAAACTGAGGCTCAAAGAAGGAAGCTCACTTACTCTGAGATCGCACTGCCAGGAACAGAGCTGGGGATCCCTGCCACCCCATACAGTTTTGTTTTTTGTTTTTGT
This sequence comes from Dipodomys spectabilis, assembly GCF_019054845.1. Lineage (NCBI taxonomy): Eukaryota > Metazoa > Chordata > Mammalia > Rodentia > Heteromyidae > Dipodomys > Dipodomys spectabilis. The sequence goes on along the minus strand of NW_024871099.1, from coordinate 6,095,853 downwards.
CAGTCCTGGGGCTTGAACTCTAGGCCTGGGTACCCTCCCTGAGGTTTTTCTGCTCAAGGCTAGTGTTCTACCATTTTGAGCTACAGCTCCACTTCTGGCTTTTTTTTTTTCCCTAAAATAGAATTTTAACACTTTACAAGTTAGGCAGTTCATTCTTTAAACTATTAACGAATGGATCTCTATAAAAAACATAAAATGGGGGCTGGGAAGGTGGCTCAGTGGTAGAGTGCTTGCCTTGCATGCATGAGGCCCTGGGTTCAATTCCTCAGCACCACATAAGCAGAAAAAGCCGAAAGTGGCGCTGTAGCTCAATTGGTAGAGTGTTAACCTTGAGCTGAAGAGCTGAGGGACAGCGCCCAGGCCCAGAGTTCAGGTCCCACGACCGACCAAAAAAAAAAAAAAGAGTCTCACATTTTCCTGCCCAGGCTGGCTTCAAACTGAGATCCTCAGATTACAGGTGTGCACCATTACACCTGGCTGCTTCCAAGATTTGACAATTAGGAATAAACTTATTCAAAATGTTAATGGATAGGGTTTTTTTGGTTTGTTTTATTGTTTTTTTTTTTTTGTCGGTCGTGTGGCTTGAACTCTAGGCGTGGGCACTGTCCCTGAGTGCTTTAGCTCAAGACTAATGCTCTACTACTTGAACCACAGAGCCACTTCTGACTTTTTCTGTTTACTTGGTGCTGAGGAATCGAACCCAAGGACTCATGCATGCGGGGCAAGCACTCTACCACTGAGCCACCTTCCCAGCCCTGAATGTATAGGTTTTTATTTGCTTGTGTCCTTAAATGTCTAGTTCTTTTTTTTTTTTTTTTGCCAGTTGTGGGGCTTGAACTCAGGCAGTGTCCCTAAGCCCCTTTGTGATCAAGGTTAGCACTCTACCACTTGAGCCACAGCACCACTTTGGGCTTTTTCTGAGTAGTTTATTGGAGATAAGAGTCTCATTGACTTTCCTGCTCAGGCTGGCTTCAAACCATGATCCTCAGATCTCAGTCTCCTGGGTAGAGCTAGGCTGATAGGCATGAGCCACCAGCACCTGGCTAAGTGTTCAATTCTTAAAGTAAATATCAATAATTATAATTACTGGGTTATATGAAAAGAGAATGTTTATCTTTGCAACAGACTTATGGTTAGTTTTATGTGGGTTTGTGTGTGAGTGTGTGCCAGTTTGGGGGCTTGAACTCAGAGTCTGGGCACTGTCCCTGCCCAGGTTGGGTTTGAACCACAATCTTCGGCTCTCAGGCTTCTGAGTAGCTAGGATGACAGGTAGGAGATGCTGGCATCTGGCTCTGTCTTGACTTTTGATTTGTGTCCTAATGAATATTTGCACATGCTTCTTTTATCACCCTGAAATGAAATTGATGGATAATATAACCCACTCACATACAGATTTGTGTTAAATCAGGACAATACCCCTTATTGCAATAAAGGGAAACTAAAACAACTTAGTGTGATGTTGGGGCACAGAGCCAGGGCCTGTACATGCTGAGCAAGCTTTGAACTCTACCGTCAGCTACGAAGAATCACAGGAAAGTCATTTCTAGAAAAATAAAGCCAAGTCTCAGGCCTCATTAAGCTAGGAGACATTACAATAGGCTTTAGGAATCTGAGTGGGGCAGAGGTGGGAGAGGGAGATGGTAAGAATCTTCCAGAATGTTAACTGAATTTGCCATAATGGAGTCAGACATAAGTGTCATTGTCTTTGTTACTCAAATACCAAAATGGTGACCAGTGAACAAACTTCCCTTGTTTTACTCAGTAAATAAATTAAGAAAGTTACAAACTGTTTTTGTGTAAAATGGAGTTCATGCCTGGGCTTCGGTCATAATAACCAAGTTCTTGGGGCTGGAGGCATGGCTCAGTTGGTAGAGCACCAGCCAGTGAGTGAAAGTAGTAGGTACCAAATTAGAGTGCTGCTCTCAGACCTAAAAAAAAAAAAAATTCTTTTTTGAATGTGTGCCAGGCCTAGGGCCTGAACTCAGGGTCTGAGTGCTGTCCCTGAGCTTTTTCACTCAGGGCTGGTGTTCTACCACTTTGAGCCACAACTCTACTTCCATATTTCTGCTGGTTCATTGGAGATAAGAGTCTCATGGAGGGAAGGTGGCTCAGTGGTAGAGCGCTTGCTTTGCATGCATGAGGCCCTGGGTTCGATTCCTCAGCACCACATAAGCAGAAAAAGCTGGAAGTGGTGCTGTGGCTCAAGTGGTAGAGCACTAGCCTTGGGCTGAAGAGCTGAGGGACAGTGCCCAGGCGCAGAGTTCAGACACCATGACTGGCAAAAAAAGAAAAGAAAAGAAAAGAAATATCAGCAAAAAAAAAAAAAAAAGAGTCTCATGGACTTTCCTGCTCAGGCTGACTTGGAACTGTGATTCTCTGATCTCAGTCTTCTGAGTAGCTAGGATGACAGGTGTGAGCCACTGGTGCTGGATATTGGTCAAATATTTGTGATAGTCATCAAGTAAGCCTAGAGAAGCCATCGAAAGCTGTCACTTGTGCTGGCACAGTGGAGGAGCAATGTTGGAAGAAACAAGGACACTGGCACAAACAATGGCAGCAGAGATGAACAGATAAGAAATTTGACTAACAGCACTGCTACAGGGCTGAGGGATACTTAATCAGCCAGAAATGATAGCTTGGATGACACAGAAATGAAAGGGTAGACTCTGGCCACTCCAGAATATCATGAGTATCACTCTAACTAGGTACCTAAATACCTCTTCTTACCCATGATTCCAAATCTTCATTCATCATTACCGGCTCCATGCTTGTGTCAACAAATTTTATAATGTGTTTCAGGCTGAGTGGTTCATGTCTGTCATCTTGCTACTCAGGAAACTGATATCTGAAGATTGAGGTTTAAAGCCAGTCCTGGCAAGAAAATCTGTGAGCCTCTTTTCTCTAATAAACCACCAAAAGCTGGAGGTAGAGTTGTGGCTCAGGTGGAGAGCACCAGCCTTGTGCAAAAAAAGCTAAGGGGGGGGCGGGCTGGGAAGGTGGCTCAGTGGTAGAGTGCTTGCCTTGCATGCCTAAGGCCCTGGGTCCAATTCCTCAGCACCACATAAGCAAAAAGAAAAAGCCGGACGTGGCGCTGTGGCTCAAGTGGTAGAGCGCTAGCCTTGAGTTGAAGTGCTGAGAGACAGCTACCAGGTCCAGAGTTCAGGCCCCACGACCGGACCAAAAAAAAAAAAAAAGCTAAGGGGCAATTTCCAGACCCTGAGTGCAAGCCCTAGTACTGGCACACACAAATAAATAAATAAAACAAAAACCAGCTGGCACTTCCTAAAGCCCTTTTCTGGCTTTCTTTTCTTTCTCCTCCACCCTTCAGGCAGTACTGAAGTTTAAAACCACAACCTTGCCTTATTAATCAGATACTCTATTTCTTTTTTCTTTCTTTTTTGTCAGTCATGGGGCTTGAACTCTGGGCCTGAACGCTGTCCCTCAGCTCTTCAGCTCAAGGTTAGCACTCTACCACTTGAGCCACTTCCTATTTTCTGCTGGTTTATTGGAGATAAGAGTTTCACGGACTTTCCTGCCTGGGCTGGCTTTGAACCTTGATCCTCAGATCTCAGTCTCCTGATTAGCTAGGATTACAGGTGTGAGCCACCGGTGCCTGGCAGATGCTCTAATTTTTTAGCCAAGTCCCCAGAGCTCCCTTTTCTGGTCGCCGCCACTGCTGCTGCCCTCCTCCTCTTCCTCCTCCTGCTTCTTCTTTGCCAGTTCTGGAGCTTGAACTCAAGGCCTGAGCACTGTCCCTGAGCTTCTTTTGCTCAAGACTAATACTCTACCACTCGAGCCATAGCCTTACTTCTTGCTTTTTCTGTTTATATGGAACTGAGGAATGGAACCTAGGGCTTCATACATGCTAGGCAAGCACTCTACCACTAAGCATTCCCACTCTACCACTACACATTCCCAGGCCTCTGGTTTTTTTTAACTAGAGAATGTGTCTGTTTTCTGTTACTATGAGGAAATACTGGAGGCTGGATAATTTGATAAAGATAAGTAGTTTAATTTGGCTCACAGGTTCTGGATGTCCAAGGTCAGGCAGAGGGCATATCCAGTGTTGGTTTTGCCGACAGCAGCTTAAGTTGGCACATCAAGAGGTGGGCTGTGCAGCTGTGTTTGTCTTCTCGTCTATTGTTTCATAAAGCTACCCATTTCATCACAGGGAATCTACCCAGACAGGTATTCTTATTCCTCACCTCTAAACCCTGAGAGAATAAGATCTCTCTCTCTCTCTCCCTCTCATCAGTTATGGGGCTTGAACTCACACGTGGTCACTACCCCTGAGTTCTTTTTCTCAAGGCTGACCTCCCACCACCTTGAGCCACCAGCACCACTTCTGGTTTTTAGGTGCTTAATTGGAGATAAGTCACATGGAGTTTCCTGCCCAGGCTGGCTTCAAACCACAATCTTCAGATCTCAGGCTTTTGATTAGCTAGGATGATAGGCATAAGCCACCAGTGGCCAGCTGATTCCTATCTCTTAATATCTCACAAATGATGATTAGCCATCAAAATGTTGTTAAACCGGGGCTGAGAAGGTGGCTCAGTGGTAGAGTGCTTGCCTTGCATGTATGAGGCCCTAGATTCAATTCCGCAGCACCACATAAGCAAAATAAGTGGGAAGTGGCGCTGTGGCTCAAGTGGTAGAGTGCTAGCCTTGAGCTGAAGAGCTGAGGGACAGCGCCCAGGCCGAGTGCAGGCCCCACGACCTACCTCCCCCACTCCCCCCCACACAAAAAAGTTGTTAAACCAAAATAGTCCCAGGAGAATCAGCCCAGCTACCAGTCAGTGACTGAGTCTGTTTCATCCTTTCATCCTCTGCTCTAATTCTTTGTCTATTTAAATCTAAAGCTTGTTTCTGTACCCCAAAGATGGCTGAAGATGTACTGAAGTGCTGTCTTCCCATGCCATGTAAGAAATCTTTCTCTGCCCTTCATCATTATTATGTATTTATTTGCATCCAGGCAAGTGCTAGATCTGCCACATGGAAACCCCAGGAGTTTGGATCTGGCATCTAAAATTCTGGTTCCATTTCTAGCACTCAGGAGGCTGAGGAAGAAAGATCGCCGAATCAGGGATCTCTTCCCTCAAGGCTAGAGCTCTCTACCACACACCTCTATTTAAGGCTTGTTGGTGGTTCATTGGAGATAAGAATCTCATGGACTTTTCCTGCCTGGGTTGATTTAAAATGATGATCCTCAGATCTCAGTCTCATGAGTAGCTAAAATGACCGGTGTCAGCCACTGGCTCCCGGCCCAAGATGAAAGTTTAAATGAGTTAACCGGGAGGCCTTCCACTGGGATGCCTAATCAAAATAACTGTGGTTGCTGGGCACCAGGCTTCTTAAACAGAATGTGGAACACTCCCAGGGGTCGGCTGGTGTGGACCAAGGGGAACTCACCCTGGACCCTGAGTCATCAAGTGGTGTCAGGTTGGGCTGGATATCCCAAGACAGAAAGAGGAGGTGGGGTGTGGAGAGGAGAAGAAGGGAACCAGGGTGAGGGGCTGGACAGTAAGGGGAGTGGAGACCTGGAAGAGGCTAGGACAGTGGACACCCTAGAAACACGCCCGGGGTCTGGGGGTAGGACTTGGGGAGGTCTGCCAGGTATGGAGCTGAAGGTGGGCTGGGGGTGCCGATCTGAGGACAGACCGGTGATGGAGAGGTGCGGAGACAGCTGACAGCTTCGGGGTTCGAGTGGCCGGCAGGCTCTCAGGTTCCCTGAAGCCTTGATCCTTGCTGACCTGCAGCCCCAGTCGGCGTCTAGGCGCGCCCACCATGGACATCTCTGCCTACTGTGGTCGGGCCACTCGGAATCCCACGCCGGACCCCAACTCCAAAAAGACGTTCAGACTGAGCCAGTTTCCCCCAGAGCTGCTCCTGCCACGTGTCCCCCCCCAAAACGCTGATGGCTAGATGCCACCTGGTGTGCCGAGACTGGCGCGCCCTGGTGGACGGCCAGGCGCTCTGGCTGCTATCTTGGCCCCAGACCCCAGCGCCACCCGTCGCGCCTTGCGGCCGCTCGTCCGCAGCCGCCTGCGCCCCGCCCGCGACGCCAGGCCCGGTCCTCTAGGCCGCTTCTGCCAGCTGCAACCCACTCAGCAGAACCTCAACCGCAACTCGTGCGGCCAAGGTGGGGCTGCGGGAGCCAAGGGCGCTGAGCCTGTGGGCGGGGCACCAGGGAGCCGGTGGGTGGGGTGTTGAAGGAGCGTGATTAAAGAGACCCGCCCCTTTGGCGTAATCTTATGCCATTGGAGGGTGGCTTGTCTAGGGGGCGTGGTTGGGTGCGCCTGGGGCGGGGCGCCAGCGAGCTGGTGGGTGGCGTGGTTTGTGGGGGTGGTTAAAACGTGGGTGTGGTTATGGGCAGATCCTCGGAAGGGATAGGACTGTGGAGGGGCGTGGTTTGAATAAATTAGGGGCGTGATCAGGGGTGTGGCTCCAGGAGCCGGTGGGTGGGGTGGTGAGTGGACGGAGTTGAAGGAAGAGTGTGGGCGTGGCCTTGGGTGGGGTGGGTTATTAAAGGGGCACGATTTGTGGAGCCTGTAGCAGGGACCAAGACCAAGGTGTCAGAGGGTCGGTGGGTGGGGTATTGAAGAGATGTAGCTAAAAGAAGCCTAGGAGAGCAGCTACAGGGGCGAGGATTAAAGAGGGGAACGACGGTTGGAGTTGGAGGCGGGGCCTGCAGGAGCGGTGGATGGGGCGTTAAGGGGGCGTGGTTAAAGGTGCCGAAGGGAAGGTTAGGGGAGTGATAGACAGAAGCTGGTGGGCGGGGCTAGAGGTAGGGCCTCCAGGAAAGGTGTGGGTGTGGCAAAAGGGAGCTGGTGGGAGGGGCTAGGGAAAGAGCTGAGAGGCAGGGGTTGTAGCTATAGGGGCGAGGAATAACATGGGAGGAGCTATGGGCGGGGCCTGCAGGAGCTTGAGGTAGGGGCTAGCTGCTGAATCTGAGGAGACCCGGTGGGTGGAGTCGTAGAAAGAGATGAAAAGAAAGCTGTTGGTGCCGGGGAGATTGTAATTCTAGCTGCTCAGGAGGCTGAGATCTGAGGACTGCGGTTCAAAGCCAGCTCGGGCAGTAAAGTGGTGCTGTGGCTCAAGTGGTAGAGCTCTGGCCTTGAGCTGAAGAGCCCAGAGACAGCGCCCAGGCCCAGAGTTCAAGCCCCAGGACAGACAAAAAAAATAAAAAGCTATTGGGATCGGTTGGGGCAGAGGTGCAATGGAGTAAGTGGGTGGGGTTCAGGGGATGGGGTTACAAAAAGCCAATGTGGTCGGGCGTCGGTGGCTCACGCCTATAATCCTAGCTACTCAGGAGGCTGAGAAATGAGGATCGCAGTTCAAAGCCAGCCAGGGCAGGAAAGTCCGTGAAAGTCTTATCTCCAATAAACCACTCAGAAAACCGGAAGGGGCAATGTGGTAGCTGATAGCTGAAGAGCTGAGGAATAGTGCCCAGGCCCAGAGCTCATGACCGACAAAAAAAAAAGCCAATGTGGGCACGCATTCAAGTTATGGGTGAAAGGGGCCAGGATGAGGCCTAGAGGAACTGGGGTTTAGGAGGGGCTAGAAGGAAGCCTGTGGAGGGTTTAGGGACAACCACAAGGAATTAAGTGTGTGTGGCTATAGGTGGGACTGTAGGGAGCCAATAGGAGAGGCTGTGGGCAGGGCTCACGTTCTGGGTGGAGGGCTGGGACCTCACTGAAGCTGTTGGGCTGGCTTGGGCAGAGACCCTCAAAGGAACTGGTCGGTTGGGCAGAGTGAATTTACTAGGATCTTTTGCGTGGACCCCCCAGAGCGAACCAGTAGCTTTTCATTTAACAGAAGGCCTCCAGATATGGCTAGATCTGCATAAGGGAGATGGCTGGTTGGTGGAGGAAAACATCATAGCTATGCCTAGGGCTCCTTCCCAAACCTGCTTCATGATCTCCTTCAGGTGAAGCCCTCCCACCCCACCCCCACCCCCCCCCCACCCCCGCCCCGCTCCCCCGCACTCTCCAAGGGCCAAGTCCTGGGTTCAGAAGAGCCAGCCACAAACCCTCCTACCTCCTCAAGAGGCAGATCCTGGACCCAGAGGAGGAAGGAGGGTGTTTATGGCCAGAACTACCTGAGAGTGGCAGAGTGGTGAGCGTTGGCAGTCCTGCAACCCTTTGAAGAGAGAAACTGAAGGTCAGGACGGAAGCCATCGTGATTACCAGGAGACACACCTCAAGCCCTTTACTCATCTCCTAAGAAATCTGTTAGAGCTCAAGTCCACCACACTGGCCTTGGGCCCAACTTAGTCTTGTCTGATTACATGCTTCCTGCCTTAGGTGGCAATACACAGGATTGGCTAAGAACTTTCCTGCTGGAGTCAAACCGCTCAAGTTCAAGTCTCGCCTCTGCAGCCTGGTGGCCTTTGGCACCTGCAAAGGTGTAGTTGTGAGCACTTGTTACAAGTCAAGCACATCCCCTGGGAGTACATAATTCAGTTTCTTCAATGGTTCTGGACCTCATAGAAAAGAGATTCAGAAAGGAGAGGTGATATGCTGAACCTGGTATTAGGTCAAGCTTTGCTGAGCTCTGTTGTGTATATAATTCTAGCATTTAGGAGGGTAAGGCAAGAGGATTGTGAGTTGACAAACAGGCTTGGGCTGCATAATGAGCCTCTGTCTCAAAACAATAATAAAGTTGGGCACTGATGGTTGACACCTCTAATCCTAGCTACTTAGGAGGCTGAGATCTATATTCTTTTTTTTTTTTTTCAGTGATAGAGCTTGAACTCAAGACCTTGCCCTTGTTAGGCTGGTGCCTACCACTTTAACCACACACACATGCACACACATGTGCGTGTGCACAAACACACACACACACACACACACACAGCGCTCTCATTTCTTTTATTTTTCAGATAGGATCTTGAATTTTTGCCTGGGACCAGATTGAGGCTGCAGTCCTTCTGCCTGTACCTTGAGAATCTGATAACTTTTTCCCCACAAAGGCCTCAATTTAACATCTTTCCCATGTCCTTAGAAGCTGTGATTACAGGCATGGGCCACTGTGCCTGGCCCTAATAAAATGTCTTAGTTTTTAAAAATTTAGTTATTTATGAAATAACACAAAACATGTGGGGAACCAATCAGTGATGTACACTGTCAGATGGGATTCCAAGGGTCTAGAGATCCCTCTCAGAAAGCTCTTGTAGGAAGACATTCAGGAAAAGGGCAGATACCTCAAAAGACAAGTGTTGAGCTCAGGCTTCCTCTTCCCACAGGTGAGGAGCTCAATACACAGTAATTGTATGTTCCAACTCCTTTTCAAGCTTCTAAACGCCCACCGGATTATTACAGACAAATCCTTTGTTTTGCCCAAGCCCACTGAATGGTATAACAGCAATATCTACCACCAGGTAAGTCTCTGATGGAGTGAAAAGGAATTGGAGAAAGGAATGTGGTGGTGATCTCAGATTCCTTCCAAAATTTAGGGGTTTACAAACAGCAGCAGCCATTTTTATTAATTTTTCCCCCCAGTCCTGGGGCTTGAACTCAGGGCCTGGGTGCTGTCCCTGAGCTTCTTTTTTGCTCAAGGCTAGCACTTTACCACTTGAGCTACAGTATCACTTCTGGCTTTTTTCTGAGTAGTTTATTGGATGTAAGAGTCTCATAGACTTTCCTGCCTAGGCTAGCTTCAAACCATGATCCTCAGATCTCAGCCTCCTGAGTAGCTAGCATGACAGTCATTAGCCACCAGTGCCTGGCACATTCTGGATATTTTTCTATCAGCTGTTGCTCCTGGGGGAAATTTCTGATCTGATCCTCAGCTTCAGAGCTGGGATCAAGTCCTGCTCCTGAGGACCAACTAGAGATGTGAAGATAAAATTATCCACGTGGACATTGGAAAAAAAAAATAGGATGGTACCTGGAGCCACACCCCCATCCTTAAGAAACACTGATTCTTGTTTATTTCATTTTTATTTTTATTTATTTTTGGGTCTGGTCGTGGGGCCTGAACTCTGGGCCTGGGCGCTGTCCCTCAGCTCTTCAGCTCAAGGCTAGCACTCTACCACTTGAGCCACAGCGCCACTTCCAGCTTTTTTCTTTTTGCTTATGTGGTGCTGAGAAATCGGACCCAGGGCCTCAGGCATGCAAGGCAAGCGCTCTACCACTGAGCCAATTTCCCAGCTAAACTGAATATTTTGCCAAAACTGCTTCAGACCTTTGAGTGTGTGCGTGTGTGTGTGCACGCACATGCGCGCGCATGTTGACATGTGCACCATTACTGGATCTTAAACTTAAGGCTTTGTGTTTTTGCTTGTTTTTTTCATGCAAGGTTGGTGCTCTCCCACTTGAGCCATGCCTCCACTTCCTGCTTTTTTTGGGGGGGAGGTGGTTAATTGGAGTTAAGAGTCTCATGGATAAGTCAGGCGCAGGTGGCTCATGCCTGTAATCCTAGCTAGTGAGGAGCCTGAGATCTGAGGATCATGGTTCAAAGCCAGCCCAGGGAAGAAAAGTCCCCATGAGTCTCATCTCCAATTAGCCACTCAAAAACAAGTGGTACTGGGCTGGGAAGGTGGCTCAGTGGTAGAGCGCATGCCTTGCATGCCAGAGGCCCTGGGTTCAATTCCTTAGCACCACATAAGCAAAAAGAAAAAAAGCCGGAAGTGGCGCTGTGGCTCAAGTGGTAGAGCACTAGCCTTGAGCTGAAGAGCTGAGGGACAGCGCCCAGGCCCAGAGTTCAGGCCCCACGACCGGACCCCCAAAAAAAAAACAAAAAAAACAAGTGGCACTGTGGCTCTAAGTGATAGAGAGCTAGACTTGAGCAAAAGAGCTCTGAGATAGCACCCGGGCCCTGGGTTCAAACCCCATGACTAACAAAAAAAAAAGAGAGAGAGCTTTATGAAGACTTATGGATTTTTCTACCCAGGCTGGATTTAAATCCTAATTCTCAGCTTCCTGACTAGCTAGGATTATAGGCCAGGAGCACCATTGCCCAACTAGGGAATACATTTACCCATGCTGGCTTTGAATCGTGATTCTCAGATCTCAGAATCCAGAGTAGCTTGGATTACAGGTGAGGACACCAGGCGCCCAGCTAAGTAATATATATATATATATATATATATATATATATATATATATATATAATATATATATATATATCATATATATATCATATTATATGTAAAAAATATATGTATATATATAGAGAGAGAGTAATGGTGCTTGAACTCTGGCCTGGGTGCTGTTCCTGAGCTCTTCAGCTCAAGGCAAGCACTCTACCACATTGACCCACATAGCCACTTCCAGTTTTCTGGTGGTTAATTGGAGATAAGGGTCTCATGGACTTTCCTGCCTGAGCTGGCTTTGAACTGTGATCATCAGATCTCAGCTTCCTGAGAAGCTAGGATTACAGGCGTGAGCCACCAGCACCCAGCTAAGGAATATATTTGCTAGTCCTAGGGCTTGAACTCAGGGGCTGGACACAATCCCTGAGTTTCTTTTGCTCAAGGCTAGCACTCTACCACTTGAGCCACAGCACCACTTCCGGCTTTTTCTGTGTATGTGGTACTGAGGAATCAAACCCAGGGCTTTATGCATGCTAGGCAAGCACTCTACCACTGAGACACATTCCTAGCCCCTAAGGAATATATTATCCATGTTCCTGGTTGGAATTTGTTTTTTTTTTTTTTTTTGTCGGTCATGGGGCTTGAACTCTGGGCCTGGGCGCTGTCCCTCAGCTCTTCAGCTCAAGGCGAGCGCTCTACCACTTGAGCTACAGCGCCACTTCCGGTTTTCTGGTGGTTTATTGGAGATAGGAGTCTCACGGTCTTTCCTGCCCGGGCTGGCTTTGAACCTCGATCCTCAGATCTCAGCCTCCTGAGTAGCTAGGATTACAGGCGTGAGCCACCAGCGCCCGGCTCCTGGATAGAATTTGTGCAGCCCAATCTACCCTCTAGCTATGGAAGGAGGGCTGAGTTAGAGCTCATTTACCTGCAAGACCTGCCCTCCCCATGTACTATAGGTGGCAGCTGCTACTCCCTGGGGCTGATGTATGGATGGGCAGGCAGGCCTTGCTCTGTCTCCCTCCAGCCATCTTGGGAGCTTGACATCCGATCTTCCTGCCCTTCCTGGGAGGGGACTGAGCTCATGCCTAGTACATACTTAGGCCTTGGATTTCATAGCTAGCAATGGAAACATAATTTTTTTTTAAATCAGTCTGGCAGTGGATTAGGGCAGGACCATTACCATCCCCCCAAAACCCTCAAAGAATTGTTGTTGCTGTCCCTGCTCATGCTAGCCTGGCTAGGGGACTTGGAATGAAGTAGGCAGGAGCACTCTGGGTGACATTTGATAGTCCTCAGGGGATTTGGCTCTAGCCTGGAGATGGAATACAGAAAGAATGTAAGGGACAGCCGGGCGCCGGTGGCTCATGCCTGTAATCCTAGCTACTCAGGAGGCTGAGATCTGAGAATCGTGGTTCAAAGCCAGCCTAGGCAGGAAAGTCCATGAGACTCTTATCTCTCCAATAAAAGCCACCAGAAAATCAGAAGTGGTAATGTGGCTCAAGTAGTAGAGAGTCTGCCTTGAGCTGAAGAACTGAGGGACAGCGCCCAGGCCGAGTTCAAGTCCCATGACTGACAAAAAAAAAAAAAAAGAGTGTAAGGGACAGACCAGCCCATGCCATTCCAGGTCCCATGTTTGTACTACTGAAAAAAGGGTTCAGCAGGGTTGCTTGGTTTTGTTTCATAATTAAAATGTTTTTCATAACTAGAGGTTTGGGATTAGGTTTCCTTCCTAACCCCAAATCCCTAGTCACAAATATCCTCATCTTCCGAGTACTATTACTCTTGTTAATGATATTGCTCCAGGGCTGGGAAGGTGGCTCAGTGGTAGAGCGCTTGCCTTGCATTCCATGAGGCCCTGGGTTCAATTCCTCAGCACCACATAAGCAAAAAGAAAAAAGCTGGAAGTGGCGCTGTGGCTCAAGTGGTAGAGTGCTAGCTTTGAGCTGAAGAGCTGAGGGACAGTGCCCAGGCCCAGAGTTCAGGCCCCACGACCGGACCCCCCCCCCCCCAAAAAAAATGATATTGCTCCCTTAAGCCAGCCAAGCCTGCTATCCTAGGAAATCAGAGGCTAAGATCTGAGGATCACAGTTCAAAGCCAGCCTGGGCAGGAAAGTCTGTGAGTGGGACTGGTTGAGTATCTCTACTCAACCAGCGGCAGCAGTAGGAGGATCTCTGTCTGAAGATGGCCCAGGCCATAAAAAGATGAGAGCCTATCTGAGAAACAAGGGCTGGGAGTGTGGTTCAAGTGCAATTCAATCCCTGAAGCAAAGGGGAAAAAATAAAAGAACAATCAGGAATCATTGGTATTAAAGTCACTTTAAGATTAAGAGGATCTGGGGCTGGGAAGGTGGCTCAGTGGTAGAGTGCTTGCCTTGCATGCATGAGGCCCTGGGTTCCATTCCTCAGCACCACATACACTGAAAAAGCTGGAAGTGGGTGCTATGGCTCAAGTGGTAGCGCTAGCCTTGAGCTGAAGAGGTCAGAACAGTGCTTAGGCCCAGAGTTCAAGCTCCACGACCAGCAAAAAAAAAAAAAAAAAGACTAAGGATCTATCATGGACAATGTTACAAATGAGTTCTATAAATGAACATCTTCCAATATAAATTGTGTAATTGAGTCATTCATTACTTTGGACTTGAAACATGAATAAAAGAGGTTTTCACTGAGTAAATGTTTAAAAGACTGTGAGTGGTTTAATTTATCGTAAACGTTAAGTGCTTAGGCTGGTTTTTGCTTGGGAGAAATTTCTGAGGCGCTTCCGGAAGAAAATTGAAGTTTCAATTTTGTGAAAGCAGAACATTTCAGGGAGTTTAATTAATTAAGCCGCGAAGTGAGACTTAAAGCTGTTGAAACTGGAGTTGGCTGAACATTAATCAAAGAATCCCCTGAAAGTAGCTGCTGAAATTTCCTAGGTTTATTAATAGAATTAATACTTAGAAGCAGAACCTGAAAGAATAGAGTACAATGTTGTCCCAGGTAGTTTTAAAAGAAAAATGATTACTATTATTAGTCAGGGAGCCAAGTGGCTCACACCTGTAATCCCAGCTACTCAGGGGGAGCTTGAGATCTGAGGACCTCTAGGGTTCAAAGCCAGCCAGAACAGGAAACTGTGTGAGATCGTTACCTTCCAATTAACCAGCAAAAACAAAACAAAAAACCCGAAACAAAACAAAAAAACAGAAGCAGAGCTGTGGCTCAAGTGGCAGAGCACCAGCCTTGAACAACTTCAACAACAACAAAAATAACGCAGGGACAGTGCCCAGGCCCTGAGTTCAAATCCCAGTACTAGCAGGGCCCTTTATACAATTCTTTCAAAGCAGACCTAGGGAGGACTCACAGCTGAGCCACTGATTGAAGTTAGTCAATTTGGAGGTGACAAAGAGAGACTTGAGGGAGGGAGGTGTAGGGGGGCGGGGGACCGGCCCAGGGCAAGGGGAGGGACGTTAGGGGAAGGTGGGCCTCACCAGAGGTGGTGGCCAAGCCTGTGCCCCAGGGTGGTGGGAGCCGCAGGAAGAACGCGAAGGATGGGGAAGTGGGCGTGGCGCTTGGAGACCACGCCCACAACACGCCCACCGCCGCCCGCCCGGAGCCTGCCAGGCCTCCACCCTCCCACCGCGTCCCGCAGCCTCCACCCCCCCTAGCGCGGTCCTGAAGCCGCCAAGTCCCCGAGAGAGGCCCGGATACTCGGAGTCCCCCACCAATCCCGGATCTCGGGGCTCCCTGGGGCCCGGGCCGATTCCGGGGAGCCCTGCGATTGCCCCCCTCAGAGTACCATTGGGGGAAAGGATCTGAATCCGCCACCACCTCCGAGCAGGCCTCCAGGTGAGCCTCGAGTCCCCGGGTACCCCAGCACCCCTTCCCAGGTCCTTCCACAACCCAGAGCTCTCTAAAGCCCTTTGGAAAACCTCAAGTGTCATTCAAAGGGCTTTGCTAAAAGCAAAACGTGTTTTCTAAAGCCACCGGCCCCCTTTTCCAGGTCCTGGGGTGTATGTGTGTGTGGGAGGGAACCCCAAAACACACAAATCCAAATGCCCCAAACAACACGTGTTCAACCCGGAGCTGCTTTGTGTATTTCTTCTGGCAGGCAAGTTGCAAAAATCTTCCCTCCCAAGAGGGAAAGAGGGAGGGAGGAAAGGAAGAAGGGCGGGAGTGTGTGTGGAGGGTGGGGTGGGGGGCCTCATCTGGGTTTAACAACTGTGGCCACAACTCTCCATTTAAATTCTGTTTTTCAAAGTCACCATTGTAACATTCAGGAAAATGTTTTAAAATGTTTTCCGGCTTGTTCCTTCCACGTCAGATCTGGAATTTGAAAAACTAAAAATAAACGTGTGTGTGTGTGTGTGTGTGTGTGTGCGCGCGCGCGCGCGCGCGCGCGCGTGTGTGTGCATGTGCATGTGCGTGCTGGTGCTGGCCTTGACCTCAGGGCCTGGGCTCTGTCCCTGAGCTTTTTCTCTCAAGGCTGGCACTCTACAACTTAACCACAGCTCCACTAACAGCTTTTTGGTGGTTAATTGAAGATAAGACTCTCAAGGACTTTCTTGCCTGGGCTGGCTTAGAACCACAATTCCCAGATCTCAGCCTCCTGAGTTGCTAGAATGACAGGTATGAGTCACCAGAACCCACTGGCTTAAGGATATACTTTAAAAATAAAACCCTTGGGGCTGGGAAGATGGCTCAGTGGTAGAGTGCTTGCCTTGCATGCATGAGGCCAGGGGTTCAATTCCTCAGCACTATATAAGCAGAAAAAGCCACAAGTTGTACTGTGGCTCAAGTTGTAGAGTGCTAGCCTTGAGCTGAAGAGCTGAGGGACAGCACCCAGGCTGAGTTCAGGCCCCACGACTGACAAAAATAATTAAATAAAAAATGAATAAAACTCCTAAGTATATAAACAACATATTATTATCCAATCATGTGGTTGTTAAATCAGTAGAGATGAGCCTGCCTTGACCCCCCCATGATTAAAAATAATATAAAACCTCTTAGCTGGGAAGGCAGGGTGGTACATGCCTGTAATCCCAGCTATCCCATTTACTCTGGAGGTAGAGATTGAGGCCACACTGGGCAAAAAGTTAGGGAGACCTCCTTCTCAATCAATGCCCCAGATATAGTGGTGCAAGTCTGTGATCCTAGCTGTGGAGGAGGAGGTGGGAGACCCTTTTGGAAAAGTAACTAAAGCCTAAAGGGTGAGGGGTGTGGCTCAAGTGGTACAGTGCCTGTCTAGTAAACATCAGACCCAGAGTGTGAGCCCATACCACCAGTGTATATTAATAAATACATAAATAAATGGAAAAATACCCACAAGGGGTGTGGACATAGCTCAGTGGTAGAGCTTTTCTGGCATGCACAAAGCTCTGTGTGTGTGTGTGTGTGTGTGTGTGTGTGTGTGTGTCTGTGTGAGAGAGAGAGAGAGAGAGAGAGAGGAGAGAGAAATATATATATTAAATGCATATCTATAAGAAAAAAATGGGAAGGGCAGGGACCATGGTTTTTTGTTTTGTTTTGTTTTGTTTTTGTCGATTGTGAGGCTTGAACTCTGGGCTTGGGCGCTGTTCTTGTGCTCTTCAGCTCAAGGCGAGCACTCTACTGCTTGAGCCACAGCACCACTTCCAGTTTTCTAGCGGTTTATTGGAGATAAGAGTCTCACGAACTTTCCTGCCTGGGCTAGCTTTGAACCTCGATCCTCAGATGTCAGCCTCCTGAGTAGCTAGGATTACAGGTGTGAGCCAGCGGCGCCGGGCGCCCAGCTTGGGGACCATATATATATATATATATATATATTTTTTTTTTTTTTTTTTTTTTTTTTTTTTTTTTTTGGGTCCGTCCTGGGGCCTGAACTCTGGGCCTGGGCTCTGTCCCTAAGCTCTTCAGCTCAAGGCTAGCGCTCTACCACTTGAGACACAGCACCACTTCCGGCTTTTTTCTTTTTGCCTATGTGGTGCTGAGGAATCGAACCCAGGGCCTCAGGCATGCAAGGCAAGCGCTCTACCACTGAGCCACCTTCCCAGCCCCTTAGGGACCATGTTTTAAATGAAAAGAAATTAAGACGATGAGTTGCTTGAGAGCCAGGCACTTAGGCTCACACCTGTAATACTAGCTACTCACGAAGCTGTGATCAAAGGATCACTGTTCAAAGCCAACCCGAGCAGGGAAGTCTGTGAGACTTTTGGTGGTTGTAATTGGTTGTAGAGCTTGAACTCAGGGCCTGTGTGCTGTCCCTGAGCTTCTTTGTGTTCAAGGCTAGCACTCTACCACTTTGAGCTACAACACCACTTCTGGTTTTTGAGTGGTTCATTGAGATAAGAGTCTCTCAAAGACTTCTGCCTGGGCTGGCTCTGAACTGCGATCCTCAGAGTCCAGCCTTCTGAATAGCTAAGATTACAGGCATGAATCACCAGTGAAGGCCTGAAGGAACTCTTTTCATCACCTTAAGAGTATTCCCTGTTATTGGGGTCTTCTTTCTACTCTACCTCTACCGTGGGTAAATTTTCAAAGTAAGAATTTTTTTTTCTTTCTTTCTTTTCTTTTTCTTTTTTGCTAGTTGTAGGGCTTGAACTCAAGGCCTGGGCACTGTCTCTAAGCCTCTTTGTGCTCAAGGCTAGTGCTCTAACACTTGAGCCACAGCGCCACTTCCGGCTTTTACTGTGTATGTGGTACTGAGGAATCGAACTTCATGCGTGCTAGGAAAGCACTCTACCACTCAGCCCCATTTCCAGCCCATGTTTTTGTTTTTTCAAATTATTTATATGGCTTCCATGGGTGCCTTAGGAACAGCTTTTGTTCCTACACTGCTTTATCTGGCCTTCTCCCCTCCCCACATTCTTCTCATACTTCAGGGTTTCCTGGCACCCAAATGGAGGCCCCACATGAGCCAGAGCTGCTGCTAATCATAGCCATGGGCTCCTAAAGACAGTTAAGGTTTGCCATGGGCCCTCACCAAATTTTACCAACACTGTGAATACTGGAGTTGCTACATGTCCATAATCTCTCTCTCCCCTCCCACCTCTCTCTCTTAGTACTAGGCTTTTTTTTTTTTTTTGTCAGTGGTGGAGCTTGAACTCAGGACCTGGTGCTTGCCCCTAACTTTTTCGCTGAAGGCTAGTACTCTACCACTTTGAGGTGCAGCACCACTTCCGGTTTTCTGGTCCTTCATTGGAGATTAGAGTCTCACAGACTTTCTTGCTGGGGCTGGCTTTGAGAAACAATGCTATGGTTACAGGCATAAACTACTGGTGCCCCACTCCTAGGGTTTTTCTGTTTATTTGTGTTAGTCCTGGTGCTTGAACCTAGGAACTGGGCACTGTCCCTTAACTTTTTTTGTTTGTTTGTTTGTTTATGGGGCTTGAACTCTGGGCCTAGGCACTGTCCCTCACTTCTTCAGCTCAAAGCTAGAGCTCTACCATTTGAGCTACAGCACCACTTCCAGTTTTATGGTGGTTTATTGGAGGTAAGAGTTTCATGGACTTTCCTGCCCGGGCTAGCTTTGAACTGCAATCCTCAGATCTCACCCTCCTGAGTAGCTAAGATTACAGGCATGAGCCACCGATGCCCATTTTGTCCCTTAACTTTTTCAAGGTTGGCCTTCTGTCATTTGAGCCACAGTTTCACTTCTGGCCTTTTCCTGGTCAATTGGCAGTAAGAGAGTCTCACGGACTTTCCCACCTGGGCTGGCTTTGAGTTAGTGATCCTCAGATCTCAGCCTCCTGATCAGCTAGCATTACAGATGTAAACCACTGGCACCCGGCTTCTGTGTACAATCCTTGAAAGATTGTCAATGCCAAGCATGACTCTCATTCATTCCTGTTGGAACACAACTGGATTGACCAGGATAAAAACTGTGGGCCATTTCCTGTGACCCAAGAATTCCACTCCTATATGCTCACTCAAGAGAAATGTAGACCTATGTCCACATACACATTTGTACAAGACCGATCATAATTCTTTATTCATAATAGCTCCAAACTGGGAACAAACCGAATACTCATCATGAGAAGTGAATGAACACATTGTAATTTAGCTGTTGGATGGAATACTACTCAGCAAGGAAAAAAAGAAAGGAATGAACTTCTGAAAGATACATCTAACAATGCGGATGAATCACGCAGACATTATGCAGAAGGAAGGAAGTGAGGTTGGGAAAATACATGCTCTAGTTTGTCATTCAGGGCCCAATCAGGAAACTGAAAGCATACAGTCATCTGAAATTAGAATGTTGAAATAAAGTAACTAATTTAAGAGGATTTGAGGAAAGGGACTGGCTGCTACAAAATAATGAGCGCATCAGGTATAATGCTGAGTGTGGTGGCAGCTGCCTGCAGTCTTGGCTACTTGGGAGATCAAGACAGGAGCAAAGAGTTTGGGGCCAATCTAGAAAACATAAACCCCAAAAGAAAAAGCAATTACACCGTTCCTTGTTCTGAGATTGCAAAGGACAGAATCAGGCTGAGATCCTGACTTTGCTAGAGAAGGCTTAGGCAACTGCACCAAAGGACCAAGGAAACCACGTGATGGAATATGCTAGAAGCCTGCTCTCTAAGAGGAGGTCAGGAAAAATGTTGCAGCTGTGATGTGCTGCTGCCGCCTGCTACTTATTGCAGAAGCCAGGTGCTGGAGAAACTTGTCCATGCTACAGAAACCTCAGCCTGAAGCAGTTTGGATTATGGTTGGATCTAGGCTGGGGAAACAACTGCCCAGAAACCCAGTCCCTGCCTCTGGCTCCCTCTACTGTATAAAAATAGTACTGCGACAGCTTGCAGAGGAAAAACACTTAAAGGGCCCTACTCCAATTTCCAGGGCTTTTTTTTTTTTTTTTTTAACAGTGAAGTTATAAAGTGATGACTTGCACAACTCTAATAATTACACTTAGAGCCAAGCATAGTGAATCATACTTGTAATCTCAGCACTGAGGGGGAGACTGAGACAAGAGGATCAGGAGCTCAAAACCAGCCTGAGATGTATAGCAAGAGCTTGGTTAGATTTTGTTATTATTGTTGTTAGTTGTTTTTGCCAGTCCTGGAATTTGAACTCAGGGCCTGGGCACTGTCCCTGAACTTCTGAGCTTCTTTTGCTCAAAGCTAGCACTCTACCACTTGAGCTACAGCTCCACTTCCAGCTTTTGGTTTATGTGGTACTGGGGAATTGAACCCAGGGCTTCATGCTTCATGCATGCAAGGCAAGCACTCTACCACTAAGTCACATTCCCAGCACCCCTACCCCCCCCTCTTTTTTTTTTTTCTCCTTGTTCTGTTCCTGGGGCTTGAACTCAGGGCCTGTGAGCTGTCTCCTAGCTTTTTCACTCAAAGCTGGTATCCAGCCACTAAAGCCACTCCTCCACTTCTGTCTTTTTTGGTGGTTAATTAGAGATAAGAGTCTCACAGAGGGGCTGGGAAGGTGGCTCAGTGGTAGAGTGCTTGCCTTGCATGCATGAGGCCCTGGGTTCCATTCCTCAGCACCACATAAGCAAAAAAAAAAAGCCAGAAGTGGCACTGTGGCTCAAGTGGTAGAGTGCTAGCCTTGAGCTGAAGAGCTGAGGGATAGTGCCCAAGCCCAGAGTTCAGGGACCACAACGGACACCCCTCCCCCCCCCAAAAAAAAGAGTCTCACAGACTTTCCTGCCAGGGTTGGCTTCAAACTGTGATCCTCAGATCTCAGCCTCCTGAGTAGCTAGGATTATAGGCATGCCCACTGACACCCAGCTGAGACTGTTTAAGGATATTGAATTTATAGGAGCAGAAAGCAAATCAGTGGTTGCCTTGGGCTGACTAGGAAGCGGAGAAGCTTTTGGAGGAAAGGTAATGTCCATGTCTTGAGAGATTATAACTCATTGTACACATCTCATTGTACTCATTGTACATGTGCACATCTATTTTTTTGTCCGTTGTGGGGCCTGAACTCTGGGTCTGGGCACTGTCCCTCAGCTCTTCAGCAAGGCTAGTGTTCTACCACTTGAGCCACAGCACCACTTCCAGCTTTTTCTGCTTATGTGGTCTGAGGAATGGAACCCAGGGCCTCATGCATACAAGACAAGTACTCTACCACTGAGCCACATTCCCAGTCCACATGTGCACATCTTATTGGTCCAGACAGGCCCAGTGGGACCAGCTCCATGCTTTTCTTACTTGATTGTTCTGCCTCGGAGAATTAAGATGGGATGAGTATCTCAGTATGCTTTGTGGTAGCTAGTCACTAAAGGGTGTATGTTTGTACGTATGTTTATATTTATGTATTTATTGTTCAGGTTCTGGAGCATGAGCTCGGGGCTGTGCACTGTCCCTGAGCTTTTTCTCTCAAGGCTGGCATTACCACTTGAGCCACAGCTCCATTTCCAGCTTTTTTGGTGGGTAATTGGAGATACATATAAGACTCTCATGGACTTTTCTTCCATTCTCACATCCAGCCTCCTAAGTAGGATAATAGCCGTGAGGCCAGTAAAAGTATCTTTTAAGTTGCTTCTTACCAATCTTCAGATGTTCATGGTCAGTAAAGTGCTCAGATAGAAACTGATTGGCTTGCTGGGGACAGAGAGACATTGGAGAGGAGGCTTTTGCCAGTAGAAGGGGAGAAGCAGAAGATCGATCGCTCTCTCCCCTCTCTCTCAACCACTGCTCACGGCCAGATGATGGGAGTCAGGTCCGTGTCTCTAGCGACCACAGCACCCCGTCCGGTGGCCCGAGAACCTGCTGGAAGGCCAAGTGACCATGGGCAGCCCGCGCTGACCCGCCCACCCTTCTCCATTCTGCAGGACCCCGGCGGCCGGGACGATGGGCGCCGGGCCCTCGCTGCGGCGGCAGCAGCGGCCGTCCATGGAGCCGCCGGTGGCCCTGGACTCGCTGCCCCCAGAGCTGCTGGTGCAGGTGCTGAGCCACGTGCCGCCTCGCGCCCTGGTGACCCGCTGCCGCCTGGTGTGCCGAGCCTGGCGCGATGTGGTGGACGGCCCCTCCGTGTGGCTGCTGCAGCTTGCTCGAGACCGCAGCGCCGAGGGCCGCGCGTTCTACGCCCTGGCCCAGCGCTGCCCGTCCCACGGCGAGGACCTGGAGGAGTTCCCGCTCGGCGCCCTGGCGCGCTTCTGCCTGCGCGCGCCGCTGGGCCGCAACCTCATCTTCAATTCCTGCGGCGAGGGTGGAGCCTGGGGAGGGGGGGCGGGGCTGGGGAGGGCGATGAGGGGCGGTGGATGGGCGTGGTCAACTCTTGGAGCGATGTGACCAATAGGAGGAGTCGGGGGCTCAGCCTAGTGGAGTGGGCGTGTCCATCCCTGTAGAGATAAGCAATGGGAAGGGCCAGGGGTGCAAGCTGTATGTGTGAGCGTAGCGGACTCCTAGAAAGATGGGAGATCAGGTTGAATGAGTAGGCGTGGCCAGCCCTAGAGAGAGAACCAGTGGGAGGAGCCAATGGGTGAGCAAGCAGAGTGGGCGGGGCACTGCAGGGGGTGGAGCCTGGGGCCGGATGGAACTACTGGGTCCAGGATCTGGTCTCGGTTATCAGGTACACAGGATGCTAGGAAGCCTGGAGGAGGATTGGGGAGAAGCCTGTGGGTGAGGCAGATGGGGAGCGCTGTTGAGGGAGTTTGGCAGGCGGCGTTTGTCTTATCTTCAAGCTTCTTGTGTTTTCAGAGGGCTTCAGAGGCTGGGAGGTGGAGCACGGTGGGAATGGCTGGGCCGTGGAAAAGAACCTGACACTCGTACCAGGGGCTCCTTCTCAGACCTGCTTTGTGACTTCCTTCGAGTGAGTGTCCTATCCTCATGCCTGGGGTAAGGGTCCTACTTTTGGGTTCAAATATTTGCTTTTACCTCCCTTCCTTTCACCTTCCTCCGTTATTCAGCAAATACTTGTCGAGGGTCTGTCAGACATCTGGATCTTGGCACCGTTGTATGCCAGAGGTACAAGGGAAGATTGACAGCTTATTTCTGTGGTTTTTTTCCTTTCCTCTCTGGTACTGTCAATTGAACTCAGAGTGCTGAACTACTTGACTCATGCTTCTGGCCCCTGGCAATTTTTTGTTTAATTTTGCTATGCAGAAGCTTTTTAATTTGATGAAGTCCCCAATCCTGTGTCCTTTTATTTTGAGGGATACAGCAATCCCTTGGAACAGACCAAGAAGAAAATTAATACATAGATTTTCCTCTCTTTCCTCCCTCTCATCTCTACCAGAGTTTGCCATTGGCTGACCTATCAGGAAACAGAGGGAAGGGAGACCAGGTCATTTAGGCCATGCCTGTGCTTTGGAAGCTTTCTAAACTCTCTGCTCACTGTGTCCTCCTCTATCTGTATTCACATCTGGGTCCCCACATACATCAGAGGCAGGTAAACATGGAAGTCGGCCTCTAGGAGTGAGAGCAGGGATAGGAAAGGGGATCCAAGAAGCCAAGGGGAGATGCACCGTGTTCTTGTCCTACACAGCAAGTCCTGAGTGGCTCCTTTAGACTGAGTGATCAGGGAAGGCTTCTGGAGGAGGTGATTTTTGGCGGTGAATGAATACCTGGATTAAGCACAGCTCTCTTCCCAGATGGTGTTTCAAGAGGCAGCTTGTAGACCTAGTGATGGAAGGGGTATGGCAGGAGCTGCTGGATAGCGCCCAAATCGAAATCTGCGTGGCTGACTGGTGAGAAGCAACAGCAGTGCGTTGCTGTGGGGGCTCGGCTCCAGCCCCTACCAGCATCTTGGTACTGAACTAATACTGAGCACCTTTTATGGGGGAAGTGCTGGTGAGTGCCCAGCCAGGGAGGGGAGGAACCTTGGTAACCCCAGAGCCCCACCCCACACTCCTCTTCACCCCTTCCCAGCAGGCAAAGTGTCCCCCCTCTCCCATTGTCCACAGGGCTACTCACTGTCTTGATAGTTATTACCTAGGCTCAGCAGAGACTGTGAAGGCTTGAGGATTCCA
Source organism: Dipodomys spectabilis (assembly GCF_019054845.1). Lineage (NCBI taxonomy): Eukaryota > Metazoa > Chordata > Mammalia > Rodentia > Heteromyidae > Dipodomys > Dipodomys spectabilis. The sequence continues at coordinate 6,071,941 of NW_024871099.1, read as the reverse complement.
AGACTTCTAAAAGGTCAAAACCACTATGCCCTGAAAATTGACGCTCCAAGGGGCACAGCTGGTGTGGAGGAGTGGCTTCAGAGCTTAGGATGAGCTTCCAACAAGCTCCCTTCTTCCAGTGCCTGCAGGAGCATCCCCAAAGCATTTTTTTCCTTGAACTGTGGTTACTTCTGCAGATCACCAAGCTTCCCTACCCCACTCCATGAGTATGAGGTCCTGCTCGAGAGGGCCTTATGGACTGTCCCCTGAGTTAGTGGTCAAGAATCTGTGAGGCTCCTCCCCTGGGTGTGCCCCCCCATGCTATAGCCACGCCCCCTGGCAGCCATCCAATGTCTGAGGCCTCTCCGCTGGGTGTGGCTCCACCCAAAGTCACGCCCCTTAATCTAGTCATCCAATGTCTACAAGGCTCCTCCCCTGAGGGCGGCCTCACCCAGAGCACCATAGCCACTCAAGGGTCTAGCAATCCCATGCCTGTCAGGCTCCTCCCTTGGGCGTGGCCCCACCCCATAGCGCCACAGCCACGAGCCCAGACATAGCCATCCAGTGCCCCCAGATTCCTCCCCTGAGAGACAGCTCTGCCCCACAGCAGGAGCTGTCCCCTAATCAAGCTTCCCAGGCTTATCTCCCCACTCTGCCCCACCTCCTAGGACCAAGGTCTGCACCTCAGAGGTACTTAGAACTCACCAAATATAGTTAGGTAGGGCCTTCATTCTCATTCAGAAAAGCCCAACCCTCAGCCTACCTCCTCCCAACCCAGAAAGCTGGCTGGGTGGCAGGGGCACCCAGGCTCACTGCCGCCTGGCAGGTGGGGTGCCCGAGAGAACTGCGGCTGCATCTACCGACTTCGCGTCCGCCTCCTGGACATGTATGAAAACGAAGTGGTCAAGTTCTCGGCCTCACCCAACCCCGTCCTCCAGTGGACTGAGAGGAGCTGCAGACAGGTGGGTCTGGAGAGCCTTGCTTGCTTATCCCTGGCCCGCTTGCTCATCCCTGACCCGCTCCTCAGGCCCCCTCCCATCCTGTCACCTTTCCTCCGGGCCCAGAGCCTGGCTCTCATCAGTGCTGGATATCTGTAGTAATAGCTCTGCTGATTATCCAGTCTTTAATTGCATGACAGATTCATTGTTTTACTAAAACAACCCAGGTGTTTAACATTTATTAACTGCTGTGTATGCAGAACACTGCTAAAAGTGTTGGAATGCATTGGTAAACTAAAGCCTATCTCCATTCTTAAGTTGAAGAAACAGAGGGCAGCAAATGACTAAGGTCACACTTAGGTGCACAGGGCTCCATCCAAGTCCAGGCTGGCTCCCAAGCTTGTTGTTGTCATGACTACTTGAGATAAACTTTTCCATGGCTTCTTGTTTCCACTCTTGCTCTCCTTCGCTCACTACCCCCAAAACACAGATACAGCATCCAAAAGATCCCATTTAAAAAACAAAAAGGCCACAGTATCATGTGGGGCTGGGCATGATGGCTCCTGTCTATAATTCCAGCTACTTGAGTGTGGAGGAAGGAAGATCATAGTCTGAAGCTGTTCTAGGCAAAAGTAAAATCCTTGCCAGGCACTGGTGGCTCATGCCTGTAATCCTAGCTACTCAGGAGGCTGAGATCTGATGATCACAGTTCAAAGCCAACCCAGGCAAGAAAGTCCTTGAGACTTTTATCTCCAATAAACCACCAGAAAATCAGAAGTGGCGCTGTGGCTCAAATGGTAGAGCACTAGCCTTGAGCTGAAGAGCTCAGGGACAGTGCCCAGGCCCAGAGTTTAAGCCCCACAACTGCCAAAAAAAAAAAAAAAAATGTAAATAAGCAAGGGCTGGGGGAGGGAGGGTCATGGTTCAAGTGATAAAGAATCTGCCTAGGAAGTGCAAGGCCTTGAGTTCAAATACTTGCACTGCCCAAATAACAAAACCTTACAACTTTCTCATCACCACCTGTTATGCAACCACAGGGGAAATAAAGGGGCTTTTGCTGCTGATCTCTGTTACAATGAAGAGAATTTCACAGGTTCTCCCTCTCCCACAGGTCTCTCACGTCTTTACCAACTTTGGCAAGGGCATCCGCTACGTGTCTTTCGAGCAGTACGGCAGAGACACACGCTCCTGGGTGGGGCATTATGGAACCCTAGTGACCCATTCCAGTGTCAGGGTCAGGATCCGTTTGTCTTAGCCTTTTGGGACCCACTGTCCCACCCTGATGGGCCATCTTCAGAATCAAGCATGGCTTTACAGCCCAGAACATGACATTCTACAGGGAAAATGGGGTACGCCCAGAACATGACATTCTACAGGGAAAATGGGGGTCCCATGTACCCCATTTGCTGCTGCTTCAGCATGGTGACCTTCGTGTTGTGTGACAAACAAGGACCAACCAGCAATGGGTAGCTTCCTCCTCTTCCCAGAGGAAGGAAAGTCATATGACTGGGACATTTCTTTGATTCCTGGGCCTGGAAGTTGTTTCCTAGGGGTCAGTGGGGGTAAGTTGAGGCAAGAAATCAAGGCTAGCTGGGCCTGGTGATGCATGCCTGGAGGCCCAGCACTTGAGGCTAGGTAGGAGGATCTGGGAGCTTTGAGGCCAAGTTGGATTACATAGTGCAAAGTCTTTGGGATTTAGCTGTGGGGTCTAGTACCTGGCCACCTCTGGGCAATGTCTGCATTCACTGCCCCAGTACCTCCTCCTTGGCCAGATTGGTACTGTGTCTCAGAGACCAGATTCTCCCTCACCTCCTGCCAGGAAATAATACCATCTCTTTTTTGCCCTGTATCCCATCCTCCCAGAGCAAGGTGTGCTGTTAGGGGAAGCTCCCCTCCCCTCCTTTCTGCCCAGCTGGGCATGGCCAAGCAACTAGCTTAATAAAATTGGTGCTAAATATGAAGCAACGGCCAGCTTTTATCTGTAATTAGTGTGCTTTGCCTCCAGCCCAGGTGATTGTCCTCCAAGACCAGATAGTTCTCAAGTTTACAATCAGGAAGTCAGGCTTCATGCTGATCTGGGAGAGATGGAGGCAAGCTCCCCAAACACAATGATGGCTATGATACACAAAGGGACTGCAAGGCCAGTCCTTAGGGGTCTTCCTGTACCATGTCATCCAGACTCCCCTCCTCCCCCAGGTCACCAGCCAGTAAGCAGAGGACCACAGTGGGCAGCAGAACTCAGTGCCAGATGCACAACTCCTACAGTTTCTTACAATGTGGTCAAGTCCAGGATTACAAGAGGCCAGGATTACTATGGAAGCTATTTTCCTGGGGAGAAACCAGCTCACAAGGGGAAGCATACAGCCCAATTATAAGGCAATCAGGGGAGCAGAGCTGAGACTTGAACCTAGTTGTGTGTGATAATAGCCATGAACAGGGCCAGCCATGATGGTATATACCCATAATCTCTGCACTCCAGAGGCTGAGACAGGAAGATATGAAGTTCAAGATCACCTTGGGTTACAACTAAAAACCCTGCCTCACCAGACACTGGGTGCCTGTGGCTCAGGTCTGTAAGCCTCACTATTCAAGAGGCTTGAGATCTGAGGATCATGGTTCCAAGTCAGCCCCAGGCAAGAAAGTGTGAGACTTTTACCTCCAATTAACCACTAAAAAGACAGAGGTAGAGCTGTGGCTTAAGTGGCAGAGCCTTGGGAGGAAAAGTTCAGAGATAGCACCCCCAGGCTCTAAGTTCAAGCCCCAGGACCAATACACACCAAACAAAAAACATACATGCAAAGCCCTCAGGCATAAATCAGACACCCCCCCCCCCATCCTTTCAATAACCCCCTCTAGGTTAGTTACAATTTTCCAGATGGCCATGGCTTTGGGGTGGGGCTTTATTTGGCCCCGCCCTTCACCTGTGGGATGGGTCCAGGCCACAAGGCAGGGAAATACTTTTCACCAAACCCTACAGCCACTGCCAGTGGAACTTTTTTGGAAGAAACAGCAGAGGTCACAAGAATACTGCACAGGGAATTGACAGTTCTGGTGACATGTTTATTAGACCCTGGGCTCAGATGCTGGCAGAACAGTGGCCTGTCGCAGAAAAAGAAATTGTCCATGCCCTCAACACAGAAGCTGTGGCTGTTGGAAGTGGGGGCTTCTTTTCCAATTCACCCCCAGAGTCTCAGCAGGCTAATGCCAGTCCTGATAATGAATCACCAATGGAGTATGAACCCATGAGTAAGATTGGTCACGCAAACCAACACGTTGCCCGCATTACTTCTTCTTCTGCACATGGCCACAGTCGTACTTGCCCCGCACCACTTTGAGCTTGACTCCCGGCAGGTCCTGGGTGCGGCCACCTTCCACCAGGACCACCTGGTGTTCCTGCAGGGTGTGGCCCTCCCCGGGGATGAAGCAGACAGCCTCTTGGCCAGTGCTGAGTCGGACTCGACAGCACTTGCGGTTGGCTGAATTGGGTTTCTTGGGCTTGCGGATGAAAGTGCGCAAAACCACACCTTTCACCTGTGGCCGTCCCTCTGTGGGGCCAAGTCGCTGAGGTGGCCTCTTAGGGGGCCCCAGACGGTGCATCTGGTTCAGGGTAGCCATGCAGCGTGTGACCCAGAACCGGGGAACCAGGACCAGGCCTGGAGAGACACAATGGAAGGGCAGAACAAGGTGATTATTCCAGGCACAAATAAGAGCATTTGCAGTGGCTATGTGACAATGGCTCATGCCAGTCATCAGAAGCCTGGGATCTGAGGATCACTGTTCCAACCCAGCCCAGGCAGGAAAGTCCCTGAAATTCTTTTTTTTTTTTTTTTGGTTCCAGTCGTGGGGCCTGAACTCTGGGCCTGGGCGCTGTCCCTCAGCTCTTCAGCTCAGGGCTAGCGCGCTACCACTTGAGTTACAGCACCACTTCCAGCTTTTTTCTTTTTGCTTATGTGGTGCTGAGGAATCGAACCCAGGGCCTCGAGCATGCAAGGCAAGCGCTCTACCACTGAGCCACCTTCCCAGCCCAGTCCCTGAAATTCTTATCTCTAGTTAGCCAGCAAAAACCTGGAGCTGTGGCTCAAGTGGTAGAGTCCAAGACTTACCACTAGTCTGCACACATGCGCTCCAGCGTTCACGCGTGCACACACAGAAACAGACCCCTCCCCTCTCCAAGGGATTGGGGATCAAACCCAAGATCTCTTCATTGTTAGGCAGACCCTCTAGCCCTTTGAGTCATGCTCCAGCTCTTTTTTTTTTGGGGGGTCCGGTTGTGGGGCCTGAACTCTGGGCCTGGGTGCTGTCCCTCAGCTCTTCAGTTCAAGGCTAAAGCTCTACCACTTGAGCCAAAGCGCCGCTTCCGGCTTTTCTTCTTTTTGTTTATGTGGTGCTGGGGAATCGAAACCAGGGCCTCATGCATGCAAGGCAAGCACTCTACCACTGAGCCACCTTCCCAGACCCTATTTGTATTGTTTTTGAGACAGTGTTAACTTAGCCAAGGTTGGCCTTTTTTTGCCTTCCCCTAATAGCTGTGATTACAGCCATGCACCACTATTGCTCAGTCCAGGAGAAATATCTGATATCTAAGTTAAGTGAAAGAAGTCAAGCTACTCCAGAAGTGCCTGGCACATAGATGGAAAATACCACTCGAATGGGTGACTAAAACACCTTTGCTTGGGGAAATCTCAGCCAGGGAGGTATCTCATACTCAGTGAAGGTACCGAATCGTTTCGGCAGCCCAAACCCACTTACCATGAGTTAGGGACGTGTGGAGACCACGGAGAAGACCAGGCCAGGACATCCCGCTACCTGGGGCGTCTCTGTTAGGGGACAACAAACTCAGAAAGGAAGAGAGGTCAAATCCTCCCCGTCCCACTCTCAGATTTCTGGTGAAAGCTAAGGAACTTTCTTGTAGGAGTCTAATTGCAAGCCTCAATCGATGCTCTGGGGTACACAGGTCCCGACTGTCCCTGCCCCCAGGAAGGAAGTAAAAGAAACGCGGGAGCCGGAGGGAAGCCCCACCGACCTCTACCACCCCAGCAGGATCTACAGACACGCTGATTCCTGTGTCAGGTCCCTTCCGGGAGTTCTCTGGATACGGATTGGCTATTTCTTTATCTGCGTCACTGATGAGGCGGGACGCAGTCAACCATTGGGCAGCAAAAGAGTCTATTTCGGACAACTTGTCTCTTTTCCGTGATCGGATTGGTTCATCCCTCCAAAAAACCCAGGCTGCTTTGCAATTGGTCTAAAGGAAGCGTGGGCGGGATAAAAGTGTGTGACTGAATTCCCGATGCAAGATGGCTGCGTCCATGGCTCGGCGTTTATGGCTTCTCTTAGTTCGTCGAGAGTTCCGGCCCGGGGGAAGTTGCATGTGCATTCCGAATCCAAAGAGAAGTTTTGCTACGGAGAAACGGCAACGGAACCTCTTGTACGAGCACGCGCGCGAGGGGTACAGCGCTCTGCCTCACCTGGACATGGAGCCTCTGTGCGCATGCCCAGAAGAGGCGGCGCGCTTACTGGAGCTCCGCAAGGGGGAGCTGCGACCGGCCGACCTACCCGCGATCGTGAGTGCGCATGCGCCAGGCGGAGACGCTGAAGTTGATCCAACGGAGTTTGCCCCTCGCACACTGGCTTGGGGCCAGGGGTCCAGGGAGAGAAAAGTATTCGGAAGAGTTTTAGTGTTTTTCCCCAAGTTTTCCTAGTTTTCTTAAGTGCATGGCACCCGTTTATGTGCCAGTGGTCCGTTAAAGGCCTCCTAGGTGTCTTGTGTATCATTTTTCATTCTTTCCTTTTTCTTTTCTTTTTTGCCAGTCCTGGGACTTGAACTCAGGGCCTGGGCACTGTCCCTGAGCCTCTCTGTGCTCAAGGCTAGCACTCTACCACTTGAGCCACAGCGCCACTTCAAGGTTTTTCTGTGTATGTGGTGCTGAGGAATCGAACCCAGGGCTTCATGCATGCCAGGCCAGCACTCTTCCACGAAGCCGCATTCCCAGCCCTGTGTTGTGTATCTTAAACACCCATTTTTGCATCTTTCATAATGTATGCTGGGTGCTCTGGGAACTTATCAGGTACCAGGAGCCCTCCAAGCTCCAGACACACCCGAAGACCACAAATCTCAAAGATTTGCCAGGCTCATCCTAAGACGGCAAAGAAAATTGGGGAGCAAGGCCGGGCACCGTTGGTCCACCCCTGTAATTCTAGCTGTTCAGGAGACTTAAGATTTGAGGATTGGGGGCTGGAAAGTCCAGGGACCCATCCAGGGGCCAGCAGGAGCAACTCCACCTGTTCTTACTTTTCCCTCCTTTGTACATATAGATTTCCACATGGCAAGAGCTGCAGCAGCTGCAGAAGCAGATCCGGAGACTGGAGGCAGAGAAGGAGGCTGTGGCTGAGGCTGTGCGGAGCCTGCTGGTGAGCTCAGTGCTAAAGGCTAGGTGTGGTAGTGTTTGCCTGTCATCCCCAGTGACACGGGGAGACCTAAGAAGGAGGATCATAAATTTAAAAAAAAGTGAGAAGAAGCTGGCCACCGGTGGCTCATGCCTGTAATCCTAGCTACTCAGGAAGCTGAGATCTGAGGATCACTTTTTGGAGCCAGCCCTGGCAGGAAAATCTGTGAGACTCTTACCTCCAATAAACCACTAGAAAACCACAAGTGGCGCTGTAGCTCAATGTGGTAGAGCGCTCACCTTGAGCAAAAAAAGCTCAGGGACAACACCCTGGCCCCCAGTTCAAGCCCCAAGACTGACAAAGAAAAAAAAGAAATGATATGATGCAAGAGCCCCTCTCTCAGCATGGAGGTAGCACTGAACACACACTGTGAATGTTACTCTTTTTAGGTTACCTGGCCTCCTAGCTTGCCCAGCAGAGAAACTGAGGCACGATGTGGTAGATGGAAGGCTGACTACCACATTCATAGTACTAGGAGATTCAGATCTCCTGACCCCATTTGCCCTTTGCCCTTCCCTTTGCTCCTCCCCATCCTCAGTTTATCATCCTGACTCTCTCCTCCTTTTTCTTTCCAACCAGGTAAACAACAACAGCAGCCAAGTGCAGAAGGTACTCAGAGAGTTGGTATCTTGTCCCCAGCTGACGAGGGCAGGGAGAATTGGTCATGATTCTTTCCACCCTAAATGACTCAAAGTACAACTCAAATTTAAGGGGAAAGAAAAACCAGGCTTTCTTAGTTCATGAAACCAAAACTGGCTTTAGGTACAGTTGGATCCAGGTCCTGGCCCAATGCTTGGATCCAGTTCCCTGTCATGTTTAGCCCCCAGCTTTCTCCCCTTGTGGAAAGGGAAGGCAGGGTCACACTTTCCTGATAGCTTTTGATAGCCAGAGTCCTGGGGTAAATCCTTGAGTGGTCAGCTGTGCCCAGGGGCTCGGGGGTGGGGGTAGGGGTTTTCATAGAGGGGAAGATCCATGGATTGCCCCAGCTGGCCAAGCTTGAACCTGCCCCAGGTGGACTGGAGGTCCCTAGAAAGGAAATCCTAGGGTTCTGGACCAAAGGAGGAGCCTGTGGGTGGCTTTCCATTAGGAGGTCAGGCTGGCTGAGGGACTCATGACGCTGCTCTGGGCTGACTCCTACATCCTGCTCCAGGACCCCCAGTACTTAGGTCTGAGGACACAGGGCCGGGAAATCCGGATGCAGCTCTCACTCCTCTACCCCAGAGAGACCCAGCTGGAAGAGCAGTTCTACCTGCAGGCCTTGAAGCTGCCCAACCAGACTCACCCAGATGTGGTGAGAGCACTGGGCGGCCAGGGAGGAAGGGGAAAGGAGAGGGGACTGTCCGCCACCACCTCTCTGTGATGCCCCTGTCTTGCCTGCAGCCCGTCGGGGATGAGAGCCATGCCCGAGTGCTCCGTGTGGTCGGAGACAAACCAGGTGGGCCACACCAGCAGACAGCGGGGGCACAGCTGGAGCTGCCTCACCAGATTTGGATTGTCTCGTGCCTGTGTGCATATGTGCCAGTACTTGGGCTTGAACTCAGGGCCTGGGCACTATCCCTGAGCTTTTTGCTGTACCACTTGAGCCATAGCTCCACTTCCAGCCTTTTGCTTGTTCATTGGAAATAAGAGTGCAACTGACTTCCTTCCCCGTCTGGCTTCAAACTGTGATCCTCAGATCTCAACCTCCTGAGTAGTTAGGCTCCAGTTGTGAGCCACCGGCCCCTGGCTCTGATAACTTCTTTATTTTTTTCCCTCATTCCCATCTCTGCCTCCATCCTCTTCCCCCCTCTTTCTCTGTCTCTTTCTTCCTTTCCCTCCTTATCTTTTCCCTTCCTTTCTCTTCCTGCTGTTTCTTTATGGCTGTCTCCTCCCCACGGTGTCTAATCCTCTTCCTGGCTCTTTCTTTGTGTCTCTCTTCCCCTCTTACCCCCTTTGTTCTTTACCTACCCCCAGCTTTCTCCTTCCGACCCCGGGGCCACCTGGAAATTGGCGAGAAACTTAACATCATCCGCCAAAGGTGAGTCTGCCTCTTGTTCTCCCTCCCACCCTCCTACACGCCATCCCCGCCCTAGCAGCTGGCAGCCAGAGGCACCCCCAGCCGGCATGAATGTTTGATGCCAGCCCCACCCCTGCCTGGCAGCTGGGCCTCTCTCCCCCTCCCCTCCCCCTCCGTGCAGGAGTCCTCCTGTCATCCATCACCCATAAGCACCGTTTGTGCCCTGTGTGCTTCCAGGCGCCTGTCCCACGTGTCGGGCCATCGCTCCTACTACCTGCGAGGCGCTGGGGCCCTCCTGCAGCATGGGCTGGTCAGCTTCACTCTCAGCAAGCTCGTGCGCCGGGTATGGGGCAGGAGAGGAGGGCTGCCTGGAAGGGGGAGGCATTGCCACCAAGCTCAGAGGGCTCCAGGAAGGGACAGGAGGGCAACTCCCACTTTCATCACACTTTCCTACCCGAGTCTTCCTCTACTGAGGACATGTTTAATTCAAAGGTGCCAGCTTTATGAAATGGGTTATTACTCTGCCCACTTTCCAGATGGGGAACCTGAGGCCCGGAAAAGAGACTTTAAGTGGACCTACCTCAGAGCCTACACTTGTAACCCTGCCCCTCTGAGCCTGCCACAGGAGACAGGACTGGGACACATGTGGTGCCCATTGGAACAGGGAGTCAGCTGGCTAGGCATGGGTGCTGGCCAGTAGACGGACATTGCCAGAGGACACTAGGGAGCCATGGGAGGCCTCAAGCAAGGGAGCAACACGTCCTGACACCCTGTGTGGGATGGGGTGAACGAAGGAACTGGAGCTAGGAGAGTCAGTAACACACAGCAGCGAAGACCCCAGGACCTGGACCATGGCTCAGGCTTTGCCCACTCTCCTTTGGGATGAAAGTTGGGGGGTCCTGCCCTGCCCCCCCTCACCCACCCCCCAACCCCCACAGGGCTTCATTCCCATGACGGTGCCAGACCTCCTGCGGGGAGCCGTGTTTGTGAGTGAGGCTTTGGGTGGCAAGTTCTGTTTTGGGGTTCCCCTGCCAGGAGAGGGACCAGTTTGTTCCCCTAAGGAGATATCTTGGGGCCAAGTGGAGGGCCCCAAGCTGTAAGTGGCAGGGCTGGGAGGGTGGGAAATTCCAGATACTTGTAAGGGAGAACTAGGGTTGCCCGTACAAAATGGGACCCGCCGAGTTTACCTATCTCCCCCCGCCCTGGCGCCCCCCCCCCCCCCCGCGGCCAACCTCTGTGGTTCCCCCCAGGAAGGCTGCGGGATGACCCCCAATGCCAACCCCTCTCAAATCTACAACATCGACCCCGCGCGCTTCCCAGACCTCAACCTGGCCGGGACGGCAGAGGTGGGTCTGGCAGGTGAGCACCCGGAGTAAGGAGCAGGTGGCATTGTGGAGGGAGACAGGTGGAAGAGAGGGGGCGGCTTCCTGCCTGGGACACAGCACAACCACTCCGGGGCCTGCCAGCACCAGTGTGTGGGTTGTTAACTGCACAAGTCACGTGACATGTCTGGCGCCCGGTCACGTCTAGCAGGGACCAAAGCTTTTGGTAAAGTGAGGCAGCCCTGGCTGACCCTCATCCCCTCCCTTCCTCCTCCCAGGCTACTTCATGGACCACGCCGTGGCCTTCAGGGACCTGCCAATCAGGTGATACCCAGTGTCTTAAGGCCTGGTCCCATCCTGTGCCCTCTCTGTCCTCTCTAACCGACCTCACCTGGTCCCCTGCAGGATGGCATGCTCCAGTACCTGCTACCGGGCCGAGACAGACACAGGGAAGGAGCCCTGGGGGCTGTACCGGGTCCACCATTTCACCAAAGTGAGTGAAACCCAACCAGAAGGGGGCAAGTCGGGGGTCACCTCACCATCCGGGACTTCCTGATTGTGTGTCTTTACCCTTGGCCCAGGTGGAGATGTTTGGGGTGACAGGCCCCGGGCTGGAGCAGAGCTCGCAGCTGCTTGATGAGTTCCTGGCCCTGCAGGTGGAACTGCTGACTGAGCTGGGCCTGCACTTCCGGTGCGGAGAAGCAGGGAATGGCACAGTGGGCGGCCTGTGCACCCCAGCGAGTGCCTCTTCTCCCCTCCCACCAGTGCCTTCTCCTCTGCCTCCTCTCCCCTGTGCCGCCTTCCCCTGGCCCCAGTCCCACCTCTACCACTTTTGCATTGGCTGGGAGGGGCAGTGGGGAGAGTAGTATTGGGATTTGAACTCAGAGCCTTGTGCTACCCCTTGAGTCACAGCCCCAAGACTTTTGGCTGTAGTGGGGTTTTTTTTGTTTTGTTTACAGATAGAATTCCATGCATTTGTGGGGCACAGGCTCATGCCTGTCATCCTAGCTACTCAGGAGGCTGAGATCTGAGGATCATGGTTCAAAGCCAGCCCAGGCAGGAAAGTCCATGAGACTCGGAAGTGGCGCTGTGGCTCAAGTGGTAGAGTGCTAGCTTGAACAAGCTCAGGGACAGCACCCAGGCCCTGAGTTCAAACCCCATTACTGGGGGAGGAAAGGGGGGAAATCTCACACTCTTGCCCTGGCTGGCTACAGACTGATCCTACTTCCTCCACCTCCCACTTAGCCAGGTTTATAGACAGGAGCTACCACACAGGGCCTGCTATCCTATTGTTAATAATTCCCTCCCTTTTACTAATACTTCCCTCTTGTTTTGGCCTCCTCTCTTCCATCACATCCTCTTCCTTCTCCACTGCCTAACATTGGCCACGCCCTGTCCCTGACATAGGGTCTTGGACATGCCCACCCAGGAACTGGGCCTTCCTGCCTACCGGAAGTTTGATATTGAGGCTTGGATGCCAGGCCGAGACTGCTTTGGAGAGGTGAGCTCCACCCCCCCCCCGGGGCGGGGGGAGGGGAGGGAGACACCCCATACCCTCCCCCCCCATGGCTGAGCCTCTCCACTGCCCCCCACCCCATCCCTCCAGGTCACCAGCGCCTCCAACTGCACGGATTTCCAAAGTCGCCGGCTGCATATCATGTTCCAGACCGAGGCTGGAGAGCTACAGTTCGCCCACACGGTGAGGCTCAGGCCCTCTCTGCCCCTTCCTCCCCACCCCCACCCCCCCACCCTGCCCTCCCAAGACCACCACAAGGTCCTGTGCATCCTGAGTGTGCCCCACTTCCAGGTGAATGCCACGGCCTGTGCTGTTCCCCGACTCCTTATTGCCCTCCTAGAGAACAACCAGCAAAAGGTGTGGACTTGGTGGGGGCAGGCGGGGGGGGGGGGGGGGAGGGAGGGTGGGAGGTGGGGAGGGAGGGGGATCAGACAGTGGAGGGGAGAGGGGCTGGGGCCAAGTCAGCATGGTCATGAGGCCTGTTCTGTCCCCAGGACGGGTCGGTCCTCGTGCCCCCTGCCCTCCAGCCCTATGTGGGCAGCGATCGGATTACAGCCCCCACGCACGCACCACTCCTGTACATCGGCCCCAATCAGCCCCAGAAGCCCCGGCTCCCCGGCCAGCCGGCGTCCAGCTGAGGACTGGCTGAGCCCAGCCAGTGGGGCTTGTCACCAATTCCTGGGACTCCAGAGGCCAGGATACCTGGGGACCTGCATCCCTGAGCCCATTCCAACCTCAGCATCTTGAGTGCCTGGACTTCAAGATCTTCCTTCCTCCTCTTCTTCCTCAGCCCTCAGAACCAGACAGCAGCGCTGAGCACTGCAGCCCAGCCTGCACAAGGAGGCAGGATATCCAGGGGTGGGAAGTTGAAGGTCCCCTAATAAATGGTCAAAACAAAGGCCTGTGAATCTATCTGGGAGCACAGGAAGTACACTGCCTGACTGCCTGGAGTCCAAAAATCAGTGACCATGGCCAGGCACTGGTAGCTCATGTCTGTAATCCTAGCTACTTGGGAGGCTATGAGATCTGAGGATTGTGGTTCAAAGCCAGCCCAGGCAGGGAAGTCTGTGAGACTTAGTTCCAAGGAACCACCAGAAAACCAGAAGTAGCGCCACGGGTCAAAGTGGTAAAGTACTAGCCTTGAGCAAAAGGAGCTCAGGGACAGTGCCCAGGCCCTGAATTCAAGCCTCAGGACCAGAAAAAAAAAAAAAAAAGAATATTCCAGAACCTTCCCATCATGCTCTCCTCCCCCGTTCCCTGTACTGGTCCTGTCCACCACTTTTCCCATTGAGATAGTTGCAGGAGCCACCCAGTTGGTCTCCCTGGGAAGACCTGAAACTACCTGGCCAGGCCCTCTGGTGACTACATCTCAAAGTAAAGGACAAAGTCACGACATCTATGTCTGTTCTGTTGGATTCACTATAGTCATTCCCTTGTGTAACATGTGTTTGTTGCCTGCACCCTCTTCCTTATCCAGTGTGTACCCCAAGAGGACTGGTTTTAGCCAGTGCATTCACTGGTGTGGCTGCAGACTCAGAAGTGCGCTTGTCAGTGTTGAATTTTTACTAGAGCTGGTATGGTAGGACATGCCTGTAATCCCAGCTGAGGCAGGAGAATTAAGTCCAAAACCAGCCTGGATTACACAGTGAGAACTTGTCCCAAAACAAGTTATTGTAATGGTGCTCAGCCCTGTGCAGTTGGCAGTGCTGACCACTCCCAGCACCATTCCTGCACGACTGCATCTTCATCAAACCCATTTCGTTAGTGCAGAAAGCATCTTAAGAGACTTTAGAGGCAGACGCCCGTGGCTCATGCCTATAATCCTAACGTCTTAGGATGCTGAGATTTGAGAATCCTGGTTCAATGCCAGTTCCAGGCAGGAAAGTCCATGAAACTCTTTATCTCCCATGAAGCAGCAAAAAGCTGGAAATGGAGTTGTGGCTCAAGTGGTAGAGCACCAGCCTTAAGTGAAAAAGCTAAGGGACAGTGCCCGGTCCTGAGTTCAAGTACTAGCACCAGCACCAAAAAAACAAAGTAGGGAAATGCTCCAGGCTGTGCGGGTAGCAGGACTGGAACGCCTAGCCAGGACTCATTGAGGAGGTCAGTTTGCACAGCCTCTTCAGGTAAGGAAACAGGCCTAAGGAGAGAGCTGTGGGCGGGGCATGGGGAATGGCACCCTGTTAGACTTGAACCCAGGTCCTGTCTGGGAAAGGGCACTTGCTCATTCCTCAGCCCCTGGCAGGAAGCCCCTGAGGGGATGCGTGCAGAGCCCGGTCCTCATGAATAATTAAGCATCTCAGGCCGCCACACAGCTGTCACTGCTCCCCTGTGGGCCACTGTGAGGGTTATAAAGGTGCTGGTAAGTCAGCCCAGCCCAGGATCAGGGGGCCCAGCTCCCCACCATGCCGCACCCCACATCCCACTTTTTGTTGCTGCTGCCACTGTTGCTGCTGGGGACTGGTGAGTGGTGGGGAGAGGCCTAGATGCCAGTATGCAGAGCAGGGGTTCGGGCCTGGAGGGGGTTCACCCAACAGGGGGTGTTCCACGGGGACCCAGGACTCCAGGAACTCTGATCAGTACTGAGGACAGCACCCGTCTGTTTTCTCCACAGCTACCACGGCTCCCCTGGCCAGCAGTCCCTCCAAAAGGGAGGTGAGAGTGAGTGTACCCCCTTATCTGTCTCACCCTATCTCCTCTAGCACCCTCTCCCTATCTCCCCTCAATTCTTTTTTATTTGGCTTGACTCTGGGCCTGGGCACTGTCCCTGAGCTCTTCGGCTCAAGGTTAGTACTCTACTATTGAGCCACAATGCCACTTGGGTTTTCTGGTGGTTTATTGGATATAAAGGGTCTCACTGCCTTTCCTGCCCGGGCTAGCTTTGAACCACAATCCTCAGATCTCAGCCTCCTGAGTAGCTAGGATGACAGGCGTGAGCCACCAGCAGCCGGCTCCCCTCAATTCTTCTCTGACCCTTTATTTCTTGTCCCCAGCTGGCCCGCTGTCTGGCAGAGGTCCTGAGCCTGGGCTGGGTGCACAGGGGGCCATGCACGGCTCTTCTCTACAAAGGTAAGCAGGCTGGCACTCTCCCACAATTCCAGCCCACCCCACCCAGGGCTTTGCCTGCTATGACGCCCCCCCAACCTGCCCTCCTGCCCCATCCACAGCCCTGTGCCCTGGATGGCACTGTCCTGTCTGTTGCCTGACTGCCTGGCCATAGCTTCCATTTTGGTGGCAGAAGGGTGATCCTAGCCCTGTCAGTCCCTCCTTCCTCTCCCAGCTCTGGAGGGCCGCCATGAGACACGACCCCGATCCATCCCTTCCTGGTCTCTTTCCTGCATAGATTATTGTCTCTTTCTGCCAGAGATATGCGAGAAGGAGCCCCATGGCTGTGGGTCCCAAGAGGAGAAAGGGGTGAGTGGGGACTTGAAGGAGGAAGAGGAGGAGACTGGGAAGATCAAGTCGGACCAGGAGGTGAGGGATGAGGAAGAGGAGGCGGCAGAGAGGACACACAAATCTGAAGTCCAGGAAGAGATACTCCATGAACAGCATGGCCGGCTCCATCAGGAGAAAGAAGAGGAGGAAAAGAAGAGACAGCCTGGGGAGACCTTTGAAGAGCTGTGGAAGCAGCGGCTGGAGGGTGCTGGGGGCCCCCAAAAGCGGGTGGCAGAGAAAGCCAGCCATGAGCAGTCTGCCCAGTTCCAGGCAGAGAAGAGCACGAAGATGCAAGGCGGCGACCACAGCTTGTGGCAGCAGGGTCAGAGGGGTGAGGGGGAGAGGCCTGAGGACACCCCCCACCTTCATCACCACCAGGAGGAAGAGGAGGAGGAAGAGGCCTCAGAACAGGAGGTGAGTGGGGTGGGGCCACCTGATGTTCAGTGGGGAACTGAACCCAAAGCTCCCACACAGCAGGATCCGCCATGACTGCATCCGGATAGCCGAGCACCCATGGTGGCTCACGCCTGTCACCCCAGCTACTCAGGAGGCTGAGCTCTGAGGATCATGGTTCAAAGCCAGCCCAGGCAGGAAAGTCCATAAGACTCAATCTCCTATTAGCAAAAAGCCAGAAGCGAAGCTGTGGCTCAAGCCAGGGCCAGCTCATACATACACATACGCACACAGCAGCAGCAGCATCCAAATGAGGACGCTGCCTGGCCATGGGGACTTCCCTCTGGGATTAGGGTCACCATGAATATCAAGTACCCCAGTTGGCCACCATTGCCACTATGTGACAAGGGGGCCGCCATTCTGTTTGGGAGACTAGATAGAGGCACCATGGCTGGGTTGTGGAAACTAAGGTGTCCTCATGGGGGGGTCAGTTGCTAGTGCCATGATCACCGCCATTGGCCACCCATTTCTGATGCCAGGAGCGGGAGGAGGAGCGGCTGGAACGCGTGCGGGACGAACTGAAGAAGGCCACAGCCATGCTAGGGGAAGAGCTGAGGAGGGAGGGCTGACCCCGGCCCCATGCGTCCCCCCCCACTCACGTACCCCTCTGCTTCAGGACTGTTGATACCAGCTCCCCACCCCACCCCCACACACTTTACCCGACACCCACTCACCCTGACCTGCAGGGTAAAGAGGAAGGTATACCTTAGAATTGAGTTGGTGGGGGGGGCTCAGGATCCCCCAATACCTTTCCACCCACCCCCCAGCCTACCCTCTGAGAGAATAAAGAAATAGCAAACCACCATGGCCGGACTATGCCCTTGGCTTTGGGGACCCAGGAGCAAAGAGAGGGCTCTGCTCATCAGAACTGAGGCTTTATTAAATGAGAAATTCTATTAACATGGAAATCAGGCG
Organism: Dipodomys spectabilis; assembly: GCF_019054845.1. Classification (NCBI taxonomy): domain Eukaryota; kingdom Metazoa; phylum Chordata; class Mammalia; order Rodentia; family Heteromyidae; genus Dipodomys; species Dipodomys spectabilis. The sequence goes on along the minus strand of NW_024871099.1, from coordinate 6,054,943 downwards.
GGGTCAGGGTCTTCGGGAAAAGGTCTGGATGCTGGGGTAGGAGGTGACGAGTTTGGAGTCTGGCCTCTGTGAACCACAATGTCGTCGTATTCGTCCTGGGGACAGAAGGGGGTGGCACAGGGGCTCAGGTGGCTGCCACCATGCCCATGACCCAAGTTACCCAAGTCACCTCTAACTTCTGGGGTCTTGTCTCAAAGCCCCAGGTCCCTTCCTCCTCCAGCCTGCTCTGGACCTGGGTGCTGTCCCTCAGCTCTTTGCACTCTACCACTTGAGCCACAGCGCCACTTCTGGTTTTCTGGTGGTTAATTGGAGATGAGCATCTGGAATCCTAGCTTCTCAGGAGGCTGAGATCTGAGGATCACCATTCAAAGCCAGCCCAGGCAGGAAAATCCTTAAGACTCTTACTTCCAATGAATCAGCATAAAGCCAGAAGTGGAGCTGTGGTTCAAGTGGTAAAGAGTTAACCTTGAGAAAAAAAAAAAACAAAAAACTCAAGGATAGTGCCCAGGGACAAGAGTTTAAGCCCAGGCCAGCACACATATAAAAAGTCCCAGTTTTGAGGTCATGCCTCCAACTCCCCAGCAAGCAGCATCTCCCCTCTGCCTCTACCCACATTCTTTACCCTCATGACTCAGAACATTCAATGCCACCTGGGGTGCCCAGGGCAGCACCCCACACCTGCGTCCATCCTCACCCTTCCCCGAGGTGTCTGCCAGTGGCTGCCACCCAAGATCCCTGCCCACAGCCCCACCTCTCCAAATCCTGCTGCCAAGACCACTCAGCCCACCGCCAGCCATACAGCCTGTGTTCACTGCCCCCACCACTAAAATCTTTCTACCACCTCCGCCCAGTCTCCTCCTGCACTGCCTTAACTTTTCAACCATGGTTTTGGTGACCAAGGTCTTGCTGCTTCTCGCCACTGCTGCCCAGGTCTCTCCTGACTGCTGCTCACGCCACTGTGTGGCTGTTTGTTGTTGTTGTTGTTTTTATTTGTCAGTTGTGGGCCTGAATTCTGGGCCTGGGCGCTGTCCCTCAGCATTTCAGCTCAAGGAGAGCGCTCTACCACTTGAGCCATGGCACCATTTCCAGCTTCTGCTTATGGGGTGCTGAGGAATTGAACCCAGGGCCTTGTGCTTGCAATGCAAGCACTCTACCGTTGAGCCACCTTCCCAGCCCCGAGTTTTTAACTTTTTTTTTGGCAGCACTGGAGTTTGAACTCAGGACCTCACACTCCATCAAGTGGCTCTCTACCACTTGAGCCACGTTTTCAGCCAGGCTTATTGCTGTTCATCCTTTTTTTTGGTGGGGGGGGGGAGCTTTAACTCAGGGCCTGGGCACTGTCCCTGAGCTTCTGTGTGCTCAAGGCTAGTGCTCTACCACTTGAGCCACAGCACCACTTCTGGTTTTTCAGCAGTTAATTGGAGATAAGAGTCTCATAGGGCCTTGTCTGCTCGGGCTGGCTTCAAACCTCGATCCTCAGATCTCAGCCTCTTGACTAGCTAGGATTACAGGTGAGAGCCACCAGTGGCTGGCCTCAAAGACTTTTCTAACCAGGCTAGTCTCAAATCTGAGTCCTACAGATGTTAGCCTCCTAAGGAGCTAGGATTACAGGTGTGAGCTTCTGACTGACACAGGGTCCCACCTGAGTTCATTAATAGCAGACATGCTAGGTCAGGCTCAAGGGAGTCCCTATCATCTCCTCCCTTTCTGGCTGCTGGTTCAGCCAGACCCCTAGTCAGTCACTGCAGTTTCCCTACTGACTCACGCCTTCATCTTTGCTGTCACTGTCACTGTCGTCACTACTGCTGCTGGATCCAGGCTTGTCATCCTCATCCTCAGGCTCAGGGGCTCCGTGAGCACGGAGCAGGCTGGCGAGGCTGGCATTGGGCCGGAGCAGGGCACTTCCCAATGGGGTGCGGCCCCCATACATTCGGGCAGCGGGGTCGGCCCCTGCCCTCAGGAGAAGTTCCAGTACATCAGCAGCTTGTGCCTCTACTGCTAAGTGTAGGGGGCTCCGGCCGCATGTGGGCTCCTGTGGGGTGCGGCCAAGAGGTCAGCAGGCACGGGAGGGGACACCCCACACACACCTGCCCCCCTCAAGTGGCTCACCGGTTTGTTGAGATCAGCCCCAGCATGCCAGAGCAGTCGGACCATTTCTGCATCTTTGTGGATGATGGCCACATGGAGTGGAGTATGGCCTGGGGACAGAGTGACAGGTGTCAAGAGGGAAGGGTGAGGGACCCAGGCCCCCAGCACCATGATCCCGGGGCCCCTGAGGGTGACCAGGTTTGGGGTCTGGCTCCTGAATTCTGATATGTCAAAATACATCTGGGTCCTGACTGGCTAAGTTGTAGGTAAGGTGTCTGAGGGGGCTGAGTGTTGGGGTGCCTGGAGGGACTATGGATGAAGAGCTGGGGGTCTTTAGATGGCAGCCTTGGATCTGGGGACCAGAGGCTCTGGTCTGACTTCACACAAAGATGGTGACCAGGGTTTCAAGGTTGTCTCTGAACACCGGGTTGCAGGTGATCTCAGTGTATCTGTGGAAGGCCTGGACCTGGGGAAGCTGGGCTTACAGGTGGGTGCTTACAGACTCAGATGCTGGGATCACAGTTAAGACAGCACCTTTTGTTTTGTTTTGGTTGGTTGTGGGACTTGAACTCTAGGCCTGGGCGCTGTGCTTTAGCCTCTTCAGATCAAGACTAGTGTTCTACCACTTGAGCCACAGTGCCACTTCTAGCCTTTTCTGTTTTTGTGGTGCTGAGGAATCGAACCCAGGGCCTCAGACATGCAAGGCAAGCACTCTGCCACTGAGCCATCCTCCCAGCCCCTAAAGCAGGAAGGTTGACTTTTTTTATGCCCCCCCCCCTGGGGCTTGAACTCAGGACTTGGGTGCTAGCCTTGAGCTTTTGTGCTCAAGATTTAGCATTCTACCACTTGAGCCACAGCTCTACTTCTTAAGACAGCACCTTTTATACAAGTCTCAGATGAGGCAGGTCCTCCAGCTGCCCTCCAGGGCTGTGTACCTAGATGCCAGTTTTATGAAGCCTTAGTTTTGAAAGCCCTCAATTTCTCCCCAGCTGAGCCTGTGGCTTAGAGGTGGGCCACACTTTGTAGGTTGGGGAACTAGATCCTGATAGCTGTGGGTCTGGGGGATGGCAGGTCTGGGGTGTACTGGACTCCATATACCTAATTTTCCATACCTGAGGTCTGCCCATGGGGCCAGAACCCATGCCTTTGAACCCAGGCCCTGAACCCATGCCCACCCTGCCTGGTCCGCTCACCCTCATAGTTTTCAGTCTCCAGCTGCAATTTCCAGTCTTCCTCTCTTTGCTCCTCTTCCTTCTCTCTTGAGGGTTCGGGATACTCGGGCTCGGGGGTGGGGCTGGGGTCAGGGGTATGGTCCCGGGGGCGGGGCTGGAGCAGTGCGCATGCGCAGGCGTGTGCCCGCACACGGCAGGCCAGATGCAGTGCCGTGTGGCCCCCACGCTCTGCCACCAGCAAGCTGGCACCCGCTGTGTACAGCTTTTCCACGGTGGACACCTCTCCCAGGATGGCTGCCAGATGCAGGGCGGTCTGCAGGAAAGCAGGGCAGGGCTCAAGGTCACATTGAAAACCTGGGACCCCTGAGCCCTTACACCAACAATTCCTGAGGGCTCACCTGGCCGAGATCATTCTGCAGGTCTAGATACTCAGTACCAGCGGCAAAGCCTAGGAGGAAATCCAGGAAGGGCTCGTGCTGATGGATCACGGCTAAGTGCAATGCCCTAGGGGTAGAGATGGGACAGAAGTCAACACACATGAAGATCCAGTGTGGTGGTGGACACCTGTCATCCCAGCCACGTGGGAGGTGTAAATAGGAGAATCTTGGTCTAGACTCAGCCCGGCAAAAAAAAAAAAAAAAAAAGAACTTTTCTTACTAAAGGAAAAAAGTGGTAGAGCCACCTGTCTAGCAAGCATAAGACTGAGTTCAAATCCCAGTATCACAAACAAATTTCAAATTCAAAGGCAAATTTAGTAGGCATTGTGGCATACGCTTGTAAATCCTGCAGTTGGAGGCTGTGGGAGGACAAGTTGAAGACCAGTCTGGGTACATAGCAAGACTCTGTTTCAAAAACAAAAATGTAACAATGTGAAATATCTGTGGCTCTAATAATTGACCTTCAAATTACAACAAGCAAAACCTGAGAACTACAAGCACAAACACAGAATTATACTTCGTGTGTGTGTGTGTGTGTGTGTGTGAGAGAGAGAGGAGGGGGGGGACTGGGGCTTGAACTCAGTGCCTCTGGCTCCTCTGGCTGGTGCTCTACCACTTGAGCCATAGGTCTACTCCTCTATATAATTTAAAGGAGTTGGGGGCTAAGTAGCTCAGTAGTAGAGTGCTTGCCTAGCAATTGAGTGGCCCTAGGTTCCATTCTAAATACTGAAAAAAAAAGAAAAAAGGAAGAAAGAAAATTGAGGAATTCAAATCATACAAACTGGGCTGGGAAGGTGGCTCAGTGGTAGAGTACTTTCCTTGCATGCATGAGGCCCTGGGTTCGACTTCTCAGCACCACATACTCAGAAGAAGCTGGAAGTGGCGCTGTGGCTCAAGTGGTAGAGTACTAGCCTTGAGCTGAAGAGTTCAGGGACAGTGCCCAGGCCCAGAGTTCAGGCCCCAGGAGAGACCAAAAAAAAAAAAAAACATACAAACTATCTTCTCTTCCCACAATGATATTAGATTAAAAATCAGCAACAGAAAGTTTCCAAACATGTGACAATCAAGTAACAGATTTCTATATAACTTCTTGGTCAAATCTGAGTTTTTTTTTAAAAAAGTATACTACTTAATTAAATGAAAATAAAAACGTATCAGAAGACATATTTTTGCTGAAGCAGTGTTCAGAAGGGAAGTTTAAACACATATCAGAAATGAAGGAAATGCCTACATCAATGACCTTAAGACACAAACCAGGGCAGTGTTTCATGACTGTAATCCCAATTACTCAGGAGGCTGAGATCTGAGGATCCAGATTTGTTTCCTTCCATCCCTCACCACTTAGCACCTAAAATAGGGCCTGGAACCTGGCAGTGCCACACAAGTATTGCAGTAACAAATGAATCTCCACCACTCTCAGGTAATTAAGTTCTCTCTGAATTTAAGATGTCAAGATCAGTGTTGGGTCAAGTACTGAAAATTCTGATTCTGAAAATCAAAGCCTGGAACTTATAAATCAGTCGAACCCAAGATGGTATTTGTATGGTCCAGAGGATGGAGCTGGGGGAGGGGGGGACCGGGCGGGGGGGAGGGGAAGGGGGGAGGGGGAGAGGGAGGTAGGAGGAGCGCGGCGGGAGGGGGCGGGGGCGGCGCGGCGCGGGCGGGCAGAGTTCTTACAAAGATCTGGGGATTGGGATCAGGAGGTTCAAAGAAGTTTTGGAGGATGTGGATTCCAGGATCTAGAAATCCAAGTTCAAGGAAAGAAAGGGCAGAAATCACAGGTTTGGGATGGAGAAGATAGGAGTCTATAGTTTTCCTACCATTTAGAACTTAGATGGGTTAAGGATGGGAAGTTAGATTTAGGAATGAAAAGGTCAGGAGGCCAAAGGGACCAGGATGGGAAAATCAACCGTCGGATCCCAGGAATCCCCTGGATCAGTCTAAGGATCACTCACGTGTCCCCATCCTCAGTGACGTAGCCAAAGACGAGGGGCGCCCACGATAGCCCCGGGCCCAGCTCGGCACCCAGCCCTGGTCCTCCAGGAGCCGCTGCGTCGGGACCCAGAGAACCCAGGCCGCTGTCACACCATTCATCCGCATCCGCAGCTTTTCCCAAGCACGCGACCCCAGCCATGGCCCCCCCACTACCACCTCGGTGGGGGTCCCCACCTGCCCGTCAGTGGCTGGGCTCTGCCTTAACTCCGGAGCTTCCGCCCTGCTGGGAATTCCCGAAGAAAGAGTCACGCCCCCCTAGTTTATCCAATCAGAGCTGTATGCCTTGCTTATTCCCCGCCCCCGTGCTGCACAAGAACCAATCACAGTGTTTGGATGAACTAGCGCAATCTAGTTGTTCCCACATTTTCCGAATGCCCTTTACCAAAATGGCTGTGGCCGCCTGGCCTTCTGGGATTCGTAGTCCCTCTCGTGAGATGCCTTGAGCTAAGCGAAGTCGTGAAGATTACTGGGAGTTGTAGTTCCCTGCTTCCCTCCTCCCCTCTCCTCCCCCACTCCACCCGCCCTCCCATGCCTCTCTGGTTTCCGGTGCCGTCACGGGACCGAGCAGTCGGTGACAGCCCCGAGGGCCCCGTGCCGGGCGCCCATGGCCGAACCGGACCGTGAGTTGGGGGTCTGGGTGGGAGGATCGGGCCGCGCCGGGGCCTAGCTGCGGGGTGCAGGCCCCGGGGTCCGGCGTAGTGGGGGCTGCAGATTCGGTGGGACGCGAGATGGGGGGGTGGGGGCCGCACGGAGTGGGTGGAATTCGGGGCGCTCTCGCTAAAGGGTCCCAATTACTAGGTTGGTGGGTTTCAAAACCAAGGTCCGTTTGCTAAGTGACTAATGTATGATCGTGTATTTCCCGCTCCTTGGTGGCTGAGGTCCCTGGTTACTAAGGACCTAAGTTGGCGTGGTCCCAGTTGCTAAGGATACATGGTGTCCTGAGCATCAGTGGGGTACTACACTCCCCGTCCCTCCCGCCCCCGGCCCGGTGATGTCTCTTCTCTCTAATTCCAATACCTGTCTTAAGCTGTCACCCCCACTGCACCTCCTCTCACACCTCCTCTCAGCCCTAGGAACCGCCCCCCCCCACACACACACACTTCACTCTGCCTTGCAAACCTCACCTTTCCGCCACACACACTACTGAATCCTTCCCAACTCCCAAGTCTTCCTTCAGCTTTGACAACCCGACTTTCTCCTCCCTCTCCTCCTCAATCTCCTCTGCCTCTCCAGCCAGTCCTGTACTCCAACTTTACATTTCCCCCTTCCCCTCCCTCCTACTTAATTTTTACCAACATCCTTCACCCCAGTATAACTAGATTGATGGGTCTTCTTGCCCACTGCCCCACCACTTTGAACCCCTTAACCATTCCCCCCACTATAACCAAGTCTGCTCCCCTCCTCCCCAGCCTCTGACCCTCTGGAGACCCAGGCAGGGAAGGTGCAGGAGGCCCAGGTGAGATGGGGAATGGGTGGAGGGAAGGACAGAGCTGGACTTGCTCCCATATTTCACACTGCATGGAGGGGAGGTGGCAGAGGGGAGAGTTACCCCTAGGGCCCTCAGCTCATTACCCTAATCCTTAACCCCACCTGGTGCAGCCTCCTTGGGCCTGAGGGCTTTGGAAGACTGTCAAAGACAGACTTGATGCTGCCTACCCTAACCCTAATCCCTTTTGAACCTCTTTTGATTGGGACTGGAAGGAGACAGGGATCCAATCTGGTTCCTGAACTAACAGATCTCAGGGGTAGGTGACAAGCAAATAATCTGACAAGATGATTATAAAAGTAGCTTGGAGCTCTATGGGAGCAAGCTTTATGGGTCAGGCCCTTCTTATAGGAGGAACCCTACTGGCTAAGATATAGTTATAGTGTAATCAGTGAATTGACCTGGGGAATGGTTGCAGACAGGGTAAGACATGATGTTGCACATGGAGGGTCCAGCTTATGCAAAGGCCTGGTGACAGAAAAGAATGTAATGTATGTGTTGACTAGCAGGGTGACTGGAGATGGTGTAGGTATAGTTAGCGTTTATTGGCTCTTTACTCCAGCCACAGACTCTGCTAGTGCTGGTACTGGGGACAGGAGTAGTGGTTAAAAATAGAAGAGGCAGGGAAGTCTGAAAATGGAGGTTGGAGACATGGGGAGCATGGGGAAGAGTGTGACATCTCATTAATGCATCCCTGTGAAGGGTCAGGCCTGTTGTCATTTGGTTTTGTTTTGGTTTTTGGTCCATTGTGGGGCTTGAACTTGGCCTGGGCACTGTCCCGCAGCTCTTCAGCTCAAGGCTAGTGCTCTACCACTTGAGCCACAGCACCACTTCTGGTTTTCTGGTGGTTAATTGGAGATAAGAGTCTCATGGACTTTCCTGCCTGGGCTAGCTTGGAACTGTGATCCTCAGATCTCAGCCTCCTGAGTAGCTAGGACCATAGGCATAAGCTCAGGGCTGGAGGCACAGGGTCCTAGAGATACTGCAGGAAGAGATAGACAGACTCTCACAGCTCTCCCTGAAGCTGGCTCTATGCCATGGGCTGGACAGATTCCCTACAAGTCACTTACAGTGCCTTACTGTCTGCAACCCCGAGAATACCAGCCTGCCCATCCCTCTTCAAGTGGAGGCAGTGTGGAAGCTGGGGTAGCAATACCCCCCACAATGCACAGCAAAGCCATGCTAAGGATGTCACAGCCTCTTGTCACTGTCTGCCTCCTAAAGCATCCCTGCTAGCAGAGAAGGTTTCCTGGGTTTAAAAAAGAGAGAGAGACCCTCAGTCCCTAAGAGAAGCAGCTGATAAACTGTAGCATTGTCTGTAATAGAGGGACACTGGAAACAGCCCAAATGGCTGTCAGCAGATAGGTTAAATGAACTGTGTGCTTGTACAATGCCATACTATGTAGTTGCTTCAGAGAAGGAGGCAGAGATAGGCAGTTCGAGGCCAACCCAGGCAAAATGGTTATCTGTGATCCCATTTCTAGCTTGAAACTCTAGCTGGGTTAGATAGCCAGGAAGCAATAGCTAGGGTCCAAGACCAGCCCAGGCAAAAGCATGATACCCTATCTGAAAAACAAACTGCAATCCAAAGGGGTGGGGGACATAGTTCCAGGGGTTAGAGCATCTGTCTAGCAAGTAAGTGCAAGGCCTTGTATTTGATCTCCAGTACCACAAAAAAAAAAAAAAAAGTGACATATTGTACAGGGTACAATGCAAGCACTACCCATTTCTGTTTTTGTTTTTTTTTTAATCACATGTGTTTTTATGCAGAGAAAAGTTCTCGAGTGATCCGTATTGAATTGTTAAGAGTGCTTAGCTGGATTTTTCCTTGCAATGGGACATTTCTGTCATCAGAAAAAGCTGGACATAGAGAATTTGGGGCCATTTTTTCCCCTGTCTTTGTAAATAAGTCTAGCTGGAGAGTAATATTAAAATTAAAACTTCAGGAAGTGATGCTGTGGCTCAAATTGGTAGAGCCCTAACCTTGAACACAAAAGTTCAGGGACAGCACCCAGGTCCTGAGTTCAAGTCCCATGACCAAAAAAAAAAAAAAGTCAAAGCTTTAATGTATATGTCAAGTTCTCTACTAGCCTTATATTAAGACCATATTCTTTCTCTTTCTCTGGCTTTTTTTTTTTTTCTTTTGGTGCCAATCTTGGGCTTGAACTGAGGGTCTGGGCACTCTAACCTGAGCTTCATTTGCTCAAGACTAGCATTCTGCTCTACTTCTGGCTTTTTTAGTTTATTGGAGATAAAAAGTCGTACAGACTTTCCTGCCTGGGTTGGCTTTGAATTGTGATCCTCAGATCTCAACCTCCTAAGTAGCTAGGATTACAAGCGTGAGCCACCAACACCTGGCCTCTGTGTGCTTTTAACTAGGACATTGAATTGGGGCCAGCCCTGGTCTTTCCAGTTTGTAGCTGGCATACATTGGCTCTGTTCCTAAGGTTGGGCATCCAATGGTGAACACAGATGAAGTCCCTGCCCTCGTGGAGATGTTTGTGATTGACGGATAGCACCAGAGAAACCACAAAGAGAAGGGACACAAAGTCAGGGCCTACGGAGCATTCTACTACTTGAGTCACACCCCCAGCCCTTTTCTTTTAGTTTGTTTTTCAGATAGGGCCGCTGCTAACTTTGCCTAGACTGACCTCAGACCAAGAGCTTTCTACTTCCACCTCCTGAGTAGCAAGGATTACGGATGTATACCACCAGGCCTGGCTTGTTTTAAGAGAAGGTCTGGACAACTTTTATCCCAGCTGGCCTAGATCCTCAATCCTTTAATCTCCCTTGGCAGTAAAGTGATGAGAGGTAGAAACTGAACCCAGGAACCCGGGGAGCAGGCTAGGGCAGGACCCCTAGGGAGAGAACTGGCTAGAAGAGGTGAAGCCCTGGGAATGGGGTAAGGGTGGGGAACAGAGGGAGAAGGAACAGCAGAGAGGAGATACTCTCAGGGGACTGAGGGGCTATGCTAGGGACTAAGGCAGGCAGAGACAGACTCAGACAGTGAGACCACAGTGAGATGAGGTCTAGGTCACCTAGGATGAAGTGACCTGTGTCTGGGGCCAGAGAGGGAGCATCCAGGAGCTAGGCCGAGGCCACTGGCAAATAGGTGTGGCTGGTGGCCCAGGGGACATGGAGCTGGAAAGCTGAGAGTCCCAGAGAGCTGCCATTCAGAGAGGCTCCAGGCAGGAGAGCACAGGGCATCATTCATGGGGTGACTCCAGTGACAGGGCCCATTCCACAGGACAGGGAGACGGGGGAGGACACGGACACTAGGCAGGTTGTAAGAACCATAGCCAACATTCCCCTGCCACTGGGCACTGGTCCCAGGCCCTCATATTTGCCAACTCTGGCTCATTCCCCCAGCATCTCTTATGCCCATTTCTCCAAGATGAGGCACACTGAGGCCAAGGGCTGCCTGGAGCAGTAGGCTCCTGGTTGGACCCAGATAGCCACGTCCAGTCCTCATCCTGGCCCAAGTGCTGCCCTCTACTGCCCTTCAAGCCCCTTGCAGCCAGAGCCAGCCTCTCTGGCTTGGAGTCACTCCAACCCCCCCCCCCTTCTTGCACCCCTAACCCCACTTCTCGGGCTTGGCCACCCCACCCCACCCTTCCAGGACTCGGACTCAGACACTGAGGGAGGAGCAGCCGGTGGAGAGGAAGAGAGTGAGTAATCTCTTGGGAGACAGGGGTGGGAGTGGGGGGGGGGGCTGAGGATATGCTATCAACGCCATCAGGAGTGTTTATGCCAGAGCAGGGTCCTGGGGGCTCCTGGCTGGACCAGAATTCGCACCTTTGGGGGGCGGGGGGAGCAGATCGCAGCACTGGTGCAGGGGCCCTGGGCCACCCACAGGCCCATGGCTCACCTGACAGGTGTCTCTGTCGTTTTCACTCAGTGGACTTCCTGCGGAATCTCTTCTCCCAGACCCTGGGCCTGGGCTCCAAGAAGGAGCGTCTGCTGGATGAGCTCACCCTGGAAGGGGTGGCTCGCTACATGCAGAGCGAGCGCTGTGAGTCCCCCGCTGCTCGGCCCCCAAGGGACTTTATACTTCCGGATTACAAGCAATGAGCTAAGGCGTGTGTCCATGCTAAACCCCAGCTTTAAGCATGGCTCCATCTGCATTCTCAACAGTTACAACTTTCCTTACCTCTCACTGGTTCCCTATATATCTGCTTAGTGTGTGTGTGTGTGTGTGTGTGTGTGTGTGTGTGTGTGTGTGTGTGTGTGTGTGTGTGTGTGTGTGTGTGTGTATACGTGTATATACATGGGTATACCAGCCCTAGTGTTTGAACTCAGGGGCCTAAGCTCAGGGATCCCTGAGCTTCTTTTGTTCAAGGCTAGTACTCTACCACTTGTGCTACAACTTCACTTCCGGTTTTCTGGTGGTTAATTGGAGATAAGAGTCTCACGGACCTTCCTACCCAGGCTGACTTTAAACCATGATCCTCAGATCTCAGCCATCTGAGTAGCTAACATTACAGGTGTGAGCCACCAGTGCCCAGCTACAAAGCTCTGATTTTAAACCTGGGCTGGCTTTAAACTGCGATCCTCAAGGTCTCAGCCTCCTGAGTAGCTATGATTATAAGCGTGAGCCACCAGCCCCTGGCTTGATTATAAACCTTAGTATCATAAACACACAGCAACTTATGGACTTACAGACAGTGTGAATACCTTAAGACAGACATACAACATGCATGCTTAGAGCATGCCCAGAACTTCATGGGACTGTGGGCTATGGTTATGGGAAACTTGTATTATCTGTGGTGGGCAGAGGTCTGCTGGCTGGGGCACCATGAGATTTAGATTTTGGGCTGCAAATGGAGTCACTCAAGTTTGAGAAATCAAGCCCTGGGCAGTCCTTGAAGGGACAATGGACCTTTGAGGGTCTTAAAGGGCTTTTTGTTAAGGATGTCTTCTGCTCTACCTCCCTCCTCCTGGGCCATAGGTCCATTGCCCTGAACCTCCTTCTGCAGCAGGCCAGCCAGCTGCTTGTGGCCAGTCTTGGGCCTGGTATGTCACTGGAGAACCCAGACAGTGGCAACAAAGTACTTGTTCTTTCGAGCCTTCTATGTCTGGATCTTGGGTCTTTGGCACATGAGGGTACCCATGAGGGAGGGATTAATAATAAACTACAACAATTAGTTGGGCGCGGTGGTACATGCCTGTAGTCCCAACTACCTGAGCTGCAAACATAGGATGATGAATTTAAGCCTACTTTGGCCAGGCACTGGTGGCTCACACCTGTAATCCTATCTACTCAGGAGGCTGGGATCTGAGGATTGCAGTTCAAAGCCAGCCTGGGCAGGAAGGCCTGTGAGACTCTCCAATTAATCACACACACACACACACACACACACACACACACAAGCCAAAAGTGGCACTGTGACTCAAGTGATAAGTACTAGCCTTGAGTAAAAGGAACCTAGGGATAGCTCCCAGGGCCCAGAGTTCAAGCCCCAGGACCAGCAAAGAGAAAGAGAGAGAGAGAGAGACACCACTCTGGGTCAAGTTAGTGAGATGCTGCCTCAAAAGCAAAATATAAACAAAAGGGAGTTGCCATGGCTCAAGCAGTAGAGCACCTACCTAGCAAGTACAAGGCCCTAGATTTCATCACTGATACAACATGATTGATGACAATGGTGATGATGATGATGATCATGATCATAAACTGAGCCTTCAGTGTTGGCCTTGCTCTGTTTTCAGTGCAAGTTAGTGTAGTTGTCCTCTAACTTGATCTTCACAGAATAGCTAATAGGCCGGTATGGGAGTGATTGAGCAGAGGAGTAAACTGAGGCACAGAGTTGTCCAACTACTTTAAAAGAGGCAGAATTGGGCTGGGAAGGTGGCTCAGTGGCAGAGCGCTTGCCTTGCATGCATGAGTCCCTGGGCAATTCCTCAGCACCACATAAGCAAAAAGAAAAAAGCCAGAAGTGGCGCTGTGGCTCGAGTGGTAGAGTGCTAGCCTTGAGCTGAAGAGCTGAGGGACAGCGCCCAGGCCCAGAGTTCAGGCCCCACGACTGGACCCAAAATAAAATAAATAAAGAGGCAGAATTAGAATCAAGTGTTGGTGGCAGTGGAGCTGTGGCTCAAATGGTACAGTGTCAGACTTGAGTAGAAAAAGATAAGGGAGAGTACAAGGCCAAGTTCAAGTCCACCAAAAATAATAGTAATAAAGAGAAGAGGCAGAATCACGACTTGGTTCCAGGTCGCCTGAATTCAGAGCGCATGCTCCCACTAGCCAGGCCTGGTGACACCAGAGTGGAATCCAAGGCTCTTGTTCATCTTTGCCGTCAGTGGCACAGGTTATCCCAGGGCACCATGTCCTGGAATGGCACACTTGTGTCAGTCCATCAGCAGGAGGGGCAGATGCCAGGGCTGTGTGGCAGGGCTGCATGAGAGGCAGCAGCTGAAGCCACCACAGGGCTCTCTGCCCTGCTGTGTACTTCACACTTACTCTGATCTCTTATGAGGTCCTGAATATTTGTGTGGGAGGAAGACCCACAGGATCACATGGTCAGGGGACCAAGTACTCTGTCTTTTTTTTTTTGTTTTTTGTTTTGGTATGTGTGTGCCAGTACTGGAGCTTGAACTGGTACATCCCTTGGGTCATCCTTTGCAAGTGATATTTCTGGCATCCTTGATCCCCTTGGCTGGATCTCCTAGTTGCCAGCGTCCCCTGATCTGAGCCTTGGCTTCCTCTTGTGTGACATGGAGATCAATCTCTCCCTGTGTGGTTGGGAGACCACCTCCAGTGACGACAGCCTTTCCTCCAGGTCGCAAGGTCATCTGTTTGGTGGGAGCAGGAATCTCCACATGTAAGTGTCCCCTTTTCCTGCAGCCACACCGAGGAATGGGGAAGCCGTTCCCAGGGGTCCAGCTGGGAGGGTCATGGAGGTACAAATGGGGGCCACATTACTGAGGGGTTGTCTCTTGGCCCTTCACACCCCCAGCCGCGGGCATCCCCGACTTCCGTTCTCCAACCACGGGCCTGTATGCCAACCTGGAGAAGTACCATCTTCCTTACCCGGAGGCCATCTTTGAAATTGGCTACTTCAAGGTGCGTCTGTAAGAAGGGGAGGGGTCGGGGGTTATCCTGCCCCAGGCCTCCTCTCACCTCCTCTGACTGTCTTCTACAGAAACATCCAGAACCCTTCTTTGCCCTCACCAAGGAGCTATATCCAGGGCAGTTCAAGGTAAGGAGCTTTCAGACAGGGTAGTTGGGGGGGAGGGAGAGGGCAGGCAGAAAGAGAAATGGGAAACCCCACTCTGAGTCATTCAATGCATGCTTCAGGTTGCCCCACCTGCACTCCTTCCTGGTTCAACATGGCCTGCAAGCCTCACTTTCCTCATTTGTCAAGCTTTTGACAATCTCAGGCTTGTTAACAAGGCACAAGTGAGCTCAGGCTGCAGTTTGGAGCTCAGACGCTGCCCCGCTATGAAACCAACTCTGCCCCTTACCGGTATTGGGGCGCTGCTTCCTCCTCCCCCCCACCAGGCCACAGTTATGGTGGCATGACCAAGAGAGTACCCACGTGGCTTTCTCCCCACAGCCGACCATCTGCCACTACTTCATCCGCCTGCTGAAGGAGAAGGGACAGCTCCTGCGCTGCTACACGCAGGTAGGCCCCCCCCTGCATCTGGCCATGCCCACGTGCAGGACACGCCCACCCCCCTTCTCACCTCGGGTCCTCGCCACACCTCCAGCAGCCACACCCCATACTTACAGCCACGCCTCCCGGCCATGCCCTGCCTACCGCCACGCCCCCCCATGCCTGTGCCTGCACTGAGCCACACCTTCTCGGCCTTGGTTTCATTTTTTTTTTTTGGGGGGGTGGGTCCGGTCACGGGGCCTGAACTCTGGGCCTGGGTGCTGTCCCTCAGCTCTTCAGCTCAAGGCTAGCACTCTACCACTTGAGCCACAGCGCCACTTCCGGCTTTTTTCTTTTTGCTTATATGGTGCTGAGGAATCGAACCCAGGGCCTCATGCATGCAAGGCAAGCACTCTACCACTGAGCCACCTTCCCAGCCCCTTGGTTTCCATTTCTGTAAAACAGAGACCTGGACAGCTTCACCATGGGATCATCTCAGCTTGTCCCAAGCAAATTGTGACAGGACCCCGAATCTGAGGGGAATGCCATGGGAACCCTAAGACGGTCCCCATTTCCTATTGGTGCTCACAGTGTGTGACACAGTGGTTGAGCATGACCCAGATTTCCTAATGGTGACTTGAGCTGACAAAAGCCAGTGACAGGGGCAGGAAGTGAAGATACACTTCACAGTACAGACATGAGCTGCAGGTTTAAATACACAAAGATCTGGGGTTAGGGGAACTAGCCATGTGTAGTTAAACCCCCACAGTCCTGGGCCTGTCCAGTGGTCAGGTGGTCTGACAGCCCACTGTCTCAGAATTAGCCATTTCCCTCAGTACTGGGACTTTAACTCAGGGCCTGGTGGAGGGCTGGGAGGCCCAGGCCTTTAGACGTCTACCAGTAACCAACCCTTCACACCATAGGATGTGTCCAGACACTTGTCACTTGCTTTCCTTCTGTCCTCTCTCCCCTGCTCTTGCTTCTTGAGGCCTCTGCTCTCTTGTGGCCCGTAAGAACAGTGGCTCTCTCTGATTCTCCCTCCGCTCTCCCTCCAGAACATTGACACCCTGGAGCGAGTAGCCGGGTTGGAGCCCGAGGACCTGGTGGAGGCCCATGGTACTTTCCATACATCACACTGCGTCAACGCCGTCTGCCGGCAGGAGTATGGGCTGAGCTGGATGAAAGGTGAGGGGCTGGAGGTCATCGTGAGGCCTGCAGGCTGGGTCCCACAGAGTTGGGGCTCCCTGTGTCCTCCTCACTCTGTAGCTTGGGAGCTGGCAGGTGCAAGGTGGCAGTGGAGGCCTGGTTATCATCTCCATCAGCTCCCTGCCAAGCTCAGCCATCTCGAGGGCCAGGCCCCTAGCTCTGTGTCCTTTTATATGCTCTGACTCCAGCTTCGTTTTTGTTTTATTTTGTTTGTTGGTCATGGGGCTTGGCCTGGGCCCTGTCCCTGAGGTCTTTTGCCTAAGGCTAGAACTATACCACTTTGACCAACAGTACCGCTTTCAGTTTTCTGGTGGTTCATTGGAGATCAGAATCTCACAGACTTTCCTACCTGAGCTGGCTTTGAACCGAGATCCTCAGCTCTCAGCCTCCTGAGTAGCTAGGATGACAGGTGTAAGCCACCAGCTCCCAGCTCCAACTTTGATTTTTGATGATACTGAGATTTGAGCTCATAGGGTCATACTTGCTCGCCAGATGCTCTAGCACTTGAGCCATGCCCCCTGTCCTTTTTCAAATAGATTGCGATTTTTCCTGGCCTGAGACTGTGATCCTTCTTCCTATAGCCCCCTCCTTAGCTGGGATCACAGACATGCACTGCCTCACCCCAGCTTTTATTTGTTGAAGTCTTAAGGACTTCTCACCCCACCACGACTACCTCCTCAGGCTAGCCTTGAACCCTGATCCTCCAGAGCTCAGCCTCCTGAGCAGTTAGGATCACAGGCATGAGCCACTGATGCCAGCTATAAATTGGGAGTTTGATTGAATTTGTATGGACTTCAGTTGTGAAGTCACATTTTGAACAGTACCAGCCAAGTCTATGGTGAGGGAGCTGGACACAGGCCAGGTGAGGGATGAAGACCAGCAGCAGGGCTCAGAGTTGTCATCCCTGTTCACAGAGCATCAGGAGCAACAACCAGCCAGTGCCCACGGGTGTCATGGCAGCGAGAGCCTGATCCCACAGCCATGGTGCTGGGTGCAAAGCCCACTATTGCCCAGCAAAGAGCCTTCTCTGACTCTCTTTATGTGTCTGGACAAAGCCACTGGTGTCCCCTGGAGACAAGGCCAGCTGTGGCATTTATAGGAGGTTCTCTGGAGGAGGGCCTCGCCGACCGCCCCCAGCCAGCACCCTGGGCTGAGGATCCTTGAGCGGCACACCGCACAGCTGGGGTGACATACAGAGAACACCCCATTGTGTGTCATGGCCGTCCTCACACGCACAGAGTAGACGCTCTGTGCACACTTGTTGAATGGAAAGGAGGAGGCCATTGTCCTAAAGACCCAGTGAGGCTGGCGCTGTCACAGCCCCAAGGCTGGGAAGCAGCTGGGACAAAGGTTTTGTCCCTTCTCAGAATCATCTGTGTGTCCTTTCCTGACCCAGGGTGAGCAGGGGGGACCCCGGAGGCCTGGCAGGGGCTGTCTTTCTCAGGGTGTCTCTGTGCATTTGTAGGCTTCTCACAGTCATATCAAAAGCCACCCCTGGATATCTGGGGGTGGCAAAGAATAAAGGGGCAGCTGTAAAAGAAGGGAGGTCTTGCTCAGGGCCGGTGGCTTACACCTGTAATCCTAGCTACTCAGGAGCCTGAGATCTGAAGATCTAAGTTGGAGGCCAGCTTGGGCAGGAAAGTCCATGAGATTCTTTTATTTTATTTAACTAATTTATTTATTTTTGGTGCTGGTCCAAGGGCTTGAACTCAGGGCCTGGACACTGTCCCTGAGCTTCTTTTGCTCAAGGCTAGCACTCTACCATTTGAGCCACAGTTCTACTTCTGGCTTTTTGTAGTTCCTTGGAGATCAGAGTCTCATGGATTTTCCTTCCAAGACTTTGAACCTTGATCCTTAGATCTCAACCTCCTGAATTGCCAGGATTACAGCCATGAGCCACTGGGGTATGACTTTCTATGAGATTCTTTTTTTTTTTTTGGGGTCCAGTCGTGGGGCCTGAACTCAGCCTGGGCACTGTCCCTCAGCTCTTCAGCTCAAGGCTAGCGCTCTACCACTTGAGCCATAGCTCCACTTCCGGCTTTTTTCTTTTTGCTTATGTGGTGCTGGGGAATCGAACCCAGGGCCTCAGGCATGCAAGGCAAGCGCTCTACCACTGAGCCACCTTCCTAGCCCCTCTATGAGATTCTTACCTCCAATAAACCACCAAAAAGCCAGAAGTGGAGCTGTGGCCCAAGCGGTAGAGTACCAGACGAGCAAAAAAATGCTCAGGGACAGAGTGTAGGTTCTAAATTCAAGTCCCAGTATTGGTGGGCATGTGCGCGCGCATGCGCACACACACACACAGGGGAAGTCTTCCCCAAGCAAAAGGGATACCTACCCCATGAGTTCCTCGATGGTGGGTTGATGTACGAGAAGGGTAGAAATGGCTACACCCACCCCAGGCCCCTCACACCTTCCATCTGTCCCTCACCCTTGCCAGAAAAGATCTTCTCAGAAGAAATCCCCAAATGCGAGAAATGTCAAAGTGTGGTCAAGCCTGGTGAGCTGTCCGGCCAGGGACAGGCCTGGGGGTGGTGTGGGGATGGGGTTTAGGGTTGGGATCCCCCCCATCCCTCCCCCACTGATCCTGCTCTTCAACTCTCCTGGGGAGAGGAGAGTTCTGTCTTCCCCACTGGCTCCCACTGCCCCTCAACTCCCACCACGGTGCCTGGGGTCTGCCTCCCCTCCCGCCTGTCCTCTCTCTACCTCTCCATTGATTGTGTCCAACTGTCTCCATGTCTGTCCATTGGTCTGTCGGTCTCTACCTCAGACATCATATTTTTTGGTGAGAACCTCCCAGCACGCTTCTTCTCCTGCATGCAGTCGGTAAGTGGCCCCCAGAGCCCTGCAGTGCCTCGGGCAAGGCAGGCTTCCCTTCCTCCTTCTGTGGCCCTGGCTCCTGAGCCCTCACCGGCCACTCCCCACAGGACTTCATGAAGGCTGATCTTCTCATCATCATGGGCACCTCCCTGCAGGTGCAGCCCTTCGCCTCCCTCATTGGCAAGTAGGTTGGGGCTCTGAGCTGGAAGTGGGGGGGGGTGCCTAGGGATCGGGGAGCCAGGACAAAGCCTGACCCCCAGCTCCCCACCCCAGGGCATCGCTCTCCACCCCACGCCTGCTCATCAACAAAGAAAAGACGGGCCAGGTGAGTCCGGAGGGGAGGGGGCTGCCCTCGCCAACCCTCTGCCTCCTGCGTCCCATCCCTTCCACCCATCAGGGGTCCAGGTCACCTTTGGTCATTCTGGAACCTTTTGATCAAGTGACTGTCCCACTGCAAACCTGCGATGAAGGGTAGAGGTGACTCATGCCTGTCATCCTAGCTGCTCAGGAGCCTGAGATCTGAGGATTGAGGTTCAAAGCTAGCCCAGGGAAGTAAAGTCCATGAGACTCTTATCTCCAATTAACTACCAAAAAGCTGGAAGTGAAGCTGTGGTTCGGGTAGTAGACCACTAGTCTCAAGCAGCAATGCTTAAAGGACAGCATCCAGGCCCTGAGTTCAAGTCCCAGGACCAGTGCACACACACACGCACATGCACACATGCACACACACATACATACAACCCATCTCTTTTATGTGGGAAACCAGAAAGAGAAAATGCTCAGTGATCCACTGTGGGCAACACACCCTGTCTGGGTTCCCCAGTTGTCCCCTCTATACACAGAAAGAAAGGAAGCAGGGTACACTCAAGACAGGGCCCTGACCCTTAGCTGGCCTCCTCTTACCTCCCATGCAGACAGACCCCTTCCTAGGGATGATGATGGGCCTGGGCGGAGGCATGGATTTTGACTCCAAGAAAGCCTACAGGTAAGAGGGCGGGGCTTGGGGGAGGAGGAGGGGAGAGGTCACCCCAGAGCTTACTCCTGTCACAATGCAGGGATGTGGCCTGGCTGGGTGACTGTGACCAGGGCTGCCTGGCGCTCGCTGACCTCCTGGGATGGAAGGTGAGGAGTCCAGTGATCCCAGCCCAGCCCCCCACGCCCCAGCCCATCCACTGGAGGTCCCAGGACCCCAGCCTGTGTGTCCTGTGGTCCCCAAATGTGTGGTGACCTATGACCTCTGCGAAATCTCTCCTCATCCTCCCTCCCCCCCCCCCCCCCCCCACTTACAGAAGGATCTAGAAGACCTGGTCCGGAGGGAACATGCCAGCATAGATGCCCAGTCGGGGTCAGGGACCTCCAACCCCAACCCTACTTCTCCCAGGAAGTCACCACTTCCTGCCAAGGATGGGGACAAGACCACAGAGAAGGAGGGGCCCCAGTGATGGACACCAGCCCCCAAACCAGCACAGCCCCTCCAACCTGCAGCTTAGGTCTGCAGGACTCAGCACACACGCTTAGTCTCTTAACCACCACTCAAAACTGGGGTTCCCAGCTGTCTCCACTTTATCCTGGCCAGTCTCTAACACCCACAATCGCTAACCACCCCCATAAAAAACAGCCTCCCTTAATCTCTAACCATTTCCAGGGGTCAGGGGGACCCCCCCAACTTCTAACTGTTCCAGGACAGAGGGCTGAAGAATCCCCCCACTCTACTCTTCCCAGGGACTGGTAGCCAAGTAAACCAATGCAAATTTACCCCAGTTTTCTCAGGGGTGGGGGGCTCTGAGCCTGAAGGGCTCCCCAGTGGCTGCCTCCAGTTCTCAAAGTGGGTGCTGGGCCCCCCTTCTCCCTTGGGACCCAATTGCCAAGTGGGGATGGGCAGAAGATACTGCTTATTGGAGATAAATTAAAAAGTGAAAGAACTAAGCCTAAGATGTGTGGCCTCTTCCTTTCTGTGGGTACCTAAGACATTTGAGCAGGGGCTGGCCTGGACCCTGACTATCTCCAGGCTGGGAGAAGAGCCAGCAAGGCCCCCTACTAGTGGGTGGGGCCTCCTCAGGAAGGCTGGGTACAAATTCCCCCCCCCTGCCCCGCCTCTTCCCCTTGCACCTCGCTTCCTCTCTAGGGAGTGCTTTCATTTCCTGCTACCCTGCCCGGAACAGGTAGGCCCCCAGGGACCCAGCATCTGGCATACTCAGCTGGCTTCTGGTGACAGGCAGCTGTTCCATTCAGCCTTGCCTGGCACAACCCATGTCCATCCATCGTCGTCCCCCCTCCTTCCCCCCCTGCCCAAGGGCTTAGGTGGACATCTTCCTCCTCCCCACCCCCTCCTTCCTGCTCTCCCCTGTATGGCACACCTGCCCCTGCCCTCTGCCCTCTCAACCCTCCCAGACTGCTGGCCAGCAGGCTGATTTGTTTAGCTGTTTATTATCAATCTTCCACAGGGAGGCTGTGGGCTGGGATCCCACAGAACAGGGGCCCACTCTGTTTTCCAGCCTCCACCCAGGACACTGCCACCAGGGCCTATGTTCAATAATACTGGATGGGGGAATGATGATGGATGGATGGATGGATGAATGGATGGATGGATGGATGAATGGATGGATGGATGATGGATGGATGATGGATGGATGGATGGATGGATGATGGATGGATGGATGGATGGTAATCCATCCTATGGATGGATAGGTGGATGAGAGTTAAAAATGAATAAATGGCCAGGCACCAGTGGCTCATGCCTGTAATCCTAGCTACTCCGGAGGCTGAGATCTGAGGATTGAGGTTCAACACTAGTTGCAGGAGGAAAGTCCTTGAACTTTTCATTTCTAATGAATGTCCAAAAAGCCAGAAGTGGAGCTGTAGCTCAAGTGGTAGAGTGCTAGTCTTGAGCAGAAAAAGCTCAGGAACAGTGCCCAGACTCCTCTGAGTTCAATACCAAAAAAGGGGGGGGAGGGAAATGGAGAGGGCGAGGGAGAGGGATAAAGGAAAGAAAGAAAAAGAAAAAGAAGGAAAGAAAGAACAAGATGTCAAGCATGGTAAGGAGCTATGGGGTTCCTGCCTTATCTCAACCTTACCTCCTGGATCTTCGTGTCCTTACATCCAACAAGTAGAGATCCACCCTTGGAAAAACTGGGGGCCTCTAGGCCCATTTTGATTGGCCAGGCTTTCTGCCTATGAGCAGCCTTGCGTTTTACCTTCCTCCTTGCCACAGGCCACACCATGTCTCCCTGGCTTCTGGTACCCTGAGGATGGCTGAGCCAGATGGCCCAGCTGGAGGACAGGGCCCCACCAGGGGGCAGAGGTGAGGGCTCCTGCCCCCAAACCCGCCACCCCACTTCCACCCCCCCCCCCCCCCCCAGCCTCTGTCCCTGGGCTTCCCAGCCCCTGTCTACTCTGATTCCTCATCCGGGCCCTGCACGTCCCAGGCTGTTTCCTCTACAGACAAATGGAGCAGGCAAGACCCCTCGGGGGACCCTGGGCATCCCAGTGCCACTTCTGCACCTGCAGAGGGGATGGGGGGTGTGGCAAGTCCCAGATCTGGATGTCCAGAGAGCTGAGGACCTTGTGCAGCTGTGGCCACCAGGGGTGAGTACATACAACTCGGGAACCATGCTCACAGCCTCATATCACCTTGTATCAACAACATACCACCAACTGGGAAATGCCCCTAAAAATATTCATTCAAGTAAAAGAAATCCCCAGAAGTCAAGGTCCTGAACCTTAGACAACTTGGAAATTTCTCTTGATTCAATTTCTTGGATTTGTCTTTCAGTGTTTGATGTCGAGCCATTTGTCTTGCTGGTGTAGACAGAAAGGCAGTGGCCTGGGCAGCAGCCCCATGACCTCCTGGCCAGCTGCCCAGCAATTCTTCCATTTCCCTTGCATTTCCCAGGGCCTACAAATACACACCAGGCAGGACAAAGGGAGGCCCCCATGTACCTCTAGGTTTTTTGTTTGTTGGTTTTGTCAGTTGTGAGGCCTGAACTCTGGGCCTGGGCATTGTCTCTCAGATCTTCAGCTCAAGGCCAGCGCTCTACCACTTGAGCCATAGTACCCCTTCTGGTTTTCTGGTGGTTAGTTGGAAATAGTCTCACGGACTTTCCTGTCTGGGCTGGCTTTGAACTGTGATCCTCAGATCTCAGCCTCCTGACTAGGATTACAGGCGTGAGCTACCGATGCCCGGCTAAGTTTTGTTTTTGGTTTTTCCACCTCTTGAGTATAAGTGGATCCTGGGAAGCAAGATTTCTTTTTTAATTAAACTTATTTATTTGTTTGGTGGTTATCAGGCTTAAACTCAGGTCCTGGGCACTGTCCCTGAGCTGAGCATTCTACCACTTGGAGCCACAGCTCTACTTCTAGTTATTTATCTACTTCTATTTAATTGGAGGTAAGAGTCTCACAGGTACTTCTCTACCTGTGCTCACTTTGAATCTTGATCCTCAGTTCTCAGCCTACCCAGTAGCCAGGATTACAGACCTGAACTACCAGCACCTAGAAAAAATTTTATTTTATTTGATTTTACATTTGCCTGGGGCTTGAACTCAGGGCCTGTCCCTGAGCTTCTTTTGCTTAAGGTTAATAATACTCTACCACTTGAGCCACAGAACCACTTCCAGCTTTTTCTGTTTATGTAGTACTGGGGGCTCAAACCCAGGGCTTCGTGCATGCTAGACAAGCACCTACCACTAAGCCACATTCCCAGCCCAAGATTTTTATTCCAAATTCATTTTGTTAGGTTTTTTTTTTTAAAAAAAGAGGTAGTCAAGTAAGAACAGCACCCGCACGTGGTATTCAGGTAAGGGGTAGGTTTATTCAGTAGACCTGCTGGGACCAGGGCAGGTTGGCACTCCACGCGGCTGAGAAAGGCCTGGGAAAGACCTGAGAAAGACAGAGAGCTGGGAAAAGAGGTGGGAAAGAGCTGGGAAAGAGGTGGGAAAGAGAGAGAGCTGGGAAAGAGAGCAGGGAAAGAGAGAGCTGGGAAAAAGAGCTAAGAGAGTTGGGAAAGAGCTGCTGAGAAGGAAAGAGCAGAGAGAGCGTCTGTGTCTGGGCGAGGCCTTATCTAGGGTATGGGCGGAGAAAGGTGTGGCCACATCAAATTCAGATGTGACCTCAGAGGATGCAGATGTGACCTCTTCTAGGTGTACCAGTTGCCTAGGTAATGCAGGTACTGGGTGGAGACTTTTCTGCGAGGAGGGTGGAGTCTTCTCGCCACCCAGGAGCAGACCTTACACATTTGGCCTTTCTTTCTTCCTTCCTTCCTTCCTTCCTTCCTTTCTTTCATTTTGTTTTTTTTGGGGGGTCCAGTCGTGGGGCCTGAACTCTGGGTCTGGGCACTGTCCCTGAGCATTTTTCACTCAAAGCTAGCATGCTTACCACTTTGAGAGACAGAGCCACTTTCCAGTTTTCTGGTGGTTCATTGGAGATAAGAGTCTCACAAGCCAGGTGCTGGTGGTTCATGCCTGTAATTCTAACTACTCAGAGGGCTGAGATAGAGGATCAAGGTTCAAAGCCAGACAAGGCAGAAAAGTCTTGTGTGATATTCTCTCTCTCTCTTTCTTTTTTAATATAAATCATCCTTCTATTTATTTATTTTGTCAGTCATGGGGCCTGAACTCTGGGCCTGGGTGCTGTTCCTCAGCTCTTCAGCTCAAGGCTAGCGCTCTAACACTTGAGTTACACCACCACTTCCAGCTTTTTCTGCTTATATGGTGCTGAGAAATCGAACCCAGAGCCTCATGCATGCAAAGCAAGCGCTCAATCACTGAGCCACCTTCCCAGCCCCCAGGCTGGCTTTGAACCATGATCCTCAGATCTCAGCCTCCTGAATAGTTAGGATTATAGGTGTGAGCCACCAGCACCCAGCTCTGTGAGATTCTTGTCGCCAGCTAACCATTAGAAAACTGGAAGTGGAGCTGTGGCTCAAAGTGTTTGAGTACTAGCCTTAGGCAAAAGGAGCTCAAGAACAGTGCCCAGGTCCTGAGTTTAAGCCCAGGACTGACAATAAAAAGAAAAAGAGGGGGCTGGGAAGGTGGCTCAGTGGTAGAGTGCTTGCCTTGCATGCATGAGGCCCTGGGTTCCATTCCTCAGCACCACATAACCAGGAAAAGCCAGAAGTGGTACTGCGGCTCAAGTAGTAGACTGCTAGCCTTGAGCTGAAGAGCTCAGGGACAGCACCCAGGCCCAGAGTACAGGCCCCGCAACCGACGAAAGAAAGAAAGAAAGAAAGAGGGCTGGGAAGGTGGCTCAGTGGTAGAGTGCTTGCCTAGCATGCATGAAGCCCTGGGTTCCATTCCTCAGTACCACATAAACAGGAAAAGCCAGAAGTAGTGCTGTGGCTCAAGTGGTAAAGTGCTAGCCTTGAACAAAAGCAGCTCAGGGACATTGCCCAAGCCCTGAGTTCAAGCCCCAGGACTGGCAAAAAAAAAAGAAAAAGAGAAAAGAGATGGGGCTGGAAAGGCAGCTCAGTGGTAGAATACTTGCCTTGCATGCATGAGGCCCTGAGTTCAATTCTTCAGTACCACATAAACAGAAAAAGATGGAAATGGCGCTGTGGCTTAAGTGGTAGAGCGCTAGCCTTGAGCTGAAGAGCTCAAGGACAGCGCCCAGGCCCAGAGTTCAAGCCCCATGACGAAAGAAAGAAAGAAAGGAAGAAAGAAAGAAAGAAAGAAAGAAAGAAAGAAAGAAAGGAAGAAAGGAAGGAAAAAAAGAGACCTTTGGGGTCTTGAGCTCAGGGGTCATATTCTTCCACAAGGTCCTGGGATTAAATCTTCAGGAGAAAGTGGAGGGAGAAAAGAAAGAGGACGAGGAAGAGGAGAGGGGAAAGAGAAAGGAAGGGAGAAAATAGGAGAGGAGGGCAGGGAGAGGAGAGGAGGGAAGAAAGGAGCCAGTGCCAGTGGTTCAAGCCTGTAATCCTAGCTACTCAGGAGGTGAGGCTGAGATCCCAAGATGATTGTGGTTTGAAGCCAGCTTAGGCATGAAAATCAATGAGACCCTTAATAACTCCAATGATTCAGCAAAAAGCTGGAAGTAGAGCTATGGGCACTGAGTTCAAGCCCTAGGACTGGCACCAAAAAAGAAAAAGAAAAGAAAAAAAGAGAAGGGGAAGAGAAAAGAAAGGAGGGAAAGGGAAGAAGACATTCAACAACCTCTAGCAAAAATCTCATGGAACAGCTGAGCCCTGGTGGCTCAATCCTGTAATCCCATCCACTCAGGAGGCTGAGATCACAGTTCAAAGCCAGCCCAGGCAGAAAAGTCTGTGAGACTCTTATCTCCAATAAACCACCAGAATACCTGAAGTGGCGTTGTGGCTCGAGTGGTAGAGTCTGGCCTTGAGCTGAAGAGCTGAGGGACAGCGCCCATATATCTCATGGAACATGTTCATTGGCTGAGCTTGGTCACACATCCAGCCCATAGCTAAACAGTGGAAAGAGATCATTTCTATTCTGTTTAAGTCAGGGCCTGTGCCCTCACCCCTCAGAGCTTGGGGACATGAAAACCACTCACATGGGCTGAGAGTAGGAAGAGGGTTTTCCTAAGGGAAACGGGCAAAATAACCAATATTCACTCACATCTCCCTCCAGCTGACCCTTGCCTCCACCCCATCCCATAGAGTTTCCTGGTCGTCGGACATGATCCCAACCAGGTCCTGGTACTGAGGACAGGACCTTCACCTGGAGAAGTTAACACCTACCAAATCCAGAAGTTTCCCGGAGGTGAGGCACTCACCCTAGGTTTCCAGTGCACCTCAAATTTATCACTAAAGCCCATCATGAGCTTTTTCTGTTGTTGTTGGTCTTAGGGCTTGATCGCAAGGCCTGGGGGCTGTCCCTGAGCTCTTTTGCTTGGGGTTAGTGCTTTACCACTTTAAGCCACAATGTCACTTCCGGTTTTTTGGTGATTCATTGGAGATGTGCGTTTCAGGGACTTTCCTGCCTGGGCTGGCTTTGGACTGCAATCCTTAAGACTCCTGAGTAGCTAGGAATACAGGTGTCAGTCACCAATGATCAGCTTTAATCCTGAAAGATCTGCATCTACCCAGTCCCGCATGCCTCCCCCTCTTGCTCAGACCCCTGCAATAACCTCTTTTTTTTTGGGGGGGGGGTCCGGTTGTGGAGCCTGAACTCTGGGCCTGGGTGCTATCCCTCAGCTCTTCAGCTCAAGGCTAACGCTCTACCACTTGAGCCACAGCGCCATTTCCGGCTTTTTTCTTTTTGCTTATGTGGTGCTGAGGAATTGAACCCAGGGCCTCAGGCATGCAAGACAAGTGCTCTACCACTGAGCCACCTTCCCAGCCCTACAGTAACCTCTTATCTGCTCTTCCTGCTACAACCCTTCCTTCCTGCAATCCCCACGGGCACAGCGACCTAGCTGGCATTTTTATACAGCAGGCACAAATTTGGCACCCCTGCCTGTCTCAGTCCATGCAGAGATTTTACAATCTTCTTAGGTTTAGGCCACCCTTTCAGTTTTCTTTCTCATCCCTTCTTGCCTCTTTCCCTCACTCCAGGTGTGTCTCTGGATTCCTCCAACATCTGTATGCCAGACTTGCCTCATCTCCTGGCCTTCCTCTCAGCCAGCAGGTACAGGCCACCCATCAAAGTCATTCATGGGGACCCTAAGACACCCCAACCACATGGTTGTGCCCTTTTATCTTTTCTCAGGGATATCTTGCCCAGAACATTGCTCTTGCCTTCTGCAGCTCTGGGTCCTGGACACAAACACCCAGGTGAGCCCAGGTCCTCAGGAAAGAAGTCTACAGGGATTATTTGAGGGTTTATTGTTGTTTTGTTTTGCTTTGCTTTTGTACCAGTACTGGGGTTTGAGTTCAGGGCCTGGATGTGTCCCTTAACTTTTTTTATGTTGGTCATGGGGCTTGAACTCTGGGTTTGGGCGCTGTCCCTGTGCTCTTCAGCTCAAGGCAAGTGCTCTACCACTTGAGCCACAGCGCCATTTCTGGTTTTCTGGTGGTTCACTGGAGATAAGAGTCTCACAGAGGGAAGTGGTAGCTCAAGTTGTAGAGTGCTAGCCTTGAGCTGAAGAGCTGAGGGACAGTCAAGCCCAGAGTTCAAGCCCCACAACCAAAAAAAAAAAAAAAAAAGTCTCACAGACTTTCCTGCCTAAGCTGGCTTTGAACCACGATCCTCAGATCTCAGCCTCCTGAGTAGCTAGGATTACAGATGTGAGCCCCCAGCACTCAGCTCCCTTAGCTTTTCCACTCAAGACTATTATGTTAAGCTTGGCGCCGGTGCAGCGCCCAAGCCCAGAGTTCAGGCCCCACAACTGGCAAAAAAAAAAAAAAAAGACTGTCACATTGAGCAACGGCTCCACTTCCAACTTTTTTTTTTTTTTTTTTTTTTGTGGTTCATTGAAGATCAGAGTCTCACAGATTTTTCTGCCCAGGGATGGCTTTTTTTTTTTTTTTTTTTTGTCGGTCGTGGGGCTTGAACTCTGGGCCTGGGCGCTGTCCCTCAGCTCTTCAGCTCAAGGCGAGCGCTCTACCACTTGAGCTACAGCGCCACTTCCGGTTTTCTGGTGGTTTATTGGAGATAAGAGTCGCACGGTCTCTCCTGCCCGGGCTGGCTTTGAACCACGATCCTCAGATCTCAGCCTCCTGAGTAGCTAGGATTACAGGCGTGAGCCACCAGCGCCCGGCTTCCAGGGATAGCTTTTGAAATGTTATCCTCAGATCTCAGCCTCCTGAGTAGCTAGAGTTACAAGCATGAGCCATTGGTGCTCACCTATTATTAGATTTGAAGGAGAGTAAAGCTTAAAGGTGAGAGCTGAGGACCTAGATTTTGGGGCCACTTGATAAGAGAAGATAGGAGCCTAGACCCTTGTGTCCTAATAGTGGAGAGTGCTAGATGAAGAAGGAGTTAGAATCTAGTCCTGGAGGGCTGGGAAGTTGGCTCAGTGGTAGAGCGCTTGCCTTGCACTCATGAGGCCCTGGGTTCGATTCCTCAGCACCACATAAGCAAAAAGAAAAAAGCCGGAAGTGGCGCTGTGGCTCAAGTGGTAGAGCACTAGCCTTGAGCTGAAGAGCTGAAGGAACAGCGCCCAGGCCCAGAGTTCAGGCCCCACTGCTGGACCCAAAAAAAAAAAAGAATCTAGTCCTGGACCTGAGAGACAGCTGGGAACAAATTCTCCCTGTGCCTCTTGAACACCTGGGATACATTCTCACTTGCACTGGGTCCTAGATCCACTGCTGGTTGGTGGGGTGCGACTTGACGTGTCACGGAGGACATTGTGTGTGGTAAATCAGCTCTACCTGGAGACCCATGGAGCCTGGAAGATGGAGAAGGTCTCCCAAGAGCCAGAGACCAACACTGCTCAGACACAAGGGCCAAGTTAGTTGGGCAGAGCCTTGGGCCCTGAAGGTTTGAGGGAGTGGCTGTGGCTGTTAGATGGGATCCAGGAATCTCAGCAACTTCTTCCTCTATGTAGAGACCATGAAGCCAGCCCCCCACCGGGTCTCCTGGGTGGAAGGCCCACTCAGCCCTGAAGTGTGCCATCGTGGCCCAGTTCTGGCCAGTCTGGTGGAGGAGAAGGAGGAAGAGGAGGACAGCGATGTCTACAGAGATGATGAGGATGATGACCTTCTCACTGCTCACATCCGAGCTCTTGCCAGAGTCAGGAGCAGCTATGTGGCCAAGCAGTACCAGGGCCTTCAAGAGCGACTCACCTCAGTTTCGGGCGGGCCCCACAGGCCTGGAGACCCAGCCACTGAGTTGCTTCAGGATGTACGCCACTTCCTGACTGACCTCCAGGAGTACTTGGCCAAGGATCCTGACGTCAGAGCTGTCTTTGAGAACAGGGGATCTGGGGTGACCCAGAAGGAGGAGAACCTTGGTAATGGGGAGGATGGCAAGGGAGGACCCCATCTCTTTCCTGGTGGGTTCAGGTGTGACATCTCCGGGTCCCACATATGTCTTTGTCCCACGTGGACAGCACTGCACACCTGTTTCCTTCTACCCCTGGCCTGCAGGTGTGATGGAGGGGAGAGGGACTGTCAGGGAGGGTCGGGGTGTCACCTTGATGGCTCTGTCCTCACCTGCCCCTCCTCATTCCCTGAAGGCTCCGCTGTGGAAGCAGCCGTGTGCCGCGCAGTGCTGGCTCCCCTCAAACCCGCCCTGTGGACGCGACTCCGCACTTTGCGGGCCCAGGAACTGCGGAGACTGCGGCGGAGACAAATCGCCTTGAGGGCGGGGGCGGGGCCTCCGGGCGCACAGGGGGCGGGGCCTCCGGGGGCGGGGCTTGAGCGGCCGCGCCCCGCCCGCGCCCTGCGGAACCACATCCACGCCCGCCTGCACAGCTTGCACGCCGCGTGCGCCCCGCGCCGCAAGGTGGCGCTGCTGCTGGCCGTGTGCGGTGACATCTACGCGGGCTTGGAGAGGGCCGGGCAGGAGAGCCCAGGTAAAAGGACTGGGGGAGGGGAGGACGCGTGTTACCTGGGTGTGCAATGGCTTATGGATTTGGGATGGGTGTGAGCGGGAAAGCCAGAGAAGAAGCTCCTGGGCTCACGTCGGGGAGGGGGGGGTGTGTGTGCAGGCGTCTGTGCGATCTTGAGGATCTGGTGGAAGGTGGGTACCCCTCCCACCCCCCCACCCAAATAAAGCTGTCTTTGGGTTTCACCTAGAGCCCCTGGGAGCCGACGCCTTTCTGCCTGCCCTAACCGAGGAGCTGATCTGGAGTCCCCACATTGGGGAGACGCAGCTGGACGTGGAGTACCTGATGGAACTCTTGGATCCTGATGAGCTGCGGGGAGAGGGTGAGCCTCCACCTCCCAGAAACCCAAAACCCAACAGGGAGCCAGGCAGGCGCTGGTGCTGACACCTGCTAATCCTTGTTACTCAAGAGGCTGAGATCCCAGGTTCGCAGTTTGAATCCATCCTACATAGGAAGGTCCATGAGGTGTTTTGTTTGTGGTTTTGTTTTATGAGACTTGAACTCTGGGCCTGGGCACTGTCTCTCAGCTCTTCAGCTCAAGGCCAGGGCTCTACCACTTGAGCCACAGCGCCACTTCTAGTTTTCTGAGTGGTTTAGTGAAGATATATGTCTCATGTCCTTTCCTGCCTTTCCTGCCCAGGATGGCTTTGAACCATGATCCTCAGATCTCAGCCTTCTGAGTAGCTAGGATTACAGGCGTGAGCCACAGATGCCCAGATCCATGAATTTCTGTCAGTCATGGAGCTTGAACTCTGGGCTTGGGTGGTGTCCCTCAGCTCTTCAGCTCAAGGCTAGTGCTCTACCACTTGAGCCACAACACCGCTTCAGGCTTTCTGGTGGTTAATTGAAAATAAGAGTCTAATGGGCTTTCCTGCCTGAGCTGGCTTTGAACTCAGATCCTCAGATCTCAGCTTCCTGAGTAGCTAGGATGATAGGTGTGAGCCACCAGAGAGGCTTATCTCCAATGAACCAGCAAGAAACTGGAAGTGGAGCTGTAGCTTAAATGGTAGAGTCCTTGCCTTTAGCAAAAATGAAATAAAAGGCTCATGGGTAGTGCCCAGACCCTGAGTTCAAGCCCCAAGATGCCCCCTCCCTCCCCACACAAAACAGGGAAACCCTCAAAAGCTTCTCTAAGCCCCAGAAGGGAAGGTGGGCCAACTGGAGGGGACTTTAGGTGCTCAGAGAAGCTGACCTCCTGTTCTCGCCCCCAGCTGGGTACTACCTGACCTCGTGGTTTGGGGCACTGTACCACATTGCCCACTACCAGCCTGAGGCCGGCCAAGCACCCCAGGGACTCAGCTCTGAGGTGCATGCTTCCTTGCGTCAATGGCACCGCAGGCGGACACTGCACCACCAGGATCGGCCTGGGGCTCAGGTGACTGTAAGTCTGGGGTACAGGTAGAAGAGAGGGTGGATGCTATTGGCCATCTGACTCTGCCTCTCACCTCTCCCCACAGGCTGACTTGCCTTTTGAGGAACCCTGGGCAGTGGGGACTGTGCCAGGGACCAATGATGATTGACAGCTCAAAACGCTCACAGTAGACCAAGTGCAGGAGGCTGCTGGGAAGAACAGGTCCCCACCCCCCTCAAAAAAAAAGAACAACCCACTTTCAGGCCTTTGCATGGGCTGCCCTGCATCCTGGCTTATGCTTTGCTAATATCCACAGTGAACCTTCCTGCCTCTCCTTCAGGTTTCAGTCCTTAGTGAGATTCTTCCAGAGACCCCTGTCTAAAACCACACCCCCCCCCATGGACTCTTTTATGACAATCAGAATGTCCCCAAGGATGTCCACATCCCTGTGTAATCACAGGGGACAGTGCTAGAAATCAGTGGCAGTATCAGCTGTCAGGTCCCAGGTAGAGGAAAGAAGATCACTTGAACACCAGAGTTTTAGTCCAACCTAACAACATAGCAGAATCCTGTCTCAACAAATAAAAAGAGCAGGTGCCTGTGGCTCACACCTGTAATCCTATTCAGGAAGTTGTTATCTAGAGGAATGTGGTTCAAAGCCAAGCTGAGCAGAAAAGTCTGAAAGACTCTATTTCCAATGAATCAGCAAAATGCTGGAATGGAGGCTTGGCTCAAGTGGTAGAATTTCAACAAAAAAGCCAAGCAAGGTGAGGCTCTGAGTTCCAACCCAGGTAACTAGAAAAAATAAAATAGAGGGAAGCAGAGGGAAACATAAAGCTAAGGCCACCTGAAGATGGAGCAGAGACCTGAAGATGGAGCAGAGAGGGTTTCAAACATGCTGATTTTGAAGACTGCAGTGGTGGGACCACAAGCCATGGAATGCTGTAGGCACCAGATATTGGAAGAATCAAGTAGAGGATTTTCTTCAAGCCCTCCAGGGGGCGCTCAGGACACTGTAGACATTCTTAATTTCTGTTCTGGTTCCAAGATTCTGATTTCTGATCTCTGGCCTCCTGAATTGTGAGAGAATAAATTTCTACTGTTTTAATACCTCCCTCCCCAATTGTTTTCATTTGTTACAGCAGCTGAAGGGAAGTAAGAGTTTAATATATAAAATAGAACCAGGTACCAGTGGCTCACACCTGTAATCCTACATACTCAAGAGGCTGAGTTCTGAGGATTATGATTCAAAGCCAGCCAGGGCAGACAAATCCATGAGACTTATTTCCAATGAACCAGCAGAAAGTGGTTCAAGTGGTCGAGTGCTGGCCTTGAGTTGTAAAAGCTGAGATAAAGCTTTTGACATCATCAATAGAACCCAGATCTGGTCACTTTGTTAAATGTGGGTGTCGCTGTGACACGAAATCCTTGAATCACAGGCTGGGTTTTACTAGATCTTTTTTTTTTAATTTTAGTAATTTTTTTAGGCCCAAGACTGGAACTCAAACTCAGTACCTGATGCTTCCTATCATTGGCTGATGCTCTACCAACTAAGTCACGCCTCCAACCCCTCCATATTCCTTTTAAGCCAGGTGTCCTTGAAGATCATTTCTTCTTTGCAAACATTTCTGCAGTCAGAGAGTCATTTTACCATGTTTCCTTTTCCAGGACAAGTGTCTTTCTTTAAGCTATCTGTGCTCAGCCCCCAGAGCAAAATGATCTTTTGGGTTCTTAGAATAGTAAATGATTTGGGCCTGCCAACAAGGTCAAAAGAAAAAAAAAAACTGTCATTTTTACTAAATGTTGCAGCTTACTGGGAGAGTGGGAATCTTAGAGCAAAGAATGTAAAAACAGTCTGTGCTTTGAATCAACTAACCACTAATGCAATGTTAAGTTCAAAAACTGCAAGGAGAAGCCTGGGGCTCAGAAGGTGGCTCAGTGATAGAGTGCTTGCCTTGTATGCATGAGGCCCAGGATTCAATTCCTCAGCACCATATAAGCAGAAAAGGCCATAAGTGGTGCTGCGGCTCAAGGGGTAGAGTGCTAGCTTTACGCTGAAGAGCTGAGGAACAGTGCCCAGGCCCAGAGTTCAGGCCCCATGACCCTGACCAAAAAAAAACAAACAAAAAACCGGACTGTTCCTTTGCAAACATTACACAGCATGTGTACTTTCAAAAATTGCAGGGGAGGGGATGGGAAGGTAGCTCAGCGGTAGAGTGCATGCCTTGCAAGCATGAGGCCCTGGGTTCGATTCCTCAGCACCACATAAACAGAAAAAGCCGGAAGTGGTGCTGTGGCTCCAGTGATAGAGCACTAGCCTTGAGCTGAAGAGCTGAGGGACAGCGCCCAGATCCAGAGTTCAGGCCCCATGACTGGCAAAAAAAAAAAAAAAAAATTGCAGGGGAGCTGGGAATGTTGTGGCTTAGTGGTAAAGTGCTTGCCTAGCATGCATGACGCCCGGGTTTCAATTCCTCAGGGACGCACTCAGGCCCTGAGTTCAAGCCCCAGGACTGGCAAAAATAAATAAGTAAATAAATTATAGGAGCACAAGTGGCTCAAGCCTGTAATCTTACCTACTTAGGAGGCTGAGATCTAAGGATTTAGGTTTGAAGTCAGCCTGGGCAGGAAAGTCTGTGAAATTCTATCTCCAAAAAGATAAAAAGAGGAACTTGTTGCTGGAAGTGAGTACCAGCCTTGAGTTAAAAGGCTAAGCAAGAGTATGAGGCCCTAATTTCAAAACCCAGTGCACCCCCCCAAAAAAAGCATCAGCTTATGGGTTCTAATTTTATCAGGTAATAATTCATCCACTTTGGTGCTCAAGTTGCTTCATTTCCAGGTAACCCCTACAGACATGTTCCATTACTTTTACACACCCATGTTTTCTGGGTCAACAAAATGATCCTGGAAAGATCATTTTATTGGGCCCCAGTGACTTAGGCAAACCATTGTTGACAGGACTCTGCTTAGCACCAGCTTCTAAAGAGCCCAGGATTTAAAACTGTAAGGAGGTAAAGTAGTTAGGCTCGTCAGGAGGTAACATTTGAACTAAACGATCAGATGAAAAGTAGCAAAATGTTTAGCTGGGCAATGGAGGCGAAGGGGTGAGTCAGCTAATGCCTCCTAAGATGATAAGGACCAGTGCAACCGGCTCTTTTACAGGCTGCTCTGCTGTAAGAATTCCCAGCTGTCCTTTCCACTCTGTGAATTGCCCCCCCCCCCAGGGGAGGGGACCTCTCATGACTGTCCTGGAACGCTACTGATCTCCGCTAATGAGTTATCAGAGGCTGGCTAAGGGCTTCATAGCTGCACCCCCATTCTAAGCTGCAGCCCCTTGACCAACGCAGGCCCTGCCCAGTCCCGGATGTGCTGAATCAGTTCTGACTGCAGACAAACCCCGCCCTGCCCCTTACCAAGCGGTGGCATCCTGGGCTGGTCACCTGCATAGCTTTGGTTTTTTATTATTCTAAAGGTGACGTACAGACCGGTTACAGGTCGGTAAGTCAGGAAAAGAGTCTATTTCCTTTTGGATGAGCACCCCTTCCCTTGTTCTCTTCCAGTTTTTTCCTCCCACCCCCCGCCCACAATGGTTGAGTGTATTTTCCAGTGTCCGGTGCATTTGTTCACCCTCTGTCCCTCCATTTCCGTGCCTCCCCCCCTTTTATGACTTGTCTATCTTGAACCCAATTCCCCAACAGTACAACGTATACACCCCCCCTCCAAAATAAAAACCCCACATACTTCAACCCATACACAGCACTTGGCGACCCAAGGGAGAAGGACGCCAGAACCCCAAACATATGTACAACTTTCTGCAGGCCAGGGGTGGGAGGTTGGGGGGGGGAGCCCAGGGGAAGAGGATGCAGAGCCCCTAAACGCAGAGGCTTACACGCTCTTCCCGTTCTTTACCGGCCGTGTGGCCTCCCCCTCCACCCCGCCCCCCACCCCCTAGCTGTCTGATTCCGTTCGTTCCTCCACCCCCCACCCTCGGGGCTGAAAAGAGGTCGTGGTCCCTTTAAGGCCCGCCCCTCCCTCCCCCAAAACTTCCCAGTGTCTGTTCTTTCGGATCCCGGACGCCCGGCCAGGCTCGCCGCCGAGCTGGTAAGGGACGGGGAGGGGAGTGGGGAAGTGGGATGGGGAGGGGCGCCAAGGGGTGGGTGTCTCCAGAGAGGGCCCCCCCCAGGACGGGCGCCGGCGGCGGGGGGGGGGGGGGGCGGCGGGCGCGGGGCGCGGACGGCCACCGGCGGGGGCGCGCGCGGTGGAGGGGTGCGGCCTGCTGCTGCGTGCGGCGCCGGGCGGGTCCCGCCGCGCTCCGTCCGCGCGCGCCGGCGCGAGGGGCGTCCGGGCTGGGCGCGGGGGCGGGGAGGGGAGGGGCCCCCTTTCCTCCTCCCCTCCCCCCACCGCATTCCGCTGACGTCAGGACCCGGGGCCCCGCCCCCGGATCGCGTCACGTGACGCAAGGCCGAGCCTCATCGCTCCTTTTCTCCCCCCCCCTCCGCTTCCCGCTGTATGTCGGCTTTTGGGGTGGAAGTGGGGGCGGGATAGAAGCCCCTGCGTTCAGTGGGTGTGTTCTTTCGGGTTCCCAGCAGACACTTCTGCAAAACTTTTCTCTCCACCCCCCCCCCCCCCCCCCCCCCGACCTTTCCCCAGTCCCTGATCGGCGCTGGGCTTGTTCGCTCCATTCCAAACTTAGTTGCTGGGTGGACCCCCCACTACGGGAATTCCGAGTTCACCCCGTGGGAAAGGTCGTTGATCACCCTTCAGGGGTGTCCTCCGCCTTTCCCACGGTTCGAGACGGCTTTCTTGCCTTTTTATGTTTTTCTTTGTGAGTTCCTTGGGATGGGATGGAACCCAGGGCCTTGGAGCAAACCAGGCAGACCTTCTGCGTTATCCTCTCCACCCCGCCCCGCCCAGGCAGCTCCCAAGGACTAGATCTGGGGTCGGGACCTCTTATCCCCGCCCCTAGTAGGGCAGGGCTGGACTGTCTGAGAGATTCCGCCCCCCTGCGAAGCATTCCTGGGGTCCTGCCCTCCGCTCCCCTGTCCACGTGGGGTCCGTGATGACCCACGGAGGCTAGGGCGGGCACGCCAGGAACGCAGGCCTGAGTTTCGGGCGCGGGGAGAGGACTAGCCCAGGGATCTGGATCGGTAGGGGACCTGGGAAGTGACTCCTCACGGTTAAGGAAAGTTAGCTCTAAAATATACTGAAATGATTTATTGTAGCTGAAAGGTTGAGGTAGGGTGCACAGGGTTGGAAGACAGTCGGCAGACACGAATGGCAAGGGTCGGATTTGTGGGTGGGTGTGGTGGTGGTGGAGAGCTTCCGGCCTTGGAAAACTTGGAGGTGAAGTACGGGGTACTCGGATGGGGGGGACACAGCTGCTCCGGAAAGTGACCAGTCTTAGTGTAGACTTCCGGCGATGCGAACCGCCAGCACTCGATGACGCGATGGATCCCCCCGCCCCTTCCCGGGGGAGAGGGAGCAATCTGCTCTTGTATGTTTGTCCCGCCTCCGGAGGACCCTTAAAAAAAAAAAAAAAGGGATTGGAGCATGCGTCCTCCCACCGATCCCATTCCAAAGGGCGCCGTCGGTTCCTTTTACCCAATTAGAGGCCATCATTAGTCCCACCCTCTGGAGAGTGGATACTCTTTCCACTCTCCATTGGACAACCCGGAGGTGACGCAGAAGATGGGCGTCTGCGGTGACCACTGCGGAAAGAGAGAGAAGGGAAGGCCTTTCTTGTCTCGTCGCGAAGTGGCGCGGGAAGGTAGTGTTCTGACTGGGGGACTGAAGACTTCCAATTTGACGGATTAGCGAGAAAACCAACGAAAGTGGGAAGAAGGCGGAGCCTGGCGGGATTTTGGGAGCGCCGGTTCTATTAGATGCTCCTAGGGAGGCTGGGCAAGGGCAGAAATGTGACCTATCAAATTGGAGTTTATTTTAAGACCCGGGATTGGTCAAATGACTGGCAGGAAGCGCTCACCTATAAGAAGTGTGTCAGACAAACGAGGGCGGGCCCTTGCGCAGAAGGGCATGAGCAGCATCCAATAGGCGCGCAAGGCGTGCAGAGGCTTCCCCTCCCCCCACGGCAGGGTTAGTGGCTCCCCCTATCGGGTGGGGGCGGCGAGTGACGGGCGTGTCCCTCCCCCAATGAGAGGCGGGGGGAGGCGGGTTCTGCGCCGCCATGTCGCGGAGGCTGCTGCCCCGGGCGGAGAAGCGGCGTCGGCGGTTGGAGCAGAGGCAGCAGCCGGACGAGCAGCTGAGACGGTCGGGAGCGATGGTGAAGATGGCGGCGGCGGGTGGCGGAGGCGGCGGAGGCCGCTACTACGGCGGCGGCAGTGAGGGCGGCCGAGCCCCTAAACGGCTTAAGACTGAAAACGCCGGTGACCAGCACGGAGGCGGTGGTGGCGGTGGAGCTGGGGGAGCGGGCGGCGGCGGCGGGGTAAGGCCAGAGCTGTAGGTGCTGGGGAGGGAGGAAAAAGAAAAATCTCGTACTTTGGTATTTATCTTTTTTTAGGGGGCCTCTGCGCACGCGCCTAGGCCTCGCGCCTTGGACGGGGTTGGGGGAGGGGCAGGCGTTGGGCAAACGGCCGGGTTTGCGCGAGGACAGGCGCCTGCGCATGCGCGCAATCCTGAGCTGGGGGTGGAGGGGGCGGAGGAAACGGTTCGCGCTGCTGGAATCTCATTGCGCAGGCGCAGCGGGCTGACTTGGGGGCCGGGCCTCCCCCACCCCCCTTTATCATTTTCTTTGGCGTTGACCGCGTGCGCAGGCGCGGTCCTCTGGTCTGGCCTCGTGGGCCCATGGTTGGGGAAGGTCACCGCGTGAGCCGGAACGAGTTAAGAGGGTGGCCTTGCAAATTTGGGATTTCTGTTGAGTTGCAATTTAATCTCCATAGTGTCAAGTCTCGATTTCATAAAAGATACTAATTTCGCTGAGATATCCACCCTCCTCCTTTCCCCCTCCTACTCCCCACAAATCCATACATCCCTGTTTCCGTGGGCCTTGCAACGGGGAAAACGATTTTGCTGTTTGGGAATTGAGACAAGGGTTGAGGCCATCAGGCCATTGCTTAGGATTTCCCGGTATGAGAGTTTCCTGATTGCGGATTCACTTATTAGAAGAACTTGGCCATGTGGTTAAATGACAGCTTAAGTGAATCCTATCTGAGGTTTCAGGGGAGGTGTTAGGATTTCTGACTTACGGAATAGGACACAGAGGTTAGGTAAATTTTAAGTCATGTCGCTAAAGGGGCAAGAGGGCTAGGGTTAGAATTCGGGTTTTGGAAGCTGAATTGCAGAGCTGGTAATTAGCATTCTTCCGTGGTTTGTGTGGCTCATTCCTGAAATAGAATCCAGTGGGTTCCTTCCCACTCCCACTGCTTCTTAAACAGGAGGCCCCCAGAGTCCAGAAGAGATGGAGGAAAAAGTTATTTTCTTCCTGAGTCCCTGAGGTTTCTGTCTGTGGGTGGAAAGATACTACCCCTGAGAAGGAGCTGTCTTGTCTCTAAGTGGTATGTTTTGGAGTTTGTGTTTCTGAAAGATTTGCGTATGTTTAAAAACTAGTAATAGTAATGATGGGAGATCACCTGTCTGCCGTAGTTTCTGAGGTACATGTTGTTTTGACCTGATTATCCTTGGGGGTGATCAGAGGGGAGCCTTGCCTAAATGGAGGGTGTTGGCTTGCTCAAGCAGAGAAAAGGCAAGGAAGTTGGGGCATATACATAATGCATGTGTGGTCCCTTCTTTCGCATGTTTCCCTTTCTATGTCACTCTTGCCCATGTTACCTTGATGGAATATAAGAGACACCTACACTTTGATACTCCATTTTGCCTTTGCAGAAAGAAGCCTTTTGGGTGGAATTGCTTGATTGGCTGGCCCTCTCTGCCCTCTGCATCCTCCTGGGTCACCCCTGTGGTGACTTGACTGCCCTCCTCCAATATTTGAGGCTACTGGCTGGCATCTTATGAAGCAGGACATGAGATCTTGTTGCTTTCCTTTCTCAGGAGAACTACGATGACCCCCACAAAACCCCTGCCTCCCCAGTTGTCCACATCAGGGGCCTGATTGACGGTGTGGTTGAAGCTGACCTTGTGGAGGCCTTGCAGGAATTTGGACCCATCAGGTACTGGCTTAGAGGGATTGGATCCCCAAAAGTCAACTTGGGCATTTTTATGTGGCACTGGATTGTGGTTGGAAGTTAGGCTATTTGGGTCTGCAGGCCTTCCTTTGGCTCCTACACATGGTCATTGAACTTTGGTTCTGTATTCCTTTGTCTCATAGTTAGGTTTCATTCTTATAGCAAATACTTGTTAAGTATATGGCATGTACTAAATATGGGGAGTACAAAAGTGAGCAAAACTGCCTCTCCCAGAAAGAACAGATTAGAGCTGTGATAGGTGAGCCCAAGGGTCTGTAGGAGACATCTGGGAGGACATGAGAGGAATTCAGAGTCTGGGGAGGAGGCTTTGCACCAGAAACAAGGGGCATTCCCTTATATCTGAGAGGGGATTGAGCCTATGTTCTCTCTGTCAGCTATGTGGTGGTGATGCCTAAGAAGAGACAAGCACTGGTGGAATTTGAAGACGTGTTGGGGGCTTGCAATGCAGTGAACTACGCAGCTGACAACCAGATCTACATTGCTGGTCATCCAGCTTTTGTCAATTACTCTACAAGCCAGAAGATTTCCCGCCCTGGGGACTCAGATGATTCCCGGAGCGTTAACAGCGTTCTTTTATTTACCATCCTGAATCCCATCTATTCCATAACCACGGTGAGTGCTACTGGGCACTCCTAGAGGCTCCTCTGAGCTTTCTTCCCTTATCCTTCCTCAAGCCAGGCTGACCTTCTGAGGCCCCCTCATCTTGCCTGTCTTTCCTTCTACAGGATGTTCTTTACACTATCTGTAATCCTTGTGGCCCAGTCCAGCGAATTGTTATCTTCCGGAAGAATGGAGTCCAGGCTATGGTGGAATATCCTTTACTGGGGAATATGTTCTTGGGGCGAGGCTCCCAGAGCAGTGGACATTTCTTGGAGCAAGCAAGAAATGGTGCAGAAATGGGCATAGGGCAGCAGGTGTGCATTGTGTATAGTTGTGAAGATGGCATAAGGAGAGGTTCTGGGAAAAGAGTGTGAAAGGGGGTCTGGGCAGTTCTCCAAGGAGGTGCCATCCTGTTGCCATGCAGGGGTGGAGCTGGCTGGTTTCCAGGTTTTACCCAGAATGGCATCTGAGACAACTGGACTTGAAGAAGGTAGCTTGTCTTGGGGTGGTGGCTAAGAAGGTTGTTGGTGCAACTCAGCTGGTGGCTGGGGTGGGAATGCAGATCACCAGCCTGTGCCCCCAAAGCCACATGTGCCACAGTCTGGGATGTTCTTATAATCCTTTTGGAGGCACCTTGAATCCCTCCCCAAAGAACTATGGTGGGATGGATAGTCCTTAACTTGGTTTACATTCGACTCTGTGCAGAGTGCTCAGCGGGCTAAGGCCTCCCTCAATGGGGCTGACATCTATTCTGGCTGTTGCACTCTCAAGATCGAATATGCGAAGGTAAGTCTGGGGACTGACTGCCCTTCTGCCTTAGTTGGCCTCACCGTGAGACGTTGATGAATGGCTGATCTCAAGCTGTGCCTTGTCTTGCAGCCAACACGCTTGAACGTGTTCAAGAACGATCAGGATACTTGGGACTACACAAACCCCAACCTCAGTGGACAAGGTAATCCTGTTGGCCACTTTGTTTTAAACACAAGCGCCTCGCCTTCACCTGACTAGCGCACCTCATAACTGTGGGTTATGTAATGCCATTGGACTCCTGTGGACCCGGGAGGATCTTGGGTCAGTTCCTAGAAAAAGTGGGTGAATGAGGGACCTCTGTGCGTCCTGCAGCTTGGGGACCTGCGAAGTTGCTGAGTGTCCAGAGTGAGGCTGAGGCCTGGGTAGGGTGGGAAGAGGTCTCGCTGAAGACAAGGCGCGGCCTGGGCTTAGAAATCAGTAGCAGCTCCCAACTGGGTTTTGCTGTGGCTCTTCTGGCTTTTTAGTGGTTAATTGAAAATTAGAGTCTCATTGTTTTGCCTGGACTGGCTTCAAACCATGATCCTCAGATCTCAGCCTCCTGAGTAGCTAGGATTGCAGGTATTAACCATTGGGACCTTTAAATGGCCTCTGGTCAGGGCCAGGCCACTGGCTCTTCATCCCCATTGGGCCAGAAATAGACCTCACTTTCTGCTGGTGGAGGGAGGTGATGAGGGCTACTGGGATCTTAGAGCAGGCTGGCCTGGTAGAGGCAGGTGCTGGGACTGGGCCACGTGGCCATGTCTCACCTAATCTGTAGAGGATATTCAGCGTCTCTGCAGGAGCCCAATGGACAGCCCTTCCCTAGTGTCTGTCAGGAATGGTGGACGAGGGGGAGGTTGGTTTTAAAAAAGCAGCGGCAACTCCTCTGAAAATCAGCAAGACTGCCCATCCCTCGGTCTGATACGTCGACTAGGCCAGGGGCTGGGGGAGGAGGCTGGTCGTTGACATCGCAGAGGCTCTGGGAGGCCAGAGGCCCTCAGGCTGGGCAGACCTGGCTTGCTCGCCTTTGAAGCTGGGAAGCAGTGGGCAGGGTGGGCTAGACTCTGTCCCAGGACCCTCAAAGTGGAGCCCTGTGGGCCTGGCTCGCTCCCTGCAGAGGCCAGAGGCAAATTGATCAAGTGAATGTACCAGAGCGGGCAATGGCATTACATGACTGCTAACAGAAACACGGCAAGCAACCATTTCTTCTCCAAGGAACATAAGTAGAAGATGTGCAGAGCGGCAGGGGCTAGTGGCAGGGGCTGGCTGTGCATTGGTTTTCATGCCTCTCAGCTTTGGCTGCCCCAACGCTGGGGCCCCCAAACAAGGGCTGGTGAGGTAACCTGGAGTGAGGGCAGTGCTTCGCCGCCCTCAGGAACCAGACTTCAGCGGCTCTGCCTCTGCACACGCTCACCAACACACAGGGTAGAAAACCACTAGCGCTTCCTGGACAGCAGGACACGCAGCCGCACCACGACCCCAGAAACAGCCGCAGCCTTGAGCTCACTACATCAAGAACACCACACCGCGCTCCAACGAACAGCTCCAAGCACAGAGACAGAGGCAGACAGAGACAAAGAAAGAGACGCAACATGGCAGCAGACACTGCTTTTTACTAAACATTAAAGTCAAAATCCAAGCAGACTCGAGCCCGAGAATGTACACAGAAGTAGGAAACACAGAACAGCTCTCCCAGCCAGCCAGCCAGCGGTGCTGTTTTCGGAGAACGATTCATAGACTGCAGTAGATTCCATGGGCCTCCAAGACAATAGGATCCTCTCCATTCCTCGCCACGTGGGTTTGTTTTTTAAGTCCTTTGGTTTGGGGAGGGCCTTTTGCTATTTTTATTTTTTCTGCAGTCACCGGCTGCCAACACAATCTGCACCAACTGGAGATCAGAAACAAAAACCTTAAACCACAACAGCAACAACAAAAACTAAAAACAGATCTAAAAAAACCAGACAGCCAAAACAGCTCAGAGGCACACAGTTACCTGCTGGCGGGCAACCCGGCGCGCTCCCAAGGCCAAAAGTGCGCGCCTGGTGGGGCCACTGGCACACTTCATACCAGGAGACACGCACACGGAGCCTACACAGCCAGAAGCACCACCGCACTGCAGCACACACGTGAGGAGGTGACAACACGGAGGGACACAACCCACTGCATACACCTTTATTTGCACTTTCTGACATCTTCCCATCTTCCGAGGACAGAACATCTGTGAGCCAATCAATTTTGATTTAATCACAGCATTGACTTTTAAAGCAATTCTTAAAAAAAAAAAATGTAGCGGATGTATACTGTAACTTGTATTTATGACTGTAAAACCATGTGTGCAGGGTCGCAGTGTATGTTTGATGGGACGCCATCTTTCAGAACTGTGCTAACTCACTGTTGAAGCGTCCAATGGTAAGAGAAAATAAGATTTGCTTTTTTGTGACAAATGGACATTGTACTCTGTACTTCTGCTGTAAGTAGCCCTTTTCCATCTTTGTAATGACAGATTGGTGAAAAACCAACCCAAGCAAGGGCTGAGGTTGTGAGCCCTGGGTTTTCGAGTCAGCCAGACCTGGGTTTAAGTCCTGGCCCAGCTGCTGACTTTGCTTTCTGACGTTGGGTCAAAGTGTCTTTTAACTGCTCAGTTAAAAGGTAACTTCTCAAGTTTTCCTCTCTGTACAATGGGCTGAACGCACGGTACTTGCTACCTACCTCATAGGGTTGTTGTGAGGAATTTGGAAGCCGCTGTCTGTAATGTGTGTCCCCACGTCTGCCTCCTGAGCTGGCGGGGGGCTGGGGTGGGGGCGCCGCGCCATTGTTGGGTTTGAGAACTCTGGTGCCTCATGTGATCGCTGTCCTCACTGACCGCTGTAGCCTGCTCATCCTCCTCCTGTCTCAGGCTGGATGGGACTGGGGGTGGGGAGGGGGAACCGTCTGGGCCCTGAGTAGGGGGTAGATAGAGCTCCCAATCCAGAGCTTTGGAGGCCGCCCTTGACCCTGTTATCTGCCTGT
The DNA here is from genome assembly GCF_019054845.1 of Dipodomys spectabilis. Lineage (NCBI taxonomy): Eukaryota > Metazoa > Chordata > Mammalia > Rodentia > Heteromyidae > Dipodomys > Dipodomys spectabilis. The sequence continues at coordinate 6,010,800 of NW_024871099.1, read as the reverse complement.
CTTGGCTTAAGTCTCTGCTCTGAACCTCCTCTCCCTACACCGGGAACTGACGTGGCAGGTCCGCTCAGTGGCAGATTGCCAGTCTCCAGAGGCCGGCTGCTGCTGGGCGCCCTCTGCCCACATGGAAGCTGGCTTTCGCAGGCGTGGGCTCAGGAGAGGAGCCTGGGCTTCACGCCCACCCCCGCAGGTGTGAGGGGGCCCCATCCCCACAGCCCTCACTTGCTTGTAAGAAAGTCTGCAACCGCTCCGGGAGTGAGTGACCGCCATGGCCTCCGCAGTCAGGAGGGAGGGGCTCTTCCTCACGATCACCCCTAACTCTTCTCTGTGTCCACAGGTGACCCTGGCAGTAACCCCAACAAACGCCAGAGGCAGCCCCCTCTCCTGGGAGATCACCCCGCAGAATATGGTGAGGGCAGGGGGTTCCCCTCCGTGGACTCCCGCGGCGCCTGTGCCCCTGCCCGCCGCCCACCGCGCAAATTCTCACCCGCCCTCCCTCTCTTTCCTTCCCACCCCCCAGGAGGGCCCCACGGTGGGTACCACAGCCATTACCATGATGAGGGCTACGGGCCCCCCCCACCTCACTACGAAGGGAGAAGGATGGGCCCACCTGTGGGGGGTCACCGTCGGGGCCCAAGTCGCTACGGCCCCCAGTATGGGCACCCCCCACCCCCTCCCCCACCACCCGAGTATGGCCCCCACGCCGACAGCCCTGTGCTCATGGTCTATGGCTTGGACCAATCTAAGATGAACTGTGATCGAGTCTTCAATGTCTTCTGCTTGTATGGCAATGTGGAGAAGGTGAGCTGCCGCTGGGTTGGGGCTGTCCACACAGGGAGGCAGGCAGGGGGGAGGCAGGAGAGCCGGCTACAGACAAACAGGTAGGGGTGGGTCCCCAGTGAGCGGTTGATCATTTTGTGAACTACAGTTTCAAATATGAAGACTTAGCACTACATGAGTTAAAAGTCCTCATAGGGCATAGAAACAGTTTTTTTTGTTGTTGTTGTTATTGTTTTTTGTTGGTCATGGGGCCTGAACTCAGCCTGGGTGCCGTCCCTCAGCTCTTCAGCTCAAGGCTAGTGTTCTACTACTTGAGCCACAACACCACTTCCGGCTTTTTTTTTCTGCTTATGTGGTGCTGAGGAATTGAACCTAGGGCCTCATGTATGCAAGGCAAGCACTCTACCACTGAGCCACCTTCCCAGACCAGAAACAGTCTTCTTAGAGAGACTGTTGTATAAGGAAGCTCCAGGCAGTCATGGGCATCTTTTCTCCTTTCCTTTTGGAGGTGCTGGGGTATTAACTTAGGGACTTGTGCTTGTAGGCATGTGGGATCTACCTTTTGAACCATTGAGCCATACTTCCATACGTACATGTGTGTGTGCGCGCGCGTGCACGTATGTACGTACGTATGTATATATTAGTTGTGGGCCTTGAACTCTGGGCCTGGGCATTGTCCCTAGCTTCAGCTCAGGATGAGCTCTCTACCTCTTTGAGCCATTGTGCCACTTACGGTTTTCTGTTGGTTAGTTGGAGATAAGAGTCTCATGGACTTTCTTTTTTTTTTTTTTTTGGGTCCAGTCGTGGGGCCTGAACTCTGGGCCTGGGCGCTGTCCCTCAGCTCTTCAGCTCAAGGCTAGCACTCTACCCCTTGAGCCATAGCGCCACTTCTGGCTTTTTTTTTTTTTTTTGCTTATGTGGTGCTGAGGAATCGAACCCAGGGCTTCATGCATGCAAGGCAAGCGCTCTACCACTGAGCCACCTTCCCAGCCCTCTCATGGACTTTCTTGCCCGGGCTAGCTTTGAACCGTGGTCTTCAGATCTCGGCCTCCTGAATAGATAGGATTACAGGTGTGAGCCACCAATGCCTGGTCAGATAGAGCTGCTTATTCTTTCTTCTGTCTCAGATCATGATCCACTTTTTATAAAGCTGGGATTATCAGTGTAGATATCACCTTGCTCTTCCCCCTCCCAAGCTGATTTGTTGAAATGGAATCCCCTTCTCAGCTTTGAACGAATCTCAGTCCTGATCTCTGGCTCCAGGTTAGCAGAGGCATGGGTGTATAGGCGTGAGTAGTGGGGGAGGGGGGCGCTCAGTGTAGCCTTCTGTGTTCCTTATGGGACATTTGGTTCCCACTGGCTGGGTGGGGTTCTGCTTCCATCTCTCTCTGGTCTTGCAGTACTTGTGGAATGTATCTACATGAGCAAAGCTCTGTTAAAGGCACTTTACATACACATAGAAACTCGGGTCATTTTCTTAACACAGTGCTCAGAGGTGCACTCAGGTCTGGTGGACGTTTGTATGACAGGTACAGAGCTATTGCCTTAGGGCTAAGTGAGAGTGAGGGCCTGGCCATCACATTGGGGTACAGTAAGATTGTGCGAAAGCCTGGGCCCGCAGGTCTTTGGGGTGGTTCTGATTCCATGTTGATGGGAGAAGGTGCAGCCCAGAGCCAGAGCAGGAACAGCCTGGCAGCTGGGCAGTGGTGCTGAGGGCAGCTGCATTCCCCAGGTAAAATTCATGAAAAGCAAGCCGGGGGCCGCCATGGTGGAGATGGCTGATGGCTACGCTGTGGACCGGGCTATAACTCACCTCAACAACAACTTCATGTTTGGGCAGAAGATGAACGTCTGGTGGGTGCTGTGCTGTGGGCAAGGGAGGGTTGGAGGCAGCTCTGGAGAGGGGCGGCGTGTGGGTATGGCTAGAGATACCCAGGCTGGAATAGTGGGATGGTTCTCTTGTCCTCCAAGCCTTGGGGACAACCTGGGATCTGATCAAGGTGCCCCTTACTTTCCACAGTGTCTCCAAGCAGCCAGCCATTATGCCCGGCCAGTCCTATGGGCTAGAAGATGGGTCATCCAGTTACAAAGACTTTAGTGAGTCAAGAAACAATCGCTTCTCCACCCCAGAGCAGGCAGCCAAGAACCGAATCCAGCACCCTAGCAACGTGCTACACTTCTTCAACGCCCCCCTGGAGGTGACCGAGGAGAACTTCTTTGAGGTGGGTATGCCAGTGGGTCTCATTGTGTTTAGTAACTAAGGTACATCTTGGACCCCCTTCCCAGTTGGGTACTGGGGGACAGAGACCAGGGATACCAGGGTCTTTACACTGGAGTCAGGTTGAGAGCCACAGTGAAGTTGAACATCAGTACAGGGTTGGGTTCTTGGCTATAGAAGCTTAGGAACCAGTGCAGTCTGGGAAGTAGGCAGTTGGGAGGGACAGGCAGGGGTGTGCTTTCCTGGCTCCCCCCTCTGATTTGCCCTGAAGTTGAGCACACACTTCCTATCACATATATGTGGGGTTGCTAAGGATGGAAGGTTGGTGTGGATCATATGATCCCTGTTCTTTTTTTTTTTTTTTTTTAGGAGGGGGGGGGTGTCTGGTTGTGGGGCCTGAACTCTGGGTCTGGGCGCTGTCCCTCAGCTCTTCAGCTCAAGGCTAGCACTCTACCACTTGAGCCACAGCACCACTTCCGGCTTTTTTCTTTTTTGCTTATGTGGTGCTGAGGAATCGAACCCAGAGTCTCATGCATGCAAGGCAAGCGCTCTACCACTGAGCCACCTTCCCAGCCCAATCCCTGTTCTTAACCTGATGCCATGTGGAAACTTTCTAGCATGTGATTAAAGCCAGCATTTGACCATGCAGGCCAGGCCTGCCTGATTTCTCCTTGTGCAGTGGTGCTTGTTTCTGAATTCCTTCATCTATTTCTGCTGCAGATATGCGATGAGCTGGGAGTGAAGCGGCCAACTTCTGTGAAAGTATTCTCAGGCAAAAGTGAGTCACTGCCCTGTTCTCCTGTTCTTAGTGACCAGAGGCAGCCGCCTGGTCCCTGCTGTTCAGCCTCACACCTTGTGTATCCTTCCTATCTACTCAGGTGAGCGCAGCTCTTCTGGGCTGCTCGAGTGGGAATCCAAGAGTGATGCCCTGGAGACTCTGGGCTTCCTGAACCATTACCAGATGAAAAACCCGAGTGAGTATCTGTGTGTCCTGCAGTCACCCCCCTGGTGGCCAGCCTGGTTGGCTGGCTTCAGTCCAAGGCCGTCTTTGCCCTCAGGATAGGACCCGAGAGATTTCCTTTCTGTCGCAGGAGCAGGCAGGCAAGCTGGTCGCCAGGAGAGCTGTCTGATGATGTTTCTCCTGGGAGGCCAGCCTGGCTGCCTGCTCTCGGTTTGGGACTTGTTTAGGTGTCCCCTTCTGGGAGCTGCCACTCTGTCAGCCTTGGCCCCAGGAGTGTCTAGGAGCGGGCTCCTCCATGGAAGGGAAGAGGCGCAGGGCTGTCCTGGCAAGAGCAGGTGCAGAATGGGGGTCCAGGCTGGAGCCTCCAGAAGGGCTGACCACACCTCTGCCCTCTTGTCCACAGATGGCCCATACCCGTACACCCTGAAGTTGTGCTTCTCCACCGCTCAGCACGCCTCCTAATTAGATGCCCACGAAGAACCACCTGAGCAAGAAAGCCTTTCTTTTCCCTTTATGCCCTTGGGTTTTTGTTTGGTTTTGTTTCGTTTTTGCAAAAGTTCCTGTATTCCTTTTTTAAATGCTAGGTTAGTAGAAGCTTAACCATAATGGAATTGCTGGAAGTCTGGAGGGGGAGGGAGAGGGGAACTGATGTCTCCCAAGATTAACCTTCACTTTTTAAAAATTATTGTCCATGTGATTTTTTTTTTTTCTGTTCATTTGTGCTGCCCATGTACTCTTGGCACATTTCAATAAAATTGTTTGGAAAATAAATGGAGGATTTACTGGAATTTCTGGTTGTAACTGCTTTCTGTCAATCCCTGCAGTATGCAGGCAGGCCAGCACACAGGCGCAGCCCTGCAAGCAGGGACCATAGCACATGGGAGCCATGCTAGGAATGTAGGAGGCCTTTTAGGAAAATCCCACAGGACTGGAGGTGTTCTTAGAGGGCTCTGCAGGCAAGCTGACTTGTCTAGAGTCACTTCAAGTGGTAATTAAGAGCTGGGCCATGTATGTAGAAGAAAAACCTGTAGCCCAGGATGTTCAGGCATTATCCAAAAAAAGTTCAGGGAATTTTCAAGAGACACCATAAAATGAGTCCTAAAAACCATTTCTGGGGCTGGGAAGGTGGCTCAGTGGTAGAGCACTTGTCTCATATGCATGAGGCCCTGGGTTCGATTCCTCAGCACCATAAGCAGAAAAAGCTGGAAGTGGCGCTGCGGCTCAAGTGGTAGAGCACTAGCCTTGAGCTGAAGAGCTGAGGGACAGTGCTCAGGCCCAGAGTTCAGGCACCATGACTGGCAAAAAAAAAACAAAACCCTACATTTCATTTAAAGTTGGAAGATTCCAGGAAAAATTTCCTGTACCATGTTTTTCCTTCTCCCATTCACTAACTGCTGCCCTATTGCTGCTTCCTCCCCACCCTATCATTAGCTGAGTGTCATGATTTACTTAACTCAAGACTGAAGGCCATTTCCAGCTCTTCTACGGCAAACATTGCAATGCACACACTCCTTAATGCAAATATCTAAGCCACTTTGACATCCCATCTACCAGATGAAGTTTCCTTCTGGGCTCTTATTTAGTCCTTCCACATCTGGATACATAAGACATCCTGCTAGAAGGGTCCCACTAAACATTACTTGGCTCCCCAATTTTTCCCTGGCTGCTGGCTTAACCCTACAGTTTTCTGTGGCATGGATAATTTCTTACGAGTGGCTGGTTCTGTCTTCAAAAGAGCCATTCATTCATTAAAGCAAGCTGTGTTCCCCTTGTTGAAGCTTTCACCCAGTGATTTATGCCTGTAGACCTAGCTACTCAGATGGCTTGAGATCTGAGGATTGTTCAAAGCCAGCCCAGGCAGGAAAATCCATGAGATTTACCTCCAATAAAACCACCAGAAAACAGAAAATGGTGCTATAGCTCAAGTGATAGCATGCTTACCTTGAGCTGAAGAGCCCAGGGATAGCACCCAGACCCAGAGTTGAAGGCCCATGACAGAAAAAAAAAAAAAAAAGGTTTCTTCTGCTCTTGGGTAATACTTTCTTCCAAAAGCATTCACTTCCTGAACTTAGTATTCAAAAAAGCAGAGAGTGGTCCCATAGCAGAGTTCCTAATTTATTTTTTATTTATTTTTGGGTCGTGGGGCCTGGACTTGGCCTGGGTGCTGTCCCTCAGCACCGTCAGCTCAAGGCTAGTGCTCTACCTGGACTTGGCCTGGGTGCTGTCCCTCAGCACCGTCAGCTCAAGGCTAGTGCTCTACCACTTGAGCTAGAGCTACACTTCAGGTTTTTTCTGCTTATATGGTGCTGAGGAATCGAACCCAGGGCCTCATGCATGCAAGACAAGCACTCTACCACTGAGCCATCTTCCCAGCCCCTTGGGCCGTACTCTTAAGCGACACACACACACACACACACACACACACACACACACACACACACACACACACACACACACACACACACACACACACACACACACACACACACACACACACACACACACACACAACGCCTCCTGCAACCAGCAGCCTTGAACTAGGCACTGGAATGCTGTGGGGAGTTGGCACAGTCCTGAGGCTGGCGACCAGCACCTCCTCGCAGCACAGCTCGTCCCTGCTCTTCTTAGTTGAACTTGCGCGAGGATAAACTCACTTAGCAGCAACTGCGCTGTGACCTTCACGTCCTTGCTCAGTCCAGCTGTGAGCACTTTGCCCGCTGTCACGAAACAGCGCAGCGCTGAACTTTATGCGGAATTGGCCCCCTGGCGGTGAGATACGGGCCCAGGCCAGGTGCCCAGTGGGGCAAAGGGTTCCTTCCTGAGCTGCCTTCCGAGCACGCCAGAGAACTCCCAACGCCACTTCCGGTTGCCCTTAGTTAAGATGGCGGGCGCAGAGGCGTCACTGAGGGTTGGGCTGCGGCTTCTAGGCCCTTGCCCAACATGGCGGATTTCGTCCCGCCCCTCGGCTTCCGCCCCTCAGGTTAGTGTGTTGACAGTCCTGATGACCGCAGCGATGGCGGTTTCTCGCGCACTCCGCGACCTGTGGCTGAGGCGTAAGTCACCCCCTGTCCTCTGGGGGGTCCACCGAGGAGAGGCCTATGCGGAGGCAGCAAAAGGGTCCGTGCGCTGCCTAACGCAGGGGTCTGCAGAGGCTCCCAACCCGAGAGAACTCCCCAACTCCATGAGACTGTGTCTTTGCAATCTGGGGTCCCCGACAGCTCGTCGCCCCCGGGCCTGGCTCAGCCCACCGTCCACGGTCTCAAGTATTCTCAGACTCAGCCCACTGCCAAGTGCACCCCAGTCCTCAAACCCCAGTCCCCCTCGACCCTGGGCTCTGAGGACTTCGTGTTCTCCAGGCCAGGCTCCCCGAGACACGTGCATCCCCATCCTGGCGTCTCCAGGGCTCTTCTTCCCCTCTGTCCGCAGGACTGGCAGCGCCCACCCAGCTGGGCTTCCACCTCAGCCCTCGCCCCCTGAGCTCCTCCGCACACCAGGCCTCCAAGGCAGCCCCCTCGGAAGCCTCGGACCACAGCTATGAGTCCCTGCAGGTGACCTCGGCTGGGACACACGTCCTCCACGTGCAGCTGAACAGGCCTGACAAGAGGAATGCCATGAACAAGGCCTTCTGGAGGTGTGGGCTGCACATCCTGGAGGCCTTCCTGCAGGTGGAGGCGGGGCTGGGGTACTAGGCCTGGCTGGCCTTGGAGGACAGACAGATGGACTTGAGGGTGGGGCAGTCCCACTGCTGTGCTTACTGGCTCTTCCCTCCTTGCTCCTCCACAGGGAGATGGTGGAATGCTTCAACAAGATAGCCAGGGACTCCAACTGCAGGGCTGTGGTGGTCTCGGGTGCAGGAAAAATGTTCACTTCAGGTACCTTCTCCTCCCCAGGCGCTCCTGGTCCTGGTGGTATGGCAGTGCTTCTAATTGAGGATTTTAGGCAGCTCTAACTTGTGATTTGAACCTCTTGTTCAAGCATCCAAATCAAAGGCTTGCTGGGTAAAACTCAGTGCTTAGTGGAAAATACTTGCCTAATAGCTGTGGCCCGCGGTTCCATCCCCAGCACTCCAGGAAAAAGGAAAAGGCATGAAGGCTGAGGGCTCAGGCAGACCCCATCTCTGTACCTGTCCTTGTCCCCCTACCTTGTGGGGCCCTGATGTGAAGAGAATGGAGAGAAGCTGAACACCTGCTCAGCAGGATGCTGTGGGGTGAATGGAAGGAGGTGATACTTGTGTGACGTCAGTATTCAGCACCCACCTTAATCTAGACAAACGGTTTGTTTTGTGGCTGTGAGACAATAGCAACGATCTGATTAAGGATGAAATTTAGAGGTTCCCAGGAGAACAAGCTGGGGCCGGTTTTCTGCACCGATCTCATCTGACTGTGGGGCCTGCGCACTGGGGCTCTGCGTTTCAGGGAGTTGCAATTGTGGGTGTTCAAGGAGAACCAGAAAAGCCAGCCAGGGTAGGCTTAGGAAGTTGCCCATGAGGCTGGTCCTGGGAACCAGGCCAATGAGTCACCAGGGTTTCTTAGACTTGTTGTGGGTGCCAAGAGCTGCCAGCATGCTGGGGCAGGCTACCCCGGTCGTGCTGAACAGAGGACTTGCTAATGGATGCTCTGTGAAGTCATTGCATGCCTGGACCCTGTCTCGTGCTGCCCAGATGCAACTCCTCCATCCTGCAGCCCAGTTGCTCCCTGGAGTGTTTCAATAGCCTGGTGTAGAGAAGCTACCCCTGGTCCAGATTCAGGCCCAGTCAAGGTGGCGCAGGGAGTCTGGCATACCCACCTGTCACTTGCACAAACCAGCTGTCTTCTGAACCTGCCTCCACAGACAGCGAAGCCTGTGGATCAGGACTGGCTCAGAGTGGGAGAGACTTCTTAAGCTGGCAGTGACATGTTAGGGGTCAAGGAAAGGATGAAGAGGAGAGAAGAGATACACATGATCTCCTTCCATCCCCTCCCTGACCTGACTTTCATGTCTGCCTTATAGGTCCAGCCCTGTAGGCCTTTCTGTGAGGCTGCTTACCCAGGCCAGGAGCATTCCAACCACAGGGCCTTTGCACTGGCTGTTTCTGGCATTTTCCATTCTCAATCCTGATGAGTCCATGCTCCCTTCATGTCCTTCAGGTCTCTCACTGAGGACATTAGACAGGGCAACAGCCTCCCCGCTGACTCTCACACACAGGCACGATATTATGCTTTTCTTGTTGTTGAAATGGGGACTCAGAGAGATGTAACCTAGGGTAGCCTCTAACTCTGGATCCTCCTCCTGCCTCCGCCTCCCTCTAGGGCTGGGATTACAGGCCTATGTCACATTGCTCTAGTCAAAATGTGTGTGTGTGTGTGTGTGTGTGTGTATGTGTGTGTGTGTGTGTGTGTATTGGTCCTGGCTTAAACAGAGACCTCTACTATGGCTCAGCTTTCTAGTGTAGAGCAGTGTGGAGCCAGGACCTCCAGGACCTGGCTGGAACTCAAGGTCTTGCCCACACTGGGCAGCTTCTCCACCACTGAGCCACACTCCAGTCAAACAGAGCAGTCCAGGCCTTGAATCTGAGCACTCAGGAGCCAGAGGTAGAGGGTCAAGAGTTCTAGGCCTGAACCCTAGTGAACCCTGTCTCGAAAGATAAAAACATAACTGAGCCAGGTGCTGGTGGCTCATGCCGCCTTTAATCCTAGCTACTCAGGAGGCTGAGATCTGAAGATCATGGTTCAAAGCCAGCCTGGGCAGGAAAGTCCGTGAGACTCATCTTCAATTAACCACCAGAAAAATGGAAGTGACGCTGTGGCCCAAGTGGTAGAGCGCTTGCCTTGAGCTGAAGAGCTGAGGGACAGCGTTCAGGCCCTGAGTTCAAGCCCCACAACTGACAATAAAACAAAACCACATAATTAAGCAAGAAAGAAAAACAGAAGAAAAGTCAGATTCATGATTATCGTGATTATCTGGAAGTTAGAGGCACAGCATTTGCTCCATATCCAGAATGCCCATCTCAGGAAACAACTTTGCAGACTCAGTGTCTCTGCCCTCACCTGCTTCCTAGACCACCTGTGTGACCTCAGGCCAGTGTATAACCTCTCCATGCCTCAGTTTCCCTGCGGGTGAACTGAAACCACTTGTAGGACCTGCCAAGATTCTGTGAAGACAGAGCAAAGGCTCAGTAGGAGCAGTCCTCTTTATCTCTCCATGCCATGTCTCCCTAATCTCTAAGCAAGTTGTTTTCTGCTGTGGCTGGTACAATCATTTTGCTTGGATCTGAGTCCTGGCGGGGTGTGGGGGTGCTGGGAGGCTATGTGAGCACCTCCTCTTCCCTAACCCCCCCTCACTCCTGGCCAGGAATCGACCTCATGGATATGGCTTCAGAACTGCTGCAGCCCGAGGGAGACGACGTGGCCCGCATCAGCTGGTACCTCCGTGACCTCATCACCCAGTACCAGAAGACCTTCAGCGTCATTGAGAAGGTGACTCTGGGCACAGCAGGGCAGCAGCTCCTCTGCCCACTGCCCTCAGCCCTGACCCCAGCCCTGCCTTCCCTTCCAGTGCCCCAAACCTGTGATCGCTGCCATCCACGGCGGGTGCATTGGTGGAGGTGAGTGTGTCTCCCCCACTCCCCTGGGCAGGGGTAGGGCTGAGGCCTCCCCTCCCTCAGCCAGGGCCTCCACTCTCAGCTCTCTGCTGCTGAGCCTGGGGCCCTGCATGCGGCCATGACTGGGGAGCAGGGCCAGGCTCTTTCCCTCTGCATTGTCCCTGGCCTCTTCCTTCCAGGTGTGGACCTCGTCACTGCCTGTGACATCCGCTACTGTGCCCAGGATGCTTTCTTCCAGGTCAAGGTGAGTCTCCCTGAGCTCCTGCCTTCCGGGACCCCCACAGTGCTGACTAGAGAGTGGCACACCTGTCAGAGCAGGGACCATGTGTGTGGAGGGAGCAAGCCCTGAGGGCTTCACAGCAGAGGAGTCAGAGTGACCCTTCCAAAGTGAGGCTCAGGAGACAGGCAGGGTAGCACACAGCTGTCATCCTGGCACTTGGGAGGTGGAGGCAGAAAGACTGGAGTTCTAGGTTAATCTGGACCACATGGCAGGACCTTGCCTCTCCAAACCAAGAGCTGGGGATTTGGTTTAGTGGTAGAGCACTTGGCTAGCATGTGCAGGACCCTGAAGTCTGTCCTCAGCACCTTGGAGGGGGTGTGTGTGTGAGACTGCCATGGAGAAAATCTGGCAAGCGTTCAGGGAGGTGAGGAGTGACAGGGGGCAGGGGGCACAGGCCACACTGGAGGCCCAGAGAGACAGGAGGAAGCCAGGTGCAGGGTGGGACCAGGAAGGAGTGAAGGAGAGAGAGAAGAGGGGAGGGAGGGAGAGGGAAAGCAGTGTCTCCCGAAAAGTGGGGTCAACCTGAAGAGCTCACTGTAAAGAACCAGGAGGTCTCCTGGGAAAAGGAGGCTCCAGGAACAGGCTGGGGTCAACATTTTAGAGGAGTTGGAGGTATTTAGGGGGTGCAGAAATGGCGTGTTGGGGGGACGGACGGCTCTTCAGTTCTGGCCTTGAGCTTGTGTTGGGAGCAAATAATGACAATCCCACTGCTCACCAGGAGGTGGACATAGGCCTGGCCGCTGATGTGGGGACGCTGCAGCGGCTGCCCAAAGTCATTGGGAATCAGAGGTGAGAGGGGGGCGGAGGGGAGGACTGTGGGGTCCCCCCCCCCCGCCCCCGCCCCAGGCTACAGGATAGCCTGATGTGCCCTCCGTTTCCACAGCCTGGTCAACGAGCTGGCCTTCACCGCCCGCAAGATGATGGCAGACGAGGCGCTGAGCAGTGGCCTGGTCAGGTAATGGGGGCTGAGGACGGAAGAAGGCAAGGACCAAGGATGGAGCTGGGGGCGGGGGCTGAGGACAAGGAGGGCAGGGGCGGAGCATGGGGGTGTGCAGCCATGCCATGGCGGGGGGGGGGGAGGGGGGGGGCGAGTCCCTCTCTTCCCATCCGAGATCAAGGGCGTCTCCCTGCGAGTGTGGCAGGGGAGGGAGGGGAAAGTCCACGCCTGGTGGGATGGGGGTCCACACTGAGAGCCTCACCTGCCCTTCTGATTCCTCTCGAAGCCGCGTGTTCTCGGACAAGGAGGCCATGCTGGATGCAGCCTTCGCGCTGGCGGCTGAGGTGTCGAGCAAGAGCCCAGTGGCCGTTCAGAGCACCAAGGTCAACCTGCTCTACTCGCGGGATCACCCGGTGGACATGGCGCTGGACTACGTGGTGAGCTTCGGCTTCAGCCAATCGCTGTGCTCCTAGCCCCACGAGGCCTCCACCAATCACCTCACTTCCCACTCCTGGTGCTGCTCCACCAATCAATGCACTCCCTGTTCCTTACCCCGCCCCCGCCCAGCCCTCCTCCAATCACGGCGTCCCTGCCTGGCCAATTGGGGCTCAGGGGCGGGCTGGTGAATGCCTCACCCTCAGATTGGTGTTCACTAAGTGTCACCTTCCCCTTCTGCAGGCCTCCTGGAACATGAGCATGCTGCAGACCCAGGACATCGTGAAGTCGGTGCAGGCGGCCATGGAGAAGAAGGACCTGAAGAGCATCACCTTCTCCAAACTCTGAGCACCAAGCCCGTCTCCAGACCCAGTGCCTGCCTCCTCCTCTATAATGGGAGGATTCAGGACAGGCCTCTAGTGCCTTCTGAGCACTCTCAAGCCTTATCTTTATAACCCTCATTTCTACCCAGGCCCTTATCTTCACTAAGAACAATAAAGTTCTGGAGAGAACCTGGCTTCATTACTGGAGTGGGGGGGGGGGGAGTTGGAGGCCCAGGGGTCTCCCAGGAAGGCAGCTGTGAAATTGAGGATAGAGGTTCTTTTGCTCTTCTGAGACAAGGTCTCATTATATATAACATAAGGTAGCCTGGAACTCAAGATCCCCTTGCCTTAGCCTCCTGAGTGCTGAGATTACAGAGATGAACCACCATACACAGCCAATGATGAGATCTGACCAATTGAAGACTGTTTAGGAAGAGCAGGAAGTCTTAAGAGGTGGAGTCCTTGGCTGGCATCCTTCTGGGTGTGGAAGGCCATCCTTGCTCCCCCTATTCTTGGACTGACAGTGCCCAACCCACCTGGCACCTGTCCTATTTGTAGTCAGTCCAGTGCTGGAGTCTGCTGGGCATACCCAGGTAGAAAGTAGCAGAGGCAGCCAGGTGCCAGTGGCTCACGCCTGTCATCCTAGCTATTTAGGAGGCTGAGATCTGAGGATTGATGTTCAAAGCCAGTCCAGGCAGGAAAGTCTCCGTGAGACTCTTTTTTTTTTTTTTTTGCTGGTCATGAGGCCTGAACTCTGGGTCTGGGCGCTGTCCCTCAGCTCTTCAGCTCAAGGCTAGCGCTCTACCATTGGAGCCACAATGCCACTTCCGGCTTTTTCTGTTTATGTGGTGCTGAGGAATCGAACCCAGGGCCTCATGCTTACAAGGCATGCACTCTACCGCTGAGATACCTTCCCAGACCCTCCGTGAGACTCTTATCTCCAATGAACCACCAGAAAACTGGAAGTGGCGTTGTGGCTCAAGAGGTAGAGTGTTAGCCTGGAGCTGAAGTGCTGAGGGACAGTGCCCAGGCCCAGAGTTCAAGCCCCACGACTGGAAAAAAAAAAAAAAAAGAACCCAGATCTTTTCACTCCAGCCACCCATGTGCTCTAAACCCCTGTCCCTAGGTCATAATGTGAGAGCTGGAGGTGAATGTGGGTACTTTGCTGTGTCTCCAGCTCTTATTTCCTTCCATTACCCACCTGTGCAGTCACTCCTGCAGCCCCGCCCTGCCCACCTGCTGTCCCCTCCCTCTGCCAACAGACTTCGGGCAGGGCTTTATGGTCTCTGATAAGGCTCTGGCAAGGCCAAAGTCCATCATTGGCCCTCTTTGCATGAGGCCCCAATGTGGCAGTAAGGGCTAGGAAGTGAGGTGCACCCTCAGGATTCCAACCTAGGGACCTGGTGACCCCTTCCCTACCAGCCACTCCCTTCACTGTGCTATAAGGGTCAGCAGCCACAGTTCACTGCTTCCCATTCCTGCAACAACACTCCTCCTAGGAGCAGCCACCAGCCTAGCCTCTTGAGATGGCCTTTGTCCCGGCACCGGGCTACCAGCCCACCTACAACCCGGTAAGCCCCCCTCCCCACCAATTCACCCCACATTCACCCTTGGTGTGTGGGAGAAGTATCCCAAGACTTCCTCAGGCCTGATTCACCCTGAACTGAGGCTAAGGTTTGATTTCCACCCACAGTGGTATTCAGGCCATTTTGGGTCCCCATCTCATCCTCATGCTTCCTCTCCCTTGTTTAGGGGGACACTGGGGTGGGGTGGGAGGGGCTTCTCAAAGAGGGAGAGGGGTTGTAGCAGGCAAGCTGTCTCTGAGGTCCCTTGATATCCCTCTCTACAGACGCTGCCCTACAACCAGCCCATCCCAGGTGGGCTCAGCGCTGGCATGTCCGTGTATATCCAGGGAGTAGCAAAAGAGAACATGAAACGGTGAGACTCTCTCAGAGGACCGGGGCCAGCCAGGGCACCACAGGCCATTTGCATGATGCCACCTTTTTCCTTCCTGGTTACCAGGGCTGGTGGGATGGATGTGTAGAATGCACTGGAACTTGGCCATCCTCATGCTACCCTTAGGCTTTGTGTGATGGTGGCCTGCAAGGCCTAAGAGTCCAGGAAGGAAAAGATGGAAGAAGGGTTAATGGGGAAGGGGGGGAGGTACCAGGCAGCTTGGTAGTCAGATCAGCTGTGTGCAGGTGTATGCTTTGAGACTTCAGGGGCCTGGAGGGCTCACCCAAGAGATTACAGGTATAGTGATGCATGCTTGTAATTCCAGCACTCAGGAGGCTGATGCTGGAGGATTGAGAGTTTCAAGCCAGCCTATGCTACATAGTGAGACACTATCTCAAGAGAAAAGAGACAGAGCTAGAAAGACAGAGGATGTTGGACGTGAAATGAGATTTTTTTCCTGCTATTGTGGTTTTGTGCTGGTACTGGGGTTTGAACTCAAAGGCCTTATGCACTTGCATTGGTGCAATGCTGGTGCTCTACCACTTGAGCCACAGATTCACTTCCGGCTTTCTAAAAGAAATTTATTTGTGCTGATCCTTGAGCCTTGAACTCAGGACTTGGGTGCTGTCTCTGAGGTTTTCTGCTCAAAGATAGTGCTCTACCACTTGAGCTACATCTCCACTTCCAGCTTTTCAGTAGTTAATTGGATATAAGAGTCTCAGGGACTCTCCTACTCGGCTAGCTTTGAACTCCTGTCCTCAGATCTCAGCCTCCTGAGTAGCTAGGATTACAGTCATGAACCACCCACAACTAGCAGATATCCAGCTTTTTTTTTTTGCTGGTTAATTGGAGATACGCGTCTAATGGACATTCTTTAGATCTCAGCTTCCCTAGTAGCTGGGATTACAGGCATGAGTCACCAGCACCTAACTTGGAAGTGAGAGCTTTGAAAACATGAATCTAGATTGATGCAAGTGCTGTGTCCAAATCCCCAGCTCTGTCACCCAGATTCAGAGGACTACTGTTCTTCTCTGTGCTTCTGTTTTCCAACTGTAAATGAGACAATTGTTAGGATTCAATGTGCAAAAGAATACAAAACAGTACTGGGCCAGCACCTCCCCTCCACACAGGGCACGAAAGTCCAGGTCAGGAAACTATGGGGCAGGCTGAGGCAGGGGGAGGTGACCCCCCAGGAACCAGCCCTTTATGTCCATCAGATTCCAGGTGAACTTCATGGTGGGGCAGGACTCGGGGGCTGATATTGCCTTCCACTTCAACCCCCGCTTCGATGGCTGGGACAAGGTGGTGTTCAACACGAAGCAGGCTGGCCAATGGGGCAACGAGGAGAAGAAAAGGAGCATGCCCTTTAGCAAGGGCACCCACTTCGAGCTGGTGTTCATGGTGCTGGATGAACACTACAAGGTCTGTCCCTTGGGACTCCCCTCTTTCTTCCTCTGTGCCCTCTGTCTTTACTTCCAGCCTTCCCTCCCTCCCTCCCTCTTCCCTCCCTCCCTTCCTTTCTTTTCTTTATTTTTTGTCAGCCATGGGTTTGAACTCGGGATCTAGGCAATGTCCTGGAGGTCTTTTTCTTCCAGGCTAGCACTCTACCACGTTGAACCACAGCTCCACTTCCAGTTTTCTGGTCGTTCATTGGACAAGAGTCTCATACGGGGCTGGGAAGGTGGCTCAGTGGTAGAGTGTTTGCCTAGCATGCATGAGACCCTGGGTTCAATTCCTCAGCACCACATAAGCAGAAAATCCAGAAGTGGCGCTGTGGCTCAAGTGGTAGAGCGCTAGCCTTGAGATGAAGAGCTGAGGGACAGCGCCCAGGCCCAGAGTTCAGGCCCCACGACTGGACCAAAAAAAAAAAAAAAGAGAGAATCTCATAGACTGTCCTGCCCCCCCCCCTCCCCCAAGCAGGCTTTGAACCGTGATCCTTAGATCTCAGCTTTCTGGGTAGCTAGGATGACAGGTGTGAGCCACCAGTACCTGGCTTTTCTTTTCTTTTTGTGTGTGTGCTTGTGAATTGGTACTGGAACTTGAACTGAGGGCCTAGGCATTGTCTCTTGACTTTTTCAAGCAAGGCCAACGCTCTACCAACTTGTACCACACTCCACTTCTGGCTTTTTGCTGGTTCATTGGAAATAAGAATCTCAAGGACTTTCCTGCCTGGGGTTAGCTTCCAACCTGGATCCTCCATCTGTCTCCTGAGGTGTCTAATTCATGTGATGCATATAATCATGCCATCCCTGAGGGTACTGAGAAAATGTGGAATTTTGCTGTGTGCTATCAGAACTCTGGACACACAAGGGAAGCATGAAGAACTAGGGTCTCCCACATACTGAGATTTGGGGGCCCTCAAGATTCCTCCCCTTCATCTCTCCCACACACACCTCTCTCATGTTATCTAAAAGCAGATCTTAGCTGGGCACTGGTGGCTCATGCCTGTAATCCTAGCTACTCAGGAGGCTGAGATCTGAGAATCATGGTTCAAAGCCAGCCCAGGCAGGAAAGTCCATGAGACTCTTACCTCCAATAAACCACTAGAAAACTGGAAGTGGTGCGGTGGCTTGATAGAGGGCTGGCCTTGAACTAAAGAGCTTTGGGACAGTGCCCAGGCCCTGAGTTCAAGTCCCAGGACCAAAAAAAAAAAACAAAAACAAATCTCAGCCGGGCTCTGGTGGCTCAAGCCTGTAATCCTAGCTACTCAGGAGGCTGAGATCTGAGGATCATGGTTCAAAGCCAGCCCGGGCAGGAGAGACCGTGAGACTCCTATCTCCAATAAACCACCAGAAAACCAGAAGTGGCGCTGTAGCTCAAGTGGTAGAGCGCTCGCCTTGAGCTGAAGAGCTGAGGGACAGCGCCCAGGCCCAGAGTTCAAGCCCCACGACCGACAAAAAAAAAAAAAAAACAAATCTCACACAAACATCATTGCATCCATAAATATCTCCATTAATTAATTAATTGTTGTTTATTTTTCTCCACCACTCCTGGGGCTTGAACTCAGGACCTGTGCTGTCCCTTAACTTTTTGACTCAAGGCTAATGCTCTTACGACTTGAGCCATTTGTCCACTTTCAGCTTTTTGCTGGTTAATTGGAGATAAGAGTCTCACAGACTTTTCTGCCCAGGGCTGGCTTTGAATTGTGATCCTCAGATCTCAGCCTCCTGAATAGCTAGAATGACAGGCATGCACCACCACTGCCCAGTTTGCTTTGTTTTCTTTGTTTTAATGAGACAAGGTCTGGCTATATAGCCCAGGCTGACCTTGAACTTTCCATTCTCCTGCTTCACCTCCCCATTACCAAGATGGTAGTTTCAAGGTCACCATGCCTGACTTCAGAGTCACAAGTGCCCAAGTCTCATCACTATCACTGGAGGCCTGGTGGCACAGTCATGCTGGGGACACAAGGCTGAGCTTTACACTCTCATATGCCTGGCAGTTTCTCATCCTCCCCAGGCCCTTCCCTCAGCTCACAAATGCAGGGAGGGGAAGGCTCAAAGCTGGACACTGTGGATCACACCTGTCATCCTAGCTACTCAGGAGGCTGAGATCTGAGGATCACAGTTCAGAACCAGTCTGGGTGGGAAAGTGTGTGAGACTCTTATCTCTAATGAACCACCAGAAAACCAGAAGTGGAGCTGTGGCTCAAAGTGGTAGAGTGCTAGCCTTGGGCACAAATACTCAGAGATAGTGCTCAGGACCTGAGTTCAAGCCCCAGGACACAAAAACAAAACAAAAGAGCACGTCTCCCTTCCCTGGGATGTTGGCACTGACTCTCCACACTTTGCCTCTGCCCTGCAGGTAGTGGTCAATGGGACACCCTTCTACGAGTACAGGCACCGGCTGCCCCTGCAGATGGTCACCCACCTGCAGGTGGATGGGGATTTGGAGCTCCAGTCCATCAACTTCCTTGGAGGGCAGGTATGTGCTGTTCCCACCCTTCCTCAATCCATCCACCCTGTCATCCATTGCCCATGCCTACTCTGTGCCATTGTCTTTCTGGGGGCTTCCCAAGGAGCCCCATGGTGGCTAAAGGGGTTCACCTGGAAGACAGACATATCCTCAAATTAGTCATAGCCCCAGAAGTCAGGAGCAGGGTGGGGAGAGTTAGGGGTGAGTTGGGGAGAGGCAGATGGAGCCTGAGGCACAGGAGGTGTGCAATCTGAGTGAGAACTGAAGGTAAGTAGTAAAAAATTCCTGAACAGCAGGGTACTGGTGATATCATCCTAGCTACTCAGGAGGCTCAGATCTGAGGATTGTGATTTGAAGCCAGTCCTGACAAGAAAATCTGTGAGATTCTTATCTCCAGTGAACTCTTCAGAAAAGGCCAGAAGTGGTGCTGTGGTTCAAGTGATAGAACACGATCCTTGAGCAAAAAAAGCTCAGGGACACAGGGATCTGAGAGTGGCTCATGCCTATCATCCTAGCTACTCAGAAGGCTCAGATCTGAGGATGGTGGTTTGAAGCCAGCCCAGGCAGGAAAATCCATAAAACTCTCATCTCCAATAAACTACCCAGAAAAGCCTGAAAGTAGAGCTGTGGCTCAACTAGTAGAGCACTAACCTTGAGCACAAAGAGCTAAGGGATGGTGCCCAAGCCCTGAGTTCAAGTCCCAGTACACCCACACAGATACACACACACACACACACACACACACACACACACACACACGGAATTGTGAAGAGCATATTACGAAATGACCTTAGTCACTAGGGACACAATGTCACAGTGAATTGTCAGGACACGCCTTTAAGAGCCCTAGTGGAGAAGCCAATCCTCGGTATCAGAGGCTGGCAAGGTACACTGGGGACCCCACCCATCAGGTAGTGTAGATGGCAGAGTCATCTGACAGCTGAGCCACAGTGAACTCCAGTGGTCTTGAAACTGTACCCCAGGTACAGAGACAACAAAGAGCCTCCAACTTAGACACTCCAATATCACCATGTCCAGAAGCCTTGGGGGTGTGGTAGAGCAGCGGTATAGAGTGGTAGAGCAGGCAAAAGGCCTGGGATTCCACCCTCAGCATTGTACAAATGAACAGAGTGGCAAAGTTCAAAGTATATGCTTAAGCCTGGCGTTGGTGGCTCCTGCCACCAGCAGCAGTATGGAGCCAGCCTGAGCAGGAAAGTCTGTGGGACTCTTATCTCCAATAAACCACTAGAAAACCAGAAATGGTGCTGTGGCTCAAGCGGTAGAGCACTTGCCTTGAGCTGAAGAGCTGAGGGATAGTGCCCAAGCCCAGAGTTCAAGCCCCATGACAGAAGAAGAAGAAGAAGAAGAAGAGGAGGAGGAGGAGAAGGAGGAGGAGGAGGAGGAGGAGGAGGAGGAGGAGGAGGAGGAGGAGGAGGAGGAGGAAGAGAAGGAGGAGGAAGAAGCAGCAGCAGCAGCAGCAGCAGCAGCAGCTCAGGGATAGCACTCAGAGTTCAAGCCCCAGGACCAGCAAAAAAAAACCCAAAAAACTTTGCTTATTTGTCCACAGTTGAATAAGTACACACATGGATATCAGAACATGTAAGCTCAGGGGCTGGGAAGGTGGCTCAGTGGTAGAGCGCTTGCCTTGCATGCGTGAGGCCCTGGGTTCAATTCCTCAGCACCACATGAGCAAAAAGAAAAAAGCCGGAACTGGCGCTGTGGCTCAAGTGGTAGAGCACTAGTCTTGAGCTGAAGAGCTGAGGGACAGCGCCTAGGCTCAGAGTTCAGGCCCCACGACCGACCAAAAAAAAAAAAGAACGTGTAAGCTCAGAGGTCAATTTTCCTGCCTGGGCTGGCTTTACACCTTGATCCTCAGATCTCAGCTTACTGGGCTGGGAATCTGGCTTAGTGGTAGAGTGCTTGCCTAGTATGCATGAAGCCTCAGTACCATATAAACGGAAAAAGGCTGGAAATGGTGCTGTGGCTCAAGTGGTAGAGTGTTAGCCTTGAGCAAAAAGAAGCTCAGGGACAGTGTCCAGGCCCTGAGTTCATCTCCAGGGCTGGCAAAAAACAAAAACAAAAAAGATCTCAATTTACTGAGTGACTGGGACTACAGGAGTAGTCCCAACATGGGCTAGGTGCACTTCTGATGGGACA
The DNA here is from genome assembly GCF_019054845.1 of Dipodomys spectabilis. Lineage (NCBI taxonomy): Eukaryota > Metazoa > Chordata > Mammalia > Rodentia > Heteromyidae > Dipodomys > Dipodomys spectabilis. Next base: position 5,990,261 of record NW_024871099.1, on the reverse strand, counting down.
GAGGGGAAGAATGAGGGACCAGAAGATCAGAAAGAGGGAACAAAGAAAAGAACATACTAGGCTTTGTCCTAAAAGCTTGGGGCTCACAGGCACTGGTGATCCTTAAAGAAGTCAGGGTCGGGCTGGGATGTAGCTCAGTGGCAAAAGCGCTTGCCTAGCAAGTGCAATGTCCTGGGTTCGATCCCCAGTACCAAAAAAGAAAAGACAAAAAAAAAAAAAAAGAATCTGCCTTTTGGGGCTGGGAAGGTGGCTCAGTGGTAGAGCGCTTGTCTTGCATGCCTGAGGCCCTGGGTTCAATTCCTCAGCACCACATAAGCAAAAAGAAAAAAGCTGGAAGTGGGGCTGTGGCTCAAGTGGTAGAACGCTAGCCTTGAGCTGAAGAGCTGAGGGACAGTGCCCAGACCCAGAGTTCAGGCCCCACGACCGGACCAAAAAAAAAAAAAGTCAGGGTCCCTTCCAAGAATCAGGGTGGCATCTGGGGCAGAGCTTCCACCACACCTTCCGGTCCTGAATTTGGGGGCGTTTCACTCATGTCCATGTTCTCTCTCTGTGCCCACAGAGACCTGTGACCATACCAGCTTATCCAGTAAGTACTTGAGGATGAGGAATGTCCCTAAGTTGGGGGATCAGTGGTCCAAGGGGTCATGGAGGGCTTAGAGGACCTCCCCCTAGAACCCTTCACCACCCCTGCTTTTTTTCTGCCCATCTCTGTAGGGTTCTGGATTTGGTCCCGGATATGGTCCCCCACCAATGAGCAGTTTACCTGTAAGTGGCACAATTGGGTGGCCATTTTGGGGGGAGCTAGTCTAAAATTGGGGAGAATGGGGGAGCTGAGGCCAACGATTTGTGATCAATTATTGAATGATTCCTCTTTTCACCACTCCGCAGATCATGCAGGGACCCCCAACCTTCAACCCGGTATGGCATCCTGAAGGGGGTGGGGCGGTAGTAGTTTGGGGAGCTGGTAAGACTCTGCAGGGTGGTGGGAGTAGAGATGTGGGGGGCAGGCTGGGCAGGAGTGAGGGTGGAGACTGGTTGGATTTGTGTCCAGGGATCAATGGCTCCTTATTCTCTTCCATAGCCTGTGCCTTACACGGGGAGACTGCAGGGGGGACTTACGGCACGAAAAACCATCATCATCAAAGGCTACGTACCTCCTCATAGCAAGAGGTATGTCAGCACAGAACCTAGACAGAGGGAAATTTCTAGCCCTCCTCCCTCAGACCCAGGGATCCAGGTCCCAGCCTCCTCTAGGAGTCCAGGCTGAAGATCTCCTTCCTCAGACCCAGGGTTCAAACCAAGTCCACCTCCCTCAGAGCTAAACATCCAAACCAAGACCTCCTGCCTAGGACTCAGGAATCCAGACCCCAGGTCTCCTGCAGACTCAAACCCAGTCCTCCTCCCTCAGACCCAGGGGTCCAGACCCCAGGCCTTCTCCCTCAGACCCAGGGGTCCAGACCCCAGACCTTCTCCCTCAGACCCAGGGGTCCAGACCCCAGACCTTCTCCCTCAGACCCAGGGGTCCAGACCCCAGCAATCCTTCCCGGGCTGCAGGTGCTGGATTCCCACTGGACTCTCCCCTTGGTTTCAGCTTTGCCATCAACCTGAAGGTGAGCTCTTCTGGGGACCTGGCCCTGCACATTAACCCCCGCTTGGGCGAGAATGCTGTGGTCCGCAACAGCTTCCTCAATGGCTCCTGGGGCTCTGAGGAGAGGAAGCTTTCCTACAACCCCTTTGGTGCTGGCCAGTTCTTTGATGTGAGTCCGGAATCCCTGCCCTTCTTCCTGCTCTTGCAAGAGCCCTTGTCCAGTGGGCCCTCCCCTCCCCCACCTCTGTCCAGTGGGCCCTCCCCTCCCCCAGCCCTGTCCAGCAGGCTCACCCCTCCTCCACTCCCTCCCACAGCTGTCCATTCGCTGCGGCCTGGATCGCTTCAAGGTTTATGCCAATGGACAGCACCTCTTCGACTTCTCGCATAGGTTCACCTCCTTCCAGAGGGTGGACATGGTGGAAGTTCAAGGTGATGTCACCTTGTCTTATGTCCAGATCTAAATCATTCCTGGGCACAACTCCTGGGAAAACAGAAAGATCCCCAGGACATGTTTCTGGGCCCTAATAAAATGTCTGAGGGCATCTCTGTGTGTGTGTGTGTGTGTGTGTGTGTGTGTGTGTGTCCATTCTCCTCCCTCAATATTCCTTCCTTCCTCAGGGGTCATTCATATTCCATCATTCTTCCAGCCAGCTATCTGTCCATCACAGTAAATCTACTTACAATCCTGTATTACTGGTCCATGCCTGTAATCCCTGCACCAGCCAGACTGAGGAAGAAGGATTAAAAATTTAGGATTTGGCTGGGGGTGCCTGTGGCCCACACCTGTAATCCTAGCCATTTAGGAGGCTGAAATCTAAGAATGAAATTGGGTTTAAAGCCAGTCCAGGCAAAAAAGTTCTAGAGATTCTCATCTCCACTTAACCACCAAAAAGCCAGAAGTGGAGCTGTGGTCCAAGTGGTAGAGTATTAGCCTTGAGTGAAAAACCCAAATGGAAAGACAAGGTCTTTAGTTCAAGTCCCAGGAACAGCACACACACAAAAAGTTCAAGACCAACCTAGACTTGAACCCAGTCCTCTTCCTACATAATGAATTGCAGGCCATCTCAGGGAAAAAGCAAGACCCTATCCCTACCCTCTCTGCCCCCGCAAAACAAAGCCAGACACTGATGGCTCACACCTGTAATTCTCACTACTTAGGAGGCTGAGATCTGAGAATTGAGGTTCAATGCCAGACCAAGCAGACAATCTCATCTCTAGTTATAAATATAATTTTTAACTTTTATTTTGGGGGGCTGGGAATGTGGCTTCATGATAGAGTGCTTGCCTAGTATGCATGAAGCCCTGGGTTCAATTCTTCAGTACCACATATACAGAAAAAGCCAAAAGTAGTGCTGTGGCTCAAGTGGTAGAGTGCTAGCCTTGAGCAAAAGAAGCTCAGGGACAGTATCCAGGCTCTGAGTTTAAGCCCCAGGTCTGGCAAAAACAAAAGACAAAAACTTTTATTTTGGTGCCAGGACAGACTTTTTGGTACCCAAATGTGGCTTCTTTTTTTTTTCCACTCAAGGCTGACATTCTACCTCTTGAAGCTCAGCTCCACTTCCAGGATTTGCTGATTAATTAGAGCCCAGAGTCTCATCAATTTTCCTTCCCCAAGCTGACTTCAAACATCCATCCTCAGATCTCAGCCTCCTCATAGCTAGGATGACAGGCATGAGCCACTGATGGCCAGCTGTGCCCCAAGGTAGAAAACCTCAAGATTGCAAACAGGGGGACATCACAATGAGCCCCAGATCCAGTCTCCACCCCTACATCTGCCATGACAAACTCCCCAATTTGGGGACCAGAACAAAAGAAAAAAGTGGTAAAGCAGATGGGAGGGGCAGGGACCCAGCTGGCCTAGGTGACTCACCCCTGCCTTCCACCCACCGCCCACAGCTGGCACAGACCCTGACCCTGGGGCACAACTGGCAAGGCTGGGCCTGACCCTCCTCCCCCTCCTCCTCCTGCCCTCCTCCCATGCTCCCTGGGGTCCCAGACACATTGCCCCTCACTCAGGCTAGGGCCCCACAGAAGGCCTCCCCTGGGTCCCCAGCCAGCCTGGCACATGAGACTCCCAGACACCCATCCACTGGTCCTCACAGGTCCCGCTAGGCTCAGCCTCAGCCTCCTGCCCAGGGCTGAGGACAGCACTGACAGCCCTGGTCACCACTGCCCTCTGCTCACAGACTCAGGAAGCACCATCCACAAACTGCCTCCCATGGACACCATTTGGCCTGGCTGGGCCAGGGCTGGATCCCAGGCCCCAGCTGTGCCAGGAAGGGGGAGGTGAGGGCTCAGTGACCCCGGGGGTGATGGGGACTCAGGGACAGCTGCCCTTCCCCAGGTCCTGGCTGGTTGGCTCCAGGCATGCATGCTCTAGCAGACATGGTAGGGAGCAGCAGGAGGGGCACACACAGGCCTGGGGCGGGGCGGGAAGCAGTTGGTCCTAGGTGCAACCTGCACAGCTGTGCTGCCCTGCTTCCTGCCCGCTCAGCTCCACATGCCTGTCCTCCCTCTGCTGTCCTCCCTCCCTCCCTGCCTCAGTCCCTGGACCACCCCCCACCATCCTGCCAGCTGCCCCCATGTTCCTGCTCAGTGATGATGGCGTACAAAGGGACATGGGTTAGGGTGTCCTAAACACCCAGACTAGGAACGGGACACAGGGAACTCTGCCCCAGCCTCCATCTCCTCTTCTTTGCCTCCCGGACTCCACAAGAAGAACCAAGGAGAGGGGAAATCAGGAAGAAGGATGAAAGAAGTTTCTGGAAGCAGGCACAGGAAAGGGGGCAAGTTGAGCAATTCCCCCCCACTCCCACCAAAGACACACACACAGACACACACACACACACACAGACACACACACACACAGACACACAGACACACACAGACACACACAGACACACACACACACACAGACACACACACACACACACACACACACACACACAGGAGAAGATTTCCCATCCCCCACCCCTCTCCTGTGCTCCCGCCCCACCCAGCAGGTGGCAAAGAGCCTGGGGCAGCTGCAGGCTGGGAGTGGAAAGTTGGGGTGGAGTCAGGAGACTTAGAGCAGGATCTATCTCTCTTCTCCCTAATTCTAGGCCTCCTAGCCCATCCCTTCCTTCCCCACCTTGCTCCCAGGTCTCCCAAGGGGAGGTTCAACTCAGAGGAGAAGAGCTCTGAACAGGAGGTAAGGTGGTTGTATTTCTTTTGGGGATTGCACCTCATTCTACAGAGGAGAAAATGGAGGTTCAGAGACTGATGGTCTTTCACACAAAGCCACAATACAATAAAGGATCACAGCTTCAACCATTAAGGATCTTTTTTATTGAATGTTTTATCAATAGAACTGAGCTGGTATGGTAGTACATACCTATAATACCAGCACTCTGGATCTAACCAGAGTCCTAGTTGAGGACAGTCCCTGGACATTCCAACATATTAGGTTCAACTACTTGCTCAACATGTCAACTAAAGAATTCATCCTTTGCTGGTGGCTGGGGGCTCAAGCCTGTAATCTTAGCTACTAAAAAGGCTGAGATCTGAGGATTTCGGTTCAAAGCCAGCCGGGAAGGAAAGTCCGTGAGACTCTTATCTCCAGCTAACCACCAGAAATCCGGAAGTGGCACTATGGCTCAAGTGGTGCTCACCTTGATCAGAAGAGCTGAGGAACAGCGCCCAGGCCCAGAGTTCAAGACCCATGAGCAACAACAACAACAACAAAAAGATGATTAATCAGGGTAAGGTTGCTTCAGGAAGAGGAAGAGTAGGTCCTTCAACCCATCTTTAGGGCACTGACACCATGAAGTTTAGGTTTCAATAGAGGAAAAACTGCGGAAGAATTGGGGCAGGGTTTGAGAAGTATGCATTGTTAAGCAGTTCTGGTCAAGGTGTGGCCAGGCGGTTGGCCTGGTCATCAGAAAACAAGCCTGGCCACTGCCTGCCACGTTGGACCCTTATCAGAAGATGTCATTTCCGTCAGCCCTGTGGTTCCAGGAATCCAAGGGGAGATGCGGGAGATAATGGCTCAGAGCAAAAAGATGCAAACTGGGAACAGGGTAGCTCAGACCTATAATCCTAATTACTCAGGAAGCTGAGGTCTGAGGATTGTGGTTCAAAGCCAGCCCAGGCAGGAAAGTCTATGGGACTCTTATCTCCAATTAACCACCAAGAGGCAGGAAGTGGAGCTGTGGCTCAAGTGATGAGTGCTAAATTTGAATTAAAGAAGCTCCGATTACAATGCCCAGGCCCTGAGTTCAAGCCCTAGGACAAGAAAGAAGGAAAGAAAGAAAGAAAAGGAGAGAGAGAGAGAGACAGAGAGAAGGAGGGAGAGAGAGAGAGAGAAGGAGGGAGGGAAGAAGGAAGGAAGGACGGAAGGAAGGAAGGAAGGAAGGAAGGAAGGAAGGAAGGAAGGAAGGAAGGAAGGAAGATGCCAGGTGGGCATTGATGGCTCAGGCCTGTAATCTTAGCTGCTTAGCCAAGATCTGAGTATTGCAGTTCAAAGCCAGGCCAGTCAGCAAAGTCAATGGGACGCTTATCTCCAACCAACCACCAAAACACTGGAAGTAGAGGTGTGGCTCAAGTGGTAAAGCAGCAGCCTTAAGCACAAAAGCTCAGAGACATTGCCCAGGCCCTGAACTCAAGCTTTAGTACAGGCACACCAAACAAACAAACAAACAAAAGATCAACGTGATCTGTAAGATCAACGTGATCTGTATAATTGAGCAGAGTCTTGCAGATGATTATCTGGGTTCCAGTTCTTGGCCGTTATCACGGCATCACTTCGGGGTGTCCTGTCACTGGAGGGTGGCTAGCAATCTGATTTCCAGGAGATAACTTCCTGGCCTCCAGGGTGCAGCCTCATCAGCATAGGCCCATATCCATATTTGGGGGTGTTCTGTTCTGCAAGCCTCTGCTGCTCCTGGGGGCTGGTTGTGGGCTCTTGTCAGGAAGATGTTATTCATCAGTCCTGTTCTTCTTCCAGGGAGACTGCAGGTGGGAAGGCCAAGCTTTTGCTCTGCTCCAAGTTTAACTCGTGGGCTTAGATCAGAACGAGAGAGAGAGAGAGAGAGAGAGAGAGAGAGAGAGAGAGAGAGAGAGAGAGAGAGAATACTAGTCCTGGAGCTTGAATTCAGGGCCTGGGTACTAGTACTTAGTTTTTTTGCTCAAGGCTGGCACTCTACCACTTGAGTCACAGCTCCACCTTTAGCTTTTGGTTTTTCCTGCCAGTCCTGGGGCTTGACCTCAGGCCTGGGCACTGTCCCTGAGCTTCTTCTGCTCAAGGCTAGCACTCTACCACTTAAGCCACAGTGCCACTTCTGGCTCTTTCTGTTTATGTGGTACTAACGAATTGAACCCAGGGCTTCATGTATGCTTGACGAGCACCCTACCATTAAGCCACCTTCCTAGCCCACTTTTGGCTTTTTGGCAGTTCACTGGAGATAAGAATCTCATGGACTGGGCTGGGAAGGTGGTTTAGTGGTCTAGTGTCTGGACACTATTCTGGACCTTTTGTGCTCAAGACTAGCACTCTACCACTTGAGCCACAACTCCATTTCCAGTCTTTTCCCCCTATACTTTTTATTGGAGATTAAAAAAAAAATCTGGCAGAGGGGGCTAGGAAGGTAGCTCAGCGGTAGAGCGCTTGCCTAGCATGCATGAGGCCCTCGGTTCGATTCCTCAGCACCACATCAGCAGAAAAAAAAAGCCGGAAGTGGCGCTGTGGCTCAAGTGGTAGAGCGCTAGCCTTGAGCTGAAGAGCTGAAGGACAGTGTCCAGGCCCAGAGTTCAGGCCCCACGACCGGACCCCCCCCCCCCAAAAAAAAAAAAATCTGGCAGACTTTCCTGCTTGCTCTGGCTTTGAAATAGATCCTCAAGATCTCAGTCTCCTGAGTAGCTAGGATTACATGTGTGTGCCACAGGCTTACTATATTCCTATAAAACAGAATTGTAACATTTGAAATGGCTAATAAAGTTGGAGAAAACCTGATGATTTAAAAATATATATCTTTTTTTTTTTTTTTTTGCCAGGAACTGGTGTCTCACACCTATAATCTTAGCTACTCAGGAGGCTGAGATCTGAGGATCATGGTTCAGAGCCAGCCTGGGCAGGAAAGTCCATGAAACTCTTATCTCTAATCAATCACCACAAGACTGGAAGTGCCGCTGTGGCTCAAGTGGTAGAGCGCTCGCCTTGAGCTGAAGAGCTGAGGGACAGTGCCCAGGCCCAGAGTTCAAGCCCCACAACCGGCCAAAAAAAAAAAATCCAAGATTTACCATAGTGACCAAAGAGAATCAATCAAGGAGACTTATTCAGGGAATCTCAGTTCCAAGAAATGAGATTTATGAACTGATAACAAACTTGGGGTCACTCTTCAAAGACAGGCAAGTTCAGACGTGCAGGGAAACTGCATGAACTTATATCCAGACTGGGTGAAGAAACGAGAGAGAAGTCATGGGAAACAACACAGAGACAGGATTCACATCAAAACAAACAAACAGGCTAGGAGAATCTGACTTCCCAGAGGGAAGTGATAGAGGAATGAGATCCACTATTCCTGACCATAGCCCAGCCCAACTGTTGCTATTGGAAGAGAAAAGTTTTTCTATTTAGTTTTGGGATGCCCTAAGTAGATTAGCTCCAGATCACTCTCAGGATCTGGCGTCTTTCCTGCTTGCTGTGTGGCCTTGGCTCAGAGACTACCCTCTCTGAACCCCAGTGTTCAACTTGCCAAAACAGAGGGGTCTTACAACCCCCAAAGCAACGCAGTGATCCAGGCTCCTGTTTAGAGCTCTTCTCCTCTGAGTTGAACCTCCCCTTGGGAGACCTGGGAGCAAGGTGGGGAAGGAGGGGATGGACTAGGAGGCCTAGAATTAGGGAGAAGAGAGATGGATCCTGCTCTAAGTCTCCTGACTCCACCCCAACTTTCCACTCCCAGCCTGCAGCTGCCCCAGGCTCTTTGCCACCTGCTGGGTGGGGCGGGAGCACAGGAGAGGGGTGGGGGATGGGAAATCTTCTCTGTGTGTGTGTGTGTGTGTGTCTGTGTGTCTGTGTGTGTGTGTGTGTGTGTGTGTGTGTGTGTGTGTGTGTGTGTGTGTGTGTCTTTGGTGGGAGTGGGGGGGAATTGCTCAACTTGCCCCCTTTCCTGTGCCTGCTTCCAGAAACTTCTTTCATCCTTCTCCCTGATTTCCCCTCTCCTTGGTTCTTCTTGTGGAGTCTGGGAGGCAAAGAAGAGGAGATGAAGGCTGGGGCAGAGTTCCCTGTGTCCCGTTCCTAGTCTGGGTGTCTAGGACACCCTAACCCATGTCCCTTTGTACGCCATCATCACTGAGCAGGAACATGGGGGCAGCTGGCAGGATGGTGGGGGGTGGTCCAGGGACTGAGGCAGGGAGGGAGGGAGGACAGCAGAGGGAGGACAGGCATGTGGAGCTGAGCGGGCAGGAAGCAGGGCAGCACAGCTGTGCAGGTTGCACCTAGGACCAACTGCTTCCCGCCCCGCCCCAGGCCTGTGTGTGCCCCTCCTGCTGCTCCCTACCATGTCTGCTAGAGCATGCATGCCTGGAGCCAACCAGCCAGGACCTGGGGAAGGGCAGCTGTCCCTGAGTCCCCATCACCCCCGGGGTCACTGAGCCCTCACCTCCCACCTTCCTGGCACAGCTGGGGCCTGGGATCCAGCCCTGGCCCAGCCAGGCCAAATGGTGTCCATGGGAGGCAGTTTGTGGATGGTGCTTCCTGAGTCTGTGAGCAGAGGGCAGTGGTGACCAGGGCTGTCAGTGCTGTCCTCAGCCCTGGGCAGGAGGCTGAGGCTGAGGCTGAGCCCAGCGGGACCTGTGAGGACCAGTGGATGGGTGTCTGGGAGTCTCATGTGCCAGGCTGGCTGGGGACCCAGGGGCAGCCTTCTGTGGGGTCCTGGCCTGGGTAAGGGGCAATGTGTCTGGGACCCCAGGGAGCATGGGAGGAGGGCAGGAGGAGGAGGGGGAGGAGGGCCAGGCCCAGCCTTGCCAGTTGTGCCCCAGGGCCAGGGTCTGTGCCAGCTGTGGGCGGTGGGTGGAAGGCAGGGGTGAGTCACCAAGGCCAGCCCTATCTTGCCTCTATTTAAGGTCCCTGCGGGGTTCACTGCCACAGTGCTGCCTTCCCACTGTGCCAGCCATGAGCTCGGTGAGTGCTTTAGGAGCCCAGGGTCAAGCTCAGCCCCCACGGCCTGTGCAGGTGTGGGGGCTGGGCCTGGCTTGGAAGTCCTGCTCCAGGGAGAAAGTGGGGGCCTGGGCCTGCGGAGAATTGCCCAAGGGTGGACTTAGTGTCACCCAGACTTCGCCAAGGTCTCCATCTCTCTCCTCTGCTGCATCTCACCTCACATTTTTACTGCCAGTTTCTCTTGTCTTTCTGTCCCCATTCCTGGTGCCTTTCTGGATCTCTCCTATTCTGGGGTCACTTGTCTCTACCTTCTGGAGCTCCTTTTATTTGGTTGGTTATGGGGCTTGAACTCTGGGCCTGGGTGCTGTCCCTGAGCTCTTCAGTTCAAGGTGAGCGCTCTACCACTGGAGCCACAGCGCCACTTCCTATTTTCTGAGTGGTTTATTGGAGATAAGAGTCTCACAGAGTTGCCTGCCTGGCAGGCTTTGACTCACATTCCTCAGAACTCAGCCTCCTGAGTAGCTAGGATTACGGGTGTGAGCCACCGGCGCTGGACTGGAGCTCTTTTTAGAGAGGCTCACCTACCTGCCAGCTCTCCCTGTGTTTCCCCTGTTCACATACTTCCTCTACCCTGAATCTTGCAGACGGTCCCCCACAAGACCTCCCTGCCTGATGGCCTCCGTACAGGCACTGTGATGAGGATTCGAGGCATTGTTCCTGACAAGGCCAGCAGGTAAGAAAACCCTCCCTCTGGGCCCCCAAGTAACCAGGGCAAAAGTACTGGGTGAGAGGGTGATCTTCAGGTTTAGGGGATCCTCCATGACAGCCCAGAGATGGAAGGCCTGGAACCTTCTCTGCACATCAGAGTTTTGGAACCTTTATGAAAACTGCTATGAAATCAGATATGTTCACTAATTTCCTCATGACATCCTGTATGGAGTTCTGAGGTCTCCCTAAATAATCTGGGGTTCGAGGGCCACCTTTGTATAGCCCTAAGTGGGCCTCGAGCTCTAGGACCTGCCAGTTAGTGTATGTTTTCTTCGTGGGGGGGGGGGCTTGTGGGGATTTGGGATCCCTTGTACTGCCCCTGGTGCTCTGAGGCCCTGTCAGGCCTGGGGAACTTATACCATGGCCACGAACACGCAGGCTGTTCTGGGTAGATCTGTGCTCAGAGTCCCCATCATCGTTAGGGCCTCCAATCTGTGATTCCCTGCCCTTGTCCACCCTACCCGACTCCCTCACGCTGGGCCCTGTGAGTTGCCAAGTCCCCAGGCTCTGAACAGAGAGTCTTGGGTCCTTGGGTGCTTGGCCTGAGTCCTCCCAGTGGTGATGACCGAGTCTCGATCCTCTCTCCCTCCGCAGGTTCCACGTGAACCTGCTGTGCAGCGAGGACCAGGGCGCCGACGCCGCCCTGCATTTCAACCCGCGGCTGGACACGTCGGAAGTGGTCTTCAACAGCATGGAGCAGGGCAAATGGGGCACGGAGGAGCGCGGCGCAGGCGTCCCCTTCCAGCGGGGCCAGCCCTTCGAGGTGCTGCTCATCACCGCGGAGGACGGCTTCAAGGTGTGGCTGGGGCCCTGGGGCCCTGCAGGGCGGGACGCTGAACGCTGGGCGTGGCGCGGTGGGCGGGGCGATATGCGATGGGCGGGGCATCGATCGCGGGGCGGGGCGTGGGTGTTGCGTGTAGAGCTGTGGGCGTGGCAGGGTGCTGTGGGCGTGGTTTGATGCTGTGAGCAGGGTGGAGCACGCGGTGCAATGGTTAGGTCCGCCGGCCGGGGCGTCCGTGGACCATCCCCTGGCCTGTGCGCACCTCCACCCCACTAGAGGGGCAGTAGGGCGGGGCAGGATCCGGGGTGGGGTGCCCTGGTGGGGTGGGCCGCAGCCTCCCGCCCGCCTTCCTCTCTGTCCTTAGTGCCCGAGATCAGGAGGGGTGAGGACGGCGTGGAGTGGCAGTGAGAGCCCAGGACCTCATCCTGGCGGGCCAGGGTGGCTGAGACCGTCCCCACTTTATTCATTTTTGTGCTAGTACTTGGGTTTGAACTCAGGGCCTGTCCCTGAAGCTCTATCACTTGAGCCACAGCTCCAGTCCCGGCTCTTTGCTGGTTCATTGGAGATCACAATCTCATGGACTTTCTTGCCCAGGCTGGCTTCGAACCCTGTTCCTCGCACCTCAGCCTCCTCAGTACACTGAGGTGACAGGCGTGAGCCACCAGCGCCCAGCCACAATCATCACTTTAAATTAGAGTTTCAATAGTGACCACGGACTCCCCAATGTAGCAACCATTCCCAACTCTTTCTAAGAAACTTTTCTCCCCCTTTCCTCCCACCCCACCGTTCCAACTCAGGACCCAGCGCCCCACGAATCAGCAACCCCCCAAACACTTCTGCTCAGGTTCTGTCCCACTCTCAAGTCATTTGACCCCAGAAATGGGCCTGTGCCCCATGTCTGCAGCGGGGAGCCCCCGGGGCGCAGCCGGACACGCAGCTCCCCAAGCTGCATCCCCTTGGATGGGCTCTGGCTGGACCTACTGTAGCCCCCGGGGTGGGGGTGAGGGTCTCTGACTGTGACTTTTGCCCCGCAGGCCGTGGTAGGGGACACCCCCTACCATAACTTCCGCCACCGGATGCCGCTAACGCGCGTGCGCGCAGTAGAAGTGAGCGGCGACGTGCTGCTGGATTCCGTGAGGATCTTCTGAGCCCGAGCCGCGGGCGGGGTTCAGGGAGGGGGGGCGGGGAGCCCAATAAAGTGTAGCCTTGGTGCCTGACTGCGTCCGCATGGCCTTTGTATGGAAGGAGGGCACCTGAGGACCAGGGAGCTGAGGACAGACACTCAGGGGCTGCCGCCCGATTCAAACTTGTGTCCCTTGATGGGCAGGTTTGGTCCTCAGATCCCAGGGATTGTCATCCGGTGGGAGTGGGGCGGGAGTGTCTAGGTCAATGGCGACTAATATGTGTATTTGAACAAGGGAAACTGAGTCCGTGTGATCCTGATCACTGGACACCTCAAACTTGAGCTGGGAGCGAAAATAAACATCTCAAAGCTCTCTGCCCCTCCCACCTACTTCAGCTCCCCACCCCCCTTTTTTTTTCTTTCTCCCTAGCCCCAAGAAGGGGTGGATTGGGTGAGTTGACTTGGGATGGGGCGTCATCTCCTGGAACTGCACCCCGCCATGCGGACAGGTCTTTGCATGCACAGCCCCGGGGCAGACGGGTAGCTTTGAAAGATGCCATCAACGGGGTGTGCATTGTGCAACAGGCAGCTGTCCCCTGGATTCTTAGGAACACCCAGCACTTCCCCCAACCCTTCATAGTGATGAAGGCGCTCTGCAGCACAGCCCCACTGCCTGGGGTGACTAAGGGCAGTGGCCTTGGGCATCACCACGGGGGGTAGAGATTCTGCTCCTGTGCTACCATAGGGTCAGGTTGCATTTGGAGAGTCTTCCTGGAGTCCCCCACTGCCCAACCCATGAAGGGGTGAGCCTGGTTTCTGCCCAGGCTCCAAACCACAGGATGATGTCCTCCCTGGCGACCATTGTCCATGTATCCACTTTGACCATCATGGCCAAGAAAACATCCTTGGTGACTAGGTGAGCCATGACTGGGCTCTTACCTTTTCTTTTTTTCATTTTTTGGTTGGTTGTGGGGCTTGAACTCTGGGCCTGGGCGCTGTCCCTTAGCTCTTCAGCTTAAGGCTCTACCACTTGAGCCACAGCGTCACTTCCCATTTTCTGGTGGTTAAGTGGAGATAAGAATCTCACAGGGGCTGGGAAGGTGGCTCAGTGGTAGAGTGCTTGCCTTGCATGCATGAGGACCTGGGTTTGATTCCTCAGCACTACATACGCAGAAAAAAACAGAAGTGGTGCTGTGGCTCAAGTGGAAGAGTGCTAGCCTTGAGTTGAAGAGCTGAGGGACAACACCCAGGCTCAGAGTTCAGACCCATGACTGACCAAAAAAAAAGAATCTCACTGACTTTCCTGCCCAGGCTGGCTTTGAACCTTGATCCTCAGATCTCAGTCTCCCCAGTAGCTAGGATTGCAGGTGTGAATCACTGGCGCCCAGCAACTCCCGCCTTTTCTGATTTGTTAGTTTTGGGCCCCTGTGCCCCCCTGCTTGTCCCTTCCCTTAGTAGAAGTGGTGGTTAGGATGGGACACCTATTTCATGGAGCTCTGAGAAAGTCTGCAAGCCCTGGCGAAGAAGCTGGTGTTTTGCAGTGTCAAGTACTTACAGTAACTTTCTAGGTGTTTATTTTTGTGCCAGTTCTAATGCATGAACTCAGGGCTGAGCATTATCCCTGAGTATTTGTGCTCAAGGCTAGCACTCTACTACTTTGAGCCACAGCTCCATTCCTGTCTTTTATGGTGATTAATTGAAGATAAGATTCCACTGACTTTCCTACTCCACTGATTTTGAACTGCAGTCCTCAGATTTCAGCCTCCTGAGTAGCTAGAATTACAGGCTTGAGGCACTGGCCTTGTAGCTGTCCAGGTTTTTGTTTTTGCCACTCCTGGGGTTTGAAATCAGGGCCTCAGCACTTTGCCTCTCTGTGCTCTACCACTTGAGCCCCAGCGTCACTTCCAGCTTTTTCTGTTTATGTGGTTCTGAGGAATCAAACCCAGGGCTTCATGCATGTTAGACAAGCACTCTACCACTAAGGCACATCCCCAGCCCTGTTGTTTTCTTTTGCCCATCCCGGGGCTTGAACTCTGGTCTGGGCATTGTCCCTGAGCTTGTTTTGCCCAAGGCTAGCACTCTACCAATTGAACCACAACTTCATTTTCTTCCCCTTTTTCTGAGTTTATTGAAGATAATAGTCTCAGGGACTTTACTGCCCTGGCTGACTTCGAACCTCAATCCTCAGATTTGAGCTTCTGAGTAGCTAGCATTACAGGAGTGAGTTGCCAGAGCCAAGCTTTTTCCAGGGTGTTTGTAAAGACATTCTTAGAAGTCAGGTGTTGGCAACTCACAACTGCAATCCTAGCTACTCAGAAGGCTAAGATCTATGGATCAAAGTTCAAAGCCAGCCGGGTGGGAAAGTCCTTGAGACTCTAGTCTCCACAACCACCAGAAAACCAGAAGTGGAGCTGTATCTCATAGTGATAGAGTGCCAGCCTTGAGCAAAAGAGCTCAGGAACAGACCCAGACCCTGAGTTCAAGCCCCATGATTGATAGGAAATAATCTGTCACAGTGTATATATCTGGGAATATAGGTGGGGCCTCATGCCATGTGGCATGGAAACTTCCCATCTTCCCCCCATATACTATGTGGGTGTGGAGTGCTCCCAGAGCAGAAATTACACAGGTATTTATGAGTGATAAAGAAGCATGTGAGTGACTTAGCAATTCAGTAGGGAAATGCAAATATACATAGTAGATTTTATAATGTATATTACACACACACACACACAGAGACAGAGTAGCTACTACAGGAAGCTTAGAGGAGGAGGATAGAGGTTTGAGAAAAGTTCAATAGTTCAATAGATTCCATCTGTAATCAATGACCAAAAAAACCTGGACTGGATTGTTAGTTCATACCATCAGGCCCTTAGTTAAAATCTCGGTCTAAACACCAAAATTTGTATTAAACTGTTTCTGGAAGTATGTTTGAAATCCTGCAGTTGCTCTTCAGCATAACAAAAAGTAAAGATAAGCTGGGTGCCAGCAGCTCACACCTGTAATCCTAGCTACTCAGAAGGCTAAGATCTGAGGCTCGAGGTTCAAAGCCAGCCTGGATAGGAAAGTTGGTGAGATTCTTATCTCCAATAAACCACCAGAAAACCAGAAGTGATGTTGTGGCTCAGCGGTAGAGCACTAGCCCTGAGCTGAAGAGATGAGGAACAGTGCCCAGGCCCAGAGTTCAAGCCCCACAACTGACCAAAAAAAAAAAGTGAAGATAAAAATAACATCTATTGGTGACTCTGAATATAGCCAGAAGGACCACGTGACAATCAAGTTTCAGAATGTTCATGTAACCTCTGATCTATCTCTCCCACCTTTCCTGTTGACCCTGTGTGATCATCTTTGACCATTCAGATCTTTCCCCTTGACCACAAGGGTGACTTAAGACGGGAGGATCAAATGACTCAGGGCAGCCTAGGCTACAAAATGACAACTTGTTTCAGAAGAGCAAAAGAACCTTATCCCCAACTTCACAGCTGCCTTCTGGGAGTCCCCCGGGACTCGAGGTCTCCCTCCCCTCCAGTAATGGGCCAAGTTCTCTCCAGAACATTTTTTGCTTTTTAATTGTTCTCAGAAAAGAGAAAAAAAACCTGGGTGGAAGAAATGATCATCATAAAGTTATAAGGCTTGAGAGCACTGAGAAGGCTCTAGAGGTCTGTCTTGAATCTTCCTACTACAGAGGAGGAGGTCAGCAGAGAGGTGGGCAGGCAGATCCCGGAGCAGGCCGGGCTTGGTGCTCAGAGTTTGGAGAAGGTGATGCTCTTCAGGTCCTTCTTTTCCATGGCCGCCTGCACCGACTTCACGATGTCCTGGGTCTGCAGCATGCTCATGTTCCAGAGGCCTGCGGAGGGGGCGGGGCGATGCTAGTGGGCACCAATCCGAGAGCGAGGTGCAGGCCCCCTACCCACGAGTCCCTATTGGATGCAAGAGTAGCAGGATGTGAGGTGATTGGTGGAGGCCGTGCCGGGACTGGGAGTGTGGTGATTGGTGGAGGCCATGCAGCGTGAGCAGTGATTGGCAGAGATCCTGCAGGAAGCGTGGTGATAGTCCAGCGCCATGTCCACCGCGAGTAGAGCAGATTGACCTTGGTGCTCTGAACGGCCACTGGGCTCTTGCTCGACACCTCAGCCGCCAGCGCGAAGGCTGCGTCCAGCACGGCCTCCTTGTCCACGAACACGCGGCTTCAGGAGGGGATAAAAGGAATAGGAAGCCTGGCAGAGCCCAGGAGAGGACCTATCTTCCAGGTGCTGACCCCTCACCACCAGCTGCCAGCCACAGCCACTCCCAAGAAGGCACCGCCCGTGACCTGGAGAGGGGACAGAAGGTCCCCGCGAACCCCTGGTTGCCCTCCGCCCCCATCCGTGGCCCTGTCCCCGTCCTCAGCCCCCACTACCTGACCAGTCCACTGCTCAGCGCCTCGTTCGCCATCATCTTTCGGGCAGTGAAGGCCAGCTCGTTGACCAGGCTGTGGGAATGGAGGGAGGGCGCATCAGGACTCCCTGTGGTCTGGGGTGGGGGAGACCCCACAGTCCTCCCCTCCGCCCCCCACTCACCTCTAATGCCCAATGACTTTGGGCAGCCGCTGCAGCGCCCCAAAATCAGGGGCCAGGCCTATGTTCACCTCTTAGTGTGCAGTGGGACTGTCATCATTTGCTTTCCAACACTCAAGGCCAGGACTTGGTGCCATTCTCCAGAGCTGTTCCCCACTTCCCACCAGTTCTGTACCCTCACCCCCAAACACCTCCTACTCCCCTACAATGCTAACCCTAGATAGTTCCTCCCTAGGAGACCTACTGGTTCTTATTTTTGTTAGTCCTGAGGCTTGAACTCCGGGCCTGGGTGCTATCCTTGAGCTCTTTTTTGCTCAAGGCTAGCACTCTACCACTTCAAGTCACAGCACCACTCCTGGTTTTCTGGTGGTTAATTGTAGATAAGAGACTTATGGACTTTCCTGCCCAGGCTGGTTTTGAACCTTGATCCTCGTATTTCAACCTCCTGAGTATCTATGATGACAGGCATGAGCACCCAGCAACTTCCTGGTTCTTTACAGTGGGTTCTTCATGGCGGCCTCACCTCTCAGGAGGCACTCCTTCCCTTTCCCTCCCCTCCTCTCCCTCTCTCCCTCCAGATCCCACCTGCAGCTGGCTTCATCCTGTGTCTCTGGGTCTCCAGCGTGGCTTGACAGCCACACTGTCTGTGCCACCTCCCCCCAATCACGCCTCACTTCCCTAGATGCCTGCCAGGAGATGTTCTCCATGGTACTAGAGCCAGGAACAAGATCCTCCATGTGCCAGATAAGCAGTCTACCAAGCCAAATCCCCAGCTCTTGGTTTGGAGAGGCAAGGTCCTGCATGTGGTCCAGATTAACCTAGAACTCCAGTCTTTCTGCCTCCACCTCCCAAGTGCCAGGATGACAGCTGTGTGCTACCTTACCTGTCTCCTGAGCTATGGAAGGGTCACTCTGACTCCTCTGCCGTGAAGCCCTCAGGGCTTGCTCTCTCCACACACATGGTCCCTGCTCTGACAGGTGTGCCACTCTCTAGTTAGCACTGTGGGGGTCCCGGAAGGCAGGAGCTCAGGGAGACTCACCTTGACCTGGAAGAAAGCATCCTGGGCACAGTAGCGGATGTCACAGGCAGTGACGAGGTCCACACCTGGAAGGAAGAGGCCAGGGACAATGCAGAGGGAAAGAGCCTGGCCCTGCTCCCCAGTCATGGCCGCATGCAGGGCCCCAGGCTCAGCAGCAGAGAGCTGAGAGTGGAAGCCCTGGCTGAGGGAGGGGAGGCCTCAGCACCCCCTCCTCCACCAATGCACCCGCCGTGGATGGCAGCGATCACAGGTTTGGGGCACTGGAAGGGAAGGCAGGGCTGGGGTCAGGGCTGAGGGCAGTGGGCAGAGGAGCTGCTGCCCTGCTGTGCCCAGAGTCACCTTCTCAATGACGCTGAAGGTCTTCTGGTACTGGGTGATGAGGTCATGGAGGTACCAGCTGATGCGGGCCACGTCGTCTCCCTCGGGCTGCAGCAGTTCTGAAGCCATATCCATGAGGTCGATTCCTGGCTAGGAAAGGGGGGAGGAGGCACTCACATAGTCTTCCAGCACTCCAGAACCTAGCCAGGCCTCAGATCCAAAATGGTCCCATGGTCACTAGCCACAGCAAGTTGTCTCCTGATATTGGGGTTTGGGATGGAGTGAACTTGCACCTCTATCTTCCTTCTTCTGACTTTTCTTCCTCTGGTTTTCTTTTCTTTTTTGCCAGTCCTGGGGCTTGAACTCTGGGCCTAGGCATTGTCCCCGGCTGTTTTTTGCTCAAGGCTAGTGCTTTACCACTTGAGCCACAGGGCCACTTCCACCGTTTTCTGAGTAGTTTATTGAAGAGAAGAGTCTCTCTCAGACTTTCCTGCCCAGGCTATCTTTGAACCATGATCCTCAGCTGTCAGCCTCCCAAGTAGCTAGGATTACAGGAGTGAGCTACTGGTGCCCAGCTTTCCTGTTTTTCTTTCATGCTTTGTTTTATAGGGCTTATACTCAGGGCGTGGGCACTGTCCCTAAGCTCTTTTGCTCAAGGCTAGCACTATCACTTTGAGCCATAGATTTACTTCTGGTTTTCTGGTAGTTCATTGGAGATAAGAGTCTGACCGACTTTAGTGTCGGGCTGGCTTTGAAGCATGATTCTCAGATCTCAGCCTGTGAGTCACTGGTATGCAGTCTTTGTTTTGTTTTGGAAACAGAGTTCGCTAGGTAGCCCTGGCTGGCCTGGAACTCCTGACCCTCCACCTCTGGCTCCTGAATGCTCAGATTCGAGGCCTGGACTGCTGTTCATGACTGTCCCAGCTATAGTGTGGCTCAGTGGTAGAGAATCTGCCCAGGATGTACACAACCCTGAGTTCCAGCGTGCAACTATGACTATCTGATGGCCAAAGAGGTCCAGGCTCCATGCTGCCATAGGCAAGAAAGATAAACCAGATTAGATCGTGAGTTTAAGCCCAGGACCAGCCACACACACACACACACACACACACACACACACACACACACACACACACACACACACACGTAAAATTAGACTGGAACAATGTGACACAGGGCTGTAATCCCAGCACTTGGTGGAGGCAGGAGGATCGGAGTTGGAGGCTAGCCTACAATACATCTCCTTGAGACTCCATCTCAACTATATGAAAAGCATGACATATATCTGTGTTGGGAGTCAGCAGGGAGGCTGTTGCTTTGTCTAATGACCTCAGTGAGAGACCTGAAGGAGATGAAGGGAAGGGACATGAATATATCTAGACTGTGGTGAACAGATGATGGGAACAGCCAGTGCAAAGGCCCAGTGGTTGGATTGGAATGCCCCTGACAAGATGGTCTGCAGAGCTAGAATAGAGTGAGCATGATAGAGATGAAGGCCAGGGTCAGGGAGGGAAAAGGAGGATTTGCCTGCCTCTTCCTCCTGAATAATTGGGATTACAGTTGTGTGCTACAATGCCCAACTTCATGTTTTTCTTTTATCTGTAATTTCATCTCTTCATAGGGTCACTGGGAGAAGCTGCCTGTCTTCTCTATGGTCCTTGGGCTCATGTTACAGAATACAGATCTTAAGGGCCATAATTGTTAGGTGCTAAAAATGGAGGTCACATAGAAATGGAGGCATTTTCATAGGGATTGCTTTTTTCCCCCATGTGGGAGCTTGAACTCAGGGCCTAGCCACTGTCCCTGAGCTTTTTTAACTTAAGGCTAACATTCTACCACTTTGAGCCGCAGCTCCACTTCTGTCTTTTTTTTTTTTGTCGGTCATGGTGCCTGAACTCTGGGCCTGGGCGCTGTCCCTCAGCTCTTCAGCTCAAGGCTAGCGCTCTACCACTTAAGCCACAGCACCACTTCCGGCTTTTTTCTTTTTGCTTATGTGGTGCTAAGGAATCAAACCCAGGGCCTCTGGCATGCAAGGCAAGTGCTCTACCACTGAGCCACCTTCCCAGCCCTCCACTTCTCTCTTTTTTGGTAACTTATTGCAGACAAGAGTCTCACAGACTTTCCTGCCAAAGCTGGCTTCAAACCATGATCTTCAGGTCTCAGCCTTCTGAGTAGCTAGGATTATAGGCATGAGCCAGTGACTCCTGGCTTGGGATTGCTTCTTGTGTCTGTTGTCTGCCACTGAGAGGCCCTGGCCTAGCTAGGTCCTCCCTTCTGTTTGTTTAATGATTGTTGCCTCAATCCTTTTTATACCTTCTGAGTAGCTGCATGACAGGTGTGAGCCACCATGTCCTGCTATCAGTTGACATAGGGGTGGAGGTGGGAGATGTCTCCGTAACTTTTTGATAAGGTTGGCCTCAATCGACAATCCTCTCCATCTGTGCCTCTGGAGTGGCTGGTATTAAAGGTGCCAGCCACTGTGCTAGCTGCAAATGGATATGTGAGAAGAAAACCTACAGTATCTGAAGTCAGAACACTGAGGGACTTTGATGGTCGATGACACCCTCTGGAGAGCAGAGCATAGGGCCACAGACACCCAGAGACTAGCATGTGCCTGCTGACTACGTGGGCAAGGCCCCGCTATGGTGACACACTTGGCTGACCCTGCTCTGGACTCTGAGAGGCCAACAGTCTGGTTCAACTGTCTGGTTCAAGGGCTCAGATAGTGTGTTCTGCACTCATTTCTCGATTGGCCCTCTGGGGAGAGGATGCTGGGGATGACTCAGGTCCTCTAGCATGCGAGGCCAGTGCTCTGTCTGAGCCACACCACAGCCCGATTGGATGCTTGAAATGAGGTCTTGTGACAAAAGAGCAAGAGGTTCAAATCATAAGTTAGAGCTGCCTAAAATCCTCAATTAGAAGCACTGCCATACCACCAGGACCAGGAGCGCCTGGGGAGGAGAAGGTACCTGAAGTGAACATTTTTCCTGCACCCGAGACCACCACAGCCCTGCAGTTGGAGTCCCTGGCTATCTTGTTGAAGCATTCCACCATCTCCCTGTGGAGGAGCAAGGAGGGAAGAGCCAGTAAGCACAGCAGTGGGACTGCCCCACCCTCAAGTCCATCTGTCTGTCCTCCAAGGCCAGCCAGGCCTGGTGCCCCAGCCCCGCCTCCACCTGCAGGAAGGCCTCCAGGATGTGCAGCCCGCACCTCCAGAAGGCCTTGTTCATGGCATTCCTCTTGTCAGGCCTGTTCAGCTGCACGTGGAGGACGTGTGTCCCAGCCGAGGTCACCTGCAGGGACTCATAGCTGTGGTCCGAGGCTTCCGAGGGGGCTGCCTTGGAGGCCTGGTGTGCGGAGGAGCTCAGGGGGCGAGGGCTGAGGTGGAAGCCCAGCTGGGTGGGCGCTGCCAGTCCTGCGGACAGAGGGGAAGAAGAGCCCTGGAGACGCCAGGATGGGGATGCACGTGTCTCGGGGAGCCTGGCCTGGAGAACACGAAGTCCTCAGAGCCCAGGGTCGAGGGGGACTGGGGTTGAGGACTGGGGTGCACTTGGCAGTGGGCTGAGTCTGAGAATACTTGAGACCGTGGACGGTGGGCTGAGCCAGGCCCGGGGGCGACGAGCTGTCGGGGACCCCAGATTGCAAAGACACAGTCTCATGGAGTTGGGGAGTTCTCTCGGGTTGGGAGCCTCTGCAGACCCCTGCGTTAGGCAGCGCACGGACCCTTTTGCTGCCTCCGCATAGGCCTCTCCTCGGTGGACCCCCCAGAGGACAGGGGGTGACTTACGCCTCAGCCACAGGTCGCGGAGCGCGCGAGAAACCGCCATCGCTGCGGTCATCAGGACTGTCAACACACTAACCTGAGGGGCGGAAGCCGAGGGGCGGGACGAAATCCGCCATGTTGAGCAAGGGCCTAGAAGCCGCAGCCCAACCCTCAGTGACGCCTCTGCGCCCGCCATCTTAACTAAGGGCAACCGGAAGTGGCGTTGGGAGTTCTCTGGCGTGCTCGGAAGGCAGCTCAGGAAGGAACCCTTTGCCCCACTGGGCACCTGGCCTGGGCCCGTATCTCACCGCCAGGGGGCCAATTCCGCATAAAGTTCAGCGCTGCGCTGTTTCGTGACAGCGGGCAAAGTGCTCACAGCTGGACTGAGCAAGGACGTGAAGGTCACAGCGCAGTTGCTGCTAAGTGAGTTTATCCTCGCGCAAGTTCAACTAAGAAGAGCAGGGACGAGCTGTGCTGCGAGGAGGTGCTGGTCGCCAGCCTCAGGACTGTGCCAACTCCCCACAGCACCCCAAGTCGAGAAACCGACTCCAGGAAGGTCGCAGCTTGGGCTAGACCTCTGTTCTTTACATGGCTGATGTAAAGATATCGTAGTACCCGGATGTAGACCCTGGACTCCAAGGATGCCCAGAAGGAAACCCAAGCTGCAAGGGAGTCTGATAGACTGCAGGTGACTGCTGCTCATAATCACTCTGTAAAGCTTCTTGGTTTAAAACTAACCCCAATTCAGTACTCTCCCAGGTGTATGGTGGCCTAGCTGTCAAATAATGTCATTTGACTAGTAGACATTGCTTAACATCTTCACAGCTAATTCTCCAAGTGGGATTTCAAGCACACAGCCGTTCCTCCCAAGTGTGGCTTGTTTAAGTCCCAGGGATTTGTTCTTCTGCAGGCTCTTCCAGGTTCTGCCTGACATTCTTTACTGACTCCCATGACAATTGGCTTGGGTAGCGGGGCAGTTAGCAGCAGAAAAGTTGGTTTAGGTATTCATTAAGGAATTAGTGTACAAATTGCAGTAGTTGTTTGCAGTAGGAGAGAAGAGCTGGAAATTGCCTTTAGTCCCAGGTTGAGTAAATTACGGCACACCCAGACAATGATACTGGGTTTTGGGTGGCGGAGTTACAGCAGCCCACAGAATATGGCAAGAGGCAGAAGAACATGGTACCAAGTCTGGGCACCTGTGGTGCATGACTGTAATCCTAGCTACTCAGGAAGCTGAGATCTGAGGATCTTGGCTCAAAGCCAGCCCGGTGGGAAAATCAGTGAGACTTGTAATTCCAATTAACCACCAGAAAACTGGAAGTGTCACTGTGGCTCAAAGTGGTAGAGTGGTAGCCTTGAAAAAAGAGCTCAGGGACACTGCCCAGTCCCTGAGTTAAAGCCTCACAACTGACAAAAAAAAAAGAGGGGGAGCATTACTTTGAAGAAATAAGGCCATTTTGGAGTATCTCTTAAAATCTCAGTTTTCTTTGTTTATTTGTTTCATCCATTGTGGGGCTTGAACTTGGATGCTGCCCCTCAGTCCTCAGCCTTGAACCTGGACCTGGGTACTGCCCCTAAACTCCTTTTCTCAAGGCTAGCACTCTACCACTTAACCTACAGCACCACTTACAGCTTTTTCTGTGATTAATACAAGATAAACAGTCTCCTGGACTTTCTTGCCTGAGCTACCTTTGAGCCATGATTCTCAGATCCAGCCTCCTGATAGCTAGGATTAAAGGTATAAGCCATAGCATCTGGCTTTTTTTTTTTTTTTTGGTCCAGTCCTGGGGCCCAAACTCTGGACCTGGGCACTGTCCCTCAGCTCTTCAGCTCAAGGCTAGCGCTCTACCACTTGAGTCATAGCGCCACTTCCAGCTTTTTTCTTTTTGCTTATGTGGTGCTGAGGAATGGAACCCAGGGCCTCAGGCACGCAAGGCAAGCACTCTACCACTGAGCCACCTTCCCAGCCCTGGCTTTTTTTTTTTTTTAAATGGGACCTCGAAATCCTGAGCTACAAACATCCTTCTGCCTATCTCCTGAGCAATTACAGGTGTCTCACACACTTGGCCTAGCTCTTACCACCACTTAGTTTTCTGGGCACTGTCCCTGGGCATTATCACTCAAGGCTGATACCATACTTCCTGTTTTTTGGTAGTTAATTGGAGATGAGAATCTCACAGACCTTCTTGCCCAGGATTAGCTTTGAATTGTGATCCTTAAGACCTCAGCCTCCTGAGTAGCTAGGATTGCAGAGGGGAGACACCTAGTTAGGAGAAGGAATTTAAAGACAAACAGAAGTGGCTTAATCAGGAGCAGGTTTATGGATGCAAAGCAAAGCGACAGCAAAGCTAATGTAACCGCTCCAGATGGGAGGTCAGGCATGTTCAGGTGGGAGTGCTGAACTACACACCCCAAGACCTCAAGTTTTATTGGGGTATGTGGACATGGATGGTCAATTTTGGAAAACTAGGTTAATGAGTCACTAATTTCCGGAGACTGCGCTGTGTGTCATCAACTTTTCCTATATATCTAGTAGGGCTTGGACTTGGGTGGTCAGACCAGGTGATGGGACTGCAGGCCAGCAAGACCTTGTTGTTTGTCGGTTGTGGGGCTTGAACTCTGGGCCTGGGCACTGTCCAGTGGCTCAAGGCCACTTCGGGTTTCCTGGTGGTCTATTGGAGATAATCGAGTCTCATGGACTTTCCTGCTAGGCTGGCTTTGAACTGGGATCCCCACATCTCAGCCTCCTGAGTAGCTAGGATTACAGGTGTGAGCCACCAGTGCCTGGCTTTTTTTTTTCTTCTCCAGTATAGGAGTTTGAACTCAGGCCCTTGCACATGTGAGGTAGGTACCTTGTCACTTGAGCCATACACACTCCCTTTTTGGTGGTTATCTCCAATTAATCACCAAAAAAGCTGGAATTGGAGCTATGGCTTAAATAGGAGAGAGCCAGCCTTGACTGAAAAAGCTAGGGGACAGCACCTAGGCCTTGACTTCAAAGCTGGTGGCTCATGCCTGTAATCCTAGCTGTTCAAGAGGCTGAGATCTGAGGATCTTAGAAGCCACCTCAAGTAGGAAAGTCTGTGAGACTCCTAGCTCCAATTAATCAGGTTGTGGCTCAGGTGGTAGAGCGTTAGCCTTGAGCAGAAGAGCTCAGGAACAGTGCCCGTGCCCTGAGTTCATGCCCCACAACTGACAAAAAAATGCAGTGGGGAGCTGGGAATGTGGCTTAGCGATAGAGTGCTTGCCTAGCATGCATGAAGCCCTGGGTTCCATTCCTCAGTACCACATAAACAGAAAAAGGCAGAAGTGGCGCTGTGGCTCAAGTGGTAGAGTGCTAGCCTGGAGCACAGAGAGGCTCAGGGACAGTGCCCAGGCCCTGAGTTCAGGCCCCAGGACTGGCAAAAAAATAAATAAGAAAGAAAGAAGAAATGTGCGCTCGTATTGGTGAAATTGGTACCATGCAGTGTCAGGGGGAATATTTGAGATTTTTCCTCACCCTTCTCAATGTCTACATTATAAAAGATCCTGTGTCTATCCTTTCCCTCCTCCCCCTACCCTCTTGGCCAGCTCTAGGAAACCAGGCCTCCCAAGGGTGTTGTTAGGTTCACCTTAAAGGAAACTTTTATGAAAGGTGAGCTCAGGACATCTATGACAGCCCGACAGAACAGGTTGTATGTCCATATTGTACCTGCCTCTATTACTACTCGGGCTGGTCTCAGCTGCCCAGATCTCAGCTTGGCTTACTTCTGAGCAGGCTTTACTTTCAAGCCTGATTTTGATGCTATGACTTTAGTCTAAATATTAGTCACATTCAAGTTCAGTTCTGTTTGGTAGATAGATATTGATGGCTGCTAAGAATTGGAGGTAAAACTGGGCGCTGGTGGCTCACACCTGTAATCCTAGCTACTCTTAAGGCTAAGATCTGAGGATCGAGGTTCAAAGCCAGCTGGGGCAGGAAAGGCCGTGAGACTCTTCAATAAACACTCAGAAAACCGGAAGTGGCGCTGTGGCTCAAGGGTAGAGTGCTTGCCTTGAGCTGAAGAGCTGAAGGACAGCGCCCAGGCCCAGAGTTCAAGCCCCACGACTGACCCCCCCCCCAAAAAAAAAGAATTGGAGATAGGCCACATAGCTGCACTACTGGGTAGTTAATTCAAATGAAAGTTCTGTGAAGGAATTCTGACACTAAATTTGTATATATGATACACAAGTGTTGCTCTGAACATTGGTAATTTTTCACAGGGCTCACACCTGTAATCATATCTGCTTGAGACTCTGTGATAGAACAAACATGATCTGAGACTAGCCAAAGCATACACATGAGACCCCATCTCAACCAATAGCCGGGCAAATTGGCACACACCTGTCATCATACTTATGTAGGAATTGTAAATGGAGGATGGAGGTCTAGGCTGTCTCCAGGGAAACACAGAAGATGTAATTGAAGAAAATAACAAAGGCAAACATGGTTGGGAATGTAGCTCAAGAGTGGTAAGAGTACCTATCTAGGTAAGCTGTACACCTTCCTCCATCTTTTTGTCTTATTGGTGTGTGTAGGTGTGGGTGTGTGTGCTCATGCACATGTGTATACTAGTAATAGAGCTTGAACTCCATGCCTAGGCTCTGTCCCTGAGTTCTTTTTTTTTTTTTGTCGGTTGCTTGAACTCTGGGCCTGAGCGCTGTCCCTCAGCTCTTCAGCTCAAGGCAAGTGCTCTACCACCTGAGCCACAGCGCCACTTCCAGTTTTCTAGTGATTTATCGGAGATAAGAGTCTCATGGACTTTCCTGCCTGGGCTGGCTTTGAACCGTGATCCTCAGATCTCAGCCTCCTGAGTTAGCTAGGATTACAGGCGTGAGCCACCGGCACCCGGCTGTCCCTGAGTTCTTTTGCTCAAGGCTAGCACTTGAACGATAGCTACACTTCCAGCTTTTTGTGATTAATTGCAGATAAAATTCTCATGGATTTTTTTTCCTGCCCTGGCTGACTTTGAAGTGTGATCTTCAGATCCCAACCTCCTGATTAGCTATGAATATACGCATGAACCACTAGCTCCCAGTCTGATTTTGATTTTGAGATGGAGTTGCCTACTAACTTTGCTAAGGATGGCTTCCAACTTGTGACCCTTCTGTCTCTCCACCTCTCAAAGAGTTGGGATTATATGTATGTACCTCCAAGCCCAGCAGAGTCTAAGCATTGTATTCTGTAGCTTGCATCAATTTGATGTAGGTATAGAGCACCTCCTGCTGACATCATAGAGCAGAGGCAGCCAGACAGCTCTGTCTTCCTAATAGAAAACAAACCCTTAAAAAATCAGTCTCAGGGGCTGGGAATGTAGCTTAGTGGTAGAGTGCTTGCTTAGCATGCCTGAAGCCCTGGGTTCAATTCCTCAGTACCACATCCACAGAAAAAACCAGAAGTGGCGCTGTGGCTCAAGAGATACAGTGCCGGCCTTGAGCAAAAAGAAGCCCAGGACTGTCCAAAAAAACAAAAACAAAAAATTACTTTCATCTGGGCTGGGAAGGTGGCTCAGTGGTAGAGTGCTCGCCTTGTATGCTTAAGGCCCTGGGTTCAATTCCTCAGCACCACATAAGCAGGAAAAAAAAAGCCAGAAGTGGCACTGTGACTCAAGTGGTAGAGTGCTAGCCTTGAGCTGAAGAGCTGAGGGACAGTGCCCAGGCCGAGTTCAGGCCCCACGACCGGACCTCCCCCCCCAAAAATTGGTCTCAGATCTATGGAAACATGGAGATCTAAGACCCAATTTATTAGAGTGACTGGACAGTGTGTATTAAATTTTACCAGGATCATCATAAGGGTCGTAGGACCAAGAACAGGGGTACCAGGAGCTGAAGGAAGAATTTAGAGGGCTTTCGTTTTCTTTTTGGTGCTGGTAGTAGGGCTTGAACTCAGGACCTAGATGCTTTCTCCTAGCTTTTTTGCTCAAGGCTGGCACTCTGCCACTTGAGCCACAGCTCTGCTTCTGGCTTTTTTGTTGTTGTTGGAAATAAGAGTTTCCTGGATTTGTCTGCCCAGACTGGCTTTGGAATAGGATCCTCAGATCTCAGCCTCCTGAGTAGCTAGGATCACAGATGTGAGCCACCAGAAGGATAGTGTTTTACATAGATTTGTTTTATTGACTCAAGCATAGTCTCTTTCTGGTGCTTTTTGTTGTTGGTGGTCGTGGGGCCTGAACTCTGGGCCTGGGCACTATCCCTGAGCTCTTCAGCTCAAGAGGAGTGCTCTACCACTTGAGCCACAACACCACTTCTGATTTTCTGGTGGTTTACTGGAGATAAGAGTCTCACAGACTTTCCTTCCCCAGGCTGGCTTTGAACCGGGTTCCTCAGATCTCAGCCTCCTGAGTAGCTAGGATTACAGGCATGAACCACCAGTGCCTGTCTTTCTGGTGGCTCTGGCCAATAGTAAGAAGGTATGTGTGGGAACTGGGATGAACAGGCACAAAATCCTTGGCTGCAGATTGTGTCACAGTTACACAGGACTGGTGTTCAGCCTTTGGGCTGGGACACCTTTGCAAAAATCATGCTAACTGAAGAGGAGGGTGGAGAGGGCATCCCTTTGGTTGCTAGTGAGAAAATGGAAAAATAGAAGAGCAGCAGCACTGCTTGGCTCCTTGAATGTCCAAGTGTGGTTTCAAGCACATCTGGGAACCCAGCCTGATAGTGCATGCCTATCTGGGGTTAAAGAGGATTCTAGAAGGCCAGGAAAGAGGATCTTAAATTCTAGGTCAGCTTAGGCTATATAATGAGGCTCTGTCTCAAAATAAGTAAATAAAACACATCTGGATTCATGCTCAGGGGGAATCTCATTCATCTGTCTGTCTTCCCATCAGTTCGGCCTCATTTACAGGCCAAGATAGACACAGACCACTCTGGAGTCTCATCTGCCCCAGAACAGCTTAGTACCTTGTGATCTGTAGGCCTGGGGAGGGAGGGGCACCATGTTGGCTAATGGCTGCTGGGCTCTGATTGGCAGGCCTTGGTCACATGGCTATCTTTAGCCGAGGAGGCCTGGCTAGCTTTACCAGAGAGTCTAGAAAACTTGAGTCAATGGATTGTTTAAGCCTACAGAAGGGGCTGATTCCTGATAAACAGTTGGGCTCTTAAAGCAACCTACACCTGTTCCAAGCCCTGACTTCATCTGCAGCCCCACAAACAGAAAAGCACCCCAGGCAGATGTGGATTTCTGTATCATCCGTACAGTTTTTCTGGAGAGGCATGGCAGGGCCCCTGGGTGTGAAGCGGTTGTGATAGAGAACACTTGTGGAGTTGGTGCCTGTGGCTCACACCTGTAATCCTAGCTACTCCAAGGCTGCCATCTGAGGATCACAGTTCAAAGCCAGCTTGTGATACTCTTTTCCTCCAATTAACCACCAGAAAACTGGAAGTGGAGCTGTGGCTCAAAGCAGTAGAGCACTAGCCTTGAGCAAAAGAGCTCAGGACAGTGCCCAGGCCATGAGTACAAGCCCCACCATGGACAATAACAACAACAAAACAGCTGTGGATGGCTGGGAATGTGGCTTAGTGGTAGAGTGATTACCTAGCATGCATGAAGACCTGGGTTCAATTCCTCAGTACCACATACACAGAAAATGCCAGAAGTGGTGCTGTGGCTCAAGTGGTAGAGTGCTAGCCTTGAGCAAAAGAAGCTCAGGGACAGTGCCCAGACTCTGAGTTCAAGCCCCAGGACTGGCAAAAAACAACAAAACAACAAAAATGGTATAGTAGGAGCCTGCCTTTTAGCCAGCCAGCAGGACCCCGCTCAGTGATAGGGGACATCTAGCAACCAGCCCCCCTTCCCCAAGGCCTCAGGATCCACTCATCACAAGAGTGGTCACTCCTGGTCACTGCAAGGTGTCACCCATGTGGGTGGTGATTGGAGTAAAGAGGAGTCAGCTGTATGTAACTGCAGGGGTGGGAAGACAGAGGAGAAGAACCCTCTCTCGTGGCACTGGGGAGATGCAGGCCAGAGGATCATGAATTCCTCCAGCCCAGCCCAGCCTACATAGTGAGAGAAAAGAAAGTTGGTAGAGAGATGACAGAGGCGGCTGAGGAAGGCACTGGAAAGCAGCCAGAGTCAGCCTGGGGCATGGACCCTCAGGCTCATTGTCACCTTTTTGTGAATCCAAGTGCTAAAAAGACATAGGTAATCCTTCATTTCCCAAGTGAATAACAAGAATTCCCACAAGGCAGGAATGTAAGTAAAGTAATAGGAAAATCCTGTGTGTGTGTGTGTTTGTGTGTGTGTGTGCTCCAGTACTGGGGTTTGAAATCAAGGCCTCATGCTCTCTTGCTTTTTCCATTGAAGGCTAGAATCACACCTCCACTTCTTTTTTTGGGGGGTGGGGGTGGGGGGGAGGTTAATTGTGGAGAAAAGAGTCTCATGGATTTTCTGCCTGGGCTTGATTTCAGCTACTGTGCTCAGAGTTCAGTCTCTTGAGCAACTGGGATCTCAGGCATGAGCTATCAGCAATATGGAAGTTTATGAGACAAGAAATTATGCCGATGCTTGCTGGTGTTTCCTTCTGCGCAGAAGGTAAGTTTTGCCTTCCTGTGGCAAAACGAAACATGTGAACCTGAGCCCATCTCAGCCATCTTGGTTGCTGTCTTCATTGCCACTTTGGCCTCTGGATAAATAGTGAGAATTGAAGTCCTTGCTGAGGAGTCTTTTTCTTTTCTTTCTTTCTTTCTTTTTTTTTTTTTTCTTTTTTGCTTGTCCTGGGGCTTGAACTCAGGGCCTGTGCTCAGGGCTAGCACTCTACCACTTGAACCACAGTGCCACTCCTGGCTTTTTCTGTGTATGTGGTACTGAGGAATGGAACCCAGAGCTTCATGTATGTTAGGCAAGCGCTCTACCACTCAGCCACATTCCCAGCCTTGGTGAGCCTTTTTTTCCTTCTCTTCTCTACATGGTTGTGGTACCAAAGCTTGAGCACTCTGTCCTTATTTCCTCATTCTTCGGTCGCCCCCCTGCCTCCAGTTCATTGTCTGGAAGGTTTTATCAGCTGATCCTGCACCTCTAAATTGTGTAGATTGTTAATCCCTGATCGGATGTTTTTCAGCTAATTTATCATCATGGTGTCTAACCCCCACTCCGAGCACACACACATACTCACACTCACACTCACGCTCACCACAGCTCCTCTGTAAGTAGAGCCCATATTCACCCCCCACTGTAGGAATGAAAAATTGAGTCCCAGAGAGGTGGAGTGACTTTGTCCAGCGACATAAGTAGCAGAGCTGGGCTTGAACCCATGTGCTATGTTTCTAATCCTGGTGCCTGCTGCCGGCCGTCTTTCTGACCCTGGTGGGAGAGGTGTGGGGTAGGTTGGGCCAAATGCATAGGAATTATTTGGAGGCTGCTTTTGGCAGTACTGGGGTTTGAACTCGAGGCTTTGTGCTTGCTAGGCAGGCGATCTATCACCTGAGCCACGGGGTCCAGCCCTTTCTGTTATAGTTTCGTTTTCAGATGGGGTCTCCCATTTTTGCTCCATCCTCCTACTTCAGACTTTGGGGTAGAGTAGCTGGGATTACAAGCATGTGTCACTGAGCCTGGCCTAAGGCATCCTGTTTTGTGATTCCTTTTGGTGGCCAGGCAGCCGGGAATTAGAGGCTGTCTGCCAGAAGGTTTGAGGCACAGCTGAGTGCCGTTCTTCTAAGGGCTCCAGGGTCCTCTTGGGATCAAGCCTTCTGCCTTCAGACCCTGAGGTGCCCCTGTATAAGACTGGGCTATGTGGGCTCAGGTGAGCCCTGGGCTGCTGGCCCAATCAGCCCTGCCTGAGGGACCCTGCGAATATCCCAGGGGCTTAGCAGTGTGAGCCTGAGCAGAAGAGGGGTGCTGGCTCGGTGGTCAAGGGGTAATCATGGCTTAGAGAAAATGGAGAGGTCAGAGGAGAAATGCTGGCAGCAGAGGCCAACCGAAGAGAAGTGCAGAGAAAAACAGATAGCTGCGCCTCCCTCCCCATCCCCCAGCAACAAGCAGAAACACATCCCCAGGTTGACCTCCTTCTTGGCCAGTCTCCCCTCAGCTCTGCCCACCTTCCCTCCTGCTGCTGGTCAAGCCCATTAAGCTGCCACCCTGGCCACAACTGAAGGCTCCACGCCCCAGGGAGGAAACCACTGATGAGGCGTCCTTGCTCCCTGGCACCCCAAACCGTCAATTAATATTAACAAGGGCGGCTCCTAAAGACCCCCAACGGGGCTCTGAGGGCGCAGGCCCCGCCTCATGACTCAGGAGGTTAAAGGGCCCGGGGCCCTCCGGAGCCCGAGTGTCCGATGGCAGGCAGCGGCAGGCGGGTCACCATCCAGCTGGTGGATGACGGCTCCAGCGCTGGGGCCGGGGGCCCACAGCTCTTTCGGGGCCAGAACTACCAGGCTATCCGAGCAGCCTGTCTGGAATCGGGGATCCTCTTCCGCGACCCCTGTTTCCCTGCCGGCCCAGATGCCCTTGGCTATGACACCCTGGGGCCAGACTCGGAGAAGGCCAAAGGGGTGGAGTGGAAGAGACCCCATGTAAAGTGGGGCTGGGCCGGAGGGAGGAGGCTGGGTCTAATGGAGGAAGGCTGGGTACTGTACTCCTTAGGCCGAGAGAGGAGACTGGTTCTGAGGGAGAGAAAGGACTGGGGCCTGGGCCCCTGAGTCTGAGGGAGGAGGGCTGGGGCCTGGGCTTCTGGGTCTGAGGGAGGAGGGCTGGGGCCTGGGCTTCTGGGTCTGAGGGAGGAGGCAGGGCCTGACCTACAGACAGTAGTCTGGACTAGACTGCAGGAGCTCCACAGGTTTCGGGGGTTGGAGGCCCCATTCGCTGATGTGGTAGCACTGGGGGGCACCTGAGTTCCTAGTTGCTCTTGCCGTTTGTTTGCTTTGTCCATTGTGGGGCTTGAACTCAGGACCTGGGGTGAGCTTTTCTGCTCCAGGCTAGTGTTCTACCACTGTTAGCCAGGGTGCCACTTCCAGTTTTCTGGTGGTTCATTGAAGAGAACAGTTTCACAGACTTTCCTGTCTGGGCTGGCTTTGAACCGCGATCCTCAGATCTCCTGAGTGCCTAGGTGTGATCTGAGGTGCCCGGCTTGCCTTGGCTTTTCTGACTGGACCCCTTCCTGCCCAGGAGTTTTGTGAGAAGCCTCAGTTCATCTGTGAAGACATGAGCAGGACAGATGTGTGCCAGGGGAGACTAGGTGAGAAGCCCGGGGCGGTCTGAGCCCCCAAATATCCATGTGGGGATGGTAGCCCTGATGGAAGTCCTGGCTCTCCTTCCCTCCCCCCATTCTTCCTCTCCCTCCCCCTGTGTGCCTCCGCCCCCCCCTCACTGAGCCTGTCTTCCAGGAAATTGCTGGTTTCTGGCTGCCGCTGCCTCACTCACACTGTACCCCCGACTCCTGTACCGGGTGGTCCCCCCAGGACAGAGCTTCCAAGATGGCTACGCAGGCGTCTTCCACTTCCGGGTAGAGTTTAATTTGTCTCTCTGTACCTCAGTTTCCCCTCTGGTGGCAGGGTGCCATAGATTTCGTAATGGACACTGTCCCCTTGTGGTACTCATTCTAGAACTCAAGGACTGGGTAAGCAGGGTTGAGGTCAGAAGTCGGGCTCCAGGGTGGGCTGGGGTGGCAGCCAAGCCTCTCTCCCGCCAGCTCTGGCAGTTTGGCCGCTGGGTGGATGTTGTGGTGGATGACAAGCTGCCGGTCCAGGAGGGCAAGCTGATGTTCGTGCACTCGGAGCAGAGGAACGAGTTCTGGGCACCCCTCCTGGAGAAAGCCTACGCCAAGTGAGGACCCCTGACTTCTGAGTTCTTCCAGGCACCTCACCAAGGACCCTCAAGCTGAGTCACCACCCCACGAGCCCTAAAACCACAGTGCACCCTGCAAACCCTCCAGACTGTCCACACGCCCCTGTGGCGCCTTCCCACAACCCTACCAATTACCCATAATTATTCCCAAGGATCCCCCCAAAGCCCACATACCCGTCACCGAGGTCGAAGCTTTCTCTCCTGGGAAACCTGTAAGCTCAGCATCTCTCCTGACCCACTGACATGTCCATAGCCACCCTAAAATCCTAGTATCCCTGGGACCCCCAATCTGTCCTTCCCCATCATGGGGCTCTGGAATGCCTGACAAGCTCCCTAGAAGTCACCTCTACAGCAAGCTCCCCAAGAGCTCCCCAAGTTCCCCCAAAATGTGCAGTCCTGGAGGCTCCAGGCACCACAGGTCCAGATTCCGGGGCCTTCTAGCACCCCTCTCTCAACCACCCCCTCCTTGATTGTGTCCTTTGCAGGGATAGAGGCGCCCAGCTCCCCCACGCCTCGCTCCCCCACGCCTCACACCCCTCCCCCATATCCCCACAGGCTCCACGGCTCCTACGAGACCATGCGAGGCGGCCACATGAACGAGGCCTTTGTGGACTTCACGGGGGGCGTGGGCGAGGTGCTCTACCTGAGGCAAAACACGCCGGGCCTCTTCCCCGCCCTTCGCCACGCACTGGCCAAGGAGTCCCTCGTGGGCGCCACTGCCCTGGTGAGAGCCGGACCCCACTGTGACCGGCCACAGTCAGCGTGGGGTGGGAGCTTCCCGTGTCCTTCCACCAGCGTCTCCTGCTGCCTGCTGCCCTCTCACAAATCAAATTAGTAAGCTAGAAGGAATTTATTTGTTTTTAAGACAAGCTTCAGACCCAGCTGGATCCAGGTGTTGCAAAAGTGTTTATGCTAGTCTAGTTCTGGATGAGCCTCACTCCGGGGCAAGCTCTCCCCTTCACGGATACAAGGGGCTCCCACAGCTGCAGGGCTGTTCCACCACCCAAGGGACAAAAGATCATAGGTAGGCGCTGGGGGTCACGTCTGTAATACTAGCTGCTCAGAGGCTGAGATATAGGGATCACAATTTGAAGCCAGAAGTCTTTTTCTTTTTTTTTTTTCTCTTCAGTCATGGGGCTTGAATTCTGGGTCTGGGCGCTGTCCCTCAGCTCTTCAGCTCAAGGCGAGCGCTCTACCACTTGAGCCACAGCGTCAGAGTTTTCTGGTGGTTAATTAGAAATAAGAATCTTATGGACTTTTCTGCCCAGGCTGGCTTTGAACCTTGATCCTCAGATCTCAGCCTCTTGCGTAGCTAGGATTACAAGCGTAAGCCACTGATGCCCTGGTCAATAAGAGTCTTTTAAGGTATTTCTGCTCTGTCAGCTAGGAAAAAAGAAAAGCTAGATTTGAGATATGATTTAATTGGTAGAGCATAAACTGTAGGCAGAGAAAGCTGAATGAGAGCATGAGGCTGAGTTCAAGTAAAAAAAAGCACCCGTTTTGGGATTTTCAGTCAGTGCCCCACTGATTCCCATGGGCTTTGCCTGCCTGTGACCTTGTCATAAAATCAATGACTCACTCATTAAGTTGGTCTTTAACTCATCCACTTATCTACCTGCTTACTTAATTAAAAAAAATCTCTCATGGCTCATGCCTATAATCCTAGCTACTCAGGAGGCTGAGATCTGAGGATCGCAGTTCAAAGCCAGCTCTAGCAGGAAAGTCTGTGAGACTCTTACCTCCAATAAACCACTCAGAAAACTGGAAGTGTCGCTGTAGCTCAAGTGGTAGAGCACTAGACTTGAACTGAAGAGCTGAATGACAGCACCCAGGTCCAGAGTTCAAGCCCGACAACTGACCAAAAAAAAAAAAATCTCTCTGCCTGTCCTTTTAATCTGTATCTTTATCTCTATGACTCTATTCTTTTTTCTTTTTCTTTTTTTCTACCAGTCCTGGGGCTTGAACTCAAAGCCTAGGCACCTTCCCTTAGCCTCTTTTGCTCAAGGCTAGTACTTTACCACAGCACCACTTCTGGCTTTTTCTGCTTATGTGGTATTGAGGTATTGAACTGAGGGCTTCATGCATGCTAGGCAAGTACTCTACCACTAAGCCACTTTCCCAACCTGACTCTATTCTTTTTAAATCTTCTTCTGATGGTACTGGACATTGAATTCAGTGTCTTGAGATTCTGGGCAGGAGCTCTACGACTAGAACCACACCTCTCTAGTCCTTTTGCTTTAGGTTATTTTTTCAGATAGTTTTGTTGTTGTTGTTATTGTTGTGAGACTGGGACTTGGACTCAGTACCTTAGGATTTGCTCATTAACTGATGCTCTACCAACTGAGTCATGCCTCCAACCCCCCTAGATGGGTTGTGTGCATCTGTCTGTCCATCCTGGGGTTTGAACTCAGAGCCTGGGCATTTTTCCTGAGCTTTTGTGTTTTAGGTTACAGGGAAAACTGTTGTGCATAGATATAGCCACCAGGGGGCACTGTCATTGTACAAATGCCCACTGTGTGCACAGCACACATTAGATCACAGAGAGGCCTGGTGAGAAGCTAGGCAGAAAATAGTCATGGATCATTTCATAGGATGATAAATTTGCCAGAAAGCTGGATGCTAGAGACTCAGGCCTATAATCCTAGCTACTCAGGGGGCTGAGATCTGAGGATCACAGCTGGAAGCCAGCCTGGGAAGGAAAGTCTGTGAGACTCTTATCTCCAATAAACTACTCAGGAAAAGCCAGTGTCGTTGTTGCTCAAGTAGTAGAGCATTAGCCTTGAGTACAAAGAGGCTCAGGGGTAGTAGTGTTCAGGCCCTGAGTTCAAGCCCCAAGATTGGCAAAAGTAAAATTACAGTCTCCAGAAAGAAAACTAAGTGACAGGATAGCATGAGGGGCCTTCTTGGATTAGGTGCCCCACCCCTGTCTGACGGGCATCTGAATGACAGGATGAGGAGGCCCCAGCCCTCCGTGCAGAGAAAATGAGGGGCCTGGGACAGAGTGTGTGGGGGTGGGGGTGGGGAGAAGGTGCTGCTTTTATTCCGAGGGCCAAGCGAAGACTATGCCACGCATGACAGGAAAGCTGGAAGGGCTGTGTGTGTGTGTGTGTGAGAGAGAGCTGTGAACCAAACAAACACGGATTCACAGTTTTTCTTTGTGTCCATCCTGGTGCTTGAACTTAGGGCGTGAGCACTGTCCCTTAGCTTTTTCACTCAGAATGGTCCTCTACCACTTGAGCCACAGTTCTATTTCAGGTTTTTTTGCTGGTTCCTTGGAGATGAGAATCTCACAGACTTTCTTGCCTGCCTGTGCTTGATGATTGACTCCTGCTTCAGTGGCCCAAGGTTGGGGGGCTGGGAAGAGTGGCTGCTGTCTACCGCGTCTCACCCTGCTGTCTCTACCCAGAGTGATCGGGGCGAGATCCGCACGGAAGAGGGGCTGGTAAAGGGACACGCATACTCAGTCACAGGCACACACAAGGTGAGCTCCCTGGGAGGACCCCGTGTGTGCGTGTGTGTGTGTGTGTGTGTGTGTGCGTGTGCGTGTGTGTGTGTGCGTGTGTGTGAGTCTCCAGGTGCCCCCTGCTGACCGCCCTACCTCCACTGCTCCCCCCCCCCCCCAACCATGCTGTCTTCAGGTGTCTCTGGGCTTCACCAAAGTGAGGCTCCTGCGGCTGCGGAATCCTTGGGGCCGTGTGGAGTGGACTGGGGCCTGGAGTGACAGGTGAGCTGGGCCCCTGGGGGGTGGGGGCTGGGGGCTGGGTCCCCCCCTGCCTGGCCCTCACGTCCATCTCCCCAGCTGCCCACGCTGGGACGCCATCCCCACCGAGTGGCGAGATGCCCTGATGGTGAAGAAGGAGGATGGTGAGTTCTGGTGAGTTCCCAGGGGCCCATCCGCCTCCGGGGGCGCAGCAAGGCCAGGATGCCTGGAGAAGAGGGTTGCTGGCAAAAATTTGTGGGGTGAAGCGTATTGGGGAGAAGCTATACCAGCTGTAACTTGTAACTTGCAGGTCAGTTCCCTCCCTCCCTCCCTCCGTTCTTGTCTTTCATGTGTGTGTGTGTGTGTGCAGTACTAGGCTTGAGCTCAGGGCTTGGACATTGGGGAGTGGGGTTCTGTGGCTTTTCACAGCTGTGGGGCCTAGAACCCATTTGGGGACCCAGAGGCTGGGGGATCTGGGTTGAGGGGCACGTGGGCTGACTGTCCCTTGCAGGATGGAGCTGCAGGACTTCCTGAGTCACTTCAACACGGTGCAGATCTGCTCGCTGAGCCCGGAGGTGCTGGGGCCCAGTCCAGCGGGGGGTGGCTGGCACATCCACACTTTCCAGGGCCGCTGGGTGCGTGGCTTCAACTCTGGCGGGAGCCAGCCTGGTGCTGGTGAGCCCTGGGGGCCCCTGAGGGGTGAGGGGTGAGGTGGGCTGCGGGCTACCATGGGCTGTGGACCCCATGTCCTTCTCCTCCATCAGAAACCTTCTGGACCAATCCTCAGTTCCGGCTGACGCTGCTGGAGCCGGATGAGGAGGAAGATGATGACGATGAGGAGGGGCCCTGGGGAGGCTGGGGGGCAGCAGGGGCACGGGGCCCAGCCAGGGGGGGCCGCATGCCCAAGTGCACCGTCCTCCTGTCACTCATCCAGCGCAACCGGCGGCGTCTGCGGGCCAAGGGTCTCACTTACCTCACTGTGGGATTCCACGTGTTCCAGGTAGAGCCTGGGGTTCGGGTCAGAGAGCAGAGGAGGCAGGGGGACGGGAGGTCAAGGTCAGCTGAAGGGCACGAGAGATGGGGACAGATAAAAGGCTGGGTGGAGAGGTGACCAAACAGGCGGCAAAGGGACTGAGGGCACAGATGGGGAGGAGAAGGCCGGTCAGAGGGTCCTAGGCCAGCCACTGGGGGCAGGGGGGTGGGGGGGGGACGGGACGGGACAGGGGACGGTGATGGTCAGGAAGACCGTTAGACACTGACTCACCCTGGCATCCTAGCTACTCAAGAGGCTGAGACCTGAGGATGGCGGTTCGAAGCCAGCCCGAGCACTAAAGTCCCTGAGACTCTCATCTCCAATAAACCACCAGGAAACTGCAAGTGGCGCTGTGGTAGAGCGCTAGCTAGTCTTGAGCCAAAGAGCTCAGCGATAGAGCCCAGGCCCTGAGTTCAAGCCCCAGGACCCGTACCAAAGAAAAGAAACGGAGACGCTTATTGCTGAGGGAGAGCAGGGGCTCTGAGCGGCGGCACCTGCCCGCCCCTGACGCGCCCTGCCTCTTCTGTCTTGCAGATTCCAGAGGAGGTGGGTATCAGACGGGGCCCAGGCCGGGCTCGGCCCCGGGCGGGGCGCGGTGCCCCTGCCCCGAAGGCGGTGTGGGGGGGCGCGGGGGGCGGCGGGCCGGAGCGGGGCGCCGGGCGCGTGGAGGCCATGCCGCTGCCGCCGCCCGCCCGCAGCTGCTGGGCGCCTGGGACTCGCCGCGCAGCCGCGCGCTCCTGCCCACCCTGCTGCGCGCCGACCGCTCGGTGTTCTGCGCCCGCCGCGACGTGAGCCGCCGCTGCCGCCTGCCGCCCGGACACTACTTGGTGGTGCCCAGCGCCGCCCGCGCCGGCGAGGAGGCCGACTTCACGCTGCGCATCTTCTCCGAGCGTGGCCACACGGCGGTGTGAGCCCGGGACCCCGGACGGGGTGGGGGGTGTGTGTGCGTGCAAGTGTGCAAGAGCCCACCTCCACCTCGCCCCAGACCCCACCTCCGGTCACCCCCACCCCCGGCTCTACACTCCACAGGGTAGCCTTAGCCCCTGGCGCCGCCCGATCTGGGCCCCGCCCCCAGGGCCCCTCGGCTCCTGGCCGACGCCGGCTCCAAGTCTGGTCTGTATTTGCAGGGAGATCGATGACGTCATCAGCGCGGACCTGGAGGCCCTGACGGTGCGGGGCTGCTCTGGGAGGGGGCAGCAAGCGGGTGCACCGGCCCGGAGGTCAGGGCCAGATAGGGCTTTGGGTCAGGACTCAACTTTCCTCACTTGCGCAGGTCCCCTATGAGCCCCTGGAGCTGGAGCTGGTGCAGCTGTTTCTGGAGTTGGCTGGAGGGGTGAGAAAAGAATGCTGTGTGTGTGTGTCTGTGTGTGTCTGTCCTGACCCCAGAGCCCAGCCCTCTTGGTTGGTGCTCCCTTCCTCAGCCTCCATGCTTACACGCCCTTAGTTGCTTTTCTTGGACTGCAGCTGTTCCCTGCCTCGGTGCTGTTCCCTGCCTTGGTGCCCCTTTCTTCCTTTCCAGGCTGTTTCCAAAGTGGCTTTATCTGGAAGCTGCCATCCATGGGCTCCTGCAGCCCGCACCTCCCCCATTAACTGCCCTGACCCAAGTGAACCCTGAGAGCCAGGTCCCCAGCTCTGGCCTGCACAGGGTCTCACCAGCTGCTCTCTCTTCCAGGAGGAGGAATTGGATGCTTATCAGCTGCACACCTTACTAAGCATTGCCCTTGAGCCTGGTGAGTCGGGTGGGCGCTGATGGCCATGGAGCCTGGGCTCAGTGGCATCTCCCTGCATGTGGCCTGTGGTGGGCTTTCTCAGCAGCCTTTGTTCTGGGAGGCAGGGTGGATAGCTGTTGTGGGCACAGGCTTGGGAAACTCCTCCCTCCAGGTTGGCTTGATCCCAGCTCGATGCCTATTAAAGGCCCCCCCAGTGAGTCTGGCCTGCAAAGTTCTTCCAGTGGTGTGCAGCCTCCAAGGAGCAAGTGCTGGGTGTTTTCATGTGTTGTATGCATGCATGGTGCATATGCACACAAGCCTGTGTGCTCACGTGTACGTCATGACTGGGGCTTGAACTCAGGACCTGGTTCTTAGCTTTTACTATCACTACCATTTGAGCCATGTTTCACCTCTGGCTTTTTGGTGATTAATTGGAGACCAAACTCTCACTGTCCTGCCCAGGCTAGCTTTGAACTGTGATCCTCAGATCTCAGCCTCCTGAGCAGCTAGGATGACAAGTGTGAGCCAGTGCTGGGCTTGGGTGTTTTCTTGTAGGCAGGGCCAACACGAGGACCCAGGGAGAGATCGGGCTGA
The DNA here is from genome assembly GCF_019054845.1 of Dipodomys spectabilis. Lineage (NCBI taxonomy): Eukaryota > Metazoa > Chordata > Mammalia > Rodentia > Heteromyidae > Dipodomys > Dipodomys spectabilis. The sequence goes on along the minus strand of NW_024871099.1, from coordinate 5,949,358 downwards.
GGACCTGTGAGCAGCTGCTGCAGTGTTTTGGGGTACGTGGAGGCAGTGCTGGAAAGGAGGAATAAGGATGTGGGGTCTCCTCTTCCGTGAGCCTCGTTCCTAACCAGATGTCCCTGTGCACAGCGCGGCGGCCACCTGTCTCTGCACCACTTCCAGGAGCTCTGGGGCCACCTCCTGTTGTGGCAGGTAAGGAGGGGTGACTCGCCTGAACTGTTTTCTGGACCAAGACCCCCTTTAGGTCATCAGGCCCCTCAAGAATTGATCCCACAGCCTCTGGGTCTGGGTGGAGGACCTGAAGCATATCACCTCCCTCCGAGGGGATCTTTTTCCTTGGCTACAAAGGATACTTAGAACCATGGAAGGAGGAAACAAAGGAAAGTTCTAGAAACAGCAGTAAGCGGCCACATTGAGGCTTTATGTGGTGGTCAGATGGCCATTTGGCCAGGGAAGAGCAAGCAGAGGTGCTGTGGCCCATAATCCCCACTTGGAGGAAGGGGAGCTGGCCCTGAGGTTCCCACTCAGGGTAGCGAGCACCCCTGCAGGGCCAAGGGGCTGACCCTTGTCTCCCCACACAGGGCACATTTGACAAGTTCGATGAGGACGCATCAGGAACCATGAACTCCTATGAGCTGAGGCTGGCGCTGAACGCTGCAGGTGTGCCCGGCGGCCAGGAGGATGGAGAGAGGGTGAAGGGGCGCAGAGGACTGGGAAGGGGAGGGAGGGAGGGGCTCCAGGAAGGAGCATTGGGAGCTGCTGCCTTGAGGCTCAGGCTTATTCAGTAGAACGTTCTGGATTCTGGTGAGTGTTGGTGGAATCCTCAGGCGCCTTTCCTCCGGGTGCTGCGTCCCAGCCTTGAGTTTGAGGGGCGCAGGGCTTGGGGCTTTTGGGAGTCCATGGACACGATGGCAGAGGTGAGCTGCTGCTGCAACATGGGGTGGCGGCAGCGACGTGTCCAGGCGGAGCCGTGGGGAGGGAGAGTCCGGCAGCTTTGGAGACAGGGTTGCTGGCACTCAACAGGATGGCCCCCAACCAGCAGGAGGGAACAGGTGCAGACCGTGTTCAAGGGCCCCTACACAGATGGGGGGGGTACCTTGCTGGCGTGGGGCTCACAGGGCGGTGGCCCCCAGGCTTCCACTTGAACAACCAGCTGACCCAGGCCCTCACCAGCCGCTACCGGGACAGCCGCCTGCGGGTGGACTTGGAGCGCTTCGTGTCCTGCGCGGCCCAGCTCACGTGCATCTTCCGTGAGTGCCCATCCCGATGTGGAGGGGTGCAGGGGGGGCACCCTCGGCTGAGGGCCAGCAGCTACCCTGCTCCTCTCTGCACAGGACACTGCAGCCAGCACCTAGCTGGGGGCGAAGGGGTCGTGTGCCTGACCCACAGACAGGTGAGCTGGGCGGTGGGCTGGGTGGCTGGGGCGGGCGCTGGCCGGAGCTCACGCCCCACTTTCTCCCCAGTGGTCGGAGGTGGCCTCCTTCTCCTAAGGGCGCCCTCAACCCAGCACTGCAGCTGAGCACGCATGCACCTGCCCATCACCTATCGTCTAGGGCCACCTCCACATCATCCTGCGCCCCCCCACCTCCTGTTGCCACCTACGTGAGAGCCCCCACTCTGCTGAGACCACACCCTTGAGGGGCGCAGGGACCTGGGCCTTGCATGGACGTCACAGAAAGAGGACGCTAGGAATCCACCTTAAAAATATTACATGTTTTATTATCCTGTCCCCAGAAGAGTGGTTTATCCAGAAACCAAGAAAATCAGAATAAACTCAAGAGGGGAGAGGAGGGCAAAACCATCAACTAGCAGGCAGCCAGGCCAGCAGCCCCCTCCACCCCGGAGGTCCCCCCAGACCCTGCCCAGCACAGACACTGAGGAAGATGAGTGCGGGCGGGCAGCCAATCAGCTATGTCTTCATTAGAGAGCAAGAGAGGCGAAGATACGTTGCTAGGTGAATATATATTTATATAATAAATCCGTAAGTTAATAAAGTAAATAGGAATTCTCTGAAGGGTTTTTTTTAATAGGTTTTTTTTTCTTCATTTTTTTTTTTTTTGTATGATTTTGTTGGTTTTGGTCCTTAGAAAAAAAAACAATTGAGACCTCGAGTCCAGACAAGTAAGGGGTGATGGCAGGGTCCTGGGCGCCTGGCACTCACCATGGAGTCCCGCCGGGGAAGGGAGAGGGAGCTGGCGGGGTCTGGTTCAGCGGAGCAGCAGCGCCCTCTGCTGGACCTTGCGGGGCGGTTCCTGGACAAGGCACGTGGGGCTTTGGCCTGGGTGTGGGAGGCATGGAGCCTCTGTCCCCTCCACGTAAGATTTAAAAAAATGTACGTATTTACCAGACCAGAGGTGCTGACCCCGGCCTCCGTCCCCCTTCCAGGTGTGGGGGGGAGCCCCTGGCCGACTGCCAGAGAGAGGAGAGAGCCTGCCAGCTCCTCTCTGCCCACTGCCCCCAGGGACCGACAGAGAGGGCTTTGCATAGATACAAGAGTCGGGGTGGGGCAGGGTACCCCCAGCCCCGCCGGGAGGCCGAGGGGCTTTGGTCCGGGAGTCAGGAGCCCTCACAGGTCGCTCTCGCCATAGAGGGCCGTAGAGAAGGACTTGTAGTCCAGGGCGCCGGGCACAGCATCGGGGCCCTGGTAGGGCGCCATGCGGGCGATGCAGTACTCGGCCTGGTCGGGGGGCAGCTCTCTCCGCAGCTCCTCGGCTGTGATGAAGTTCTGGAGTACAGGCAGGACGGAGTCACGACACCCCTGCGCCGACCTGGCCTACCCAGTCCCAATGCCTCGGTGGGCTCTTGCTTACCTTGTCCCCTGCCAGGACCTTGAAGGAGGCGATGACCTGGTCAGCCGTGTCCGTGTCGGTGGTCTCCCGTGACATGAAGTCGATGAAGGCTTGGAAGGTCACGAGGCCGCTGTGGTTGGGGTCCACCACGCTCATGATGCGGTTGAACTCGGCGTCACCCTGCGGGGCGGGGCGGGCAGGCAGATGGGGCTTAGCCGGGCAGTGCCAGTGGCTTGCTCTCGGGAACGCAAGTGGCAGAATAGGGCTGAGTGGTCCGCCTGCCACACCCCCGCCAGTCTCAGGAGATGGGAAGTTGGGGTGCACTGCCCCCAGACTTGAGTCAGCTCTGGTGGGCGGGGGAGAGAGAGAAAAGATGGAGAGGGGGGCACTGCCCCGAGGCTTGCAGGAAGAGGAGTTGGCAAGGCAGGCAGGAGCGTCCCGGGGGAGGACAGGAGGAGGAGGAAGTGGGCCCTGGAGAGTGGAGGAGGAGGAGGTGAGGGGCGGGAGGGAGGCGAGTGGGGCGGAGGCGGAGGCGGGCGGGAGCTGCATACCAGGCTGTATCCTGTGGAGATAAGCAGAGCCCTGAAGTCATCGGAGTCCATGCTGCCTGTCTGCTTCTGCTCCCGGATGGACGCAGCCATAGCAGAGGAGGCAGAGGGGCGCCCCGTGCGCGCAGCGGGGAGACAGGACAGTGCAGAGCAGGGACACGGGAGGCCCCGGGAGAGATGAGGTAAGGGGACAGGTGAGAGACAGGAGGGCAGGGAGGAGGCGAGAGCCGGCGAGATGGGCAGGATGGCCGGGAGGAGAGGAGAGAAAGAAGAGCGGTTAATGCCACGTCCAGGGACCCGTGCGCGTACCTGCCGGTCGTTCTCCACGTCGTAGCCCAGGCTGATGAGGCAGGCCTTGAACTCCTCGGGCCCCAGAGCCCCACCATGGTCCTGCCGGGGCCATCGAAGGCAGGTGTGCGGGGCGATGCCACCAGGCCGTGGAGTGGGGAAGGGGCCGGGCCGCATGCAGAGGGCGGAGGACACGGGGGAGGGAAACACAGAATTAGAGGCGATCACAGACACGGGGTGGTGGCCAGGAGCTGGTGTGGACCCTAGTCCTGCCTGTGTCTGGTACACAGGGTGGAGGCACTGAGGACGGAGGCCTGGGGACTCGGGACGAGGGGCCAGCAGAGCAGGGGTCACAATGTTGTTTAGGGTCTCTATAGCTGCACCCAGACCCTAACACGAGACTACACACACGGCCGGAACAGGGAGGGAGGACAGAGACAACACGGAGGGAGGGCAGGGCAGGAAAGAGGAGGGCGGCTCACCTTGTCGAAGTGGTTGAAGGAGGCCCGGAACTCCTGCATCTGCTCCTGGCTGATGCCCTTGGCGTCGCGGGTGAGGATCTGGTTCTCCACCTCATTGATGGTGCGGGCAATGGTGGTGAGCAGCTGCTCCCAGCCCACACGGATGTGCTGTGGAGGAACAGGCGTGGCCATGGGCTGAGGCTGCCATGGGGTGCCCACAGTGTGTGTAGGGCTACAGCTCCTTGCTATCCTACACCCCTAATCCATGGGATGGACTGCGGCACCCGGCTGCCCCTGCCAACCAGTGTGCATGAGCGGCCAAGATTCATGTAGGCGCTCTGTGCACATGCGCGGCCTGCTCAACAATGGCTCTCTAGGGGGCAGGCCAGGCTGGCGGTCTGTGGCGCAGCTTAGATCCAGCTACCAACAGGACCCGCTGCAGAGTCCCTGGCTCCCACCCCAGGGTGAGAAATGTGGCCCTTCTGGGTCCCCAGAGACACGTAGCCCAAGGTGGGCGTAGTCATGGCGATTGCCCTGCAAGGCTGGGGGTGGCGGGGGGAGTGAGCATTTTACAAATGTGCACATAGTCTAGAATGTTTTCCAGGGTGCCAGGGCGGGGCAGGCTGTGCACCTCCATTGTGTAGTTGGTGTGCTTGTTGTCGAAGATGAGGGCCTCCTGGATGAGCTGGTGCTGCTGCTCGAGCAGGTCTAGGTTGGGCTTGTAGTCCACGATGCTGCGCTCGTACTGCTTCAGGTGGCTCAGCTGGTCCTCCAGCGTCCCGTTCATCTCGATGGAGATGCGGCCAATCTCCTGTGGGGAGGGGAGGCACACATGGGCTGGGGAGGGGCGGCCCCGTGGGGTGCTGACGTGCAAGGCCTGTGCCGTCACTGAGCCCCGCCAACCTGAGCAAGAGCAGCCGTAGTGGGGCCGTGTCCGGAGTGGACAGACAGACGAGGAGATGGAGGCCTATGAGGCCTGGCGCACAGAGCGCTCTCCAGCACCTGCTGTAAACCCTCCCACGGCAGCCGTGACAGTCCCGGCACAGCACCCTGGAGGACCATTTGAGTCCACCAAGCCCCCAGCAGCTTTCTGCCTGGCACAGCCAATCTCACGCACACCAGTCTGCTGGGCCCTCACCTCCATCTTGGTCTGGATCCAGGGCCCCACCACGTTGGCCTGGCTGGCAAACTGGCGGCGCAGGTGCTCGTTGGACTGCTGCTTACTCTGCTCTTCCAGGAGCGCGTGGTCCCGCTTGGGCACCAGCTGCTGCACCTGGGAGACACCAGCAGGGGGCGTGAAGATGGGCCCCTTCCCCACACGGCTGGGCCCAGCGTTGCCTCGGGTGGGGGTGGGGGCCCGACTCACCTTTTCCCACTTGGAGTTGATGATCTGGGGGGTGACGGTGGTGTAGGGGTTGCTGCCTGACAGCTTGATGTGGTTGCTCTCAGCGATCCTCTGCGCCTCCTTGTGGATGGCAAGGATGGCTTCCCGCTCGCGGTCAGCATCCGGCAGGGTGGATTTGAACTGGTCATGGGCCGAAATGAGGCCCTGGTGGGGAAGAAGAGCGGGCATGAAGGGGCGGTCTGGCTCCCCAGGGATCTGGCGTGGGGCAGGGGGGAAGGGGGGCAGACCTCGATCTCCTCAATGGTGTGGACAATGAACATGTCCTGCAGGTCCTCCATGGCGCTCTCCATCCAGTTGTTGAAGGGGGCGGCCCGCTTGGCATACTCCAGGTGCAGCTGGTCAATGGTCTCTAACTGCTTCTCTGTTTTCTGAGAAGGCGGGAAGGCAGATCAGCTTGCCAGTGGGGAGAGGCCAAGGTGCTGAGGAGTTACCCAGCCCCTGGGAGAAGCTCCTGGGTCTGGGCGTCGCCCTGCCCCTCCCCCCTCACCTCCAACGCTTCTCTGCGACTGTGGGTGAGGGAGCCCAGGGCGTCCCACTGGTCGCAGATCTTCTGGCAGCGGGCATTGACGTTGTGGGAGTCATAGTAATCCAGCTCGCTGCAGGACAGATGGACAGCAGTGAGCCCTGGTGGCACCCAACACCCTGGGGGGGGGGGGGTCCCAGGCTTGGTAGCACCCAGCCTAAAGGGGACGTTTGTGGCAGGTCTACTCAAGACTCAGAGCAGAAGGCCTAGCGGGGGCAGCACGTGCCCAGGCCTGCAGCCCAGGGTGCTACTCTAGGATCCTCCTCTTTTTTTTAATTCTGAGACCAGGATGCTATGCCTGCACTACTTTACTACTATATTGGAAATAACAGTAAATGAGGCTTGGGCCCTCCTGCCCATGAGGGTGTCTCTTCTGGAAGCCTGGTGCAGCAGGCTCTGAGCCTTGCAGGTTTGGGAGGGAGTGGCTGCAGGGCGGAGAGGGCGAGCAGCCAGACCAGTGGATGGGACAGGGCAGAGGAGCGGAGCAGGCAGGGACTGGGAGGAAAATGCTTTCACACCCAGCTTCTACTCTAACTGGGTCATCTTTCACCAGGCCTGTGGTCTCTCCATGCCTCAGTTTCCCCATGTGACACAGGTTGTTGTGGGGATTAAATGAGCCCAGCAGGCTCATCCCAGAGGTGCATGTGACACCTCAACAACCTTCCTTCCAGGCAAGCGCCCAGAGCCGGCTTTAGCTTCACGTGAGTGGGTTTCATGTGGCTGGCTGGCCCAAATTCCAGGGGCTCCCCTAGGTGTGTGTGTGTGGGGGGCATCCTGCCAGTCTCATATCCTTGTAGTCTTGGGCACCTGTACCATGCTCTCCTGTGCAGCCCCCCACCCCCAGCAAGTGTCCCATGGAGTCTATAGTGGGATCTAGTGCACCCAGTCCTAATGCCCACAGCCTGGGGGGGGGGGGGCATCTGCAGACGGAAGCTGGCCCTGCCCTTGCCTTGCAGAGGGCAGAACACTGGGCATGTCTGTGGAAAGGGCAGCTCCAGCCAAGGATCCTATTTTGGAGCGGATGGCTATTTTTGGGAGGCTGGTGCATTTTCCATGAAGTAATGGCCGGGGCATCCTTTGCCTTGGGCCCTCCCTGCCACGGGCTGCTGCAGGACTGAGGCCCCATTCATGGCTCCAGGGCGCCGTGTACTAACTGTGCCCAAGTTTATCTGCCCGGGGAAGGGCCAGCAGAACAAAGGGTGGCCTGTGTCGCTGTAGAAGCGAAGCAGCTCCTCCACAGGGGGCTGAGAGGGGTTGGCCATGAGGTGTGGGGGAGCCAGGGGGTCTGGCGGGAGGTAAAGGGAAGGGCCCCATGCCCACACGCACTTGAGCTCCTGGGCGATGGCGGCGATCTGCTCCACACGGTCCTGGTGTGCAGCCAGGTCGCTCTCGAATGCCTCGTGCTTGCGGATGAGAGCTTTGATGTCAGACAGAGTGGCCGTCTCGTAGTCGCGGTGCTTCAGCATCGCCTCCTTCCCTGGGGAGAGGGGCAGAGGGCACTTGGACAACAGCACAGCACTCATGGGGCTGTCCAACCAGGGGCATCCTAAACAATTCTGGAACCTTCCTTCTTTCCCTCCAGGAAATCTCTAAGCCCAACTATGGGTGTGTGTACTGGTCCTAGGACTTGAACTCAGGGCCTGGATGCTGTCCTTTCCTGCTCAAGTCCAGTGCTGCTCTACCACTTGAGTCACAGCTCCACTTCCAGCTTTTTGGTACTTCATGTTGAGTCTCCCAGCCTTGCCTGCCTGGGCTGGTCTGGACCAACTGTTTTGAATGGGGCTAGAAGACACATTGGAGTTGGCAAGCCTGAACTCAGCTCCTGCTTCTAAACAGCGTGCTTTATCAGTAGGCCATCAGAACTGGACTTTGGCACTGTGGCAAGAAAGTTAAGACACAGGTTTCTGGGGGGCTGTGATGGAGGCAGGGCGGCCCCAGAGGGCCAGGAGAGGGGCGGCAGTGGACGTCTGTTCCCAGCACGGTGGGCAGCAGCGCCATGTAGTCCCTGGGCTTTCTCTGAGCTGTGGGTGGGGCAGGCCGGGCCCTTTGAAGGCACACACACTGTCATTAGTCCTGGAGCCATGCTAATTACACACCAGAACAAAAGCTCCCGCTGCCCTGCAGGGAACAAGGGAATGCCAGGCTGATGGCCAGCAGGACTCAAGCTCCTCAAGGGCCTCTGATCTTCCTCAGCTGTGCCCAGAGCCCCAGTCCCCCGTCCCTAAGACGAGGCGGGCAATGGTGTCCATGTGGCACTGGGCTGTCACCGGGGTGTTTAAGGAAGGTGGGCACGGAACCAGTACCCTCCTTAACTTAGCCACCTTCAGGACGAGTGATCCAGGACTGCTCTAGAACCCAGGACCCTGCTGGAGCAGGGAGACCACCCAGGGGCTCTGGATTGTGGCAGGTCAGGGCCCTAGACTCAGCAGCTGTCTGGCTGCCTTCTGGAAGTGTCTTCCTGGGGCCTCATGGGGCCTGGGCACAGAGCTTCCCCAGGGGGCAACTCCCTAAGGGAGTGGGAAAGGACAGAAGGTTCATCTTAGTCTGAGATGGGCACGGGCACAATCATGCCCTTATGTGCCCCAGGGCTCTGAGGAAAAAAGGCAAAAATCTGCCACCTGACGCTCCCTGGCCAGGGACCTCCGGGAGCGATGTCAAGTGAAGTAACTAAAGGCCAGCCTGCTCCCCAAGATGGCACCACTGCCAACACACGTCCTGGCACAGGCCCTTGCCTGGCCCTGTTTTCCCACAGCTGAGGGCTGCTCTGGGTAGAGCCAGGGAATCAGGTGATGTGGGCGCCACCTGGGCCTGTGCCGTTGCCCACTTCCCCTGGGCAGGGGTGGGGCGGCCTGTCCACGTGAGGGGGTTTGGGGGGTGGGGGTCACAGGGAGTAGGCAAGGAAGCGCTGTCAGCTGGGAAGCGGTGGCAGGAGGCGGGGGGGGAGGCTGCCGCAAGCACAAGGAGGAGTCACGCACGCAGCCAGCTCAGGGTTTGAACCCAGGCCTCCGCTAAGCCACATCCGCCTGGAGATGGCGCTAGCTTCCTCAGGCAATGCTACCCTTTCAGGACAAGCAGGTGGCCGGAGAGCGCCACCTGCAGGTAGGGCGCTGGAGGCAGACAGCCACTAAGGATGGGAGCTGTCCTCAGAGAGGCCACACAGAAGGGATGGGCTGTGTCCTAGGAAAGCCCTGCTGCCAGTGGCCTCTGAGGCTTGAGCACATTGGGCCATTGGGCAGAGCAGGCCCCCAGTTCGCCTGGCTGCCCGGGGCTGGCTGGGAGGAGCCAGGCATCGGTGGCGCTCCTGGCTGGGCAGGGCCGGGCGCGGAGCGGGCAGGAGGGGCGCACCATCAGTCCAGGCTTCGTGGATTGAGGCCTTCTGCCGGAACTTCTCTGCCAGGTGGTCGAGCCGCTCCAGCCTGCGGATCTCGTTCAGGAGCCATTCCTCGTAGCCCTTCTCGGCCTGTTCCAGGTGCTGCCAGCCATTGTTGATGTCCTGGGGGGTGGAGAGGCACACGGGGCTCTCAGGGGAGGCAGCCGGCAGGAGGCCTGTGCAGCGCCACAGAGTCCTGACACTAAGCGGATGGAGAGATGGCGCAGAGGAGGCTCCCGGTGTTAGGGACCCTTATCCAGGTCACACAGCTCCTTCCTGGTAAGCGAGGGGCCCAAACTCCAACGGCCACACAAGCCAAGATAAGCTCTGGGTGTCCTTGTGTGTGGAGGGAGTGGGGGAGAGGAAGGCCCGGCCTCGCAGGCCGTGGGGCCTCATGATCACCGTGCTGTGAGCACCCAGCCCCACCACTGGATGGGTGCTGCCCGGCCCCCAGCCCTGGGGAGCGCTCACCGACACCATTCTGCCCTCGGAGGGCATGAAGGCCGGCCGGTTGCTGAGGCGCAGCTTGGTCTGCAGCGTGTTGAAGTTGATCTCCAGCTGGCACTTCTCCTGCACCTTGGGCGGCTTGTGCACGCGCCGGTAGTCACGGAAGTCCTCCAGCTTCTGCTGCATCTCCTGGATGGTCTTCTGGGGCACGCGGTCCTCCAGCCAGGGGATGGTGCGGCGGATCCATTCCAGCAGCTGTGGGCACCCGAGAAGCCAGGGCGGCGTTGGCACCGGTGCTCAGTGCACTGCTAGGGCTGCCCACTGCCCAAGGGCACCCTGCTCCCTACCCCATTGGGATCCCATAGACTTCTGGAGATATGTCCCCCACCCCACTCCTCAGGCAGTCACATGACTTGGGGCTGTTGGCTCCTCGAGGTTTGGCTGTTCAAGAACCCAGAGGCTCAGGGACTATGAGTGACACCGGGACAGGCCCACAGCACGCCACAAAATGTCTGGGATTCACCAAGTCTTAGCCTAGGAGCTGGTGGTTCACAAGGGGAAACGATCGTCCTATCTCCAGTGTGTGACCCAGAGCCCACTGGTATGGTGACTGCCAGTCTGACCCTCTGCCTTCTGAAGCCAAACATGACAGGCCACCCAGGGACTGGGTCCAACTCCGGGGTGGCTGTGGGTGAGGGGGGGGGGGCAGCACTCACGTCGCTGGCCAGCCGCTCGTAGTCTTCCATCAGGTGCTCGTTCTCCTGGTTGACAGCCAGCACCTTGCAGATCCGGTTGGCGGCGGTCTCAGCCTGGAGCAGGGGCAAAGTCAGGGCTGCCTGGGGCTGGAGCCCCTCCCTCCTGACCAGCACGCCCCTCGAAAGCACAGTCCATAGCCCACACCAACTCCCCAAGGAGGGGACGGAGAGGAAGTGCAGCTGCAAGATGGCTGAGCAGCCCGTGAACAGAGCTGGGCACAGAGGAAAGATGGGGAGACCTCTCACGGCTAGGTGAGGTGGTCAGTCCCATGTCCTGGGTGGAAAGGCAGCTGGAGGGGGTGGGGAGGGAGGCAGAAGGGGTGCTGGTGCCCTGAGCGCGCTCAGCCCCCTTCCTCAGCCCTCACAGGCGGGTCTGCGCCCTCAGGACTGGGGGGAGGGGCAAGTGGGAGAGGCGGGAGAGGCGGCCCTGTCCACAACTACAGGGGTGCAGCCTGCAGGAGGGTGAGGTGTGGAGGGTCACACAGGAGACCAGGTACCTTTTAGGAAGCACAGAAAGGGTCCCAGAGGAGTTGGAACGGCAACAGAACAGGAACAGAAATAGTGAGGAGGGTCTACAGCGACGGAGAGGAAAACCAGAGGCTCGGGAGCTGGCACTGCCCGCCACCGTCCACGCACCACACGGGGGCAAGCGGGGAGGGAGGCCCCGCGGCCGAGGCGCAGGCGGCACCATGCTGCAGGCCACACGCGGGGCCGTGAGGCAGGCAGGATGCGGAGGCGGGGGCATCCCAGGGGTCAGCTCCTGACCCCCAACTGCACAGACGCCCCCAGATCTGTGTGTATACTAAAAGCCACAGGCCTCTGGATCAGAGCTCAGAGTGGTTCCTTTAACAACTAGAAACCAGCTAAGGGCAGAAACTTGGGGTTCACTCCACCAGAAACAAAAAGCCCCCTCTGAAGTCACTGAGGAATGGACAGAGCAAGGCTGCCCTCCGAGGCAAAGTCATAGCACTCTGCTCCCCGAGGGGCCCTGAGCTTCCTGCAGGATGGCCAGCAACAAGCTTGCCGGGCCCAGCCACTTCAAAAATCTTCCCACACTCTGACCTGGGCTTTCCTGCTCCCACAAATCCCCTATGGAGGTCCTAGAGGCCTCCATTCCCAAGTTCAGCCCAAGCAAAGGGGGCATTTCAGGCAGGAAAGCAATCAGTGTGAGAAGGGGCCTGAAGGGAGTGAGCGCAACATAACATGGCCTCGCTGCTAGTCAGGGGTTGTGGCAAGGAACCTCCCAAGAGCCAGTCTCCACTCAGCCTTCCTCCCTGCATGGACACAGGTCTTCCCTGCTCCCTGCCTGTTCTTTAAGCAAAACTCATTAGCCACCAGCTAATGACATGGTGAAGTGGTGATGTGGCCCAGAACCAGACAGCCCCTGGCCTGGCTGGACAGCGCCCTCTGCTGGCAGCCCCACGACTGGAGAACAATTCTGAACCAGGGGCTGATAGGACCCTACCCCCCTCCACCACCCCAGGGCCTGGTCACACCCCAAGAGACAGCAGAGCAGGCCAAGCCAGGCCATGTAGAGTGACCACACGGGGTGACTGGCTGGCCACAGTATAATTTTAAGAACTTGAATTTCCTTTCCTTTCTCCAAGGGGGCTAAGGAGCCCTGCTGGGCTCACAGATTCAATGCTTCCTCCACCCACTGTCCAACAGGAAATCTGGCCAGCAGGGGGGGGCCTCCACACAGATATGGGGGGGGGGCTCCCCAGAGGGGCAGGGCTGTCACATGCAGACCCTGGGGCACACCCCTGCTTCACTAGGCAGCTCTACTCTCAGAAGAGAACCAGGACTGTGAGCGCACAGGGAGGGAGGGAGGGATGGACGGACTGACAGACAGCCAGACAGACAGATGGTGTGATGCCAGGTGACAGCGGGCAAGTGCGCAAGGCACAGCAGTGTGGGGTCCGCTGCCCCAGCTCACCTTCTGGGCCCCCGAGAAAGCGTGGTAGAAGCAGGACACGTAAGTCATGATGGCCTTCTCATCTGGCCTCAGAGTGCCCACAATATCTGTGCAGAGAGAGAGAGAGAAAGAGAGAGAGGCAAGAGAGAGTGAAAGACGCAGGATGGCGGGCGGGCGGCGGGCCCGAGGCTCATGCAGGAGGATAGCGCTTGCTCGGGACTGGAAGCCAGCCCCAGCTCAAGCCTGGGCGGCCGCGACCTTCCCTGCCCACCTGCAGCGAACGAGGGACGAGGTTGTGAGCGAGGGGCCTCCTCGTCTATCAGGCCTGGGTTTGCCTCTGTACATGGGCTAGGGGAGTCAGACTCAAAGTGAGGACCGAAAATCTAAGTAGGATCACTTCATGTGTATCTCCCACCTTCAGAGAGAACCCCATAATAATGCCAGGCATGGAGCTCACACCTGTAATCCCAGCACTCAGGTGACTGAGGCAGGAGAACTCTAAGTTTAAGGAAACCTGCACTACCTACATAGTACGACTGCCTCAAACAATTATCAACTCCAGACTCCCCCCCCTCCCCCAAATCTGAAGGTATTGAGGCCCTCTGGGTGTGACGCCATCTGTTTACTTCCCGGCCAGTGAGCTGCCTGCGTCCTTACCCTCTACTGATTCTGAAGCCGAGCGTATTCCTACCTCAGGGTCTTTGCACTTGCCCTAATCTTCATCTGGCAACCTCCCCTGTCCTCCACTGCTTTGTTACTCCACGGGATTAGCCATGAGCTTGCCTGCCTTGGGCCTAACCATGTGCCCACTCCCTGGCCCACAGCCTGGCACTACTGAGTAGGGGCTCTGTGGGCACGGGCTGCGGAGGTGACCAGTGCTCTGCCCAGGAGTGAGTGGGAGTGGCTTCCAGTCAGAGAGAGCCACTGCCGTCTGCAAGAGAAATGAGGTGAGCTGGGAGGCGAGCGCAGCGGCGGCATGGGGCAGTGGCGGCGAGGAGGGCCTGCCTCCGTGCCCGGTACCTTCTGCGCTCCCGAAAAGGCATGGTAGAAGCTGGACACATAGGTCATTATGGCCTTCTCGTCGGGCCGGGCCGTGTTCACGATGTCTGCAAGTGAACAACAAGGGTTAAACCGCCCGAGCAGGGGGGTGGGGCGGGCGCAGGCTCGGCCAGGCCTCGGGGGAAGGACCTCGGTGGCACCTGTGTGGCAGGGGCTCGGCTGCCCCTCCCTTCCTCTTTTCCTCCCCTGCACTCCCCCCCACCCCCCCCGCCGGTCTCCGACAGCAGGGGCTGTGGGAATGGCCGCTTCCTTTCGCTGAGCATGGCCTCCAGGGGCTCTGTGTTGTGAACTCCCGAGGCCACAGGAGGCCAGAGCCACAGGTCATGGCTTTGGGGGGGGGGGGGGGGGGGAAGGAAGGGGTGCTGGCTGGGAAATGGAGCAAATCCAGAAAAGGAAAAAAACACAACATTCCACTCTGGCAGGCAGGGTGGCGAGAGCTGGGAGCCAGCCCGCCCGGGCCACACATCCCAGAGAACTGATCCTTCAGGCACTCCCGTCCATGCCCGACTCCATCCCCGACTGCATCTGGCCAGTGTGGGCTTGGGTGGTCCCCCGCCACGGCTCCCAGGATGACAGGCCTGCCTGCCTGTCCTGTGCACCCAGGCCACGCGGCTCATCTTGGTGGCTCTGTTGGCTCCTTGCAGTGACCCCTGATCTCAGGCCGGTCCACGCGCCCTTGCCCAAAGCCAGGCGGAAGAGACGAGGAGGCCCTCAGGCGACGCGTGTGATGCAATGGAAGAGATGGACTCACCCTCCGCATCCAGCATCTTAGGGATGTCCAGGTACTTCTCGGCCACTTCAAAGGCATTGTTCAGGTTGGTGACTGGGTCGTCCTGGGAGGCGGATGGGGAAAGAGAAGAACTCCATCAGCAGGACGCAGGGGGCAGAGGGCACAGGGCTGGCCTGGGACACATTCTTAGGAATTCTCAGCCACCATGTGTGCACTGGGCAGGAAGGGGAGGGGGGTGCCGGGAGGAGGGCAATTGCTACCCCGAGTAGGGCAAGCCATGGACCTTTTCTTCTCAAGAAAATGCAGAATTTCTAGTCACCCACAGACTTCAGAGGAACCCCCTTGCCCTGGAACCCCGGCAGCACTCTCATTCCACCGTGGAGACCAGAGCCAGTTCCCTCGTGGGCTCCCCACTATTCCCATCAACTTCCAGCCAGAGCCACATCCCCCTCCCACGGGGCCAGGCGCACTCTCGCCACCCCTGCCAGGGCCCTTTCTGACCACGCCAGTCCAGGGGCACCACCCCACTGTGGCCTGGACAAGATGCCTGACCTAAGGTAACTGATCACTTTAGACACAGTCCCCTGCCTTTGCTACAAGGCCAGGAGCTCCAAGAGGGCAGGCAGTAGACACTGGGGTGAAGGCGGGGGGGGGGGGGGGGGGGGCGTGGAGACGTGTACCTTTCTCAGCTTGTCGTATTCGATAAGCTCGGGTCTGTGCCGGTGGATGAGGGCGTTGAAGGCCAGGCCATCCTTCCAGCTGGAGAGGAAAGGCACAGGTGACGAGGACCATTTATGGAGAGTTCAGCACGTGGCAGGTGGCAGGCACTGCTGGATCAGCTGATGCCACCTAGCCTGGGGCCAGCTCCCATAATCCCTGGCTGCCTCAATGTCCAGGACTGCAAAATGGGGGCAGTTAGCTACTCCGCAGGGCCGCTATGAGTAAGCATCGAGACCGAGGCTGTGACAGCCCCGGTGCTGTGAGGCTGCTGGACGCACATGGCCTGCCCGGTGACGCCAGGGCCTCGCTGACCGCACCCGAGGGCCAGTCCTTAGGCTATAAAGGGTTCCGGATGTGGTGCGGCCGGAGGGTGTCAGGAAGAAAATGGCCCCACCATGTCACACCTTCCTCGTGAGCTGCAGGGAGGGACAAAGGCCCCGCTGACCTGAGGCGCTGGCTTAGTTGGTTCCCACCCAGCTCTGTTCTGTCAGCTGTGCATGGCAGCTCTGTAGGCAAACTCCTTACAGCGGGATCGGGGGTAGGGAGGGGCTGCAACCCCCCACCTCGTGGAAGCAGCAGGCAGTCCACAGGGCCCCAGACTCAATAAACAAGCAAATGAGTGGCCAGGCACCAGTGGCTACTCAGGAGGCTGAGATCTGAGGATTATGGTTCAAAACCAGCCAGAACAGGAAAAGTCTATAAGACTCTCATCTCCAATTAACTAGCAAAAAGCCTGAAGCGGAGCTGTGGCTCAAGTGGTAGAGCGCGAGCTTTGAGCTCAAAAGATGAAAGGCAGTACCCAGGCCCTGAGTTCATGCACCCAGGACAGGCACCAAAAGGGGAAAAAAAAAAAATTCAAATGAGATGAGCCACTGCGGCAGGAAAGAGACACAGAGCGCGGTGCAGATACCCACCCTCACCACGCCTCCTGACCCAGAGACCCGGATGATGAAGGGCACTGTCTGTCACTCCTGCACTACACCCACCCCAGCAAAGGGCACCTGAAAGCCTTCCCTTCCTCAGCATCTGCAAATGTTTCCTTACCATCTGAAGAGAGAGGCTCGGGACAGCCCACAGGGCCAAGTAGTAGACTGCTTGCCCAGTAAGTACAAGGCCCGGAGCTCAAACCTTACGATGGCTCAGGTATACATACTTGCACCAGTGGCTACTCAAACAACACAAACAATAAAAGACTGAGCCAGGAGTGGCAGCTCAGCGACTCAAGAGGCAGATAAAGGATCAGTCTAAGGCCAATCCGGGCAAAAGTTAGAGAAATCGGATTTCAAACATAAGCTGGACACAGTGGTGTGTGCCTGTAATCCCAACTATTCAGGAGGTAGAAGTGGGAGGATTGCAGCCCCACTCTGGTCCAAAGCTCCCATCCTAGCTGAAAAACTTAAAGCAAAGGGAATGGGGGAATGACTCAGGTGGTAGAGTGCTTTGCCCAGGAGGCCCCGAGTTCAATCTAATACCATAAAACAGCGAAGAGGTAAGTTTCTTGAAGCTGGGGCTGGGAAAGTGCCTCAGTGGTGGAGTGCTTGCCTCACATGCATGAGGTCCTGGGTTTGATTCCTCAGCACCACATAAGCAGAAAAAAGCGGCAAGTGACGCTGTGGCTCAAGTGGTAGGACGCTAGCAATCAACCCAAGGGGACTGGGGAGGCTCCTAAGGTAAAGGTCTTGAGCATTCAGCGTGGGCCCTGCGGAGTCCGAGCATACGGCAGGGATCGAGAGATCTGCAGATCTCATGAGGTGTGTCCTGTGTGTCCTGGAAGGAAGCAGGTCTCATGGCTGGACGAGTCCTGCTCATCTTGACAAGTGTGGGCCCGACACCATATAAAGGCTGCTAAGGCAAGGGACTCATGGAGGGCTGGGAGAAAGAGCAGAGACGGGCGGGAACGCAGTGGGGGGTGTCGCTACCTGATGTGGAAGTTCTGCACGTTGACGTTCTTGTACGGGGCCGTCTTCCTCTGGCACCACAGCAGGAGCCCCTCCTTGGCCGAGGTCTCTGCAATGCACACACAAGGCCGGTGAGGCTGGCTCGACCACAAACTGTAGAACTTGGCCTGTGCTAAGCCCAGGGAGAAGGGGCTGCATCTCCCAACGACACAACGTAACACATAGGCCCAGCCCCAAGGCCACCGGAGGAAGCGGCAGGTCAGGAGCTGACCACAGAGCCCGCCATTAGCCACCACTGCACTGGCAACAGAGCCCTGGACACGAGTCCTGGCCTCGCCTCCTTGCAGACGTGGGTCCTAGGAGCCCCTGAGCACAGAACGAGCAGCCCAGGGTGCTTCATGAGCGGATTGAAGGGTCCGTAAACTGGCAGCTGGCAGCTCAAGGGGCTTTGGGTGGACCACCAGACTGCCTCCTCCACCCAGCGGCCAGAAATGGCTGCGGGAGAGGTGGGCCGCTGGCGTGAGGGGCCACTGATCAGGCAGCCCCAAGAAAGAGAAGAAATGCGGCTGAGAGCAGAAGGCCGCGGGCGCGTGAGTCTCACCTTCCACAGAGATGTCCTGAATGGCGAAGCGAAGGATGATGGTCCAGATCATGCCCAGGGTCATCTTTGCGTTGCCGTCCACAATCTCTGCACACGTGGGGAAGGGAGTTGGAAGGGAAGGCGGTCAGCCATGCCAAGGCTCTGCAGTCCCGATCGCAGCCTGGGGCCGCACCTGCGGACCCGCCTGATGGGCTGCCAAGTGCTTGCCACACACCCGCAGGCCCGCGACCAGCTGGCCTTCAGCTCACCTTTGTTTGTGGTGGCACCGCCGCTGGGGCGCGGTTCTGCTCCAGTGTGAGCAGTGCCACCTTCTGGGTAAAGATGGCCTCTTGTCTCTGACCGGTCAGTGTGCAGGCCACCCTGCAGTTTGGAGATCTGCCACTTCCTCCTGACACTTACCCTCTGCCCCTGCGGCCTTCCCACGGCTCACCACAGCTACACAGCACCCCCCCCCCCCATTAAAGGCTTCCGAGGCCTGAGACCTGCCCCAGGTGATCTGGCCCTGCCAACCTCCTTCCATCGTTTCGCTGCAGCCTCTGGGCAAAGCAGGCTATTTGTTCTTTTTTGTGCGCTATGTACCAGCACTGGGGCTTGAACTTAAGGTCTTGCCCTCTATAACTTGAACCAATCCTCCATTTTTGGCTTTCTGCTGGCTAACAGGAGTTCAGAGTCTTGAATTTGTCTGCTCAGGCTAGTTTCAAACCTCGATCCTCGTATCTCAGCCTCCTGAGCAGCTAGAATTAAAGGCATGGACAACTACTTCCAGCTTTCTTTTGGATAAAGT
Organism: Dipodomys spectabilis; assembly: GCF_019054845.1. Lineage (NCBI taxonomy): Eukaryota > Metazoa > Chordata > Mammalia > Rodentia > Heteromyidae > Dipodomys > Dipodomys spectabilis. Next base: position 5,931,071 of record NW_024871099.1, on the reverse strand, counting down.
ATTGCTCTGTGGTCCAGGCTGGCCTGAACTCGGATGCCTCAAACTCCCATGAAGCACTGGGATTACAGACATGCAGGCAATAAGCCTGGCTAAGCCAGGATCTTCCTTACTTTGAGACCTTTACTTCTACCCACAAAGGGTAGCTTGCCTCCTTCCCTCCAATGGCTGAGCCTTCTTTTCGAGTCTCAGCTTCCTCAGAATCAATCTGCTACCCTATCCAGGTCCTCCGATGGCAGGCTGCCCTGAGATGAGCACCCCAACCAAGGACATTGGAGGAAAGTGTGGAAGATGACCAGAGCGGTCGGGTGAAAAGACGAGTTCTAGGTTCCCTGACATTAGAGAACGGAGCTCAAGGTCAGGCTTGGTTTGGAAGTAGTCTCAGCCTGCAGCCCAGGGGCACGGGGGGACCCAGATCTGCCCTGGTCCTGTCCCAAGATCCAGGGCCCCAGACCTGAGCACAGCCCCCTGATTCTTGCTCCATACCACAACCCCAGGCACAGGCGGGAGAGGAGGAGGAGGAGGAGAAGAAGGTGGCTCTCAGCACTCTTGGTAGCTGTACCCTCATCTCTGTCAGGGCGTGCAGAAGGGCAGGGAGCTGTGGTCAGGCTGCCATGCGCCAGCTTTGTGCCAGGGCCTGGCGGGCTCAGGGATTGGGACGGAATCAATTTAGGCATGAACGGGGAACATTTTCGGACTTGAGTTTTTCTCTAATGAAGCTGGGCCTGCCCTGGGTCTGTCCTCTGACCCTTTCATATTTACAGACTAGCACTGGACAAAACAAACGTGGCTGTGAGAAGCAGAAGGCTGGAACAGAGCCCAGAGGAGGGACGCGGGCAGGGACAGGAAACCTCTGGGCCTGACTGTTCAAACACCAGGCACCTCGACCGGGGCTGCGAGGCTTGGCACTCCTCCTCGGAGAGGTCCCGGGCTGGGGCAAGGCCTTGGAACTCAGTCCTGGCCCAATTCTTGGGGCCCTGTCATTAGCAGCAATTAGTTTTCTTTGTTTTTCTAAAAGTGGGGACAACACGGATGTCAGGGCAAAAACTCTATGCTGACTAATGAGCAGAGCAGCGAGCCAGCTGCCCGCGCTTCTGGGCTCCATCAGGCCTCGCCCTGCCAAAAGCGCCTGAGAATTCAACCAGGGCTCTGAGGAGAGCTCAGGGCTGGAGGACCTTGAGTGTCCACTCAGGATCAAGGATTTGGAGCCATCCGGGGCCTGTGCGCCCCAGGCAAAGTCCCAGTGCTGACCTGAAGCTTTACGTGTCCTGTCCCCTAAGCCCTGCTGGGGGCTGTGGTCCCCCTCCAGCCCACCAAGAGGCAGGAGAACAGCACAGGGGCCCTTGGTGTACACAAGAGTCCAGCACAGTATGAGGAGGACAAGTCAAAGCCTTTTTCTTCCAGCCCCCATGATAGTACCTCCTAGACTGGGACTATACTCATGGTTAGCATGTTTCCTTTTTTCTGCTTTGATTTTTTTCCCCCCAGTTCTGGGGCTTGAACTCAGGGCCTGGGCACTGTCCCTGAGCTTCTTTTGCTCAAGGCTAGCACTCTACCACTTGAGCCACAGCACCACTTCCTACTTTTTTCTTTTTGCTTATGTGGTGCTGAGGAATTGAACCCAGGGCCTCAAGCATGCAAAGCAAGCACTCTACCACTGAGCCACCTTCCTAGCCCCCTCTGTTTTGATTTTTGAAGCAGTATCTTACTATGCAGCACAGGCCAGGCATGAATGCACAGCCTTCAAAGAGCTGAGATCACAGGTCTGTACCATCTACGTGTTCTATCTAGGTGGAGTTCTAGCTCCACCTAGAGTTTTTGTTTTTGTGGTACCAGGGTTTGAATCTAGGGCCTCATACTTACTGGGCTTGCTTGACTGGTGCTTGAACCACCTGAACCAAACTTCCAGTTTAGCCTCTGGCCAGTATTTTTTTGGGTGTGTGTGAGGGGTTGATGATGGAGTTGCATCGATTTTTCTGTCTGGGCTGGCTTCAAAACCATAGCCTCTATAGCTCAGCCTTTAGGAGTAGCTAGGATGGCAGGTGTAAGCCCCAGGTAGTTCGGCCTACATTTTTCGGAGTGGGCTCAGTGTCTTCTCAAGGGTAGTAATCATGGTGGATGGGTTTGGAGAACAGAGGAAGCCCTGCTGAGGCATCGGCTCACCTTCAGCCCCAATGGAGACCAGTTTGACCCCCTTGCTGGCGATGAAGTCCAGCGCTTTGTTCACGTTGTTGATCTTGTGCACTCTCATCTTGCCTCGCTCTGGCTTGGGTAACCGCTCCCCTGAGATGCACATGGAGAGGAGAGGGAGACAGGAGCTTTAGCGTGTGTCCCGATCTCCATATCCAGGCCCTACCCCCAGGCTGAGGCTACTGCCGCTGTGAAGGGCGCACACCCTGGGCATCTCCCCAGCAGCAAGAGGGCTGAATGGGCCATACAAGGCAGGGCAGGCCTGGGCGGGTCCTCACCTGAGATGACCTCCAGGAGCAGCATGAGCTTGAGCCCATCTCGGAAGTCCTCGTCGATGTTCTCGATCTGTGTGCCCGCCTTCCGCAGGTGGGAGTTGCACCAGGCTGTGAAGGTCTGGAGAGGAAAGTGTGGCAGGCTGAGGTCAGCTAGCTGCAGGGGTACCTACCACAGCCCTCACTGCGGGCCACAGCAGCCACTGTGAGCCTGGCGCCGCCCTCACTAACTGTGCCTGACCCTTATGGTGGGCCAGGCAGAGAGATCTGAGGGCAATGAGGTCAGGGTGGTGAACAGACCGGGATCCTTAGGGGTGGTGGATTTGAACCTGATCCTCTGGGCTTTCCACAATCCATACACACATGGATGAAGTGCCAGCGTCTGGTGTCACTGGCCAAGCAGGAGGAGGCCCCGTGGCCTGGAAACACAGGCCTGGGCCAGCCCTGTACCCATCCCCACAGAGCTGGCTTCCCAGGCCTCCTCTGTCTTGGGCTCCGCTACCCCTCAGGATGCTGAAGGCGAGCAGCAGGTACTACTGGCAAATTTCCTGGGGCCTTTCCCTGTATGGACGGTCCTCAGCACGCAGCTGGAGTCCCAACGCCCATGGCAGGACACCCGAGTGCGTGCCACTCAGCCCCGCAGCTGGGGCATACTAGAAGACGTCAGCGTACACAGAGGCTCCCATCAGTTAATGCCCACTTGCCCAGACGCCTGCTGGGAAAAACCCAAGCACGGGCTTCTCCTGGGAGTCTCTGTGCCCCGCCCCCCTGCCCGCCCCTTCCATCTTCTTCCTCCATCTGCAGGGGCCACCGCTGAAGTGGGCAGGCCGCCAGGAACAGGCAAGAGCACATTCCATGCCCAGGGTGCAGGCGGAGCCCACGTGGGACACCAGGGGCTTCTAAGGAGCCTCTGGCCAAGCACCATGTGTTTTGACAAGTGTCATCGGGTCTGCTCATTCAGAGCCAACACCAGGCGCCTCTGGGACAATGACAGCACCTCATTAATACGCCACCCCACAGGGCGGACCAGCAAGGGAATTCCCTCCAAACCAGAGAGGGCAAGAAAAGGCAGCAGACCCCTGTGCCCCGCCCCGCAGCTGCCTGGAAGACAAGAGACCCTTCTCCAGTTGCTGCTGCTCAGCTAGGATACCTAACCAGCTAAACCTACCCCTCAAAACACATGCCCAGCTGGGCACGATCATGCACGCCCTAATCCCGGCAGTCAGGAGGCTGAGACAGGAAGAGCACAAGTTTCGAGGCCAGCCTGGTCTACAGAGTGCAAAAACAAAACCCAACTTGTGGCCCAGAGTACAACTCTACCACACCACATAACTTCCAGACTCAGCTTCCACCCAGTTCTGACTCCCAACAGATCCGATCTTGTTCTGCAGTCCGAGCCACAGATCCCCTACTTGGTCTCCACCAGCTGTCCCTTCTGTCTCCCCACAGGGCATGTTCTCATTAGGAAGAGACCCACGGATCCATCCATTCACCCTCCCAGCCCCAGGTCCTTTGCTTCCACCCATACTAACATCAGTTTCCTCTTCTGGAATGTAGCCAGGCAGAAGCACTGGGTCAAGGCTATTACAAGGATTCCAGGTGCTTATATCTGTGAAGCTCACATGCCAAGCCTGCTCTGGTCTCAAGTCCTGCCACCCCTCAGAGTACATGCCTCATACCCTGGCTGCCCTGCCCGTGTCCCTCACATGCCCAGGGCACAGCAGGCCTCTAGGGCAGGCACAGGCAGGAGGCATGGCTCCAACTCCTGGCTTACTCAGGAGGCTGAGATCTGAGGGTAATCTGAACCAGCCCAGGCCGAGAAATCTGTGCAACTTCTCTCAAAAGCCAGAATTAGAACTGTGGCTCAAGTGGTAGAGTGGTAGTCTTGAGCACAGAAGCTATGTCCCGATATACATACAAAAAAAAATTTATACACACACACACACACATACATATATATGGTGTGCGTTGGTGGCTCACGCTTGTAATCCTAGCTACTCAGGAGGCTGGATCTGAGGATCACAGTTCAAAGCTGGCCCGGGCAGAAAAGTCAGTGAGACTCTTATCTCCAATAAATCACCAGAAAACTGAAGTGGTGCTGTGGCTTAAGTGGTAGAATGCTTGCCTTGAGCTGAAGAGCTCAGGGACAGCGCCCAAGGCCAGAGTTCAAGACCCACAACACACACACACACACACACACACACACACACACACACACACACACACACACACACTCTACAACAAAAGAGGGTAGCAGCAGACAAAGCCAGGCACCAAGCAGGTGGGGATGCTAGACCTCTGTTGGACAACAAAGTGGCCAGTCAACTCTCCAGCCCACCAGGTGGCATTGAGCCTGCAGGGACAGCTGGCACTACCTACAGACTGAGGTTGCACACCAACTCTTCATCTAACCTGAGCCCCATCAAATGACTTTGACTTCACTTTTCCCTTCAACCAGTTTCCTTCCCTGCCAGGCAGATTTATCAGAAGTTACCTCCGGCAGATGCTCTAATGATTCCAGTGGAGGAAATGCATCTAGAGCATCTGTCACAGTCCCTGGCATAAAGTGTGGGCCAGATGAATCACACACCCTGCCTCGCTGTGGAAGGACAGAATCTGGTTTTCTGCAAAGGCCCTCAGCCCTCCTGCAGATGAGACATGGCGGAAAAAGGGGGGAAACTCAAAGGGCAGATGGTCCCCAGTCCAACCTTTGGAGACACTGAGCAAACTTTACCACCACAGGCCCAGGCCACCTGTTCTCACAGGGGCTGCTGCTCTACCTGCCCTCCAATACACTCCACCCTGCTCTCCTCCTCTAGGCGGTGAACCAGAGCTCTTGGCTCAGAGGTGGCACAGACCTGCCTCCAAGTGGCCATGGAGGCGAGCTGCCTTATATAATAACCACCTTGGCAAGCAAAGAACTGTGGCTTCCTGGTTGATGAGTGAATGGATGTACTCTCCTCTTAAGAGATTAAACAAACAGGTGCATGTGCACCATCAGCACTGGGCTGGTGTGGTGTTATACATGGCAGAGAAGGGTCTCTTTTTAAGTAAGCAATGGCTGTACCATGAGCATCTGTCTTCCTAGACAGAGCATCTGTCTTCCTAGAAGCCTGGTTCTCAGGCAGAACGAAGACCTCTGGCCTGCTGCCTCTTTACCTCCTAGAAGGTGAGGACCCTAAAAGCTCTGGGTACAGACAGCCTGTGCCCAAGAGACTTGCCTGGCCAAGAGCCACTGAGGACGCCATTGCTCCCCACAGTGATACTGGGGAGGAGGAGCTGGGGCTCAGAAGGGACATTAAAAATGCATAGCGTGTGCTACTTGGCTACAAAAATAACAGTGGGCTCAGCTCCTTCCTCTCTCCTGGTTAGCAGAGGATGTGTGGGTAGCTCATGTCATGCTTTCTATAGCTGCAGCCTCGTGGGCCCACCATGCCTCTTCTATGGGCACAATTCTCCATCTGTGTGAGCCAGGTGGCCATGGCATTGGTGGAGCACCCCCAGGGCTGGGTGGACACCTAGATTTATAGAGCTAGATTCACACAGCCAAGCAACGCGGGCATCTGGCTTCATCTGTCTCCTGCCTCATAGGGGAAAAAAGAGAGGGGGGAGAGAGTGGGGAGCAGCAGCAGAGGTCAATCTGATCCTGGGGTGGGGAAGTTTGCCTGCAGACTTCATTCTCAAGCTCTTATCAGGACAAGAACACGGGAGCTATGGTACTGCACGTGCTGCAGGAAGGAAGAATGTAGAAGAGGGAGGCTGGGGAGAGTCCAAGGGGCAAAGGTCAGTAAGTGATGATGAACAGGAGGGAGGGGGAGAACCACAGAGACTTCCGGCTAGTAACAGGAAGTGCGCAGAGGCCACCTCGGTACCTGAGTCAGAGCCCCCCTTCCTGCCTTCGCTTGTGTCACCTAAGGTGCTCCATGCATGCCCACAGCCAAGCCCATGCACTCCGTACCACCTCTTGCTCTGGGCTGCCACTGGCCAGAGCAGAACCAGAGGCAACGTGCTTAAGACTGTGCTAATAAACAGGAACCCAGGTGGGGGCACTCCACGATGTCAGGTTGGGTCAGCCAAGGAGGCCCGCACCCCGAGGCCGCCCCTGGAAGGGGGCTTCACTCAGCCCTGGCCCTGTGCGTGCAGGCAGGCAGGGTGTTTTGGAAAGCACCTCAAAGCCTGTCCTATAGAGGGCTATCTGCTGGCTTCTCTGGGTACTGGGGGGAGGGTGCAGAGAGGGGCTGGCACCCTCGCGGTGCGGTGGGCTGGTGCTGGGCCCCAGCTGGAGCTGTTTCTACTTTGTCACTGGGTGTTGAGAGAGAGGTGGGGCAGGGCACCACTGGTCATAAAGTCCTTCCTGTGTCACAGGGACCCCTCCCAGCCGCCAGGATGTGGGGCAGCCGGGTGAATGAATGATGGATATTGTCTGGGAGGTGACCTAAGCAGTCAGGAATGTGGTCACAGTGGGCTTTAATGAGCCATTCATGGCTGGGCTGGCTAGGCCCTCCCCCAACTCAAGAGGGCCCTGGCCGAGGAGGAAAGCGGGGTGGTGGAGGTGGCTAACTGGGCGGCATGTAGGCCAGCCGTGGCTGGAAGGGGAAATGGGGGGGGGGGGCGCCGAGGTCACTGAAAGCTGGGATCCACTAGGCCTGGATGGGGTGGGGGAGGAAGTAGAGGGGGGTAGGAGGGGGCCCCCTCTTACCAAAGTCAATTTGGGCTTCAAACTGCCTGGCAGGCGCTTCCCCCAGACTGACTCCTGGACAAGATGGGAGGAGCAGCTGTGGGCCCCTCCCGCCACACCCCACTCCCCCCACCCCCATGCCTACAGGCCACCCGCTTAGCAAGACACCACCACCTACCGCCAGCCCAGGGCTGACTGCACGTGGCCACATCTCACATCTAGCTCCCCCAGGAAACCAGGGAGGCTGGGCAAGTCTCCGTGGGGTCGGGAGTCTTAAACCCATCTCTGAAATACCGTGTTGGGTCTGTGGCTCCGCTCGGATTCTGGCTGCTCAGAGGGGGCGGCCGCCATGCCGCCTCCTGAATTCCCACCTGGCCTGCGGTGGCCCCGGCCGCTGCCCATAGCTCCTGCCTCCACGGGTCCCCAAGAATCGCGCCCAGGGCTTGCACACGGGGCAGGAGCAGCTATTTATTTCTTGCCACCCTTCTTATCATCCATCTGCCAGGCCACTGCCAGGCCTCGGGCAAGGCCAGCCCTGGTGGGGCATCTTTTCAGTTCCTGAAAGCAGACACTGCTCCTGGGGCCCTGGACCTCACCACCAACTCTTAAAGGCGCTTTCAAGGCCCTGGCCCCTTGGCCTTCTGGAATGTAGGTTACCCGGGGCCCACGGGGCCTTTGGAACAGTCTGAGGCTGGACCTGTGAGTACTTTTTAGAAGACCAATTGCCAAAGGATCAGATGCCGAAGGAGATGAACCAGGCTGAGGGGCAGGGGAGCCGCTCATGTTATGGCCACGGCGGTCACACAGGACCCGGGTCACTCACTCTGCACCTGCATGCTGCGTGTACCTGCCCCATGATGAGACAGCCCCAAGTGAAAACATTACAGGGAAACATGTCTGGGGCTGAAGTTGCCTTATTCGGAGTTTTCTGGGTCTACATGAGAAGGCGCTGACTTTCCAGTTGTAGGAGCGGTATAAACACCATGGAGCGCAGTCGTGAACATTCCAGAGGCCCTGCGTGGCCATCCAGAAAGCAGCTCCGCATAGCCTGGCCAGTCCCTTGTGAAGCCACAGCGTGCCAGCTGCCTGTTTATATTCATTCATTCACTGTCGGTCATGGGGCTTGAACTCTGGGCCTGGGCGCTGTCCCCCAGCTCTTCAGCTCAAGGCTAGTGCTCTGCCACTTGAGTCACTGCGCCACTTCCGGCTTTCTGAGTGGTCTATTGGAGATCAAAGTCTCCAGGACTTTCCTGCCTGGGCTGGCTTTGAACTGTGATACTCAGATCTCAGCCTCCTTAGTAGCTAGGATTACAGGCATGAGCCACCAGCGCCTCGCTCTTTACGATTCCCTCCAAATGCATCTTCCCAGGAGCCCTTCTTTGTCACTTCCACCAAGGCTGTCACTCAACTCTGCCCTTACCCCTTGCACTTGTCACATAAGGTCCACGAGAGGGGGCCCTGCTCACCTGCCCAGAGCCCAGGAGTGGGAACAGCCCAAGTGTAGTGGACACTGAGGATACCCTAGAAGAAATGGAATCGGGCTTGGGCATCTTATGTCCCCAAGATGTTCCCACTTAGAGTGACACTGCTCATTTCCAGTTGGCCACAAAAACCCCGCGACCAGTGACATTCTGTAAAGCAAGCTGGGGGGAAACTGCTCTGGGTCTATGGTTGTGGTGAAGAGCCCGAGCCCCAGCCCCCAGCTCCCAGCCCCCAGCAGGCCTCCGGCAACAGACTCTGGGGTAGGCGCAGCAAGGCAAGGCAGAGGTGGCGCCCATATATCTTGTTTGCTGATCAGCCCAGAGGGGAAAGTGTGGCACAGTCACTGGCCAGGGCTGAGTCTACCACAAACCTCACTCTGGTCTCTTGCTTTCTAGCTTGGAAAAGGGTGATAGGAGACATGTTGTGTTCCACACGTAACAGAGAAGCCTCCATACCATGTCACAGAGCACAGTGGTTGCATGCGTGTGTGGCGTGTGTACGTGTATGTGTGCAGCCGGCCCCTCTAGCAGCTGCTAAGTTCTTTCTGCACTTTGGCAGCTGATATAAAGCAGCTGTCCCCAAGCCTCCCAACTAGCAAATGAATAAAGGAAATAAATAAAACGCAAATAGTGAAAGCCATTACAATTCACGGTCTGATTCTTCTTGATTCCAAAGATCCTTCAGAGAAAGAGGGCATAGCTTGGTGGTAGCATTGGCAAAGGCACCTGGAGGCTGGGGCAGGAGGATCCCCCAGTTCCAGGTCTTTTCCATCACCTTAAGTCTCAGCAGTCACTCTGTACTTCCACTTCCTCTCTGTGGATTTGCCTAGTGCCTGTGCAAATATAGTACTCATCTAGCTTTTTTCCCTTAGCCCAGTTTCAAGGTTCATTGTGTTGAGTCATGTCAAAAGTACTTTTTTGTTGTTGTTGTATTGTTGGTTGTAGGGCTTGAATTCAGGGCCTGGGTGCTGTCCCCAAGTTTTTTCCCTCAAGGACAGTGCTTTACCACTGAGCAACAGCACCACTCCAGTTTTCTGATAGTTAATTGGAGATAAGGGTTTCATGGACTCTCCTGCCCCGCTGGCTTTGAACCACAATCCTCAGATCTCAGCCTCCTGAGTAGCTGAGATTATAGGCATGAGCCACTGGTGCCTGGCTCTTTTTTTTGGGTGTCGGTCATGGGGCTTGAACTCTGGGCCTGGGCGCTGTCCCTGAGCTCTTCAGCTCAAGGCTAGCGCTCTACCACTTGAGCCACAGTGCCACTTCCGGCTTTTTTTTTCTGCTTATGTGGTGCTGAGGAATTGAACCCAGGGCCTCAGGCATGCAAGGCAAGCGCTCTACCACTGAGCCACCTTCCCAGCCCCCATCCCATTTTTTTAAAAACTGGGATTCTTATCTTTTTATTGCTAAATTGTGCAAGATGTCTTATATTCTCAGCACTAGACCCTTATCAGAAATGCTATTAGCAAATGTTCTGTGTAGGGTGCCATCTCACGCTAATACTGTCCTTTGGTCTGGGGACGCAGATCAATGGCAGAGCGCCTGCAGAGCATGAGGGGCAAGGCCTGGGGTTTCACTCTTGATATCAAGGGGGGAAAAGAAAACCCCACCCAAACCCAAAACTACCCAATACCAAACCAGACTTCAAGGGCTCTTTGATGAAAAAAGTTTTTGATTTTGAGTAAGTCTAATTTATTTGTTTCTGCAGTCTCATTTAATTGAATTAGCCAGGGCCTAATTCAAGGTCATGACGATGTACATTTCCAGCTGTTTGTCCTGGGATCTGGCAGACAGGAGCAAGTGGCCTACTCTGATTTCCCACCTGAGCCTGTCTCCTCACTTAGGCTTTTCTAAAAGAGCCATCCCACAACCAAGAGAACCCAACCAAGCAACCCAAAGAGAAGGGCCTGCCTTCCTATACCATGTCTGCTGGCACTGAAGACAGCTCTGAATTAAAGGCAAGCAGTGCCAACAGGGTAGAGCTGCTCAGCCTTCCAACAGCTTCCTAGCAGGAAGAGGAGATGGAAGGGTGAGGTCTACCTTGATAGCTACTCTCAAAAGAGGAAACTTCCACTCCCAAAAGACAATTTTAAAATGAGGGCAGCAGCCGGGGCTGGGGCCTCTCCACTCCGCTGGGAAACAATTGGCACCCTGGGTCCTCCACCTGGAGAACAGGGAGTGCGCAACTACAAAAACCCCATTTATTTCCCAGAGTAGAGCTGAGCTCAGGTTTCCTGGTGGGGGTGGAGATGAAAGGTCTTCTGGTTTAACTTCGATTGGGCAATTCTGACCTTGAGACTGTGTAGCTTGGAGCCCTCACAGGTGGAAAAGGCCCAGAATGAATGCTTTCAACTGGACCAGTCCATGTAGACACTTGTTCAGCCTCAACCATACATAAGAAATCAGGCATTTGGGGAGGGGGGGGGGTGAGGAAGTCTGGGGCACAGAGGGGCTGGCGGGTACCGCTTCTACGCATTTGTCTTGCTCTGCCTCCTGCCGTCCCCCGCCCCCCCCCCCACTCCCAAGTCTCCAAGGGCCATCCATAGACCAGACACTACCCTTTTGCCCTCTGCTTCCTGAAACTCCTCCTTAGGATTTCTTCCTTTTCTGAGGCTTTGAGTCAACAGTTCACCCAGCCAGGTGAGAGAAAGCAGACAAGGGGTGTGTGGGGTGGTGACATGGGGTGTGGATCCGGCTAGGGGCAGTACATACAGACGAGCAGCTTGCTTAGCAAGGGCAGCTACTAAGAATGGAGGGCATGTATCTACATAACTGATTTCCTGGCTCAAAGTGTACCCCCCTGCGTACAGCCCAGGGGGGCCCAGAGCCAGCACCCAGGGAATAATACAGCAGGAGGCTTTAGGAGCCCAGCCATCTGGGAGGGACCTCTGACCAGAAATTCCAGGCTGAAGAGTTTGGAGTTTGGCAAGAGGCTAGGACTGGTGTGAAGTTCTCGGGTCTCACCCTGGGCCTCAATTGAGTAGGTGTTGGCCTACTCCCTGGCCCCAGGATGGGGTGGGTGAAGAAAAGACTCTAAGCTTGGTATCTTAAAAAAAAAAAAAAAAAGAAAATCGTTCCATCTCAGACCCGTTGGGTAAATAATAGAGGTGGACAATAGCAACAGTGTTTTGGGAGAACTTAAAAAAAGAAAAACCAAAATAAGATTCTATAGCCCAGAGTAATTACAGGATTGGGAGGAACCGCGAAGGAGAGACTGAAACCTCTGACTCATAATTGCTCCATTAAAGATGGTGAAACCGTTTGCCCTGGCAACAGGGAACTCTCACCCAGGCTTGCCGCACCTACATGCCTTCCTGGGGCTGACACGGGGCCGGGCCTGGCCAGGCTGCAGGCTCCGGGTGACCTGTCTCCAGGAACTGTATGAGGTCAGAGGCTAAAGGGGCGGAACACATGCTACCTTAGAACAATGGGGAGTGGTTTGCCACACATGGGGGGGCAAAACACCTTCAGATGTGGGCTCCCAGGAAGGACGCAGTGTCCTGAGTACAAAGGAGGAAGAAGAAGTGGGGGGGGCCTCCGGGTGCCATCCCAACCCGCCCCATCAAGGTTGCTGAGGGAGGGGGGCATCTCCCAAACATAGCTGAGGCGCTTTTAATGATTGGATGTCCAAGCCACTGGGACAAGTTCTTTACTACATATTGAGGACTAAATGGCGGTGCAGGCTGACAGTGGCCGTGTCACATGGCTAAGGGCAGGGCTGGCGCCCTCAAGGTCTCTTAACTAGTCTTGCTTCTACCTAAGGCTGTCTTCACATTTCTGGGGCCCACTGTCAGCTTCCCCCCAAGGAGGCCCTTCACAGCGGCTGGACTCTGTCCCAGAGGCCAGCTCCAGCGCTGCAGGCTGGGGTGAGTCATGGGAGAAGGGTGAGTCAGGTGACCAGGTGAGAATCAGAGCTATGCTGAGGCGGCAGGCCCGGCTACCTTGACATTCCTGTGATTCTGCCAAGGTAAAAAGTAACCCAAGGAGTTTGCCTTATATGGGCACAGTGACAGATTTCAACAGGACGTGTTAACTGACCCCATATCAATCCATTCCCAGGTTGCACAGGAGACGCCCGATAAAACTGCTCTGAAAGTCTAGGAAATAGCAATTTATGACTGGCCAGTGACTCATAAAGGTGTAGCTCAACGACTTTTTAGAAAAGGGGGAAGGGGTGGTAGTCAGGGAAGAGCGGCAAGGGAGGCCTGGCTCAAGGTAGGGCTGGAGGAACTCAATTGGAGGCTACAGCTGAACACTAGGCCTGTCTGGGTTCTAGGAGCCTCCACCACCGGCTTTCTCCCAAAGGAGTGGCAAAAGGAGAGGCCCGCCCCTGGAGGCACAGACCTTTCTTTACCAGCAGGGGTGAAATGGATGGGTAGATCTGAGTACAAGGCTTACGTGGCCTTAGAAATCCTAGCACTCAGGAGGCTGCTGGGAGAGGAGGATTCTGAGCTTTAGGTGAGAGACCCTATCTTAAGAACAAGCTGGGCACCTATGGCTCACCCCTGTAACCCTAGCTTACACAGAGGAGGCTGAGATCTGAGGACTGTGGTTTACGGCCAGCCCAGGAGTCCATGAGACTCATCTCCAATTAACCAGCAAAAAGTTGGAAGTGAAGCTATGGTTCAAGTGGTAGAGAGCCCAGGACCAGAGTTCAAGCCCTAGGAATAGCAAAAAATACTACATGAGGACCAAAGAAATGGATTGGGCCTCAAAGGATTCCCCACAGACACCCCAGCCTGGCCCCTCAACTTTGGCCACATACAGCTGATCGCACCAGCCTAATCCCCCCCCCCCCCCCCCCCCCCGCCAGCCCGAACACTCTAAGCCTCGGCCAGGTAAGAGAATCTACCACATGCTACCTGGTTTGAGCACTGGGATTAAATCAACAAGTACCAGTCCTCAGGAAGCCTGCAGTCTACAGGAGGAGACAACACAGAATTCTGAATACAAAGCAATTCGAGATGGCAAAGTTAAAACGGAGACACTGTGGAAAGGGGGGGAAGTCTGGGAAGGCCTCTTGGTGGAGGTGACATCTGGCCTGAATAAGCAGGAAGAGGCCCTTCTACTTAGGAGAAAAAGGTTCTGGGACTAGAAGCAAGGTAAAGCAAGGTTCAAGTGGTAGAGTGCCAGCCTGCCAAGCTTGAGGCCCTGAGTTCAAATCCTGGCACCACTCTGCTCTGTGGGTGACAGGCAGTGTGTGTGTGGGGGGGGTGCATCCCACACATGCTGCAGTTCCAGCTGTGGCCAAGGCCTGCTGTTCTGAGAGCAGAAAAGGGAAGATAAAAAGGACAGATGCCGGGCTGGGAAAGTGGCTCAGTGGTAGAGCGCTTGCCTTGCATGCATGAGGCCCTGGGTTCGACTCCTCAGCACCACATAAGCAAAAAGAAAAAAGCTGGAAGTGGTGCTGTGGCTCAAGTGGTAGAGCGCTAGCCTTGAGCTGAAGAGCTGAGGGACAGTGCCCAGGCCCAGAGTTCAGACCCCACAACTGGACCCAAAAAAAAAAAAAAAGGGGGGGGGGGACAGATGCCAAATGTCCCGAGACCAATGCCAGAATACTCCCAGGATATGCGGATGCTATTGGGGGGCTGCGAGGGGAAGGCGGGTCTAGAGGAGCAGCTGGACTACAGCACAACAGGACAAGCCCCTGGCTAGGAGCTGTCCTCCAACAGCACCATCTTGTCCAGAACCAGCAAGTGACCACCCGAAGGAGAACGGCAGGCTGACTCGAATGAACACCTGGCTCCAGGGAGAAGCAGCAGCTCTGCCCTGGTGGAGGCCATGGCGGGCAGGGCGATCTGAGGTCAGCTGATACCTGATCTGGGCCTTGAAAGGGGAGTGCTGTTCTGATAGGTGGTGGCCTGGGAAGAGGGTCATCCATCAATTCCCAACACACCCAGGGCAAACCCCATAAAAGGGCAAGGAAATGTTAGGGGGCCCCAGAGGCAGTGGCAGGGATGGTGTCAGCGGGAGTCAGACATCACCCCATCGTGAGCTCAGAATGTATTCTCTGGGCAGTGTGGGGGTGGGATGGGGTGACCTGGTTAGATAGGCGTCTCAGGAAGATAGTGTTCATGGAGCCCAGACGACTAGGAGACTGGAGCCAGGCCAGGTAGGTAGGAGGTCGTGGTGGGGGGTGGCACAGATGGCGCGAAGAGGCAACGCTGGAGCTGCCCTGCACAAAGAGCAGGAGGAGGCTAGGAGCCTGAGACGTCTGAGAGCAAGAAAGCAGACTCAGTGCTTCCATAGTTTCTGAATGTGGAAAGAGCAATGTCGAGCCTGGGGGTGGAGAAAACCTGCAAAGAGGGCTGTGAGATTGCTGGGTTTGGACAAGCCAGAATCCAGTGTAGTGGCTGGCGTGTGAAAAAGAAATCTGCAGTCCAACATGAGAACATCTGCTGCACTGGGCCACTCGGTACCGGTGCTAGGGACGCTGGGAGAGAGCTGCCCAGTTCTCCCATGTCTCATGAGGGACAGGGCTGCCAATGACAAGAGGGGAGGGGAGTGGGTCAGGACCAGAGCCATTTCTGGCCGGGAAGAAAGGATGCTGTAGAAAGTGTTAGAGGATATGTCAACAGTTTCTCAAGGATTCTGGCCCCTGCACACACGCGCGCACACACACACACACACACACACACACACAGCAGAGTCTCATCAATTTGAGAAATATCCACATGCACACAGTGTGGGGGTGGGGGTGGCATGAAGAGCACCTCCATTTTCACAAACACCTCACAAAACTCTGCTGGTATCTCGCTCCTGCAGAGGCTAGGGAAGAGGTAGCTGGCACACACTCTCCCACACAGGAGAGTGGCCAGAAGAGAGAAGGACCCCCCCCCCCAAGCAAAGGCTTTTATTTGGGGGGGGGAAGGGTCAGTTGTGGGTCTTAAACTCAGGCGCTGTCCCTGAGCTCTTTTTGCTCAAGGCTAGTGCTCTACCACAGCACCACTTCTGGTTTTCTGGTGGTTCACTGGAGATGAGAGTCTCACAGACTTTCCTGCCTTTGAACCATGATCCTCAGATCTCAGCCTCTTGAGCAGCTAGAATGACAGGCGTGAGCCACCAGCTCCAGGTTGGCTTTAATGGTTTTTTTAAGTACCAGGATATAACCCAGCTTGGGGGCCACACAGCACCACTTTTTTTTTCCTCCACAAGAGAAAAGACACCATTGCTCCAGGTGAAAGCTGGACTTTCCCACCCTACACTCCAGGCCTCAAATTCCCCTCAAATTCCGAGCTCCCTGTATTTCCCTCTGGCCGCCCCACTGGGGCAGGGCTGGAGCCCTTTCAAAGGTGTATGGGAGCACACCCACTTGCTCACAGAACAAGCCATCTCTTTCTTCCCTCCTCTCCTGGGGAACAAGGCTGCATTTAAAAGGAGGAACAGTCTCAGGTTTTGTCTTCCCAACACAGAAAGTTCCAGGGGCAAGGACTCCAGGGAACAGAAAGGCTGGCTCCCTGGGATCTATGGCCATGGACAGTACAGGAGGTGTGGAGGGACATGAGAGACAAAGTCCCAGACTGAGCCAGACGGCGGGGAAGGGAAAGGGTGGCCAGCCATGTCACTCAGGGTCCCCATGGCCTGGAGAAAGCCAAGGAGCTATCAGATTCTGCATGGCTGCACTGTGCAGCCTCTATCTTTCTCTTAAGATTTTCCATGCCACTGCCCCATAAATAACAATGGTTCCCAAACAGCAGGCAGGGCTCTTCCTTTCCTGGTACTGCATGTTTTCCAGGCCCAGCTCAACAACCGGAGCCCAGTGGGCTGCACCGCAACACCGGGCAGGCCAGGTTTCAGGAAGGCAGTCACTCAGCCAAACCACAGGGCTATGTTTGAAAGTTTTTAAGCTATCCCCAGAAACAAAACGCTTTATTGTCTCTTTCACTAGGTAAGTTAATTTTTTCTGGAGGTAGCAATTCTGGATAAAAAGGGAAACGTTTAAAAAAAAAGGGAGAGAGGAGGGTAAAAAAAGAAAAAAGGTCACTTGCATCTTGGCCACTTCTTTCTCGTGGTGGTCTCTTCTCTGGTGTAGCTCATGGAGGTGGTTCCGGCTGTCTAGACGTCCCCTCACCCCCCCCCTCACCCCAGCTCAGTCACACAAATGGCTTGAATTCTTAGCTCTAACGCCAGTGTCCCCAACTTCTCCAGGTGACAGCGACCTTGCAAAGCGTCCTATGTCTCCCAACTGGCAGGCATGGCTGTGGGACTCGGCAGGACAGCTGGCAGCCATGCCGGCCCGTCCTGGACACACAGTGCCCTCTTTCTTGGGACAGAATGTGGGTATCGGTCTCTATAACCTTACCATTCAGCGGGGTGGACGGACAGCGAGCAGCGGATCTGTGCCATCTGATGGGCTGTCTCCTCGTCTATCTACTAAATAGCATACATGTTTATTCCCAGAGCACCTGTATTTGTCAGACTTTGTCTCAGCTGCTAAGGACCCGGCAGTAGACAAAGTCATTGCTCTCATTCTTGTGGCCCTCAGTCTCATGGGGGAGGGGGAGCAGAGGATGCTGGAGTTATCAGGCAAAGCCTCAGTGAAGGTGGCAGGCGAGTAACAGAGTGGAGACTGAGGTGGGTAGAGAGGCACAGTGGCTGTGGGTGAAGGAGCAGAGGCTATGGGGCAGGTCCCGGAGGATCACTGTCCGGGCCTTCACTAGATGCTACTCAGCCCTGGGAGATGAGAGGGAGCAGGGACCAAAGAGCCTGTCCCCAGCCCCGGGTCATGCTCTTGCAAAGGGATAATGAGACCTCAGGGCTTCCTGAGATGAAAAGCTACACCTGGGGCCTTCCGGCCTGTCTGTGGCTGGTTTATACCTCCTGCATCCGGCCCTGGAGGCTACCATATGGGATGTTCTACAGGACAGGCAGAATGGGCACAAGGCACAAGCTCAGGTGTGGGACCCGCTGTCCCTCAGAGAGTTCTAAGCCAGCACAAAGGATGCTGTGGTGTAGGATGCCTGCCTCTCCCGCCTTGGCTTTCCTGTACCACCTACCACCTCGAATCATGTCCTCAGCCAGGGGCTCCATCCATTGCTGTGTTGGAGATGATGGGGGTGGGGTGGGTGATGAGTAGGCCATGGCTGCTGCTTTCAGGGAACCTTACTTTCTCCAGGACTCCTTCAATGTTTGACATTTACTATTGGGCAGTGACATTGGCTGGCACTCAGGGATTTTTCATCCAGCACTATCTGTCTCTATGGCCTCTATGGCCTCAGCACCAAGCTCCAAGCCCCAATTCCCAAAGAATTTCTACTCTGATGACACCTCTTGCGGGATCTCTACAGCCTGTAATGAGAGCCTGGGATGTGGCTCCATTGTTAGCAGTCAGCATAGCAAAGTGAGGGGTTCAAACCACAGTACCGCCACAAAAAGCATATGTGCATACGTGTGTGTGTGTGTGTGTGTGTGTGTGTGTCTGTCTGTCTGTCTATCTGTATAAACACACAAGACACCTAATAATGACTCCATCTCCAGGTCTTGGCCAGGCTGAGGGGGTATGTTTTTGGCCTTGTTTGGAAACTGAGGCTCCCTGGTCCTTTAGGCAGCACAGAGCAAGAGCCGGGCAGGGAAGAAAACCTGGCTCTTACCAGCTTCGTTCCTGGGTTCCCGAGAAGCCAGATCCATGACACAGAGGGAAGGAAAGCAGGGCTGGCAGCCATTCAGAAAAGGCTGGAAGTAGTGCTATGGCTCAAGTGGTAGAGCGCTAGCCTTGAGCTGAAAAGCTAAGGGACAGCGCCCAGGCCTAGAGTTCAAGCCCCATGATAGACAAACACCACCACCACCACCACAACATTCTGGTTCTGCTTTGGGTCTCTGACCTAGCATATGCACAGTGGGGATCACTGCCCCATCTTCTATTCCCCCCCACTCTACCCCACCCCACCCCATGGTGAGGCAAAGATCATCTAGGTCTCCCCAGCTGACCCCCCGCCAGGAAACCTCTTCCTATCACCTCATCAAAGTGTGCGCACTTGCACCAGGCACCCTTTAGATGGCTGAGGCCTCTGGCCAGCCACTGAGAACACAGAGGTATTTGGAAGCTTATTAAAAAGCAACAAGGCTGGGGAAGCTGCACCCAAGCCTGGCTGCCTACACGATCACCATGTGCTCTCAGACCAGGATTAATTCTTTGGCTGGTTTCAACCTTCAATTTCAGAAATATCTAGTTTGTGCTTGTCTACAAAGGAATGTGGCTGAGCATCTCCCCCAGCAATATAGAAAACAACTCCCACTGCCATCACCTGGTCCCTGAGATCAAGCCATATATAGGCAGGCCGAACCCAGGAGGTCTGGCCCCAGAGCAACTCTCAACTTCCCACCTCTGCTTAGACAAGTTCCCAGACATGTCATTCAGCCAAATGCACATCTCCCCTCGAAGACGCCGAGGTGAGGGGGCAATGTGCCAGGGCTGGCGCACGTGGAGGGCTACCCAGGCAGAGCTACAGCAGACTCGTTCCTCTTGCCGCACCCATCCTCAGGCCATCACAGGCCTGAATCCCAAGGATCTTCATCAGGAAGCCCTGAGTGCCAACTCCAGAAGTTATGAAGTGAGAGGAAAGGCAGGCCAGCTGCTGTCCTGACATGGAAGAAATAGCCAATAAGTAAAGAGGACCATTCAAGTGGATTCTTTGGTCCGGTTGGTTATAGGCTGAGTGGCCTAGGGCAAGGTGGGCAGTCTCTCTGAACTTCAGCTAGCTCCTTCTGTAAAGCTGGATACAAATGCCACACTGAGCTAGGTACAGTTCAAGATCCTGACTCAAAAGACCAAAACTAAAGAAACAAATGCCATGCCGGTGTGGGGCTAAAGGACAGGAATGAAGTGCGACCCACTCTCATGAGCTGTTGAGGGATCTGTCCTACCTCAAAAGCCACATGTGGTGGTGTGTGTTCTTGTGCCTACAACCTGTCATGAGTGAGAGGCACCTGCTGGCTGCAGCCCCACGCCCCAGCTGACGACCACACCCCGCAGTACAGTCCTTTTCTTCCAGTCAGCTCTTTCTCCCCCATCTCACTTCACCCAGGCCACTTCAGACCATAGCATTCCGCCTTACGGACTCATTTTCTTGCTGAATGACCAGGTCCTTGGCAAAAGAGCTCAGGGACAGTGCCCAGGGCCCGAGTTTAAGCCCCAATACTGGCTTTAAGAAAAGGAAAGCGGAAAGAAAAAAGAAAAAGTCTAGCGTGGCAAACACTATCGAATATTCCGCACAGCTGGCAGCCCACTCCAAGCACTTTGATCTCTACCCTGATGAGAACTAGCTAGTGTCACTCTCATCCTGATTGTGCAGCATGGCAGAAGGATGTGACGGGCCTGCCTCTGCCCAGCTTCCCTCTCCCCCCACCACCTGACCTGGAGTTTGTGTCCACAGAAAGCAAGGAGCAATGCAAAGCATTGCAACCATTTTCCCTCCAGCTATTTCTAGGCACACAAAAAGCACTGAAGAACTCAAGGCCAGCTTGAGAAAACAATCAAGGCAGGAAATACTCAAGCCAGTGCAAAGGCAACAAGAGTCCAAAAAAGTTAAAAGTTTAGAGGGCGATGCCTTTATGGGGTTTCCTGGCATTTCCCAAACAGCTCCCAGCATAGCTTGATAAGATGGTGGTAGGGCACTGGTACAATTAGAGGGGGACCCAATTAGCACTTAGGAGAAAAAGAATTTCTCAAGGATGTGTCTACTCCCCACCCTCAAGTCAACAAATTCATTACTTCACTACTTGTATCCTATTCTCCTGAAATCTATCAACCTTCTGATCCCAAAGAAGAGGTGTGTTTGAACTTTTGGTACTATCTGAATCTTGGCACTGGTCTCTTTTCACAAATCCTGAGTTACCAACATTTTCCAGAAGTCAAATTTAAGCAGCCAGTCATAAAGAGGTATTTCTGCACATCTGACACTCGGATGCAGGTGGTGGAGTGGAAGTTTACTCTGACGGCTGACACTGTCCACTAGGTTATTGTTGTACAGAATAGCTGCCTTCGAATGAAATGTGGCTTTAGGCCTCTAAAAACAACAACAATAAAAAAAAACTTTCCACTATTTCTATCCACAGAAACATGGAGCTGCCAGATCCTAAAAATATAGAGATGGAGAGAGACATCCTGAGCAACCAAATCAATTATCTAAGGTAAGGGGAGGCAGACCCACTTTCCTACCATTCATTTCAACCAAGGAGGAAAAGAAAAAATGGATTTCCTCCCAGTAAGAGGGACACACAGCAGCAATTCAGTTAAGAGCAAAGAAGAAGCTGAAGAAAAGGCAGAGGCAGGGCGAACACCATGAGAAGATCAGAGGCCAGCTGGGGAGCTCTTGGCACCAAACAGGTCCTATGTTGTATGGCCAGTAGGGTTTGTTGTTGTTTGCTTTAGTTCAGTTTACTCTCCCATAAAACTGGATTTCTGGGCTGGGAAGGTGGCTTAGTGGTAGAGTGCTTGCCTTACATGCGTGAGGCCCTGGGGAAGTGGCACTGTGGCTCAAGTGGTAGAGCGCTAGCCTTGAGCTGAAGAGCTGAGGGACAGCGCCCAGGCCCAGAGTTCTGGCCCCAGGACTGACAAACAAAACAAAACAAACAACTGGATTTCTAACTTTCTGGAAAATGAAGAACCGGCCATTTCCTGGAGTGACAAGACCCATCCATCCCCTCCTCACTGTCACTGAAAGAGAACTGAGGTCAGAGTTGCAGCGACTCAACTTCTAGCCTCAATACTCCACTAGGCCATACTGCTGGCCTCCTGCAGAGAGCCTGGATTCTCAGGGAGGAGGCTGGGTGATCCTCCAGTCCCATTTCCTACAGGACCCAAGAGACACTTTTTCCTAATGGTGGCACTGAATCCAAGTTGTAGGGCTGGGACAAAGGTAAGAAAAAGGAAGGTGCACTTTGGGAAACGGCTAGGAACACCAGCTCTGCCAGCTCAGTAGGCCCGAGGAGCAGCCCACATTTGCTGCCAACACTTCCTCCACTGGAGCTGAGAGTGAACAGTTATTTCCACGAAGACCAGAAAAGTCCTAAAGATTTCCATCCGTTGAAGACCAAGAGCTGAAAGTCTCGGCTGGCTGCAACTGCTTCTCTCTCCTTCCCCCAACCCTAGCTTCAAACTGCCTGCAGAGTCTACCCCTTTTGTGGTGCTAGCAAGCAGTATTCCAAGCATCCATTTCCAAAGTGGTCCCCCAAGAACTTTATACCCCAGGGCTATGGCCATGATGGCGTCAGCCCCTGGCACTGGCACCAGCCTGTCAAAAATGGTGTTAACCTCACCAACTTGCTGAGCATTGGGTGCAACACTTCCTGGCAGCCACCACAGACGCATGCCTCCAGTTGCAGAGTCAGCTAAGCCACCCAAGGGCGGCTGCCACCTCACCTGCCAGGGTCTCCACCAGCTGCCCACCCGTGCAGTCTAAGTAAAAGCGGCAACCTTGGGATAGGTCCCTGAACCATCCACTCCAAATCCTGTCCCTCTGAGGTGGGACACCTGAAATCTGGGGCTTCCTCCCAGTATCCTTCTCACTGGATCCATCTGTTGTTCCTTTCCAAGTGCAGGTCCCAAGCCAAATAAACAGGGGGCCTCTTCAGCCCAGGGGATCCCTCCCCCATCCCATGGAAGTACACACCAAGAGCCAAGCAGCCACAACTCCACTGGGCCTTTCACTTATTTTAGTATTTTTATTTCAGAGGCAGGCTCTCCTTATATAGCCTGGGCTGGCCTGGAACTCACAATCTGGAGGTCCTTGAATATATGAGCTCCCCCACTACAATACACACCATGATGGAAGACCCTTCTCAAACCCAAGAAATCTGTCTCTAGCATCACCTATTTTAATAGATGTGGGCTCCCCCCACACTGAATTCATAGCCCCTCTCCTGTCAGCATGGAACCGCTGTGAGGACAGGGGAAGTTGACTACTTTTCTTTTTTGCCTTTCTTCCAAGACTGTGTCAGGTTAAATGTCAGTTGTAGAGGGATAGGGGGGTTAACAGATGACCGGATGTGAGCGACGGGAAATGTGCATGGCCCTCTGGTTCAGTCTCCAAACTTCCTCCCAAAGCCATAGGGATGTTAGGAGGGGTGCTGGGAGGGAGACTGCAATTGGAGACGACTCTGCTTTGCCTTCGGAGTATTCTCTGGGGGGTGAGAGACTGGGGAGGGGGGGTTCATTAGGAATCTGAGGCACAGACGCCTCAAAGACCCAGCTTGTCTTAAGCAAGCCTGGCTCTTCTTAGAACTGCCTTCCGCCACAGAAATAGCAAGCCAGCTTGCATCGTTTGCATTAATGTCTCCACACAGGGCTGTTTTGAGTTTATTTTTGTTGCTTTCATTTTAAGACTGTGTTTATGCCTCACTGTTAAAAGACTTCCAAGCCAGTGGAAAAATGACATAGATATAAAGCTTGTCCTTTTTTTTTTCTCCCTTAGAGATAGTCCAGACAGTTCCTGGAGGCACATGCGAGATTAACAACTTCTAATAGATGCCAGGCTCACTGGCACTGGGGTATTCTCCAAAATGTGTGTGTGTGTGTATGTGTGTAAGCAGCAGATACATCAAAAACTCATCCTGGCTGTCAGGTTCCACACTTCCTAAGGGTGAGTATGCGCTTACCTAGGGCCTAAGTAACTCTTGGCACACTCTTAACAGCCAGTTCCGCAGAGCACCCTGTGAGAATGGCTCAGGAAAGGCCTGCCCTAAAAAAGCAGCATTCTGAGGAGCAAGAAGAGTCAGGATTTTTATTTTATTTTTGTAAAGCTTAGAACTCAGCTAAGAGTATCTCCGAGATCTTCCCTGAAGACTTCTCTCCCACTCTCGACTTGACTTGCTTCTTGGAAAGATAGCCAAATATACAACATTTTTTAAGCCCACCGAGCAGCCTCCTCCCCCCCACCCCAGGCAAGTGGCCACAAACAATGACATCACCCCAGGTTTGTCTCCTTGGCAGGGTCACCAATATTGTTCACAGTGTTTCCTGCAAAGGCTCTTAAGACAGGAAACCAGCCCAGTGCCTCCAATCCTGCTGGTTCTGAGCCATCCTGTCAGGTTGAAACAAAGGCTTTTTGTGTTTTTCCCTTAAAAAAAAAAAAAAATTCCCCTGCACTTTTAATGAGCACCTTAATTACAAGCTAAAGAATTAGATATATTTACAGATGACCTCATGCCTGCTGATAATTAGCAATTTGAAAGCCCTGGCACATCTCTAGGCTGGTTCTTTCTCTCCCCCCTCACGACCTCCCCCAGCACCCAGGCTAATGCTGAAGTCTGACCTTCCAAAACAAAATGGGCCAGGTCCTGGACCCCTCCAACTCCCCCCTGGGCTCACACCAGAGACAAGGCCCTTCCTCTCCCCAGCCCATCACAAATGCCTTCTGAGGGCTGACTTGCTTACGATCATGGTGTAGGAGGGGGTGACAGGTTTCAGGATCAGGGCAGCACTCTAAGTGTTGACAAGTTTTAATTAACACTCGGGGATAATTTAACCCCATTTGGATCTGCACATCCCTGTACTGCGTCAGGCGCAGGGCCACACAGAGGCCGATCACTCTGCAAAAGCTTTGCTGGTTGGTACTCTGTGTTCTCTGGGCTGCGAACCTACCCCTGGAGGTGCAGCTGACTCAGGCAGTGACTTTCCATATACTTTTCCCTCCCCTGCTTTGGAAAGCAGGAGCCGAGCCGGGTGGCCTCCCCCAGGGTCCTGCCGACAATGGGAGCTCCTGAAAATGGCCACACCAGTGCCCCCCCCCCCCCTCCAGTCAGTCAGTTAGTTGTCACTCTGCTGTAACATTTTCCAAATTTGCTGTGGGCCCGGGCCTGTTAGGGGAGAGGCTGGGAGGCGGACATTCTCCTCATTCTTTTGCCTTATTAGGTTGTGGATTTGATTGCTTTTAGGGGGGATAGGGGCTAAGTTGTGGAATGGCATCAGGAAGTGACCCTGGGAAGGGGGGGTGGGGCGGGAGGAAAGAGGATGGAGCAGCCGGCAGGAGAAGCTTCTCAGGGCAGGGAAGGCCTCCTGGAGCGGGGGCTCTGCTCCTCTAGGCCTTCCAGAAAGTCCCATGTGCTCCTGTGGGCCTCTTGGCACCCTTCACTAGGCTTTCTGGACTGTTATTTTGGGGTGATCAGTGGGAAGCCCTTACTATTTCCATAGTGTGTAACAGGCTGTGGGTTGTTTCTAACTTGAGTTGATAGGGTTTTGATTTTTTTGGGGGGAGGGACTGGGAAAAGAGGAGACCTGGGGGAAAGAGCCCCTCAGCTGACAGAAAACTTAGGAAGTTCAATTGCTCATGTAAGAGTCTTCCTGGCACTGCCTATGGCTCATCCAGACACAGATCTGTTCAGGGCTCGAAACTCTGAAGCTGGAAGCCACCTCCCAGATAATGAGGCCCAGATGGACGCAGAGGCCGGCAGGCTGGGAGGGCCAGGCCGCGTCACTAGCAGCCAGTGTCGGTTGCCACTGGATGGAGGATGCTTCTTTGAAGTTGCTGGCTGGGGCTAAGCTCCAGAGTTCGGGGGGGGGGGGGGGGTGGGGGGAGTTCAGGAAAGAGGATAGATGTTTGGGTTTTCCACTGTGCTGCACATTTGGGCAGCACTTTCAAGCCCTTTGAAGAGGAGGCTGGAGCTGCGGCCCCCACCTGGCTAGGGGAGGAGAGCTGCTAAAATAATTACTGAGCACTTACAATGTGCCAGGCGCTGTGCCAAGTGCTTCACACACTCTATCCTGTTTAATCCTCGGAATCGTCCTGGGAGGCAGAGTGATGCCCTTTTTCCAAGGAGGCCAGAGAAGCTGCAGCCCCTGTGACCGGCCCAGAGCAGGGCAGGGCAGGGCAGGGCAAGGCAGGATGCAGGTTAAGGAGGGGTGGGGTGGAGTCCAGCTCTGATTCCCCCCCCCAACACTGTTCACTGCAGGTGTGGGGGGGCCACAAGCCCTCTCCCGTGGGCTCACTGCTCTCAAAGCTGCCTCCTGAGCCAATGTAGCCTATCCAGGCTAGGAGACAGCCGGGATCTTGTTGTCACCTGAGCTGCCTCCTGTCTCTGGTGAGGAGGTGGGGTGCTATCGGCTAACCTACCAGCTGAGCAGGTGACACCTCCAGACCTGGAAGCACACAAGACACTTTTTTCATCCCCAGACAAGGTCTTGCTAGGCAGTCCAGGACGATCTCAAACCAGTGGATCCTCCTTCCTCAGTCTCTTGAGTGCAGGGATTATACATGTGTACCAATATGGCCAGGTCATGGGCCCCTGAAAATCCTGCTAATTCTACCTTAGGAAATATTCTCCCCAGAGAAGGGTAAAGTACTATATTCCTCAACTAAAGGTGAAGAGCCCCAGGTTCTCTACCTCCCTAACTTGTCTGCCTTTTCAAGGGAGGCAGGCCCTGTCTAGAGGGCTCCACAGGTAGAAAGAGCAAAAGAAAGTGGTGCTGCAGGCATCTTCTGCCCTCTCTCCCCATGGGTACCAGGCTAGAGAGACTAGCCCCAGCTCAGGCGATACCTACCACTCAGCCTTTCCACAGCTAACCACAGACCCAGGCAGTCTAAAGGATGGAGAACAAGTTTTACTGGATGGTGTGACCCACGTCATTTTCTTGCGCTGAGCTACATCCAACATCAGGTACCAATGAAAGCGCCTTCGCCCACATCGAAAGCAGACAGCGACTGTACGCCGTCAGTTCTGGGCACGGCAGTATTTGAGTCACCACATTTGTCCATAAGCTTCCCGAATGAGGTGTTTCTGTTGTTTTATTTTTTTAAAAGCAGAGTACAGTATTGCCTGGGATGGGAATTCTAGGCTCCACAAGCCCACAGGCCTGCTCTAGGGCTTTTTATGTAAAGCATAGCACCTAAAAGCTAGGCATGGCAGGCGTGCAGATCCTCATCTGGGGATGGCACCCAACCCAGCCAGCCTCCTGTCGCCCCACGGACCTCTGTGATCTCAGGACAGGATAGTGGTTCCCAGGCTGAGGGATCATCTGTACTGCAAGGCAGCATGCAGATCCACCCACCCCTCCCAACCCAAAAACAGGGTGCTTCTCCTGAGGAGGGGGGTCTCAGCAGGCAGGAGGTACACACCTACCCTGGTCATCCGGCCACCGGCTCTGCACCTAGATGGACTGGGACCCAGAAGCCTCTCTAAGCTAGAACAAGCAAGGTACCTCACCCCTCAGACCCAAAGCTGCCCCCAAACCGCTGGCTAGGGAAGGGTGGTTGTGTTGTGTGGTCACACATGGGGGGGGGGCGCCTCCTAACATCTGCCCCCCGCCCCCGAAACCTGCAGGCAACTAGGGCAGAGCACACTCACCTCTTTTATGAACGTGTCCATGACTGACCCCACCTGGCCTGATGTACCCCTTGCCTGTCCCGGGACACAGCGAGAGGGCTGTGCACTCTTGAGTCTCCTGTGGCTTTGAGTACTACCCAGTGAGCTCCAGGAGAGCAGGGGCCGGGGCTCCGGTTTCTCATACCCCAAAGGCTCGGCACGGAGCTCGCTCGGTGTGCCCAGGGGCCCAGTGAGGGCTGTTGTCTGGCCCTGGCGGTCATGTTTCTACCTGAGCGCTGGATTCCAGGGCCCGCAAAGCCCCAACTCATCATGTTACACCAGAAGCTAGCTGGCTGGCTGTAAAATGCAGGCCCACTCTGGTCCACGCTCACTCCATTCTGCTACCCAAGGGGCAACTTTTCCAGTGTGACAGGAGGCGACTCCCCCCACACACAAGAAAGCCTGTTCACTGCAGCAACCACTTGGAGCGGGTTCAGCTCTGCATAAATGCATACTAAGCTACCCACCATGGAAACTTACCGCTGGATCTCAGACGTGAGCTAGGACTCCATATAATCCGACACATTTTCCATTTCCCACATCCTTTCTGTCTACTCGGAATAGATTTTTATAAAAAGGAAGTTTTATTTTTATGTGTGAGGGGACACGTACACACTCATCTGTCCCCCCATACAGCCACTTAAGAGATTTAGCAAGCCCAGTGCCAGTGGCTCATGCCTGTTATTCTAGCTACTCAGGAGGCTGGGATCTGAGGATCACAGTTCAAAGCCAGAAGGAACAGGAAAGTCTATGAGAATCTTAATTCCAATGAACCACTGAAGAGTTAGAAATGCAGCTGTGACTCAAGTGGTAGAGCACCAGCTTTGGGGGGGGGAAAAAACTCTCAGGGACAGCACCTAGGCTCTGAATTCAAACCCCACTACTAGCACAAAAAGAAGGGGGAAAAAATAGCAAGTTCACATGGCAGACTGCCAGGAGCATGGAGACTGCGCGCCATCTCCTTTCCAGGGGAAGCAGGAGGGTGGGGCTGACTGTGCCATTGCAGACACCCGGGCCTCCGTCACTGCTTTATATTCTGTTGACAGGGAAGATGTCTGCCACGGATCTGTGAGGGGGAGGGCAGGGAGATCCCAGCCATAGTTTCCAGGATATAACTTGCCGGGCTGTGTGTGATGTGTGCTTATTGATAGCCCCAAGCTCTCTGTCTCAGCTCCTCCCTCCCTGAGCAAAGCCACACAACTAGTCTGACAAGCTCACTCCAAGTAGGAAACCCTGGCTCAATGAATTTACCCGTTCTGGGATTGGCTTCCAGTGGGGCACAAGAAAGCCCAGTGCCTCAGACTGAATACAGCCGCATGTCTGTGTGATTTGCAGAACCAGCACCAACTGTCCTAGCCCCCACCTGACCGAAGGGACAAGGAGTAAATGCAGAATGGCCTGAAAGAGAGGGGTGGATAGGGCCAGGACAGAGAAGAGGCCAGTGTAGAAATCAGGCTTCAAAGTGGGAGACTCAACCAATACTTAAAAAAATAAAAGATGCTTTGGAAGCAAGGTGGCATCTGACCAGGTAGAAATGGCCTCTGGAGGGATCAGGAAGACAGGGGAGGCACTGGAGCTGGTTCCCGTGGTAAAAGCCAGCTTCCAGAGTCGCACTACAAAACCTTATGAGCACAGTACCATAAAACTCCAGATTCAAGAATGACTGAGGCTTTAATCAAACACAGGTGCCTGTTGCGGCCACGATCACAGAGATAATTGAGGCTTTTTGTCTGGCTTATGCTCTGCAGTGATGGGTTCCCACTTTAGAAGTCAGTTCTGATCAGGACTGGGGGGGGGGGGGGGGGATGGGATAGAGGGCGGGGAGGAAGGACTCCAGAGCCTGTCAGAGGTCAGGAAATGAACTCTGAGATTCCTCACCTGGACACATTCAGAAAAGTTCCAAGATCCATTTCCCTGCTCCTAACCATCCCCGTCCTCCTCCTCCCCACTGCCCAAGTCTGGCTCTGTTACTTAGGCCTGCAGCTTCAACGGCCATGGCACATTTCTTTGTCTTTTTGGTTACATGGTTTAAGAGAAACAGAATTTTTTTTGTTGTTCTGTTTTCAGACAAGGTCTTCTTATGTAGCTCCCCAGGCTGACCTGGAACCGGCAATCCTCCTAAGCCTCCCAAGTTCTTGATCCATGGTCTATTTCTAACTTCTTCTTGCACCACCTAGTTGTTGTTCATTACTCTGCAGCACCCAACCCTGCCTGAGGTTAAAGTCCCCTAGCTGGTTTGCAGCTTACTACCTGTCTCCCCACCAACCTGTGAAAACAGGACACTTGGTGCATGGTTCCTCAATTGTGGTTCCCCAGGACCCTTGCCCTCCCACGTGACTGCACCCACAGACCTCCTCGGCTCCTCGGTTGCCTCAAGTTTTAACTATGCCTGGAATGTTTGATAGGAACACACATTTATTTTTAGGCAAGAAAGCTGTCTCCTACACTAACCCTAAGGCCCTGGAGCAGGCCGTATTTGGCCAGGGTTGTTCTGGGCTTGTTTACTAAAGAGTCCCAGAACTTTCTCAAAGCTAGGTGGCTGCTTATAGAGAACTTGGTGCACTTGGAGACTTCTATTTTTATGGCCTATTCTTATTCCCTTTTGGAGTGGAGTGGGAAGCGGGAGTTCCTATGGGGAGAGGGGAGGTAAGAAAGAGGACCCCTAGGGCTGGGAAGGTGGCTTAGTGGTAGAGCGCTTTGCCTTGCATTCATGAGGCCCTGGGTTCGATTCCTCAGCACCACATAAGCAAAAAGAAAAAAGCTGGAAGTAGCACTGTTGCTCAAGTGGTAGAGCACTAGCCTTGAACTGAAGAGCTGAGGGACAGCGCCCAGGCCCAGAGTTCAGGCCCCACGACCGGACCCAAAAATTAAAAAAAATAAAATAAAATAAAAATTAAAAAAAGAAAGAGGACCCCTAAAATGGTTCACAGTTTTCAACAGACCTAATTCTCTTCTTCCTATGTGGTCCCTCATCACCGAGCCATGAAAGTTACAAAGGGGTCAGGGGCCCTAGTTGCTCAGGTCTATAATCCTTCCCACTCAAGAGGCTGAGATCTGAGGATCATGTTTCAAAGCCAGGCAGGTAAGTCCAAGAGACACTTATCTCCAATAAAGCATTTAAAAAGCACTAAAAAGACAATTTGTCTTGTGAAGGTTAAAATGTGTTTGTGACTTTAAGTATCACTATCCCACAATACTGTGAAACTATGCACTCACTTGAAATTATTTAAAAAATAAAAAGCACTAAAAAAAAAAAAGCCAGAAGTGGAGCTATGGCTCAAATGGAAGAGTGCTACCCTTGGGCAAAAACAAAACAAAACAAAACCCAGGGAGCCAGCAGCTAGTGGCTCACGCCTGTAATCACATATACTCAGATGGCTGAGATCTAAGAATTGCAGTTCAAAGCCGGCCTGGGCAGAAAAGTCTGTGAGACTCTTACCTCCAATTAACCACCAGAAAACCAAATGTGGTGCTGTAGCTCCAAGTGGTAGAGTGCTAGCCTTGAGAAAAGGAACTTAGGGGCAGTACCCAGGCCCTGAATTCAAGCCCCAGGATCAAAGCACACATAAAAAATTAAGTTACAAAGGGAAGACCCTTCCTTTGATGGTCTAGGTGTTTCCTTTCACCCCAGCAGGGGACAGAGTGCTCAGGGGACCAAAGCCAACATCTCTGAAAAACACATCTTGATACAGGCCTTTCTGTTTTACTGAAAGTCAAATCCAACCACAGTCCTGGCAACACATGGCTCAAGTAACTGCCTCACAACCCCAGTGATGTTTACTGTCTGGCTCCCTTCCAAGACTTGAAGACCTGAATCTTGACTGGCCCGCGGACAGCCTGTAAGGAGGGTCCATTCACCAGACAGCCCAAGAACCAGCCTAGCAAGTCGGCGGTTCCAGACATTTTGAATTTGAAACTGAGTTTACTTCCTTGGCTAGAATTGGAAGATCACAGAAGTCTTAAAGTGAGAAAACAACAACACAACAAAGAAAACCTGGCTCTTCCAAACACAAGCTGAGTCGGGCATAGCCCTGCAGTGTGTTGTGGAAGCATTTTGTAGTTTCAGACAATATGACGGGAACCATTTTTCTCACGTGATCTTAACCCAGAAGGGGGCGTAGAAGGAAGGAAAAGGCTTGCTTACTAACAAAGCTGGAAGGATGCACTTTTAAAAAAAAATGTATTTGCTCTTGGGATTTGCTGGAAACTTTAGAGTTCTTTTTAATTTGTGTGTGTTTGTGAGAACAGCGAGGAATGCAGACACATTTTGCCCTGCTAGGAAAACATGGCATAACGGCTGGGGGATATGGCTCAGGGGTAGAACACCGGCTTAGCATGCATGAAGCCTGGAGTTCAATCCCCAGCACCACAAAGGGAAAAAAACCAAAAAAGAAAAAAACAACCAACAAAAAACCCCACATAGCTGAGATTCCAGCTCCCAGTCTCTGGAGGACAAAGGCCCTGGACAGGCCACAAAGCCACCAGCTGCTTCAATCGCATGTCCTTTACCAATAAAGCAGCCTGGCCACTATACATGTAGGCATTTTCTTGTGAGAGTGCGCTGGCAGACTTGTTTTCTGCCCAGGGGCCCAACAGCCCACATTGGCACTGCCCCTGGGTACAGTGCCACTCCCTCAAATAGTAAGCTGGGGATTGGATTTCTATGGTGACAGCAGCTCAACACCTTTTCCATATCCGATTTAGACAGACCAGACCACCAGCATTTGAACCCTGAGGGCCCTGGCTGAAGTCAGCTTCCAGCACTGCCTGACGCCTTTGGTAATCAGGGCCTTCGTTCCCACCATGAACCACAGACCCACACGCAGCTCCTTGCACACACATGCGCACACAGGCACTCCCAAAAGCAACATCCAGCATGGCTGGATGCTGAATCATTTGCAAGCTTCCGTCCATGTGATCCTTCTAGCCTCAAGTTGGCTTCCTCCACCATCAGAGAGCGAGAGACAGACATACACACACAGAGACAGACAGACAAAACAGACTCAGAGAGAGACTTTCATTCCTGCTGTGCCCTCTGAAGGGCTGCTAAATAAGACATTCTTAACATTAGTCATTACTAGTCCGGAGTAAGCTATGAAAACTTTATCTTGAACACTTGGAGATTATAAGATGAAAGGTGTTCCCTGGCCTCCCATCCATCTAGATGATGGCCTCCACCCTCTCCAGAAGCCATCAGCAAGGGGGGCAGGACGGGCAAGGGAGGGGGGGAGGAGGAGATGAAAAGAAAACCCACTAGAAAGCCAGTGACCAGCGTCACTCAGCCCCACACCTTTGGGGGAAAACTTTCAAAAGCATAAAACAAACCACAATGTTGTCTTTATTCCTGCCTAGAGCCGAAGACACAATGCCATTGTGCTGCTGTGTCCCCAGCAGCCCCATTCACTCCCAGAAAGCTGGGCACAAGGGTATTTATTTCCCAGGCTTGCCTCACCCAGTTCCTCAGAGCAATCACAGCCTTTCTAACACTGCTGCCCTGTCTACAGTGCCACCCTACGACTCTGTTCTATGTATCTATTCACACACACACACACACACACACACACACACACACACACACACACACACACACACACACACACACACACACACACACACACACACACACACACACAGTTTTGTGCTGGTCCTGGGCAGTTTTTTGCTCAAGGCTAATATTCTACTACTTAAGTCACACCTCTGCTTTTGGCACTTTTTGGTAGTTAATTGGAAATAGGAGGGGGGCAAATAAAAGGGGAGCTTGCTGGCTTCCAATCAGGATCCACAGATCTCAGCCTCTTGAGTTGCTAGGGATTCAGTGAGCCAGTAGTGCAGGGTCCACAATTCTTGTATTTACAGGTTGGTCTGGTTTTTTTTTTTTGGTCCGGTCGTGGGGTCTGAACTCTGGGTCTGGGCGCTGTCCCTCAGCTCTTCAGCTCAAGGCTAGCGCTCTACCACTTGAGCCACAGCGCCATTTCCGGCTTTTTTCTTTTTGCTTATGTGGTGCTGAGGAATAGAACCCAGGGCTTCCAGCATGCAAGGCAAGCGCTCTACCACTGAGCCACCTTCCCAGCCCCTGGTCTGGTTTCTTAAAAAACAAAACACTGGGCAGTGGTGGTTCATGCCTATAATCCTAGCTACTCAGGAGGCTGAGATCTGAGGATCATGGTTTGAAGCCAACCCAGGCAGTAAAAGCCTCGAGAGACTCATCTCCAATAAACCACTCATCAAAAAACGGAAGTGGCGCTGTGGTTCAAGTGGTAGAGTGCTATAGCCTTGAGCACAAAGAGACTCAGGGACAGTGTCCAGGCCCTGAGTTCAAGCCCCACAACAGAAAATAAATAAATCGTCCAATCATGAGCAGAAAGCTCTGGGTTTCAACATATATTATTGCCTGGCCCACCCCAGGAGAACAAACTTTTTCCAAGAATTATCCCCACCTTACATTAAACCTTTGAAATCCAAGAACTTCAAAGAGAAGGTCTCTACTTGGTAGGGGGTCCTTAGTACCTTTGCACCTCCCCCGCCAAGAGATCAGGCCTCAGACCAGAAACTGCAGGAACAGGATTTAGCCAGAACCTAAGAAGGTTGTTTCATTCTCTATGTATTTTTTGAAGTTTCCTTTCTATTTACAGCTGAGGAAACTGAGTCTTCCAAGTACCACATCAAGCTCTCTTCAAAATTCTAAGGTAAGCTTGCCTATAAACCCAGCACTGTGATTCAGAGCTCAAGGTTAACCCCAGCAAAGTTAGTGAGACCCTCATCTCAAAAACAACAACAACAAAACAGCAACAGAAAAAAGATGGACTCCAGTGGCTCATGTTCAAAGTCACCCAGGGCAGTAAAGTCTGTGAGACTCTCATCTCCAATTAGCCACCAAAAAAGCCAGAAGTGGCTCAAGTGGTAGAACACTAGCCTTGAGGGGGGAAAAAAAAACAACTCAGGGGCAGCACTCAAGCCCTAGGTCCAGCACAAAAGAGGGGGGGGGGGAGATACAGCTCAAGCATGCCCAGCATATGTGAGTCTTAAGAGTTGAATACCGACACAAAAAACTTAAGGCAACAAATTCAAACTGACTTAATGATAACTATTATAAATATTACATGCAACAAAGTAAAAGTGAGGTGAGAAATATTTCAGGGAATCACTGTACTTCCTTGAGACCTAGGATGGGTTCCCAACTCTTAGGGGAAAGGGACTGGAGAAAAGGGGGGAGCCAATCTCAGGGAACACAGGAGCTAGCCGGCAACAGGTGCCAAAGAGCAAAAATCATGACCAGATTCAAGCCACTGGTTTTTAGATAACACTGCAATAAATCACACCTAAGAAAAAGGACTGGGCCTCTTCCAGAGTAAAACTGTGGTTCACACTAAATGAAAGGCACGCAAGTTACAGCAATTTTCCATGGGCATTCCAAGTCCATGCCTGTTTACAGGAAGGAGGGAGATGTGAAAAAAAAAAAACAACCACAACCCATAAAAGGCACAACACCAAGATAAATGTCTCAGCTGGTGGGGGGGAGGGAAGAGAAAGAATATGACAGTCCTGGGGCTTGAACTCAGGGCCTGGGAATGGTCCCTGAGCTTTTCTGCTTAAGGGTAGTGTCCATCATTTGAGCCACCAGCTCCACTTCCGGCATTTTAGTGGTTAATTGGAGAGTTATATTGATTTTCCTGCGCAGGCTGGTTTTGAACTGTGATCCTCAGATCTCAGCCTCCTGAGTAGCTAGGATGACAGGCACAAGGCTAGTAGTGTCTGGCTGGAATTTTTTTTATAATCCTGGGAGACAGTTGCCTCCCACCAAGCACTGGTTTAAGTAAGAGACAGACACCAAGGCCTGGTAAACAGTAAACGTATGCAAAATGCCCCTCAGGAAGAGCCCTCCCCTTCCCAGCCAGCCAGCACTGTGCTTCCCTCCACAGGGCCATTCTTGAAATGGAGGTTGGAATTTGAAGTCTAGGGTCTGCTGCTCCTTGATTCACTGAACCTTACCCTCCCTGCCTATCTGTGCTAGGAACTAAAATGTAACTCATAAACCTCCTCCAGGGAAAGTGAGTGATACTTGTGCCACTTTCAGACACTTTATAACAAATTCTGGCGCCTGCACTGACTACACTGTAAAACTAAGTTTCTTTATAACTCTTCTTTGATGTTTCAAAGTTTAAACTTGTCTTAAAAGAGTGTAATCTTGAGCTCTTGAGCCACCTGTGAAATAAATGCTTCTTTCACGCTTGTAGGGCTCACACACTTCCGTCTCCCCTTTAATAGGCCAGTGTTTCAGTTACCCTGGCCATTGAATTGCCTCTATCACTTGACTCTTATTTCCATGGAAAAACAAAAAAGCGTCTTATACCAGGTAACAGGAGTGTTCTTGTTATTCTGTGCACTAAAGACATAGTGGCAGGGAAGGGATAGAGTGGGGTGACCCTGGCCGAGAACACTCTAAATCCAGGGGAGACCAACACAGTGATATGTACGAGTAGTTCTCTAATTCCTCCTTCCCTTCCTTTCTCCCTTTCAAAGGCTAGGACAAGGGATGATTTCTTAAATGACAACCCTAGCTGGGTGCAGGCGGCTCACACATCGTCATCCTAGCTACTCAGGAGACTGAGAGCTGAGGATCACAGTTTGAAGCCAACTAGGGTAGGAAAGTCCGGCTACGAAAAAGCCAGTAGTGGAGGTATGGCTCAAGTAGTAGAGCACTAGCCTTGAGCTACGAAGCTCAGAGACAGCGCCCAGTTCCTAAGTTCAAGCCCAAGGACTGACACACCTACACACGGACAACTTTTAAGATCCACACTATTAAGCGACATGGCAAAAGCCTAGCACCTCAGCCTTGGCCCTTCCTACATCAACTCCTCTTTGGCCCTGGCTCCTTGCTGTCATCTGCTCACCGCACCAGATAACTTGTACCACACACTGAATGACTGCGAAAGGACACTGATGCTGTCTGGCCAAAGTCTGCCTTGACTCCAGTGTGCTGAAACAGTAGCACCCACACACACCCAGCGGCTGACACGGGCATCCGGCTCTGCCCAGCCCTTCCCCCACCTGATTCAGAGCACAGGCTGATAGTCTAAGCCTGCTGCAATGTTTTCACTGGGCAGCCCCGGCTGGCTGCCCCTCGCCTCCATATGACCCTCACTTGTAGTTTTTCTTTCTTCTTCTTCTTGGAGACAAGGTCTCCTCTACTAGGGAGTCCAGGCTGGCCGGTGACTGGGGATCTTGCTGCCTGCCCAGCTCAGCTCTCTTGAATGGTCCTCCACCCCACTTTTCCTCACAGGCAGCGCTTTGAGGCCAAGCAATTGGCTTCCATTAAATGAAAGCCTTTACCACAAGTCCAACTGGAGGGTGAGTCAGCTCCCGTGAGCCAAAGGAGCCTCTCAGCGGGTCTGGGAAGACGGAAGCAGGGAAGGTGTTTCTAAAAGGCCAAAGGTAATTCCAGTCCCATGCCTGGTACCACCTAGGATTAGTGGAGTGGCAGGTGCCACCTCGCCACAGCCAGCTCTCAACTCTCAGGCAGCTCAGTGAACAGCCCCTGTGCTCCCAGGCCAGGATCCAGGACCTCTGATTGACTATGTCTTGCTATGTAGCCCCAGCTGGCCTTGAACTTACCACCCTTCTGCCTCAGTCTCCAGAACTACAGGTGTGCACCACAACACCCAGATCACTGCTACTTCTTCAGTCATTAAAAAAGTGAGGGGGGCTGGGAAGGTGGCTCAGTGGTAGAGCGCTTGCCTTGCATGCATGCAGCCCTGGGTTCGATTCCTCAGCACCACATGAGCAGAAAAAAAAAAAGCCGGAAGTGGCACTGTAGCTCAAGTGGTAGAGTGCTAGCCTTGAGCTGAAGAGCTGAGGGACAGCACCCAGGCCCAGAGTTCAAGTCCCACAACCGACCAGGAAAAAAAAAGTGAGGTGTTGAGACACATTTTCTGGCAGAAGAGAGGGGAGAGCGCAGAACGCTATTGCTGGAGATAAAGAGTCTCATGGACTTCCTAGCCCAGGCTGGCTTCAAACTCAGATTGTCAGATCTCAACCTCCTGAGTAGCTAGGATTGGATTACAGGTGTGAGCCATTCACCAGTGCCCCAAATGATTTAGTTTTATTGTTCTACTTCTAGAGGATAACTCCAAGTTTTGGGGGGGTTGTTTTGCTTTGTTTTGTTTTTTTGGAAAGTACATTATTCATTTCTGAAAACTGCTAAGGAACTGTTAGTTTTAGCCAGATCCTAAGAGGCAAGCAATTAGAGTAATGGAGCAAAATAACAGATGGCTACTTTGAAGCTTCTATCATCAGCCTTCAATAAAACTTAAAAAAAAGTGGGGGGGGGGAGGGGAAGAAAAATGAGAAGGGGAAGAAACCTTCATGGAGAAAAGCAAAACACCATCAGAACTTTCAAATGATTAACTCACAATAAGTCTGAGCCAAAGGTCAGGGTCTAAGCCCAGGCCTAGCAAACAAGAATGTTCTGGGACTTAGCAAGCAAGCCAACCCAGGCGTCTCCTCGAGCCACTGCCAGCGGTGAGGGTGAGCTGGCGGTGACACACATTTTAGGTTAAGTGTCACAGGGGTAGGGAGGGACAAGGTTGCCCAGGCCTCTTTTAGAAACTGGGAAAATGACCAATAAACTACAGTTATTCAGAGCCGGACACCAGAGGCTCACATCTGTAATCATAGTTACTCAGGAGGCTGAGATCTGGGGATCACAGTTCAAAGCCAGCCCAGGCAGGAAAAGTCCATGAGACTCTCATCTCCAATAAACCACTCAGAAAACTGGAAGTGGTGCTGTGGCTCAAGTGGTACAGTGCTTGCCTTGAGCTGAGGGACAGCGTCCAGGCCCAGAGTTCAAGCCTCATGATGGACAAAACAAACAAACAAAACCCTACAGTTGTTCAGGATTTGCCATGTCTATAGTCTCGGCTACTCATGGGGTGGAAAGATCCTCAAGTCCCACAAGTTCAAGGCTAGCCTGGAAACAGAGCAAGGTCCCAGTTCAAAATTATAAAGAAGAATTTGCTCAAAGACCAGACCAGTCCTTCTCTATTCCCCTCACCCCCACCCCTCCAACAGCCAAGGCCTTCCTCCTCAAATAAACTGTTGTGCTACCTAACTTACTAGACAATGCCTCAAGTCCGGAGCTCCCAGTTAGGGCAAAGGGGTGCCAGGTCAAAGGGAAGAAGCCCCTCCCTCTGATCTGGGTCATGACCTGCTTCCACTGTAGTGGACACAGGTTTTTGGACTACGTGAATTACATGTGGACAGGACATTCACAGGACTGTCACTCTCCAGGTGCCCCGTGAACTGGCCTCGCTGAGACAAGACAGGCAATCTGTCATTCGCTGAAGTGACAATGAAACACTGAAAATGCCAGGCGGACTGGATGGGGAGGGTGAGTCTGGTTCTTAGGATATACACTGCTGTATTTACTCCCATCTCTTGTTCTTATTCAGAGGACCCCGGGGACCCCCAGGGTGGGAGGGTAAAGTGATCCTCTCCCCTAGAGAACAGATAAGTGTAAATATTTGCAGGAGAACCTGGCCAGAGCATCTAAAGCAGCTGGTATTCCCTCTACCTAGGCGGGCCCTGGAGGGAGGGGGCTGGCAATGGGTGGAAGGATGACACCCCTCCCCACCCCCCACAGGCCAGGCGTTTCTGCCTGGGGCCTGAAAGGGCCCAGCCCCACCCTGTGGGCAAGAAAGACTCCAACCACCAAGGGCACACACCCTGACTCAGAAGGGAGGCAAAGGAAGAGCAGGAGGAGGCACGTGGGCAGGAGGGCAAGAAAGATCCTTTATTCATACCACATGAAGGAAAAGAAAGAAAAAAAGACGCAGCTAGCTCCTTTTCCCAAGCACCTACATACAGATGGAGAAGACAGATCCAAGACTATCTCAAAACTGCCGTCATCTTCGGTCCCCCCCAACTTTCCAGGTCTCTTGGCAACTTTTCCCCTTTTCCAATCTGGTACTGCCACAGGCAATCAATTATGGTTGGGACTCCAGATCACTTGTGTTGTATGCCTGCTGTCAACATGGTGGTCGGGCTAGTAAGACAAACCCCCCCAGCTCAGGGAACTACTGCTCCCCTCCCTCCACTCCATCATGACTGATGAGGACAACGAGCTGACGTTGGTAATCTAGCCAAGGTTATGCCAGCCCCACCTCAGCTGCCCTGGTACAGCAGCTCCTCCCACCTTCCCCTCCCCTCAGGAAGAGGCTGCCCTTTGCTCAGCCCTCAACAACCAACTCAGCCCTTCGGCCCCAACACATGAGTCTGAGAAATCTCCACCGAACACACTCCATCCTGAGTCGTCTCCCACAAAGCCCCTTGGTAGAATTACCAATGGAAGGCCTCTCATTCCCCCCATAGTACAGATGACAGCTCTGCCACGAGAAACCACAGAGCCAAGGATCGGTAACAAATGTGGAAAGAAAATCTTGATCTTCAGAAACACTTCAAACTTCAAGTACCTCCCACCTTCCACATGCACTTCATCAGCCCCCCCCCCCCCGCCCACTCCACACCCTCCCCCTCCCTCCCATTCCAACCAAGCTGGGTAACCATCACTCCCAAGGCCTCAACACCTCTCCTGGCCTCCAGCTCCACTTCTGACCTCACTTCTGCAACTGAGGAGGGCCCCCTACATTGCCTTCACACCCCAAAGTATGCTCCATTTTAAAACCTCTTCACCTGCTTGGCTGGCCCACCACCACCCAAAGACACAATCCTTCCTGAGCTCCTATCTCTTCCTCCCCCAAACTTAACACCCTCCTTCTGTCTATTTATCCCTCCCCCACTTTCTGCCATCCTTTGGGCTTGAACACAGGGCCTGGGTGCTGTCTCTGAGCTTTTTTTGCTCAAAGTTAGCGTTCTATCACTTGAGCCACAGCTTTTTTGCTGGTTAATCAGGAAATCAGAGTATCTAGGACTTTCCTGCCTGGACTGGCTTTGAACCACAAGCCTCAGATTTCAGCTTCCAGAGTAACTAGGGTTAAACAG
This sequence comes from Dipodomys spectabilis, assembly GCF_019054845.1. NCBI lineage: Eukaryota > Metazoa > Chordata > Mammalia > Rodentia > Heteromyidae > Dipodomys > Dipodomys spectabilis. The sequence continues at coordinate 5,891,160 of NW_024871099.1, read as the reverse complement.
GTATGAGCCACACCTGCCCTTTCTAACGAAATTTTCACTTTTCCAAACTAGCCCTCCTCCCATTACCCGCCATTCCAGCTAGTCCTCCCTCCCACCTTCTAGCCCTTTCCACACTACATTTCCCTAGGCTCCTCTCCAAGCCCTTTATGGAGCCATTTCTACCTCCCACCATTTTCTAAAATACCCTCCCCCCCCCACCAACACCCTCCGTACCATGCTTTGCTTCTCCACCCATGTATTGCTCATTCCCTTTATCTTCCTATCTCCTCTTCCCTTTACAACAGGGCACCCCAACAATTCTCTCCCCCTTCCCAAACCTCTTACAGATCCGTAACTTCTCTCCACTCTTTCCTTGAGCCTGTTCTCTCTACACTGGGGTCCCCCCCCCCAGCCCCACACACACACCTCTATTTAAACTTCCAGCTTTACAAACCCCCTCCCAACTTAAAGCTTCCCCCAATTCCAATCTTCTCCAGACGCTCTGCATTCCATACTCGGGGTTCCCCAGAACCCCGAACTCTACCTTTTCCTAGATCTTGTTTCTCCCACCCCATCCTCAAGACCCTGCAATACCGTCCCTCGGACTCAATTCCATTTTAGCGCCAACTCCCTCCACCAAAAAAAAAAAAAAAAAAAAAAAAATTCACCTCCTCGATTCCCCATAACTCCCCGCCCAGCCCCTCCTGTTCCTTCACCCACTAAGGCTTCCTGGGTTCTCTTTCACGATTCTCACATTCGCTACCAGGGCGCCAGTTTTTGTTTGCATTTATTTATTTAATTCCTTCAGATTCCCAATTCCTTCCTCGAGCTCTTGCAATCTCTTTTCGGGACTCCAAATTCCTTCCCTGTCCCCAGAACCCCCTAATTCCCATCAAGGATTTCCCCCCACACACACACACACCCCTTCATGCGAGGATCCGCAGCCCTCCTCCCCGGCCCGCCCCACCCCCGTCCGGCCCGCGGGCCGCGCACCTTGCGCTGCTGCTTCTCCCAGGCCGGGTCCAGCAGCAGGTCCCGGTCCCAGTCGTCCTCCTGGGCCATATAGTCGCCCATGCTGCCCCCGCCGCCAGCCCCATTGCCGCTGCCGCTGCTGGGGCCGTACTGGTACGCCTGGTTCGCCGCGTGGTAGTCCACCATTCCGCCGACGCCTCTTGCTCGACCACCAGGCGCTCTACTCCCGGCCGCAGCTCCCGCCCCTGTGCTCCGAGACTCCGCCGCAGCCGTCTCTTCAGCTGCTACAGCCCGCCCTCCGCTCGCGCCTGCGCACTACCCTCGCCGCGCCTGCGCACTGCGCCGCCGCGACCCGCCCGCGCGCGCGCACGCACACGCCCGCGCACCTGACAGACTGAGACCGCCCAGTGGACTTCTGCGCCGGCGCAAAACTCATGTTGCTCTTTTTTTTTTTTTTTTAAACCCCGCTCCCCCCCCCCACTCCCCGACCCCGCCCTACTCCAATAGGAGCCGCGCCTCTTCTCCAGCAAGAACCTGCACGTCATCGCGTGTGGGCGGGGCCAGAGAGCTGAATGATTCATAAGGTGGGGCTCACTTTCCGGCCTTAACCTGCCCTGCGTGGAATGCATTCCCATTTAACAAGTGTTTATTGAATGCCTACTGTATACCAAACCATACTATATGCATTAACACTAAAGACAGACCCAGCCAGGTGCTTGTAGCTCACGCCTGTAATCCTAGAGGTTCAAAGCCTACCCCGGCAAAAAAAGCTCATTGATTAACCACCAAAAAAGCCAGAAGTAGACTTGTGGCTCAAGTGGTAGAGCTCCAGCCTCGATCAAAAAGTGCTCAGGGCCGGGTGCTGAAGGCTCTCGCCAATAATCCTAGCTACTCAGGAGGCTGAGATCTGAGAATATAGTTTGAAGCCAGCCCAAGCAGGAAAGTCCCTGAGACTCTTATCTCCAAAAATCTACGCAGAAAAAGCCAGAAGTGGCACTGTGGCTCAAGTGGTAGAGCTTTTTGAACAAAAAAGCTCAGGGACAATGCCCAGGCCCCAAGTTCAAGCCCCTAAACTGGCCCAAAAAAAAAAAAAAAAGGCAGAGGATGTTGTGAAAACCTAGATTAGCTCATGTTTCTCCCTCTTCTCAGAACCCTCTTGTGAGTCCACACTTGGGACGAAAAGCTAAAATTGAGGAAAGGCAGGAGGGCTGCAGGAGTCCATTTTGCCTGGTTCCAGACCAGCTCAGCTTTGAAATAGCATAGAAAATCCTAAGGCTTCAGCCAGACTCAGGTCTTTCACATACCTGACCTCTGTTTCCCTCACAGTTCCTCTATTCCTCTACTTCTAGCTTGCTGGCCTTCTTGCTGCTTGTCCAATGTGCCAGGCACCATGTTCTGCCTCCAGGCCTCCGTCCTGGATGACAGTTGTTGCCACTGTCTGCCACACATTCCCCAGACTGCAGATTTCAGTGGCTCATGGCCTTTCCTCCGGCAGCAATATGGATAGGTAGGAGCTAGCCAAGAACTGAGGGGAATATGCAAAGAAATCCTAAAATGGAAAATTCTTCCAGGCTTCCTTAAAAGGGAAAATGTTAGATAACAGAGAGGCCCTAAGGGGTGACCAGGCGGGAAGAGATCACAAGGCTTCTGGGGGGGGGGGGGGGGGGAAGGGAGACAGAGGAAAAAAAAAAACTACTGGGGGAATGATGAGGGACTAGAGTGATAAAAAGGGGTAAGGGTTATCAAGAGGTACATCATATGCATGTATAGACATGTCAAAATGACCGTCCCCCCTCCTCAATACAGCTAATGGATGCTAATGAAAAATGAGGGGAAACCACTGTACTGTAATTAAAACTTCCCAACTCCTCCCAGGTGACCTCAGCCCTGGTAGACTGGACTAGGAAGAGGAATGTCTCCCAGGCCACCGCAGCAAGTCCTCTAAGTCCAAAGGCATCCTGAAGGCCAAAGAGAATTTATTCTGTGCCCTGAGCCTGCCATGGGGAAGAAGGTAATTTAGTTCCTCTTCCCTATACAAAGGTGTCAGTCCACTGACCTTGGATTTCTAACAGGTGCTTCAACTGGGCACTCCTTCCTTGGACCCACAAATTCATGAAAGAAAAAAAAAAAGCCGGAGAAAAGCTTGGTGTCTCTTCCTCCATTTGCATCACTTTGTAATCACCTTTGGCTTCCAAGAAAGGACAGGATGGACTGATAACATCTTTATGACAGGAGACAGACTACCTCAGGGATAGCAGAACCTAAGCAGGACAGACCACTCCCAAATGAGGATAATTACCTGTAATGAGGTGATGGAACCCTGGAGCGGGAGGCAAGTCTCATGGGAACCAGATCAGTCAGAGACTAGGGATAAGAATATCTCTGGGAGAACCAGAAACCAGATAATAACCAGCCAGACCACACCAAGACTCCTTAACAATGCATTCCTTTGCCCCCTGCACCCCCCCCATCACAATAGTTCTTCTTGTATGATACATAATCTATCCTTTCTCTGTCCTTCATTGAATCTCATTTGCTCAGACCAAGCCAGACATAATTCTTCCCTAATGTTGCCATTAGCTGGGCGCCAGTGGCTCATACCTGTTAATCCTAGATACTTAGGAGGCTGAGATCTGAGTATCATGTTTCGAAGCCAGCCTGGGCAGGAAAGTCTGTGAGACTCTTATCTCAAATAAACTACTCAGAAGAGCTAGAAGTGGAGCTGTGGCTCAAGCGGTAGTGTGCTAGCCTTGAGTACAAAGAGGCTCAGAGGGCTGGGAAGGTGGCTCAGTGGTAAAGCACTTGCCTTGCATGCATGAGGCTCTGGGTTCGATTCCTCAGCACCAGATAAGCAAAAAGAAAAAAGCCGGAAGTGGCGCTGTGGCTCAAGTGGTAGAGCGCTAGCCTTGAGCTGAAGAGCTGAGGGACAGCGCCCAGGCCCAGAGTTCAGGCCCCACGACTGGACCAAAAAAAAAAAAACCAAAGACGCTCAGAGACAGCACCCAAGCCCCAGGACTGGCATAAATAAAAATAAATGTTGCTATCACTACCTTTCAGAAGTTGCCTGAATTATTTTGAGGTGGACAGCTACAGAGAAGATCTGGAAGTGACACTGTGGCTCAGAGTGATAGCACTGTAGCCTTGAGTGAAAGAGCACAGGGGCAGTGCCCAGGCTCTGAGCCCTGAGTTCAAGCCCCATGCCTGAGCCATCCCCACCCCCCCCCAAAAAAAAAAAAGTAAAAAGGCAGCTTTTAGCTGGGAGCTAATGGCTCATGCTTGTAATCCTAGCTACAGGAGGCTGATGATATCAGTTCAAAGTCAACCCAGGCAGAAAAGTCGCTGTGAGACTTTTTTTTTTGCTGGTTGTGGGGCCTGGGCGCTGTCCCTCAGCTCTTCAGCTCAAGGCTAGTGCTCTACCACTTGAGTCACGGTGCCACTTCCAGCTTTTTCTGCTTATGTGGTGCTGAGGAATTAAACCCTGGGCCTCATGCATGCAAGGCAAGCACTCTACCATTAAGCCACCTTCCCAGCCCCCTGTGAGACTCTTATCTCCAATTAGCCACCAGAAAACTGGAAGTGGCACTGTGGTTCAAAGTGGTAGAGTGCTAGCTTTGAGCAAAAGAGCTCAGAGACAGAGCCCAGGCCCTGGTTCAAGTCCTACAACCCACCAAAAAAAATTAGCGATCTGGTCTCCCGTCTAACACTAGTATAGCACCTTAGCCTGGGGCTAGAAAGGTCAATGGTAGGACATTGTCTAGTGTGCTTAAGCCCCTGGATGGGCTGGGAAGGTGGCTCAGTGGTAGAGTGCTTGCTTTGCATGCCTGAGGCCCTGGGTTCGATTCCTCAGCACCACATAAGCAAAAAAGAAAAAAAGCCGGAAGTGGCACTGTGGCTCAAGTGGTAGGGCTCTAGCCTTGAGCTGAAGAGCTGAGGGACAGCGCCCAGGCCCAGAGTTCAGGCCCCACGACCGGACCCAAAAAAAAAAAAAAAGGCCCTGGATTCCAAACGCAGTTATGGACATATATACTCCTCTGAACTTGCCACCATTTTACAAGCTGTTTTATTTGAGTCTTACGTTGTAGTAGGAAGACCCCTACTCAGGCAGGCAAGCCCACCTAGTCATCTGGAATGACAGAGCCCACCGCAACAAACTTGTTAACAAAGAAGCAACTTTACTGAGAAGGTTCCTACACTGAGTGGTCAGGGCTGCAGCACAGGCTCCAGTAACCCCAGATGGCCCCCATTCTTTGGTTTTTAAAGGCAAAATCCATGAGGTTGAGCCTGGTCACATGCAGGTGACCAATGGGATCGCAACACACAAAGGATTGTACAGTCATACCAGACTACACACAGGTGGCCAATAGGTGGAGTTTACCTTAAGCATGTGCAAAAGGCAGTTGGAGCCAGATTACAACCTATCTGTTTTATGGGTCAGTCTTTAACTCAACAGTCAAGGGTGGGTTAGGTTGTTCAGGAGAGGGGGACCAGATGCATTTTGTTCATTCTGGGAACTAGGCCCATCAAGTCTAAAATCCCTAAAACAAAGGCAAAGCTCAAAATGGAATCAGACCAGCTGGGGCCCCTTCTCAGGGTCCACTTCAATGTGTCTCCTTCCCCAAGAATATCAGGCCACCAGGAAAGCAGGGAGGGGATCTTTATTTTGGTCACTGAAACAAAAAGTAGTTAATCTTTTGGAATGTGCATATGTAAATGTGTGCTTTACCATGAGTCACAACCTCCATCTTTTTGGTGGTTAGTTGGAGACAAGACTCTCATGGGCTTTCTTATCTGGGCTGGCTGGCTTCAAACTATGATTTTCAGATCTCAGCCCCCAGAGTAGCTGGGGATTATAGAGATGCATGAGCCAGCTTGGTCAGAATTAAATGTATTTTTTTTTCATTTGGAGTGCTAGGGATGGAAAAGTTAGGACTTGAACATGGTTAAGTCTCCACTCTACCACCAAGCTAAACCCCTATATTTCAGTTAGCAATACAGAGCAAGATGAGCAGTCCAACAGCCTCTGGGAGGTCAGAGGCCACAACGGAAACAGCTAGAACAGAAGCCCTGGGCCCCAACAGGCATGGGGAACAATGGCCAAGGTGTTACATGCAGATTCCTGGCAACAATTCCCAACTGGGGGCCCAATTATAATTCTCCCCAGCTGTAAACCCCAGACATGGAGAGGGGGACTAAGATATTCAAAAGCCATTTAGCTGGGGTTTAGATTTACGGAAGTTTATGGCCAGAGCCAAGTGCTCAAGGTGTGATCTTCCTTGAGTAGAAGCAGGCCAGCAAAGTAGGGCAAAATGCGGCTCCCAAAGAGCAAAAGTTTATTCCTTCCGCCAGCATACTGCAGCCACAGCCCGTGGCACAGGCTGCGTTCTATTCAAGGGCACCTGCCAAGTAGATGCCTGTCACCCCGACCAGAGGGGTGCCTCTTGCTAATCTGAACAAGCTTGTCAGCTGCAAAGCACACTTCTGGCCTGTCCCCAGGGTTAGGACACTTCCTAGTTCCTGGTGCCTGCTTGGGGCTGGAGCCCAGGGCAAAGGGTGCCTGGCCCTGCCTGGCTCCCCAGGACAAGGCCCTTGGAGGAATGCAGGAGGGAAGGGTGGGGGAGGGTGAGGAATTCCCTGGGCAGGGAGGAAAGAGGGCTGGCACTAAGGGTGACTATCTTGGTTCATCTCTTCCATTTTTTGATGTCTCCATCTCTCACCTTGTGCAGGCCACAGAATTGGGGATACTCTGACAGAATGCGCCATGACCACCACCCAGACCCAGGACTGAGTCTGTGTGCTGGGATAGAAAGACTGGCTGCTTGGCTCAGAGGACGTCCCAACCTTTCTGGTAGTTTCTCCAACTATAAGAGTATGGACTGAGCTAGGCACTGGTGGATCATGCCTATAATCCTAGCTACTCAGAAGGCTGAGATCTGAGGATCCTGACTCAAAGGGCAGAAAAGCTTATGAGAGGCTGGGAATGTGGCCTTGTGGTAGAGTGCTTGACTAGCATGCATGAAGCCCCAGGTTTGATTCCTCAGTACCATACACACAGAAAAAGCCGGAAGTGATGCTGTGACTCAAGTGGTAGAGTGCTAGCCCTGAGCTGAAGAGCTGAGGGACAGCACCCAGGCCTAGAGTTCAAGCCCTATGACTGAGCCCCCCACCCCACCCCCCCTACACACAAAAAAAGAGCTGGGACTCAAGTGAGAGTACTGGCCTTAAGCAACAGCAGCTCAGGGACAGGAAAAAAATAACCCACAAAACAAAACAATGGAAGGCCAGTTCATCACCTTGGTGATGATGATGGCTTTCTTTTCCATTTATTGGCTGGAACTTTCCTGCCTCTGCCTCCCCAAGGCTGGAGCAAGAGAGGCATCCCCACATTCTACTATTGGTTCACACCCTTGGAGAGAACAGGCCTGCCCCCTCTGTTCGGTCCTGAAGAAGGGCCCATTCTTTCCTTTCCAGATGAGGAAATGGAGCCTCAGAAAAGCAAGAGGACACAGAGCCTTGCAGACCGCTCCCCTCTTCCTCCTGGCTGACTCACCCCTACAGCTCCACAGGTCAGGAAGGTGGGGGCATGGCTAACAGCCAGCAGCAGGGTGGAGGGAGGTGAGGAAGTCAAGGGAAGGAGGAAGCTCCCAGGGGACGGTGTGGAGATCTGTGCTAGGGCTCCCTCTGCTGGGCACAGGATAAAGAGCAGGACACAGCAGTGCTCGATCTACAAATCTTTATTGAACACCTGCAGTTACTGGGATGAGGCCATGATGCTGGACACACCTGGGGACAAAAGGAAGGAACCAGGGTGAGCTTGGGAAGAGTGGGAGGTGAGCCTTTAGCTGCCCACCCCTACCCTTCAGGAGTGGATCGCTAGCCCCCTGGAGAGCCAAGGTTACCACCACAAAGGCAATTTGATGTAGTAGATAACACAAAACCAAGGACTCCAGGACAAGGCCTGGGTTAGAATCTCAGCTTTTCTTGATGACAGCAGGTTAGCCTTGGGCAAGTTACTTAAGAGCTCAGTTTCCCCACAAGCAAGAAGCAGCTTCTCTGTAGGATTGTGGGGTTAAAAGGTGTGCCTGTCATCCCAGCTACGTAGGAGGCTGAGATCTAGAGGGATGTGGTTCAAAGCCAGCCTGGGCAGAAGTCTCCAAAAACACTGGTAAAAAGCCAAGATGGAAGTATGGCTCAAGTGGTAGAGTATCAGCTGAGTAGGCACAAAGGCTGAGTTTGAGCCTCAGTCCTGAAGTGCCTGGAATCACACTGGGTACTAAGTGCCATCACTATCAGCATCACAGTACTGAATCTGGACAGCCTGCCTCAAGCTGCTGGAATTCTCTCAGGTCCCAGCAGGGCATCGCCTGTACAGGGAAGGTCCATGGGGTAAAGGTAATCATCTTTGCTCCATTCCTCCCTTCAGCATCAAACCAGCCACTCTGTGCTCCGTGTTATTTCATGTGGTAAACATCACAGTGTTTCTACTAGCTGATGGACTGCAGTGAGCACATCTTCCTTACAGGATTGATGTCACCCAGTGGCCATCATTACTGTAAATGTCATTCTCAAGTGTTTTGTTTTGTTTTTTTTGGTGCCAGTCCTAGGGCTTCAACTCTGGACCTGGGCACTGTCCCTAAACATTTTTTGCTCTAGGCCAGCACTCTACCACTTGAGTCATGGTGTCACTTCTAGCTTTTTTTTTGTAGTTTAGTGGAAATCAGAGTCTCATGGACTTTCCTGCCTGGCCTGGCTTTGAACCATGAATCTCAGATATCAGCCTCCTGCGTAGTTTGGATTACAGGTGTGAGCCACTGGCACCCAGTTTCATGAGGAAATTGACACAGAGAGATAAGATCACCCTAAGCTGTGAGGTGGGAACTCAAATATCCCACACCACATGAACCCACTTCCAAAACCTGCTGGTGATACCCTGGACCCCAAAGGGACAGAGTGCCTGGGACTGCAGGGTGTGGAAACCCTGCCAGGCTAGTCTTCTAGGCTCTAGGGAGTTTTTTTTCTAGAGTGTGGCAGATGCAAATTTCTCAGCCCTGATTTAGGAAGAGATGGCCTCCCTGGGGCCCTCTGCGCCCAGTATGGTGTCTGTGGTAGGTGGGTGGCACTCACTGTCGAAGTCAATCTTCTCCACGATGTTCTTGGGCTTGATGCTCTCCTCCTGGCTACAGATGAAGATCTGTCCCGAGTCATCAGCACTCCAGCCGTACTTGCTCATCCACACCTTCAGCTGGTTGTCTGCAGGCGACACGGGAAGCACAGGGGGCAGTGCTAATGACACCAACCAACCTCTTCTGCCTGGATGGCAGCGGCCTCGCAGCCCTGGTAAATCTCCCTGCTGCCCTCCCCGTGGCCCATTCCCCACACGGTCACTAGAGGGCACCCCGGCTTTCTTGTCCTCCCCAGACAGGGCTTAGTCTTCACCTCTTCCCTTTTCTCTCCAGGCAGATTTCCTTCCCCACCAGCACTATGCCCAACATTAACACCGGGAGTAAGGCTATTTGACCCTGAAGAAACCAAACATCCTGCTAAAGCAGTGGCCAGCCATATTTTCTGTGGGACAATTACCAATTTGATACTGATCAGCCTTATCTTTCTTGGTTTTAAATTCTGAGGTGTGTGTCGTATTTTCCCACTTTTTCTTGGTAGGAGGCACAAGGTTTCATATATCCCCAGGATGGTCTCAAACTAAGATCCTCCTAACTCTGCCTTCTGAGTGGTGAGATTATAGTCAAGTACTTTCACATGCAGTCTATAAAAAGCTTTTAATGTGGGGCTGGGAAGGTGGCTCAGTGGTAGAGTGCTTGCCTTGCATGCATGAGGCCCTGGGTTTCGATTCCTCAGCACCACATAAGCAAACAGAAAAAAGCCGGAAGTGGCGCTGTGGCTCAAGTGGTAGAGCGCTAGCCTTGAGCTGAAGAGCTGAGGGACAGTACCCAAGCCTGAGTTCAGGCCCCATCACCGGACCCCCCCCCCCCAAAAAAAAGCTTTTAATGTCACTTCCCCCCCCCCCTAGTTGTGAGGCTTGGGCAGTATCCCTCAGCTTTTTGCTCAAGACTAGCGCTCTACCACTTTTGAGCCACAGCACCACTTCTGATTTTCTGGTGGTTAACTGGAGATTAAGAGTCTCTCAGACTTTTTTTGCTCAGGCTGGCTTTGAACTATGATCCTTAGATCTCAGCCTCAGAGTAGCTAGGATTACAGGTGTGAGCCAACTTCACTTTCAAATACACAAAACAGTTACTTAGCCGGTACCGGTGGCTCATACCTGTAATCCTAGCTACTCAGGAGGCCCACCCTGGCAGGAAAGTCCATGAGACTCTTATCGCCAATTAACCACCAGAAAACTGGAAGTGGCGCTGTGACTCAAGTGGTAGAGTGCTCCCTTGAGCTGAAGAGCTCAGGAACAGTGCTGGGGCCAAAAACAACACATCTACTTGGTGCAAAATACTTAGCATGTGCCAGACACAAAGTTAGCTTCCACTAAACACACACACAGACACACACACACACACACCTACTACTATCAAGACAAAAACTTGGCTGGGAAGGTGGCTCAGTGGTAGAGCGCTCGCCTTGCATACTTAAGGCCCTGGGTTAGATTCCTCAGCACCACACAGCAGAAAAAAAAAGTCGGAAGTGGCCAAGTGGTAGAGTGCTAGCCTTGAGCTGAAGAGCTGAGGGACAGCGCCCAGGTCCAGAGTTCAGGCCCCACAACTAGACCCCCCCCCCAAAAAACAAACAAACAAACAAACAAAAGACAAAAACTCTTCAAGGAGGGGCTGGGAAGTTGGCTCAGAGGTAGAGTGCTTGCCTCATATGCATGAGGCCCTGGGTTCAATTCCTCAGCACCACATAAGCAGAAAAAAGCCAGAAGTGGCACTGTGGTTCAAGTGGTAGGGTGCTAGACTTGAGCTCAAGAGCTCAGGGCCAGCACCCAGGCCCAGAGTTCAAGCCCCATGACTGACAAAAACAAAAAACCAAAAAACTCTTCAAGGAATGTCCCCAGGAGTCGACCCCTAAGCCCATCAGTGTCCTCTCTGTCTCAACTCCCTGTCCCAGACACAATCAGCAATCGTGTTAAGTCTTAGTTTTCCTTGCTGTTCTCTTTGCAAAAGTCAATGCATGAATATTCTGGTCTGTTTTGGTGGAAATTTTCAAAAGCACCCTTCCGATCTAGGCCCTCCCTGCTCAGGACCTTCTCTGGCTCATTCAGGTAAAAGGACAAAGGCCCCCAAGGCCTTAACCCCACAACTTGGAGGTTTTCCCTCCAATCACTTCCCCAGCTGTTGGGAGCCCTTGGGAGCTGACAGTAAAGCTCAAAGGTCATCTTGACCCCCGTCCTAGCTTAAAAGCATGTACAAGGAACTGGCTTACTTAAAAGACACCAGGTGCCCAGGATGATTGCTTTGCTATGCCTGCAGTTTGTTTTAAATTTTCCTTATTTTTCTGGACTACAGTAGAACGGCATGAGTGTGGGGGCCCACGAGGATGCACCGAGCCACATGTGCGGAACTCCCAATACCCAGGCTGCTCCCATGTTCTGAAGAGGACGACCTTACGAGATACTGACTTTTATATATGCCCAGGAATTAATTGAGCTGCTTCGGACATTTCTAACTGTGGTGGGACTGATGTTTATTACTGTGCTAGGTGGGGATGTGAGGTATCTGGGATGGGCTCATGCACAAGGGCCCTCCCTATCCTTGTCTGACGAATCTCACCCCCCCCAGACCTGCCTCGAACCCCCTGCGTGGCCAATGCTATTCTTACCAATGTAATCCTGTTAAAACAACCTTTACAGAGGAGGGAAAAGGATAACTAACTGGGAGGAGGGTCTGCCATTAAAACAAAAAAGGGGGAATCTGAGGGGGGGTATGATTGGGTGGGGGGGGGAGGGGGGAGGCTGGGAAGGGAGGTGAAGGGTAAACAAAGGAGGAGGCTGCAATGCTTGGTAAGAAATGTATGCATTATCCTGCCCATGTAATTGTAACCCCTCTGTACAGTATGTTCTCAAATAAAATAAAATTAAATTTAAAAAAAAAAAAAAAGGGGGAATCTGTAGGGCACATGGGCAGCAAAGATGGCGCTGAGATGGAGTTGAGTGGGCAGAGCCCAATTTGCCTTACGTTCAGTGCATAACCAGCCCGTGGAAGCTTAGGTGCATGATAGGATGTGACCTTGACAGTGATTGGATCCTCATCCTCCCCTGCCATGCCACCTGCTCTTTTTTTGCTTTAAAAATGGCTTAATAAATGAGTTTTTTCCTGCTGGACTTGACTCCCCGGTGTGTCTGATTGTCTCCCTGGCTAAGGGAGGCTGGGGAAAGGGCAAGTGGCCGCACTTACCTTTCCTCAGACCCCGTCCATTTTTCATGGGACGGACAAAGACCTGACACCCAGCTCTGGCCCCAGGCCCCCCCAGTGAACTGAAGGGCAGCCCTGCCCTGGTCCCCATCTGCCCACCTCAGTCCACTCTCACTGTCCTTCAGGGTCAATCACGCCAGGCCACAGACATCTACAAGAACAAGTCTCCAGTCTGCTGTTCGCAGCCACATGCCCAGCATGTCTGAACAGTGTCTGGCCCAGAGCTGGCTCAACTGGGTGTTGGATAGGAAGTGGACACGTGGTGCAGGAGCTCCCTGAGGAAGCAGTTTTCTCCCTGGGCTTGGAAACAGCCTAGATGGCTGAGGCCCAATGCCCATGCCTGCGCTCCCCGCTCCCAGGTTGGCCCAAGGACCCAGACCTTACCTGTCAGATCCCCAAGCATCTCAGCCAGCAGCCAGCGGTCGATGTGCTGGTATGTGATGCCCACCACATGGCAGATAACTGGTTGGGAACAAAGGTGTAATTGGATGCTACAGGGCCCTGCTGCCATCCCGGCCTCCCCTGCAGAGCCCATGCTTGGTCGACTTACACTTCCGCACAGAGTCCTCGAAGCCAGTTATGCCTTCCAGAAGGTCCATGTTCTCATCCAGGGCTTGCTGAGAGGAGGAGGGTAGAGGGTTACCACTAGTAGCAGTGATCGGGTTAAAGTGTGGAAGGCCAGGCAGGATTCCAAGCTCACGGCCAGCCTGGGACATGTAGCGAGACCCTAGTGTGTCTCTATGTCCCCATTACTGCCATTGTACTCACTTTAGCACAAGCCTGGAGACTAAGACACAGCAACTAAGTGACTGGCCTACAAGCATGGGTTTAAAGCTGGCAGATGGGAATAGCAGCCTCCAGAGAGAGGACACATGCAGATCAGTCAACCTTCGGGCCAACGTCCCCTGGCCCAAGCCCCATAGGATTTATGTGCCACTTCTGTGCCATTACTCTACCCATTTTGCCCTCACTAGCCTCCAGCCTCTGGGCCTCTCTGATATACCAAGCACCCACCCATCTCAGGGCCTTTACATTGCCACAGTGCCTGGAACCCCACTCCCCCCATGACTGCCCCTTGCCCCTCAGGAACAGCAGCCAGTGAGCTAGAGGAAAACTAAAGAGAACAGCTGTCCTGGGAGTCCCTGGTGAAGGGCTGGAGGATGCCAGATGAGATCACCCACATGGAGGCCAAAGGGACAGGTTAGGATGAGGCTGGCCTACCGGATCCAACAATGTGGAGAGCACTAGAGAGATCTGACAGGAGCAAACTGACTTCTGAGATAGGGTCTTCTATTCTCCCAGGCTTGCTGAGGTTATGAACAGTGTATGTGTGGAGGAGCAGGGGCAGGTCAAACCCCACTCTACATGAGTACAGGGAGCAGGAAGCAGAGCAGAGGCAGCCTGTCTCAGAAGGCTAACTGACAATGCCAACTTGCCCATCTGACATGACTTTCTGGAATGTGAGGCTTTCAGGGCTTTTGTTTTTGTTTTTTTTTAAAGCAAGCAACTGTCTGAAATTTCTATAACCTTGCTCTGGATGGAGCAGGACAAGGCCTCAAACCCTTTCAAGATTGTTCTGGCAAGCTCTGTAGGAATGCACAGGGCCACAGCAGACCCAAGCACGCTGGAGGCTTGCTAAAGGCTTTATATGAAAACCAGGCCAGGTGCCCGTGGCTCACACTTGTAATCCTAGCTATTCAGAAGGCTGAGATTTGAAGATTACAGTTAAAGCCAGCCCAGCCAGGAAACTCATCCCCACCAAACTACGAAAAAAGCTGGAAGTGGGGCTATGCCTTAAGTGGTAGAATGCTAGCCTTGAGCCTCTTAGGGACAGAGCCCAGGCCCTGAGTTCAAGCCCCAATACTTGCAAGAAACAGAGCCAGCTGGCCCCTGGCACAGAGCCCAACTAGAGAGGGCAGAGGGGAGGGACAGAGCTGGTGGAGGAGGGGGCAGACCAAAGAGAACGCCTTTTCCCAGCATGCAGCCATGATGCAAACTGCACTGGAAGGGCAGGCGGGACATTAGAAGGGTAGATAATAGCTGTGTGTTGTGGTGAGGGGTAAGGGAAGGTCTCCAGGGGCGGAAGGTGACCTTGGTCAGTTTCTCTGAGGTCACAGAAAAGGCTATACACAAGGATATGTGTGAATCTTGCTCTAGCTTTTCTTATTTTAAATTTAAATTCCAGGCTGGGCTTGCCTGTGTGCTCCTGGGCTCTCTCCAGCTGTGTTCACCCTCTCAGGTCCAGCTGTGCAGGGAGAGCACACAGACTTATGGTAAGGAAGAAAGCAGAGCTCCTTGGGGCCTGAATATGGAGGTCAGGTGGCTCAGTGTGAGGTTGGACATCTTACAGGAGCTGAAAAGCTGGAGGAGAGCATGGGGCACAGGGCGTCCACCAAGCACACATCCACCAAGCCAGCTGCTCCCCTCACCCACCCCACCCACAGACCAAGGAAGTTACCCAGAAAGCCTGGAAGTGGCAGGTCTCTAGCAGGTCCCCGAGGTACAAAATCTGCCGGATAGGCCGTTCTTCTTGCTGGGGGGAGGGCATGTTAAGGGAAAATGGCCACGAAGCCCAGGGAGGCTGGGGTCAAGGCCTTAGAGCATAAATCTGCCCACACCAACTGGGGATTCCAAAGCTTTCCATGGTTCTCCCATGCCGTGAAGCCAGCCCCATTCCGCTGAGAAATGGTGGCTTGCCCACATTGCGATTATCCCACAGTATCTACGGCAGCTCTGAACGCTTCCTTCCCGCCTTCCTCCCAGGTGCTCTCTGGGGTCACCCTTGCCTTCCCTTGGCTTTCATGCATTCTCAATCTCAGGAGGCTTCCAGAACCTAGGAAAGGGGGGTGGGGCATGTCCTGCTGGTTCCTCCAGCCCCAGCGCTGACCATGCTAGGCTGTCAAGGACAGAAGTCTGGTCATCTCCTCACTGGACTGTGAACCCTGACTGAAAGCAGAGCCAGGCCATCCCATTACTGCAGTGTCCCGCCCAGGTGAGCGAGCCTGGGCCAGTTCCTCCATGCCCAGTGTAGGACACAGTGAAGGATACATGTGCCTGGTCGATCATGCACTTGCACAAGGTGAAGTCGGTGTGGGGCAGGTTGGTGAGGGCCTTCAGCAGGATCTGGGCAGTGACCGTGGTCTGAAAGAAGGCTGGGTTGAACTGGTACCTGAGGAGGGACACAAGAGACATGGCACAGTGGCACCCCCAGGTCCCCAGGCTTTGCCGGGTGCCACTGCTTTACTCTGGAGCTTGAGAGTTGGGCAGGCCTGCATTCTAGGCCCAATCACACTTTCTGGCAGAGGAACCCTAAACTTCAAGCTCACTTCTCCTGGCTGAAGATGGGGACAGTAAATCCTCATGCCCTCTACTACTGAGCCACATTCCCAGCCCCCTCACAAACACCTAATAGGGGGATACTAGTTTGTGAGGAGAGCCAGGTGTGGTGGCTCAAGACTGTAATTCTAGCTACCTGGGAGGCAAGAGATTAGGGGATCACCGTTAGAGGCCAGTCTTAGTTGAGACTCTATCTCAACCAACAGCTGGGTGCACCGGTATGTACCTGTCATCCCTGGTAACATAGGGAAACACAGTAGGAGGGTCATGGCCCTAAGAGACCCCATCTCAAAAATGATCAAGCCATGGGCTAGGAATGTGGCTTAGTGATAGAGTGCTTGCCTAGCATGTATGAAGCCCCAGGTTTGATTCCTCAGTACTACATAAACAGAAAAGGCTGGAAGTGGTAGAGTGCTAGCCTTGAGCAAAAGCAGCTCAGGGACAGTGCCCAGGCCCCGAGTTCAAGCCCCAGGACTGGCAAAAAAAAAAAGGGGGGGGGGGAGGGGGAGAAGGAAAATGACCAAGGCAAAAAGGAGATGGATGCAAGAATGAAGTGGTAGAGCTCCTGCCTACCAAGAAAGAGGCTGAGTTCAATTCCCAATGCAAAAAGGGGAGGTGGGGGGGGGGGGAGAAGAGGAGGGAGCAATAATTTAGGTGGTACAGCTCTGGAGCCCACTAAGACTAGGTTCAAACATCTTTGAATGGCCTTTGAATGCTTATTTAAAATTCAGTGACTCAGTTTCCTCCCTCCCCAAAGAGGAGACTGGGAATCCACCTTGGGGGTAAAGCCAGTGCTTAGCATACACAAGGCCCTGGGTTCAGTCACTAGGCCACAAACACAACTGAGGTCTCAAAAAGCCCAGGGATGGAGACGTCGCTCATAGTAAGCACATGAGGAGGCCCTGGGTTCCATCCTCACACCACAAACACCAACCAAATGGCCAAAACCCACTAAGAAAACTAGCAGCCTGGTATTTAGTACTCACTGAGTACTTACCAGGCAGTGGATAACAACATCCAAACCATCCCCAGAAACACCACTGCTTTTCCATTACACACATGGGAAAACCACCCTCCACACTGTGTTGAGAAAGGACCCAAGGGGAAGAACCTAAACAACCCACCAAGAGAGACAGAGTCTTGATGTTCCATGAGTATACCAGTACTAGGGTGTGAACTCAGGGCCTGGGCACTGTCCCTCAGCTCTTCAGCTCAAGGTTAGTGCTCTACCACTTGAGCCACAGCGCCACTTCCGGCTTTTTTCTTATGTGGTGCTGAGGAATCGAGCCCAGGGCCTCAAGCATGCAAGGCAAGCCACTGAGCCACCTTCCCAGCCCCAGGGCCTCAATTTCTTGCTCAGCTTTTTTACTCACAGTTGGAGCTTGAGCACTTAATGGGTTTTTGTTAATTGGAGAAAAGCATCTCCAATCTACTTAGGGCTTTGTCTGCTTGGGCTGGCTTTGAAGATCTCAGCTTTCTAGGATTATAGGTGTGAGCTACTGGAGCCCAGCTGGTAATATTAGTATTTTTTTTTTTTTTTGGGTCGGGTACTGGGGCTTGAACTCTGGGCCTGGGTGCTGTCCCTCAGCTCTTCAGCTCAAGGCTAGCGTTCTACCACTTGAGCCACAGCGCCACTTCTGGCTTTTTTCTTTTTGCTTATGTGGTGCTGAGGAATCGAACCCAGGGCCTCAGGCTTGCAAGGCAAGCGCTCTACCACTGAGCCACCTTCCCAGCCCGTAATATTAGTATTTTAAAAGTTGGCCCCAAACTTAGTGGGCTGCCTAGTTTTGCATCCTAAAGATACTGCAGGCTGCTCCAGACACCCACCCACCCAGGGCTGTCAGGAATTAGCACTTGCTTGCTAGCTGCTGGCCCGGAGTGGGGAGGGGCTGGATAACTCACAACTTCAGGACCGCCAGGTTGGCTTCCAGATCATAAGCATTCTCCTTGGCCTGAGTCTCCACATAGCGCTCCAAGGTGGCCAGATTCTCAGGATTGTACCTAGAGGAGAATCAGGGTGGGTAAACAGTGGGATGTGGTTGGTCTAACATCTGTCATTCCAACATCTAGGGGGCTGAGGCAAGACTCTCTTGAGATTTCAAAGCAAGCCTAGGCCACACAGAGTTTGAGGTCAGCTACGGCTACGCAGTGGAATCCTGCCCCATATAACATAAAATGGTGTCCAGAGAGGAGACAGAAGTTAAGGGATACTAATCTGTCCCTCCTTTCTTCCCTACGTCCAGCCCCTCTAAAAAAATCCGGTCCTGATCACCAACTCTACTCAGTGAGTCAACTCTACAACCCCTAATAAAACCTCCAGCAGACCTCTCCAGACCCCAATGAACCCCGGGGTGGTTTGGGGAACGCCCACCACCACCACATCCAGCCAATTACTGCTCCACAAGAACAACATCTATGGCTTTATGGATCACTTCTGGTTCCCGAGATTGCCCACCATTGACAGAGCAGACTTCACTGAACAACTGGACGGAGGATATACCCGGCAAGGAAGGGAGGTACTGAGAGACTTGAGGGGGCAGAGAGGGAAACTAAGGAACTCAGTCCGAGCGCGAGATCTCTCCGGCGGCTAAGCCTGCCTAAACATCCTCAGGCATCTCCAGGATGACCTCTAGCAGGCAGAAAGACCGAGAAACCCTCACCTAGGGGCAAGCTTAAGACCCTGACCGGATATCCCGTCCTGGCTGTCTCCGAAAATCTCCTGTCTTCTACCCCTGCGGGGCCAGAACGACCCCTCGGACCCAACTCAGACCTGTCGATACCCTTGAGCAACTTGCCCACGTTCGCTCTCATCTGCTCAAACATCGCCATGACTACACTCGCGCTCTGCTGCCACAAACAGACGAAAACAGGCCCCGGCGGCTCCTCGAGGAGCAGAAGAGGAAGAGGGGACGGAAACGGAAATACGTCACGTTCCTCACCTCACAGCTCGGCGCTGGGACGAGGAGGGGGCGGGGCCAAGAGCTCAAGAGAAGAAGGGAAAGGCTTTTCTGACAGCAGCAGCGCTTTCCGGCTACCACGTGACTCCTGCCCAGTAGTCGTACTTCGCGCGTGCGCACTCGCCCCGCCCCTGCGGGGGCCAAAGGCGTGTAAAAAATAAAAAGCTTAGTCGGTTGCAGTGCGCGTGCGTCTTTTCTTGGGGCCAGGGGGCGGGGCTAATTCCCCCACCGCCCTATCTAGACCAGTGAACGAGTCCTGTAGTCTAGGACGCATGCGCGCCCTACCTCTCTGCTAACAGCGCGCGCTTTCGTCGGGCTGCGCTTGGCCGCAGATGCAGCGAGTAGCTCGCGCGGGGACGTCGTAGTTCTTCCTTTGGGTCATGGTCACGTCCCAAGGGTTGGGGACTCTCTGAGGTCTTCCTGGCCCCCCTCCCCCGAGGCAGGATCTAGCATTCTGACTTTCCTAGTTTGAGATCTGGGTTCGGGTCCCCACGCTTCGTTCCAGTTCCCGGAGAAGAGGGCTCACTAAGCTGAAGTCCTCACAAAGCAACACCCGCTGCTAGCTGCGGGCGGGCTCCTCTTCTGCACTCTAAAATTGTGCATAGATTCTGTACACTGCATGTATATTATATAATGCACGGGCATATGCCTTGTGTGCAAGCGTGTTCCAAATATACCCACGTGTGTACACATAAAAATCCAGATACCAGGCACCACAGCCAGGAGCTGATGCTGAAGTGCGTGTTTTGTATGTGTTCTAGGCGAGCCGAGCCATCCTCTGTGCAGACCTGCAGCCTCTGATTAGAGCTAAATTTTAAGCATCCAGCCGAGAGAGCTTTCAACTATGGTTTGTGGGCCCTCCTAGAACAAGGAAGGGGTGTTAGAACACACATGGTCCCCCCCCCACACCCCACCTCATTGCAATTAAAATAGTTTGCATCTCATTTGCATTCAGCCCTGAGCTTTAAGGAGGGGGGCGGGTGTCCCATGGGTCCCCAGGCACAGTGCTCTTCACACCCAGGGGACAGGGGGTGGAGCCCTTTGCAGAACCCTGCAGCTGGGGCAGGAAGCGAGAGTGGGGAGGGGGAAGGCCACAGCCCACAGAGATAGGCAGGCACAGGGCTTGTGGGGAACCTGGAGGGAGGGAGGTGCCAGCGTTGGAGCCCTGAGGCCCTGCTTGGCCCCTGGGCACGGGCCCAGCTCCCATCCTCCGGGGATGGACCTCATGGACCACGACATCTTTAATAGGGATCCCCGAGATCACTATGATCTGCTGCAGCGGCTGGGTGGCGGTACCTATGGGGAAGTGTTCAAGGTGAGAAAACCCTTCTGTCTCCATCACCCTCAGACCGATATCTTTAGGGTGAGACCTGGGAAAGGGAGAAGGTGCAAAAAGGCCCCCATACTTGGTCTTGATCCTGGGACGCTAAGAAACTCAGGCAAATGGAGCCTGCCTAATGGTCAACTTCCCCTTTACAAGGCTCGTGACAAGGTGTCTGGGGACCTGGTGGCACTGAAAATGGTCAAGATGGAACCTGGTAAGTGAGGACCCTGGAACTTTGAACTCCCTCCCTTCACCCCACAGCCTGGGACATTAGGACCATCTCCCTCCCTGTAATTCCCAACCTACAGACCCCTTTTCCTGCCCTTCCTAACAGATGATGATGTAGCTACGCTTCAGAAGGAAATCCTCATGTTGAAAACTTGCCGACATGTCAACATCGTGGCTTACCACGGCAGCTACCTCTGGTGATGAGCCTCAGACCCCTTATTTCTGACCCCTAACTTGATCTCTAACCCTCAACTGCTACTTTAAATCAGGACACTCTTACCTTACCTTCAACTTTGACACTTACTTTTTAACTGGGACACTTCAGCCTTCTCTCACACTAGTTCATTTTTTTTTTTTAAATCACTGCACCCCTTCATCTAAACCCCAGTTGGAACCTCTTATTTCTTCCTAGGGTTCTCCAAATGAATCCCTTCATTAATAGCAATCCTGAAATCAAATCCCCCCAAAGGAACTTATCAATAGTTTGCCCTTTGAGTTGCCCCCGTTTCACTCTGCTCCTTTAATATAAGCTCTTAAATTCCTGACCACCCCCCCAAAAAATTAATATCCTGGATGTTCCAATAATGACCTCAATTCCCCCCAAACCTGGCATTCTGGAGCCTTTCATTCCATCCACAGCTCTGCAAGCTGGAGAGATCTTCTTTCCTGTCCCTTAGACTAGCCCAGGACATCAGAGATATACTAGATTCAAAGATCTATATTTGAGTTAAAATCCCCAATGTACATTTCCTGTCTGAGCCTCAACTTCATCTGTCCAGTGGCCTCACTCTGTGGGCAAGGGGAGCTGGTATATTTTTGTTTTTCTCCAACCAGTAGCAGTTGTCCTTGTAAGGAATAATTCATGAAGTATTATTGATATTATCATTGTTGCTTTTCAATGACTGTAGGTTGCAGAAGCTGTGGATATGCATGGAATTCTGTGGGGCTGGTTCTCTTCAGGATATTTACCAAGGTTAGAGGAAGGACTAGGTCATGGAGGACCTGCCCTTTACTCCTCAAGGCCACCTCTTCTGCTTCTCTGGGTTTCGGACTTGGGGAAGTGTTCCTTCTCTACATTGCATGCAAAGTGTGGTGGGTTTGGCCTACATTATGCTGGGAATCCCTCTAGCATCTAACAGTCCAGCCCCAGTCTTTCTGTGTGTGAGACTTGCTTTAACTCCCTCTCTCTATCTTTATCTAGGTATCAGCCTCTTGCAAAGGCCTACTTGTGTTGTAGTTAAACTTTTTCTTTTCTTTTTTTTTTTTTTCTTCTTCTTCTTCTTCTTTTTTTTTTTTTTTTTTGGCTCATACTTAGATGCCTAGATTTTTGTGGAATGTGGGAATGAATTTCTGGTCCTTTCTGCCTCTCAGTCTCCTTAGAGAATTTGTTGGTAGAGTTAGGGCGGGATACTGATTACCTCTCTGAAGTTTTGGAGGGGTGTGTGTGTGTGTGTGTGTGTGTGTGTTGATATTGGGGCTTGAACTCAGGACCTAGTTGGTTTTTCCTTAGCACTTTTTTTTTTTTTGGTGGTGATGGGGAGGAGATACGGTCTGGGTGCTGTCCCTGAGCAATTTTGCTCAAAGCTAGTGCTCTACTGCTTTGAGCCACAGCTCCACTTCCGGATTTTTGGTGGTTCATTGGAGATTAGAGTCTCTTGGACTTTCTTGCCCTAGTTGGCTTCAAACAGATGATCAGATCTCAGCCTCCTGAGTAACTAAGATTACAGTCGTGAGCCACGAGTACCCAGACATATCTCTTTCAAAATATGTCTATGTCTTCCTACAGCATAGTTTCTGTCTGCATCCTCCTTTCTGTGTCTCAGCGGGGCTCTGTGCCTTCATCTCTGCCCTTGTGCCTCTGTCCCTTGCTTATTCCTCACTCCCAGTTCGAGGTCTTTCCACAGTTTCTATTTCCCTCCAGAAAAGCTCCAATTTCCCACGTCCACTGTGGCCAAGCCCACTTGCGCTGGCTGGTCTTTCCTCTCCCTCTGCTACCCCACTTTCCTCAGTCTCCCCAGCCCCAGTTCCTTCTCACCTGCTACCTCTAAATTAGCTCTTGCTCTTCTCCCTCTGAGTGGGACACCTTCTTAGGTGGCCGTACTGACCACTTTGTCAAATATCAAAACCCTTCCCACACATTTCCTGTTGACTTTGCTTGCTCTGTTTTTCTTCTATTTATTAGTGTGTGTGTGTGTGTGTGTGTGTGTGTGTGTGTGTGTGTGCATGTGTATGTGTGTATTATGTACTTCTCTTTTCTTTTTTTTTCCCCTGATGGCTAGGAATGAACCTAGCTAGCACATGCTAGGCCAATACTTCCAGCCCTATGTAATATACATATTACATATTCATCTTGTTTACTATCTGGAATATTCTCTCCATAAATGCAGGGATGTTGTTCTGTGTGTGTGTGTGTATATGTGTGTGTGTGTGTGTGTGTGTGTGTACCAGGAAAAGGACTTGAACTGAGGGTCCTTATGATCTTGCTTGGCTTTTTTTGCTCAAGGCTGACATTCTACCACTTGAGCCACATGTCTACTTCTAACTTTTTGCTGGTTAATTGGAGATAAGAATCTCTTAGATTTGTCTGCTCAGGCTGGCTTTGAACGTGGATCTTCAGCCTCCTGTGTAGCTGGAGTTACAAATGTGAGCCACTAGCATCTGGCACATGGTATAAACACAATAATCTGCTGACTGTCCCCTCTAGACTGTGTGGCTATATGTCCCTGGGGCCTTTCTTTTTTTTTTTTTTTTTTTTGGGTCCGGTCGTGGGGCCTGAACTCTGGGCCTGGGCGCTGTCCCTCAGCTCTTCAGCTCAAGGCTAGCACTCTACCACTTGAGCCACAGCGCCACTTCCGGCTTTTTTCTTATGTGGTGCTGAGGAATCGAACCCAGGGCCTCGAGCATGCAAGGCAAGTGCTCTACCACTGAGCCACCTTCCCAGCCCCTGTGGGGCCTTTCTTTGTCACCCGCAATGCCTCCATCTCATCTGCTTACTTGTCCTGTCCTGGGTCTCCGTCCCCTCTACTATCCTCTCAGCTGGTGTGGGCAGGATCTGGGGCCTCCAGGGCCCAGGTTTCCTGGCTCCCACCCAACATGTGGCCTGGCTGGTGTTGTAGTGACTGGCTCCCTGTCCGAGCTCCAGATCAGCTATGTCTGCCGGGAAGTGCTCCAGGTAAGAAGGGATCTGGGAGGGGTTACAGGAAGAGGGGGGGGGGTCTTGTGCTAGCTCCAGATCACCCCCTCCCACTGGTGGCTCTTCTCCTCCCCCCAGGGACTGGCCTATCTGCACTCCCAGAAGAAGATACACCGGGATATCAAGGTGAACTGGAGATGAGGGACTGGGGGATGGGGGGGGGGGAGGGAGCCCAGGAAATGGAAGCCACAGTTGGGGTGGGGGGTGGGGTTCAGGTACTTCTGAATTGTGGGATGGGAGCTATGGGGAGCAGATATTCTGACAGGTTCCAGTTCCTACTCTGGTACCCAGGGAGCCAACATCCTCATCAATGATGGCGGAGAAGTTAGACTGGGTGAGTATGGTGGTTGCGGGGGTGAGGGCAGGGGGCGACTGGGAAATGGAGAGGCAGGGGACAGTATATTTCTTCCTCTACCTCCAGCGGACTTTGGGATCTCAGCTCAGATTGGGGCAACGCTGGCTAGACGCCTGTCTTTTATTGGAACACCCTATTGGTGAGGGGTGCCTGGTGGGCAGCTGGGGGTAAGCGGGGGGGGGGGGGGGGGAGCAGAGGATTTTTCCCTCCCTGGATCCCTCGACAAACTCCCTTCCCACCTCCATTCTGTGTTTGTCTGGGAAAGACTTTCTTTTTGGTTCTCTCAAGGCTTCTGTCTTTCTGTGCTGCTTTCTTCCTATTTCTCTCCAGGTTTCCGTTCTCCTCCTCCCCCTCCATACAAATATGTTCCCATCTTTTCTCATTAGCTCTTTCTGTCTTTGCTTCTGTCTCTGTGTGGTAATAGATCTTTTTTTTTTTTCTTTTGTTTTTCTATGCTGGGGAACAAAGCCAGAGCATCCTCAAACATGACCTGCCCCCAGCCCTATTGCTTTTGTTTTTCCCTCTCCCTCCCTCCCTCCCTCCCTCCCTCCCTCCCTCCCTCCCTCCTTCCCTCCCTCCCTCCCTCCCTCCCTTCCTCCCTTCCTTCCTTCCTTCCCTCCTTCCTTCCTTCCTGTGTCTTGCAATGTAGCTCAGGCTGGCCTCAAACTCACGGTCCTCCTGCCTCAGCCTCCTGAGTGCTGGGATTACAGATGATGTGACCCCCAAGCCCAGCTCAACTATACTTCATTCTGTCTGCATCTTCCAGTCTATGTCTGCCTGTCTTTCTCTCTGCCCATCTTTGTCTTTATGGTCCTCTCCATCTAGCTGTCTGTACTCCACCTCCTCTCACCCTGTTCTGTCTTCCTTCACCCTCTCCTCCCTGACCTGATGCCACCTCTGGCTCTCTGGGGGTCTCTGCCCCTTAGGATGGCTCCCGAAGTTGCAGCTGTAGCCCTGAAAGGGGGATACAATGAGCTGTGTGACATCTGGTCCCTGGGCATCACAGCCATTGAATTGGCCGAGCTACAGCCACCACTCTTTGATGTACACCCTCTCAGGTAGGCAGGAATGGCAGGTCCCCCTGGGCCTGAGATCCCACCCCTCAGCTTATGTCCTCACATCAGAGAGGCCTCTATGGACTCACGGTGCAAAACACCTTTTCAATTTTTCGTGCACACCTGTAATCCCAACCATGTGGGAGGCAGAGGCAGGAGGATCAGATTCTAAGGCAGCTAAACAAAAAGGCAAAACCCTCCCTGAAAAATATTTAAACTCAAGCCTGGTTCCTATGGCTCGTGCCTGTCATCCTAGCTACTCAAGGAAATTAAGATCTGAGGATCTTGGTTTGAAGCCAGCCTAGGCAGGAAAGTCTGTAAGACTCTGATCTCAAATTCGCCAACAAAAGGTCAGGAGTGGAAGTATGGCTCAAGTGGTCTAATACCAGCCTTGAGTGAAAAAGCCAAGTGAAAGCAGAAGGCCATGAGTTCAAGTCTCACTAACAGCACACACTAGATAGATAGATAGATAGATAGATAGATAGATAATTAAGCAAAAAGGTCTGGGGGGCATGGCTCAAGTAGTAGGGCATCTGCCTAGCAAGTGTGAGATCTTGAGTTCAGACCCCAATGTTACCAAAAAATAAAAGCAATACTAGTCTCATCCCAGTCCACTGTCAAACTGGATCCTCATTTCCATTTGTTTCTAACATTGCTCTGCTGACCTGTGTGCTGTTAGGAAACACTGAAGCCATGAATGTAGCTTCCTTGAAAAGGGGCGTGAACCCCACATTGCTTCCCTATTCTTTTTAGAGTTCTCTTCCTCATGACTAAGAGTGGCTACCAGCCTCCCCGGCTAAAGGAAAAAGGAAAATGGTAAACGGATGACCTGAGTGGGGACAAGGAAGGAGCAAAGGGCCAGGGCTGGATTGGGGAAAGTCCTTAGTGCCCTCACCCACAATCTGGCTTCTTCCTCCAGGTCAGCTGCTTTCCACAACTTTATCAAAGTCACCCTCACTAAAAGCCCCAAGAAACGGCCCAGTGCCATCAAGCTGCTCAGCGTAAGCTTCCCCTCCCAGTTCCCTAGGCCCCACAGTTCTCTGGGCTTTTGGTAGTTCCCTCATTTGACAGGGGTGGCAAATATCCTGGGGCCTATTAGACCCATTTGGTAAAGCCTGGCACTGGTGGCTCATGCCTGTAGTCCTACTCAGGAGGCTTGAGATCTGAGGATCATGGTTCAAAGCCAGCCCAGGTAGACTGATCTGAGAGACTTTTTTTTTTTTTTTGTCGGTCCTGGGGGCTGAACTCTGGGCCTAGGGACTGCCTCTCAGCTGTTCAGCTCAAGGCTAGTGCCCTACCACTTGAGCCACAACACCACTTCTGGCTTTTTTCTGCTTATGTGGTGCTGAGGAATCGAACCCAGGGCCTCATGCATGCAAGGCAAGCACTCTACCACTGAGCCACCTTCCCAGCCCCTGAGAGACTCTTAACTTCACTAAACCACGAAGAGAGAGAGAGAGAGAGAGAGAGAGAGAGAGAAAGATGGAAAAGGAGAGCTATGGCTCAAGTGGTAGCCTGTAGCAAAAAAACAAAAGCTCAGGAACAGTACCCTGGCCGAGTTCAAGCCCCAGGAACAGCACAAAGGAAAAAACATAGTATTGGGGCTGGGAAGGTGGATCAGTGGTAGAGCGCTTCCCTTGCATGCACAAGGCCCTGGGTTCAATTCCTCAGCACCACATAAAGAGAAAATGCCGGAAGTGGTGCTGTGGCTCAAGCGGTAGAGTGCTAGCCTTGAGCTGAAGAGCTTAGGGACAGTGCACAGGCCCAGAGTTCAGGCCCCACAACTGACAAAAAAAATTAGTATTTGAAGGGACAAACACCTATCCTGTTCATTGGCTGTCTGCAGCCATCTGCTTATGTTGACAATTTTGTATGACCTATAATATTATAAATAATTAAATCACCCTTGGCAGAAAGAAGGCTCCCCATTTTCCTTCTGGGGTTATAGAACCCCAGTGACCCCTGCAGTCTCTATAATCCCTTGGAATTTCCCAGGACCTCCACCAAGACCCTCTATATTGTGCTCCCAAATCTTGCTTTTTTCCTTTTTAGTGCCAGTCCTGGGGCTTGAATTCAGGGCCTGGGCACTGTCCCTGAGCTTCTTTTTTTTTTTTTCCCCCCCCTGAGTTTCTTTTGCTCAAGGCTAGTACTCTACCACTTGAGCCGAAGTGCCACTTCTGGCTATTTCTGCTTATGTGGTACTAAGGAATCAAACCCAGGGCTTCATGCATGCTAGACAAGTACTCTACCACTAAGGTACATTCCTAGCCCCCAACTAAGCTTTTTTGCTCAAAGATAGCACCATACCACTTGAGCCACAGCTCCACTTCTGGCTTTTTGCTGGTTAATTGGAGATCAGAGTCTCATGGACTTTCTCACCTGGGCTGGCTTTGAACCTCGACCCTCAGATTTCAGCCTCCTGATTATCTAGGATACTAGGCATGAGTCACCAGTGCCCTACTCCCCAGATCTTTCTGTGATTCCCCTAAACTGCTAGAACTTGCCGTGTCCCATGAGTCTTGTTTCTGAGACTCTTCTCAAATCCAGCCAACTGCTTCTAAGGACCTTCTTCCGTTGGCTTCTAAGAATCCCTGCAGTTCCAGAAATTCTCCCTTCTGAGAACCCTAAATTCTTCTAATCCCTTCAGACTTCTCACAATTCTCTAGACTTTCCTGCCTTCCCTGTCAGCTGGCACTGCCCCCATGGGTCCCCTTAGTGAAACCCTGTCACAATCTTCCCTCCATGACCCCTGTGTGCCAACACTCCCTCCTCCCACAGCATCAGTTAGTTTCACAGGCTGGGCTGAACAGAGGCCTCATCCTAGATCTTCTTGACAAAATGAGGAACCCGGGAAAAGGGCCCCCTGTTGGTGAGATTGAAGACGAGGAGTCGGAGGTGAGGTTCTACCAATTCCCCCTCTGCCAAGAGAGATGCCATCCCATAGCCTCTCCTAGAAAGAACACAGAAGAGGAAGGGGGAGTTGGCTTGCTAGGTGCAGAGGATTAAGGTAGAGAAGAAAGCTCCTGGCTAGGCCGATAGGTTGATTATGGTTGGGGTTTGGGGGTGGGCACAAGTCCTGATGCAGCCTGCCCTCTGCCCAGCCACCCCCTGCCGTCCCTCGGCGGATCAGATCAACTCACCGGTCCAGCTCTCTGAAAATCCCAGATGCAGATCATTATGGTAAGTAGATAGAATTCTGCAGTTTGGAGATGCCTGGTCCTATACTTGATTGAGAAGACCCCTTTGATCTACCATCTTTTCTTCTTTCCTTCCTTCCTTCCTTCCTTCCTTCCTTCCTTCCTTCCTTCCTTCCTTCCTTTCTTTCTTCCTTCCTTCCTCTTTCTTTCTTTCCTTTCTTTCTTTCCTTTCTTTCATTCTTCCTTTCTTTCCTTTCGTTCGTTTGTTCGTTGGTTTTGTGTCAGTCCTGGAACTGGAACTCAAGGCCTAGGTACTGCTCCTGGACTCCTTTGCTCAAGACTAGAGCTCTACCACTTTGAGCCACAGCACCACTTCCGGTTTTCTGGTGGTTAATTGGAGATGAGTCTCATGGAGGATGGGTGCTGGTGGCTCATGCCTATAATCCTAGCTACTCATGAGATCTGAGGATCATAATTCTGAGCCAGCCTCAGCAGGAAAGTCTGTGAGACTCTTTTCTCCAATTAACCACCAGAAAACTGGAAGTGGCTCAAAGTGGTTACCACCTGACCTATAAAATAACCATAGAAATGTGCCCCACCCCCTCTCCCACTTGACCTTTCTGAGCTGCAGACTCCCAAAATACCTCCCATCTCATCCCCCCAAAACACTTACTTGAACCTTTGGTTCTCAAATATATCCTTAAGCTTTTTTTTTTTTTTTTTTGGGGGGGGGTCCGGTCATGGGGCCTGAACTCTGGACCTGGGCGCTGTCCCTCAGTTCTTCAGCTCAAGGCTAGCGCTCTACCACTTGAGCCACAGCGCCACTTCTGGCTTTTTTTCTTTTTGCTTATGTGGTGCTGGGGAATCGAACCCAGGGCCTCATGCATGCAAGGCAAGCACTCTACCACTGAGCCACCTGCCCAGTCCTTCCTTAAGCCTTCTATAATTGAAATCTCTCCACTTCCCAGATCTAAAATCTTAATATTCCCCTCCCCACAAAAGGAGATCTCTTTAATCCAAGGCTTATCCCCAAGGGTCCAACACACCAATCCCCTAGCTTTTCCTTCCTCCTCTCAAGTTCCTCTCCCTGCCCCACTGGTTCAACTGTCCTCTCCTCCCAGAGTGGCACATGGAATTCAGGAGGCTGAGAGGCATGGAGCCTGGGTCCCAGGCCAACACGGTGAGCTGCTGCCTCCCTCCCCTCTGCCCACACCCTCCCCTTCCCCCCAGGCCAAACTAACCCTCTTCCCCCCATCCTGCAGGCTTGCTTACAGCCCCCTGAAGACCTCAGCAGCAGCAGACCCAGGTCAGGGACCCCTGGGTGTGTGTGTGTGGAGGGAGGGGGTACCAGGATATGTAGGGATTGCCTGTGACTCATACCCTACACTCTTTAGGAGATCTCTATCAGATTCTGATGACGACTATGATGACGTGGACATGTAAGAGGCCCTGTCCCATAGCCCCCCCCCCCACATGTGACAGCTGGACCCACCTTACCTCCAACCTTATCTCTACCCTGACCCTGAACCCTGACCTCCCCCCCCCATGCAGCCCTCACCTTCCTTCCTACACAAACCCTGCTCCCCAGTTCTACCCTCTCCCTTCACCTCTGACTTCTGACCCCTGACCCCTCATCTATCCCATCTCCAACCTCCACCCTCAACTTCAGCCCCCCCCAGATGTCCTCAGCTCCCATCTCCATCTGAAATGTTCCCTTGTCCAATGCCACAGTCTCCTCCCACATATTTGCCTGCACCCCCAAACCTCAGCTTCAAACCTAACCCTCCACTTGAGCCCTCATCTCTCAACCTCTCATTTGACCTCAGATCTTGGTTTCTGTAAATTTCTCCTTGCCCCACACCCAGACTTACCCAGTGTGGTTGGGCTCCCATGGCCCGTGGTGGGGTCTGGGATTTCCTGCTGATTGTATCACCAGGTGCCTGGGAAGATGGGAGTGCCCAGTGTATCGCCAGTCTCCTGGTATATTGCCAACCTTGAATGCTGGGTGTATTGCCAGCCCTTGCTACCCCTGAGTTGCTCCTGTTCCCTGGCTGTCAGCCCCATAGTCCTCAGCTCCAGCCACACTTCCTCTCCCCGACACCAGCACTGCCTTCCCAGCCCTGAACATACCAACTTCCTGCCCCTCCTTGCTTACCCCATCTTTGTCTTTCAGCCCCACCCCTGCAGAGGATAAGCCTCCTCCACTGCCCCCCAAGGTAAGGCCCTGAGTCCTTAGATGCTGAGACTCGGGGATCCCCAGGGCTTGGGAATCTGGGGTGATAGAAACTTGGCATGGCCTTGTGAACACGTCAGTTGCCACTCCAGTATTTGGTTTGTGGGGTACAGTGGGAAAGCAGGGTGAAGGCTAGAGTGGAGAGAGGTCATTGGCCTCAGCCAACTCTGTACCTGTGGAGTCAGGGACTGGGGGAGGGGGTGCAAGGGTACCCTCTTTCTGAGTCCATCTGATGTTTCTCCATGTTTCCTCCTTCTGTCTCCAAAGCCCAAGTCCCGTTCTCCGTCAGACGATGGCTTTGGGAAGATGGGGGATGAGGGGCAATTGAGCCCAGGGGTGCTGGTCCGGTGTGCCAGCGGGCCTCCCCCACGTACCCCTCATCTCGGACCTCCCCTAGCCACTCCCAGCCCCCACCTAACTGCCCACTCAGGTAAAGGATAGGCTGGGGAAGAAAGGGGAGGGCAGGAGTGTCAGGGAGGCCCCTAGATGCTGATTTTGTTCCAACCCCTCTCAGAACCCTCACTCTGGAACCCAGCTGCCCGAGAGCCTGACCAGCCCCCACGGTTGCCCCCTAGAAAGGAAAAGATGAAGAGAAAGGTAAGAGGCTGCTATGTGCCTTATGGTTGGCCTGGTGTCCTGGGAGTAGGAGAGACTTAGAACAGTAGGTGATATTTATTGAGCCTTTTGTGCCAGGCACTGATCTCGTGTCTTTACCTGGTGTAAGCCTCCACAGACAGAAACATATCACAGAGGTAGGTATTATCCTCCATGTCACAGTTGGGAAACGGAGGCACAGAAGAGTAAGTAGCTTGCCTGAGTTCTGTATACAGTATACCTCCTAATCTATGGTGGCTATGTTCTCAGACCTCCCCCCCACACCAGTAGATACCCTGTGGATAGTACTCAATTCTATATTTTTATTTTTCCTATCCAAGCATACCTATGTGAAAGTTTAATTGGTAAGTTAGACACAGTAAGAGAATAACAGAAATGAAAAGGTAGCTTAGTGGTAGAGCACTTGTTTAGTATACATGAGGCCCTGGGTTCAATTCCCAGAACCATCTAAAATAGAGAGACAGACAGGACAGAAAGAGGGGGCAAGAGGAGGGCACAAGGCATATAATAACTATAGTCAAGATGGGCACTGATAACTCATACCTGTAATCCTAGCTACTCTGGAAGCTGAGATCTGAGGACCACAGTTCAAAGCCAACTTTGGGCAAAAATGTCCCAGAGACTCTTGCCTCCAATTAACCAGCAAAAAAGCCAGAAGTAGGGCTGGGAATGTGGCTTAATGGTAGAGTGCTTGCCTAGCATGCATGAAGCCCTGGGTTTGATTCCTCAGCACCAAATAAACAGAAGAAGCCAGAAGTCGCACTTTGGCTCAAGTGGTAGAGTGCTAGTCTTGAGCAAAAAGAAGCTCAAAGACAGTGCCCAAGCCTTGGGTTCAAACCCCAGAACTGGCAAAAAAAAAAAAAAAAAAGAGCCAGAAGTGGAGATGGAGGTACTGCTCAGGTGATAGAACCTCAGCCTTGAACAGAAAAGCCAAACAAATGTGAGAATCCCTCAGTTCAAGCCTCAATATGGGCACACAAACAAAAATAATAACTATAATCAAATAAGATAATTAGGGCAATATCCTGTTTAGGGAGATATGCATTTTATATTCTTTTTTTTTTGGGGGGGGGGGTCCAGTCGTGGGGCCTGAACTCTGGGCCTGGGCGCTGTCCCTCAGTTCTTCAGCTCAAGGCTAGCGCTCTACCACTTAAGCCACAGCGCCACTTCCGGCTTTTTCCTTATGTGGTGCTGAGGAATCGAACCCAGGGCTTCAGGCATGCAAGGCAAGCACTCTACCACTGAGCCACCTTCCCAGCCCCGAGATATGCATTTTAAATAAGATTTTTAAATATATTTTTTGCCAGTCTTGGGGGCTTGAACTCAGCCTGGGTGCTATACCTGAGCTTTTTTTTTTTGTCGGTCATGGGCCTGAACTCTGGGCCTGAGCGCTGTCCCTTAGCTCTTCAGCTCAAGGCTAGTGCTCTACCACTTGAGCTACAGAATCACGTCTGGTTTTCTGGTAGCTTATTGGAGCTAAGAGTTTCACGGACTTTCCTGCCTGGGCTGGCTTTGAACTGCTATCCTCAACCTCCTGAGTAGCTAGGATTATAGGTGTGAGCCACTGGCATCTGGCTCTGACTTTTTTCTGAGTAGATTATTGGAGGTAAGAGTCTCTCAGCCTTTTCTATTAGGACTGGCTTCAAACCATGATTCTCTTATCTCAGAGAAGCTAGATTTACAAGCATGAGCCCACTAGTGCCCAGCTAAGACTTACAATTTTTTAATCTGGAATTTTCCATGTAATGTATTTGGACTACAGTTAACCACAGGTAACAGACCATGGAAGCAGAGGTAGGATTTGAACCCTGGCACTCTTGCTCCAGAATCCTAACCATTGTACCTTCCTGTCCCCTATTTTCTTTTGCTGTGTGTGCTTCCTTCTCTGGCCCAACTCCGGCCCTGACCCAGGGATGTGCTCTTCTTGTAAAGCTGTTCAATGGCTGCCCTCTTCGGATCCATAGCACAGCAGCTTGGACACACCCCTCCACCAAGGGTGGGCATTTGGGAGGTCCAGAAGGGCCTGGGGTGGGGGTGGGGAGCCAGGGTGGGCTAGGAGACCTTAAGGAAAGGTACAAGGCAAGTATAGGGAGGGTCTCATTAGGGTATGGGGGGAATGGCCAAGACTGTGGTTCCAGTTGGATCTAGAGATATAAGAGAAGAGCAAAAATGAATTGGAGAGTGAATGCAGGAAAGTTAAGAGTTTAGAGGCCCAGAGATGTTCAAATATAATAGAATGTCTAGAGTAGGAGATATACAATTGATGACAAAAGTCAGCTGGAGGTTAATGAGTTAATGGTAGCAACTGGGATCAATGTTTTGGGGTCTGGAGCTGGAGGGTCAGTGAGGGTCTCAGTGTTTCTTCTTTTTTTTTTTGGGGGGGTCCAGTCGTGGGGCCTGAACTCTGGGCCTGGGCGCTGTCCCTCAGCTCTTCAGCTCAAGGCTAACGCTCTATCACTTGAGCCACAGTGTCACTTCCGGCCTTTTTCTTTTTGCTTATGTGGTGCTGAGGAATCGAACCCAGGGCCTCAGGCATGCAAGGCAAGCGCTCTATCACTGGACCACCTTCCCAGCCCCGGTCTCAGTGTTGAATAAATAAATCAGAGCTAGGTGGTGGCTCACTCCTGTAACTCTAGCTATGTGGGAGGCTACTACACTTGTAGGAGTGTAGTTCCAGGCTAGCTAGGGCAAGAAAAAAAAAAGTGAGAAAAAAAAGTGAGACTCCATTTAAATGGAAGAAGCTGGTCGTGGTGGCATATGCTTATCATTCCAGCTATAGTAGAAATTGAAAAATAGGTGGATTGTGGTCCAGTCACATGCCAAGGCAAGAAGCAAGACCTTTTCTCAAAAATAAATAGCACAAAAAAAAAGACCTGGATGCATAACTCAGTGAGTGACCGCCTCCCTTTCTAGTGTGAGATCCTAAGTTCAAATCCCAATACTGTGCCCAACCCTTGCAACAGATAGCTGTTAAGCCAGGTACTGGTAGCTCATGCCTGGAATTCCTAGCTACTCAGGAGGCTGAGACCCTGTCACAGTTCAGCGATCTTTGGCAGAAAAAGCCATATTTGTGGATGTCTGAGCTAAGGATTTGTGTGCAGTGGGAACTTGGCATTGGGGAAAAGATAGGAGGAGGTGTAGAGTCTATTTGGAGTGACAGGTACAAGGTTGGGTGAGAAATGAGGGCAATACAGTCAAGATTTTGTGGATCAGGAATAGAAGAACGGTCAGGCATAGATGGAGGACGCTAAGAATCATATTAAGTGACAGGGTGGGGTTTGAGCTAGGTTTGGGGGAGACAGACTGGGGAAAGTTGGAGGATAAAGGGGTAGATATGAGAACCTGAGAGACAAGATTTACAGAGCTCAGACAGGAGGGGAGATGGGAGGTCCCTGGGATGAGGTAGGACCCAACATCCTGTCTGCCCCCCACTTCCCAGACCAGCACCTGCTTCTGGGGGCAGAGGAAGGCATCTTCATCTTGAATCGAAATGGCCAGGAGGCCACAATGGAGATGGTGAGGGATGGTGCCTTGGCGGGGTGCGGGGGTGGGGGGGGGGAGGGAGTGGGAGTGTGTGTGCAGAATGATCTTGGTGGGTACTACATAGCTGTCTCCTACTATTCTCTGCAGCTCTTTCCTAGCCGGACTACCTGGGTGTACTCCATCAACAACATCCTCATGTCCCTCTCAGGTCTGCTGGAGGTGGGGGGAGGAAGGGAAAAAGGGAGAAGTTAAGGGGTCAAGGTTAGGAGAAAGGGACACAGATAAGCACAATTGAGAAAAAATCCCCTAGCCAAGCATTGGTGGCTCATGCCTGTAATGCTAGCCACTCAGGAGGCTGAGATCTAAGGATTGAGATTCAAAAAGCCAGCTAGGGCAGGAAAGTCCATGAGACTTTTATCTCTAACCACCAGAAAAGGAGAAGTGGCACTGTGACTCAAAGTGGTGGAGCATTAGCTTTGTGCAAAAGAGCTCAGGGACAGCTCCTAGGCCCCGAGTTCAAGCTCTACAACTGACAGAAAAAAATCCCTTCGAGGCCATGTGTGGTAGTCTATTCCTCTGATCTCCAGGCAATTAGGATCCCAGCAACTGAGAAACTCCTCTCCCAAGAAAGGAAGGGGTGGGACTTCTGCAGTTGAGTTCAAGGTCATACTGGTGTACATAGTAAGTTCAAGGCCTGTTTGAGCTACATAACAAAACCCTGTCTCAATAATAATAGTAATATAATAATAATGATAATAATAATAGAAGTGATATACAAAAATAAAACAAAAATTTCAGCCTTAGGTTCTAATATCAACTCTGTGTTTGTGTGTGTGTTGGTACTGAGGTCTCATGCTCTTGTTTAGCTTTTTCTGCTGGCTTTTTGCTGGTTAATTAGAGATGAATTTCATGGATTTTCCAATGGTGATCTTCAGATCTGAGCCTCTTGAGTAGCTGGATTGCAGGCCTGAGTCACTGTACCCATCTTACATTTAGGGCAGGAAGGGAATGAATGAAGCATGCTTGGGATGTGCAGTCTTAGGAGTTTCAAAGGGCAAGAGCCAATGGAGGGATGGAAGAAAGGAGGGGGTCTCCAGGGTCCTATAACTACTTCCTGCTTCCCCCCCTACATACACACACTGCAGGAAAGACTCCCCACCTGTATTCTCATAGCATCCTGGGCCTGCTGGAACGGAAAGAGACCAGAGCAGGAAACCCTATCGCTCACATTAGCCCCCACCGCCTACTAGCCAGGTATCAGCCCCCAAGCGGCAGCCTTAACTCCTATGACCTCCCGCCCCCATCACTGCCATCTCACACCCATTCACATCCATCTCTTCTTCAGAAAGAACATGGTCTCCACCAAGATCCAAGACACCAAAGGCTGCCGGGCATGCTGTGTAGGTGAGAGTCCCCACCCCCAGGGATGGCAGGGGGCAGGGCTTCTGCAGCATCCTCCCAAGAAGGCTGAGGAATTAAGACAGCACATCTCAGGGTCCAGGGGAAGAAGTGTGGTTCTCACTAGAGGAGAACAAGGAGGAAAGGAGATTGATGTTTACCCATCGTTGCCCACTCCTACAGCAGAGGGTGAGAGCTCTGGGGGTCCGTTCCTGTGTGGGGCATTGGAGACATCAGTGATCCTGCTTCAGTGGTACCAACCTATGAACAAGTTCTTGCTTGTCCGGGTAAGGTCCCCGAAGGAGCCAGGGTGTTGGGGGACCTTCTATGCTTCTGGAGAGAGTTCCGTGAGGCCCTACCCACTCCCCCTTTCATCCTTAAGCTCCGCCCCCACAACCTATTCCTAATTCTATTCCAGACCCTTTGTCCTATCTGAAGGTCTCAGAGTCCACTTTGAGTCTATAAGCAAAAATTTTGTTGCCCTTGGGACAGCAAGGATCTTGGGCGTGTGTGTGTGTGTGTGTGTGTGTGTGTGTGTGTGTAAATCCTTATCTTTCTATTGTTAGGCTCGTATACCCCCAAACGAAGCTGCACCCTTGTTCCTAAGGAGGCACCCCTAATTCCTGAGTCTTCACTCTTTTAAGACTTCTTCCATCCCCCTCCATCCCTAGGAAATTCTTGGGAAGTCCCAGGCCTGCTGCAAAGCCCTGTCCCATAGGTCCCACCCCTGAGTCCGCCCCTCCTCGTTTGTCCCCCTCCCCCCTGCTCCCCGCAGCAGGTGCTGTTCCCGTTGCCCACGCCGCTGCCAGTGTTTGCGCTGCTGAGCACGCCAGGCTCGGAGCTGCCGTCCGTGTGCATCGGCGTGAGCCCCGGGAAACCCGCCAGGTCGGTGGTCTTCCATACCGTGCGCTTCGGCGCGCTGTCCTGTTGGCTGGGCGAGGAGAGCACGGGTGAGTGGGGTGTGTGGCAGAGGGCGGAGCTGGAGAGGCTGGGGCTTAGCCCTCCTGGAAGGGTGGACCTGATTGGGCGATCCTGGAAAAGGGCAGGGCTTGGGAGGGGAAAGAATAGCGGCTTTTATGTGATTGGTAAGATTGAGGAGGGGGTGGGGCTTGTGTGGTGGGCGGGGACTACTTGCTTGGGACTTATCTGGTGCTTAGCAGAGGCTCTAGTCTTCTAGGGGTGGTGTGGGAGAGAAATTGGTTCTTAACCCCTCCCCACAATCTCTCAAACAGAGCACAAGGGACCTGTACAGGTGACCCAGGTAAAAGAAGACATGGTGATGGTGTTGATGGATGGTAAGAAACATTCTTCCATTTCCCTACCCCAGGACCTGGTGCCTGCCTTTCAGGCCCTGGTATATCTGGGACTTAGGTAAAAACCTCACTCAGCTGAATGTTGGTGGCTCACACTGGTAATCCTAATTACTCAAGGAGGCTGGGATCTAAGGATCACGGTTCAAAGCCAGCCCAGGCAGGAAAGTCTGTGAGACTCTTACCCTAAGTAATCACCAGAAAAACCAGAAGTGGAGCTGTGGCCCAAGTGTTAGAGCACTAGCCTTGAACAACAACAACAACAACAAAAGCTCAGGGAAGACAGAACCCAAGCCCTGAGTTCAAGCCCCAGGACTGACACAAAAACAAAATAAGACAAAACCTCACTCTACTTCTCTCCAGGCTCTCTGAAGCTGGTAACTCCAGAAGGGGCCCCAATCCGGGGACTTCGCACCACTGAGATCTCTATGGCTGAAACAGTAGAGGCTGTGGGTGCGTTGGGGATGGGAGGGCCCAGGGTTGGGCAGAGGCTTCAGGGATCCAGCAATCCCAAGGGTCACGGATACTGCTTTCTCTGCAGCTATGGTTGGAGGCCAACTTCAGGCCTTCTGGAAGCATGGGGTGCAAGTGTGGGCTCCAGGCTCAGATCAGGTGAGTTTCTCCCCTCCAAACTCAGCATCCCACCCCCTCCCTAAGTCATTTCATTATCAGGTGAGCTTGGAAAACCCAAGTCAGGTCTTGGAGTCCACTGGGGATGCTTTCCCTTTGTTTCAGCTCAGATTTGGATCCCTTGTCTGCCTCTGGAACCCCAGTAGTATTCTGGGCCCTTGTGACCTTCTGCAAGGGATTTTGTTCTGAGACTTTGTTTCCCAATTGCAATATGGGGGCCAATGTAGAGAGCTGTGGATGGTTAAAAGCATGGAGTAGAATCCCATGGGCACATGACGTGGGTGTGTGTGTGTGTGTGTGTGTGTGTGTGTGTGTGTGTGTGTGTGTGGTTAGAATTGGGCTTGTACTCAGGGCCTTGGAACTGTCCCTTAGCTTTTTCTACTCAAGGCTCTACCACTTGAGCCATACTTCTACTTCTGGCTTTTTATTGGGGGGGGGTCCAGTCGTGGGGCCTGAACTCTGGGCCTGGGTGCTGTCCCTCAGCTCTTCAGCTCAAGGCTAGCACTCTACCACTTGAGCAACAACGCCACTTCCGGCTTTTTTTTTTTTTGCTTATGTGGTGCTGAGGAATAGAACCCAGGGCCTCAAACATGCAAGGCAAGCACTCTACCACTGAGCCACCTTCCCAGCCCTGGCTTTTTTTGTTGTTGTTGTTGGTCCTGGGTCTTGAACTCTGGGCCTGGGCACTGTCCCTCAGCTCTTCAGCACTAGGCTAGTGCTCTACCACTTGAGCTACAGTGCACTTCTGGTTTTCTAGTGGTTTATTGGAGATAAGAGTCTCATGGACTTTCTTGCCCAGGCTGGCTTTGAGCTGCGATCCTCAGATCTCAGCCTCCTGAGTAGCTAGGATTAACAGGTGTGAGCCACCAGTGCCCGGCTCACTTCTGGTTTTTTGGTAGTTAATTTGAGAGAAGACTTTTGTCTCAGATTTTTCTGCCCAGGCTGGCTTTGAACCATGATCCTGAGATCTCATCTCCTGAGTAGCTAGGTGTGAGCCATCTGTTCTGGACTGACCACATGACATTGTCTTTCTGTGCTTCACTGTCCTGCATTGGCAATGGAAGGGAAATGGGGACTCATGTCATGGAGCACCATGCCAAATTACTGATGATTACAATCACCCATCAAGTGTTTAGTAAGAGTTTGCAGGTTAGCCATCTGAAGCACAGAGAGGTTAAGTAACTTGCTGGAGGTCTCACAGCTGTTGTGTACTGTTGGAAATGATTGGTTCTGGACTTAGACATTCAGAAACGTCTACAGGCTGGTGTGGAAGGGAGGGGGCTTCTTGATTACTCACACAGTTGATTTTTCTGTAGATGCTGCAAGAGTTAAGAGATCCCACCCTCACCTTCCGCTTGCTTGGCTCCTCCAGGTATGGTGGTGGCAAGGGGGAGGGCAGAAGAACCTGGGAATGGGCCCTGAAGTAGAGAAGCCATCCAGAGGTGTCTGCAGCCACCTGGATCTTTGGCCTGGACAGCCTCTCCAATCTCCCTGTCCTCATTGTCTATGCATGCATGGCTACCAAAGGGACAGTTTCTTTCTTTCTTTCTTGCCAGTCCTGGGGCTTGAACTCAGGGCCTGGGCACTGTCCCTGAGCTTCTTTTGCTCGAGGTTAGCACTCTACCACTTGAGCCACAGCACCACTTCCAGCTTTTTCTGTGTATATGATACTGAGGAATCAAACTCAGGACTTCATGCATGCTACGCAAGCACTCTACTACTAAGCCACATTCCCAGCCCCAGACAGTTTCCTTTCTAACTGGATTGGGACTTGAACTTAGGGCCTTACGTTTGCTAAGTAAGTGCTCTACCACTTGAGCCATATCTCCAGTTTGCCATGTTTCTTTTTATTTATTTATTTTTATTTTTATTTTTGTCGGATGTGGGGCTGGAACTCAAGGTCTGGGCACTGTCTCTAAGCTTGTTCACTCAAGGCTAGCACTCTACCACTTTGAGTTACAGCACCACTTCCAGTTTTCTGGTTGTTAATTGAAGATAAGAGTCTCATGGCCTTTCCTGCCTGGGCTGGCTTTGAACCACCATCCCCTGATCTCAGTTTTCTGAATAGCTAAGATTACAAGTGTAAACCACCAGCACCTGGCTTAAAGTTATTTTTTTTTTTTGTCGGTCATGGGGCTTGAACTCTGGGCCTGGACGCTGTCCCTTAGCTCTTCAGCTCAAGGCGAGCGCTCTACCACTTGAGCTACAGCGCCACTTCCGGTTTTCTGGTGGTTTATTGGAGATAGGAGTCTCACGGTCTCTCCTGCCCGGGCTGGCTTTGAACCGCAATCCTCAGATCTCAGCCTCCTGAGTAGCTAGGATTACAGGCGTGAGCCACCAGTGCCCGGCTTAAAGTTATTTTTTAAAAAATAGTTATTTTTTAAAGTAAAAAGTTCATGATAGTCTTATCTCAAAAAAAAAAAAAGCTGGAAGAAGCTGGGCGCTGGTGCTCACATTTGTAATACTAGTTACTTAGGAGGCTGAGATCTGAGGATCACGATTCAAAGCCAGCCTGGGCAAGAAAGTCTGTGAGACTCTTATCTCCAATAAACCATTCAGAAAACTGGAAGTGGCACTGTGGCTCTAATGGTAGAGTGCTAGCCTTGAGCTGAAGAGCTGAGTGACAATGCCCTGGCCCAGAGACAAGCTCCAGAACCAACCTAAAAAAAAATAAAAAAGCTGGAAGTGAGGCTGTGGCTCAAGTGGTAGAGCTCTAGCCTTGAACAAAGAAACCTCAGAGACAGCACTCAGACCTTGAGTTCAAGCCCTAGGACTGGAACACACACACAAAAAGATCAGAAGGTTTTTTTCATTGTTGTCTTCAGACAGTCTCAGACAGCCTAGGATGGCCTTAAACTCATGGTCCTATTGCCAAAGCCTCTCAAGTACTAGAATTAATGGCATACATTACCACACCTAGCTTGCTCATTCATTTTGACAGGGTCCCATTGGGCTGGCAATTTCTATTACCTACTTTGTGAAGGAGTAAATAAATGAAAAAACAAATGACTTCTCCTTTTCTAGGCCTGTAGTGGTGGAGACAAGGCCAGCAGATGACCCTACTGCCCCCAGCAACCTCTACATCCAGGAATGAAGTTCTGGGTGGGGGTGGAGGGGCTATTAGGAAGAATTCCCTGCATACACACACCCCAACAAATACACACTATTCATCATGTGAAGGCCTTGTCTTCCAATAAACTGACTTCAGCCTCTACTATCATCTTGGTTTTCTGTTGGGGGAGGGGAGGCAAGATTTCTAGATGCTCACTTCCCCAAACTCCCAACGACTCAATGTAATGATGCCAAGGGTGTAGCACAGACTTTATTTCCAAGTACAAGGTCACCTCTCCCCCTCCTCCCCAGCTGCCTGGGGGTAGGGGCTTTGGGGCTAAGGACTTGCAATGAGAATAAGGCACTTGAAGTGGAGGCTGGGGGCAGGGTGGGGGCCAGCTGGGAAGAAGGCTCTCAGCTAAGCTGGTCCTCATACTGCTTGCGGAAACAGTCGCCAGCTGGGAAGAAGTCCCAACATCTCTCTTGGTACATCTTCCAGACGTAAGATTCCTAGGGGGAGGGAGGGAAGAGTCCCTTGGTGACATCCTCAATTAGTTGGTAATGACAGAAACTTTCTACTACCACCTGCTGAATGGTTTATACCAAAGTTCCCTTTGATCCTAGTCCTTTTTTTTTTTTTAATTACACTGGTCTTACCTGCCCTGTGTGTTCAGTCTCATCCTTGTTTATCAAATACATCAGGAAAAACCTGGAAAAAAGGGCCATGGAGAAACTTCAGAACCACCCCTACCTTCTGATTTTTTGTTTCATTCTGGTGTGGAACCCAGGTTCTCAGGCTAGATCTCTACCTTTAAGCCACCCCCCCACACCCCAACCCAAACCTTACTTTCGGATTGGCTGGCTGAGGACCCACCCACATGGACACTATGCCTCTTTCCCTAAAAGACCAAACCTTAGTTACTTAGTCCCCTAGACATCAGTGACCACGCCCCTCCCTCCTGATTGGCCAGCATCTGCCCCCTCTCACATGTAATTGGCCAGGTTGTGTTCCTCTAGTGTGTGGGTCTCAAACCCGTGTGGTGTGGTATCGAAGTAGTCACTGCCTATTCCACAGATGAAGCACTTGGTCTGTAGGTTGTGAAAGACATTAGGGTTGAGGCCCATTTGACTCCCCTCCCCCACAGCATTCCATAATCCCTCTGAGTTAGCCCCACGCAGGACCCACCTCCATATCCTCCTTCACTTGTTCTTGTTGGTCTCGGAGCTCCCCAAAAGCGTCAATAATCAGACCTGGGGTGGCAGGACACAGGTCAGTGCCAGACTCAGCTCCACAGATTCCTATCAACTTATCTCAGGACCTTGCCTTTCTCCCACTTTAGGAATCTCACCTCCCTTCTTCAGATTAAAACTAGATGTTGGGCTGGGAAGTTGGCTCGGTGGTAGAGTGCTTGCATTGCATGCATTAAGCCCTGGGTTCGATTCCTCAACACCACAAACAGAAAAAAGTGGTGCTGTGGCTCAAGTGGTAGGGTGCTTCTTGCCTTGAGCTGAAGAGCTGAGGGACAGTGCCCAGGCTCAGAGTTCAGCCCCCACAATGGACAAAAACAAACAAAAAAAAACCGATGTTGATCGAGCACTTTTGTGTGTGTTTGCCTGTAGTGAGGCTTGACCTCAGTGGGGCCTGGATGCTGTCCTTTAGCTTTATTTGCTCAAGGCTGGCATTTTACCACTTGAGCTACAGCTCTACTTCCAGCTTTTTTGGTGTGGTTCATTGGAGATGTCTCAAGGACTTTTCTCTTGGGCTGGCTTTGAACTTTGATGCTCAGAGCTCAGCCTCCTGAGTAGCCAGAATGCCATGGAGCACTTTTATGAGACTTTTTTTTGTTGTTGTTGCCAGTGCTGGGGCTTGAACTCAGGGCCTGAGCACTGTTCCTGAGCTTCTTTTGCTCAAGACTAGCACTCTACCACTTGAGCCACAGTGCCACTTCCGGCTTTTCCTGTTTATGTGGTACTGAGAAATTGAACCTGGGGCTTCATGAATGCTAGGCCAGCACTCTACCACTAAGCCATATTCCCAGCCCCAAGAAACACTTT
Organism: Dipodomys spectabilis; assembly: GCF_019054845.1. Lineage (NCBI taxonomy): Eukaryota > Metazoa > Chordata > Mammalia > Rodentia > Heteromyidae > Dipodomys > Dipodomys spectabilis. The sequence goes on along the minus strand of NW_024871099.1, from coordinate 5,848,474 downwards.
AAAAACTATGGATTATCTTAATCCTTCTAACACCTTGTGGTTGACCTCCATTGTGCAGATGGCCCAGAAAAGGTCATTTAAGTACCCAAGCAGGGAAGAGGCAGTGCTAATGTAGAAATAAAAGACCTACAGCTTTCTGATGCAGCTAGCCTGCCTCTGGGTACCTAGGCACCAACTCCCACTGAGAGCCCAGCCAGCACTGACCCTGGATGATGGCCAGCAGGATGACGATGACGAAGAAGAAGAAGGTGATGTCGAAGACCACACGATAGAGCTCGTACTCATCCCCTGCCGGGTCCTCGATCTCGTCCCCTATGCCTCCGCCGGCCCGGACACCCACATACATATGAAATAGATAACACTGCAGAGAGGACATAGACTCACTCACTGTCTTTTTTTTTTCTTTCCTTTTTCTATGCCAGTTCTGGGGCTTGCACTCAGGGCCTGGGTGCTGTCCCTGAGCTCCTTTTGCTCAAGACTGGTGCTCTACCACGTGAGCCACAGCTCCACTTCTGGCTTTTGGCTGGTTAATTGGAAATAAGAGTCTCATAGATTTTCCTGCCCAGGCAGGCTTTGAACTATGATCCTCAGCCCTCAGCCTCTTGAGTAACTAGGATGACAGGTGTGAGACACCAGCACCCGGCTTCATTCAACTTTCTTTGAAGCTCAGCCACAGCTCTGGGCAAGGCAGAGCTGGGGAAAGGGTGGTAACAGACAACCCCCGGTCCTGACATTCAAAGTTCCCAGTTCCCATGTAAGGATGGCAGACAATGACAGCCCAGGGGTGGGCTTCCCTCCAGCTGGGGGAGGAAGGATGGTGGATCAAGATAGAGGGTAGATGGGGGAGGCTCAGTATGATCAGTAGGAAACTGAGAGGCCTGTTGGCATCTAGGCTAGCCTCTGTGACAAGCAGGCTTCCTGGAAGAGGCTCTGTCCCCTAGCTGGAACTAGAAGGTGTTTGGTGATTGGGTGGTGTGAGAGCAAATGTTCTAGGCAGAGAAAAAAAAAAAAAAAAAAGCAAAAAGCACGGGCTATGTTATTCTCAGGGAGGAAAAGACTCAATGTTGTGGCTCTGGGGATATAGTTGGGTGTCAGAGTGCTTGTCTAGCATAAGCAAAGGCCACGGGTCCATCCCCAGCACTGCAGTGGGCAGGGGCGGGAGGGAGGGTGGGGGAAAGAATGGGGGAATTCTTGCTCCCATGAGGAACTGAAAGAAGTTTGATAAGACTGCAGAATGGAGCTGAAGTAATCAAGAGCAAGATAAGAGATGAGACTGGCTGTGGTTATGTGGTTGCTGCAGGCCCTCGCTGAAACAACAGTCAGGAAAGACTTCCTGGAGGAGGCAGCCTTTAGGCTGAATGGTGAGATACCAGGTGAAGTGTGTTTGTGTGTGTGTGTGTGTGTGTGTGTGTGTGTGTGTGTGTGTGTATGCGCGTGCGCGCACGCGTGCGCCTGTGTTTTGTGGTAACCCTGGAATATGAGATAGAGAAAGGTCAGGTGCGAAGGACCTGAGTCAGGAGGAAACACATGGTCTTAGAGGAATTGAAAGGAGATGAGGAAGTAAGGAAGCAAAAAAGCAAGAGAAATTGTAGTTAGACTAAGGCAGGTAAGACTCAGGTAGGACCAGATCTTCCCTGCTTCTGTAAATCAAGGTGGGTGATTCTAGTTTATCTACCAGGTGTGATCCTCAAGAAGTTTGTTGTTGTTTGTCCGTCAGTCTGGTCGTGGGGCTTGAACTCAGAGCCTGGGCACTGTCACTGAGCTCTTTTGTTCAAGGCTAACACTTCCAGTTTTCTGATGATTAATTGGAGATAAGAGTTTCAAGGGGCTGGGAAGGTGGCTCAGTGGTAGAGCGCTTGCCTTGCATGCCTGAGGCCCTGGGTTCGATTCCTCAGTACCACATAAGCAAAAAGAAAAAAAGCTGGAAGTGGTGTTGTGGCTCAAGTGGTAGAGCACTAGCCTTGAGCTAAAAAGCTGAAGGACAGTGCCCAGGCTCAGAGTTCAGGCCCCACGACTGGACCAAAAGAAAAAAAAAAAAAAAAAAGAGTTTCAAGGTCTTTCATGCCCAGGCTGGCTTTGAACCTGGAGCCTCAGGTCTTAGCCTGCGGAGTAGCTAAGATTACAGGTGTGGAGCCACCAGTGTCTGGCTCCTTAAGAAGTTTTGAGTAACAGGAGTGGCAGGACATGGTCCACTTGGCACTGGGGAGACTCCATACTTGCTCTTGCTGTGTCCCAGGAACTGAGAATCTGGTGGCTCACCTTGTTTCCAGTGATGGAAGCAAGGCCTGGGATAGCAAGGCCTCCAGCATCTGGCTGAGAACCTGGACATGGTCCTGACATGTTTGTTATCTTGGTTTGCTTTTTTCTGAGATAGAGTCTCCCAAACATTGTCTAATTTGGTCTCAAACTCTCAATCCTTTTGTCGCCTCCTCTGAGGATTGCAAACATGTGCTACTATGCCTGGCCATATTGCATAGCCGCACAGCTCTAATGAAACAAGGGTTGTTATTTAAGGAATGCTTATGATATGTCTCTCAACAGGTCTACAAGGGAAGTTCATAACAGATGCTTATAAGTTGCTTTGGCAAAGCCGGGCGCTGGTGGCTCACGCCTGTAATCCTACTCAGGAGGCTGAGATCTGAGGATCGCAGTTCAAAGCCAGACCGGGCAGGAGAGACCGTGAGACTCCTATCTCCAATAAACCACCAGAAAACCGGAAGTGGCACTGTAGCTCAAGTGGTAGAGCGCTCGCCTTGAGCTGAAGAGCTGAAGGACAGCGCCCAGGCCCAGAGTTCAAGCCCCACGGCCGACAAAAAAAAAAAAAAAAAAGTTGCTTTGGCAAAAAAGCACTGACTCCTGACTTGGGCTCACAAATAAACTAAAGGCAGGTGGAAAGCTAGGCAACCCTGCCTCCACTTTTGATCTATGTCTTTTATTTTATTTATCTATTTATTTATTTATTCCCAGTCTTGGGGCTTGAACTCAGGGCCTGGGCACTGTCCCTGAGCTTCTTTTGCTCAAGGCTAGCACTCTACCACTTGAGCCACAGCTCCACTTCTGGCCTTTTCTATTTATGTGGTACTGAGGAATCAAACCCAAGGCTTCATGCATGCTAGGCAAGTGCTCTACCACTAGGCCACATTCCCAACTCTATGTCTTTCATTTTAATCCATTTCCTTCCCTGAGAATCCAAGGAAGGACAACACTTATTATAATAGCTTTATGACAAGGAACTACAACTACCCCTAAGGAACTGCATCTTCGTAGGGCATATCACTCCCAGAGGAGGACAGTTATATATAAAAGATGAGGTTGCGTCTGGGAGCAGAGGAAACTCATCTCATGGGAACCACATTGCTCCTCTCAAGTAATCACAGCCATAATGACTTTTCCAGAATCCTTGGCAGAACCAGAACTGAGACAATGGGTCAACAAGGTCCAACCTGCAACTGGGATTGTTTATGCATACTTTATGCTTTATTCCCCTCCATTTTCCTCCCTTCTTCCCTCCCTCTCTCCTTTCTTCCCTCTCTCCCTTTCTCTCTCCCTGTCTCCTGCTCTCTTTCTCCCCTTCCCTCCCTCCCCCTCCTTTTCCTTTTCCTTTCCCTTCTGTTTGTGCTGGTTCTGGGGCTTGAACACTGGGCTGGAGTACTGCCCTTAAGCATTTGTGCCCAATGGTAGAGCACTCTATCACTTAAACCTCTGCCACTTCTGGTTTTCTGGTAGTTCAGTATAGATAAGAGCCTCACAGACTTCCCTGCCTGGGCTGGTTTTGAACCTCAATTCTCAGATATCAGCTGCTTGAGTTGCTAGGATTAGAGGTGTGAGTCAGCTCATCCTTTTCCTTCTTTATCTAAACCTGTCACTCGTGTTTGTACTCTCAAGGTGGCTGAAGCAGTCTTCCCATAGCTAAGCCATGTACTAAATCTCTTTTTTTTTTTTTGTCGGGGCCTGGGCACCGTCCCTCAGCTCTTCAGCTCAAGGCGAGCGCTCTACTACTTGAGCCACAGCGCCACTTCCGGTTTTCTGGTGGTTTATTGGAGATAGGAGTCTCACGGTCTCTCCTGCCCGGGCTGGCTTTGAACTGCGATCCTCAGATCTCAGCCTCCTGAGTAGCTAGGATTACAGGTGTGAGCCACCAGCGCCCGGCTAAATATTTTCTTTTCTTTCTTTTTTTTGTCGGTCGTGGGGCTTGAACTCTGGGCCTGGGTGCTGTCCCTCAGCTCTTCAGCTCAAGGCGAGCGCTCTACCACTTGAGCTACAGTGCCACTTCCACTCAATCTCTTTTGCTCTGTCCTTCCCCACGTCTCTCTATTTGGTGCACAGCAATGAGTAGCCAGACCTGATATGTGGACCAGAGCCTAAAACTCCAGTTCCAGGTACTGTTGTGAACGTACATGTATGGACAGGGAAACTGAGGTCATGAATTGCTGGGGAGGAAGGGGGCTCACCGTCATCATGTCATCACATTTCATGTCCGGTTCGTCCTCATCCTCGCTCTTGTTGTAGAACTTGCGGAAGAAGTTGAAGGCCACCACGGTGTACAGATAGACTACCACAGCCAGGAGGCCTACGGTCATCACCAGCTGGGGGCAGAGGTGGGCAGGTCAGCTCCAACCCCTCCCTGTCCATGACCCCAACCTCCTGTCCATGCAACAACCTGGCACAGCCGTCCAGCCTCATCCCCTCCCCCAGACTGCCAGGCTCCTCCTTGCCAGGTCCTGGCCCCACCTGCTTCCCGTTGTGGGTAACGGAGGAAAGGATGGTTCGCAGCGTCTTCACCCCCATAGCGATGTCCAGGAGGTGGGCAGCAAAGAAGAAGTTGTTGTAGTGACCCAGGAGAGACATTACCATGTACCAGCCGAGGTATAGGAAAGACTGTATGTGGTACACAGGGGCTGGGGTCAGGGAACATGTAAAGGACACTTGGGAGCACTGTGCATCCTGTGCTACCTCAGATTGGGGGAGGTGTGTGTGGGAGCACTAGGAAGCCATGGAGCACTCTAGGGGAAGGTGGAGAGCAACTTCTTCCTCTCCAGAAGGAAGCTGGCTGAGCTGGTGTGGTGGTACAACTAATCCCAGTTACTTGAGAAATGGTGTCAGGAGGATCATGAATTCAAAGCCAGCCTCAGCTACATAGGAAATTTGATAATTTGCTGGGTCAATCTGAGCTAAATAGGGAGATCATGTGTCAAAACACACACACCACAGAGACATAGAGAGAGAGAGAGAGAGAGACAGACAGACAGACAGACAGACAGACAGACAGACAGACAGACAGAGACAGAGAGACAGAGAGAGATATATCTAGGAGTGGTACCAGCTACTAAGGAGGCAGAGATTGTGGTTGGAGGCCAGCCCTAGCAAAAAAGTTAGTGAAACCTTCTACACACACACACACACACACACACACACACACACACACACACACACACACACACACACACACACACACACACACACACACACACACACACACACACACACACACACACCACATCTCAACCAACAAACTGGGTAAAGAAGCCACAGTTAGGAAGTAGGATTGTGATCTGAGGCCTGAGGATTTTCTGGCCCAAGTTAAAAACCTACCTAAAAAAATAACTGAAGCCCCCCCCCAAAAAAAGGCTGAGGGTGTGGCTAAAGTCACACAGCATCTGTGTGCCTCAAAAAGCACCAGATTTTAAGTTCAAACTATAGTATGGGGGGCAGGGGACAAACAAAAACCAAAAAACTGAAATCTAGGAGCACTAAGGTATCAACAGTTATTCTGGGGACAAGGAATCTGAGTGAGAAGGTATCCCAAGATCAAAGGTATAAAAGGAAGGGGTTCAGGATTCATTCTTGGGTCAGAAACATTTGTGAGGAGGGGGGAGGCCCCTCCTTCTGGGTCCCTCCCACCTCTGGTGCTCCTCACGTTGTCCGTGAATATGACTCCAAACTTCCATATCTGGTATTTGACATCGATGGACATGAGCCTGTGGGCAGGGCGAAGAGGAGGGGACAGCCAATGGTTGAACATCAGACCCTGACCACCTCCCCCACTCCCACCTGAGTGCTGCCCCAACTCACCAGGTGAGCAGCCCCGGGGGAGGCTCAGGTTTGCGCCCACTGTGGGCAGTGATCTCCAGTGAGGCCAGGTCCATGCCCAGCAGCTCTGCTATCCGCTCTCGCCCAAAGATGTCCCCATGTTTATCCAGAACCTAGGGAACAGGGTCAGGAAAGCTCAGACTTGACTAGTTAGCATCCAGACTTGACTGGCTTACATGGAGGGTGTGAGGTTACTCTGGACTTAGTGTGGGAAATTGGGGGTGTATTTTGGGGGATGGGGCGGGGGTCAGAACATTCTACAGATTCTTGGGGAAAGGTCCAAAAGAGGTTAAGGTCTAGCTGACTCAGTTGCCCAATAGGGATCATTCATTATTTTAGATAGAAAGGTAAGAAAGCCTATGCATCTGGGCCTCTTTCCATTCATGAACCTGGCTCTCTCCATTCACTTTTCACTCACACTGCTCCAGCCACCCCAGCCTCATGGTTCAGACCAGGGATTACCTTTGTCTAGGATATTTTTCCTCTGGCTTTCTACCAGGTTCACTTTGGCACCTCTTTGTAAACTAGTATAACTGTTCCTTTTCTTTTCTTTTTCTTTCTTTCTTTCCTCCCTCCCTCCCTCCCTGGCTCTCTGTCTCTGTCTCTTTCTCTTTCTTTCTCCAGTCCTGGGGCCTGAAGTCAGGGCCCAAGCACTGTCCCTGAGCTTCTTTTGCTCAAGGCTAGCACTCTACCACTTCAGCCTCAGCACCACTTCTAGCTGTTTCTGTTTATGTGGTACTGAGGAATCGAACCCAGAGCTTCATGCATGCTAGGCAAGCCTGGTACCCTAAGCCACATTCCTAGCCCTAGCGTAATTGTTTCTGAGCCCTCTACACTAAAAACAGCACCATGCTTGGCTCCCATTTTAGTTATATATTTGTTTATTTAGTATGATAAAAATCAAACCTAGGGTCTTACACATTTGGGGTTCTCTCTCTCTCCTCCCCCCCCTTCTCTATAGGTAGTGGCACTTGAACTCAGGGCCTGAGCACTGCCCAAGGCTGGCAGTCTACCACTTGAGTCATAGCTCCCCTTCTGGCCTTTGGTTGATTAAATAAAAGTCTTATGGATTTTCCTGCACTGGCTGGCTTTGAACTATGTGCCTCAATCCCCAGCTTCCTGAGTAGCTAGGATTACAGGCACGAGGTACTAGCACCTGGCTATGTTCAGTCTTTAACTGAATTGAAAAGTGTTGCTCCATATCTAGAGCTGTGGCTCAAGTGGTAGAGCACACCTGCCTAGAACACTCTAGGCTCTAAGTTCAAATCCCCATCTCTTCCCCTATTCCCTACTATATACTGAGTCTTCACCCTGCCAGATGGCAGGAAGCACAGTTTACTTGAGTCACCCCCATTAGAGGGGGAAGTATGAGAATCACCCTATGTGTCCATGGGTAAACTGAGGTGCTCCTCAGATAGGAAAAGCATTTTGCCCAAGGTTGCACATAGAGAAAGCACTCAGCAATGTTGAGAGAGCCAGGTGGTGGCACAGGAGACCCAGGCTAGAAATCCATCTTCTCCTGACCATATCTTCTTACCTTCCGCTTGACAAACTTGTCCCAGTAGTTGCTGGGGAAAGACCTGCAGAGAAAGAGAAAGAGAGAACATCTCAGTTGGTGGAAAGCAGAGATGGGAGCTCTCTGCCAGGCACACAGAAATAAGACAGGTCTCCTGTGTTGCCTAGGCTGACAAAACTTTCAATGAATTATTATTATTGTTGTTGTTGTTGTTATTATTATTTTATGTGCTGGTCCCAGGGCTTGAACTCAGGGCCTGGGCACTGTCCTTGACCTTTTTTTTTTGTTGTTCAAGGCTGGCACTCTACCACTTAAGCCACAGCTCCACTTCCAAGGTTTTTGGTGGTTCATGGGAGATACGAATCTTTTTTTTTTTTTTTTTGGGTCCGGTCGTGGGGCCTGAACTCTGGGCTTGGGCGCTGTCCCTCAGCTCTTCAGCTCAAGGCTAGCACTCTACCACTTGAGCCACAGCACCACTTCCGGCTTTTTTCCTTTTGCTTATGTGGTGCTGAGGAATCGAACCCAGGGCCTCATGCATGCAAGGCAAGCACTCTATCACTGAGCCACCTTCCCAGCCCCAGAGATAAGAGTCTTATGGACTCTCTTGCCCAGGCTGGCTTTGAATTATGATCCTCAGTTCTCAGCTTTTTGAGTAGCTAGGATGGTAGGTGTGGGGGCCACCAATGCCCAGCTCAATGAATTCTTATGTCTCATTTATGGGCCCTGAGTGAGAATCACCTATTGGGACAGCATTTAACATGACAATTCTTGGACGCCAATCTGGAGGTTCTGGTCCACTGAGACTCAACTGGGGAGGAAACTCAGCTCTGCACACACTGCCCCTCCTAGCGCCCCCTCACACCATGAGGTGATGCTAGACACTTACGGTGTGTTCAGTACCAGGCGGTCCCACTGTCCCTTCACATCGTCATCTTCAGGCTGTTCTGTGATGTAAAGGCCATCGAACTCCAGCTTGCGGGCTAGCTCCTTTTCCCGTTTAAAGATCACCAGGGGCACCTAGGTTGTGGAAGGAAGGAAAGGATCAGGCACCTGGGAGGATCAACCACCTGAGAACTGGCTGGAGCCTCCTTGTTGGAGGAGCTTTCCCACAGTGGTCAAGATAGAAATGGGCTCCAGGGGCTGGTGACTCATGTCTGTAATCCTAGCTACTCAGGACGGTGAGATCTGAGGATCACGGTTCAAAGCCAGGAAAGTCTATGAGACTCATATCTCCAATAAACCATCAGAAAACTGGAAGTGGCTCTGTGGCTCAAAGTGCTAGAGCACTAACCTTGAACAAAAAGACCTCAGAGAGGAGCAAGGTCTCCACAAGCAACCAACAAAAGAGAGAGAGAGAGAGAGACAGACAGACAGATGGACACGGGAGAGGGGGGAATTGAAATGGGGAGGCACAGGCAGAGGGTGGAGAGTGGGATGTGGAATTTACAACCCTATTAAAGTATTTTTGTTATGCCTGATATCCAGTACCTCTAAGAGTCTCTCTTATGTAACCTAGGCTGGCTTGGTGCCTTTTTTTTTTTGGTCGTGGGGCTTGAACTCTGGGCTTGAGCGCTGTCCCTCAGCTCTTCAGCTGAAGGCGAGTGCGCTACCACTTGAGCCATAGAACCACTTCCCCTAGGCTGGCTTGGACCTCTCAAGCCTTCCAAGTGCTGAGGTTATAGGTCTGTGCTACCACACCTGGCTCACTACAGATCTTAATTCACCCAGCAACAAACATGCAGGGTATTCCCAATGACACAGTTGCGTCCTGATGCAGAAATTGACAGATATCCAGGCCTGGAGGCTTGCAAGGTCTTGGCCTCGACTAGCTCAGCCATCATCTGTACCTGTTCCAATTTGACTGGCACCTTTGCTACAGACCCCGATTTTTCTTTTCTTTTTGTCAGTCATGGGGCTTGAACTCAGGGCCTGGACACTGTCCTAGAGCACTTTCAAAAGGTCAAGACTAGTGCTCTACCATTTAAAAACATAGCGCGACTTCTGGTTTTCTGCTGGTTATTAGAGTTAAGAGTCTCACAGAGTTTCCTGCCTGGGCTGGCTTTGAACTGTGCTCCTCTCATTTCAGCTTCCTGAGTAGCTTGGATTACAGGCATGAGCCACCAGTGCCCCATCCCAAGTTTTCTATCAGTATCTCACCCTTACTTCAACTTCAACCTCTCTCCATGTCTCAACCACTGTGAGAGCTCAACTTCTGCCCCCTCCCCAAGCTCTACCCCAGATCCTCCCCATCAATGCCCCAGCATCTTGCCCCTTTCTAAGCCCCTGTCCCCAGGACCACAGTGATAGCCCACCTTAAGGCAGTTGTAGCCAATGATGCAGAGGAAGGCCACCAGTGTGTGTAACAGACTCAAGCACCGCAGAGCAGGTTCCATGTAGCCTGTACTCTCTTCCAGGAAATAGTATACCATGTTTTCATCCTCATCACCTTCTACCTCCTCACCGGCCCCTGAGCCCCAGCCAGAGCCACCGCCAGACCCTGCTCCCGACATCTCTCCAGCCGCTGAGCCCTCCATGTCATCCTCTCCTGGTGGTGAATCTGAGACCTAAATTCAGGACAGAGATCCATTAGTGAAGGGGATTCTGGTATTCTCAGCACCTTATCTGTCCCACCCTGAAATCACTAGCATGTGCTCAGCAGTGAGACTGGGCTTCTAACAGATATAGACTCAGCTGAACTATGCTCAAGATTGAGGAGTAGGCCTAGGACAATAGCTAGTAAATCAGACTCTGCCCTGGGAATTTGTCCCGAACTGGAAGATGGGATGACTGGGGAGTAAAAAGAATTAGAATGGAGCCTGGTGCCTGTGGTTCACACTTGTAATCCAAGCTTCTTAAGAGGCTGAGACTCTGAGGATCGCAGTTCAAACCTAGCCCAGACAGGAAAGTCTGCGAGACTTATCTCCAATTAACCACCAAAAAGCTGGAAGTGAAGCTGTGGCTGAAACTAGCCTTGAGAACACTAGCCTTGAGTAAAAAAGCTCAGGGACAGTGCCATGGCCTTGATTTCAAGCCCCAGGACTGGCACACACAAAAAAAAGAAAAAAGAAATCAAGTCACAAAAAATACACCTTACTGATGTCATGCAACCCTTAAAGTGGTAAAACCAGGACTTGATCTCCCAGACACATTAAGCTCTGACCTCTCTCTAGCCTGTCTCTGTGTCCTGTGAGCTAGTCCCCTGGCCAGAAGCTGACTGTCCCTCCATTCTGTGAGCTGCTCACTTCCTCCTCCCTACATTTCTATTCTGAACTGACAGGAAAGCAAAGGAGCTTTGCCAACTCGGTAAGTGTCCTGTACATGGCACAGCCTGACATGTGGCAGAGGTGGGCCACACATACAATAACTCTAGCTCCTGCTCCTCTACTTCCCACGGCCACTCACATATCTGTCCTAGAAGGACCCCACACTGTTCCCAGACCCAAGTACCAAGCCTGAACCATGCAAAGGATGCTAAGCCCCATACCTTGTATCTGCAGTTCAGGATCCCTGGGGGCCTGTGGAGAGCTGAAGATCCCCCCTTTCCCACCCCACAGCCTGGATAAGGGCCTGACCGATCATGTGACCAGTACCTTATAAAACAGCAGGATGAAGTTGATGGCAAATGCCAAGAAGAGGGCAAGGAACCGCAGAGTGTAAAAGTTCCGGGAGAGGTAATTCTGTATGTGAGAGAGAGACAGAGAAAGAGAAAGAGAGAGGAGAGAGAGAGAAGGGAAAGACAGAGGGAGAGAGACAGAACACTCACAGTCTGGTCTCTTCCCTGGAGAACCCTCCCATCCATCACTTACCCACCATCAGAGCTCCTGGTCCTCAACAGCCAACCCTATTAACTCCTACTTATTGAGTGCTTGCTGTATACCAAGACCTGGGTGGAGAACTTTATATACACCAATCGGTTTCATTCTTACTACAACCCTAGGCTTTCTAGACAAGAAAATGGGCTTCGGGCTCAGAGCCAATGGCTCATGCCTATAATCCTAGCTACTCAGGAGGCTGAAATCAGAGGATCTTCCCAGCCCAGGCTGGGAAGTCCATGAGACTCATCTCCAATGAACTACCAAAAAGGCCAGAAGTGGAGCTTTGGCACCACTTCAGCTGTGGCTAGTGGTACAACACTAGCCTTGAGAAGAAAAAGATGCTTAGGGACAGTGCCAGGCCCTGAGTTCAAATTCTACGATCAGCACCAAAAAAAAAAAAAAAAAAAAAAAGAAGAAGAAAAGAAAAAGAAAAAGAAAAAAGAAAACAGGATCAGGGAAGTGGTATTTGAATGGTATTCAACATCCCATAGTAGCAGACCTGGAATGATGATGACTGTGGTGATGATGATGATGTCTGTATGAGGTATGGAACCCAGGGCCTTGCAACCTCTAAGCAACCTCTCTGAGCTATATCCCCAGTCCCATACCTGAGAATTAAACCTTAGTAGTCACGCACCTGAGTCTATACCCCAACCACATATGCTGGCTTGCAGGTGACGTTACCTGTATTGTTTTGGTGCAGGGAAAGGGCTTGAACTCAACCTGGGCATTGTCTCTGAGTTTTTGTGCTCAAGGCTAGCATTCTACTACTTGAGCCACATCTCCACCTCTGGCTTTTGGGAGTTAACTAAAGATAAGAGTCTCACAGACTTTTCTGCCCAGGGTGGCTTTGAACCATGATCCTCAGATCTCAGCCTCCAGAATAGCTAGGATTAAAAGTGTGAGCCACCAGAGCCCGGCTCCATCTCTTCTTTGTCTCTCTACTTCCTCTTGTGTCTCTCATTCCTCGCACAAACCCTCATGACATGGCCTTCTGTTGAACTTGTGTCTCTCACCCCCCACTCCCCACATCAGGATTGGTGGGAGGGAAGAATAGTCACCATGCTTTCTCCAAGGATGGATGAGAAGATGGGCTGTTGTATAGGTATCCCTGACAGCTTAGACCCCTGCAGGAGCTGGGGTCAGGTCCTAGTCTAGAAACAGAAGGTCATGCAATAGAATACACAGGGGAGAAAGGGGAGATTAGAGCCTCAGCTGGCTAGGTGGGTTGGGCCTAAGCAGGTGATGCTGGAGGAGCAAAGATGTGGAGGTAGGAATAGGGATTGGGAGTCAAGTGAGGGTCACTTGAAAAAATGCCCTACTGGGCCCCAGATCCTGGCCCTTGTCTGGAGACAGCTCTGCCTTCTTTGCCAGCCTGGCTTCTTCTCAGACATGAATGTGTCATAGGTGAGTTTTGTTTTATGTTTTTTTTTTTTTTTTTGGTCCGGTCGTGAGGCCTGAATTCTGGGCTTGGGCGCTGTCCCTCAGCTCTTCAGCTCAAGGTTAGCGCTCTACCACTTGAGCCACAGCGCCACTTCCGGCTTTTTTCTTTTTGTTTATGTGGTGCTGGGAATCGAACTCAGGGTCTCAGGCATGCAAGGCAAGCGCTCTACCACTGAGCCACCTTCCCAGCCCCTCATAGGTGAGTTTAAAACCAGTGTGAGGAGGACAGGTGAGTAGGACATAGGTTTCTCTGTGAGAAGAAGTTTCATGAGTCTTTAGGGGACCCTCACCAAGAACTTCACCCTCTGTACTTCCAGCTCCCCCCAGAATTCCAAGCCTGCACCTCCAGCTTCCTCCTTTTTTGGAGGGGGTGGAGGGGGTGCTGTCTTCGTGGGAGGCTCCTCCGGTGGGGGTTCTTGGACTTCTTCCTTCTCCCCGTTCTCAGTACTGTAAGGCAGGATATAGGAAGAGGTCATGAAGTGCCTGGGCAATTCATTGTTCAAAATCATTCACAAAGGGTCCTGCCTGTGGCCTAGCTCAGATCTAGAGATGCTAGGAACACTGAGTAATGAGACATCCATTGGCTCCACCTTCATGGGATTCCAGCCCAGTGTAACTAAGGGGGAGCAGTCCTAACTGGAACGAAGGAGGCAAGAAGCTAAGTGAGACATCTGGTCAGCCTAGGAGGGAGCTACATAGCATAACAGACAGACAGTGAGTGCCCATAATCCCAACTACTCAAAAAGTGGAGACAGGAGCCAGGTGCTGGTGGCTCATGCCAGTCATCCTAGCTACTCAGGAGGCTGAGATCTGAGGATCAAGGTTCAAAGCCAGCCCAAGCAGGAAAGTCTGTGAGACTCTCATCTTCAATTAACCACCAGAAAACTAGAAGTGGCACTGTGACTTAAAGTACCTGAGAGCTAGCCTTGAGCAAAAGAGCTCAGGGACAGTGCCCAGGACCCAAATTTAAACCCCATGACGAAAGAAAAAAAGAGCCGGGCACCAGTGGCTCACGCCTGTAATCCTGGCTACTCAGGAGGCTGAGATCTGAGGATCAAGGTTCAAAGTCAGCCCGGGCAGGAAAGTCCGTGAAACTCTTGTCTCCAATAAACCACCAGGAAAACAAAACAAAACCCAAAGTGGCATTGTAGCTCAAATGGTAGAGTGCTAGCTTTGAGCTGAAGAGCTGAGGGACAGAGCCTAGGCCCAGAGTTCAAGCCCCACAACCGACAAAAATAAAAAAGAAAGGAAGGAAGGAAGGAGAGAAAGAGAAAAAAAGAAGAAGGTGGAGATAGGAGGATCACACAGCCCAAGTTTGGTCTGGACAAAACACAACACCCTATGTGCAAAACAAACCTAAAGTTAAAGGACTAGGGGGCTGGCTCAAGTTGCAGAATTGCTTGCCTAGCAAGTTCAAGACCCTGAGTTCAAACTCCAGTATTGCAAACAAACAAACAAACAAACAAACAAATAAATAAATGGTATCATGGAGGAGACACATGAGCCTGAACAGAAAGAACTAGAAAACTCAGGAAGCTTGGAGGGAAAGTGTTCCTGGAAGAGGGAACAGCTTGGAGTTAAGAGAACAGAATTTATTCCTAAGCCGGGTGTTGGTGGCTCACACCTATAATTCTAGCTACTCAGGAGGCTGAGATCTGAGGATCATGGTTCAAAGCCAGCCTGGGCAGGAAAGTCTGTGAGACTCTTATCTCCAATAAACCACTCAGAAAACTGGAAGTGGTGCTGTGGCTCAAATGGTAGAGTGTTCACCTTGAGCTGAAGAGCTGAGGGACAGCACCCAGGCTGAGAGTTCAAGCCCCATGATTAAAAAAAAAAAAAAGAAAAAAAAAGCATTTATTTCTTTGCATGAGTTCTTTCCTTTGTGTCTCTGGCTGGAATGTAGAGTGACCAGGACAGCTTTGTGGCTTGACCTCAGGAGTCTCCCAGTCCAGAAGGAAGGCAGTGTATAGGGCCTCAGTTCCCCCTCTTCTTCCCTGAGACACTCACTCAGCTTTCTCTGGTTCAGGCTCTGGCTCTGGTTCTGGAGGCTGTTCTTCCTCCTCTCCCTCCACCTGGGGATAGGACACAGGTCTGAATCTTCTCAGGGCTGGCCTGCCTAATCCTACACTGGCCCTCTGTTCCAGCAGCTCATCCCCCATTTTCAGGTTATCCAAGAGATACCCTCACCCCAAGGAAGAGGGGCTATCATTTTCTCTCTTTCGCTTTCATTCTGTTTCTTTTGTGCCAACACTGGGGTTTGAACTCAAGACCCTGCAACTGACCCTGAGCTTTTTCACTCAAGGCTAGTACTCCATTTCCAGACTTTTGCTGGTTAATTGGAGATAACTGTCTCATGGACTTTCCTGCCCAGGCTAGCATCAAACCGTGATCCTCAGAGCTCAGCCTCCTGAGTGTATTTAGGATTACAGGTATGACTCTTAGAGCCTAGCTAGGACTTCTTGTTTTCACTGTACAGGAGGTAAATTGTACATGGTCAGGCTGACTTCATGGAAAGCCTTTATCTGCTGTGGCATCTCATCTCCTTGACAACCACAGGTCAATAAGGCACCTAGACCTAAGGATGCTTTGGGGATCTTTCTGTTTTTTGTTTTTGTTTTTGGGTCAG
Source organism: Dipodomys spectabilis (assembly GCF_019054845.1). NCBI lineage: Eukaryota > Metazoa > Chordata > Mammalia > Rodentia > Heteromyidae > Dipodomys > Dipodomys spectabilis. The sequence continues at coordinate 5,832,984 of NW_024871099.1, read as the reverse complement.
TCATGAGGCCTAAACTCTGGGCCTGGGCACTGTCCCTCAGCTCTTCAGCTCAAGGCTAGCGTTCTACCTCTTGAGCCACAGCACCACTTTTGGCTTTTTCTGCTTATGTGGTGCTGAGGAATCAAACCCAGGGCCTCATGCATGCAAGGCAAGCGCTCTACCACTGAGCCACCTTCCCAACCCCTGGGGGTCTTGAGTGGGCTAATTTCATACAAACCATGTATCTCTGAGGGTCTTTCCCAGGGTCCCTGACCTCTGTCTTCTTGGATCTTTTTAAACTTGGTTCCTATTCCCCTGTGATTTGTTTCTGGGACTCTGGATGTACTTTACTGTAGATGTCTTCCTCTTTCACGTTGGGACCCTTTCTCTAGGTATCTGTCCCTGGCTCTTTTTCTAAGCATCTCCATCTTCCACCAGCTCATATCCACCCACCCAGGGTCTCTCTCTCTCTCTCCCACCCCATCGCTCAGCACCCAGATGAATCCCAGCTCACCCCCAGCTTCCTCTTGAGGATCGGGGAACCCTCAGGCGTAGGTGGCTCCACTGGAGTTGTATCACCCATGTCCCCGAGACCACCAGCCCCTTCAGGCCGGAAAGGACTCCCATCGGCCACAGCCACAGCCCGGTCTGCACCGCCCTGCCGGGCCTCATCCGATGCCACCTCTTCTTCACCTGCACCCTCCTGGGTGTCACCCTCGCCCTCACCCTCGCCTTCACCATCTGCATCACCACCTGGCCCTGTGGGCTGCTGGCCATGCACCTCATCACCAGTGGGGTCAGGCATGCCCGCCAGGAGCTCAGTGACGGTCACTTTCTTGGCACTGTCTACCAAGCCACCGCCAAAGAGGGAGCCCCAGAGGAGGCGCAGTGTGCCTGCTGCTGCCCCAGCACCTGCTGATCCTGCCTGGGTCACCACCGCCCAGAGCAGTGCCACCACCGCCGTGGCCGCCTCCCGCGCTGTCAGCCGTCGCAGCTTCCGCACCCGCCGCCGCAGGCTGCGGTAGCTAAGACCCCGCAGCGCCCGGCTCACGGCAGCTGCCAACCTCGCAGTGACACCAGCTGCCACTGCGCCTGTGGTGCCCTCGGGACCTGCCGATCCCTCCTCGGGAACCTCCGTGCCAGCCTCAGTGGCACCCTCGTCCTCCGACTCCTCTGGCTCCCCCTCAGGCTCCGAGATCTGCGCTGCAATCTGCATCTCAAAGATGGTGTCCTCGCAGAAGCTCACGAACAGCTCCATCTTCTCCGACTCACCGCCCTCATTCACCACGTCGAAGATGAACTGGCGCTTGGACTCCTTCACCTGCAGTGCATATGAAGGACACAAAGTGCCATCAGTGGGGGGTGAGGAGGGAGGGACGGGAGGCTGGGGACCACAGTGACAAAAGGCCCAAAGGCCAGGTGCCAATACCTCACATCTCTATTCCTAGCTACTCTGAAGACTAAGATCTGAGGATTGGGGGTTCAAAGCCAGCCCAGAGCCAGGTGCAGGTGGCTCATGCCTGTGATCCTAGCTACTCAAGAGGCTGAGATCTGAGGATTAGAGTTCGAAGCCAGCCTGAGCAGGAAAGTCCATGAGACTCTTATGTCCAATAAACCACCAGAAAACCAGAAGTGGCACTGTGGCTCAAGTGGTATAGCGTTCGCCTTGAGCTAAAGAGCTGAAGGACAGCGTCCAGGCCCAGAGTTCAAGCTCTATGACCACCCCCCCCCCCCAAAAAAAAATATGTATGTATGTATGTATGTATACCAGCCCAGGCAGGTGAGTTGGTGGGACTCTTATTTCCAATGAACCACCAAAAAGCCAGATGTGAACCAGGCACCACCGGTTTATGCCTAGAGACTCAGGAGGCTGAGATTTGAGTAGGAAGGCTTTGTTTTTGTTTTGTCGGTCAAGGGGCTTGAACTCTGGGCCTGGGCGCTGTCCCTCAGCTCTTCAGCTCAAGGTGAATGCTCTACCACTTGAGCCACAGCACACTTCTGTTTTTTCTGGTGGATAATTGGAGATAAGAGTCTCATATACGGGGCTGGGAAGGTGGCTCAGTGGTAGAGCGCTTGCCTTGCATGCATGAGGCCCTGGGTTCGATTGCTCAGCACCACATGAGCAAAAAGAAAAAAGCCGGAAGTGGCACTGTGGCTCAAGAGGTAGAGTGCTAGCCTTGAGCTGAAGAGCTGAGGGACAGCGCCCAGGCCCAGAGTTCAGGCCCCACGACCGGACCCCCCCCCCAAAAAAAAAAAAAGTTTCACATACTTTCCTGCCCAAGCTGGCTTTGAACTACAATCCTCAGATCTCAGTCTCCTGAGTAGCTAGGATTACAGGTGTGAGACACTGGTGCCCTGCTGAGGATGGAAGTTTGAAACCAGCCCAGGCAGGAAAGTCTGTGAAACTCTTTATTTCCAATAAACTACAAAAAAAAAAAGAAAGAAAGAAGGAAAGAAGGAAAGGAAGGAAGGAAGGGAGAGAGGGAGAAAGAAAGAAAGAAAGAAAGAAAGAAAGAAAGAAAGAAAGAAAGAAAGAAAGAAAGAGAAAGAAAGAAACAAACAGAAAGAAAGGAAGGAAGGAAGGAAGGAAGGAAGGAAGGAAGGAAGGAAGGAAGGAAGGGAGGGAGGGAGGGCGAGAGGGAAGGAAGGAGAGAGAGAAGGAAGGAGGGAGGGAGAGAGAAAGAAGGAAAGAAGAAGAAAAGAAAGAAAGAAAGAAAGAGAAAAAGAAAGGAAGGAAGGAAAAGAAAAAAGCCAGAAGTGGAGTTGTGGTTCAAGTGGTAAAGTACTAGCTTTGAGGAAAAATAAAAAGTTCAGAGACAGTGCCCAGGCGTTGAGTTCAATCCCCAGGACTCAAGTACTCGCGTGTGCACACTTCCCCTCATCCCCGCCCATCACACCCCCCCCCCCACCCCTACACAGCCAGAAGTGGAAGTGTGACCCAAGAGGTAGAATACCAGCTTTGAGTGAGAAAGCTACGAGTCAGCATCCAGGCCCTAACCTCAAGCCCTCGTACTGGTACACAAACAGTAACAACAACAACAACAAAACAACAAAACCCAAAAGGTCGGGCATGGGCTTGCCAGAGCACAGCAGCCCACACGTGCAAGGTGTGCACAGCTTCACATGGAGTGCAAGCCTTCTAGGAGTGGACAAACCCATAGATCTGCTCACCTGGGGCATCTCCCACTGGGCGCGGTTGGTCTCTGAGATCTCGAAGTAGATCCTCTCAATGCGACGTGAGGCTCCCATGATCTCGATGCGGCCCAGGTAGGGCCGGAAGTACTCAAGGATACTCTCAGCCAGCTCCAAGAAGGTGCGCAGGCGTGGGTCGTGTGGCACGTGCTCGGACAGGTTGGTCAGCAGCACTGCCACATTGAAGCCGATGTCACGAGCTGGTTCCTGGAAGCGGTTGGCAAACTCCTCGCAGTTGATCATCTCATTCTCATCTGCTTCAGAGCAGGAAAGCAGGAACTGGATCTCCGGGCCAGTGAACTGCTTCTGACTATCCATAGCCTAGAGGTAAGTAGGAGAGGTCAGTGGGGGTGACTCAGAACCCCCAGTGCTCTGCATACAGCAGCAGACAAAAATAGAAGACTAGAATCTTACATCCAGAACCCAAGGCTGGCCACCCAGCAAGGAAGGCTGTTGCCAACCATCAAAATTCTGAAATGCTACATTTCTTTTTCTTTCTTTCTCATGCCAGTACTGGGGTTTAAACTCAGGGCCTAGGAGCTGACCCTTAGCCTTTTTGCTCAAGGGAGGAGGGGAACATTCTACAACTTGAGCCACACCGCCTACCCTCTTATGTACTTTAAAAAAATGTAAATATAATTTTATTGTCATGATTAAGGTGTTGTACCAGAGGGGTTACAGTCTCATAAGTCAGGTAATGAGTACATTTCTTTTTTTTGGACAATGTCACCCCTTCCTTTGCTTTCCACCAATTTCCTCCTCCCATCCCAGTCCACAAGCTGCATAACTCATTTTCCATATAGTGTTTGCTGAGTACCATACCTGCATTTGGTCATCCTTCCTTCCTCCATTTCTGAGGGCAACCTCCCTGCCCTCCCATAAGACAGAAAAAAATAACAAAACATCACGGCACTGGTGGCTCATGCCTGTAATCCTAGCTACTCAGGAGGCTGAGATCTAAGGATTGTGCTTTGAGGCCAGGCTGTGCAGGAAAGCCCATGGGACTCTTATTTCCAATTAATCACAGAAAAAGCCAGAAGTGGCCTTGTGGCTCAAGGAGTAGAGTGCTGGCCTTGAACACAAAGAGGCTCAGGGATAGTGCCCAGGCCCTGAGTTCAAGTTCCAGGACTGTCAATAAATAAATAAATACACTACCACCATCAACAAAAAGCCCATATTTCCATTTCCTGGAACTAATTTCAATAAATAGTATTTTAAATGTGCAGAGGCCTTATGCATTTGGGTTCCTTCCTTAAGAGTATCTTTCTTTAGTCTCACAGTTTATATGTGAATGCCTAGAGTCTTATATAATTTATCATGCCCCGTGTACTTTAGATCTAGCTTCCACATGAGCTTTAAAAACATGCACTGTTTGTCTCTGAGCTTGGCTTACCTCATTCTTTTATGTACTTTTGCAAGCAGTTATTGAAGGCAATTTTCTAAATGTTCTTGACCACACCAATAGTAAGAATGTATTGCACAATATGACTCAAAAGAAAAAAAATTCTAACTTCCTATGCAACCATATTTATGATGACCTAGCTCTCTCCCCCCCCCTTTCTCTCTCTCTCTCCCTTCCTCCTTTCTTTCCTTCCTATGCAACTGTACTCTGCAATGTCTTTCTTTTTGGTGCTCATTCTGGGGCTTGAACTCAGGGCCTTGGCACTGTCCCTGAGCTTCTTTTGCTCAAGGTCAGTGCTCTATCCCTTGAGCCACAGCTCTACTTCTGGCTTTTTATTAGAGATAAAGTCACATGGACTTCCTGCATGGGCTGGTTTCAAACCATGATCCTCTGATCTCAGTTTCCTGAGTTGCTAGGATTACAGGCATGAGCCACGGGTACCCAGCCCCTACTTTGTTTTTTAAAGATGCCAGTTCTGATTTAGTAGATTAATTTTGTGACCTACAATGGGCTGCAAAATACAGTGTGAGAAATGTTGCCATGGTATGAATAGAAGTGAATTTTTTTTTTTGTTCTAAGGAGTGCTCTGTAAAAAGCCAAGAACTTTGCAAGATGCTTTCTAAATGAGTAAGAGGCTCTGCAGATCGTGAAGGGTTCTAAAAACCACAGAGTATAGAGACAGAATCACACAGAAACTTCTCCTCTTCTGCCCTGTCTTCAGCCACCTGCCTTTCTCCATAATGACCAGTAGAAGACAGTCTTCTCTCACCCTTAAACAGGTCTGGGGCCCATTGTCCTCCAAATTAGCCCTGTGATTTTTTTTTTTTTTTGCCAGTCCTGGGCCTTGAACTCAGGGCTGGGGCACTGTTCCTAAGCTTCTTTTGATCAAGGCTAGCACTATTCCACTTGAGCCACAGTACCTCTTCCAGCCTTTTCTGTTTATGTGGTACTGAGAAATCGAACCCAAGCTTCATGAATGCTAGGCAAGCATTCTACCACTAAGCCACATTCCCAGCCCCAGCCCTGTGATTTGCTGTTCTCTTTTTGTCATCATTTATTTGCCTAGGACTTTGCTTGTTTATGCTGGTACTGGGGCTTGAACTCAGGTCCTGAGTGCTCTCTTTTAACTTTCTTGTTCAAGGCTGGAACTCTACCCCTTGAGCTGTACTTCTAGCATTTTGGTGGTTAACTGGACCTAAGAGTCACATGGAGGGGCTGGGGATGTGGCTCAGTAGTGAAGTGCTTGCCTAGCATGCATGTAGCCCTGGGTTCAATTCCTCAGTACCACATAAGCAGAAAAAGCTGGAAGTGGCACTGTGGCTCAAGTGATAGAGTGTTAGCCTTGAGCCAAAGAAGCTCAGGAACAGGCCCTGAGTTTAAGCCCCAGGACACACACACACACACACACACACACACACACACACACACACACACACACAAGACTTTCCTGCCTGGGCTGGCTTTGAACCATGATCCTCAGATCTCAGCCTCCTGAGTAGCTAGGATTACAGATGTGAGTCACCTGCATCATTCCTTCTTTTTTAAAAAATTATTACTGTAAAGATGGTGTACAGAGGGTTTACAGTGAGGTAAGTCAGGTAATGAACACATTTCTTTCTTTTTCTTGACAGTTGTGGGGCTTAAACTCTGGGCCTGGGCAGTCTCTGAGCTCCTCAGCTCAAGGCAAGTATTCTACCACTTGAGCCACAGTGCCACTTCTGGTTTTCTGGAGCTAATTGGAGATAAAAGTCTCATGGACTTTCCTGCCTGGGCTGGCTTTGAACTGTGATCTTCAGATCTCAGCTTCCGGAGTAGCCAGAATTACAGGCATGAGTCACCGGCACCAGGCTCTACATTTCTTTTTGAAAGGTGTCACCATTTCCCTCATTTTTCTCTCAGTTTTCCCTCCCAACCACCATCACCTTCATTCTTCTCTCACTATTGTCGGTTTCCCATGTTGAAATTGCCTTATAGAGCTCTAAAGCTGCAGGGACTATGGTCTGGACTCTGCACTCTCTTCTTGAAGCATGCCCTTTCCATAAGATACAGCCGAGGCCTCTGAATACCAGAGCTGAATGCCAGCTGCAGCAATGACGGTCAAGTCACCAACACCTAGCCCTAAGTGTTCTCCAGAATGCAGTGTCGTTTAAAATGTTTTTCAGTTTTAGTCTACCAGTTACTCTACCAGTTGAACCATGACCTCAGGTCTTTCTGCTTCAGTTATAGATCAGATCAAGTCTTGAACGTTTGCTTCAGCCAAGACTTGGGATCATGATTCTCCTACTTCTGCCTCCTGAGTAGCTAGAATTACAGATGTGAGCAACCAAGTCAAGTCTCAGAATATAGATTCTTAACAGCTAAAGCCCCAGCTGAAATCTCTTTGTAGATGTCAGAAATGGAAATGGCCCAAAGTGAACTTCTGTTTGCAAAAGCCTCTGTGCTCCCACCCACCCATCTCTGGGATAGCAGTTCCACCCACCTAAGTGCTTAAACTGAAAGTGTTGAGTCATCCATGATTCGGCTCTTTTGTCCCACCACCCACACCTGATTTCTCAGTAAATCTGTCAGCTCTGCTTTCAGAGTAGATCCAGGGATCTTCCCCCTCTTTGATCCCCACTTGGACTGTGACAGTGATTTGCTTTGCCACAGGCTCTTGCCACATGATATTCTAGCCTTACCTGAGGCCTAAAAAACAAAAACAAAAACAAAAACAAAAAACAACAAAACTGGGCCAAGTGTTGAGCTATAAAATGTCATGAGTTGCTGGGCACAGGTAGCACATGCCTGTAATCCTAGCTACTCAGAAGGCTGAGATCTGAGGACTGTGGTTTGAAGGCAGCCCACGTAGAAAAGTCCCTGTGAGACTCTTAATCTCCAATAAACTACTCAGAAAAAGCCAAAAGTGGTGCTGTGGCTCAAGTGGTAGAGCGCTAACCTTGAGCTGAAGAGCTGAGGGACAGTGCCCAGGCCCAGAGTTCAAGCTCCATGACTGACAAAAAAAGAAAAGAAAAGAAAAAATATATATATATAGATAGTCATGAATTGAGCAGCATTGCTCTAGCATGTACTCTTCTTGCCTGCCACAGGCCCGAAGCCGTAGGGGTAAGAGACCACAGACTGAACCAGTTTGCATTTTGTCATATAACAGAAAGGCCATTAGCACAGATGATAACTGTTAGAACTATTCATAATAATGATGATTCTCATATGCATTCATGTAATTCATCCTCCAAACAACCCCAAAAGGGTCTGGGGAGTATGGCTCAGTGGTAGAACACTTGCCTAGCACACCTGAGGCCCTGAGTTCAATTCCCATTATTGTTTCATCCCAACTTACAGATAAGGAAGCTACGGTTGGCAGAGAAGTCTGTCCCTCATGTCAGCCAGTCAGGAAGTCATAGCCAGAACTTGGCCACCCACTGAGGTCCTGTGCAGAACTCACCTTCTGGAAGTCCTTCTTAGAGATGAGACCCCGGGGATCAGTGACATAGTCCTGGAAGGCCTCGGAGCCCACAATGTCCTTGAGTTTCAGGAACATGTCGAAGAACTTGAGGATCATCTCCACGTTGGATGAGGATTCCACGAGCATGTCTACCATCTGCCGGGCGATCATGCCATTCACCACGTTCCCTGTGGGAACTCCAGGTCAGTACAGCCCAGCACAGCATTCTTCCTTGAGTTATTATTATTATTATCATTATTATTATTATTTGGTCGTGGGCCTGAACTCTGGGCCTGGGCATCGTCCCTGAGCTCTTCAGCTCAAGGCTAGTGCTCTACCACTTGAGCCACAGTGCCACTTCCGGCCTTTTCTGTTTATGTGGTGCTGAGGAATCAGACCCAGGGCCTCATGCATGCAAGGCAAGCACTCCACCACTTTCCCAGCTCCGACAGCATCCTTTCCTGAGTTTTCTTAGGCTAGCTTTCTCTCTCCAGCTCAGAACCTATGGCTCACCATTGGGCTCATGCTCCCAAACCAGCTTCTATATCCCCCTGAAAAGGGTTACTTCCTGATCTGTATCAGCCTACCGAGAGCTCACCTGCTTGTTTTGTGCTTATCTCTCTTCTCTCCCAAATCTTTTTTTTTTTTTTGCATGGGGCTTGAACTCAGCGCCTGAGCACTGTCCCTGAGCTCTTTTGCTCAAGGCTAGTGCTCTACCACTTTGAGCCACAGTACCACTTTAGGTTTCTGGTAGTTCATTGGAGATAAGAGTCTCATGAACTTTCATGTCCAACTCCAGTCCTCAGATCTCAGCCTCCTGAGTTGCTGGGATTGCAAGCATGAACCACCAGCACCCAGCCCTCTTCTTTCTCTTTTGTCAGTACTGGGGTTTGAACTCAGGGCCTCACACTTGCTAGGCAGGCAGTCTGCCACTGGAACCACCATCATACACCCTAACACTTTTTTTTTTTTTACTTTTATTTTTCAGGTAGGGTCTATTCTTTTTGCTGTTGTTGTTATTGTTCAGGTTGGCCTCAGACCACAACTCTCTTTCCTTTGCCTCCAGATTATAAATCATCCTCTGCTGGGATTACAGACATGTACCACCATGCCAAGCTGTCTATATCTCTCACTAGCTGGGGTAATCATCAATAAAGCTACCTGTGGGTGACAGATATCATGCCTTGCATAATTTCATGACTACCCTGGGAGAGAATGTATGACTACTTGGTTTTGCGCATGAGGATCAGCTGATGAAAATTACCCACTCAACATAGCCAGTAGATGCCAGGGAGAGAGAAGATTTGAACCCAGAGTTGCATAACCTCAGAGCTCATATACCAAAACCTTTACTGTACACAAAAGTCCTTAGATTGGCAGGAGGGAGGGGGGAAGCCAAGGATAGGACAGATGAAGACTATGGCAAACAGGGATTTTACATACTCTCTAGTTGGCCCGAAGCTCTAGCTTATTTTGGTACCTGTTAATTTTTTTTTTTAATTTCAATTAATATATTAAGGGACAGAATCTCACTGTGGAGGCCAGGCTGGCCTGAAACTTGAGGTCCTCCTGATTCAGTCTTCTAAATGCTGGGATTACAGGCTATTCTGTGCTTCCGCCCCCCACCCCCCAAGGTTGTCGTTTACCTTCCAGTAGGGACAGCAGCATCACCACCATGTCCTTCTGTAGATCGAGCAGCTCCTTCAACAGCTCAATCTGGCTGGAGTCCTAGAGATCCACAGTCCCACTGTGTCAGGACTGGTGTCTGCAGAGACACGGCTCCCACTCCCAGGTGCTTCTCCTCCCCAACAGGTCTGAGATTACCCCCTCTCTCCCTTCTTACCTCTGAGGGGACCCGAGTCCTGACATGTTCCTCGAAAGCAGGGGAGGGGGCAGAGATAAGATTGTGGGGGTTGGGGGTTGCACTGGGTGAGGGGGAAGCACTCCCAGCAGGAGATATAAGGGGCATTAGACTGACAGAGAAGGAAGAAGAGACATGGAAAACAGACATTCAGAGCAGAGAGAGAGAAAGAGTGAGCAATGCTGAAGACAGAGACCCAGAACAATGCCTGTTCTATGGCTGGGTGCTCCACATCCACAATCATTGGAAAAGTAAGACTGTGTTCAGGAGGACTGCTGGGGAGACAGCCATTGTGCTTTCTGGTAAGCCACTGTGGGACATAGAGGAGCACAGGCTATCCCCTGCACAGTGCCTCCTGTGGGACACATGGAATCCCTCACCACAAAGTTCCGCCACCTGGTAGTTAAGTTGAGTCCCATACCATTGTTAATACGTGATCATTGTTGACCCACAGAGGGCTGATTTCATATAGCTCTCTCTGACCAAGTGGAGAAGGCAAAGGAAGAGACCAGAAAAGTGGCAGGTAAAGTTCTTTCAACCCTCACACTAGCTTGGGGAGTTGCTAATTCTAATTCGAACACATTTGACATTCTGAATCTAAGGTTCTGACATATGAGGATCTGCATAGGGAAGAGGTGCCTACCTATGAACCAACCTACCTTCTCACACAATCCCTCCATTTTCAGTTGGGTGTCCCCTCAACCATACTCTGAGTTTTCCTGGTTAAGCCCACTTCCTGGTTCACAGGCCCAAGTCTAGCCAATCAAGCCCATAAAGCTAACCACACCTTCTTATTCTAAGGGAGGGTACATGACTAGGCTTGGTCAATTAGGTTTCTTTTTTTTTCTGGATACAATGATTGACCCAACCAGGAACCCAATCAAAGAGAATTTCAGATCTTTTGGCTGGAGTTCTCAGAAAAGAGTTCTTTTCCCATTGGAAGTCCAGCTCACCAATTTTCCAGTCTGTAAGCTTTTGCTTGAGAATAAAGCCAAAGAAGACAGGGAGACATGTCTGCTAACAGAATTCTAAGCCCCAGATCTGTGATATTAACTGACAAATTCTTTCCCCTGAGTCACAGCACTTAGTGAATTAACTCTGAAGGACTTTGGTATCTATTTCCACTAGCATTTTGAGATTACATCTACAGTCACTTTAACTGAACTGACATTGAGGTATTGGGCTCTTACTTCAGCTCCTATCAAAATCAGATTACAGGATTTCTGGCAGTTTTTATGGTACCTTTGGGTCAATTAGAAGAAGAAAAAAAAAATCTCCAGGATGCTTTCTGTGGAGAAATGACAAGTAGAATACTTTACTGCCATCTGCTGGGTAACTTCTGTACTACACAAATATATTTATGATGCTAGGCTAGGGTGCTAGGATGTTCCGAGCTATGGGCCCAGGTGAAATGCATAACTGTATGTGACTGTATGTAAAAGCCTTGAACTGTTGAATATACAGAAGCAGAGCAAATAGATAAAGCGCTTGCTAGGCATTGACAAAGACTGCAAAGACACAAGGGTAGTGCGGAAAAGGGAAGCACAAAGATTCTAGTCCTTACATCATGGATGCCTGCCATGGGTGTCATCTGCCGCAGGCACAATAAAAAAGCAACACTCTTTCAGTCCCCAGCCCTGATCTTAGAAGCCTCGCCCACTCCAATTTCAAGGCTGTGGGAACTTAAGATGACCTCATCAGAGAAACGAATACTACCCAATACTAAAAGCTCTGACCAGAAGGGGTGGGGCCCAGCACAAGCTAATAATGGATGTATAGGTGGAAATCTAGCTGATTGATGGGGCAAGGTCACACAGAGAGTCAATCTAGAGGGAAGACAGACTTGACCAAGGGGTGGGAACATGTTGGGAGCACTTGGATAAGAAACTGGCTAATGGGACCAAGACCAGACAGGGACTGCTGAGCAAATGGAAACAAGAAAGACCTCAAACCTGAGCAAGCTTCATCATCATGTGGGCAAACACGTGTAGGAATCCTACCACAGCGTCCCAGAGACGGCTATGTGCCAGGCTCTGCTGGTTCCCAGTGCAGGGGCCCTGGGGACAGAGGGAACTGTAAACCCAGGGAAGGGTGCTATGTGGGAGAATGCTCCAATCCACCCCACCACAGTGGGCAGGCCCTACCTGAATGTACTCTGTAAGGCTATTGAACACCTGTTTAGCCACTGACATAGCCTTGGAGAAGTTTCTCTTGCCCTGTTCCTCAATGACATCCTTGCCTGAGTAGTACCAGTAGAAATCGCTGATGGATTCCTATGGGGTGAGCAGGGTGTGAGGACACTCAGGGATCCCTCCCCCAAGTTTCAAATCACATCCCAGTGGTCTCACATCCTCACCTGCAACCGCAAGAGATAGTCCACTGTGCAAATGATGATGTTAATAGTAGTTGTGTTTCCTGTCTGTGTCCTAAGATAGTTCTGGAAATCTAAGGAGATGAAAAGGCATTTATTCATTGAGCATTTAACATGCTGGGAGAAACGGATGGTGGATCATTTATTCATTTATCCAATAAAATTTTGTCGAGTATTTTACCCCCGGTGCTGGTGGCTCACAACTGTAATCCTAGCTACAGGAAGCTGAGATTTGAGGATCGCAGTTCAAAGCCAGCCCTGGCAGGAAAATGTAATAAACTACTCAGAAAAAGCCAGAAGTAGTGCTGTGGCTCAGGGGTAGAGGGTTAGTCTTGTGCAAAAGAAGCTCAGGGACAGTGCCCAGGCCAAGTTCAAGCCCTAGGACTGATCAAAAAACTTGTTGAGTGCCTAATGCATACCAGGGGTACATGACCATTGTTTAGTAACTGTTGCAAATGAACTACTATGTGTCAAAGGGGGATAGGATCATTTTTAAATTTATCTGAAAATATTGTTGAGAATCTACTATGCATCAGGTGTTGTGGTGGGACCTATAGTTTCTGTATTCATTCCCCCCCCCCAATATTTTGTGTGTGTGTGTGTGTGTATGTGTGTGTGTGTGTGTGTGTGTGTGTGTACTGGAGCTTGAACTCAGGGCCTTGCTTTTTTTTTTGTCGGTTGTGGGGCCTGAACTCTGAGCCTGGGAGCTGTCCCTCAGCTCTTCAGATCAAGGCTAGGATTCTATCACTTGAACCACAATGCCACTTCCACCTTTTTCTGCTTATATGGTACTGAGTAATCGAACCTAGGGCCTCATGCATGCAAGGCAAACACTCTACCACTGAGCTACCCTCCTAATCCCCCCCCCCTTTTTTTTCTTTAATCAAAGCTGATGTTCTAACACTCCCACCACATCTCTACTTCTGGCTTTTTGATGGTTAGTTGGAGGTAAGAGTTCCACAGACTTCCCTACCTAGCCTGGCTTTGAACCATGATCCTGGCATCTCAGCTTCTTGAGTAACTAGGATTACAGGTGTGAGCCACCAGCACCCAGCAACAGTTAGATTTCTATTCATTCCAATTTTGTCATGAACATTAATTTCCGGGAAGTCTGTGGTTTCCCAAGCACCTGCTAAGGGTAACCACAACTTTATGACTGCACATGTTTGTTATAGGAAGTGACATGAAGGAGAATGTCTTTGTACAGGATTTGGATGGTTCCTTTAATGTCACGAACTTTGGGTGTCACATGAGGTTATTTTTTCCCTTCAGCATTGTATTTAAATAAGCAGCTGTGTCATCTTTGATCTTGTCAAACTGGCAGAAACAGAGCAAAAATAAACTTTTTTTTTTTGTCAGTCATGGGGCTTGAACTTAGGGCCTGGGTGCTGTCCCTATGCTCCTTTTGTTCAAGGATAGCATCCTATAACTTGAGCCACAGTGCCACTTCTGGCTTTTTAGTGGTTAATTGGAGACAGGAGTCTCATGGACTGTCCTGCCCAGGTTGGCTTTGAACAGCAAACCCTCAGATCTCAGCCTCCTGAGTAGCTAGGATTACAGGCATGAGCCACTGGTGCCAGGCAAAAAATTTTTTTTTTCAAACAAAACTCTTGTGTATATTGGGAAAGAATCTGAAGATCTTCCCCCTGACAAAACATTTCATGCCACAAAAGAAATGAATCAATCCAAGACTCATTTTAGGCTGGGGAATGGTGGTTCATGCCTATCATTCCAGATACTCTGGAGGCTAAAGATTTGAGGATCACAGTTTGAAGTTAGCCCAGGTAGGAAAGTTAGTGAGGAAAGCTCCAAAAAAACAAGAAGTGAAGATATGGCCCAAGTGATAGGGTGTTATCCTTGATTGAAAAAAAATTTAAGAGACAAGCACTCAGGCCCTGAGCTCAAGCTGCAGTACTGGCACAATTTAAAAGAAAAAGACTAATCTTAAAACACCAGAAAGGGGTGAGAATGTGGCTCAGTGGTAAAGTGCTTGCCTAGCATGCATGAAACCCTGTGTTTGATTCCTTATTACCACATACACAGAAAAAGACAGAAGTGGCACTGTGGCTCAAGTGGTAGAGTGCTAGCCTTGAGCAAAAGAAGCTCAAGGACAGTGCCCAGGCCCTGAGTTCAAACCCCAGGACTAGGAAAAAACAAAAACCAGGAATTTTTTTCCTTCTACATATTCAAAATACAGAAATCCACCCCGTTTACTGAACTTTGGTGGATGGAACCCAATCCTTACAGGAAAATGAAATGAGATAAAGTGCCCATTTGGGCAAATAAATTGTTTTGGCCACATTGTATTTTGGCATATTTCTTTGGGAAACTATACTTGGCCAGAAGAGTTGAGTGAAGAGAAGGAGTTAAATCTCAGAAATTCCAAGAGGATTTTGGGAGGGAGGTAGATTGAAGCCTGGACAAGACCAGGCTGGTTGGTGGACCATCATGGATAGAGGAGGAGGACAACTGGAGAGCAACTCAGGTAAGTGTGGCTGAAGCCTCCCCACCTCCCCCAAGGCCTTGATGTCCTCTCTACCCAGCCCACACCTTGTCCTCACCATTGTTATGTCCCTCACAGAGCAGCTGTAGGAACCGGAAGAGGTCTTGTGTGAATTCATCATCAGCCATGACCTTCTCTCCTGGATGGGAGGAAGGGACAGGGCCCAGGAAGGATCAGATGTGCCAAGACACAAGCACACACATGCACACAGCACATGCACACTGCAAACACATGCACGAAGTATGGAAGTGCTGGGAAGAGCAGCCACTAAACTTCAAAGACACTGTGAGGGCCATGGGCATCCATGACACCAGCAGGTCTTGACCTCAGAGTCCATGAGATCAGCAGATGGAGACCTGAGGGGCTCTTTAGTCATGAAGCTGGGGCCTCAAGTGTCTTTCTACAGCATCAGTGCCCTGTGATGTCACCACTTGTGTGACAAAACGTCTGACTTGGCAGACGTTCAGGCAGCTGATGTGCCCTCACCCCACCCCACCCCACCCACCCCACTCCCAGGCTGCAGCAGTTAATGGATTACAGAGGTTGGGGTCACTTTCACACAAAGGCTCTGAGCAGGAAAGAAAAGGATTGGGCTGGGATAAGAGAAAGATAGGGACCGAAAGCTAGCCAACTGGCCCAAATGCCTCAAAAGCAGCCAATCCAGGAGAAGCAGAGGGAAGATATATCAATATGGTCTACTCAGAATGGGCATCTGAAAGAAGCCAATCATGGTGGGCTGTAAGGGAGAAGGCGAGGTCATAAATGGGCCAATCAGAGCAGGCGCAAGGGGGGGGGCAGGCGCGCACCAATCAGAATGGATGATTGGAGGCAACCAATCTGATTGGTGGATGGGAAAACCGCTGACCAATCAATCTGCGGTTGGGACGCAGTGCGCAGAGAAGGTGGGAATTGGGGGGGAGGTGTCACCCCACCCTGGGACTGGGGATCTGGGTCTGGAAGGCCTAAAATATCCAGTTGGAAAGGAACTTCTATGGTCTTTTCTTCTGTTTTTTTCTTTGGTCGGTTGTGGGGCTTGAACTCTGAGCCTGAGCATTGTCCTTCAGCCCCTCAGCTCAAGGCAAGTGTTCTACCACTTGAGCCACAGCACCACGTTCAGTTTTCTGAATGGTTTGTTGGAGGTAAGAGTCTCACAGAGTTTCCTGCCCGGGCTGGCCTTGAACTGTGATCCTCAGATCTCAGCCTCCTGAGTAGCTAGGATTACAGGCATGAGCCACTGATGCCCAGCTAACTTCTGTTTTACACATGGAGAAACTGAGGCTTAGGGAAGATAAGAAATTTAATTATTTATTTGTGTCGGTTGTGAGGCCTAACCTATGGGCCTTGACGCTGTCCATGAGCTCTTTAGCTCAAGGCAAGTGCTCTACCACTTGAGCCACAGCACCACTTCTGGTTTTCTGGTGGTTAACTGCAGATAAGAGTCTCACGGACTTTCTTGCCTGGGCTGGCTTTGAACTGGTATCCTCAGAGCTCTGAACCTCCTGAGTAGCTAGGATTACAGGCATGAGCCACCAGCACTCAGCTAGATAAGAGATTTGAGTGCCACTTGTGATCAGTGACTCATTTGAGATCAGAATCTCTTATCTTGGGACTCCTGGTCCCAAAGCTTTCCACAGACAGTCATGGTGCTCCCTGTCCCCCACTGGAGGGTCCCTCCATTCTTGGATGTCCCAGATCCTCAGCCCCCCAGGTAGAGGGGGAAGTTGGGAGTTAGAAGAGGAGGGATGGCAGCAGCACAGCACAGGGGAAAAGGGAGGGGGAATTACCGTTCTGGCGATTGATGACTGAGGCAGCCAACAGGATGGGAGGAGGAAGCAGGAGGAAAAAAGAAAGACAGACACAGCAAAACACACAGTGACAGTCAGGGACAAGGACACAGGACACACAGAGAGAAACAGCCTCAGACAGAAAGACAGCCAGAAGGAGACAGAGGAGAGCAGGTGAGCAAGTAAAAGAGTAGGAAGTGAAGGTCCAAGCCAAGGAAGAGAAAGAACAGATAAGAGAAAGAGAGGACAGGGAGAGGAGGAGAGGAAGCGAGGATCAGGGTAGAAATGTTAGACACGTCAAAACACAGCAAAAAGAGGACTAATTAACCCGGATTAG
Source organism: Dipodomys spectabilis (assembly GCF_019054845.1). Classification (NCBI taxonomy): domain Eukaryota; kingdom Metazoa; phylum Chordata; class Mammalia; order Rodentia; family Heteromyidae; genus Dipodomys; species Dipodomys spectabilis. Next base: position 5,816,113 of record NW_024871099.1, on the reverse strand, counting down.
GGACATTAATGACAGAGCAGCAACCAGGGCATGAGACTGGGGGACGTGGAGGGCGGGGTCCGTATGGTGATGGTTAAGAGAACACAGGACAAATGACACCCAAGGTGGCACCCATGGGGAGGGAGATCCTGAGGAATGGAGGATCCTGAGGGAGGGGGATGGCAGGACTGGGATCCATAATCCAGGAAGAATGAGAGGGAGTTCTCTGGAAGGGGGTGCCTTGGAGGAGAGGAGCTCTGGGCAGTGGTGGTAGAGGGAAGGAAGGCCAATGTCCCCAGGGAAAGAGGGTCTCACCAGTGCCATCCTCATTCACCATGCCCAGCCCCTCTGCCTTGTTCTGCCTCTCAAAGGCATTGAGGTCCAGGACACTGAGGAGAGAAAGATTAGAGAGATGTCATGAGATCTCTGCCCCCTTCCCTCGATTCCAGGACCTGAAGGGCCACAGGAGACTATGTATCACCAGAAATCAAGAGGAGAGCTGCGCACTGACAGTTTAGGTCTGTAATCCTAAGTACTCAGGAGGCTGAGATATGAGAATCAAGGTTCTAAGCCCACCTAGGCAGAAAAATCCATGAGGCTCTTATCTCCGATTAATCAGCAAAAAGCTGGAAGTAGAGGTATGGCTCAACTGGTACAGCACCAGCTTTGAGCAGAAAAGGCCAAGTGAGAGATTGAGACCTTTAAATTCAAGCCCCAGTACTGGTTGGCACATACACATGCACACACACACACACACACACACACACACACACACACAAAGGGAGGCAGAAATGAGTAGACAGCAGAAGCAATGGGGACCTTGAGCCTTCCCAACCCCAGATCTATGAAGTAAGGCAGAGCCTTACTTCAGGACAAAACACCTGTCAGCTGAATCTGAGGAAGCAGAAACTATCAACTAACAAAAGCAACACAAGAACGGACAGAAGTCAGTTAATAACAAGAGGCAAAGAAAGTGAGAACCCAAATACCCTTGAGTTCTCAACAATCTCCTGGTTCTACCATGTGGAATTCATAATATTATTATTTTCTGTGCTAGTCCTGGGGCTAAAACTCAGGATCTGGGCGCTGTCCTGGAGCTTTTTTTTTTTTTTTTGTCATAATGGGGCTTGAACTTAGGGCCTGGGTGCTGTCCCTATGCTCCTTTTGTTCAAGGCTAGCACTCTACCACTTTGAGCCACGGTGCCACTTCTGGCATTTTAGTGGTTAATTGGAGACAGGAGTCTCACGGACTTTCCTGCCCAGGCTGGCTTTGAACTGTGATCCTCAGATCTCAGCCTCCTGAGTAAGCTAGGATCATACATATGACCCACTGGTACCCAGTTTATATTTTATTTTATTTTATTTTATTTTGTTGGTCGTGGGGCTTGAACTCTGGGCCTTGGCGCTGTCCCTCAGCTCTTCAGCTCAAGGCGAGCGCTCTACCACTTGAGCTACAGCACCACTTCCAGTTTTCTGGAGATAGGAGTCTCACGGTCTTTCCTGCCCGGGCTGGCTTTGAACCGCGATCCTCAGATCTCAGCCTCCTGAGTAGCTAGGATTACAGGCATGAGCCACCAGCGCCCGGCTTTATATTATATTTTAATCAGAATAATTCCCTCTATTGCTTTCTCTTCCCCTCACCCACATTAATTCTTAGAATAAGCTCTCTGGCATTTGAGCTTTTCTTTTCCTGGCCCACCAGAAGTGGCACTGGAAGCAAGGGCACACTGCCACACCCAGCAGGACTGAACTGGAGGATGGATATTAGACTCCACCTGCATGTTTGCATGAGTGCCTGGATACTCTGGAAGAATCCCACTTCCTTCTTATCCTTCAGGTAGTCCAGCATTTTCTGCAGAGGAAGGGAGTGACGTGGGAGGCAGAATCAGAAGTCAGGGAAGTAGGCAGCTCCTACCTTCCTGAAGTCTCCTCCCCAGTCCCTGTGCCTCTGGTACCTGCTGCACCTCTGCATTGCCTCCATTAAGGATGGAGATGCCCAACTTCAGGGTGGAGGACACCATGGCGCCCGTTTCACCTACAGGGAGCAAAGGGGGAGCAAAAGCAGTTCCTCTGATTGGCTGTTACCACCCAACAACCATCCAAGAGATGGGAAATGGTGGGGAGGTGGTGGGGGGCAAAGTGTGCCTTCTGTGTTTACAGGGAATGGGGGCACTGGAGAGAAGGAGAACAGGTAGGGTGTCTCAGAGGAACAGAATGAGCGTGGCACGGACGGGCACCTTTGCAGGCACTGATCATCTGTAGTACCATCTCAGCGGCCCCCCGGTTGTGCAGCCGTGACTGTTGATACAACAGCCTCTGCTTCTCCATCTCCTTCTCCTGGGGCAGAAAGGAGGCCATGAGCCCTAATGAGTCTAGCCTGTCCCCTCACAGCCTCATCCCTCACCTCTGCCCTCTGGGGGCCTGGCACTTCCAGAAAGCACCCCCTTTCAATTGTGAGCTCTTCCTGTCCCTGGGGACTTATGTCTTTCATTTGTACCCTGTACTTAGAGCAGGGTCTAGGCACTGGGCTACACAGATAGAAGCTGGGCATGGAGCAGCCTTAACTTGGGCCCCATGAACTGCTTCTCCTTTATCTTTCTTCCTCCTCTCCCTCCTCTTCCTCTTCCTCCTCTTCTCTCTCTCTTTTTTTTTTTTTTGGTCAGTCGTGGGGCTTGAACTCTGGGCCTAGGCACTATCCTTCAGCTCTTTAGCTAAAGGCAAGCACTCTACCACTTGAGCCACAGCACCACTTTCAGGTTTCTGGTGGTTTATTGGAGGTAAGAGTTTCATGGACTTTCCTGCCTGGACTGGCTTTGAACCATGATCCTCAGCTCTCAGTCTCCTGAATAGCTAGGATGACAGGCATGAACCACCACACCTGGTATCCTTCTGGGGCATGGTTCTGGGGCTCAAACTCTGGACTTGGGTGCTGTCTCTTGGGTGCTGACCATTATTTATATATACTTGGCCCCAACCTACCTCAAAAGACACCTCAGCCTCTTCTTCTCCTTCAGCTTCTCCATTCTCCCCCCCCTCCTCCATATGGCAGCTCTGGGGAATGGCATCAATTAATGGTGATAAAAAATGAAGGAGATACCCCATCTGTCCACCCTTAGCTCAGTCAGGGGCCAAGTACTACAGGGGCAGGAACTTACCTTTGCCATGATGTCAGCGTATGCCATGTATAGGTAATCCTCGTCTAGTTTACTGAGGAAGTAAGTAGAGAGAGATGGTTGGAACCCAGAGGAGTGGGGACTGCATCTCCCCTATCTGATCACAGCTTCCTAACTGCCTTGGTAAAATCAACCCAGAACATGAGGCTGGAAAAGGTCCTCACCTCTTTTCAGTCAGAGCAGTGCGGCTAAAGTGCAGGACCAACTGGTGCAAGGGGTCTGGCTTCTTCTCCTCTACTTCTTCCTCCTCTTCCTCCTGCTCCCCAGCTTTCTGAAGGAAGAGGATGAATCTTAGGGGAGGGGTTCTTGGGGGTATCCTCTAGTCTTCTCTCATAGCCCTGGTGGGCTGGAAGTTCTTTTTTGTTGTTGTTGTTTTGCCAGTCCTAGGGCTTGAACTCAGGGTCTGGGCATTGTCTCTGAGCTTCTTTTGCTCAAGGCTCGCACACTACCGCTTGAGCCACAGCACCCCTTCTGGCTTTTTCTGTTTATGTGGTACTGAAGAATCGAACCCAGGACTTCATAAATGCTAGGCAAGCACTCTACCACTAAGCCACTTTTTCAGGCCTGGAGGTTTTTTTCTCTTCGCCTATATCATATATCCTGGTGCTACTCAATACAAGGGATGCATTTCTATACTTCCCCTACTCCTCTCTCCCCCGCTTTTTTTGTGATAGTGGGATTTGAACTCAGGGCATCACACTCTTTACCACTTGAGGTACATCTTAGTTTTTTAGCCTTAGTTATTTTTCAGATTGGGCCTCACACTTTTACAGGTTTGGATTTGGCTCTTTCTACTTATGCCTCCCATGTTCCTCAGATGACTGACATACTATACAATGTCCAGCTTTATTGGTTGAGATAATACCTAACTTTGTGCAGGGCTTAGGGGTTAGGAGGGTAGCCCCAAAACATGATCCAGTGGCTCACACCTATAATCCTAGCTATTCAGGAGGCTGAAATCTGAGGATTGTGGTTCAAAGCCAGCCTGGGCAGAAAAGTTCCTGTGAGACTCTTTTATCTCCAATTAACAACGGAAAAACCAGAAGTAGCCCTGTGGCTCAAAGTGGAAGAACACTAGCCCTGGGCAAAAGAGCTCAAGGACAGACCCCAAACTAGGAGTTCAAGCCCCATAGCCAACAACAAAAACAAAAACACAACCGGTGTTGGTGGTTCACGCCTATAATCCTAGCTACTCAGGAAGCTGAGATTTGAAGATTGAAGTTCAAAGCCAGTCTGGGCAGGAAAGTGTGTGAAACTCTTATCTCCTTGAAAAACGTTAGTGGCACTGTGGCTCAAGTGGTAGAGCACTCGCCTTGAACTGAGGAGCTGAGGGACAGTGCCCAGGCCCAAAGTTCAAGCCCTGTGACCGACAAAAAAACAGAAACAAAAACCAAAACCCACATGATCCTACCCATTGTATAGTTGGTATTACAGGCGTAAACCACCAATTCCCACCTTCATAGCTCTTGATGTGGAAGGTGCCCTTACCCCGTCTTGCCACCCCCTCCCCAGGCAGCCCCACTGCTCACTGAAAGGTCATCTATCATGCGGTCCTCAAAACTGTGGTCCTCAGTCAGGATCCATGCAGCCTTGTAGCTCTCCAAGAACATGTTACATGCCCGGTGTCTGCAAGGAACAAGTCTGAGTGTCACTGAGACCCCCACCTCTTCCACATTTCCCTGCCTCCCACACATCCCACCCCCCACATTCCACTCTTGACCATCTTCATGCCCCCATATATAATAGGGCTCTCCATCCTCATGGCTCCCAGATTCTTTTCTCCTTGGGGGCCCTTTGGGCTCCCTTCCTTCTTGGGGGCCTTACGTGGGCAGGTTGTACAGGGGTGTCATGCGAAAACAGGCCACAACTGCCCGCCGACGTTGTTTGGACAAGAGCTTGTGCCACACTGCCTTCTTGGACTTGTAAGGGTGCTCGGTCTGGAGGGCAGAAATCAGTCTGTCATGTCCCAGGCCTTATCCCCCTCCCAGGCCTGGATGAAACTACACATGTGTAGCTACATCTATATCCAGTACCAACTTCCCATCTTCAGCCCTGTCTCCAGACTCTTCTTCTAGTAGGCCCCATCCCTAGTCCCAAAGTTTGATGACCCCTTGTAGTTCTAGTCCTACTACTGGATGCCAAATGGAACACTAGGTCCTTCTCATAAAGCCCAATTTGCATCCTAAGCCCCGCCTCACACTCAAGGCTCCAGCTGAGGCTCCACCCATAGACAAAGGCTTCACCTGTAGGCTCTACTCACAAGTCCAGGGCCAGCTCAAACCCCCACCCACAGACCTGCTACTCAGCAGTAAGAACTCTTGGGCCCTACCTACCTGCTCGAGGTGGTAGAGAACTGCAGATACTTCCTGGACTCTGCGCACAATTTTCTCTGGGTCATCAGCATCCTCCTCCCGGCCTGGGAGGCCCCGATACAGGGCCATCTGCCAGCGTAGAGATGGGGAGCCTTCGACCTAGGGTGGAGAGGCAAGGTACAAGGCCAACTGCATGAGGGATCTTCTTGCTTAGCTCAAATTCTCCAACCCCAGGGTCTCCCTCCTCAGCTGTGTGTCCCATTTCCACTGCCAGGCTTCCATGGAGGAATGTGATTAAGGTCCTTCTTCTATGCCTCAAAGATAGACAGTGCTGGAAGCATTTGCTATCATTGTGATTATTCTTCTGGCCCACCCCTTCCAGCTGCAGACTGAGACATACCTTTCCCTGCAGGTTGAGGTTGTTTTGTAGGAATTCTCGGACCTCCTCATCTGTGTCTTTCTGGAAAGACATTGACCCATTGGGTCACTTGAGGCCCCAGCTTCATCTTTGGCCCACAGCCCTTTCCCCTCTAGACTCACCACCCCAGGACCTGCTGAGGGGTTGTATATTGGGGGAGGACCCAAAGGTGAGCAGTGGTCAGAGAGGAGTGTTTGATTGACAAGGGAGTCATAGAGAGAGCCTGAAAGGATAGAAGGATAGGGGTCTGGCAGGATGGAGGGGGAGACAGGACAAATCACCAAAGGTCAAACAAGTGGAAAGATGATAGGGGGTGAGAGGGTACAACGAGAGTCAGGAGACTTTTTTGGGGGATGGGGTGGGGAAGGGCTGTGAGGGATTCAGCAAGGTCAGCAAAGATCACAAGTAGTAGGGAAGGTCAACTAAGCCACTGTGTTCAGGGGCCCAAGGAGGGGTCAATAGGGAGGAAGTTTCTTAAGGTCAAAGACCAAAGCAAGCAGTTATGGGACCCTGGAGGATGCTTTGGGATCCCAACAAGACTCAACAGATTCTAGGTGGAGCTGGAGATCCTGGAGGAAAAGGGGCCTTTGGAGTCCCAGGAGTCCCAGGACTCCAAGGGATCCTCGTAATTTTTTTTTTTGCCAGTCCTGGGGCTTGAACTCAGGGCCTGGGCACTGTCCCTGAGCCTCTCTGTGCTCAAGGCTAGCTACTCTACTACCTGAGCCACAGTATCACTTCTGCCTTTTTCTGTTTATGTGGTACTGAGGAATCGAACCCAGGGCTTCATGCTTGCTAGGCAAGCACTCTACCACTAAGCCACATTCCTAGTCTGTCCTTCTGATCTTTAGCATTCCAGAAGCGTTAGTAAGTTATCAGATGCTTAGCAGGGTTTTGGTGGAGACAGGGCGGGGGGGTGTCTTGGAAGATTCTAAGAGGATTCCTGAGGTTGTGCTATACAAAAGGTAAGTGGAGGAGGTGTTTTAGAAGGCTCCTTTGGGATCTCAGAAGGCTTAGGGAGTTGGATCAGTTGATCTCCAGAATCCTTGAGACCTCAGAGGTTTGGGTGTGGTTTTGGGAAAAGGATCATTAGGATTCTGTGGAGGGAGGGCTACTCAGGACCATAGGGGCTCAGGAGGTCCCTGAAAGTCCTTGTGTGTGTGTGTGGGGGGGCTTATCTGGGTGTCAATAGAATCCATATAAACAGGGTCCTGAAGACAAGAGGGAGTAAGCTGGAGTGAAGGCTTAGTGGGAGCCCAGATGTTCAATTCTGAGAGTATTAGGTTAATCAGAGGGGTCACAGAGAGCTCAGTGGGTCCCAAGAGATTTGGGAGATCCTAATGGTCTTGGAGGACTCAGAGGAAGATCAGGGGCTCTGCAGTTTTAGCAGGTGGTGTTAGTGGGGTTCTGTGGTATGCCTTAGGAGTCTTAGAGTTCTTATAGGTCTTAGGTTTGTGGTTTTACTGGGCGCCCGTTAGGAAGCTTTTTCAGTCTGCTGGACTCTGAGAATGCTGTTCCTGAGGCTTGAACTCAGAGCCTAGTCATTGTCCCTGAACTTTTGTGCTTAAGGCTAGTACCCTACTACTTGAACCACAGCTTTCCTTCTGACCTTTTGCTGGTTAATTGGAGATGAGAGTTACACAGATTTTCCTGCCCAGGCTGGCTTCAAACCATGATCCTCAGATCTCAGCTAGGATTACAACCCTGAGACACAGGCACCCAAATTCTAAGACTGTTTAAAGTTCCAGGTATCCCAAAGAGCACAGGGTTCGAGGTTATGGTGAAAGACTTAGTACAGGAGAGCCTTCAGGGGTTCCATGGGATCCCAGGGTCCCAAGGGCTGAGCAAGCTGCTAGGTGGGGATGAGAAATCACCAGGGCATAGCGGGCCTTGGCCAGCCCAATGAGGTCCTGGTCAGTGGGGGCACACATGTTCAGGCCAATGGGTAACATCTTCTTGAGCGTAGCCACGATCAGCGAGGTCTGCACAGAGTACCGGTCCCCCCGGCGCTTTTTCTTGGTCCGTTCCTGGTCCGAGCCACCTGACTATGAGGACATAGTTCTCAGTGTCTGCTCATGTCTCAACTCCCTGCCCCAGTTTCAAACCTGTAGCCAACTACAGCCTGGGTGCCAGGCATTCTCCTTCCAACCCCCAACAGCCTTGACCTCAATCCACAAGGTTATTCTCACCCCAACCCCAGCCCTGTACCTCACATAACTAATTTTTTTTTTGGTAGATTGCAGGGCTTGAACTCTGGGCCTGGGCCTGGGCACTGTCCCTGAGCTCTTCAGCTCAGGGCAAGTGCTCTACCACATGAGCCACAGTGCCACTTCCGGTTTTCTGGTGGTTTGGTTGAGATAAGAGTCTTACGGACTTTCCTGCCCAGGCTGGCTTTGAACTGTGAAACCCAGATCTCAGCCTCCTGAGTAGTTAGGATTATAGGCATGAGCCACTGGTGCGTGCTCACATAACTAATTAATAACCCAAACCCTTTCAAATGTCTCTCAAATGCTGAGCATTTTCTCCACCTTGGATGACCCTCTCCCAGAATCCCTTGCAAAATTCCAATACATAAAACCCACCATTTCCAACATGCACAACTTCACACTTCATGTCCCAAGACCAAGTTCCCAAGAATCAAATAAAGATGCAGGCCCACCCAAGAATCCCAAGAGATCAGAGAAGTTGGGGAGCAAAAAGAGAGAGCCACTGAGAGATGACAGACAAAGAGCTAAAAGAGACAGAAGAAGCAAGAGAGATATAAAAAGATCTGGAAGCAGAGACAACAGACATCCAAAGCAGTGTTCTGGAGTCTTGAGTGCAGGGCTCCCTGGCCAGGGTTGCCCTAAGTCATGCCAACAAGAAGCGTTGGTGACAAGCTACGGCCAGTATGCCGTCCATGGCAGCTGGTAATACTTGAGCAGGACCCAAGTGCCAGGCACTCTTGAAGGCCACACATGCAGCATTGCATTGAGTTCTCACAAGGTCCCAGGCCTCAGGGCCACTGGCTGGATGTCATCAGAGGCTCAACAGGATGACACTTAGTCAAGGTCACACAAATTCTACCCAAGTCCATCCCATTCCAAGCCTTACACCAGTGCATGGCCACCGGAGCCGCCATCTCAACCATGCCCCTATCCCTCCCCTCACTCCCCTTGACCTCAGCCCATGATGCTTGAGGGAAAGCTGAAGGTTGCTTTTTTTTTTTTTTTTTTTTTTTGGGTAGCAAAAACCAAAAAAAAAGAAAAAAAAAAGATAAATCAACAAATCGCCAAAAGCCAAGAGTTGGGAAGGGAGGTAAATGGTAGGGGAAGGGGAAAGAGGAAAAGAAGGAAGAGACTGGGAACTAAGGACAAAGGGTGGGTATAGGAATAGGGGGTTTCTGGAGGGATGGGGAGCTTTTTAGGGAGAGGGGAAGGGGATTGGCCAAGAGCCATGCAAAAGGTTCCAGATGTGGGGCTGACCTGTACATCTCCCGCCTGCTTCACCGGGTTGCAGACAGAGACAAGAAGGGTTACCCCAGCCCCACAGAGAACCCCGGGCCCAACTCCAAATTGTTAACAACCCCCTCCCAGTTAATCTGCCCCACTCTGTCACCCCTCTTTTAGCTGGGCATTTCAGACCTTCGGTAGGGGAGGGTGGGTTTGTTTTTTACGACCCCCAGTTTTGAGGAGGATGGGGTGGGGAGAGGATAGGCAAGGGAGGATGTGGGATAATGGAGAGAAGAGGAAAGCAGGGGGGGGGAGGCGGGGGGGGGGAGATGGGAAATGGGGAGGAGGAGGGAGATGAGGGCCAAGGAGGAGGGAGATGAGGAAGCACATGGGGAGGCAGAGGAGGGAAGGGGGTGATAGGGAGGAGGAAGTAGGACATGGGACAAGAAGAGGTGCTCTGAGGGGTACAGGGACTATAGTACAGAACAGGACAGGTAGCTCATTCTCTTTTCCCCTGCTAAGTCCTCTTTCCCAAACAAAGCCATTCCCTACCTTGGCCATTTTGCTTTTGTTGTCAGCAGTCAGAAAGGACATGTTATTGATCTCATTCTGGACCACGAAGTTCTGCTCCTCACGCTTGAAGTTCTAGAAAGGAGAGCAACATTGAGGCTCAGTCAGGGAGACCAAGAAGGAGATCGTAGTTACTGGCTGAGGGAGAAGACAGCAGTGTGTGTGTGGGAACTCACGTGGGACTTGGACCAATAGATGAAGATTTCACCCACCATCCTGAACAGCTCCTCTGCGTTGGGATTGGGCTCTGTCAACCAGTGCGCCCTAAGTGGGAAAAGGGATTGTTGGTGGGGGCAGGGATCCCTAGAGAAGGGGGACTACTAAGAGAGATGCTTCAGCCATTCTGGTGAGGAGGGAGGTTCAAGGAGCAGAAGCTGCTGGGCACTGGTAGCTCACACCTGTAATCCTAGCTACTCAGGATGCTGGGATCTGAGGATCGAGGTTGGAAGCCAGCCCAGGCAGACAAACTCTTTATCAACAATGGACCAGCAAAAAGCCAGATGGAGGTGTGGCTCAAGTGGTAGAGCACTAGCCTTGCACCAAAAAAAAAAAAAAAAGCCAGGCAATGGGCTGGGAAGGTGGCTCAGTGGTAAAGCACTTGCCTTGCATGCATGAGGCCCTGGGTTCGATTCCTCAGCACCACATAAGCAGAAAAAGCCAAAAATGGTACTGTGGCTCAAGTAGTAGAGCGCTAGCCTTGAGCTGAAGAACTGAGGGACAGCGCCCAGGCCCAGAGTTCAGGCCCCACAACCGGACCCTCCCCCCCCCCCAAAAAAAAAAAAGCCAGGCAAGAGCTCAAGGCTCTAAGTCCCAGTACTGGCACACCTACAGGCATGCACACCCACCCCCCCCGCCACACACACAAAAGAGTAGAAGGAAAGCCAAGGGGACTGGGTTGTTCTGAGCTAGGGTAAGAAAAGTCAGGGAGCAAGGAAGGAGGGTGAGAGCATCAGGTAGTGCCAGGTGGGAATGGAGGGAGAGTGGGGATGGTGGGCTGAGGATACACTGACCTGTTGTTGTCCACATAGCGGATGAGCAGCGGGTAGAGGGCATACAGGTCCCGGCAGAGGACTGAGAACTCATCTCGCACCAGGAGCTCGCCCTCCTCTGCTTCGGCCTTGGCTTCCAGGCGCAGCTGCTCCTCCTCAGCCACCACCTTCCCTGCCCGCTTGCGCAGCCGCCCTATGGTGGGGATGAAGTGGGAGCGAAGCAGCTCCGGCCGAGCACGGCTCACGATGGGCTGAGCAAACACTGCAGAAACATGGAGAAGGGAGGGGTCACTCATGTGTGACCTCTAACCTAGCCCCTCACCTCAGTTCTCAGCTTACAACTACTGACCTGTTTCCTAGAACCTGCAGTTGTCATTTGACCTCCAACCTCTGACTCCAGCATCCTCTGATTCTTTTTTTTTTTTTTTTTAAATCAGTCTTGGGACTTGAACTCAGGGTCTGGGCACTGTTCCCAAACCTCTTTGTGCCCAAGGTTAGCATTCTATCACTTGGGCCACAGCACCACTTCTGGCTTTTTCTGAGTGGTTAATTGGAGATAAGAGCCTCACAGACTTTCTTGCCCAGTCTGGCTTTGAATGGTGATCCTCAGATCTCAGCCTCCTGAGCAACTGGGATTGCAGGTGTGAGCCAACGGTGCCCACCTTGACTCTACTTCTGATCCCAAGCCTTAATCTTTGACATAGTCCCATCCTGTCACCCATTCCCTGACCTCTGACCTCCAATTAGTAAATTCTAACCTGATAAGTTATCCTAAACCAACATGACTCTAACCTCAGTCTTTAACCTGTGAGCTGGTGTGCCTATATTCAGCATCTTGTCCCACTGTGATTTCTGACTATGACCCCTTGACTTCTGTGTGTGTGTGTTGTGTGTGTGTGTGTTTTGCTGGAATCCAGGGCTTTACCTATGTAGTCAGGGGCTCTACCACGAAGCTACATCCTCAGCCTGGCCTCTGGCTTCCTACGGCAGCTTCTGACTTGTGACCCTGGACTCTAAACTACACTCCTGAATTCTTCTGATGGAGCTTCCAAACCAAGAATGCCAGTGTTTTAAAGAACTCATTTCCCTCCCTCCCTCCCACCCTCCCTCCCTCCCTCCCTCTTTCCCTTCGTTCTTTCCTCCCTCCCTTCTCCCTCTCTCCCTCCCTCTCTTCTACTTTCCTTTCTTCCTTCTTCCTTCCCCCTCTCTCTCCCTCCCACCTTTCTTTTGTTTTTCTTTTTCTTTCTTTTCTTTTCTTTTTCTTTTTTTTTTTGCTGGTCATGGGGCTTGTTTATCTGCAATAAACTACTTAGAAAAAGCCAAAAGTGGTGCTGTGGTTCAAGTGACAGAGTACTAGCCTTGAGTACAAAGAGGCTCAGGGATAGTGACCAGGCCTTGAGTTTAAGCTGAAGGACTGGGAAAAAAAAAAAAAAAGACCTATTTCCTGATCACTGTTCATAGCCAGGCTCTTGAACTAGTTCTCTGATCCTTTGTATAAGGGGATGAGGGTTCTGACTGAGCTCTTAACCTCTGACTGTATCCTCAGCCCTTCAGAAATTCAGTGTCCATCCTGAAGGACTCCATCCACCCCGAATTTACCCCGAGAACCTGATTCTGATCCTAGCCTTTGACCTACATTCTTAGCCCTCCCAATCCCAGGATATCTTAAGATCTGGTTCTCTCTTTTGGATCATGTGGCCCAAGGACCCCAGCATTCCTCACCCCTGCTCCCCCTCCCAAATCTTCGTGCCCTCTGACCCACCAGCAAGCCGCTTCATCCATGAGGCCTCATCGATGCCCAGGTTGTTGACAATGATTCGCAGGATGTTCCCCAGCAGAGAGTTGAGGTGGTCAGAGGTGACCTCTGTGCAGGGAGGCGGGGCCCCGGCAGGCAGGGCTGGTGGGGGAGCCTCGGGCCCACGCTCCCACCAGCGGGGCAGGTAGCTACAGAGCATGGGGAGGGTGATCTCAATGACATGTGGCATCTCTGTGTAGCGGGCCCCTGACTCGGCCAGTCCTCCAATATCTGCCATGAGCCGCTCCAACACTGGGATGTCAGGACACATTTCCTCCACGCTGTTAGGGAGCCCCAGGACTGGGGTGCAAAGAGAGGTTAGGTCATGCCAATTCATTACCCCAAAGCTGCAGTGCCCTGATGTCCCCCACAATACATTAGAAACCCCCATCTAAACTGGTTTTCCAGAGCCCATCCCTCCAATGCCACCTTCCAATCCCAGCGTTTCTCACAGTATCCCCTAAATACTTCTCACCCCAGACTTGCCTTCCTCCTCCTTTCCTTTCCTTTCCCTTCCTCCCTTTCTTTCTTTCTTTCTTTCTTTCTCTCTCTCTCTCTCTCCCCCTTCTTCCCTCGCTTCTTTCCTTCATCTCTTTCTTTCCTTTCTCTCTCTCTTCCTTCCTTCCTTCTTTCCTTCCTTGTACTAGGACTTGAACAATGTCCCTAAGGTTTTTTCTTTTTCTTTTGTTTTTGTTACTTGTGTCACTTGAACTCTGGGCCTGGTCACTGTCCCTGAGTTCTTCAGCTCAAGGCGAATACTCTACCACTTGAGCTACAGTGCCACTTCCGGTTTTCTAGTGGTTTATTGGAGACAAGAGTCTCACGGACTTTCCTTGCCCCGGTTGGCTTTGAACCAAGATCCTCAGAGCTTAGCCTCCTGAGTAGCTAGGATCATAGGCATGAGCCACCGGCACCTGGCCTGAACGTTTTTCTTTGCTCAAGACTAATGCTCTACCACTTAAGCCATGACTCTACTTCCAGCCTTTTTGATGGTTACTGGAGATCAGAGTCTCATGGACTTTTTCTGCCTGGGCTGGCTTCAAACTGTGAGCTTCAGATCTTAAGCCTCCTGAGTAGGACACCTGGAAAGCCTTCCATTCTAGTCCCTAAAATTATACTTAACTCCAGTCTCACCCCTAGAAAACTTTACTCCTAAAATTGCTCACATCCCACCCTGCTATGTCAATTTCCCCCCCAAATCCATTCAGTCCCCAATCTCATCTATCTGAACCCCACATCCAAATTCTCTCTCTTGAAACAATGAACTTTTGCCCTCTTCCGTTTGCCTGCCAGGGGCTGAGCCCTGGGGATTGCAAGCAACGCAAATTTCTAAAAGGAAAAGTTTGATTAAAAGAAAATCTTCGGGCTGGGAATATAGCTTAGTGGCAGAGTGCTTGTCTAGCATGCATGAAGCCCTGGGTTCGATTCCTCAGTACCACATAAACACAAAAGGATGGAAGTGGTGCTTGGCTCAAGTAGAGTGCTAGCCTTGAGCAAAAAAAGAAACTCAGGGACAGTGTCCAGGCCCTGAGTTCAAGCCCCAGGACTGGTTTAAAAAAAAGAGAGAGGCTAGGAAGGTGGCTCAGTGGTAGAGCGCTTGCCTTGCATGCCTGAGGCCCTGGGTTTAATTCCTCAGCACCACATAAGCAAAAAGAAAAAATCCGGAAGTGGCGCTGTGGCTCAAGTGGTAGAGCATTAGCCTTGAGCTGAAGAGCTGAGGGATAGTGCCCAGGCCCAGAGTTCAGGCCCCACGACCGGACCAAAAAAAAAAAAAGAAGTTTCCTGCCTCTTAGTCTCTGAGACACACATCTTATTTTAACACCTCCCTTTTCCCCCTTTCCTCCCAACTGAGATGTGATGTATTTCTATCTGGTTTGGTCACTGCTGAATTTCATCTCTAATTTAGGGGCACGTCCATAGGGGGCGCTCTATCTATACTTGTTGAATGAATGACTGAATGAACAACAAAGAATGAGCCTATGCCTTTCCTTGCTATTCTTCCACACTCTCTGAGCTCAAGGATGCTGGAAAGTCCCTATATGCTGGATGGTCACCATCTCAAAAATAAACTTCAGGCTCCAAATTCCAAACCTGATTTCTCAATTCTGATTTAATGGCCTTTGGAGTGGCCTCTTGGGCTCTAGGATTCCTGAGTGTGGGGTATCCCTGCCGTGGGGAATCCGCAGTCTTTGATATTTCAGACTTGGAGGCAGCATGCTAGGCAGAATGTGCCCACCCCCTCCCACCCCCCCAAGTCCACACAACTCACTGGCCCTCTCCCGCGGTGACTTTGTGGTGTACACGGAACAGGCATTGTACTCATTCAGCTGAGGTTCCAAAAATGCCACTGGCATGGCTGCAGCCAAGCGGGCCAGGCACTCCCCAAGGGCTGGCCGTAGCCTGGAAGAGAAACTGAGCTTAGCTTCTTCAAGTCCTGGGTCCTAGTCCCATCCTACATAGAAACGCTTTCTCCCAGAATCCTTTGGAACAGAACAGTGGCCACCCATGAGTGCAGCCCAGTCCTTTGGGAAGAACTTCCCTGCTTGTTGTAATGCTCCTCCCCAGAGTTCTTAGCATGATGTGGCTCCTGTACACTGTTCCTTTCCTGCATGTTGCCTACTACAGCAAGCTTGTTTCCAGAAAGAAGCTACCGGGACGCTAGAGCCTGGTTCTCATAGTCTACCAGGCCTTGTGGCTTCCAGCTCTTTAGCTAGTCTTTACTTGACTTCCCTCGTGTGGCCATCACTGGAACTGCAGCTGCTTTAGGGTTGGCCAGTGCAGAAATTATGACCATCACCTCTCCCCCGATACACACAGTTTTTCCCACACCACCCACATTTCTAATCCATGTTCCTGACCTTTCTATTCCAATCCTATACCTACCCAAGGCTCAACCTATGTCTTCCCTCTCCTTACTTTTCCACATACGGGTTCCTGGTGGTTCCCAGTGAGTAGATACTGCACAGTGTTCGGTAACAAGAGACCTGGACATCATCCACTGAGGAGAAAGAGAGAGGGTCGGGGATGATCCCGTCATGCTCACCCCTGCCTTGTCTTAAATCCATTGGCAATGGATAATAGTGGTGGCCATCCAGCTTGATTGCCATATATGCTTTGTGACCTGAGCAAGAACCAGTTCTCTCTCCTAGCCTGTTTCCCTGCCTATAAAGTGGGAATAATTAGGGCTGGGGGCCCTTGTTTAGCAAGCATAGAACCTGAGTTCAATCCCTAGTGCCACCAAAAAATTAACAAATAATGATCAATGTTCACGTGACCCCACGTGACCATAGATGGAAATCTTTTGAAACAAGGAGCCAAAATTAATCTTTGTTCTCCCTTGTTTCTCTTGTATATTTTATCTCAAGGACAACATGCTGATATACAGAGGGCCTCTTCTAGAGCTATAGAGGACTCAGAATTGTAGCTCAGTGGTAGAGTGCTGGCCTAGCATGCACGAAGCCCTGAGTTCGATTCCTCAGTACAACATAAACAGAAAAACCCTGAAGTGGTGCTGTGGCTCAAGTGGTAGAGTGCTAGCCTTGAGCAAAAGAAGCTCAGGGACAGAGCCCAGGCCCTAAGTTCAAGCCCTACAACTAGCAAAAAAAAAAGAGCTGTAGTGTCTCCTCATTGCTTTGTATCCTTTTTGGTTTGTTCAACTGGGGTTTGCACCCAGGGCCTTGCACTTGCTAAGCAGGTACTCAATAACTTGAGTCATACCACTAGCCCTTTTTGCTTTTGTTACTTTTCAAATAGGGTCTTGTTTTTTCCCTGGGTTGGCCTGGGCTGTGATCCTCCTATTTACATTATCCACATAGCTGGATGACAGGTGTGAACCACCATGCCCAGCTTTTTATTGGTAGAAATGATGGTCTCATCAACTTGTTCCTTAGGGCTGACTTCAAAGCAAAATTCTCCTGATCTCAGCCTCTGGAGGAGTTGGAATTACTGAGCTACTGTGCCCAGCTCCTCCTTTTTTTTCTCCTCTCCCACTGCCTTGAAGAAGAACGTAGTAAGGCATATTGGAGACCATGTGGGATCATGTGGGAAAGGCAGCATTCCATGGAAAGCAGAGAAATGAGATAGCAGAAACCTGGGCTTATGACTTTAAGACCCGCCTACACGTAGTGTTACAAGAAAAGGAAAGTTCTAGCTTGTTTGAGCTGCAGTGACTTAGGGTTTTTGGTCAAGCAGCTGAACTCACACCTCAGTTAACTTTTACTGTCTCCTACCATTCACTTGGTGCTTCACTTCCAACAAGAAAGCCATACATTTACCCGGGCGCTGATGGCTCACATCTGTAATCCTAGCTACTCAAGAGGCTGAGATCTGAGGAGTACGGTTCAAAGCCAGCCTGGGAAAGAAAGTCTGTGAGATTCTTATCTTCAATGAACCACCGGAAAACTGGAAGTGGCGCTGTGGCCCAAAGTGGTAGAGTGCTAGTCTTGAGCAATGGTTCAAGGACATTGCCCAGGTCCTAAGTTCAAGCCCACAACCACCACCACCAACAGCAACAAAAATCCACAAACTTAAACTCCTGGGGACCATGCCAGGCACCAGCGATGGGTGTTGTTACTGGCCAAGCTGACCCCACCTCCACCCCTACTCAGGGGTCCTTACAGATGACATCATCTCCAAACTGATGCTGGGCAATGTGCTGGAAGAGGGTGGTAAGGACAGGCAGCAGGGCCACAGTGGTGTAGGTGAGGTTCTGGCCCACGCCCTTCACTTGTGTGCGTGCTTGGGACACCTTGCCCAGCCGCAGGTTCTCCACCATCTTCTCGATGTCCTCCGAGGCGCTTTCGAAGAAGGAGCGGAGGCCAGCCTTCACGATTTCGGGGCCTGACTTCATCACCGTCCTAGGAGGAAAGTGGAAAAACCCTAGCTCTAGAATCAGCAAGTACTAATTTCAGACAATGTAAGAAAGGGGGGGTGGCTAAGGTGGGGGGCTACATAGCCCTACCTGGCATCCAGAGAACGTGCCAGAATGTGAAGACAGTTGACCACAGCAGGAGCATCCGTCCCTGGGTGGGAAAGAGGTGTCAAGAGCAGGAAGGAAGTACCTCCCTCCATCTCCACCCTACCTTTCCCTCTCTGATCCCACCTCCAGTTAGGTCAACATGCAAGCCCACCCTCACCTCACCAGGGCTTCCCACCCCCCCAGGCCTCCTTCATTCCAGCCATGAACTCTCTGTGCTGGCAATGTCTAGGAACAGTGGTTGGCACAGCCCGGGGCTGTCTCAGTTACTGTCCTGACCCCAGGACCATGCAGTCTCCATCCAGAGGAAGAACAAGGAAGGCCAAACCTGGATATCTTTCTTCCAGTGGGGGTCAGTGAAAAAAGAAGAGAGATCTGGCAGATGGGCTTAAGAGCAAGGCAACTTACCAAAGAGAGAGACACGATGGCGGACAAGGGCAGCCAGTTTGCAGAAAAGGCTGAAGAGAGAGAATGGGACAAATGGACAGAAGGACAAGAAGCCAGGAGACAAGGAGAGCATGGAGAGGAGACAGAGGAAGAAAAGATAAGGAGAGAAGACAGAAGACCAGGAGGAAACCAATTGACAGAGAAGGGAAGGGACAGAGAGATGAACAAGAGTCACAGGCAATAAATGGCATGTGCCATGCCGTGGGGGGGGGGGTGCTTTTGTCAAGGTGACCTGGTTGTCCATCTGAGAGTGTTGCATCCTGGGAAACCCATCAGACACAGGAAAACCTGCACAGTAAGTTACCCTTGCCTGTCATTGCTTCTGCTTGGGGAGTTACCACTGATTAGCATCCAGCATGGAGCCTGAAGGCCGGGCATCAGTGGCTCATGTCTACAATCCTAGCTACTCAGAAGTAGCTCTAAGACTCATGGTTCAAAGTCAGCCCAGGCAGGAAAGTCTGTGAGACTTTCATCTCCAGTGAACCACCAAAAAGCCAGAAGTAGAGCTGTGGTTGAAGTGAAAGAGCACTAGCTTTGAGAGAAAGAACTAAGGGACAGCACCCAGGCCCTGAGTTCAAGCTCCAAAACTGACATAAAACAAAAAAAGGGACCAAGGTTGGGAGTAAGGAGTCCAAGAGATCTCGGACCCTGTGAGTTTGGGGTCAGGATCAGAGGTCACAGGCCATTCACCTGGTGATCATTTCTTTCTCCTTGTTGGAGGCATGGCCACCACTGCCCAAGACTTTGGCTGGCGTGGACAGGAAATAGAGGCAGTGGTTGGTGAAGTATTGGTTGATCAAGGGAAGCAGGATCTAGAGATGGAGGGGAAGAGGAGGGGAACCAGTGAGGAATGGGAAAAAAACCCTTCAGTTCCCCAGCTCCCTCCAGCTTTTGAGCCTACCTCTCACCTTTGCAAAAAATTTGATCTCCTGTTCATGTGGGGATTTCTCCACTCGCCCACTGCTGACCACAGCCTCTAGGGGGGCAGGAGGGGGGACATAAAGGTCATGGTAGGTTCTTGGTGAAGGGAATTAGCATGTTCTGATGGGAGAGACTTGGGTGGCAGTAGGAAATGATGGGACATACAGTCTTGGTATGAAATCAACTCTGTTAGCTTTCAGTTAAGCCCCTCTCTGTCTGATCCCTGCTAGGTCTTGGATCAAACCCTTCCTGAAGCTGAAAATGAGGAGGAAGGCAAACTGAAACAGAGGTCTTATTCTTTTTGAACTTTGCCACGAGGTTGAGCAAATGAATCAATGAAACAAATGAAACCAGAAGTTAGTATGGATTAGAGTTCATTTTGAAATGAAAATCTACTTCCAAGTAATAAAACTATTAAAACAATAATATTGGCTCTCAAGTACCAAAAGGCAAGCTGGGTGTTGGTGCTTCACATCTGTACTCCTAGCTACTCAGGAGACTGAGATTTGAGTATTGCCAACCCCAGGCAGAAATGTCCATGAGACTCTTATCTCAAATTAACAAACAAAAAGTTGAAAGTAGAGGTGTTGCTCAGGTTGTAGAGCCCTCACATTGAGCTAAAAAGCCAAGTGAAAGATGCCCTGAGTTCAAGCCCAACTATTATGGCACATAAACATACATGCACACAAGATTTTTTTTTTTGCTGGGTCTGGGGCTTGAACTCAGGGCCTGGGCACTGTCCCTGAGCCTCTCTGTACTTAAGACTAGTGTTTTACTACTTGAGCCACAACACCACTTCAGCTTTTTCTGTTTATGTAGTACCAAGGAATCGAACTCAGGGCTTCACGCATGCTAGGCAAGCACGCTACCACTAAGCCACTTTCCCAGCCCCACAAAACTTTTTTGAATTGTCTAAATTACAACCAGCTCCACACTCCCAGTTCTCCTTTATCTGGAGCTATTGATTTCTCAGTCCTATAACACTCATCACCTAACCCAGTAAGTGATTTCATTTCTTGTCATGTTAACTGACTCCACCCCAAGAATGTAGGTGCAAAAGGGCAGGATCAGTGTCCCCAGACAATGGTGTCTGGCATTTAGTAGATGCTCAGTAAGTATGAGCTGAAGGGAGGAGAAGGAGTAAATGAACCGGTTTTTCTAGGCGAGTCTTTGTAGGTGTGGTAGAAATCGGGGGCAGGGAGGGGGAATTCTTCATACCCAGGTGGGCAATGAACTCTTGGGAAATGTCCATCCATCGTAGTAGCTGCTGCAGGAAGCCAAACGCAAACCGCTTCTCAATGGAAGATGTGTCCAGCTCCATGTCCTTAAGACCTCTGTGAGGCAAGGCAGGAAAAGGTCAGTTCACACAGGTCCTGTCCAGCTTTCTCACTCTTTCCCTTGTGAGTTATAGGCCCACAGATACTTTCTGTACTAGGCTGCTACTTTATCCCAGGTCCTGGCTCCTCTAGGGATCTCCCCTAGCTCTGCCTGCTAAGCCTTCTCTCTGGTCAGAGTTGATAGCCTCATCCCCTATGGCTCCACCTCTACCACAAGCCCCACCCCAAGCACATCCCTTCTGATTGGGCCTCCACCATGGCTCCACCCCAGCCTCTCCTCCTCCCTGCCTCTCCTCCTCCCCGCCCCCCCCAGCTCCTGCAAGTGGCTTCCACCCAAGTTCTTCTTCGCAGCCCTCTAGCCAGTCCCCGCCCTGCTGGCATGCCTGGTAACGGCATAGCCGTTCATCTGTAGGAACTTCAGCAGTTCCTGAGCCTTCTCTCGATCTCGTGCCTTCTCCTTGGCAGTGAGTGTGTCATAGGGGACCAGCAGAGGATGAGTCCCACCCCCTGAGAAGGCAAAGATCAGAAATCAGGACTAGGGCCATTCTCATTTGAAATGGTTCCTGCCCTTGAGGGTGCATACTAATTACAATAATAAAGATGGAGATAATAAAATAGCTTATGATGCTGCTATCCCTGTCCACCCTGCCCATGGGGTGGTAACCCACTTTTATTATTCCCTTTCTACAAAGGGAAACATTGAGGGGGTGGAAGAGCAATTGTCAAACATCATACAATGACAATGACTGCCAGGACTGTAACGTAGGCCCTTGTGACTCTGGACCTGTGGCTGGGGGCTTTGGGGAAGGGGCAGTGGTGGGGTATGGGCACCCTCACCCTTAGCCTCCAATTCTTGCTTCTTCTTCCGCCCCCAGGTATTGTGGTAATTCTCTGCCAGTTGTTCTGCCATAGCCTAGGAGTGGAGGCAAGGATCTGATTCAGAGGATGCTCTCCCATCAGATGTCCCCTCATACTCCCCAAAATAAAAGATCAGAGGTCTCACCTGCAGCTCTCGGGACAAGGTAACCCCACTGAGATCAGGAGGCTGTGGATTGTAGCCTTCTCTGGGATCATAGGTCTGAGAGGGCAAGAGTGAGAAGGGGGATTAATGGATTAGCAGGAAGTACAGGCCCCCAGACAACTCCTCTGATCCCCTTTTTATTTTTTTAAAAATTTTATTGTAGGGCTGGGAAGGTGGCTCAGTGGTAAGAGCGCTTGCCTTGCATGCCTGAGGCCCTGGGTTCCACATAAGCAAAAAGAAAAAAGCCGGAAGTGGCGCTGTGGCTCAAGTGGTAGAGTACTAGCCTTGAGCTGAAGAGCTGAGGGACAGCGCTCAGGCCCAGAGTTCAGGCCCCACGATCGGACCCAAAAAAAAAAAAATTATTGTAAAGGGATGTACAGAGTGGTACAGTTACATAAGTCAGGTATTGAGTACATTTCTACATTTCTGAACAGTTTCACCACTCCCTCATTTTCTATTCTCCTTCTAAAGGCCCTGTTTCTGAATCATCCTTTCCTCTCTTCGGCTCTGTGTGTCTCTGTGTGTGTGAACTCATGCGTGCGTGTGCGCGTGCATGTGCTGGTACTGGGACTTCAACTCAAGGTCTTGTGCTCTTGCTTGGCGTTTTCTACTCAAAGACTAGCACCCTGCCACCTGACACACACCTCCACTTCCAGCTTATTGCTACTTAATTGGATATGAGTCCCCTGGAATTGTCTGCCTAGGCTGGCTTTGAACCGCAATCCTCACATCTCAGCCTCCTGAGTGGCTAGGATTACAGGTCTGAGGTACCAGCATCCACCTGTCCTTTGATGCTTAAGAACCCTCAAATTCTTCTGCTTCCCTTTTCTCCTTTTCCTCTTCTCTTGCTCTTACCTCTCCTCCTCAGCCTCTCTCCCTTCTCCACTTCATCTTTCTCTAGCTCCACCCCTTACTCAGCCTCTTGCCCCTTCCCTTGTGGCCTTACCTGGGCAGTTTGGGAAATCTTCCTTGTTTTCTTCTTTTCTGTCTTCTCTTCTTCGCCCTCCCTGGCCTTCTCTATGGTCCACTCCCAGGCAATCATGGCCTTCAAGGACTCTTTGATAGGCCAGCGATAAATCTCTTTGTCCTGGGTAGACAGGAGGGAGCAGAATTGGTAGGATGTGGCAAGAAGGAGCCCTTGGTTTAGCTTCGCTGGCCTCCAAGGAAATTCCCACCATGTGTCTAGAACTAGTACATCCAGGAGCGGAAGCCAGAAGTCTGTCTATCTGCCTGACTCTGTATTGGGGGTTTGAACTGATCCTTGAGCTTGTTAGACAAGTGCTCTAGCACCTGCACAACTTTTGCTTTTGTTTGTCAGATAGTGTTTTATGCCTTGAAACACCCATACTCACATGTCCCAGTCTTAGACCAAGAGTTTCCTGAGTAGCTGGGAAGACAGGCATGTACTACCACACCCAGTGGGAACTCAGGTCTCTTATCTGCTCTGTAACTGAGCATTCTAAGCACATACTCAGGATCTCACTTACATGATCTCAGGATCAAGGAATCAAACTCATCCTCTAGAAACACTAGGATTCTGGGATCTCTCAGGAAGGCAACTAAGTTTGACTGAGGGCAAAGTTCATGGCTAATGAGCCCTAACTACAGGTCTATCGAGATGCAAAACCTGGAAGGCTACCTCACTGCTTCCTAAACCTCTCAAATTTGGAAGTTTTCAAAATGAAACAACGTTGGGCCCCAAGATTGGGTCACCTTTTCAGAAAAGGTCTTGTAGGGTCTCAGCATGGGATGGGTCTTTTGCTCCTCATCTATGTTCTCTCCATAGGACCAGCTGTTTTGGATCTAGAGGTGGAGGCAGAATAAGATGTAGATAACAGTGTGAGGGGACATAAAGTGTATGTGGGGGGCTCTGCAGGGACTGACGGTTCCCAGAGATCCAAGGGGTCTTAGGGACATCTGGGGTTCTCAGGGAAGATAGATGGTGGGCAAGGGTGGGTTTTCTGGGGATGGGGACTATGACTCCGACCTTGTCGAAGGCCCACTTCTCATGTGAGTACTCTGCAAACTTGTTAATGAAGGAGTCGAGCTTCTCTGGGATGATCACACTGTTGGAGGAGAGGGACCAGTAGGTGTGGGGGCTGGGTGTCTATTTCCCCAGCTGAGGCTATCTCCCCAAGTCCTCCTATTCCCAAGCCTCACTTGAGGGTCTCCACAGGCCGGGGATCAAAGTTGCCTTCAGCATCCACTGTGGCTTTTTTCTCTGTCTTGGATGAGAAGGAAGCATCCACGTAATCGGGAGGCAGGGCCCCTGCGATGGCGCATAGACAAGGCATGGCTATGCGGTACAGCTCCTGGTCATACTTCTGCAGAGGCCAGAAAGAAGTGGGGGTTGGGGGGGTGCATGTGGCGGTCACAGCAGGCCTTGCTGAGGCCTTCAGTTTCAGGAACTCCAACTCACATCCTCTGTCAACCTCCCTCCCCAAATTCACAAACCTGTATTGTGGTTCCTCTCCCTATACCCCTCAGATTTGAAGAAGTCTCCAAGCTTGGGTCCCCAAACCCTTTACACAGGTCCCCTTGGGATGGCTCTGTGTGCCCAGACCTTATGTGCCAGAGAGTCAAAGATGCCCCAGAAGAGTTTGCGTGTGAGGTGCAGCTCTTCCTCAGAGGTGACTCCAAAGTTGGCCCAGCCCGTGGGGAGGCAGTAATACTTCCAGCAGCGCTCATAGTGGTTGGTGAGAAGCTAGTGGGAGCAAGAGGGGGCATGTAGGAGGAGGCATGAGCAGACAGCAAGCAAATGAAGGCTCCAGAGGCACGCACTTGCTGGTGTTTGCAAATGATGTCTAATAAGGGAAGGAATGCTGGGCTTCCTGAGGAAATGGTCCTGGACAGTTGGTTAATGCAAAGTTAGCATTCTCATTTAGAGCTAGGATGAGCATTAAGTTAGAACTGGATTTGTCTTTCCTTTGCGGAAATAAGCATGCTAATAGTCCAGGGAGAGGGTGGTGTGCAAATATGGAAGAAGTGATCTGTGCTTATGCAAATTAGTATGCCAAATTGAAACATAAACAGTACCCCATGCAAATATATGGTAATTTGAGAAGTGGGCCTTTGGTGTCCACTATGCAAACTTGAAGCATGGGGATAATTTAAGTATATTATGCAAAACAGGCTCCAGATATCTGAGTTAGGGGTATGTCCTTATGCAAACTAGTATGCAAATGGTAAGAAACAGGAGAGACAGTGTGCAAATATTCAGAACAGCTATGGTACTGTTTATTCAAATAAATATACTCATTTGAATAGTGAAAGGCTGGTGGTCTGGAATGAGGAATAAAATGCTAATTAAGGAAAGTGGTGTGCCCTATGCAAACATATGCTAATTGAGGCGGGGGTTGGCTCATATGGTTAGTCAAATTAAGCTCTAATTAGGGAATGTTAGAGGCACCAATGACGCAAAGCGAATGTCCTGGGAATCCTGGGAGGCAAATGAAGATGCTAATTGGTGACTATGGGGACTCTGACCTTCACGTGTTTAGGCTGATCCCAAAGAGCCCCCTAGTCCAAGGGCAGAGCCAGGCAGTGAGCAAGGCATGAAATGCACCTGCCAAAGAAAGCTTGCTCTCACCTTGAGTGGCATCTTGGCGAACTCGTTCAAGATGGGTACATCAAACACTAGGCGCCGCAGCAGGTGCTGTAGCATGGACGGGCGGATATACCTGGAAGGTTATGCATAGGGTACTCTGACCTGGAGGTCAGCCCTGCCCTTGTGGCTACACCCTCAAACTGGCCCTGCCTCCATTCAGACCACACCCCCAAAGCAATCCAGACCAACAACTAGTCACGCCCGTGTCATGACCACGCCCACTCCCAGGTCTCAGTCCACCTGCAGAGTGCCATGAGGCAGTCCTCGATGACATCGCGTTGAGCCTTGGTGAGGGAGCGGCCCCGGGACAGGCGGTACACAGTGTGCAGCATGGAGTCCACCATAATGGCCCGGTGCTCGGTTCCCGCAAACAGGGGTGCACACTTAGTAATCAAAGGAAGCACCGCCAGGCACAGGTAACGGTTCAGAGCCAGCGCCATCTCTGTGGTGCTGAAAGTGGCCTGGGGCACAGAGTGGGGATATCAGGCCCACTGTACACCCCGGGGGTGATCTTGGCACCTGTCCAGATAACTCTGAGTGAAGGACTCAGGCTTCTGATTATTTTTCCTAAATCTTGCTTCTCTCAGTTTCTACTCCTCGTGCTTATTATTTGGGAATCAAAATTCTAACACAGACAGATTGATAACACACACACACACACACACACACACACACACACACACATCTGTCAACAGTGGTTAACAACTGAGATCTGAGGATTAAGGTTCAAAGCCAGCCTGGGCAGAGAAATCCATGACTCTTAATCTCTAATTAACCACCAAAAAGCCAGAAGTGGAGATACAGCTCAGGTGGCAGAGTGCCAGTCTTGAGCAAAAAGCCCTGAATTCAAGCCCTAGTACCATCACAAAACAAAAAGAAAAAAATCACACACACACACACACACACACACTAAAGCCAAGGAAAGGTTGATAGGATGGATTCCTTATTTGTGGCTATTTTGAAGACATTACCCTTCTGTGTGCTTATTTCCTCTCTAATCTTTATCTTTTATGTAATAAAATAGAGATCTCATTTACACATATACATTTGGCAGTGCTTTTGGGGGAGTGGAGGGGGCATGATACTAGGGTTCCAATTCAGGATCTCCCTCTTGCTTGGCTTACTAGGCTGGATCTCTACCACTTGAGCCATGCCTCCTGATTTATTGCTGGTTATTTTTGGAGATGGTGATGGGAATTAAGATATGTCCTCAATCCCAGGACAAGATGCTGCTGTGGCAATCCTGTTATATCACTCGCAATGGGCAGGGATGGTAGCCAGGATGGACGGGCCGCTTACCGTGTCCAGAGAGGCAGCTGCTCTCATGTCAGGAAGGAAGCCCACATCCAGTACATGTAACAAGAAGTCCTGGTTATCAATACCATATACTCGGTCCAGGAAGAGCACTATGGATGCCTTGTGGTCAGGCACGAAGGATGCAGACATCTTTGGCTGGACCAGTGCCCCATCTGTAGACAAAGATGGCCAGGGCAGAGTGGGGGGAGTCATGGATGCCCTTCAAATCCCTTGGCTCCCTCCTTAGCATTCACTCCCTTGATATATCCCAACCTTCCTACCTTTGCCCAGTGTAGGCATCTGCAGTGGGAGGCTGATGATGCCCACAAGGTCATCCAAGGGCACAAGAGATCGTAAGATAGCCCGGATTCTCAGAGCCTCCCCCTTGCCAGCTTGGATTAGCTAGAGGTGGTATGAATATGGATAGACATATCATCAGAAACTTGTGCCTAATTTGGAGATGATCCCATTTCACCTCTGATGCAGTCACAGGTACAGCAAGCCTCCTTTTATTATTTCAAGAGAGGGTCCAACTATGTAGTCCAGGTTGGCCTCAAATTCTCAGTCTTCCTGCCTCAGCCTCCCAAGTTCTGGGATTAAAGGAATGGGCCGTCATCCCTGTCTAAACCTTCTTTGTCAAGGTACTATCTGTAGTCCCAACTCTTCTGCTTGTGCCTCCCCTGCCTGACCCCTCTAGGTTATCAATGTCTATCTCTACCATGGCCTGAAAGCGTCATGAAGTCACAACATGTACCCAGCACTGCCAAACCCAGGTCCACCCCCTATGAGAGCTCAGTTAGTAATGCCCAATGCCTGAGGGCAGAGGTTTGAGGCTGGGCCATGCATGCCCTCCATCTCTCCCCATCCCATCTAGCTTTCTGGTCTCACATGCATCTCTGGTGCACAGCGTCCCAGCAGGTCGATCAAGGCAGCATAGAAGGACATGATGGCATGTCCCAGGTGTACCCGGTTTTCCTCAGGGGGCTCCTCACCAAAGCTGTAGGGGGAGGAGTGTGATGTGGGTGAGGCAACCAGGGGTATAAGGAGGGAAGTTTGCCTTACTGATGAGGGGACCAGGAGACTCACTGCGGTCGCCGATCCCTGCGGACACCTGGGCCATCCCTGGCAGGATCCTCAGAGATGCGGATGGCTTCCTCAATGGCAGCCAGCAGCCCTGAGCCACCCTCACCACGCAGGGCGGGGCCGAAGCACTCAGGCTTACGAATGAGCAGTCGTACCACCACGTTGGCATTCTCTTCCACACTCTCACCTGGCCAACCAGGGGACAGGGTCAGAAGGGACCATATGCCAACAGCCAGGGACCCCCTAGGGACAACCTGCCACCTTCAAGGGACACTGCTAGGTCCCATTCCCCCCAGCCCCTGCTTCAAGCAGGTTAAGGTATGAATTGTCACCCCAAAGATGGGCTTTAATCCCTGACCCTCACACCTCCTGCCCTGCCCCTGCCACCATATCGCTCACCATTGACGAAGACAGCAAAACGCAGGAAGTCCAGGTACCGCTCACCACCACAGGGATTCCAGCCGATATCTGGGTACCCCTTGGCCAGCAGCATGGGGCAGCTTTGGAGGCCACAGCCTGCCAGGTAGGATACGACCTGGGGGATGGAAAGGGCCTCAGTTAAAGGTCAGACCTACACCATTCTTCCCTCCAAGGACCAGATCTACCATTCTGGGAGTGACTCAGCCCCATTCAGCTCTGGATCTCACAGGGAACTCTGCATGGTCTACCTCATCTCCTGAACCACCCCAGTTCATAGTCAGAGGTAACCCACACAGCCAGGTAGGACTGTGCCTGCCCCCTCCACACCTTTTCCAGGTCTTGCTCCTGCAATGCCAATGCCAGCTCATTGTTGTCAATGACAGAGGCAGCTGCCACATCCAGGGGCGTGGAACCCTGCATGCCTGTGGGATAAGAAGTGGTGAGAATGTATTGTTATCTGCTTCACCTCCTCTGGGAAGCCTTCCCTGACTACTCCTTTTTTCCAGGTGCCTCAACTGGTCTGTGCATCCTTCATCCCAGACCCCTGAATACCTGTGCTGTCGCTGTGTGAGACATGACTTTTTTTTTTCTCATTGCATTATGAGATAATGGGGACCAGGCAGGGCTGTGGGGATCACTGTTGTGTCTCGGTGCTGTGTGGTGGGTTAGAATGTTTGATGAATGACTGAATTGAGTGAGTGAGATGGGAAGGTGCCCGTCTGGGTAGGCTGTCAGAAGTGAACTCTGGGGGTTGCCCTGGGCTCTGGGTCTGAAGTCTCTTACCCAGGCCAATGCCACTGTTCTCCAGCAGGTAGCTCAGGTGGTCAAACATGGAGCGCTGGTTTTGCCGGCTAATGCGGCAGAAGTAGCAGAGAAAGCGGCAGCAGCTGGTCACCATCTTGGGGAAGCGGATCTCCTGGGATGGA
Organism: Dipodomys spectabilis; assembly: GCF_019054845.1. NCBI lineage: Eukaryota > Metazoa > Chordata > Mammalia > Rodentia > Heteromyidae > Dipodomys > Dipodomys spectabilis. Next base: position 5,787,416 of record NW_024871099.1, on the reverse strand, counting down.
TAGTAGGGCTCCATGGTCAGTGTCTGCCTGCTGCAGTGTCCCCTCCTCCCCTGAGCTTTCCAGTCCAGCCAGGCCCCTCCCTCACCTTAGATTCACCGCCCCCAAGGACGTTCACCATGACCTCCATGACGGTCTCATGCATACCCAGGGCCCTCATCAGGTTTGGGTGTTGGTAAAAGACCTTGTTGTTCATGATGTTCCTGTGGATAGGGAAGAGTCAGCATGGCCACCATTGTGATAAAGCTTAGCATTCATTGACCTCTGACAGTTCCTGGCGCTGCTCCCCTGTACAAATTTGAACTCATTCATCCCCACATTCATGGAAAGGGGGTGGTGACAGGAAGCGGGAACCATGATTATGCCCATTTTACAGGTAAGGAAACTGTGGCCTGGTTCCGAAGTGGGCTCCCCTAGAGTAGAGACCTTTGTCATACTGTCCATTGTATTACCAAGTACCTAAGGAAGGCCTAGGACATAATAGGTATTTAAATGTTTGTTGAGTGACTGAATAGGACATATTTGACATTGACTGCTCAGTGCCATGATGTCATGACAAGAATTACAACTGAGAGCCAGGTGTCGATGACTCATACTTGTCATCCTGGCAACTCAGGAGGTTGAGATCTGAGGATCACAGTTTGAGGTCAGCCTCGGCAGCTAAATCCATGAAGCTCTTCTAATTCATCAGCAAAGAGGCAGAAATGGAGCTGTGGCTTAAGTGGTAGAGAGCCAGCCTCAAGCAGAAAATGTTCAGGGACAGTACCCATGCCTTGAGTTCAAGCCCTGATACCAACACCAAAACAAAACAGGTATAACTGAGCAAAAGCTGCTGGCTGAAATGGACATGGGGAAAGCAGATGTGACAGGCAAGAGGTAGGGCACCTCACCCAATGCTCTGGATCATAAGATTCTCCTCCTGGGGCCCCATCTGCACAATCAGCAGCGAGCGGATCTGGCCGAGGCATTCCAACAGGCTCATGGTGTCCGCCACAGAAGATGGTGAGATGGTATATGCCCGCGGCAGGGCACGCAGCAGCTCACCCAGCCCATCATACTGCCGATGCAGAAGGCTGAACATGGCCCGGACTAGCTCGGGGCTCTGCACAAAGTCCTCCTGGGCCCAGCGCACCACCATGTGGGATACTAGCTCCTGTAAGGACTCTGGGAAAGGACACAAGAGTCCATGTGATGAAGAGAGTCCCCACTGTTTAGCTATTTACTGTCCCATCCTCCACTTGCCAGAAGCATATGGATCTGGAAGATGTTTCTATTGTCCTAGTAGTTGCCTTGTTCTTTTTACCATAAGGTCCAGACAATATAGACTATACCTCCATCTGAATTATAAGAGGAAAAATAAAGTATACAATAGTAAAAATCCCACTGGAAAGCCTTCACCACACACCTTTGAAAGCAGTTCTAGTTGGACACTGGGGGCTCATGCCTGTAAGTCTAATCAGGAGGCTGAGATCTGAGGATCGAGGCTCAAAGCCAGCCCAGGCAGAAAAATCCGTGAGAATTTTTTGGTTGTAGATCTTGAACTCAGGACCTGGGCACTGTCACTGAGCTTTTTCACTCAAGGTTAGTACTCTACCACTTTGAGTCACAGCTCCACTTTCATTTTTTTGTTTGTTTTTGTTGGTCATGGGGCTTGAACTCTGGGCTTGGGCGCTATCCCTCAGATCTTCACCTCAAGGCAAGCACTCTACCACTTGAGTCACAGCACCACTTCCGGTTTTCTGGTGGTTTATTGGAGATAAGAATCTCATGGACTTTCCTGCCCAGGCTGGCTTTGAACCACGATCCTCAGATAGCCTCCTGAGTAGCTTGGATTACAGGTGTGAGCCACCGGCACCCAGCTTCCACTTCTGGTTTTTCTGGTAGGTAAGTGGAGATAAAAGTCTCATGGACTTTTTCTGCCCCAGCTGGCTTTAAACCATGATCCTCAGATCTCAGCCTCTAGAGTAGCTAGGATGACAGTGCCCTTCAGGTAAAGGTTATGATTTTCCTTCCCTTCTATTTCCCAGTCCTGATTACAGTGCCTGGCCTAGACTTGCCCAGGGCAAGTTTCTGGAATGTTGTAGGATAAAATGTCTCCTCAAGGGAAGAAAGAAAAACAAAAGCCACAAGGACAATAAAAGCCACCAAGGTTTAGAAGCTGCCACCTCTCCCCCAAGGTGTGGGATGCATATCTCTGCTCTGGCAGATGACACCGACACAGGGTCCACACACACATGCTGCAACCCCTGCATTCAGTCCACAAGTCTGTATGCCTGCCCTCTGCCCCAGCTCTTCCTTTCTCCCTCCTGCCTGTCTGTGGCTGCCTTGAATTCCTCTTCCTGTGGCCTGTTTTGGAGACAGAGTTCCCTACCCCCTCCTTGCCCTTCCTCAGTTCCTACCAGGTTTGTGTTCCTCAGCTGGCGGCTCCTCCTCTGTTTTCTCCTCCTCCTTCTTCACTAGCCGCACTTTCTCTAGCAGGCTCATCAGGCGGCTGCTCAGGCTGGTCTCTTCCTCTGGTTCCTCCTCCTCCCCCTCCAGCTGAATTCCTAGAGGTAGTCCGGAAGAAATGATGTCACTCATGACTTCATAGACTCACTCTTTACCACTTTTTATTTTATTTTATTCTTGTTAGTCCTGGAGCATGAACTCAGAGCCCTGGCATTGTCCCTGAGCTTCTTTTTGCTCAAGGCTAGCCCTCTACCACTTGAGCCACACAGCTCCATTTCCAGCTTTTCTGGTAGTTAATTGGAAATAAGAGTCTCACAGACTTTTCCTACCCAGGCTGGCTTCAAACCTTGATCTTCACATCTCAGTCTCCTGAGTAGCTAAGATTACAGTGAGTTACCAGTGCCTGGCAACTGATTTCTTTTTTTAAATCAGAAACCATGGAAGTTAATCATCTGCTGCTCCAGGCAGCCAGCTATCTCCCCACTGAGTTCATCATCCATACATACAGACAGACAGACAGACATCTATACAAATAGCTGTCTCTTCAATCCTCTATTCATCCATCCTTTCTATCTATCAATTCACATACCTCCATTCAACTGCCTTTAGCCATCCACCCAAAAACTCATTCACTCAAATACTCTTTTAATCTTATCCTACTATTCACCCAACCAAGATCTACATAGCACCAACATATAGGTGTTCCAGGTCAGGAAACTTTAGTGGAAACTTCTGGAAAGGTCTTGAAAGAAAGTCTGGAGGAAGGCTCTTTGATCTCCTGTCCTTACCACAGTGTGCCAGCAGGTCTTGATGAAAATCAAGCAGATCCTGTCGGATCTCTTCAGGGAGAGGACAATCTTCCAAATCAGCCCCATTTTTGAAATGCAGAAGCATGTTGATCTACAGAAAGGCCCAAAGATTAGAATGAGAGTCTGCAATCATCATTACAAAATTAACAACTAGAGAGTCAATTGTAAGTCCTTGTCTAAAATCATGGGTTGGGCGGGGGATGTGGCTTAGTGATAGAGTGCTTGCCTAGCATGCATGAAGCCCTGGGTTCAATTCCTTGGTATCACATAAGCAGAAAAAGCCAGAAGGGGCACTGTGGCTCAAGTGATAGAGCACTAGCCTTGAGCATAGAGAAGCTCAGGGACAGTGCCCAGGCCCTGAGTTTCAAGCCCCAGGACCAGCAAATAAATATATATATATATATAAGAAAATAAAATCATGGGTCAAAGTATGAGTTGGCTGAGTGCCAGTGGCTCATACCTATAATCCTAGCAATTCAGGAGGCTGATCACAGTTCAAAGCCAGCCCAGAAAGAAAAATCTGTGAGACTCTTATTTCCAATAAACTCTTTAGAAAAAGCCAGAAGTGGTGCTACTGTGGCTAAGTGGTAAAATGCTAGCTCTGAACACAAAGAGGCTCAAGGACAGAGCCCAGGCCCTATTCAAGCCTCATGAACAACCAAAATAATAATAATAAGAATAAAGCATGAGTTGATGAAAAATGTCTGGAAGACTTCAAAGTCAGGTTCATTCACAAAGTGGCACTGAGTAAAAGATAAATGCTCTGATCATATAAACTAATATTTATCAAAATGAACTCCAGCACTGGACACTAGTGGCTCATGTCTATAATCCTAGCTACTCAGGAGGCTGAGATCTGAGGACCATGGTTCAAAGCCAGCCCAAGCAGGAAAGTATGAAACTCTTATCTCCAATGAACCACTAGAAAACTGTTAGTGGTTCTGAGGCTCAAAGTGTTAGAGTACTAGCCTCGAGCAAAAGAGTTCAGCGACAGCGCCCAGGCTGAGTTCAAGCCCCATGACAGAGAAAGAAAGAAAGAAAGGAAAGAAAGCAAGCAAGCAAGCAAGCAAGAAGGAAGGAAGGAAGAAAAAAGAATGAAAGAAAGAAAGAAGAACTCCAGGAAATGGAAATAAGAGGCTTAAAAAAAAGAGAGAGAGAGATATAAATGTATCAGTAGGTTCAAAGGTAAAAGCACCAGTTTTAAAGGTGAGGCCTATCAATGGTCAGTTGGGATAGTGTTTGCATTTGGGAGTTTAGTCAGTAAAAACAGCTAAAGTCAGGGGTCAGAGAACCTGCTCCTGGGGTGGCGAGCGGAACTCGCGGGTGCGTCTTGCAGTCTCTGCTGCACTCATGGTGAAGGCTTTCATGAGGAGTCCATAACGACCTCTCTGGTTGCCTTGCAGCTTGTCTACATAGCGCTCTGCGAAGGCAGCCAGGGACTCTACACGGTGCTGCAGCTCTTGATCACAGAAATACTCCAGGAGGTGACACATCTGTGGAAGGACAGTCATGCAGTAGGAGGGATTGTAATGAGACTATCAGGCCTTCTCAGAAACTTTTCTTGCTTCCTCTTCCCTCTCCCTGGTCCTGTCCATGTCCAGCCACCATCAATTCCTCCCGTGGTCTCTTCTCACATGGAAATCAGAGAGATCATTCCAAGCCAGCATCACACCAGTTTTATGCTTCTCCATAGTACAAAATCCAGACTCATGCCCCATCAGATCCTGAGTCCCCCAACCCAGATGGATGAAGAAGGGAAGGCAGGAAGAAATGACCTACCTGTAACTTCACAGACTCTGGCAGCTTCATCTGGAGCAGTCCCTCCTCCAAGCCTTCTTCTTTCTCTCCTTCTGCTGCCTCCTCTTCCTCTTTCTCTTCATCTTCCTTCTCCTGTGCCTCCTCCTCTTCGTCCTCTTCCTTCTCCTCCTCATCTTCTTCTTCCTCCTCTTCTGCCTCCTCCTCCTCTTCTTCTATCTCAGTGAACACTTCGGGTTCAATCATCTTCAAGATCTGTTTCACATCCTCATCACTAAAGACACCCATCACCTGGCAGGACAAAACATGAGTTCTTCACTGTGACTGGCAAGGCCTCCACAATCATCCCCCCCATCTCACTGTCTAGACCTGTTTCTCCAGTGTGTCCCAGGTTCCTTCCTGCATTGACATCCCCTCCTCACTGTTCACCTTCCTTGAGATTGCCCAGTCCACACCTTCATCAGATTACATCACCAGACGTGTATTCCTCTTCCTTCACAGGCCAATATTTACATGTAGCTATGGATTGGAATACACCCTACACCTGAACGAGGCCCACAGAGGTCCCAGCATACACCAGCTCTCACTCAACACATACTAACAGATGCTAACAGATTAAAGTATGGAAAGATAAAAGGTAGACAAAAGTAGAGAAGAATAAGAGAAAGATGAATAAATGGGAGGAGGAGAGAGGTGGTTGGCTGAGTGAATGGATGGATAGAATGGTATCGGGTTTTAAGGGGAGGTAATGGATGAGTGGATCATGATGGAGAAGTGAGAATGAGTAGATGATGAAGAATAAAGGAAGTGACAGAGGAAAATATGGAGGAGGGTGGATGTGTGGAAGGATTAATGATGTATGTATGAAGCAGGCAGGTGGATGGATGGTGGGTTGATGGATGCATGAGCAAGTAAATTAATATATAGGTAGATAAATGTGAGTGGCTGGGATAGATGGATGGATGGATATATGGGCAAATGGTTATATAGGGATTCGAATAAAGGGATGCATGAAATAAAAGATGAATAGAACAATGGATAATGGAAGATGAACAGTTAAATGAATGGTGTGGATTTCTGGATAGGTGAGAGAAAGCATGAATATTGGATGGAAAGGTGCATGGATGGATAGAAAGGTAAATAAAAGGTGCAGATATGGACAGGCATATAGTGTATGGGTATATTACTATATGAATGGATGGAGAGGTGAAAGGAAGATGATTACTGTGTGTATGAGAGAAAATATATATATAGCCATCAATAAATGGGTAGGTGGATAGAAGAATAGATGGAATTGTGGATGGACTGATGTGTGAATGGCAGGATAGGTAAGCAAATATATTGGAAGATGTATGATGTAAGAATGTGATAGATGGATGTGGATAGGTAGAATGGATGGATAGCAGGATGGATGGATGAATATGTAGGTGGAGAATAGATGAATAGAAAGACAAATGAGATGAGGATATGCATGAATGGATAGAGGATGGATGGATGGATGGATGGAGGATAAATGAATGTTGGTTAATTGGATGGAAAAATAGGATGAAGGAAAAAGAGGTGAATAAACATCAATAGAAGACACTTTCCAGTGAATGAAAGATGGGAGGATAAACTGAAAGGTGAATGGGTTTGTGAATTCATGAATGGATAATTGTTTGAATAATACAGGGATGAATAGTTTTGAACATGTTAGAAAGGGAATGGAAAACAGGGGGAAACCATTACCAGCAAAGTAGACACAAGTTTGAGGACAGGCACAAACTGGAACTCCACGGAGCCCCCGATGGGGTCTCGAGCATGCTGCCCACCGTCTCGCACCGCCTCGCCCAGCATTCTCAGAGCCTTGTCCCGCAGGGCCTCCAGCGGGATGGCAGGGCTGAGGCGAGCGGGAGCTTCTGTTCCTCCAGCAGCTGGCAGGGCAGCCACGAAACAGGGGGGTGAGAAATGGTGCGGGGGCCTCAGGGAAGTCGTGACTCCAACGCCAGGCAGGCCGTGGCGGCGGGGACCATCTTCCGCACTTCTTCCAGGTGGGAAGAGGGTGATGGACCGGGTCTCTGGGGTGAGGGGCACAATGTATTCAGAGAGCATGGAGCGCCGGCTGCGGCAGGCACTTTCCAGGTGGATGCTGATGAGGAGGTCGTAGTAGCCTGCGCGAAGAGGCCCCGGTAGGTGCGCATCCTCCAGCGTGTGCAATAACTGGGCCTGGTCCACGTGGCTGCACAGAGCATGCGCCACGCGGTTGTTGCCCAGAGCGCACACGGCTCGGTAAAGGGACAGGGTGTGTGAGTGGAAGCGCTGCAGATCCAGGCGTTCAGAGAGCTCCAGGATGTCCATGCACCTGCGGCACAAGTGAAAAACACATTGGGACAGAAAAGATTAAAAAAAAGAGAGAGAGAGAGACACTCAGGTGAATGTTGTTTTCTCTGTGTCCCACAGGGTACCAGGGCCTCATGGAAACTTTGAAGCTGTATAGGAGTCTTTTAACAGTTTAAAAGACTAAATTTAAAAAAAATTTTTTAATGAGGCCAGTCAGAAACCTCCTGAGAACTGAGTGTCAACAGCTCATGCCTGTAGTCCTAGTTACTCAGGAAGCTGAGATCTGAAGATCCCAGTTCAAAGCCAGCTTAGGCAGGAAAGTCCATTAGACTTTTATCTCCAATGAACCACCAAATAGTCAGAAGTGGAGCTGTGGCTCAAGTGGTAGAGTGCCTGCCTTAAGTGCAAAAACTAAGGGACAATTCCCAAGCCCTGAGTTCAAGCCCCAGGACTGGCAGAAAAAGTGTATGTGTGCGTTGGGGGGGAGGAGAGAATGAATGAATCAGCGAGAGAAAATCAGAGAGAGAGGGAGGGAAGGAAGGAAGGAGGGAGGCAAGCAGAGAGAGAGGGAAGAAGGAAGAGGAAAGACCACCTGGGGTCTGGCCATGTTTAGATAATAAGACTTCCTGGTACCAATGCTAACACATTAGTAGCACTAAAGTCTCTCTGGGTCTGACCAGAAACCCTGAGATGCATCCAGCCTTGCTGAGTGACTGGCAAGATCTGAGCTGAATCAGGGTACCCAGAGATTGTGGTAGGGAGGAGGAGGCATTGAGCTGGATCCTAACCAGTGCAGCTGGATGGGCCCTGACCTGTTCTCCTCGGGGATGTGAAGCGCCATCATAGTCAACGGTTCCTGGCACTGAACAGCCCAGCCGAGCCGCTCACCCGCACGCCGGGTGTCCACCTGCAGGAAGTGGTTGGGCATTCGGCTCCAGGAGACTGGCATGAGCATCTGTACCTCCAACCTCGGTGGGCACTGTGGGGCTGGATTCTTGCGCTCACTCAGGAACATAGCTGCTGACAGCGGCATGATGTTCTGGGGGCATAGAGGCACAGGGTCAGGTCTCCCAGGCTTACCTTTTCCCCTCATCTGGCTTCCAGAGAAAGTTCTCTAGCACCTCCCGCCTCAGCCTACTCCAAGTGCCCCATCCCTGCTCTCTTGCCTTTAGCTTCCCCAGTTCAAACTGGATGACGTTCTGGTGGGTGGGCAGGACAAAGACGGCAGGAAACAACTTCGTGTTGGGTTCCACCTGGCATGAAAGCAAAGGACAAGGGAGGAAGAGGGCAGACTGTGCAAGGTGGACTTGACTTTGAAGGCTGAGGCCAATTCTCAGATCTACACTTGGGCATTGGAGGCTCTGCAGTGGTTCTGAGCTGCCTTTAATCATCAAGCCAGGCCAGCCTCCTCCAGCCCCTTTAGGGCGATCTGTTGCCATGTCTTCATAGACACATTAGGACTCCTCCAGGAAAACCTTTCTCTGTCTTCTCCTAAGAGTACTTGCACTTCAAAACCCATAAAGTGTTCCCTGATGGGACTAGGAAATGTGGCTTAGTGGTAGAGTACTTGCCTAGCATACATGAAGCCCTGGGTTCAAGTCCTCAGTACCACATAAATAGAAAATGCTGGAAATGATGCTGTGGCTCAAATGGTAGAGCCCTAGCTTTGAGCACAGAGAGGCTCAGGGACAGAGCCCAGATTCTAAGTTCAAGCCCAGGACTGGCAACAACAACAACAAAAAGTGTTCCCTGACTGCTGTCTCTCCCTCAGATCTTCCCACCCTGTCAGCCAAGCCCACCCCAAACACCTTCTGAAGGGCAGTCTTTCCAAAAGCAAACCATACTTCTAGATCCAACTCCCCTCCCCCACAGTTTACATGAAGTACAAAGCACAGAGCACTAACCTTGAGCAGCAAAGCTCAGAGACAGTGCCTTTAGTTCAAGCCCCAGTTCAAGCACACACACACACACACACACACACACAACAACAACAACAACAACAACAAAAATAAAAGCAAAACAAAACTCTGGAGCCAGACATCAGTGGCTCATGCCTGTAACCCTAGCTACTCAGGAGGCTGAGATCTGAAGACTGAGGTTCAAAGCCAGCCCAGCAGGAAAAAAATCCATGAGGCTCTTATTGACCACCAACAAAAGCCAGAAATAGAGCTGTGGCTCAAGGGATAGATTGCTACCATTGAGGACAAAAACTCAGATGAGCACCGAGGTCCTGAGTTCAAGCCCCAGAACCAGCACCAAAAAAATAAGAGAGAGACAGAGACAGAGAGAAAGAAGACAGAGAGATGAACTGTATGATGTCTACAGTTTTCTTCCAAATCCTACAGTGGGTGTGGAAGGGAAGTAGGCAGAAAGATGAGGCGAGATTGGCTATGAGTGGGTGGAGTACAAATCTGGTGGCTCATTATGCTATGGTATTTTTTTTTTTTTTTTTTGCAGATTTCTGAAATTCTCCATTTAAAATAAAAATTCTACAAAGCCTACCTCAGGTGAATTGATGCATAGATAGCTGGATAAATATGTGATAAAGCCAGGAGAGTAAAATAACAATGGTTGATTTTTTGGGGGGTAGTGGGCAATGGATATTTTATTGTACAATTCCTTTTAGGTCTCTGGATACTTAAAATACATAAACTTTCCTTCATAATAAAATGTTGAAAAGAAAAAGTCCACCTTTGGATTTTGCTCATCTTAGGTTGTTCTTTAATTAGTGAAAAGTCAATGACTGGTGTCACCCCAGCCCATGATGTAATATAGAGTCCATGTGCCTTTCCAAGGTCAAGGTTATCTCCTTCATTTTGGGCCTCAGTTTTTTTATTTTGTTTTGCTTTGCTTTATGCCAGTCCTGGGACTGTACCAACCAGACTGAGGGCCTGGGAACTTTCCTTGAATCCTTTTGCTCAAGGCTAGGGCTCTACTGCTTGAGCTACAGCTCCCATTCTAGTTTGTTTTTATGATTAATTACAGGCAAGAGTCTCACAGACTTTCCTGCCTTGGCTGGCTTTAAACCATGATCCTCAGATCTCAACCTCCTGAATAGCTATGATTATAGACATGAGCCACCAATGCCTGGCTGTGGGTCTCAGTTTAATGGAAGGTTCAACTAGGACACACTAGGAGCTGGTTCTTTCCTATCTTTCTGAGGTCTGGTTGGGGGGGAAGAGGGGGGAGGGAAAGGAGAAGGGACTTGAAGAGTCATCCTGAGATGCTGGGTAATGAAAATACTATTGTTAAGTTGCTTAGGGATGGGCTTACCTGGAAAAAGGTGTTGCTCTCTTTGCCATTGGCTGTAAAGGTCATTAAACCAGTGGCCAAGTCCACCAGGCAGCCAATGACAAGGTCTGTGTGGCTGATCCGGCCCTGCTGCCCAGGGCTCACAAAGTCCCCGCCCCATACCATATAGCAGTTGCTGCATTTGAGGCTGGAAGAAACAAGAGTGGTCACTGCAAGCATCCTCTGACCAGAGGTCTGAATCCCAGATGCCCTCTTCCCCAAGCTCCAGAAATACCATGACCTCAGGACTCCATCCCCAAATGTACAGCCCCAGCAGCCTAGAGCTAGAATCCTTAGGAGCTGGTGCACGTGTCTTGGAAGGAGGAGAGAGAAGAACAGCACAAGAGAGACAAGAAGGTGACATAAAACAAGTGGGGGGGGGGGGCTAGGGATGTGGCTTAGTGGTAGAGTGCTTGCCTAGCATGCATGAAGCCCTGGGTTCAATTCCTCAGTACCACATCAACAGAAAAAAGCCAGAAGTGGAGCTGTGGCTCAAGTGATAGAGTGCTAGCCTTGAGCAAAGAAGCTCAAGGAAAGTGCCCAGGCTCTGAGTTCAAGCCTCAGGACTGACCAAAAACTAAAAAGAAAAAATAGGGTGGGATGAAATTGAGAAAAAAAAAAAAAAAGAAGTTAAAAAATGGAAAATTTTGGGCACTGGTGGATCACACGTGTTATCAGATCTCAGTCCAAAGCCAGCTCAGGCAGGAAAAAAGTCTGTAAGACTCCTACCTCCAACTAACCAGGAAAAGGCCAGAAGTGGAGCTATGACACAAATGGTAGAGGACCAGCCTTGAGAGAAAAAAAAGCTGAGAAACAGTTCCCAAGCCTTGAGTTCAAGCCCCAGTACTAGCACCAAAAAAAAAAAAAAAAAATAAGAAAAGAAAGAAACTGAACAGAAGAAGAGAGGAAGGAGTAAGAAGCTCAGAGACCCAATGTCAGGACTCAAAGTATCCTCTTGTTCTAGAAGGTTCTTAGGAGTCATAGCCAGGCAGCCATAACTCCTGTTCTCTCTGGCCCACACTCTCCCTTTGCATAGTTCCCCGCCCTGCCCCAGTACCTGCTGTGGACATTGCCTTGTTCATCCCCCATGGTCACTGTCACTGCCCGGACTTTGGTCAAGTCGAAGGTCATGTCGTGCTGATGGTAGTCAGGAGTGACCCAACCCACCCATACACAGCTAGGTTCCTGGCCAGCAAAGACCCTCACGGAGTAGTAGTACTAAGGACACAAAGGAAGGAAGACCAAAGATGAGTCAGGAAGGTGGGGTTCCTTTGGACTCTGAATTGGTTTCTTGGATTCTTAGACCTCTGGGAGTTTAATAAGAAGTTCTCAGCTCTGATCATATAAAATAATACGTATCAGTCTGGGAATGTGGTTTAGTGATAGAGTGCTTGCCTAGCATGCATGAAGCCCTGGGTTCGATTCCTTACTACCACATCAACAAAAAAAGCTGGAAGTGGCACTGTGGCTCAAGTGGTAAAATGCTAGCCTTGAGCAAAAGAAGCTCAGGGACAGTGACCAGGCCTTGAATTCAAGCCCCAGAACTGGAGGGAAAAAAGCATCAAAATGAACTCCAGGAAATAGAAACAATAGGGTTGTTTCCCTTTGTTGTTACTGTTGTTTTCTTTTCTTTTTGTCTTGTTTATTTATCTGCATAAATAATTTTTTTAAAAGAAGTTGTCAGATTTGAGACCCTCCCCCTGCTCTCCCTCCCCTGCTCATCCATGTCTGTTTCTGTGTCTACCAATGCCATTTGTAGCTTTGGGGATCCCTTGGGAGTATTTTTGGTGTGTGATATCCCATATTTGAGTCCCTCCAAAGGTTGAGCATTCCCAGTTCTCACCGTGGTAGTGTTCAGGATAATCTCAGGATCATCACGGTTGTCAGTGGGTACCACCTCACGAGGGAGTCGGGGCAGAACAGGGGTAGCTGGTGGCTGGGTCATCATGGCAGCCTTCTTGGCCTTAAAGAGGAACCTGATGATGAGAAGAGAGAGGCTTCCATGAGAGCTGGCTCTCGGTGGTTGGAAGTATGGCTCAGTTGGTAGAGCACTAGCCAATGAAGGAAAACATCACGTACTGAGTTCAAGTTCTCGTCTTGGAATTCCTCCTCCCCCCCAAAAAAAAATAGTTCTCAAGCCCAACTCTCACCTTCCCACCACAACTCATAGCCACAACCTGTCCTGATTACACCCTGCTCTAAGACCCAAAACCTCTTCTCTACAGGGCTAGAGTTCTTGACCACTCCTAACCTAGACCATTCTGGAGGAGCTGTGCTCTGTGCTTGTGGATAGAAGGTCACCCACATTGAAAGGTGTCTTCTGGAAATGTGTGTGGGGGGTCCCTTTGTGAGATACAGTAGTTCCCCCTAAACCAGCATTTCTCATTTGTATTTCTCAATGTGCTTAAGAAAAGCCAATCCTTCATTGTCTGGCACTGTCATATACTCTGTAAAGAATATAGGATTCCCTAGAGCACCCCAGCAGTAGCACCCCAACTGTGATGACCAGCAATACTCCATCATTTCCAAATGCCCTCTCCTCATCCAAGAGACACAGACAAAAGACAAGAGACACAAACCATGGGCAGGGGTAGGGGGAGGGGGGAGAGCAGATTTCTTCTCAATCTAGGACCTTCTCAGGGTCTCACTTAGAGCTAGGGTGGGTTTTTTTGTGGGGGGAGGCTGGTACATTGAAGATATAGAAATAGCCCCAATTGGGGCTGGGAAGGTGGCTCAGTGATAGGGTGCTTGCCTCGCATGCATGAAGCCTTAGGTTCGATTCCTCAGTACCACATAAGCAGAAAAAGCCAGAAGTAGGTGCTATGGCTCAAGTGGTAGAGCGCTAGCCTTGAGCTGAAGAGCTGAGGGACAGCACCCAGGCCCAGAGTTCAAGCCCCACGACTGACAAAAAAAAAAAAAAGCTCCAATTTAGATCACTTGATGTTCACTGAGATATTTGGGGGGGTATAGAAAACTTCACCAGGATACTGAAGTCTCCTTTAGTGCTCACAGATAATGAAGCCATTGAATAAAGATTTGGGGTCCACCAGTTCCTCAGGAATGGTAGAATTCTCCATAACCGTATGGTTCCCTAGGGAACCATATAAAACTAGGGTTCCCTAGTTTTATATTCTAGGGAAATTAGAATAGCACTGGAAAATAACAGGGTTCACCTGAGACACAATTGGATGCCTCAGTATTATGACTTCACTTAGGATAGATGAGGCTGCTTTGTGGGTATGCTGGGGATGTCCTCATTTTATTTTATTTTTCTCTCTTTCCTTCCTTCCTTCCTTCCTACCTTCCTTCCTTCCTTCCTTCCTTCCTTCTGTCTTTTTTGTCGGTCGTGGGACTTGAACTCTAGGCCTGAGCGCTGTCCCTGAGCTCTTCAGCTCAAGGTGAGCACTCTACCTCTTGAGCCACAGCACCACTTCTGATTTTCTGGTGGTTTTATTGGAGATAAGAATCTCAAGGACTTTCTTGCCTGGGCTAGCTTAGAACCGTGGTCTTCAGATCTCAGCCTCCTGAGTAGCTAAGATTACAGGTGTGAGCCACCGGCACCCAGCTTTTTTTTTTTTTTTTTTCTGGTACTGATGCTGGGGCTTGAACTCAGTCTTGTACTCTTGCTTGGCTTTTTTACTCAAGCCTGGTGCTCAACCTCTTGAGCCACATGTCTACTGCTAGCTTTCTGCTGGTTAATTGGACTTAAGAATCTCTTGAGCCAGGCCCTTGAGAGGTGGCTTATGCCTGTAATCCTAGCTACTCAGGAGGCTCAGATCTGAGGATCTCGGTTCAAAGCCAGCCAGGGCAGAAAAGTCCAGGAGACTCTTATCTCCAATAAACTACTCAGAAAAAGCTGGACATGGCACTGTGGCTCAAGGGGTAGAGCACTAGCACAAAAACTGGTTCAGGGACAATATCCAAGCCTTGGGTTCGAGCCCCAGGATGGACAAAAAAAAAAAAAATCTAGGATTTATCTGCCTGGGCTGATTTTGAATGGTGATCCTCAGATCTCAGTGCCTGGCTCAAACTATTAAGGTTGCATAACCGGGGTCCCAAACAGTCTTAAAACCCCATGTTGATCAACCCTTGACTCACCCTCTTTTCTTGTTCTTCTCTGTGGTAGCATCCTTTTCATTTTCTGCCCTTACAGGCTGGGCCTCCATCCCAGGCTGAGGAGTGCCCCCATCCTTAGCAGTTCCTTCCTTGCCCGCCTCAGCTTCACCCCAGCCTCCAGCTGAACGGCGTAGGTTTTCATAGTCAGGGTCTGGTTCTGCGGCTCTGGCCTCATCTTCGGCAGGGGGCTGTAGGCCAGGGGGTGCCAGAGGAGTGGCCCCAGCAGTGCAGCGGAAATGCTGGTAGAATTGAACCGGAAGACTCAGCCGCAGAAAAAGCATCTCCACCAGACTGTTTTGGGAGCCCCAGGTACGGTGGGTCAGTCGTAGGCAGGGGGGCGTGTCCACAGTGCCATCCATGCGTGATACCTGTAGAGGAGCAGAAAGCACTGAGCTGGGTCACTGGTTCTAAATCTGGTTACACATGGAGCATTCTTTTTTTTTTTTTTTTTCAGTCCTGAGGTTTGAACTCAGGGCCTGGGCACTGTCCTTGAGCTTCTTGTGCACAAGTCTAGCACTCTACCACTTAAGCCACAGGGCCACTTCCAGCTTTTTCTGTTTATGTGGTACTAAGGATTTGAACCCAGGGCCTCATGCATGCTAGGCAGTACTCTACCACTAAGCCACATCTCTAGCACACATGAAACCATTCTTACACATGTGTAAAAATTAGCTCCGTTGGGTAATGGTGGCTCACATCTGCCATCCTAGCTACTCAGGAGGCTGAGATCTGAGGATCATGGTTCAAAACCAGCCCGTGCAGGAAAGTACATGAGACTCTTATCTCCAATTAATCACCAGAAAAATGGAAGTGGTGCTGAGGTTCAAAATGGTAGAGCGCTAGCCTTGAGCAAAAAAAAAAGAGCTCAAGGACAGTGTCCAGGCTGAGTTCAAGCCCCATGACTGACAAAAAGAAAAAAGAAAAAAAAATTAGCCTAAGACAGCTTACCCACATCTATCTATCTATCTATCTATCTATCTATCTATCTATCTATCTATCTATCTATCTCAGTCTTATTCCCTCTCTCCCTCTTATCTCTCACCAATAGTGAGGTTTAAACTTAGGGCCTTATGCTTGCTCATGGATGTTACTCTACAATCAGAGCCACATCTCCAGCTTAGCTTTTTGCTAGTTAACTCGAGATGGAGTTTTGAAGACTTTTATGCCCTGGTTGACTTGGAGGAGATCCTCCAGATCTCAGCCTCAGCAGTAGCTAGGATTACAAGTGTGAGCCACAAACACCCAGCTGACACAGAGTTTGGCCCTTCTTTGGAGCTAAAGTTTCTAGCAGGACATACAGGTTGGCCATGGTGTGTTGTCAGCCCTCTGTCAACCTTTGCCCCTTGCTTAGTGCTAATCCATGCATATTCTAGAATTACTTGGGGGACTTTGAAAAACCTATCTATGCCCAGGCCTTCACTCCAGTTCAGATCATCCATCTACCAGTCCATCCCACAAATATTTTGGAAGCATCTACTATGTGCCAGGAACACATAAATGAACAAAATAAAGAAACTGCCCTACTGGAGTTCCTGAGTAGAGCTTAGAGGGCTCAGAACTTTGTAAAGACTTCCCATGATGTACATGGAAATGTAACACTCAGGAGAGTACCCACATTAGAAGTACACAGTACAGTGATAAGTTTTCACAGAATAAACACAATTGGGGCTGGGAAGGTGGCTCAGTGGTAGAGTGCTTTCTTCACCTACATGTAGCCCTGGGTTCGATCCTTAGCATCACATAAGCAGAAAAAGCTGGAAGTGGTGCTGTGACTCAAGTGGTAGAACACTAGCCTTGAGCTGAAGAGCTGAGGGATAGCTCCCAGACCCAGAGTTCAGGCCCCACGACCGACAAAAAAAAAAAAAGAAGAAATGCAATTCACGAACTGGATGGGAAAATGAACCAAGATTCCTGGGAGGCTTTTGTGGCCTTTCGGAGTCACTATCCTCTCCAAGATAATGAGTACTAGGCATAGTGGCTCATTTCCTACAATCCTAGCTGTTCAAAAGGCTGAGATTAGGAGGATTATGATTCCATGTAAGCTGAAGCCAAAAAGTGCTCAACACCTCCATTTCAACAGCAAAAAATTGGGCCTACTCTCCCTAGCTATAAAGCATAAATAGGAGGATCATAGTCTAGGTTGACCTGGAACATCCCCCCAGGAAAAAAAAAAAAACCTACATGACAAGAGTTTAAAAGGCTGGAGGTGTAGTTCAAGCGGTAGAACATCCATTTAGCAAATGTGAGGCCTTGAGATCAAACTCTCCTCTCCCCACTCTCTAAAAAATCCCCAGAGGTTTTCTTTTTCTTTTATTTTTTGTCAGTCATGGGGCCTGATCTTGGCCTGGACACTGTCCCTCAGCTCTTCAGCTTAAGGCTAGTGCTCTACCACTTGAGCCACAGCACCACTTCTGGCTCTTTCCGCTTATGTGGTTCTAAGGAATCGAACCCAGGGCCTCATGCATGCAAGGTAAGTATTCTACCACTGAGTCACATTCCCAGCCTCTCCTCAGAGGTTTTCTAGAGACTCCATAAACAACAGAAGTAGAATTGACCTCATCAAGTATCAATTGCAGACCTGGGCCTAATTGCTGACTCTGGTATTCCCCATCAGCCAGTAAATTTACCCCCAAACTATACCTGCAACATTCCCTGTTCAGAAATTCTACAGGGCTTTTATCTCTCCTCTCTCCCTTCTCTCTTAGAAATCCTTTGTTCCTTGACAAGAGACTCCCTCCTGTGATTTGTGTGTGAAGAAACTAACAACTAGTCTGAGTTATTCTGTCACAGGAACCAATTTCTCCATCAGTCATCCCGCAGGTTGAGTGTGGCCCGCCCTTGAACTCTCTATGAATGGAGCCCCACAGCCTGTGCTCTTTTTCATTTGACATTATATTGGAAGCTGTCCACGTGGTTGTGTGGCTTCCAGTTCATTCATTTACACTATTGCATGGCATCCTGTTCACTAACATGAGATTCCCCCTCTGAAAGGCACAAGTTCACATCTGCTCTACCTTCCTCTCCCACACTTACTAAAATCCCTTCCAGAAATCCCTTGCAGTAATAATAATAATAATATTTCTAATTACAAGGGAAGCAGGCATGGTGGTGCATGCCTATAATCTTGGCACTCAAGAGACTGAGGCAAAAGGATCACAAGTTCCAGGCCAGCCAGGATGAAGCAGCTAAACTATATCTAAGTAAATAAAAAATAAGCAAATAAAGCTTCTTGGAGGCAGAGCCTGGGGTATTGAGGCTTGAAGCCAACCCAAGCACAAAAGTCAGTAAGAGTGAGACTCTGTTTCAACCACTGACAGACAATATGGTGGCATGCACCTGTTATTTCTGCTACAGGAAGGTACAATGACTGGGGGCAGTGGTATACCTCTGTCATTCCTCAATTACACAGGAAAGCACAAAGAGGAGGGTCACAGAATAGGCTGTCCACAGCTTAACAGGAGACCCTACCTCAAAAATAACCAATGCAAGGAAGTATGAGACCCTGAGTTCAATCCCTAGTGATGCAAACAACAATAAAATTACCAGCTGCAGCTCTGCCACATGAAGTTTCCAAGTTTTTGCAAGTTGAAAAAAGAACTCCTACTTGGTCTGTCAGGTATTTATGATCTGAGTGTGACCGTAGGTATAAACCTTGAAAAGAAATTATATTGGCTTGCGAGGCACTGGTGACTCACACCAATAATCCTAGATTCTCAGGAGGCTGAGATCTGAGGATCACAGTTCAGAGCCAGTGCAGGCAAGAAAGTTCATGAGAGGGCTGATAATGTGGCTTAGTGGTAGAGTGCTTGCCTAGCATGCATGAAGTCCTGAGTTTGATTCCTCAGTACCACATAAACAGAAAAAGCCAGAAGTGGTACTGTGGCTCAAGTGGTAGGGTGTTAGCCTTGAGCAAAAGAAGCTCAGGGACAGTGCCCAGGCCTTGAGTTCAAACCCCAGGACTGACGAAAAAAGAAAAAGAAAGTCCGTGAGACTTTTATCTCCAATTAACCACCAGAAAATCAGAAGTGATGCTGTGGCTCAAAGTGGTAAAGCCCTAGCCTTGAGTGAAAAAGCTCAGAGACAGCACTCAGGCCCTGAGTTCAAGCCCCATGACTGACAAAAAAAATGACATTGGCTTGACTGATGAAGGGCTTTTGAAAACAAATAAACAAAACGGGCTGAGAATGTGGCTTAGTGGTAGAGTGCTTGCCTAGTATGCATGAAGCCCTGGGTTCGATTCCTCAGCAGCACATAAACAGAAAAAGCCAGAAGTGGCATTATTGCTCAGGTGGTACTACCTTTGAGCAAAAGAAATTCAGGCCCTGAGTTCAAGCCCCAAAACTGTCAATAAATAAGTAAACAAATAAACAAAACAAACCCACTGATTATTAGTAACAAAGACACCCAAAGGTACCCACTGGTTTATATTTCTTTAAACCTTGTTTTAGGATCAGGTCCTTTTTTTTTGCGGGGGGGGGGGGGGGGGGGGTGTCCGGTCGTGGGGCCTGAACTCTGGGCCTGGGCGCTATCCCTCAGCTCTTCAGCTCAAGGCTAGCACTCTACCACTTGAGCCACAGCGCCACTTCTGGCTTTTTTCTTTTTGCTTATGTGGTACTGAGGAATCGAACCCAGGGCCTCATACATGCAAGGCAAGCGCTCTACCACTGAGCCACCTTCCTAGCCCTAGGATCAGGTCCTTTAAGATCAGGTTTTAAGATAAAGTCTACAACTTTCCTCTAAGTCACGCAAACTTTTCTCCCTCCTCTTATTTTTACTTCATACCAGCACTTAAACTCAGAGCCTCTCAATCTTGCTTGGCTTTTCTTGCTCTTCCACTTGAGCCATGCCTCCAGTTCCAACTTTTGGGAGATAGTCTCACAGACATTTTGTCTGGGATGGCTTTGAACCTTGATCCTCAGATCTCTGTCTGCTGAGTATCTAGGATTATAGGCATGAGCTACCAGTGCCCAGCTTCCCTCCTCCTGTTCTTGTCTTGTTTTGTTTTTTTGTCGGTCATAGGGCTTGAACTCTGGGCTTGGGTGCTCTCCCTACACCCATCTTAAGGCTAGCGCTCTATCACTTGAGCCACAACACCACTTCCGGTTTTCTAGTGGTTTATTGGAGGTAAGAATCTCACGGACTTTCCTGCCCGGGCTGGCTTTGAACCATGATCTTCAGATCTCAGCCTCCCAAGTTGCTAGGATTACAAGCACGAGCCACCAGTGCCCAGCTCTCCTCTTGTTTTAAAGGTAAGAAACTGAGATCCAGGAAAGTATGCTTTGCTAAAGTTATATCCTAAAAAGCAGCTCTGAGAATCAATTTTCCGGACAACCCTTCCCATGTTCTCTGTGCCAAGATGGCTGGCTTGGGAGGAAATCTGGAGTGGGCTAAGTCCTCACCTCATAGTGGGGGTGCTCAAGGGGCACGGGTTCAAACTGTGGAAGGCTTTTGCTGAACCAAGTGGTGACCGGGCGTTGCATGTTGATGGCGAATGGCTCAAACCCTTCTTGGAGGCCACAGATGGCAAAGAATCTCAGGGAGCTCACATCTTGGCCCAGATTCAGGTGACCCACCTGGCCAGGTCCCAGGCTGCAGACAGGCAGGAAGCCTGAGGGATATGAATGTTGTGCAGGGGTGAATAGGTGGGCAGTACAGAGGCAGCTACAGGGAGGAATTACAATGGAAGGGAGGGGAATGAGAGACAGAAGTTTCAAGTGCAGATTTCAGCGAGATGATGGAAAAATCAGCTCTCACCGTCACCAATTTCAATCTCCCGAAAGGCCGTCTCAGAGCCTGAATCAGACATGAGGATCTCGCCATTGAGAGTAAAGATAATGTTGTTCTCTGTGAGGTCAATCATGCAGCCAACGACATCGCCTGACTGCCAGGGACGTCCAAATGACTCACTTCCCAAGTGCCAGCGCTGGCCCTATGAGGAGGTCCCAGGGAAGACATGGTACAGAGACACAGAAATGGAGAGATGAAAGAGAGAGAGAAAGAGGGAGGGAGGGAGAGGGAGAGAGAGAGGGAGAGGGAGAGGGAGGGGGAGGGGGAAAGGAAGGGGGAGGGAGGAGGAGAGGGAGAGGGAGAGGGAGAGAGAGATGCATGAAGACACATATGCAAAGTGTCAGGTAGAGGGTACCTGGAAACAAAGAGGGATCACCCTACAGCATTTTCTATCTTTCTACTCATTCATATTCATAGTCCTTGAATTGCTTTCCCCATTCATCTCTTTTTTGGGGACAGGAAATCAGGGTTGTCCCTGAACTTTTTGATCAAGGCTAACACTCTACCAATTGAGCCATAGCTCCACTTCTGGCTTTTTTGGTGGTTAACTGGATATGAGTCTCATGGACTTTCCTTCCCCAACTAGCTCTGAACCATGATCTTTAGATTTCAACCTCCTGAGTAGTTAAGATTACAGGCATGACACACCAGCATCCAACTCCTTTCCCATTCATCTCTGTGTCTCATCCCGGATCTTATATTTCCTGCTGCTCCCATGTTATGGTAGGTAAATACAGTCCACCAAAGTGACAGAAAGGATTGGTGACAGCAGAAAGCGAAAGGATGGAAAAGAAAAATTAACCTTTCAATACAGATCCATAACCTCCATACAGATCCATATAAGTCCCCAGAATAAATCGTGAATAAAGAGATAGATGAGAAGGTAGGTATATGGCTGGCTGAATGAATGACTGGGTAAATGGATGGCTGAATAGATAAGTGGGTGGATGGTTAGAGAGGTAGATGGGTGAATGGATCCATACATGGATGGATGGAGAGTTGAGAGTTAATATGGAAAGGAAGAAAATATAAGTACATATATACATAGACAAATGGATAGGTGGAAGAATGGATGAATAGATGGACGGGTGAAGAGGTAAATAGATGGAGTAGATGAATTGATGGGTGGATGGACAGATGGATGGATGGATAGGTAGATGTATGGGTGAATAAGTGGATAGCTAGGTTTACGAATTGTTAATGGATGGATGGATGGGTGAAGGGATAAGTGGGCAGATGGATGAATGGATAGATGAGTAGGTGGATGAGCAGATTGATAGACAGATGGATGATGGATGGGTGGATAGATGAGCCGATATATGAACAATGAGTGGATAGCAGCATGGTACATGCAGAGATGGGTGGACAGAGTGAGTCACGAGGTAGGACAATAGTGTGGGACGGTGGGAAGGTCCATGGAGCTTGGCAGAATACGATCCACAGAGGTACCCACCCTATGCCCATTGAAGACATAGGCCAACTCATCAGCTCCCAGCTCTACATCCGGTCGCAGTTCAGGCCTCGCCCAGCCCACTCGCATCTCGCCCGTGGTAACTGCCTCGAACTCAAAGTACCAGCGGCCACTCTGTACCACATAGGATTTTTCTGCCCTGAAGATGCGTGTCCGGTCTCCTCGAGACTGGTTCTCTGCTTGGCCTACCAATGAAGCCAGGCAGAATTAGAGAGACTGGGCAGGAAATAGATCCAGAGGTTATGGTCTAGGGTTAAAAGTCAAGATTAAGGGCAACATGGACATCAATCAATGTTTAGAGTCAAGCACTCACTGGGCTCCTGGTCAGGTGGTTCAATGTTGTAACCATAGCCCAGCAGGGTACGCACAGCCTGGCAGAGGCTGTCTCGGTTGCTGCGCTTGGTGGCCTCATCAAGCAGGCGGTAGGGCACTAGGCGAGGGTTTCTGCGAGCAGGGATGTCCTGCACAGCACTATAGCTCCAGCCCTGGGCCACACGGTCTCTTGCCCACACATTGTGTCCATTCTCTGCCAGCCGATCCACCAGTGTCGTCTGTGCTGGTGTCAGACGCACGTGGCTCAGGTCCAGGGGGGCAGGCTTGTACCCATTGCTCATCATATACCTGCAGGTGTGGTGAAGTGTATGTGGGTTAAGACTCTCCCCTCAATCTCAGGGATCTGGGCTGCAAGACCTTCAGCTTGTCCCTGGGCTGAAGGACCTTTAGCCTTGAGCTTTGGGATATCTGACCTATGATCCTTGATGGCACAGTTCTAAAACTGCAGAGAACATGCTTTGAAATCTTGACTTCTGACTCCCAAGATGCTGAGTCTCTGGCCATCACTTACCTTCACCCTGGTTCTGGGAGCCTCAGCTTTGATCTTGGCATGACACTCATTGATTTTTCACTGTTAGTGTGCCCTCTCCCTCTCCCTCACCCTCTCCCTCTCCCTCCCTTCTTCCTTCCTACCCGCCCCCCCACCCCACCCCCCTGCCCTCATTGTTGGTCTGGGGCTTGAACTTAGGGTCTGGGTATTGTCCCCGAGCTTTTTTACTCAAGGCTTGTGCTCTGTCATTTGAGCCACAGCTCCACTTCTGGCTTTTTTGGTAGTTAACTGGAGATAAGAGTTTCATGGACTTTCCTGCCCAGACTGGCTTTGAACCAGGATCATCAGATCTCAGCCTCCTGAGTAGCTAGGATTATAGTCATAAGCCACTGGCACCCAGCTTCACTGTTAGCTTTCTTACTTCTGACCCCAAGCCCAATCTGTCCAAATCTCCTGGCTTTAGAGTCCATGACCTCTGACTCAGGACCTCTAATTCCTTGCCTATAATTCTAGAATACCTTACCTCTCCAGAATCATCTTAATTCTTGTCCTCTGCCATGACCCTTTGTCTCTAAAGTGAAATTTCCGAGGGCAGACTCTAATCCAGAATCCTAGACTTACTCCTGCCTTCCTTCTCTGGAACTCGTAACTGCTCCATCCTGAACACTCACCTTTGACCCTGGACACCTGACCCTACAACCTTCACTCTAACCCATGCCCCTGCATCTCTGGCCTCAGACTTAACCATAAGGCTCTTCAGCCTTTTCAGCTTTCATAGTACATCCTCGGTCCCCAGACAGGCCCACAGCCACCCATGCTCACGTTTTGGGGAGTTTTGTCTTCTTCAGGTTGTCCTCTGCCTTCTCATCAGCCATGCCCACATGGCAGCCCAGCGCCAGCAGAGTCCTGGGTTAAAGAAATGGGGCCACAAGGTCATAGCCCATAGTTTCCTGTCTCTGTCTCCTCTATCTCTGAGTCTCTAAGCTCTCTCTCTCTCTCTCTCTCTCTCTTCTCTTCTCTTCTCTTCTCTTCTCTTCTCTAACTTGTCCCCATCTTGCTCGGTCTCTCTGATTTTTATATTTCCATTTCTTCATCTCAGTATCTCTTGCCTACGGCCACTATCTTCTGGATTCTTCTCTTGTTCCTATGTCTCTTTGCCTTTCCATTAATGCCTTTTTCTGTCTTGGTCTCAATCTTTCTTTGTCTTCCTTCCTTCCTTCCTTCCCGCCTGCTTACCTTTCTTTCTTTCTCTCTCTCTCTCACTCACACTCTCTCTCTTTCTGTCTTCTTTTCTTTTGAAACAATATTTTTGCTATGCTTCCCAGGTTGGTCTTGAACTCCTAGGTTCAAGTGATCCTTTTGCTTCAGCCTCCCATATACCTGGAACTGCAGGTGTATGACACCACACCCAGCTTATCAATGCCTTTTGCTGTTTCTTTCTCCTCTATCAGTTTCTATTTCATAATCCCTTTCTCTCTTTCTTCTTTCTCTCTTTTCTTCTTTCTTTCTTTTCTTCTTTCTTTCCTTCTTTCTTTCCCTCCCTTCCCCACTATTCTTTGCCTCTTCCCCTCCTGCCCTCCCTTCCTCTTCCTTTCCTTTTGTTTTTTGTTTTCTGTATTGAAGATCAAACCCAGGGCCCTTGTGCATATCAGGTAAGTACTCTGTCATTGAGCTACAACCATAGCCCCTTTGGTGTCCTTCTGTCAGTAACTGTCCCTCCTTGCCCTTCCTCCTGACCAGAAGTCATTCCAGACCCTTGCTCCCCAGAAACCCTTCTTACTTGAGCGTCTCCCCTGACATCTGCAGGTTGTAATTTCTCTCAGGCTCTGGCAGGCTGTGGAAATCCACAAGACATGGATGCAGCCTCTTGTTGTCATCTCGAACCTGGAGAAACCCTGGAGTCAATTCCTTGGGCTCCTCTTTCCTCTGCCAGCTCCCAGACAGTGACCCCCTAACCCCCCCTCCTCATTTACACTTATACCACTGGAAGCTTGAGGACCTTCCAGTGCCCTGAAGTCCCTAGACACCAGCCCTCCCTGCCAGTGAACTTATTCTTGCTCTTCACTCTAGAAGTGAGCAACTCCTCACCTGGCCATAGGTCCAGCCCTGCTCGATGCGAGTCAGCGCCCAGAGTTCATGGATGTTTTCTGCTAGCTTCTCCCGAATGCGTTCCAGATGAGGAGGCAGGACAATCTAGGGTCAGGGGGACATTCGTGAGTTCCCTAAAATTCTACCATCATCTCCAGATCAACTCGAATGGAAGAGCAAAATCACCGGGGGAGCCTCATCCCAGAAGACTATGCAGACGCCAAGTCACATAAAGCAAAGTTTATTGGCAGCAAGCTGATAGGCTGACCCTCCCAGGTAGGGACAGCTCTTGTCCTTGAGTTTATATGGGGGTTTATATGGCTAGAGAACTGGGGATGGAGAATTTCACTAGGGGCCCCAGTATTCTGCAGTCTGGTTTGTGTGAGATGTGGAGTTTGTGAGGTATGTGAGAATGGGGGATTTTGTTGTGGTGGGGCTAAACTTTATGGTTGCAGCTGCTTGTGTCACTGATAAGGCCTGAGTCAGCTAAATTCAGGGAAGGGCCTATGTCACCAGATTTCAGGAAAGGCCATGCTTTACAGCAGGGTCTAAGATAGCAAAGTGGCTCCTAAGGTGGAGGAGGTTAGGCTAACAAAAACCTTTCTTTCCCTAGTCCTTTCCTCTCTCCATACTGAGGCTTAAATTCAAGGCCTTTTTTGTTCAAGGCTATCACTCTACCACCTGATCCTCCACTCTGGCCTTCTGGTGGTTAATTGGAGATAAGAGTACCCTGTCAAGGCCGGCTTTTTAACCTTGATCCTCAGATCTCAGCCTCTTGAGTAGCTGGGATTACAAGTGTGAGCCACCAGTGCTCAGCTCCTTTCTTCACACAACGCTTAACTCCTGACACTTACTTTATAAAGAGTCCCTGATGGGCTTGGAATGTGGCTCAGTGGTAGAGTGCTTGCCTAGCATGGATGAACCCCTGGTTTGATTCCTCAGTACCACATAAACAGAAAAAGCTGGAAGTGGTGCTGTGGCTCAAGTGGTAGATTGCTAGCCTTGAGCAAAAGCAGCTCAGAAACAGTGTCCAGGCCCTAAGTTCAAGCCCCATGACTGGCAAAATAAAGAAAAGAGTTCCTGAACATATTTATGCAAAATATTTAATATTCTAGTTGAGATGAATGCCAAGCATACAATGAGTATCTAATAAATGTTGATGTTTGATAGTGCTTTGCTGGCAAGAGATATTGATGGTTTGGACCAGAGAGGGAGCTCCAGGAGCCAGAGCAGACAGCCTGTGGGCAGGAAGTTGACCGGAAGACCTAAAGTCATCTGACTTCTGGAAATACATTGAGTGCTTGCTGTTTACTCAGGACTGTGCTCAGTTCTCAGCCATAGCACAGTATATAAGAACATAGGCTTCAGAATCAGACCCTTGCATTCAAATCAGCACTTGTCACTTGCATTCAAGTCAGCATTTGTCCCTTCATCTCTCTGGCCTTCAATTTCCTCAACTGTAAATTAAAGGCAATAACATGCTAGTTCTTTCTTTCCCTCCTTCCCTTCCTTCCTTCCTTTCTCTATCTCTTTCTTTTTTTTCAGATGGGGTTTAAACTCAGGCAATCCTTGCTACAGGCTCTCTACTACTCAAGCCATACCTCCAACTCTTTTTCCTTTATAGTTATTATATTTTTGGGGGGAGGGGTCAGTTGTGAGGCTTGAACTCTGGGCCTTGGCACTGTCCCTGAGCTCTTCAGCTCAAGGCTAGTGCTCTACCACTTGAGCCACAGCACCACTTCCAGTTTTCTGGTGGTTAACTGAAGATAAGAGTCTCATGGACTTTTCTGCCCAGGCTGGCTTTGAATCTTGATCCTCAGATCTCAGCCTCCTGAGTAGCCAGGATTACAGGCATGAGCCACCAGTGCCCAGCTAGTTACTATTTTTATTTTCAGTTGAACTCAGGGCCTAAGCACTGTCCCTGGGCTCTTTTGCTCAAGGCTAGCGCTCTATCATTTTTGAGCCACAGCTCCACTTCCAGGTTTTGTTTGTTTGTTTGTTTGTTTGTTGCCAGTCCTGGGGCTTGTGAATTTAGGCCTGGGTACTGTCCCTGAGCTTCTTTTGCTCAAGGCTAGCACTTTACCACAGTGCTACTTTGGGCTTTTTTTTTTTTTTTTGGGTGTCCGGTCGTGGGGCCTGGGCACTATCCTTCAGCTCAAGGCTAGTGCTCTACCACCTGAGCCACAGCGCCACTTCCGGCTTTTTTTCTTTTTTGCTTATGAGGTGCTGAGGAATCAGGCATGCAAGGCAAGCGCTCTTCCACTGAGCCACCTTCCCAGCCCCTCGGGCTTTTTCTATGTATGTGTACTGAGGAATTGAACCCATGGCTTAATGCATGCTAGGTAAGCACTCTACCACTGAGCCTCATTCCTAGCCAGTGGAGATAAGAGTCTCTCCTGGGAACTTTCTGCCCTTGGTTGGCTTCAAACCATGATCCTCAGATCTCAGCCTCCTGAGTAGCTAGGATTACAGGCATGACCCACCAGCACCTGGCCAGTTATTATTTTTTTAATAGGATCATGCTTGCTTTTTTTCTCCTCCCTGAGGATGGCTTCAGACCAAGATTCTCTTACCTATGCCTGTCTCATAGCTGAAGTTACAAATGTGAACCATCAAATCCAACTTATCCATTTAGTGGGGGTCTTGCTAACTTTTTTCTTTCCTAAAGTAGCCTTGAACATTAATCTCTACTTCCTGAGTAGATTAGATTACAGGCCTATACCACCATGCCCAGTCTCACCATCCTATTTTTTTTTCTCGGTTGTGAGGCTTGAACTCTGGGCCTAGGCGCTGTCCCTCAGCTCTTCAGCTCAAAGCTAGCGCTCTACCACTTGAGCCAAGCACCACTTCCAGCTTTTTCTGTTAATGTGGTGCTGAGGAATGGAACCCAGGGCTTCATGCATGCAAAGCAAGCACTCTA
The DNA here is from genome assembly GCF_019054845.1 of Dipodomys spectabilis. Taxonomy (NCBI): domain Eukaryota; kingdom Metazoa; phylum Chordata; class Mammalia; order Rodentia; family Heteromyidae; genus Dipodomys; species Dipodomys spectabilis. The sequence goes on along the minus strand of NW_024871099.1, from coordinate 5,759,592 downwards.
CCACTAAGCTATCTTTCTAGCTCCTTTTTTCTTTTGAAATGAGACCATAGAGTAGAGTCCCTGAAATTAGAATTCTGCCTTGAGAGAGTCCTTTGCCTCCTGTGGCACTGCCTCAGATTCGCCATCTGTTTTACACAATGAGATTCTTAGCGTCCAGCTCGACTCTAGGCCTCTTTGGCATCTAAGAGAGCAATACCTCATCAGAATACCCTGGCAGGGCAGGCAATACCTGGACAGTGTCCACAGGACAGGGCACGAAGTCAGTGTGTGAGAGGCAGCGACTGGGTCCCACCAGGTGGGGTCCCCGGGGACCTTCCCGTCGATACTCCTTGATGGGTTCAAGATGGAGTCGCTCTCGAGGTAGCACAGCCTCATGGCATGGGGCATAGCCAGGTGGGGGGAGGAATTTAAATTCCCCATGGCGGCCACCAAGGAGAAACCGCACTCTGAAAGAAGAGAAAGAGGGTTATGGTGTGGGATATAGAGGACAGTCTGCAGTTAGTGGGGGACACAGCAATTCTAGGATCAGTGAAAAGTTCTAGGGAGACCTGATGTCCCTGGGAAGTCATGTGTCTCTCTAGGGTTATGGAAATCGTTTAAAAGTCAGAAAGGAAAATCTGAGGGTAAAAGAAATAGCATAGGGAATGTCAATGGACAATCCAGAGGAAAAGTTGTGCTGTCAATAGGGAATTAAGACTCAAAGGGTCAAAAATAAATAAATAAAAAATAAAAAAAAGAATCAAAGGGTCTTGCCAGGCACCCATGGCTCATACTTTAATCCTAGTTACTCAGGAGGCTGAGATCTCAAGATCAAGGCTCAAGGCCAACCCTGGCAGGAAAGCCTATGAGACTCTTACCTCCAATTAGCCACAAAAAAATTTTTTTTAACTCAGGAGTTGTGGTTCATGTAGCAGAGCTCCAATCTTGAGTAGAAAAGCTTAAGACAGTACCTAAGTCCTCAGTTTGAGCCTCAGTACCAGCACATGTGCACGTGTGCAAGCGCACGCACACATGCACAAACATATACATACACAAAGGTGGAGCTGTACTTATTAGAGAAGAATTCCCATCTTGGAAGGCCCTCTGGAGACTCCAGGTCAACAGAATATCAGGGAATAGTGAAACATTTTGGAGAAACCAAGAAGACGGTCTTAGATTCTGTTATAATTATGACATAACCAGAATTTCCAGCTTAGGGTCGTTGGGAAGAAGGCTGGGTCCCTGAGAGGTCTTTGGGTTAACTGGGGTTCTGAGCAAATCTGAGCTGACTGGATCATCACTGGGAGACCTTGTCATAATGAGGAGCTAATTGGAAAAGGATGGAGTCATTAGGAGAGTCTGAGGTCACTGAGAAAGTCCTAGGTTTGAGGTCAGGGGGACTTGCAAAGTCTGTGGTCATTAGAAAATGAGTGTAAAATCCTGGGGCCATTTGAAGGTAACTGGTAGGATATGGGATTGGGAAGAATACGAGGTCACTGGAACCTTCATGTCCTAAGGAACTGTTCTCTCCTGGCCTCTGAGGAGGCTATAGAGTGGTCAAAGAAGCTATCAGTCCCCAGACCTGGGGTAGACAATGGGGCAGGGGTAAGTCCTCACTTGACACCCGCTGAGAAGCTGACAACTGGAAAGAAGAGCCCATCAAGGTTGAAGGCTTCAAAGACACCTTGAACAGGACAGCCATTGATGCGGAAGGATATGGATGGTACACTAAGATCCAGGCAGCAGCTGACCACATCCTCTGGGGCTAGAAGGTGTTGTCCTGGAGAAGTCACTGGGCGTGCCACATGACCTATACCAGCCAGAGGTCAGAGGTCAGAGGTCCCACAGAATCAATGGTATCAAGAGACAACAGGCAAATATCGGAAGATCCCTTGGGGACTAGACCTTGAGAAACTATAGGTGTTCCTATAGTTCTAAAATTAGGGGGCAGAGGTTAAAGGGGGAGGGGTCTCCTGAGGTTATATTCCTGGGAACTGTGGGTCACAGATTAAAGACACAGAGTTTAGATTATGGAAACTTTAGGATCAGGATTCAAAGCTCGGAGGTTAAAGCTCTAGAATCAGAGGTTATACCTCTTCAAGGATCAGCATTTTGGAAGTTATGAGGAAAAAGGGAAGGGTGGGGCTCTGGAAGCTTGAGGGTTAGGGTCTGGAAAAATGAAGAGTAAGGGGACAAAAAATGCCTCCCCTGGGGTTCAGAATACCCCCCCAAACCCCAGGGTATGAGATCAAAGGTCAGGGTTAAGGAATCTCCTGGGAGAGCCCAAGTACCTGTCCAGAGATGCAGCCCATCAAAGCCATAGGAATAGAGGTCATCGCCGACTCCATTGCCTCCCCAGCCCTCGCCACCTCCAGGGTAGGGGCTATAGCCCTCAGTGAGGGCCCATCCCACCCGCAGGTGGGTGGCCTGAGCTGTCAGGAATGGAACTACCTCATCCACCATCACCTCAAAGTACCATTTGCCATACTGCGTGGAACCCTCTGCTCGTCCCACAAAGATGTTGGGGCGGATACTGTGGGAGTGAAGAAGACAGTCATGTTGTTGAGAGGGAAACAGAGAGAGAAACACATCACAAAAACAGATTGAGAAGAGACAGACGGGAGAGAAGGGGGCAGAGACAAGGACAAAAAGAAAAAGAAAACACAAAAAGAGAGATAGAGGCAGAAATGGAGCCTGGAAAAGAGAACAGTAGGAGTCTAGGGGTAAACTGGTACAAGGCAGACATCCTGGGAAGGGACCTTGCAAAAAGATACCCACTAAGGTTAGATCACAGTCAGGAACAGGGTTGAGGAGCTTTTGAGTCTTAGGATAGGGGTAGAGGTCAGCATAGGGGTTAGGAGCCTCACCTGGTAACGTAGTTGATCAGATCTGTCTGCAACAGAAGCTCACGACCTGGGAGCAAGTTCTCAGTAATGAGATCTTGGTTGGAGCGCACGGCCACACCATTGCACACACACAGAGAACATAGCACATCCAGGACCTGGAGGTCAAGATCAGAGGTTAAAGACAGTGAGAGAGCAGGGTACTGGGCTACAGGAAAAACAGGATAGGAAGCCAGAAGGGAAGGATGATGTATCTGGACATAAATATGGAGATTTTGCCTCAGAGAAGTTGGTATAAACAAAGGTTAGGGATGACAGGAAAAGGTTAGGGATCAGAGAAGAGGGTCAAGTGAGAGACTAGGGGTTTGTGATAAGGTTTAAGATAAGGCATCAGCAATGTAAGAAAAGAGAGGTTAAAGGGTAGAGTGAAAGGGTCAGTGAGAAATGGGAATCAAAATGAGATTTTTGGATCATCAGGGGCCAAAGGAGGATACAAATGTGTGAAGTAGTTAGAAATCAATCAATAGGAACTGCTAGCACCTGTAACAAATAGCAGAGTATACAGCCACTTAAAGCTGAAACTTATGGGGCTGGGAAGGTGGCTCAGTGGTAGAGTGCTTGCCTTGCATGCCTGAGGCCCTGGGTTCGATTCCTCAGCACCACATAAGCAAAAAGAAAAAAGCCGGAATTGGCGCTGTGGCTCAAGTGGTAGAGCACTAGCCTTGAGCTAAAGAGCTGAGGGACAGTGCCCAGGCCCAGAGTTCAGGCCCCACGACCAGACCCCAGAAAAAAAAAGCTGAAATTTATGATAAATATTTGATAAACTTTTCAAAGATTTAGCAAAGTATTCTGCACCCAAAATCCATTTAAGAACCAGAGCATGAGACACTGGTGTTGAGATGGAAGGTACGTGGGGGTAGAGTAGATCAGATAATTGATGGGGCCATGAGGAGAGGTCAGAAGTGGGAATTCAGAGGTCAGGGATGAGAGGTCAGAGGTGAAGAACAGACCTTGTGGTTTCTCCCATGCTTGTCAAGGAGGGAGATAATGGACTTGATGTGGTTCTCTTGGATGATATTCAGGACTTCAGGACTCTCGATAAGGACGCAGTACAGCACCTCCAGGATTCCTGTCAGGTACCAGGGGAGAGTTGAGGTGGTGTGATCCTCTTTTCCCTAACCCCTTTCCCAATGCCCTGGCTTCCCCTACCAGATGAGGCCTCTAGCCGATCCAGCTTGCTGACCAGCCAGTCCAAGTTGGTGGAGAAGAGGGCACAGTTGGTACGATTGCCACGGATCAAAGAGGCTGTGGGTGACAGAGGCATCAGACTGTGTGGAACTGCGTATCGGATGCTGTTGGGGAAGTTAGGACTCAGGCTCCTTACCCAGGAGTTCATACAGCAGGTTCACAATCTCTTTCCAGGACTCAGCCGCCTCCTCCCCTGCAAATTCGGCGAAGTGGGCAGCGGTGGTGTAGACATTCAGGCGGTCAATGCAATTCAGGACCAGGGAGAGCATCCCCTGGGGTGGAAGAAACAAAGAGGTCACAAGCTAAGTCCCAGTACCTCCCTTTCTTCTCTTTCTTAAATTTGCTAAGAAAATCTCTCCAACACTTAGTTTCAACCCAGTCTCATTAATCCCATGTTCCCATTCCTTCCCACCACCTTCTTCTCCTCCTTGCCTCCCCAGATCTGTTCGTCCTCTTTGCCTCTATCTCCAACATAAAATGCTCCTACTGAATCAAGGTTTCTGCCAGGTGCTGGTGGTTCACTTCTGTAATCCTAGCTACTTAGGAAAATGAGATCTGGAGGATGGCAGTTCAAAGCCAGCCAGTGAAGAAAAGTACACCAGATTCCATCTCTAAAATTACCAGTAAGAAGCAGGGATAGAGGCTTGGCTCAAGTGGCAAAGTACCAGCTGAGCAAATAAGCTCAGCAAATACAAAACTCTGAGTTTAAATGATGGTGCTGGAAAAATAAACTAAATAAGATCAAATTTTCTTTTTCTGAAGCATAGGCCAAGCACATTGACCTCAGGACCTTTGCATTTACTTGCTTTTCTACCCGTTGTTCTAAGTATACACCTGGCTTTCTTTCTTCTTCTTTTTTTTTTTTTTGGGGGTCCGGTCGTGGGGCCTGAACTTTGGGCCTGGGCACTGTCCCTCAGCTCTTCAGCTCAAGGCTAGCGCTCTACCACTTGAGCCACAGTGCCACTTCCGGCTTTTTTTTTCTTTTTGCTTATGTGGTACTGAGGAATCGAACCCAGGGCCTCATGCATGCAAGGCAAGCACTCTACCACTGAGCCACCTTCCTAGCCCCTTCCTTTCTTCTTTTATGTCACCCTGACTAAGCAGTCTAGTTTAGACGGTAAAACCCCAGCATTCTCTAGCCCTTCCCTGATTTTTCTCCTTAGCCCTTATCACCATATAGTTTGCCATACATTCATCTATTTATTTGTTTTGTTTTGAGCCAGGGTTCTTCTATGTAGCCAAAACTAACCCCAAAACTTTCAGTCCTCCTTTCTCAGACACCCCAGTACTGGAATTACAGGCATGTACCACTATGTCTTATTTATATTTGATCATATGATTCTCCCTTGCCACATCAACTTCCTAAGGGCAGATTTGATCTGCTTTGTTCACAGCTGGATTATTGGATGAGTGAATGACTGCTATTTAATCTTTCTGAGTTTTGAAGCGACCCATCTGTACCATGAGAATTACAACCTTCCATGTGTATAGCCATAGCAAAAGCTAAATACAAGGTAACAATAATCACAAACATTAGCATCCATTCTATATTGTAAATATTGTAAGTGCCTTGTCTATATATAGCAATTCCATTCTGGCCATAGTTTCATTGTTACTATATTTATTTACTGGTCTTCCTCCCCAGCAGATATGGAGCCCTTGGAGAGGAAGAGTCTAGCTGGATGCTTTTGAATAGATGGTGCTCCCCAACTCCTGACAACACTTAGGATCCCCTGATCTTCCCCCCACCCCTTCTCAGATCTCTAGCTGCCCCATACCTCTTGTATTCTGACTTAACCTTTACTGGTTTTCCTCCCTACACTCTCCTTCTTCTGGCCTCTGGCCCCATCCTCCCATCCCACACCACCTAGGGAACCAGAACCCCTAATTAGCTCAACCTCTGATTTCTCCCCAGGCCTATCTCGCAGGCCTGGCCTTGTTTTTGAGCTTCTTCACTTATAGGCCTTCTGATCAATGCAGGAGCGCGCCTACTTAAGGCCCCGTCCCCCAGCTCCCATTGGCCCAGGTCCTTCCTTGTGCTCCTCCCCTCCCCCCGCCCAATCCCTGCGCCATTTATCTCGCTCTGTCCCGAGGCCCCGCCCTCTTTAGGCCCCACCCTCACCCTTTAGGCCCCACCCACTCCCCTTGCACCTCACCTCCTCCTGGAAGAGGCTCTGGCGGTTGCGTAAACTGCGCAGCTTGCTCTGCTTCTCCTCATGCTGAAGCTCCTCTGAGGGAGGCTCAAAGTAGCCGATGAGGTCCTGCAGGCTCAGAATGACACCCTCGATGGGCAGCGCAGAGCCAACAGGCGGTCCTGAGCCCCGTGGCTTCCCGCTGAAGCTATCCAGGCCCCTACCACAAGGACCACAACTGTCTGTCAGGGCCAAGCACATCCCACTGTCATCACCCAAGAGCACCCCTCTGTCATTGCCCAACGCTATCAACACTCCTACAGACTCCTCCTTGTAAAGAGGATGAGATATGGAAAGCCAGGGGGAAAGGCCTTGGCTGGAGGTCACACAGTAAAAACTGAGACTGAGACTCACCTGGTTACACAAGGAGTTTATGGAAAGAGGAGTAAGGACGGGGGAGGTTCAGGGTTGAGGGTGGTAGTACTCAGGGTGTGAAGAGTGTTGAGCAGAAGTATGAGGTCAAAGATCACCATTGTCTAGGTCAGATTTAGGGCTCAAATGTACAGAGGGTATGGGATTAGAGATTAGGGATTGCGTGTGTTAAACAGCGCTGAGGCTGCCTCTTAAGATCTCTAGAGATGGAAGTGGTCAAGTGCATGAGTACAAGAAACTGGGGGTCACTCCAGGGCAGAAGGCAGCAGGGGGGTACACCTACTTGATGAACTGGTTGTACAGGCCAGCCGTGCTGTAAATCATCCGGGCAGCCTGTGACTCCTCCTGCTGGCAGCGGGTCAGTGACAGGGCATCATCCATGTGACCTTCCTGATGTAGCATGGCCTGAGGGTTCCACACAAAGCATTCAGGAGGGGGTCAGCCACCCAGAGTCATAAGCCCAGCTTTCTCCCATGTTCTTTGTCTGCCTTTCCTTTACTCTGTCTTTATCTCTTAGTAGGGCTGAGGTTCAAGTTGCCTTGTGCTGGCTAGACAGGCACTCTATCACCTGAGCTGTCCCTAGTCCTTTTTTCTCTTTCCCCTCCCCATCCCCCCAGACCTGAGGCTTGCACTCAGGGTCTGGGCACTGTCCCTAAGCTTCTTTGGCTCAAGACTAGCACTCTACCACTTGAGCCACAGCACTTCTTTCAGCTTTTTCTGTTTATGTGGTACTGAGAAATTGAACTCCGAGCTTCATGCACGGTAGGCAAGCACTCTACCACTAAGCCACATTCCCAGCCCTACGCTTTATTTTTGAGATGGTGTCTTGAGCTAACTTTGCCTGAGCTGGCCTTGGACCTTGACCCTCCTGTCTCCCTCCAGCATAGGTAGGATTACAGGGGTGCAGCATCACACCCAGTCCATCTGCCTCTATCTCTGAACCTCATTTTCACAAAGGCTTCCCATGTATTCACAGCATTTGTGTGTGTGTGTGTGTGTGTGTGAGAGAGAGAGAGAGAGAGAGAGAGAGAGAGAGAGAGAGAGAGAGACTGGGGTTTGAACCACCACCCTAGCCCAACTACCATTCCAGCCCCCTCTCTGCCAGAAACACCTATGCCCCTCCCCCTGCAGAAGCCCACCTTCTTCTTGAGCACACCAAGTCGCAAGGCCTTGGTATCAGGGGCAGCATAAGTGAGCCACAGGCCTGAAGCCACATGCTGCACAAAGCACAACGATTCTCCGTACTTGATCTCAGGGGGGCCCATGCCTTCCACATCTCGCTTGGGGGCCACATCCAGCTTCTCCTGCAGGGGAAATGGACAGCATTCAGCCTCCTCTGCCTATGTGTTAATGGGGGGAGCCCCAGAAGAGGCTGGTGTGGGCCCAGGTGAAGGAGGTCACCCTGACCAGAACTGACCTTGGAGATACGGAAGCAAAAGGAAGTGGCCTTGGTGTGGGCCTTGCTGGCATCCACCACGACCAGGCCCTGGTCCTCGGTGAGTGCCAGGTACCGCCCAGTGGTCACATGCCGGATTCGCAGAGGCTGGCCCCAGCGTAGGTGGCTCCCACTCCAACTGTTCAGGGTGACAGCAAAGGTTGGAGTGGGGTCAGAGCCCCTCCATCCCTAGTCCTACCATGGTCACTATAGACTTGGCCCAAACCTTTTTAAGCCCCCAACTCATCTTCTAGCATTCTCTAAACCTTTCTTGGGTCCCTCAAGTATCTCTTCGGACCCACTCATCCTCCCTCAGGAATTCCAACCCTCTTTAAAATGCTAGAAGATTCTTCCAAGTTCACCAGAGGTTTCTATTACCCCCAAGTTTATCCAGATCCCATACACTCCCCCAGACTTTCACTCAAGACCCCATTTCTTCATTGGAAGTCCACCACTCTCCCCAAGACCTCCTCCCTTTTCCAGAATCCCTGAGGACTTCCATATCATTCTTTGGGCTCTCCAGATTGCCCCCACACACACACAAAAAAAGACTTTTCATCCTCTTCCTTAGATCTTCCTTCAAGAAATTCCCTCAGGACCCCAGCCCTTCCTCCAGTATACCCACCCCGCCCCCCCGACACACACACACACCTGATTCTCAGCGGCTCCAGCCTCCAGAGAGAGCGAGCATGGGTACACACAGATCCTCCCTCGTAGTAGACAAGTCTGGGGAGACACAAGACAGAGTGAGGTCTCAAGAATCTTGGTCCCCAATCCCATCAATAGGGTTTGTTACAGTTTGGATCTTTAATATCACCCAGTGATGCACATGTGTTAAAGGTTTGGTCCCCAGTCTGTGCCACTACCGGAAACTTTGGGCAGTGGAACATAATAGAAGGAAGTGAGGTCATTTCATTGAGAGTGAGCCATTTAAGAGAATATGGAGGCTTTTTTTTAGGTCATATGGCTTGAACTCTGGGCCTGGGCACTGTCCCTGAGCTTGTCTGCTCCAGGCCAATGCTCTACCACTTGAGCCACAGCACCACTTCCAGTCTTCTGGTGGTTTTTTGGAAATAAGAGTCTAAAAAACTTTCTTGCCCAGGCTGGCTTGGAACCATGATCCTCAGATCTTAGCCTTCTGAGTAGCTAGGATTACAGGTGTGAGCAACCAGCACCCAGCTTGGAGACCCTTTCAATTGCCCACTGACCTCAGCCACATGTCTCCTCCATGATGTCCTATGCTGCCACAAGTCCAAAACAAGGCCAAGCAATGATGGACTAAAACCTTGGAAACTATGACCCAAAATAAACCTTCCCTCTTACCAAGTTGACTAAGGTATTTTGTCAGAGTATCAGGAAAGTGATTGACACAAGAGTCCCAGCCCTCTAGGCAACTTTCCTCCCCAACCCCCATCCTAGACTTCAGGCCCTTTGCTCTTGTACCCAACCCAGACCTGCGCTGGTCATCACTGTCAGAAGGAGAAATGGTCAGACATTCATCCATGTGTCCGTGAAACAGACGGAGGACATGTCCCCCTGTCACATAGCCTGAGGAGAAGAAAAAGAAGTTGGTTATTGTGAAGTGTAATGTGAGTTTGGAAAGACCTACCTGAGCTTTGTAGTTAGAAGTTGATGGGCCTGGGTTTGGGCGTTTCCTGGTTTGAATTTCAACTTGGTTCTGGTTTGGGATTCTGAAGTTTGGAGTATGAATCCAAAGTTCTTTTTGATTTTGTGTTGGTTGTGGGGCTTGAACTCAAGGCCTGGGTGCTGTCCCTGAGCTCTATTTGTTAAAGATTAGAGCTCTACCACTTTGAGCCACAGCACCACTTCCAGTTTTCTAGTGGTTAATTGGAGATAAGAGTCTCAAGAAAGGGCTGGGAATGTGGCTTAGTGCTTGCCTAACATGTGTGAAGCCTTGGTTCAATTCCTCAGTACCACATAAACATAAAAAGCCAGAAGTGGCACTGTGGCTCAAGTGGTACAGTGCTAGCCTTGAGCAAAAAAAAAGAAGCTCAGGGACAGTGCCCAAGCCCTGAGTTCAAACCGCAGACCTAGCAAAAAAAAAAAAAAGTCTCACAGACTTTCTTGTCCAGGTTGGCTTTGAACCACGATCCTCAGATTTCAGCCTTCTGAGTAACTAGGATTATAGGCATGAGCCACCAGTGCCTGGTTTTATTCTTTTCCCTTTGGTCCAAGACTGGAACTCAAATTCAGTACCTAATGATTCTGCTCAGTGGCTAGTGTTCCACCAACTGAGCCAGGCCTCCACCACCAGCTTTTAATTGTTTTGCCAGTCCTGGGGCTTAAACTCTGGGCCTGGCTGATGTCTCTGAGCTTCCTTTGCCCAAGGTAAGTACCACTTGAGCCACAGTGTCACTTCCAGCTTTTTTGACTAGTTTATTGGAGATAAGAATCTTATGGACTTTCCTGCCTCAGCTAGCTTCAAGCCACAATCCTCAGAGCTTTGTCTCCTAAGTAGCAAGATTATAGGCATGAGCCACCAGCATCTGGCTCAGCTTTTGATTTTTTAAGAAGTGGACTGAAATTTTCTAAGTCTGAGACTGGTAGGGTAAAGCCTGGGAGTCTGAATTAGAGTTCCTAGGTTGGAAATCTGAAGTTTGATATCAAGGGTTGAAGATAACTGTTCTTATTCTCTTTTTTTTCTTCTCTTCTTTCCTTCTTCCTTTCTTTTTTTTTCTTTATTTCTTCCTCTTTTTTTTTTTTTTTTGTCAGTTGTGGGGCCTGAACTCTGGGCCTGGGCACTGTCCCTCAGCTCTTCAGCTCAAGGCTAGTGCCCTACCACTTGAGCCACAGCGCCATTTTCGGCTTTTTCTGATTATATGGTGCTGAGGAATCAAACCCAGGGCCTCATGCATGCGAGGCAAGCACTCTACCACTGAGCCACCTTCCCAGCCCTTTCTCTCTCTCTCTCTCTCTCTCTCTCCTTTTCTTTTTTGTTGTTGTTGTTGTTGCCAGTACTGGGGCTTAAACTCAGGTTAGTGCTTTCACTTACTCAAAGCTAGCATCTACCATTTGGTCCACAGCTCCACTTCCAGAATGTTGCCAGTTAATTGGAGAGCCCCACAGACTTTGCTGTCTGAGTTGGCTTTGAACCCCAATCCTCAGATCTCAGCTTCCTGAGTATCTAAGGTTACAGGCATTAACCACTGGTCCATAGTTCTGTACTTATTTTTGAACACTGGAGTCTGAGGAAGAGCTCCAAATCTGATACTCAAAGCTTTGGATCTAGCTAGGCACCTGTGGCTCATACCTGTAATCCTAGTCACTGAGGCTGAGATCTGAGGATTGTGAATCAAAGCCAACCCAGGCAGGAAAATCCATGAGACTCTCATCTCCAATTAACCACCAGAAAACCTGAAGTGGCACTGTAACTCAAGTGGTAGAGCTCTCACCTTGAGCTGAAGAGCTGAGGGACAGCACCCAGACCCAGAGTTCAAGACCTGCGACACCCCCCACCAAAAAAAAAAAAAAAGCTTTGGATCTGAATGTAGGATCTTACCTTAAGCATTTTGTGTGGGTGATTTGGGGACTAGTTCTTTGCAGTCTGAGTTTGGGGGTTGGGGATGTGAGATCTAGGGGTCTAGATTTGGGATCAGTTGGCGATCAAGGTATACAGATAATAAATTGGAAATCTAGGTGTTAGGGCTAAGGATCTGAAGCTCAGTTTGGGCAGAGCTGAAGGGCAACACTGAGGGTCTGTTTTGGGAACTTCAATTTAGGGGTCAGAAGTCTGGGGGGCCTCACCCTCTTCACAGCAGGAACAGATAGGGTTCATGTTCCACAGAGTCTGCATGAAGGAAGCGTCAACCTGGAGCTCCCCACTGGCTGTGGACAGGTGCTGGGGGCCCCCAAGTTATGGTAGTCAGAGATGATGGGTTGAAGTTGGCAACGATCCCAGAGTCCAGGGCAGAAATTGAGGATGGATGCAAAAAAAAAAATTTTTGAGATAGAAAATTGCAGATCACAAATACGAAAAGCGGGGGGGGGGGGGGGGGAAGGATTTGGTGGGGGGGGTGGGGGGGGAGGATGGGAAGGGATCGAAACAAAGGAGGAGGCTACAATGCTTAAAAAGAAATGTACTCATTATCTTGCCCATGTAATTATAACCCCTCTGTACAGTATTTTCACAATAAAAAAAAATACAAAAAGCAAGCTCAAATAAGGGGCTGGGAACACTGGAAGTCAAGATGTTTGGGGGTGTCCGCTTTGGCAACAAGTATACTAAAATTGAAACGATACAGAGAAGATTAACATGGCCCCTGCACAAGGATGACACGCAAATTCATGAAGCATTCCATATTTTTTTTGTTGCTTTGTATGTCCCTCCCCCACAGTATAACCCCTGTTTTCACTGTATTTGATGTTGCTATACTTTGTGGAGGGGAAGGGAAAAAACAAATTATTTAAATAGGGATACAGGTGGACCCATTGCAACAATGAGATGTACAAGACATTACAACTTTGGCAGGGGGTGGGGTGGAATGGAAAGGGATAGGAAGGGGAAACAAAGGAGGAGGCAGCAATGCTTGATAAGAAATGTACTCATGACCTTGCCCATGTAATTGTAACCCTTCTGTATGGTATTTTCACAATTAAAAAAAAGATATTTGGGGCTAGGAAACAGATGGGAAAACTAAAAATGAAGAGATAGAGCTACTCCCATAGGCTCTGAATCCTGGGAGCTGTAGGACCCACTGTTGGAGGTGAGTTCAGCTTACCAGGTAGCGCTCGGAGGAGACACTGACAAGAATGAGATCATCTCCAACTCGAACCTTCTCTCCTTCAGACCTTTGTTTGGAGGCTGGGTGCATTGTCCACCAACAGGCTTCTCCTATGGGTGGGGACAGGATCGGGGTAAGGTGGCTGTTAGGATGCTATCTACTCATAACGCTCTTCACTAGCCATCCAGCTCCCCAGGCCTCAGACCAATAAAGCTACCATTTCTTCCACAAAGTCTCCACCCAGAATCTCCCCACCAAATCTTCCTGGGTAAAATGTGTCCATTCATGCACTCAGTCCCTTTGTCCCAAAGTCCTGCCGGACTCTGGAGTTCTGGGCACTTCTGTATCCTGACTTCCAGCCTCAAGGGAGGGGCCCTTCACTCTCCCATCGCTGCACCTGTTGCATCCTCCTGTAGTCCCACATCGAAGGCCAGCTTGTCAGTCAAGGAGCGGGAGGTAGTAAGACAACTCAGGTACTAGGGTTGGAGAGGGGGATCAGTCTCCTTCTGGCAGACCTGCCCCTTACCCCCTGCTTAAACCCCATGTTAATGCACTTACCATGCGACTGTGTGCATGCCGGAGCAGGATGGCATGGCCATACAGAAGTGTTCTATGTCCTCCACCCTGGGATGACTGTAGGGGGGGTAGGAGGCACAGAGTAAGCACAGAACCCCAGATTCACAAGACCCCACCCAAAATAAAACATCTTCCCTATTCACAGGCAGGCATATGATCTCCATCAAATACTGGGCTCAAGTCTGGAGTTCAGTGAGCCTCAGTTTCCCCATCCATGGAATTAGGGACTGTGTCTCTAAGAAGCCCAGGGAAGGAGTATTTGACATTCTCTGAAACTTCTTTTTATCTCAGCCTCTTTTTATCTCATCAACCCAAAGTCACCCAGGGAGAGTGAAGAACTCATCTGACATGCCTGGGAACACTCAAGGAACCCCAGGATTTTGTGTTTCATGGGCCTCAGCCCCCTGGGTTTTCATCTATCATAACATGGCTGAGCTGTAGCCTCAACGGGCTGGGAAAGTACTAGCAGGTGTTCAACATGTGGCTATGACCTCTAGCAATAAGGTGACCAGCTGTGCTACCTGCCACAACTGCCCCTTCCTGAGCACAAGGAGACTCGGCCCTTTGGATGAGCCCTTGATGGCATCATGCCCCCATCATGGCTCTCACATGCCCATGCCGAGGGTACCATGTGATGGGGCCACATGATCACATGGTGGACCCACTCCTGGACCGGAGGGGGCCTATACATAGGATGGAAGGAGATGAGGAAAGACATCCCATGCGGTGAGGATCTGGGGGTCAAGGTTTGGAGGGGAAAGGTTGGGAAAGAGGAGAAAGGATCAGGTAGGGATAATGAGGGGCTCAGAAGCCCTTACTCCTTCCTTCCTGCTTGCCTGGCTTGTTCTGGACCACAGTCCCTGACAACTGGAGTTGGGGAGAGCCCCCAAAGCCCCTGTGTGCAGGAAATGGGCCTGAGCAGCAGGCCTGAGAACAGAAGGAGTGGACAGATGACACCCAAGGCTAGACCTACCCACTTATCCAAATTGAGGGCCTGTGGGGCAGGGCAGAGAGAGGAAGAAGAGCATATGGTAAATGACACCCCCTCCCAGTTGCCCTCCTCCATCCCTGTCCCTTTGTCCTGATCCCTGGGGAGGGAAGGGGAGAGCCTCACCTCTACGCCAGCCTCTACAGTGTTGGCCAGCATCTCCTGCAAGGCTCGGACTGACAGAGACTGCTCCAGGATGAAGCAGCAGATGGCCAGGTCAGGGGGCACATTCTGGAGTGGGACAGGCAGACGTTAGTGGGGCAAGGAGGGCAGAAGATTCCTGAGTGCCATTCCCTGGCATGCCAGACTCCCTTCTGTAATCTGAACAACCACACTCCTAAGACACCCACAAAAGGACCTGCCAACACCCCCCTTAGCCCCACCCAGGCTCTCAGACCCCCCAAATCCCAAGCCATATACTCTCAGAACACCTTCCCCTCAAACCCTTGTTATCTAACTCATCTCAAGCCCCTGTTTGCCCGTTAGGACCCCTCCTTCATGGACCTCCAGTCTCCTGCCTTTTCTCCTGAGCCCCCAACCCTTCCCTCTCAACAGGGTTCCTAAACCCTCAGGCCACCTCCCATTTGGGGGATTTCTGTGCCTTTTCCTTCAGCAGCCTTGCCTGACCTTCCACAATCTGTGTGTGTACCCCTTAGGGCCTGCAACTCCTGCTACCTCAAAACTCCATCCTTCCTCAATCCTCACCCTTGAGACTTCAGACCCTGGCCCTGGCCTCCTCAGACCCCGATCTCTCCTCAGATTCTGTCCTCACCCCAGGTTGCATCCTTCCTTCCTCAGACTTCACCTCTGTGACCCAAAGCCCTGCCCCCAATCGCCTCAGACCCCACTCTCCCACCTCAGGACCTGTCCTCCTCAGACTCCACCTCTGCAACTTCAAACCCTGCCCCCCAAATACCTCAGACCCTGCCTAAGTCCCTCCTCAGACCCCAGCCCCAGTCACCTCAGACTCCAACCCTTCTCACACCCAAGCCCTCCTCAAATCCCAGCCTCAGTCACCTCAGACCCGGTCACTCCTCAGGCCCCATCCCTCCTCAGACCAGGCATCTATCTCAGGACAGGAACTTCCCGCCTTGAAACCAGGCCCCGCCCCCAGCCACAGGCCACACCCTCTTCCTGTCCCGCCCCTTTCCCATCTTAGCCCCGCCCCCACGGCCATCCCCCTGCTGTCAGCCTCATCTTGCAAGGCTTGAGTTTGAATCTGGGCCCTGGGCTCCAGACTCCCTGCCCTCCTCCGGGGCCGTGGACACTGACCTGCGCGTTGCTGGTGGGCTCCAGGAAGCAGAGGCGGTTGCCGAAGCCCTCAGCCGCCAGGCAGAGCTTGAGCTGCTCCTTGAGCACGGTGGCGCTGCACTGCAGGACCACCTCGTCATCCTGGGGACACCAAGGGACAGGACCTGCTGGTGGGGACAGCCCCGCACCAACTGTCCAGGGAGAGGAATTCCCACCCACCCTTGGGGACTCAAGAGATCCTGCCTCAGTCTCCAGAGCAGCTGGGACTACAGGCATGCTCCACTGCGCTTGACTCCAGCCCAGGGGAAACTGAGATTGGTGGCAGGGGAGGACACTAATTGCCCAAGACTACACATCTGTTAAGAGAAGGAGCTTGGCTGAGCACTGGTGGCTCCCGCCTGTAATCTTAGCTACTCAGGAAGCTGAGATCTGAGGATTGGGGTTCAAAGCCAACCTGAGTGTAGGGAAACTCCAAGAAACTCTTTATTTCCAATTAACCACCAGAAAACCAGAAGTGGAGCTGTGGCTTAAAGTGGTAGAGCACTTGAGCAAAAGTGCTCAGAGGCAGCACCCAGGCCCCGAGTTCAAGCTCTATGACTGACACAGAGAGAGACAGAGAGACAGAGAGACAGAGACAGAGACAGAGAGACAGAGAGATAGAGAGACAGAGAGGTGGGTGGGGGAGCTTGGATTTGAACCAGAGTCCAGCTGCTTCCAGAGGCCTCCCAAATAGGATCCATAAGATGACCCATTAGAAGGTGGAAAATATATACAGGCTTATAAGTTAATTTTTTGTTGTTGTTTAGTGTTGTTTCTCTAAAGCAGAGTCTCATTTGGTAGCTCATGGATTGGCCACAATCTTTCCATCCTTCTGCCTCAGCCTCCCAAGTGCTGGGATTAGATAATGAGGTCCTATCAACACTACTGCGTCTGATTTTGGTAACTGATTGCATTGTAGTTTTGGAAGAAACAACGTTCATTTTTTTTTTTTTCCTCAGTCAATCATGGGGCTTGAACTCTGCGCCTGGTCGCTGTCCCTCAGCTCCTCAGCTCAAGGCTAGTGATCTACCACTTGAGCCACAGCACCACTTCTGGTTTTCTGCTGGCTAATTAGAGATAAGAGTCTCACAAACTTTCCTGCCCAGGCTGGTTTTGAACCTCAATCCTCAGATCTCAGCCTCCTGAGTAGCCAGGATGACAGGTGTGAGCTACGGGCACCCAGTGAAACACCATTCTTATACACTGAAAGTAGCACAGGTCTAGGTATTTTCCTCAGGGGAAAAAATATAGAGAGGAGGAAAAGATTAAGTAGACATAGCAAACATAACAGTTGGGACAATGACTGAAGGCTAAATGGAATGTGCATTCTTTGAACTCAACTCCAACTTAATTTCCAATTAACCTCAAGATGACTAATTTTTTGTATGTGTGCCAGTACTGAGGCTTGAACTCAGGGCCTCACACTTTCACTTGATATTTGAACTCAAGGCTCCAATTAGCCATCCCTCTCCCCTCCCCAAAAATGAATAACAGAGGCTGGAAATATGGCTTGGTGGTAGAGTGTTTACCTAGCACACATGAAGCACTGGGTTCAATTCCTTAGTACCATATACACAGAAAAAAACAGAAGTGGTTTTGTGGCTCAAGCCTTGAGCAAAAGAAGCTCAGGGAGAGTGCCCAGGCCCTGAGTTCAAGCCCCAGGACAGGAAATAAAATAAAATAACAGAAATAGAACTGTGGTTTAAGTGGCAGAGTACTAGCTTTGAATAAAAAAAGTTAAGTAAGAGTGCAATACCATCCCACATCCACACAAAACATAGTAATAATAATAACAACGACAACAACAATAAAGTAAAATAAAGCTCCTTTGCTACCACAGCTTCCTACCCCTTACCACCAAAACCTCCTTCAAAGAGGCCCGGGGCCTACAAAGAATCTGTATTATTATCCAGCTATCTCCCCACTCGGAGTTCTGGCTTGGGCCTGGCTTTGAGAAACATCAGCCTGGGCAAGTTAAGAGGTCATCTACCATCCAAGGGAAATGAAACCAGGTAGGAGGGGAGTGCAGAGTGTGTTTGGGGGGGGGGGGGGACTGGCTAGCCTTCTTTAACATTGAAATAAAATAGAGCAAGAACAGGAAATAACAAACCTCCTGTCCTGCCTTCAGGGCAATCTACATTTTATGAAGTTGTCACTGTTAAAAATAGGGGTGTGTGTGTGTGTGTGTGTGTGTGTGTGTGTGTGTGTGTGTGAATGCTCACAGGGGTTGTCCATGGTTGCAAAACCTGGAGACCACCCAAATGTCCATCAGGCAAATGAACTGATAAGCAAATTGCAATATAGTCATACAATACAGTACTACTTGGCAACAAAAAGGAATGCATTTTGGATACAAGCAACACAGATAAATGTCAAAAATACACTGAGCAAAAAGAGAAAGACAGCCGGGGAACCGGTGGCTCACTCCTGTAATCCTCGCTACTCACAAGACTGAGATCTGAGGATCCTGGTTGGAATCCAGCCAGGGAAGACAAATCCACAAGACTCCAATCAAGTAGCTAAAAGCTGGAAGTGGAGTTGTGGCTCAAGTGGTAGAGGGCTAGCCTTGAGCAGAAAAAGCCAAGCGAGATCGAGAGGTCCTGTGTTCAAGCCCCAGTATTAGCATTAAAAGAAGAAAAAGAACAGGAAAGACCTTCTGTGGTAAAGGAAATAAATATTCTCTGCTTTGATGGTGGTTACCTGGGTCTGCACAGTTTGTCAAAACTCATTAAACTAGCATGCCAAAGTGAGTATAATTTATTGTATATGCCTTAATAAAGCAGAGGTTTTTTTTTAAAGTCTATGTTTATGTACTGGGTTGCAATATGAAATATTGGTGCAATTGGTGGGATATGATCCCAAAAAAGTGTAAAGAAGTGCTGCATGAGTTCAATAACATTCAGGAAACCAGACCCAATCCCGGGGCCAAGAGAATACCAAGGCCAGGACTCTCTGGAGCCCTAACACTAGATTGCTAACTTAGTATGTCTGGATCCAGTTTTCCTCTGGTGAAAACAAAATAACTAGGCCTTCGTGGCTATCCAGAGATGCCACTTCCTGGCCTTGACCTTGAGCAAGTGATTTAACCACTTGGGGCTTGCTTTCCCTCAAATCTCTCTGGGAGATAAAGATAGGGCCCTACCTCAGAAGATAAGGCAGTAAGAATATAATTAGATACTTCCAGAGGCCAAGGCCCTGGGCACAAAGCCTGGGTACAGACCATAGGCTACCACAGCTATGGTCTTATTAGGTCCAACCCATCATATCTGTTAAGGGGCTGGGGCTGGGCAAGATTCCATCCAGTGGCTTCGCATCCAGCTGTCCCCATCCTTCACTAGCAGCCCAGCTGTTTGTTCCTCCCTCCCAGGAAACCGGACCCAGGCCACCAGGGTTCTATTCTGGGTTTGGAATGCTGCGTCAGCACTTCTTGCATGGACTCAGAGCCTTGGAGGGGGAGGGAAGAGGGCAGTAGAGGGTCAGCAGACCTGGACCAGGGGAATCATCTCCTCTCAGACTCACCCCCTCTCACCCCCAGCTGAGCCACTGGAGGACAGGTGGAACTGGGAGGGTGCACCATTGAAAGGGAGGGTGAAGGACTGGGAGATGGGCAGCCCCTCCTTCTTTCTCTTCTCCTCTCTGTCCAGGGCCCAGAAAAACGGACTATTTCTGGGAGGGACACCTGTTGTTCTAATTCCTATCCCTGCCCCCCAACCCTCCAGCCTGTGATCAGAGATTCAGGGAGAGACAGAGCCAGAGGGACAGCAAAACACAGAGGGACTGAAGCCAAGGAACAAAAGGAAGAGCTAGAGACAAAGAGACAGAGAGACAGAGATAATGGACATCCCAAAGAGATGGGTAGAGACACCACCCACAGAGTCTCATGAACCATCAGCACACGTATTTGATTCTTCTCCTCAAACCCAAAGCAGGGAAAGGGCGGGGGGGGGGGGGGGGGGAGACCAAGAATCCAAGAGACCCCCAAGGATTCCCCCTCAAGGATAAGAGTTACAACAAATTTTGTCCTCCAACCTCACACCAGCCAGCCCCCTTCCCAAGAATTTAAATGGGTCAGAGCCTGGAGCAAGAAGAGAATGAGGGCTGGGTGGGGGTGGGAGGGTGGCTAAATTAAGCCCAGGAATTAGAACCACCTTCCCCAAGTGTCTGCTTGCAGGGTGGCCTAAAGGGGGGTGGGTGCTCCCTCAGTGTCCCCCACTTGTGGACAAAAGCACTAAAAATCAGAAGCAGCCGAAGGATATCCCGCTCCCCATTCTGAAATTCTCAAATCCTGCTAATTAAATCTCTGGTGAGAAAGGTGGAGGAGATATTTAAAAAGTGACAGTCGCTTGAAGTGACAAAGGAAGAGATCTCGATTCTTAGAGACCACCGGCAAACAGGACCGACAGAGATGACGGAAAGACTCAGGGATACCTTAGAAATAGCCCCCCCCCCGCAGAGACTACCCCCCGAACTCAGAGATAAGTACCGTCCGCAGGAACTGGACTTCGTCCTCGCCTTCTCCTCCGTCTCCCATGATGTCGGGGCTCCAGAAGGCCTGGGCTGAGGTCGGGGGATGGAGGGAAGGGGCTGCAGGCTGGGCAGGTGGGCTGGGGGCGGGTTGAAGTCGGAGACCTCTGGGGACGCCAGAGGCACCCGCGAGGTAGATGGAACTGAGAGGAGGACACGAGTGCTGGACAGAGCTGGCAAGGGGTCCCAGCCCCCCCACTGCACCCATTGGGCCGGGGCGCACGTGGCCACGCCCCTCACTCGGAGCCTCGCACCCATTGGACCAATGTGCACGGAGCCACGCCCCTCGCTCGGAGCCACGCCCACAGACTTCAAACCTTGGCTAAAACTGCAAGGTGGGGGGTAAGGTTTGTTTCACAAAGGGCAAACTGAGGCTCTAGGCAGTAAAACCTTGGCTGGATATCACACAAGAGAACCTGAATGTGTGCCATTTAAAGCCTTCTGATTTGGGGCTGGAAATGTGACATAGTCGTAGAGTGCTTGCCTAGCATGCATGAAGCCCTCGGTTCAGTTCCTCAATACTACATAAACAGAAAAAGTCGGAAGTGGTGCTGTGGCTCAAGTGGTAGAGTGCTAGCCTTGAGCAAAGTTCAGGGACAGTGGCCAGGCCCTGAGTTCAAGCCCCAGGACTGGCTAAATAAATAAACACATAAATAAAGTCTCCTGGCTTTAAAAAAAAAAAAAAAAGCATTATATGGGCATGTGTGGTGGCATATTTCCATAATTCTAGAATTTGGGAGGCCAAGACAGGAGGATCACAAGTTCAAGGCCAGCTTGAGCTACAAAGTGCGTTCCAACACACACACACACACATACCACACACACTGCACACACATGCAACACAACACACAAGGTTGAGAAGTAAGGACTCTGCCAGATAGTCTGGGTTTGATTCATCTTATTGAGAGCAGAAAATGAAAGCATGAGCCGAGTGCCTGTAATCTTAGCTACTCAGAAGGCTGAGATCTGAGGATCGCAGTTTGAAGTCAGCCCAGGCAGAAAAGTTGATAAAACTCTTAACTTCAATTAACCACCAAAAAGTCAGAGGTGGAACTGTGGCTCAAGTGGTACAGCACTTGAGGGGGAAAAAAAAAGCTAAGGAAGCTGGGCACTGGTATCTCACACTTATAATCTTAGCTACTCAGGAGGCTGAGATCTGAAGATCACGGTTCAAAGCCAGCCTGGGCAGGAAAGTCCATGAGACTCTTTTTTTTTTTTTTGTCAATCATGGGGATTGAACTCTGGGCCTGGGCGCTGTCCCTCAGCTCTTCAGCTCAAGGCAAGTTCTCTGCCACTTGAGTTACAGCGCCACTTCCGGTTTTCTAGTGGTTTATTGAAGATAGGAGTCTCCCGGTCTTTCCTGCCCGGGCTGGCTTTGAACCTCGATTCTCAGATCTCAGCCTCCTGAGTAGCTAGGATTACAAGTGTGAGACACCAGCGCCCAGCTCCATAAGACTCTTATCTCCAATAAAATACCAGAAAGCCAGACATGGCACTGTGGCTCAAATGGTAGAGCACTAGCCTTGAGCTGAAGAGCTAAGGGATAGCACCCAGGCCCAGACCAAAAAAAAACTAAGGAAAAAGCACACAGGTCCCTGGGTTTGAGCCCCAATACAAGCATACACACACACACACGCACACACAAAATGAAAACACATAGCTTTACCATGTCTAATTTTGTGGGAGGTTTTTGTTTTTGTTTTATTTTTATTTTTTTCTAGTACCAGGGCCTCACACTCACTCAGCTTGCTTCTTATGCTTGTTTACTCAGGACTAGAACTCTACCTCCTAATCCATACATCCAGCCCTTTTTTTGCTGATCTTGAATGTCTATTTTTAAGACCTCATTCTTAAAAAAATATCATACAATGTATAACAGGTTGTCAGAAGTCACAGAAATATTGGTGTTAGTGAAATTACATTAAGGGGCTGGGAAGGTGGCTCAGTGGTAGAGCACTTGCCTTACATGCATGAGGCCCTGGGTTCAATTCCTGAGCACCACATAAGCAAAAAGAAAAAAAAAGAAATTACATTAAATAGCAGGTAACTCTATATTATATTGTTGAATTATATGAATCAAAAAGGTATTACATAATTCCATATTTAGGTTAATATTATATGATAAAATACAATATCATTTTTGTTGTGCATCTTGGTGTGTTAAATTACTTGAATTGATTCCAAGTAATACAAAATTAAGCATTACTTTCCATTAACATTTGCACAGAATGTAAAATGATTATATCATTATGACTGATATCATAAGATATTAATAGTGTCTTACTTCTGCCAGTCATGATTACATGTCTTAGAACCCTTTCCATATTGGTTTGCAGACACCTGCCTCGTGGCTATGATGGCTTTGCAAGGACTTTTTTGTTGTTGTTGGTAGTGGTCATGGGGCTTGAATTCTGGGCCTGGGCACTGTCTCTCAGCTCTTCAGCTCAAGGCTAGTGCTCTACCACATGAGCCACAGAGCCACTTCCGGTTTTCTGGTGATCTATTGGAGATAAGAGTTTCACGGCTTTTCCTGCACAGGCTGGCTTTGAACCGCAATCCTCAGATCTCAGCCTCCTTAGTAGCTAGGACTGCTACAAACACTTCTTAATGACTGACACTTTGGTTTATCTACCTAGGAACTTGGGGTGGGCATCACAGACATTGGGACTGCCTCCAGTTCTGGAGGGTCATTGCTAAGTCCTGCACTCCCCTCTCCCAGAGCTGACACACATGGCTTTAGTATGTGCCCCTGGAGCAAATTGCTGAGTAACTTACCCAGGCCTACAGTTCATCTAAGCAGTGCCGGAGAGTCCTGAGAAATGGCTGTTTATTGCCAGTCTGGTGGGCTCAGTACCCCTTACTCCTAGCCTCCATTTGGGCTCCCCAAGTCAAACTTCTAATTTCTGTGTGTGTGTGTGTGTGTGTGTGTGTGTGCGTGTGTGTGTGTGTGCATGCGCACGTGTGTGCGGCCACCTGGGCTTGAACTCAGAGCCTGGCACTGTCTAGAAACTTATTTGCATAAGATTAGAGCTCTACCATTTCGGTCACAGCTCCACTTCAGGTTTTTTTTGTAATCAATTGTAGATAAGAGTCTCACTCAGCTGGGCACTGGTGGCTCACACCTGTAATCCTATCTACTCAGGAGGACTATGACAGACCAAAAGAGAAAGAAAGAAAGAAAGAAAGAAAGAAAGAAAGAAAGAAAGAAAGAAAGAAAGAAAGAAAGAAAGAAAGAAAGAAAGAAAGAAAGAAAGAAAGAAAGAAAGAAAGACAGAAAGAAAGACAGAAAGAAAGAAGAAGAAAGAAAGACAGAAAGAAAGAAAGAAAGAAAGAAAGAAAGAAAGAAAGAAAGAAAGAAAGAAAGAAAGAAAGAAAGAAAGAAAGAAAGAAAGAAGTCTCATGAACTTTGCTGCCTGGGCTGGCTTCAAACTGTAATTCTCAGATCTCAGCCTCCTGAATAACTGTGAGTTCAGCCCTTAACCACCAGTGCTCTGCTCTGATTTTAAACATAGCAAGTACAATGCATTTCCTGACATTTGATGTTTGTTCCCTAGTCCCCTCGTGTAAAGAAAATCCATATTTGCATGTTGGAACATGTATCACTTTCCCTAAGTTTTCACCTTCCTGAGGGTCCCAATGTGCTTATACACAAACACCAAAGCCTTTTCCAACCCACCTCTCTGGGGCTTTCTGGGTTACCAGAGGCACAGACACAGACATAGAAAGACAGCACAAAATAAAAGCACTGCTTGGGCCAGCTTACGCCCGCCTCTGTTAGAAGTCAGGCTGGTGGTGATGGAGTGATGGGGAGGTTGATGAGAATGTTCTGCTTCTTTTCTCATTTTCTTTTTTTTTTTTGGTCAGTTGCGGGGTTTGAACGTTGGGCCTGGGCACTGTCTCTCATCTCTTCAGCTCAAGGCTAGTGCTCTACCACTTGAGCCACAGCACCACTTCTGGTTTTCTGGGTGGTTTATTGGAAATAAGAATCTCACGGCCTTTCCTGCCCGTGCTGGCTTTGAACCATTATCCTCAGATCTCAGCCTCCTGAGTAGCTAGGATTACAGGCATGAGCCACTGGCACCCAGCCTATCTTTGCTCAGGCAGCCTTCTTCAATCTAAATATTTAACTGATGATGTGTGCTCTTCTTTTCTTTGTACTTCAATTAAAAACTATGTCAAGCATGACACATTTAGGTAAAAGCACCAAACATACATACTCAAAAGAAAAGTCTGTTTCTAGGGGCAACAATGTACACACATAAACCTCACAGACAACAGTTCCAGTTCTCATGAGACTTAAATAACATGTAATATCTGCCTCTCCTGCCCAACAGAGACAGAATGTGTGTATGTGGGACTTCCAGAAAGTTTACCTCCTTGTCACATTTTTATAATAAGATTATAGCACATGGAATTAATATTTTAAAACTCATCACAGTTCATGGTGTATAGTAGATGTTACAGAAAGTGCCACAAGGGAAGTAATAAAAGTGAAATGTTTTCCAGGGTACAAATGATATCCTTCAAGCCAGGTATGGTGGTGCATACCTGTAATCCCAGCACTCTGGAAGTGAACCTTAGTGTTTTGTATGCATGAATATGCTTGTATAGAAATACTTTTTGTGTGTATGTGTTTCTACAGAAATATTAGTCATGCTTTTTCTAAACTGCTTTTATTGAAGTGTGATAATGACAATCTGAAGTCTCAAGACAAAAAGATAGGGAGATAGAGAGCCTGCTAGGCTGGGGGGGGGGGGGGCAGCAACACCGGAAACCTCAGCCTGCAGGGATCCCCCGCTTGGGGGAGGGGAGCCTTTGGTCTCTCCCCAGCTTCTTCCTTCCCCCTGGCCTGAGGGTGGGCGGGGAGGGGCAGTTCCTCTTTCCTTCCCAAGCTCTGGGGAGGCCCCAGCTCCCAAGGGGTTGACAAGCAGGAGCACCAGTGAGGGGGAGGAGCTGAACCCCCAGGTCTCCCAAGGACCCTTTCCCCCAGGAAACATGAACAGGAAAGACAGCAAGAGGTAAGAGAGACACCCCCCTGCCCTGTGCTACCGTCACTGGAGAAGACTAGCAGCAAGCAACCCCTTGGGAAAGTTGTGGAGGGGGGGATACTAAGGAGGGGCTAGTATGTCTGGATCCCTCACATTGGGTTAAAGGATCAAAGAGGATGCTTCTAGAATCCAGAGCTAGCCAGGACTGCTGCACTGTACCTGGCCCTCAAATTCCTGTTTGAGCTGCCCTGGGTCGCCTTCTTTGTCCTTCTGCTCTCCATCCCAGCTCCCACAGCGGGGTGTCTCTGTTCTCCCCGGGGTCTACCTGCTCTCAAATCATAGTTACTGCCCACCCTCTCACCCTGAACTGGAAACTCTTAGGCTTCTGCAGGACCCAGGAGACAAGGAGTGACGTAGGCTAGGCATTTTTTTTTTTCCCTGCCTCTTAAAACACTCCCAGCTGCTCCAGACACCACAGGGGGCTGCCCACCAGTCCACAGGTAAGGGCCAGGCGGCTGCCAATGCCAGCAGGTGCTGCAATGAACTCCTGTCTCCTGCACATGCTTGCCCTCCAGTCCCTATATAGGACAGAGGGTGCTGGGTTCCCAGCCTGGGTAGCTCCTTCAGCCTTCCCCCACCTCCACCCCCAGCATGATTCTGATAAGTAGAAAGGGTCCCCCGGGTCACTTCCCAGAGGATTGAACAGTTCGTGGAACACTAGCGGCCTCATTTCCTGTCTGTGTGATCTTAGGTAAGTTCCTCCGTTGCTCTGCCTGTCTTTTTCTTGTATTACTAGAGTAGTCATACTGTACATTTTTAGTGAAACGGTCTAAATCAGCAATTAGCAAATTTGAGTGCATGTCAAAAAAATAAAAAACAAAAAACCTGAAGCCAGGCACTGGTGGTTCATACCTGTAATCTTAACTACTCAAAGAGGCTGAGATCTAAGGATCACAGTTTGAAGCCAGCCTGGGCAGGAAAGTCCAGGAGACTCTTATCTCCAACTAACCAGCAAAAAGCCAGAAATGGTTTAAGTGGTAGTCAACCTAGAGAAAAAAAAAAAAGTTCAGGGACAGTGTCTAAACCCTGATTATAAGCCCTAGTACCAACACACGCACACACACACACCTGAATCTTGCTAGACTCACCCTTGATGTTTCAGATTCTGTAGGTCTAGGAGGTAGGGCCTGTGAATACATATTTATATCAAATTCCTTGGCAATACCATTGGTGCCAATTGTGGACTATGCTTGAGAATCACTGACCCATTTAATGATCAGTTCCTGGCCTACTACCTAGTCAGCACTCAGAAAATGCCTGCTCAATGATATTCAATACACGTATATTGAACCAAGATGTGCCAGGCAACATGGTGCCTTTGCTATGAGGGCTCCCTCTTTGTCAGTTCAACACACACACACACACACACACACACACACAAAACTGCAGACCTGACTTCTAGTTTTCCCCATCCCTTTTTACTTTGTGCAACTTGAACTAACCTTTTCCACTTCTGGGTCACTTATCAGCCTGAGCCAATCAAGGAGCCAGGAATTGCTTGGTTAGAACCTCCAAGGAGCCAGGAATTGCTTGATTATAATGAACAAATTTCTAGGGAAGGTTCAAAGACGATCCTCATTTTTCATATGAGACAAATGAGGACTGGAGAAAGTGAGTGACTCACAAAAAAAGTCACAGAGCCAGCAGAAATGTCTCAAACCCAGTTTTGTCTGACGATGGATCTCAGTTTCTCCTCCCTCCCTCCTTCCTTCCACTACCCCTGTCTCTCCATTACTCCTCTTTCCCCATCTGGACCTGGAGCCGAGGGAGGCACAGGGCAGAGAGAAAGTTTATTTTTAAATTTTCCTTGAAGTGGCCCCAGGGACTCCGCCTAGCTCTGAGGAGCCCTAGAGAGGCCACTGTACATTAGTACTTCCTCTCTGGGCTTCAACTGGAAGGACCCAAACAAAAGGCTGCAACCCTGGGATCTGCAAAGCATCTACCTGGGGAAGGGGTATGTGATCTTACAGGGACTAAGTGTGCATATAGGGGAAAGATTTGCTTCCAAGGGCCAAACAGCCTGAGTTTTTTTTTAAGATGTCTGGTCTGAGGTGAAGAAACAAACTAACTAAAAAAGGTGAACTAGAAAGCCAAGCGCCGGTGGCTCATGCCTGTAATCCTAGCAACTCAGGAAGCTGAGATCTGAGGATCACAGTTCAAAGCCAGCCCGGGCAGGAAAGTCTGTGACACTCTTATCTTCAATAAACCACTAGAAAACCGGAAGTGGCGCTGTGGCTCAAGTGGTAGAGCACTCATCTTGGGCTGAAGAGCGCAGGGACAGTGCCCAAGCCCAGAGTTCAAGCCCCACAACTGACAAAAAAAAAAAGGTGAACTAGAGAGTAAAGGGGAGTCCAGAGTCTGAGGGACTGACCTTCTGGGTCATTCCTCTGGGAATGATCTTAGGGGATCTCCTTCCTTGATTTCCTGGGGTATCCAGACCAAAATCTCAGCAGGGCTATGCCAAAAGGAAGTCTCTCATAAGGCCTCAGGACTGTATTATCAAGAGAAATATGAAAGCAATTCCTGCAGGAAGTTCTTGAGAGTCCTTAGTAGTTCTGGGGTCTTCCATGATCCCCTGGGAGATCTGGACTACTCCTGGGGGGTTTCTTTCATGGGTCTCTAGTAGTACAGGAGGAACCTGAGGCTGTTACTTGTAGGAAATTTCTCTCATAGTCTTTTGAGGAATTGGGGTTAAAAGATATCCTGAGGGTCTGCCCAAAGAAAGGCACATCCATAATTCCTTGTGTGGGGGGTTGTAATGCCCACAGGAAGTCTCATCAGGAATGCTCGGGGAAGACAGGAGGGCAGGGGCGGCTTCGACCAGCCCGACGCCACAAGACCTGCCCCAGTCCCCGAGAAATCAGCAAGGTCATGGCTTCCATGACTCTGGGCGTGCTGAGTGAGAACAGCTGCAGTGAAGATGAGCTGCTGGAGAAATGCATCCAGTCCTTCGGTGAGTGTCCCCAGGCCTGGCTAGTCTCCCCACCCATGCATTCCCCTTGCTCCGCCAATGGCTGCATAAAATGGACGTGTGATGACTCTTAATCTTTTTGGGTAAGACAAACACCTGTACTTGTTTGCTCCTGAAGTGAGTGGGGTAGGAAGCTGTGTTCAACAAGAAGAAGAAGGTGTGCTTGCCCAAGCTTGCCACAGAGAAGGAGACTAAGGCACAAAAGAGGTTATATTGTTTGCTCAAGTGCACGCAGGGCATCACTGGCAGAGCCGGCATTAGACTCAGATAGTCCCTTCAGCCCTGGAAGTCAATCCATTGCCCAGAGGCCATTCTGATGGAAATTTCCTCCTCAACCCCAGACTCAACTGGCAACCTCCGACGTGGGGACCACATTCTCAATATGGTGCTGGCCATGCACAACTGGGTACTACCTTCTGTTGAGTTTGCTGGTCGTCTGTTGACTTCATATCCTCCCCAGGATCATAAGCTGAGGGTAGAGGGTGGAGGGCAGACATGTGAGCACCTGGGAGATAGGAACAGGAGGTGAGGGCAGGAGGCTGGGATGTTTGAGAAAAAGCCTTGACCAGAACTCAGATACCAGAAGGCCACAGAAGACACACAGCAGCAGAGGCAGCTGCAGATCTGCTACCTGGTCAGGTAGGTCTGGGCCAAGCCCCTCAATCCTATAACCCAAGACGCCTATCCAAAAAAATAAAAATAAAAATACTTCTCAGAGATTCCCAAATCCCATTCCCCCACAGACCCACCCAAGACTCAAAATCTAAGACTTCTCTGGCTTAGTTCCTAAGGCCCTCCTATCTCTGCTCTTTAGAATCACACTTCTTTGAGATCCCCCCCCCCCCAACTAGATCCCATAGACTGTCTCCCAACTGAATCAAAAGACTTCTAGCTCTGACCCACCCCCCCCCCCAAGCTCCCACCTCCCACAAACTCCTAGGACTGCTTCATTCTGTTCCCCTCAAAAATCTCACCCCAGTCTGCTTCTTGAGCCCCACCCCCACCCTGCCGAACCATCCTACTTCCAAGAGATGCCCCATGTCCATCTTCCATAGATTTCCCCCATCTGGTGTTGAGACAACCCTCAAACTTGGGGCTGGATGTGGCGGGGCACACATGTAATCTCAGCTACTTGGAAGGCAGAGTTAGAAGGATCACAATCCAAGACCCAAGGCAAAGGGGCAAGACGGTATCTGAAAAACAAACTAAGGAAGAAAAGGGTTAGGAGTGTAGCTTGGCTAGCTCAAAACCCTGAGTTCAATCCACAGTACAGAGAGAGAGACAGAGATAGAGATAGGAAGAACCTCAGTTTACCCTAGAGATTGTTCCATCCTGGCACACTTCCAAATCCTGACTCCCAAAGATCTCTCTCTCTCTCCCTTCCTCTCTCTTCCCTCCCCCCTCCCTCTCTCTGTTGCACACACACACACACACTCACAGAGAAACCTATAACCCAGTACCTACAGAATCTTCAGCTGAAGACCCCTGTAGTGATCTCCCCCCACCACACCCCAGCCTCACCCTGATCTAAACCACTGTCAGGTACTGGCTGAACAAGCATCCAGAAGCTTTGCACCAGGAGCCCCAGTTAGAAGAAGTCATAGGTCGCTTCTGGGCCAAGGTGGCCCAGGAGGGGACCTCTGCCCAAAGGAACCTGGGAGACGCCACCCACCTGTGAGTCGGCCTCATGCCCTTTTCCGTGTCCCCCATCCTGCCATCTCCATACCCCCTGACCCTCAACTCAGCCATTTCAATATCCTACTCTTCTTCGTCCCCAGCCTGAGCCCTGGCGGCCCTGGCCCCCCTCCTCTCATGAGCAGCCCAGGCCTGGGAAAAAAACGCAAAGTATCCTTGCTTTTTGACCACCTGGAGACAGAGGAGCTGGCTCAACATCTCACATATTTAGAGTTCCGGTCCTTCCAGGCTATCACGGTGAGAATCCCTCTCCACGCTCCTCCTCAAACAGGGTAGAGATGTGGGATGCTGCATGGGCAGCTGAGATTGCAAACTCTTAAACTGTTAAACTTGGCAGCCAGAGGCTCCAGGAAAATGAGAGCACAGAGTCCCTGGGTTCAGATCCCATCCGCTCCTTCTTACCTGGGTAACTAGTATCTCAACATCTCTGGGACTCATTAATAAACTAGAGGTCATAATACTCATTAATAAACTAGAGCTCATAATACTTCATCAAATGGCTAGAGGAATGAAAGGTCTCATTTTAAAATGCTTAGTATGGGCTGGGAATGTGCCTCAAGTGGTAGAGTGCTAGCCTTGAGCAAAAGCAGCTCAGGGACAGTGTCCAGGCCCTGAATTCAAGACCCAGGACTAGCAAAAAAAAAAAAAAAAAAAAAAACCAAAGACTTAGAAACTGGTGACTCGGGCTGGGAAGGTGGCTCAGTGGTAGAGTGCTTGCCTTGCATGCATGAGGCCCTGGATTCGATTCCTCAGCACCACATAAGCAGGGGAAAAAAAGCCGGAAGTGGTGCTGTGGCTCAAGTGGTAGAGTGCTAGCCTTGAGCTGAAGAGCTGAGGGACAGCGCCCAGGCCCAGAGTTCAGGCCCCACAACCGGACCAAAAACAAAAACAAAAACTGGTGACTCACAACTGTAATTCTAGCTACTCCAGAGGCTGGGATCTGAAGGATCCCAGTTCAAAGCCATCCTGAGCAGTAAAGTCTGTAAGACTCTGATCTCCAATGAACCACCAAAAAGCTCAGGGACAGTGCCCAGGCCCTGAGTTCAAGCCCCAGGACCAGCACATACAAAAATAAAAATAAACTGCTCAGAATTGAACGTGGCTTCATTCAAACATTTCTCCTCAGACAGAAGAGGACCATGATAGTGTCAGGGTCTTCTTAAGACACCAGAGGTTATGACTTCTAGGGGGATGAGCATCTGAGGGACCCCCTAACTCTCACCTCTCCTCCAGCCGCAGGACCTGCGGGGCTACGTTTTACAGGGCTCTGTGCGAGACTGCCCGGCTCTGGAAGGTTCTGTAGGTCTGAGTAACAGCGTGTCCCGCTGGGTGCAGGTCATGGTACTGAGCCGTCCGGGGCCTGCACAGCGTGCACAGGTGCTGGAAAAGTTCATTCTCGTAGCTCAGGTAAGGCCTGCCTTACTTTTCGGGGTGTTTGCCCTGCGGGCACGTGTGAGGTGCAGTTTACCTGACCTTCCCCATGTTCTAGCCCACAGAAGCTCCCTGGCCCTGGGCGCCAATAGACCATTTCCTCCCTGCCCCCACAGTGACGTCATACATCTTCTGGCTCCGCCCCCTCATAACCCTACTCCCGAGCCACTCTCGCCCTGGCCACGCCCCATTGAGTCACGTCCCTTCCTTCCTCCCCCTCCCTTCTGGGAAAAGGGAAGCCCTGGGTCCTAGTGGCCACGCCCCCTTTCGTACTTCCACGCAGGCCACGCCTTCCATCACTTCCTTCCTCTTACTGGGCCCCTCAGACCTGGGGGTTCTGGCTTCCGCCAGGGTCTGAGTTTACTCTGAGCATCTTCTCTTC
This sequence comes from Dipodomys spectabilis, assembly GCF_019054845.1. Classification (NCBI taxonomy): domain Eukaryota; kingdom Metazoa; phylum Chordata; class Mammalia; order Rodentia; family Heteromyidae; genus Dipodomys; species Dipodomys spectabilis. The sequence goes on along the minus strand of NW_024871099.1, from coordinate 5,727,876 downwards.
TGTCCTGAGGCCTCCCCCTCATCTCTCCAGCAACATCTGCCCTTCAAGTTTGGAAAGAGGAAGGCTGAGGGACTGGCTGGTTCACTCCTATTTGTCTTTCTAACTTCTCCATATCACTCTGGCTTCATTTGCCTCTTGGGGTTCCCAGCTCCTCTCCGTGGCTCATCCCTTCTTCCTTGCTGTCCTCCTCGTCCTCCTTTTTGTGCTGGTCCTGGAGTTTGAACTTAGAGCCCGGGTTCTGTCTCTGAGCTTTGTCTTTTGGCTCAAGGCTGGAGCTCTACTACCTCAGCCACAGCTCCACTTCCAGCATTTTTTTTGCTGGTTAATTAGAGATTTTTAAAAATCCCATGGGCTATACTACCCATGCTGGCTTTAAACCGTGATCCTCAGATCTCAGCCTCCTAAGTAGCTAGGATTACAGGAGTGAGCAACTGGCAACTGGCTAGGTCCATGCCTTCTCAACACACTCCACATCCGTTTGGCTCTCAGAGAAGTTTGACACACACACACATCCCTCACTCACATCTGTCTGAATCCTCCACACTTGTCTAGTCTCAGTGTCCCCCGGCCTCCCCCTCCCATATATGCCTGTCTTCCACACTTCTAGTCCATCACCTGCCCAGCATTCCCACGTCCTCCTACCTGTCCCATGGCACACACCCACACAATGCTGTCATTTTAAGCCTCCACCCTGCCTAGCCTGTGATGCCCATCATCTCTGACATCTCTGCTCTTCCTAGAGGCTCCGCCACCTGCAGAATTTCAACACACTGATGGCGGTCACTGGAGGCCTATGTCATAGTGCCATCTCCCGACTCAAGGACTCCCACACCCACCTGAGCCCTGACAGCACCAAGGTGAATCCCCATCATCCTACCTAAAGTTCCAAGTGAGCCAGGCACCAGTGGCTCACGCCTGTAATCCTAGCTCAAACTAAGGATCAAGGTTTGAAGCCAGCCTGGGCAGACATCTGAGATTCTTACCACAGAAACTAATGTGTGTACTGCACCTACTCACAGTGAGTGGCTGGTCCTGCACAACTCGAGGATACCAATTAACAATCAAAAGGCCATTAGTGGGCTGGGAAGGTGGCTCAGTGGTAGAGTGCTTGCCTCGTATGCATGAAGCCCTGGGTTCAATCCCTCAGCACCACATAAGCAGAAAAAGCTGGAAGTGGCACTGTGGCTCAAGTGGTAGAGCGCTAGCCTTGAGCTGAAGAGCTGAGGGACAGCGCCCATGCCCAGAGTTCAAGCCTCACAACTGAAAAAAAAAAAAGCCATTAATAATTTGTCTTTGGGAGGGTAAGGAGGTACACAGAAATGGAGGGACAAATAGTGAACAAATGCAGCAGTGGTACTCACTAGACACTATTTGAGAACTGCAGCAGTGGTACTCACTAGACACTATTTGAGAACTGAACTATACAACTTGTGGGTGGGGACAGGAGTGAAAACTGGGGGGGGGGGGGGGGAGAGAGAGAGAATGACACTGTCCAAAAAGAAATGTTCTGTGGGCTGGGAAGGTGACTCAGTGGTAGAATGCTTGCCTTGCATGCATGAGACCCTGGGTTCAATTCCTCAATACCACATAAGCAGAAAAAAGCCAAAAATGGCACTGTGGCTCAAGTGGTAGAGTGCTAGCCTTGAGCTGAAGAGCTGAGGGACAGCGCCCAGGCCCAGAGCTCAGCCCCCACGACTGACGAAAGAAAGAAAGAAAGAGAGAGAGAGAGAGAGAAAGAAAGAAAGAAAGAGAAAGAAAGAAAGGGAGGGAGGGAGAAAGAAAGAGAGAAAGAAAGAAAGAAAGGTACTGTTTACCTGACTTTTGTAACTGTAACCCCTGTGTACACCAACAATTTTTAGAAGTTTTTAAAGCCATTAGAGGAGGTAAAGTTGTACAGCACCAGCCTTGAGGGGGAAAAGCCAAAGTGAGAATGTGAAGCTCTGAATTTAAGCCCCAGTATGGGAAAAACATAATCATAATTATGAATATAAAGTTCCAAATAGTCATTGGCCCTGAACTACCACATTAAACCTCCTAACCATCATCCATGAGAGGGGAGAATGGGGACTTTCTGGGATGGAGACTTAAGAGGAAAATAAATTCTAGGGAGATGCTCAGGTCAATGTGTGGATCTAGAAGGGTTTGAGGGGGTGTCCCAAATGCCACAGGTCCCTCCCTGGGGGTTCTGGAGTCCACAGACAAGGTGGCTAGGCTACTCTGCTTGGAGAACTATCCATAGCCCATAGCGTGCCCCTTGCACACAGGCCCTGCTGGAACTGACTGAGCTCCTGGCCTCCCACAACAACTATGCATGTTACCGCCGCACCTGGGCTGGCTGCACGGGCTTCCGGCTGCCTGTTCTGGGTGTGCATCTGAAGGACCTGGTGTCTCTGCACGAGGCCCAGCCTGACAGGTTGCCAGATGGCCGCCTGCACCTGCCCAAGCTGAACAGCCTCTACCTGAGACTGCAGGATCTGGCTGCCCTCCAGAGACAGCACCCCCCCTGCAGTGCCAATGAGGACCTGCTGCACCTACTCACGGTGAGTGGCTGGCCCTGCACAACCCAGGCACACCAAGACTTAGGGTCCCGGTGTGCAGGATCACAACAGATAGCATTGGAACTCATGAGCTTTTTGAAGCTAGAGCTTTTGAGGAGCTAGCCAGCTGTGCAGACTTTAGCAAGTCACTTCACCCTCAGTTCTCATGTCTGTCATGTGACAAATACTATAACAGGACCCACTTCAGGGAATGGTTGAAAAAAAAACATAATATGATTCATATGAAGTAGTTAAAAAAATAATCTGGGGCCTAGGTACATGGCTCAAGGATAAATGATAGTAGATGGAAGGATAGAAGATAGATGAATGGATGGATAGATATATAAATCGAAGACAGGTGGATGAATAGATAGAAGATGGATAGATGGATAAGCGAGGTGCTGGTGGCTCACCCCTGTAATCCTAGCTACCCAGGAAGCTGAGATCTGATGATCATGGTTCAAAGCCAACCTGAGCAGGAAAGTCTGTGGGACTTGTATCTCCAATTAACCACCAGAAAACCAATGTGGTGCTGTGGTTCAAAGTGACAGAGCAGGATCCTTGCGCAAAAGAGCTCAGAGATAATGTCCAGACCCTGAGTTCAAGCCCCATGACTAACAAAAAAGAAAAAAAAAAGATGGGTGGATGGATAGATAGATAGATAGATAGATAGATAGATGACATGGATAGATGCTCAGATAGAAGATAGATTCTGGAACCCAGTGAAATCTATATAAATGAGACCAGTGTCCATCTGACTCAAGTGCCCACTGCTTTGAGATATGCCAACAAGTTCAAATATCCAAGTTTTGATGTATCTGAAACTTAAAAACCTAACACCTCTTTACTGATCATTTGCTGAGTGCCAGGCATTGTGTCAAACCCTCTCATTGCACCTTACTACCCTAGGAGGTGGGCACTGTCTGTGTGCCCATTCTGCCAATTGGGACAGTCGGAAAGGCTAGAGATGTGGCTTACCCACTTCCCCTACAGGACTGAAAGTAGAATTTGAATTCTGGCCCTGTGTGTTAATATGTTAGCCTCTATGCCAAGTCCTGAAGGTTAGGGATAGGATTCATGCTATTCATCGCCTGGAGATTTTTAGATTAGACTTTTTTTAGTTTTTTTTTGTTTTGTTTTGTTTTGTTTTTGTCAGTCATGGGGCTTCAACTCTGGGTCTGGGCGCTGTCCCTGAGCTCTTCAACTCAAGGCTCGTGCTCTACCACTTGAGCCACAACACCATTTCTGGTTTTCTGGTGGTTAATTGGAGATGTCTCATGAACTTTCCTGCCCAGTCTGGCTTTGAACCTTGATCCTCAGATCTCAGTCTCCTGAGTAGCTAGGATGACAGGTGTGAGCCACCAATGCCCAGCTAGATTGGACGTTTTGAGGACCGTGTAGTGTGAGATTATAAAGTTGAATTTTCAGGCTGTAAAAGCAGGCCCAGTAAAAAAATGGCGAGTGTGGGAGTCATTCTAACTTAGGAATTTTTTGTTTGTACACAATTTTTGGTTTGTGCAAGAGGGTGGGGTTTTATTGTAACATCTCCATTCATGCATACTCGTGTGCCTCCATCACCCTCACCCCCTCTAGTACTGTCCCCCAGCCCACTCCTTCCTCTCAAGACAATTTCAACAAGTTCATTGTTTGCAGCCGGGCACTGGTGGCTCACATCTGTAATCCTAGCAAGGCGATGGGAAGTGAGGTCCAGGCAGGGACAGAGGATGTAAGTAGCAGGATGGGGACAGACAAGGAGGGACCATAATGCTCTGCCCACCCCCACTGCCAGCTTTCCCTGGATCTCTTCTACACAGAGGAAGAAATCTATGAGCTTTCTTATGCCCGGGAGCCCCGCTGTCCCAAGAGCCTGGTGAGACCCAACTCCTGGAGGGAATGTCTTGATTGCTTACCCCTGCTAGGTTTACACTCACCTAACTGTGTTCCCTTTGTCCCCTTTCAGTCCCTGTCCCCTTTCAAAGCACCTCTGGTGGTGGAATGGGCTCCTGGTGTAAAGCCCAAGCCGGACCAGATCACCTTGGGTCGTCATGTGGAGCAGTTGGTTGAGGTGAGAGAAGGGTGGGTCCTAGGGCCTGGTAAAAAGGTGCCAGGAAAGAACACATGTCTCCACCTAAGCTGACAAGAGGGGACCCAAGATCCTGGGGCTAGACTTGGACACCTTGGCCTTCCCCTACCCTCTATGTGCCTCGGAAGTCTGTGTTCAAGAATTTCGACCCTGAAGGGCAAGGCACCATCTCTCAAGAGGACTTTGAGCGCCTCTCAGGCAACTTCCCCTTCGCCTGCCACGGGCTTCACCCTCCTCCCCGCCAGGGGTAAGTGCTCCTGACTCCTCAGGGCGCCTCCCCCCACCTCCAGAAATGGGGCTGAGCCTTGTGGTCTCTGGGAGGGAGGGCTGGTTGCACTGAGTCCTGTCTTTGTCCCCAGGAGTGGCTCCTTCAGCCGAAAGGAGTTGACAGAGTATCTGCTGCACGCTAGTGCTATCTGCTCCAAGCTGGGCCTGGCCTTCCTGCACACCTTCCATGAGGTCACCTTCCGCAAGCCAGCCTTCTGTTACAGCTGCAGTGGCATAGTAAGGCCTCTGCCCCATTACCTCCCTGGGTCCAAGTGCTCTGTTAACTCAGAAGTTTTCCTAATTCAGTCAGGCACTGGTGCTCATGCCTATAATCCCAACTACTTAGGGAGGCTAGATCCTTGGATCTCAGTTTAAAGCCAGCTAGGGCCAGAAAGTCCGTGAGACTCTTCTTTCCAATGAACTGCCAAAAAAGCCTGAAGTAGAGTTATGATTCAAGTTGCGGAACACTAGTCTTAAGCAAAATGAACCAAGGGGCTGCGCCCAGGCCCCTGAGTTCGAACCCCTATACCAGTACACACACACACACACACACACACACACACACATACACACCTCTCAAATTCTTGAGAATTTTCAAAACTTTGTGGCTTCCACCCATGTGGCCTGAGTAACCAATTCTCCTTTCTCTCCCCAGCTCTGGGGTGTCACCAAACAAGGCTACCGCTGTCAGGGTAAGTAAGTGGGTGCCCATGAGTGGGAAGGACCTGAAAACTGGAAGAATAAGGCCATTAACTGCTCCCTCCTTGCTCCCTAGACTGTGGTCTGTGTTGTCACAGACACTGCAGGGACCAAGTGAAGGTGGAATGTAAGAAGAGGCCAGGGGTCAAGGGTGACATGGGTACCCAGGAAGCCCCCATTCCAGCCCTACCAATTCCTCATGCCAGTTGTGGTAAGACCCGAGTGGAGCAGCCCTAGGAAGGCCTGGTGGTTGGGATCCATCCCATCATATCTCTTCCCTTCATCACCCTCCACCCAGGCTCCCAGGAAAGTCTGGACCCTAATGCTAGATGCCACCATCGCCATGCTTGGACACAGACCGAGTCTTCACAGTCTTCCTGGGAGTCAGAGATGGTGAGGAAGAGTCCCCTCCCCCTCCACCCCCCCCCCCCCCAGCTCTGATACATACAAAAGACATAGGCCATTTGCCTGGAGAGAAATCAGATTTCAGGGGCACATAAGAAAGTCCTTGATTGCTTGGGTGGGAGGTTGCAGGCACTGGCAAGGAAATAAAAGTTTCAATAGGGGCTGGGAAGGTGGCTCAGTGGTAGAGTGCTTGCCTCGCATGCATGAGGCCCTGGGTTCAATTCCTCAGCACCACATATGCACAAAAAGCCGGAAGTGGTGCTGTGGCTCAAGTGGTAGAGCGCTAGCCTTTTGCTGAAGAGCTGAGGGACAGTGCCCAGGCCCAGAGTTCAAGCCCTATAATGAAAAAAAAAAAGTAAAAGTTTCAATATATCCCGGGCTCCTGTGGCTCATGCCTATAATCCTAGGTACTGAGGAGGCTGAGATCTGAGGATTGCAGTTCAAAGCCAACCCAGGCAGAAAAGTCTCCGTGACTCTCTTATCTCCAATTAGCCACTCAAAAACCAGAAGTGGCACTGTGGCTTAAAGAGATAGAGCGCTAGCCTTGCGCAAAAGAGCTCAGGGGCAGCACCCAAACCCTGAGTTCAATTCCCAGGACTGGCACTAAAAAAGTAAAAAGTAAGACCAAATAATATCTTAAAGCCACAACAAATATCAGTGGAGTAAATGCCACTCTTCAAAGGCAGAGACTGTCTGGTTGGTTTAAATTCAGCCACTTAGCTATAGTCTAGACAAAGCCCAGTCCCTGGTAGTGAACTGTCAGTTGCCTAGATGTCTTCCACTCCCCTAATTCTGTCTTCCTCCTTCCAGGTCCCCTTACCAGCAAGAGTTCCATCATCCATGCCATCTTCCAAGCTAGATTCCTAGACATCATCCGGGGATTTTCTTACCACTGCTCCCCTCCCCTCCCACAAAGGCACTGCCTCAGCCCACCCACACAGCCTTTGATAAAGCATCCATCATTCCTCACCCAAAGTTCTTTCCTTCTTTCCTGTCTCACTGATTTTCCCTGCACAGAATCTGTGCAGTTCTGTATTCAAAGCACTCAAACTTAGCTATCTCTCTAATGTCCACTTCACAGATATGGAGACTGAGGCTTGGTGCATTCAAGCTGCCAGTCCAGGGCCTGGGAGGCAAAACTCAATCCCTTGCCCTCTAAAATTGGAGCTCTGGACTCTTGTTCCACGCAGACAATTGGAATATGTTGGGAGGGACCGGGATGAAGGTGTGCAGTTGAACATAGGAGAGATCTGGGAAGAAGGTCACAGCTCTTCCTGCTCAGAGGCACCTGCAACTCCTCTCAGGGTCAAAGCTGGTCTTCACAGTAGCCCAGAAAGCCCTGTGAAATCTGCTCCACCCCCCACCTCTCTGACCTCATCTCTCATTTTTCCCATCCAGCAGTAGTTAAACTGACCTTGCTGTTCTTCAGATAAGCTCCAAATTGCCTACCTCAGGACCATTGCACTGGCTGTTACCTCTTCCTGGAGCACTCTTCCCAGAGCCCTACATGGCTCCCTCTCTGGGACTTTGCTCAAGTGATCACCCCTTGATAAGGACCTCTCTGACCTCAGGAGATGCGGCCCTTGCCCCAGTTCTGGCCTTCCAGATTCATGTTTCCCTATAGCACTTTTGTCCTCTGACAAACTATACTTTTCACTTATTTATCATGTTAAATGTGTGTCCCTCCTTTCTGGAAATGTCAGTTCCAGGATGGGGTGGGGCTTGTATTGGTGGTGTCTTCCACTTACACTGCTGGGTCCCTGGGGCTCAAAACAAGTCTGGCACAATGTGGGCACCAGAGAAGTGTTCATGCCCACTGGAAGGGAAGGGGGTATTGCCACAGATCAAAGGGCTTGTGGGTCACAGTGAGGCATAGTCCCTCTGCCCCTCCTCAAACATCTGGCCCCCACAGAGACAGGACCTACAGTTGTCAAAAAATTAAATTTATTTTCCAGAGAGCATGGTTCTTGGTGTTGAATGATATGTGGGGTATGGCACATTTTGGAGGAGACCTCCAGGACAGGGACTCTGGATGACAGGTACCAACTGTCAAACTGACTCCCCAAAGATTACCAATGCATCCCCATTCCCCCAACCCCTTTTACTTCTTTTTCTTCTTCTTGTGACCCCAGCGCTGGTGGCCCGACTTCCACCCTCCTCCATCTTCCCTTCGCTTCTGCCAGATGGGCATGGGAGCCTCCAGTTCATTTGGGCGGCCTCCCCGGTCTGGCACGTTACCCATAAGCACCTGAGAGTAGAACAGAGTTGAGTTTTAGAGCATGAAGGAAAGAATTCTTTTTTTTTTTTTTTGGTCGGTCTTGGGGCTTGAATTCTGGGTTTGGGTGCTGTCCCTACGCTCTTCAGCTCAAGGTTAGTGCTCTACCGTTTTGAGCCACAGTGCCACTTCCAGTTTTCTAGTGGTTTTTATTGGAGATAAGAGTTTCACAGGACTTTCCTGCCCTGGCTGGCTTTGAACCGAGATCCTCAGATCTCAGCCTCCTGAGTAGCTAGGATTAAAGACATGAGCCACTGGTGCCTGGCTTGAAGGAAAGAATTCTTAGGACAGTGAGAACAGCAAACAAAGGGAACAACATGAGGCGGAAGAAAGAAGGGCAGATGGCCAGGCTCCAGTGGCTCACGCCTGTAATCCTAGCTACTCAGGAGGCTGAGATCTGAGGATCGTGGTTCAAAGCCAGCCCAGGCAGGAAAGTCTGTGAAACTCTTATCTTCAATAAACCACCAGAAAACCGGAAGTGGTGCTGTGGCTCAAGTGGTGGAGCGCTAGACTTGAGCTGAAGAGCTGAAGGACAGCGCCCAGGCCCAGAGATCAAGCCCCACAAAAAAGAAGAAGAAGAAGAAGAAGAAGAAGAAGAAGAAGAAGGGCAGATGGTGGCTACTTAAAGAGGTATGAGGGACTAGGAATGTGGCTTAGTGGGTAGAGTGCCTAGCATGCATGAAGTCCTGGGTTCGATTCCTCAGTTGCACATAAACACAAAAAGCTGGAAGTGGTGCTGTTGCTCAAAGTGATAGAGCACTAGCCTTGAGCAAAAGAACTCAGAACAGTACCCAGGCCCTGAGTTCAAGCCCCACAACTGACACACACATAAAAATGAATATAATAGAGAAAATGAGGTGGTAAAAAACAAACTGGAGAGGTGGACAATAGATGAGTAAACAGGTAGACTTTGTTTTAAAGCACTAGGGAGCCATTGAAGGGTTTTGAGCTAGGGAAGTCTATGTTAGATTTTGTCTTTTAATTCAAAAGACCCTTCTGTGTGGAGTAGGTTATAAATGATGGGTCCAGAGGTGGAGAGTCTGGGAAGCAGAGGACAGAGAGATGACAGCATGGTCCAGGAGAAAGGCTGAAAGGCCATCTTGAAGGCCAAGGACACCAGGACCCTTTCCCCCCCCCCATCCCACCGCTGTGCCCACCTTGTTGATGGCACAGCTGGTCCCTCGGCGGGCAGCCACGCTGGTGGCTGGGATCAGACGAGAAAGGTCAGCTCGGGCAGCCAGAACATGTGCAACGGAGACATCTGATTCTGGGGTCAGAAGTTCTCGAAGTGGGATCAGCACTGCCTTCATGGCTTCTCCTTGGGTCTGGAGTGAGGGGAGGGTCACACAAAGAAGGTGCCCAAGAACCCTGCTCAGGTAGGAACCGTCATCTTGGGACTATCTCTTCCCAACTTAGGACTTCTACTTTGGATGTGGTCTTCCCCCCGCCCCCCCCCTCCCCCTGCAAAAGAGCATATGCTAGAAGCTTGGTCCTAAATACCACTTGGTCCTTATCACCACTGTGATAAGAAGTAATAAAACAGGCAGGTGGCTCACACCTGTAATCCAAACTACTTAAGTGGCTGAGATCTGAGGATTGCAGTTCAAAGCCAGTCTGGGCAGGAAACTCTGTGAGACTCATCTCCAATTAATCACCAGAAAACTAGAAGGTGTGCTGTGCCTCAAAGTGGTAGAACATTAGCCTTGAGCACAAGAGCTCAGATAGCATCCAGGTCCTAAGTTCAAGCCCCACAGCCAACATCAACAACAACAACAACAACAAAGGATGGTGGAACCTTTAGAGGTAGTCTAGATCATGGGGTACTCTCCCTGGAGGGGATTAATTCAAGCCTATTGGGAATAGGTAAAGTCTCACAGGATTAAATTGGTCACCAAGAGCACTGGTGTTATAAAGAAAGCCACCACACCTGTAATCATAGTACTTGGGAGGTTGAGATTTGAGGATCCCTGTTTGAAGCCAGTTCAGGCAAGAAAGCCCATGAGACTCTTACCTCCAATTAAAGTCCAAAAGAACCAGAAGTAGAGCTGTGGCTCAAGTGGCAGACTACTAACCTTGAGCAAAAAAAAGCTCAGGAATAGTATCTAAGCCATGAGTTCAAGCCCCAGGACCCACAAAGAGAAAGAGAGAGAGAGAGAAAAAGAGAGAGAGAGACAGAGACAAAGACAGAGAGATGGGGGGAGCATCACCCTGTGTCATCTTCCACATGTACACATTTGTTACTTGTACTGCTACTCTGTGATGACATCCACCACGTTATAACACAGCACATGGTCCTTGTTAGATCTGCATGCCCACATTTGGTCTTTTCAGCCTCCCCAAATCATAAATCAAAATAACCCCTTTTCCTTATAACATACCCTGTCTCAAGTATTTTCTCATGGCATCACAAATACAACAGAGCCTCACAGGGGTATGTTCAGGAAGACAGTCCCAAGTCAGAGCTGGAAATTCTAGAATGCTCTAGAGACCCTGAGATTCTAGAAGCCCCAATCCTAACCAGATTCCAAAATGGTCTGGGACATAGAACCTCCAAAGAGGTAATATTTCTGGCTCTTCTCCCTCCTTTCAGCAGCTGTGACCCCCTACACACACACAGTTGGGCCTTGATACTCCTGCCAGGGTCCTTTGCCCACACCTCTGCTCGATCGCTCCAATGGAATGCAGCTGTCGTGAGGTCCAGGCGCTTGAGAAGGAGGCAGCGGCGGCAGCCATATTGCTCTGTCAGGCTTTGGGACAGGGACTCCAGTGCTTCCTGGGAGAAAAGGTCTGTCATGCCAGGGGTCCCTATCCCTCCCTCTTATCTGTGAGTGAGGATATTGTTCTTGGATAGAAATATACACTCTTACCCACTGTGGTGAATCCAGTGGGTGGCTAAGGAGGGGCTGCATGGACCCTGGGGGCATGGAAGGCAGGAGCTCTGAGATCTAATGGGAGAAGACAAGCTAACTGAGGCAGAAATAGGATGGATGGATTACTCCATGGACCTGTTTCCCTTTATCCTAAGGACCCAAGCCACAAAAGCAAGAATGGTAGAAAACAGCTCTAAAAGGCATCCCTGGGACTTGAGTGCTGGTGGCTCATGTATGTAATCCTAATTACTGAGATCTGAGGATCACGATTTGAAATCAACCTGGGCAGGAAAGTCCTTGAGATTCCTACCCCCAATTAACCAGCAAAAAGCCAGAAGTAGAGGTGTGGCTCAAGTGGTAGAGCACTAGCTTGAGTGAAAAAGCTAAGGGACAGTGTCCAGGCCCTGCATTCAAACTTCTGTACAGGCACAAGCAAATAAACAAAAAAGGATCTTCTGTCCAGGCAAGGTGGGGCTGCCCAAGTGGGGAGGGGACTCTAGCTCTCTACCTTGGCATGTATCTCTCGAAGTAGCTGGCTGGCAGGGGTTCTTGGCATGGGTTTAGGCATTCCCAGAGCTTGGAGGGTGAGCAACAGTTCCTGGACCACACCAGTGCCCTCTGTCCCTTCCCTAAGGGGTGGCACACAGCTGAGATCCTGCGAGGATTGCAGACACAAAAGACGAGCAGCCTGGAGCTCAGAGCAAAGAAAACCTAAAAATAGGAAAACGGATCCTCTATAGACATTATTTAAAAAAAAAAAAAAAAGGGCAGCTACCCCCACCCATCACTTCTTTGCCTACATAGAACTTGGGGGCAGCCTCCAGAATAAGTCTAGCCCACTTGAGACCCAGAATTTTTCCTCCTCGGAATTCCACTCCCGCCCACTTAGGAACCACCTGCCAGGACTCCCCCAACCTCAATCCGCGGGACTCATCAAAAGTCTAACCCCGCCCACTCCAGAACCATAACCCCGCCCCAAACCATCCACCACGCCCCTTTCGTGGCGTCAACAGAAAGGGACCGCCCTCGTTATTCTGAGCCCGCCCACTCCATATGCCTTAGCCACGCCCACTTCCGCTTGCCAGGACCACCCCGGAGGCTCACGCAGCAGGCGCAGGCCCGCGCCGGGCTCCCGCAGCGCGAGCGCGCGCCCTTCGCCGCAGAGCGCGCGGTCGGGGCAGTGCAACGCCCGCAGCAGGCCAGCCAACTGTCGCAGGAACTCGTCCTCCGCGGCCGGTCCTGCAAGGAGGCGGGAGATGTCAGGACGCGGGTTCCGCGGTTTGGACCGCGCGGCGCCTCCTCCCCCGCCCCCCCAGCCCTCCGGTTCCAGCCTCACGCACCGTCGCGGGCGCTCAGCACCTCGGCGCCTTCCTCACGCTGCTCCAGGGCGCCCAGAGTCGCCAGCTCGGCCGCCAGCCGCGCGCACAGCGCCCTGAAGTCTGAACACCAGGCGCCCCGAGACACCGTCTCCGGTAGAACCTCATATCTGCGGCGGGGCGTGGGTCAATGCGAGTCTCTGTCCACGTCCCGAGGTGAACCCGCCCTTCCCGCACACCCCAGCCAAGCCGCACCGTCCCTTACCCTAAAGCTAGCAGGTCCCGGGCCACCGCCTCCCCCTCCATGGAACTGTGGCCTCTGGCCGCCGCGCGCCCCCTTCAGGCGGTGGGGCGGGCTCCGCCCTGGCAGCGCCGCGCATTTGTAAACAGTCCTAACCAATCAGATCTTCGCGCGAAGGATCTCCGGCACTCTGGTTGGGGTAGGGGCAGGTAGAACCCGCCCTAAACTCCGCCCACTCAGCTCACCTGGTAACCTGTCAGGGGGCTGTAAATTTGAGAGCTTGCATTCAGGATCCTGGGTGTCCAGAAAGCCAGTGCGACACAAAAACAACTTCACTTTCCTTTTCCTCAGCCTCCTTCAGTTCTCCTCTGTTCTTAATGCACACCAGACCAAATATTCATCCACGTTCATCTCCAAACCAGAAATTTACTTCCTCCTTTTCCACCTTACTTTGGGAATTGTCTATGTAGCCTAGGATGACCTACAAATTGCAATTTAGAGTCTGTTAAGGGGGTGGGGGTGGGGGGATGAGACTGAGATTTGAACTCAAGGCCTTACCACTAAGCCATACTTCCAGCGCTGGTTACTTTAAGATAGAGTCTTGATTTTTGCCCAGGCCAGGCCTGGATGGCAATCCACCTGCTTTGGACTTTGTGTCCTAAGTGGAGTGACAGATGTGTGCTACCATGCCCAGCTTCTTTCATTGAGATGAGTCTCGACTTTTCTGAGTTAACCTGGAACTGAGATTTTCCCTCCCATGAGATTTTAGCCTCCTATGTTATTGGGATGACAGGCACACTGTCAACCAGCTATGGGCTGAGAATGAGTCTTTGTGTATGGAACCACGATCTTCCTGTGCTCAGCCTTTCAAGTGCTAGGATTACAGATATGAGTCACTGGCGCCTGGCTGTTAAGCACTTTTTATATAACTAGTTAACCTTCACAAACAATGTTAAGAGTATGTATTATTAAGGCCAGGTATGGTGATATATGTCTGTAATACCAGCTATTAGGGAAGCAGAAGTTGGAAGATTACAGTTGAGTCTGGTTCTGGAGAAAGCACAGGACCCTATCTGAAAAAGAAACAAAAGGACTGGAGTGTGCAAAAATAAAGACTTGGAGTAGTTCAATCTCCAGCTTGAATATGCTGAACAGACATACATAGTTTAATATGTACTCAATAAGTAACAATGGATATATATTACACATTGAGTGTGTGCTTCTGGGGTAAATACTGTCCCCACTTTAAAAGTGGATACATAGTGTATTAGGGTTTAAGCAAACTTCATGCTTTTAAATCCCTGAGCCTGTTTCTGTTATTGCTATCTGTTGATTTTGTTAATTTTTTTTTAATCTTTGTTCCAGTTCTAATTTCTTCCTGGCTGTCCTAATCTCCTGTGTAGGGTGTCCTGGGAGCATCAGGAAACAATAAAGGCCTGAACTTGTCAGAGCCACAGCCTGCTCTTACCCTGCTCCTCTCCATAGCTCTGGCTGTGCCTAGGAGGTACCCAGAATGGCATTTATTGACTTCAGTAAAGCATTGAAATTACTGAGTCCAAAAATTTGGGCTTATAACCTTTTGAGTCCTCTTTTTCTCCCCTTCATCCTTCTCTCTTTCCTCTTCTCTCTTCTTCTATTCTTTTGGTACAGGGAATAGAACCCAGACACACACAGGCAAAGCTCTGCCACAAGCCACACCCCGCCCACAAGCCCTGATTCTATCAAACCCACCGAGAAATCAGTGTATTTTACCTCTCCAAATGGATCCAATGTCCTCTGGCCCCTCCCCACACCCTGGGAGCTAGCACACAGGATCCACACCCTTCCTTGGTAGGGGACTGCCTGTGACTCCAGCTCAAGACTAGAGTCAAAACCAATGTCCAGGACTAGGGTGTGACTCGGAGGATGGAACCCTTAAACAGAAGGCCCTTCCTCCAATCCCATACCAGTTAGAGAGAGAAACCAAAGTCCACAGGATGGCTTGCTTGGCACCAGACCTTCCCAGACACTCATGTCCTCCCTTCCTCAGGAATCTCCTGGTGTCCTCCCCTCTAAGCACTTCCCTAACATTGTCTGGTCCCTCTTATTGGAATGCTCTTCCCTACAGACATGAACACATCCCCCTCATCTTTGTGGAGGTTCCTGAGTAAGACCTATTCTGACCATGGCCAAAACCAAGCATCTGCATCCCTTATGCTCACTTTTTGTTTCTTCGTGAATAAAACAGTCAAGGTGACTCATTGTCTCCCTCACCACCAGGAAGTCATAAACTCCCAAGGGAAGGAAGGATTTCTGCCTGTTTGCTGGGTTGGGTTCTGTGTGTGTGTGTGTGTGTGTGTGTGTGTGTGTGTGTGTGTGTGTGTCCACATACGTGCTGGGCCTGGGGGTATAAACTCAAGGCCTGGGTGCTATCCCTGAGCTTTGAGCTCAAAGCTAGCACTCTACCACTAAGGGTTTTGGGGGGATGGTTAATTGGAGTTTCACAGCCTGGCTTCAACCCATGATTCTCAGATCTCAGCCTCCTGAGTAGCTAGGATTACAGGTGTGAGCCACTGGTGCTGGCTTTTTTTTTCTTTTTAATGAGGAAGAGGTACTGGGGTTTAAATTCAAGCCCTCAACCTTTTGCTTTAGTTTTTTTTTTTTTTTTTGGGGGGGGGGGTCCGGTCATGGGGTCTGAATTCTGGGCCTGGGCACTGTCTCTCAGCTCTTCAGCTCAAGGCTAGCACTCTACCACTTGAGCCACAGTGCCACTTCTGGCTTTTTTTTTCTTTTGGCTTATGTGGTGCTGAGGAATCAAACCCAGGGCCTCATGCATGCAAGGCAAGTGCTCTACCACTGAGCCACCTTCCCAGCCACAAGCTTTAGTTATTTTTTAAATAGTGTCTGGGCTTTTTCCTTGGTCTGCCTCAGGACCAAAATTCTGTCTCCATCTCCTGAGGAAGCGGAGAGCTACCATGCCCAACCCTGTTCATTGGCTTCCTTGTGCCTACAAGGCTTGGCACCCTCATGAGTGTTCAATGAATGTACTTGCTGAGTGACTAAATGTGTATAACACCCAGGGACTAAAGGATGTGGAGGGAAAGGAGAACTGAGGCAGGAGACTCATCTACCAGTTCAGAAACAGGAGTGGACAAGGGCGCATCCACACAAATAAAAAACACAAGCCAAGTCTTTATCATAGACATTTCTTGGAGCAGATCTCAAGCCCCCTCCCCCATGACAAGGCTGGGCCTTTGGCCCCCATCCTCCTACCACTTCAGCCTGCCGTGGTGCTAACGATAATTGAAGTCCCAAGACTGGCTTGGAATCAAGACCAGGAAGATAAGTGTTGGGGTGCCTCCCCCAAATCTACGGGCCAAGCAACCCATCTGAGGGGCAAGCAGCTGGGAAATCTGACCTGGGGGCTCCAGGGTCTGAGGTCTTCCTGGCTCCCAGGGTCAACCTTCCAAGCACCCCTGATTTAGGGGGGGAGTGATGAAGGGCAATCATGGATCAAGAGGTGGGTATCAGCAGGGAGCAAGAGGGCTAGATCTGGGAGAGGTGGGGCTGGG
Organism: Dipodomys spectabilis; assembly: GCF_019054845.1. NCBI lineage: Eukaryota > Metazoa > Chordata > Mammalia > Rodentia > Heteromyidae > Dipodomys > Dipodomys spectabilis. The sequence goes on along the minus strand of NW_024871099.1, from coordinate 5,711,632 downwards.
AGGTGGAGGCCCCAGAAAGAACCTTCTGGGGGGAGTGGGGGGGGCACCACTTTATCCAAAGATCTCACAGCACTGTACAGCACTCTGGTCTCCCATCCCACCCCCCTCCCCCAAACGAGGTAGGTTTTAAGAATGGAGCTTCCCCCCAGCCCACCACAGAAGGGGGGGAGACCGAGGCACAGAGAGGGGGATGGGGACCCAAGCCGCCCCCAGCCCCTCTGCCCTCAGCTCTGGTGGGGTGACAGTAATGAGAGCTGGGCAGAGTAGGGACGGGAGGAACACCCTCCCTTCTTTTTCTCTCACCCATCCCAGGGTCTGGTTTGGGAGAGCTGAGTCTCACAGGTTCCGGATGCAATAAATAGTTAATAATTTAAAGTGACAGAACAAGCTATGCCTTGAAGGACCCCTCACACACGCACACACACACACACAAGGCCATCAGAGTGTGGGTAATGAAGAAAGGGGTAGTAAGTGCACATTGCTAGATGCTTGGGGCCAGAGGCAGGTCCAAAGCCATTTAAAAATATATATTTTTTGAGACATTCTTGCTACAAGACCTTGCTATCTCCCATTCTGGACAGATCTTAGGTGCGCCAGCCATCTGGTCCCACTCAGGACAGAGAGTATGGCATTCTCCCTGGATGAAGCCCGGAGAGCAGTATCATAAAGCCTTTGAAGCATTCTAACTGACACAGAAGAGGAGGGGTAGGTGGACTTGGGCCAGGGTTAGTGCTCAGGGTTGGACTTTAGGGGGATCTTCAAGGCTGGGGAATAGGGGTTCCCACAGAGTGAAATTGCTTTTGTGCCAATCAGAAAAGGGCAGGACAAAATGGACTATACAGCTAACGGTGGCGACAGGAGGGAAAAACTGGGAGGGAGCAAAGGAAAAGGTGACATTGTCCAAAAAGAAATGTACTCTTTACCTGATTTATATAACTGTAACCCCTCTCTGTACATCATCTTTATAATAATAATAAAAAAAATTTTTAAGGCAGGCCTTGTCTGATTGCCTGGATTGGCCACCAGGTGACACTAAAGCCCGTGGTCATTGTCTTCATTGTGTGCCTTTGTTTAACAAACAGCTTGCATAATCCTCTGTAGCAAAGCCAGGCCTTTAGAGGTGGGAGTGGGGAACTCCTGTAATCTAAATTAGGATAGAGGAGGGGGTTGGATGGGATTGGAGGTGTGGCTCAGTTGTTAGAGCACTAGCCAAATGAGAGAAAGTGTCAGGTACTGAGTTCAAGTCCCAGTCTCAGACCATAAAAAAAGGGGGGGGGGCTATAAAGAGTAATTCTAAGGCTGCTGGGGGCTTGAGCTAGGGTCCTGGGGACAAGAATTCCAGGGCCTGAGACCTTGGAGTTTCATGGATCTATGGAATGGTAGAATACTAGGGGCTATCGTTTTCTGAGGATTCGCAGCAGGATCCAGCAGAGGCATTTCCAGGCTTCATCAGATTAGTAGCATTTAAATCCAAAAGAATCTGGAGTCTGAGAGAATATTAGGGTCCTGGGACAGCTCAGATCTGTAGGTCTCTGGGATGGAGAACAAGGTCCTGTATCAGTAACAATCCCAATATTATAGTACTTGAGCCCTGCATCTAGGGGTGTCAATGGCACCTTGGAATCTTGGATCCAGTGCTCTTAAAGCACCTTGGAGTCACTGAGGGATCAGAGGTCTGAGTGGCTATTGCCACCCCAGCTTTCTGGAGCTAGACTCCCAACTTGGCCTTTAGGTGACTGAGGAACTGACAATAAGAGGTGGCCAAAGATTCCAGGGCATTTGGGATCTCAAAATCTACATCCAAATGGGGAACTAGAAGAGGATTGTGGAGGACTTGAGACCAGGATTTTGGGCTCTAAGGAGGCAGTGCACACCCACCCCCCAGTCATATACCTGGGGGTAACAGGCACCTCTAGTCCATACATAAGAACCAAGAACACTGGCTTAGGGGCAGGTGGGTCTATACAGGTGTACTCTTGGCTCCCAGAGCATCTCAGTCCGTGACACATGGAATTTACCGAGCCCTGGGCTGGCCCTCCGAAGGTCATTTTGATCAGAAAATACTTCAGTATCTGGAGGTTATCCAGACTTCTAAAATCTTGCTGTCCCAAACTGATGACCAGGTCAATAGACATTCAGAAGTTGGGTAGACTTGGGGCCAGAATCTAGGCATTCCAGCCCATACCACAAACCCAGGAGGGGTTTGGTGTCTCATGGGTCCTGAGGGGCATCTCAGATAGAGGTACACTAGGTCTCAGAATATTCAGGGATCATTTTAGGGGTGATTCTAGACCCTCTCATCTCAAGATCTGGGAGTAATTTGTTATTGGCAACACCTGACTAACTCTGGGGCTGTAATCTGAGGGTTCATGGTGCCAGGTGTAACCAGGGCCGATGGTTAGTCAGACAGACGAGGATTCAGGGTTTATGGTCCCTGCATCTTTTAGGGGTTCTGTGTGCCCTGCAAGGCCCTCTGGGATACAATTTGGGAGATGTCAGGAGGTCCCTCAGTGGACAAGAAGAAATGGAGAATGCAGAATTCAGGATGCCTCAGTGGTTTTGACAGACCTCCTAGTGATGCTGGGGTGGGGGTGGGGGGGTGTTTCTCAGTTTCTCAATCCTAGGTTTGGGGTTCCAGATTCTAAGTCAATCCAAACTCAAAGCTCCAAATTCTGGGATGTGCCCAAAGGTTTTGAGAGATTTAGATTTGAGAGAGAGAGAGAGAATGAGAGAGAGTGTGTGAAAGAGAGAGCAAAAGAGAGAGAGAGAGAGAGAGAGAGAGAGAGAATGTCCAGAGTCCTGAACCCTCCATTTGTTGTTGTTTTGGAGGGAGGTCCTCCATCCGGCTGCAGGACCCCACACCAAGACGGTCACTTCCTCACCGCGCAGCCTCCTCGTGGCGTCCCCCGCAGCCGGCACAGCCACACCGGGAGGCGACCCAGTGGCAGGCGCGCAGGGGCGCATAGCAGCAGAGGCAGGGCACGGCCAGGGACAGCGCGGCCAGCGCGGCCCAGCGCGCAGCAGGGCGCGGGTGGCCCGGCTCGCAGGCACAGGGGTCCGAGAAGTCACCTTCGGCGTCCGACAGGCAGTGGTAGAGCAAGCTCTCGGCGCACCAGAGGCAGCTGAGACGACGCACCAGCAGGCGACCCGGGTCCGGGGCCTCTGCGCAGCGGCCACCACGACCGTCTGCACGCCGACGGAAGAGCGCCCGGCAATGGACACAGCGCGCAGCCTCCTCCGCCTCTGGGGAGGCCTTGGCTGGCACAGGAGTGGGTCCGGGACCTGGGGGTGGGCGAGCCGGGGGTGCTGGGGGAACAGCCTCGGTGAGAGGAGCAGGTAGTGACACTGGGGGACCTGGAGATGCGCCCCTCAATGTGCCAGTCTTGGCGAAGCGCACGACGCAGGTGGACAAGGTGAGGGGCGCAGGTGGCCCCGAGCGTCGGTAATCCTCATAGCCACGGCCACCCCAGCCCGGACCCCCTGCCCCAGCCACAGGTTCTGAGGGCTCCGGGATCCCTGTGAAAGGTAGAAGCGGAGGATAGCTCTGCGGGACCAAGGGACAAGGAGATCACATTAGCCAGATCTGTGACTCACAGTCCATTCCCACCGCGATCCATCCCTATCTCAAAAGATCCATGAATTCCAAGATCCAGGGGGAGGCTAGTGGCTCACACCTGTAATCCCAGCTACTCAAGAGACTGAGATCTGAGAATCATGACTCAAACTAGCCTGGTTAGGAAAGTCCATGAGGTTCTTCTTCTTTTTTTTTAATTGAAGGACCTGGGGCTTGAACTCAGGACCTGGGCGCTTTCCCTCAACTCTTCAGCTCAAGGCTAGCGCTCTACCACATGAGCCACAGCGCCACTTCCGGCTTTTTTCTTTTTGCTTATGTGGTGCTGAGGAATCGAACCTAGGGCCTCATGCAGGCTAGGCAAGCACTCTACCACTGAGCCACCTTCCCAGCCCCTACTTCCAGCTTTTTGTGTATGTGGTACCGAGGAAGCAAACCCAGGGCTTCATGCAGGCTAGGCAAGCACTCTGCCACTAAGCCACATTCCCAGCCCATCGATGAGATTCTTATCTGTAATTAACCAGCAAACAGCTCAAAACGGAGCTGTGGCTCATGTAATAGAGCACTAGCCTGAGCACAGAAGCTCAGAGGCAGCATGCAGGCCCTGAGTTCAAGCCCTGGGATTGGCACAAAAAAAGAAAACACAAAAAACAAGATGCAGCTATAGGCCTAGGTCACCCAAGGAACTTGACTCCTCAAATACTTTCTGAGTTTGGGACTTAAGACTTTCAAGACCCTCGCCTGCTCCTGTGTGGAGTCCCGTGGGTCCCTCCTTTCCTAGAGGCAGGAGACTTGTCACTCTCAAGATCCAGGAGTCACATCTCCCAACCTCTCTGCCTTTCACGATGGATTCCTGCCCCTTGGATTCCTTGGGTACCAAGCCTTCCCACCTTTGCAACCCTAAGGCATCCTTCTGTGATTACCAGCCGTCTCTTTTTTGCTGCTGTTTTGTTCCTAAGGCTTAAACTGAGGGTTTGGGCACTGTTCCTGAGCTTTTTTGCTCAAGGCTGGAGCTCTACCACTGGAGTCATAGCTCATTTCCAGCTTTTTGCTGGTTAATTGGAGATAAGAGTCTCATGGACTTTCCTGTCCATGCTAACTTCCAACGGGGTCTTCAGATCTCAGCCTCTTAAGTAGCTGAGATTATAGGCATGAGCCCCTGACACCTGGCTAATACCAGCATTTTCGAATACACTACAAAACTTGTCCACATCGTCCCCAATGCCCCTCTAGGATTTAGAACTCTCCATCAAATCTCCAGGAAGCATCCAGCCTTGGGAGAGACCCAGGCCTGTCTCTACCTCTACCGCCTTCCCCCTCCCCACACCCACTCCAGTAGTCAGGCTGGCCAGCCCTCGGGGCCTCAGCTCCAGCCCCCCTTAGAGACCCTAGCACCTGTTCCCATTTCACCCAAAGGATGGCTGAGGGGCTGAGGGATGGGGGGTCACACCTGAGCAGAGGAACGGTGGTGCTGGGGGGACATGGCCGGCCCGAAAGTAGAAGCTGACTCCACGGTGATGATGGGGGCGGCTGCGGAGGCGGGAGGTGTCTCCTGGCGACTGTGACTGGAGGAGGAGTCGCTGTCTATGTGGGACTGGGAGAGATCAAGGGCCTCAGCTAGGGGAGAACCACCCTTCCCAGCTCATGCCCTTAAGTAGACGCCCCCCCCACACACTGAGAGTGAGAGCGCTGGAACCAAGTAAACATGAGTTCAGGCTCAGGCCCTCTAGTAATTGAGCTCATCTCTGAGCCTCAGTTTCTTCTTCCATCAAACAGGGCCAATTATAGTACTTACTGGTAAACAAGTCTGTGGTTAGGGCCCATTGTCTAGGGTACAGCATATGCTGAAATACAGGAAAGGCTGGGGATGGAAACCAGGGCCTTTGCACATGCTAGGCAGCACTCTATCATGGAGTTCCTTTCATAGTTTGAGGGTGGTTTTTGTTGTTGTTGAATTGTTTTGTTTTTGGTGCCAATCCTGGGGATTGGACTCAGGGCCTGGACTCTGTCCTTGAGCTTTTTGTGCTCAAGGCTAGTATTTTACCATTTGAGCCAGCTCCACCTCCAGCTTGTTTTTTCTTAGTTGGAGATGACAGTCTCATGAACTTTACTACTTGGGCTTCCTTTGTACCCCAGTCCTCAGATCTCAGCCTCCTGAGAAGCTAGGATTAAAGGTGTGAACCACCGGTACCTGGCCATAGTCCTGTTTGTTGAGATAGGGACTTGCCTTGTAGCTCAGGCTGGCCTTGAATTCCAGATTCTCCTGCTTCAGTCTACCAAGTGCTGGGATTTTAGGTATACATCAGCGAGACACTCGTGGCTCAGGCCTGTAATCCTAGCTATCCAGGAAGCTGAGATCTAAGGATCCAGTTTCAAAGCCAACCTGTGCAGGAAAGTCTGTAGGACTCTTACCTCTAATTAACCACCTAAATTTAAAAAAACAGAAGCTGCTGGCTGCTAGTGGCTCATACCTGTAATCCTAACTACTCAGGAGGCTGAGATCTGAGGATCATAGTTCAAAGCCAACCCAGGCAGGAAAGTCCGTGAGGTCCTTATCTCCAATTAACCACCAGAAAACTAGAAGTGGCACTGTGACTAAAAGTGGCAGAGCGCTAGCCTTGAGCAAAGAAGCCCAGGGACAGTGCTCAGGCCTGAGTTCTAGCACCCCTACAGACCAAAAAAAATAATGATACATACAGGTATACATCATCACACCCAGTGCTGTTATGGTACTATTTTGTTAAAGTCCTATCTTGCTTAGCTCACCAACATATACAACATCAATTTCTCTTGGGGCTGGGAAGGTGGCTCAGTGGTAGAGTGCTTGCCTTGTACACATGAGGCCTTGGGTTCGATTCATCAGCACCACATAAGCAGAAAAAGGTAGAAGTGGCAGGGCACCTGTAATCCTAGCTACTCAAGAGGCTGAGATCTGAGGATTGAGGTTCAAAGCCAGCCCCGGCAGGAAAGTCTGTGAGGCTCTTATCTCCAATAAACCACTAGAAAACCAGAAGTGGCACTGTGGCTCAAGTGGTAGAGCACTTGCCTTGAGCTGAAGAGCACAGGGACAGCGCCTAAACCCAGAGTTCAAACCCCACGACCGACCAAAAAAAAACAAAACAAAACAAAAAGCCAGAAGAGGTGCTGTGGCTCAAGTGGTAGAGTGCTGGCCTTGCTCAGGGACAGCACCCAGACCCAGAGTTCAAGCCCCACAACCGACCCACCACCCAAAAAAAATCATGTCTCTTTGCTGAAGCCCTCTCCCTTGGCCAGCCAGCCAAGTTCCTGTGTCGTTTCTATTGGCACACCTCCATGGGGCAGTTCCTTTCACCTGGAGTATTTTTCTTCTACCCATACTAAGCCCTGTTCTCTACTAGGACTTTAATCTTTTTTTTTCCTCCCCCCAGTTACCAGGATTTGAGCTCAGGGCCTGGTTCAACTAACTTGGCTAGCTTGCTCCACCGGTGCTCTACCAGTTGAGCCATGCCTCCAGCCCTGCTTTTTGCTTTTTGGGAGATGAGATTTCAAAGACATTGCCCCAGTTGGTTTCCAACCTCAATCCTCTTTGGAGCTCAGCCACTTGACTAGGTAGGATGATAGGCATGAGTCCCTGATTCCTAACTTGAAGTAACACTTTTCAGACCCTCCATTAATTTCTGTTACTTGAGCATCATTTCTGCCTCATTCATTTGACCCTTTTAGCATACATACACATTCATTGAGCACCACAGCATACCAGCCACAAAGATCACTGTGCAGGTTCCAGCCAGAGCATGGAGCAAAAACTCCACAGACAGGAACTGTCTATGCCCACATCTCATCCTCCCTTACTCTGAGGCTGGCTCCCTTTCTGTCTCAGGGAACCCATTCTGTTCCTCTAGGTGTTCTTGGCAATTCACATTGTTCCGAGCAAGTGCCAAAATGCACACAACATTCTATGCGTTCATTCATTCCATTAATTTATTCAACACATTTACTGAATACTTAGGTGCCAGGCACTGTTTTAGGTATTGGAAACACAGCAAGGAATCAGAGAACGATCCTGGCCCTACTGGAGCTGGCATTCCATCACAGGAGTCAACTCACATAGATAGACAGACAGACAGACAGACAGACAGACAGATAGATAGATAGCTGGTACCAGGATTTGAACTCAGGCCTTCCTGCCTGGCTTGCTTGCACTGTGGGCAACCATACCTCCAGCTCAGCTTTTTTACTGGTCGTTTTAGAGATGGAGTCTTGGGTTTGTTTCAAACCACAATCCTCTTGAGTAGCTAGGATTGCAGGTGTGCACCACTACAGTGTGGCCTTTCCTTTCCTTTCCTTTCTTTTTCTTTGTGCAGTGAATTGCACAAAGGGGTTTCACTGTGGCATTAACATACACACATGCTGGGAGCCAGTAGCTCATACCCGTAATCCTAGCTACTCAGGAGGCTGAGATCTGAGGATCACAGTTCAAAGCCAGCCCGGGCAGGAAAGTCCATGAGACTCTTATCTCCAATTTACCCCCACAAAATCGGAAGTGGTGCTGTGGCTCAAGAGGTAGAGCCTTAGCTTTGAGCTGAAGAGTTCAAGGACAGTGCCCAGGCCCAGAGTTCAAGCCCCATGTCCAACAACAACAACAAAAAACCCAAAACCCATACACACATATATTAAACTTTTGATACCTAGGAAGGCTGTGTTTTCAGACAGGAAATAAGGAAGATGGGGGAAAAAATTAGACCTATTGTGTGATTGCGATTTTGAATAGGTTTCTCAGGGAGGTACTTACTGCGGTGATAATTGTATAAAGTCATAAAAGGAGAGGATAAGCCACATACAGAAGAATGTTCTAGAAGGTATAGCCAGTACAAAGGTCCTGGTGACAGGAATATGCCTGCACTGTTGGAATGAGAGCGAGGATAGTGCAACGGCTGCAGCAATGTGAGTATGGGGAAGAATAACGCAGGGCCAGATGGTGTAGGAGCTTGGGACCACTGGAAAGATTTTGTCCTTTCCCTTGGGTAACAAGGAGCCAGGGGAAGGATCTGAGTAGGAGAAGGGAACAAGGGACACAAAGGACAATAGGGTCTCTTCTCCTGTTTGTGGGGGAAGAGGGGAGCTGAACTTAACGGGCGAGCAGGGGAGGCAGGAATGAGATTGTCCACCTGCTGGGGGCAGAGCCGGACACCGGTGGCTCACGCCTGTCATCCTAGCTACTCAAGAGGGTAAGATCTGAGGCCCCTGGTTCAAAGCCAGCCTGGGCAAGAAAAGTCTGTGAGACTCTTATCTCAAATAAACCACTAGAAAACTGGAAGTGGTGCTGTGGCTCAAGACGTAGAATGCTCACCTTGAGCTGAAGAGCTGAGGGACAACACTCAGGCCCAGAGTTCAAGCCCCATGAACAACAACAACAACAGCAACAAAAAGTATGTAGCCTGAGGAACTAGAACATGGGATTGCTGTTCCTTTGCTCATCATTTACATTCCCCCCCCCCCCCCATCCTTTGGTTTAAACTCAGGGGCCTCCAGCTTGCTTGGCAAGTACTTAACCACTTCAGCTCTGCCCCCAGCCCTATTTATGGTTAGTCTTTTCATTTTCTCCTTTTATTTATTTATTAAATGTAGTACTTGATACTTTGCTCAATGGCTAGTGCTCTGCCAACTGAGCCACGATTCCAACCCCTTCATCTTATTTTTAAATTGCCTTTTCCCACTAGACTAGAAGGTAGCTTCAAGAGGAAAGAAACTTGATTATCGATGTGCCCCCAGTATCTAAAACACAGCCTGGTATACAGAAGTTACTTGTTAAATATCTTTAACAATTCTGTGATTCTCAATAGAACAGAAAAACTAGAGTAAGTGAGATTGAACTGACCAGATTGGATCCCGTGTCCCCAGTGGGTGGCCTGATGCCTGCTATACTGTAGGCTCCCAGGAATTTGTAGACCAGAAAGAAAACTCAACAAAGGAATCAGAAGACAGAAGACTCACCGTGAGAGGGCAGGGAGTCTCTGCGGTGTCCTGGGAAGGGGAAGAGGAGGATGAAGATGAGGAAGGAGTGAGTGAACCTGGGGTAGGGAGAGAAGCAGAGAGTGAATCCCCAGGCCCAGCTTCTCCTGCCTTCTCCATCCCCAGTGCCTTCCACCCACGTGGCTCACCTCGGCTGAGGGCAGCCAGAGCAGACAGCAGACTCTTCTGGAACTCATCAGCCTCTGCAGGACTCTGAAACGTCAGGCCAAACTTGCAGTCGCCCAGGCTCCAGTGGTGAAAGATGGGGTTCACTTTGTTATAAACCAAGCCTGGCCTCAGGGTACACTCTAAGGTGATCTGAGAGGCAGGAAGGGAAACAACTCAGACATCCCCTTCCCCAGCCATGACTTTCCCTAATGCTAACCTTTTCTGCATTCTACAGCACCCCCACCAACTTCATCTCCCACATGTACCCCTGAGCCCTCCTTGTCACCCCAATACGGCACCCTAATTTTATGAAATGGATCTCTGATCATCCTCTACTTTTTCCTCTTGTCCTTTGATCCTTTTCTGGTGCCCTAGTAAGGAACTCCAAATCTTATTGAATGCCTGCTCCTTCTAGATAACCCAGCAGGCAGAATACTCTCCACACTTCTGGCCTCAAGCATTTCCTGACTGTTCTTATTGTATTTCCACAATCCCCCCTCAATGCTGGTCCACATCCCTGTCCCCTCTCATCTTCTCCCTAGTGACTCCTACTCTTAAACACTACCTCCCCCAAGTCTTGTCAAACAATTCAAAGTTTCCTACTACATCCCCAGCTGAAACTTCTATCTCATCTCTCCAGATTGGTGTCCAAAAGAAAGCCAGTTTACCCCTGCTGAAACCACACAGAAAATTGGCAACTGATATTAGACACTTCTAAGAAGGACCGCCCTCCCCCCAAATCAAATGCCTTCCATCAGGCTTTGGGGCCGACAGGGGCCAACTTGGTGGATGCGGGGGCGTGGGGGGGGGGGGGAGTGATGATCTTGAAGAGGAAGCCCAGGAAGGCTTCAGAGCTGAGCAGGGAAATGGCCTGAGTCAGGTGTGAGCAGGGCCCAGGTAGGACCAACTGGGATGGAAGGGGGAGCAGGAAGGGAGCAGGGCAAATCACTAAGGAGGCTGTGGTGACAGAATAGCAAGAAGAGGCAGTGGCCCAGACCTGCTTACACCCCCAATAGACCCCTCCCCAAAGCCCAACTTTTATCTTTAGGACAGGATTCTTTACCAAATTCCACCCCCTCCATCCCAGTTTGAGTCTCAGATGAGAAGACAATCTAACCTGCCCTCTAGACCCCCAGCCCCGTTCCAGCCTCCCCCAAAGGTCACACCCCACCCTCACGCCCCAGGGTGGCTCACTTTCTGGTCCCGGAGGCGCTCCCCGTGGATGACGTAGTGCCCCTGGCGGGCCCCCCCCTCGGGCCTGGCCCCTCGGACCCGACATACGCTCACCTGGCTGAGGCCCCCGCCCCCCACAGGAAGCCAGCCCCCACTGGAGTCATCTCGGGCCATGACCACGGCTCGGACCCGCACCATGTACCTAGAGGACATGGGAGAAGACAAGGACAAGTCTGTGAATTCAAATCCTGCTCCTTCCTTCAGTGTTCCTTCCCTCCCTCCCTCCATCTTCATCTCTCACATCCGGGCCCAGAGCACCCTCAGCCACAATACCCACCATTTCCCCCTCATGCCCCCTTTCTTCTGGCATGGCTTCTTTCTTCCTCTGACATCTCTCTCCTATCTGCCTTCTTCCCCCAGGGCTACCTTCCCTAGCCAGACCCTCCTTTCCCCCATCTTTCTCACCCTCAGCCCCCAGTCTAGGTTTGCCACCTCCCCTCCTCCAGCTCATCCCCTCAACCCCCTCTCCTCAGTCAGCACATACCCACAGCCCCACCCATCATCCCCCCCCCAACACACACAGCTGGGTTCCTGCGCATATGTATTTTCCCTGAGCCCATCAACTACAGCACCAGTTCCCCACCCCCCACCCCAGCGCTTGTCCCTGCACCCTGTCACCCAGGCCACTAAGCTGGGTGGAAAAGCTTGGCTCTCTTTCCCCCCCACCCCACCCCACCCCTTCCCGGATTTATGAATGAGACCGGATGCAAAGCTCACTGAGTCACCCAGCAACCAGGAGATGGGCAGGGAAGCAGGGAAGAGAAATGGCCAGAAAGAGAGGCCGAGAGAGAGAGAGAGAGAGAGAGAGAGAGAGAGAGAGAAAGAGAAAGAGAGAGGGGGGGAGGAGATGGAGGCTGGCTGAGGAAGCCAGAAACTGAAGAGATCCAACGAGCGTTTTCATTCACAAAAAAAAAAAAATCAAAGCTGCTTTCTCGGGTCCTGGGCCGAAGAAAGCAAAGAAAAAAAAAAATAAAGGAGAGATGGTGTGTGTCCGAGATTGGGGAGGGGGTGTTGATTCCTCCCCCCCCCCATATTCCCTCCAGCACCCTTCAGAAGCATTTTACCCCGCCCCCCAGCTCAGAGGACAGAGTCCTCCGCCCAGTAATCACGATTAGCGCCCAGCACCCCCCACTCACCTCACTGCTACCCAAACACGGGGACCCAGACGTCCCAACCTTTAGGGGACCCAGCCACAAGCTCTAGCCCCCTCCCCCACCTGCAGGCTGCCGGGTTTCCCCAGCCCTTTGGGAGAGGAAGGGGCGGCCGCAGCGCCCCCAGCCCCCTTTTTCTCAATGGGATGGGATTTTGTGAATGAGCAGTCACGTGACACTGCTTCCTTTGTCCGCCCGCCTCCCCCGACAACAGGTGAAGCACTGAAAGAGGGCAGGGGCTTCCTCCCCTCCCTCCCCACCACCCAGGGCCTAGCTGGGATGGGGCATCAGGATCCCAGGATGCCCTACGCTCCCCACAAATAAATCTCCGTCCCCCCCCCCCTCCGCCTCCTGGGGAAGTGGTCCTCAGAGTTCCCTCAATGGAGAGGGGCCAGGATGAAATTTTGTGAATGGGAATCTTCAAAGGGAATGTAAGACCCCACCACACACACCCCTAAATGGAGACTGGTACCCCCAAATGGCTGCCGCGTACTTTAGGGACCCCATCACCTTCTGTTTTCCCAGCTGGGGTGTGCGGGTCACCTGGGTGGGCAGAAGGTGCAGCGGGGTCCTGGTCGCCCCCTGGCTGGGGCAGGCAGTCTGTCAGCCCCCGCCCCCTTGCCCGCCCCTGGGCACCTGCCTGGGAGGCTCCGGCCGGGCTCCGAGCGGCGGCGACGCGGCCTCCTCCTCCTCCTCCTTCTCCTCCTCCTCCTCCTTCTGCTCTCTCCGGCTCCCTCGCTGGCTCGGGCGGCGCTAGAGACGGCACCCGGAGCCGGGGCGCTGGGGGGAGGGAGGGGGAACCTGGAAGACGGTGGGGGGGGCGGCGTGGGGGAGGGGTAAGAGCGAGGCAGGCAGAGCGAGGCCCGCTGGGTCCTAGAGACCGGTATTGGCTACAATGAACAACCGCCCCCCCCCCCCCCCGCCAGCCCCCATTTTTTTTTTTTCCAGGATCCAGACGTGATCCCTCTACTCTTCCACTCCCATCAGGCCCAAGGTTCCCTGAGGAAGAGGCGGGGAGGGACAGGGAGGAAGAGAGGATGGTTTCAGGGCGCTAAAATGGGGCAGTGGCCTAGGGTTTGGGCTCAAATGGGCGGGGCTGGGTGGAGCAGTTCAGAAAAGGGTGGGGAGTGAAGGGTGCAATCTGGAGGGGCGGGGTCGGTGGGCTTGAGGAAGGGGTTTGGATGCTCCCACAGGTCCAAAGCAAAGGTGTGTTATGGGAGGGGGCCCTCTGTGGAAGGAGGAAGGGCGGGGGAGTCTCTGAAAGATACAGACAGATCCTAAAAAAGATGGAGTTAGCCGCTGCGTGCCGGATGGCTCACACCTGTCATCCTAACTACTCAGGAGGCTAAGATCTGAGGATCGAGGCTCAAAGCCAGCCTTGGCAGGAAAGTCCATGAACTCTTTATCCCCAATTAACCACCACCAAGCCAGAATTGGAATTGTGGCTCTAAAGCGTTGAGCGGAAAAACCTTACGGACAGAGTGCAGGCCCTCAGTTCAAACACCAGGACCAGCAAATAAAATAAAAAGGCAGAGCTTAGCGATCAATTTCCTCCGGAGTCCCGCAGCCCATGAATGGTCCAGAAGGAGGAGCTACGCTGTGGAGTTCGCAGTGGGCGGGGCCTAGGGCGGGACTGACGAGGAAGGGCGTAGCACTACAAAGGGGAGGGGCTAAGTCAAAGGGCGGGGCTAAAGAGAAAACATTCTAAAGGGGTGGGGCTTAGGAAGCCAGGCCTGGGGGTGGGGACTACAAGACGTCAGTCTTTGGAAGGGAGATCCAGGTTCCTAAGGACAGGGCTTCAACAGACTCACAGGGGGCGTGGCCTCGGGCTAGGGGGCGTGGCCTCGAGCTTGGGGATTCAACCTGGCAGTCTCGCCCCACTGGCTTTCACCCGCACCTCCCCTCCTCCCCTCCCCCGTGTTCTTTTCGGTTATTTTCTGCTACGGCCGTTCCCCGCTCTACCCTGGGCCTAGGGGGCCGCGGCCTGAACTTCGGTCGGCTGGAGGAGTCGGTGAGTGGAGCCTTTTTGGGAGGTCGGGGAGCGGAGACGGAGCTCGAAGTTAAGAATTGGAAACCTTGAGTTATTGAGACCTGATTGTTACAAACCCGAAGCGGGAAAAGAAGTTGAGGAATGGAACTTGTAGATCTACCACTGTCTGGGAAGTGGGAAAGATCCAAACGATCGCCTGAGAAAGAGTGGGTGATGAGAAGAGGTTTAGAGCTGAGGGGGATTGGTAAGAACTGAATACCTAGTATTGGTTAGGCAGAGGCAGACGTCAAGAGTTTGGGGAGGAAAGTGTCACCTCTTAGTAGGCTAGGGTAGGGGACACCACCGAAAAGGGGTTGGGGGGAGGGAACGACGACGACGACACAAGTTTTGAGTCTTTTAGCCTGGGGACCTGGGGCGTGGTCAAGAGTGTAGGGGTGTGAGCTAAGCAACCAAGGGAACTGTGATGGAATCTTAGTACATGAAAGGGGTGGGGCCTAAGTATGTGCACCTCAGGCTTTGGAGGGGCTTTGGGTAAATAGGCGACCGGAGAGGAAAGAGAGACTGAGAGCGCAGGACTGAGGAGGCATATTGGGGGGTGGGGGAGGGACTGAGACGGGACTAATGCAGATTAAGTCCAAGAAGAGCCGGGGATCGTGGGGTTCCCGCAGTCTTGGCAGACTGACTGGGAGACATTTATCTGATTACAGTCCCAGACCTCCGTGGGAAATGGGGAACGTACAGTCGGAGCCGTCCGCGGGCGGGGGCTCCCGAAAAGAGCAGGCCTCAGACCGCGCCTCTGATTCCCGCCGGACGTCCCTGGTGGAGCCCGAGGTGACCCCTTCCTCCCCAGCCATGCGCCTGGCTCGAGGGCTGGGCGTCTGGTTCCCGGGCACCTCCGCGCCCCCGGTACTCCTGGTACCCCCAGAACCCCAGGCCTCACCCTCGCCCCTGCCCCTGACCTTAGAACTGCCCTCGCCAGTGACGCCCCCTCCAGAGGAGGCGGTTGCGGCCACGGTCACCACACCACCCCCGCCCCCCGTGGGGACCCTGTTGCCCGCGCCGTCTAAGTGGCGAAAACCCACGGGTACCGCGGTTTCCCGGATCCGCGGCCTGCTGGAGGCGAGCCATCGCGGCCAAGGCGACCCTCCGAACCTCCGCCCGCTGCCTCCGCTGCCCCGGCAACTAACGGAAAAGGACCCAGTCCCGAGGGCCTCAGCCCCACCTCCGACGCCCCTGGAGCCTCGGAAGCCACCGCCGCCGACGCCGACACAGCCACCACCACCGCCACCGCCGCCGTCGCCGCCGCCGCCGCCGCTGCCGCTGTCTTCGCAGCAGCCCTCGAGCCGCAGGATCGCTCCAGCTCTGGCCGCATCCGCCACCAGCACCCCCGAAAGCCAGGCCAGGCCTTGCCCCGAAGCCCCGACGGCTGGCGGAGCGCGCGGAGGGGCGGCTCCCCAAGGGGGAGATGACATGGCTCGGCCCGCGGCTTCAGAACCAGGCCTGAGCCTGCTGTGTAAAGTCACCTTCAAGTCGGGCCCCACCTTGTCTCCTGCGGCACCCCCGGGTCCCCTGGCCACCAAACCCTCCCTCGGGGTCGGCGGGGCCAGCGGCGGGGCCGGCGGACTCTTCGCTGCCTCGTATGCCGAGGTCCTGAAGCAGGGGTCCCTGGCCCCCGGAGCCCCCCGGACCCCCGGGGAACCTCCTCGAGGGGTTCAGGAAACCGAGGGCGGCGATGGAGACTGCGAAGGGTGCCCTGGTCCCCCTTCGGTGCCTGCGTCCCAGGCCCGGGCCCCACAGCCGCCTCCCTACACCACCTTCCCAGGCTCTAAACCCAAATTCGACTGGGTGAGCCCCCCAGATGGCCCTGAGCGCCACTTCCGCTTCAACGGGGCCGGCGGAGGCATCGGGGTGCCCCGACGGCGCGCTGCCGCGCTCTCGGGGCCCTGGGGCTCCCCTCCGCCCCCACCTGGGCAGACGCACCCGGCCCCGGGGCCCCGGAGGCCTGCACCTGCGCTGCTGGCGCCGCCCATGTTCATCTTTCCGGCGCCCACCAATGGCGAGCCCGCGCGCCCCGGGCCTACGGGCCCGCAGCAAATCCCGCCGCCGCCGCCGCCGCCTCCGCCTCCGCCTCCACCACCGCCTCCGCCCCCCACGCCGCCAGCCACGCCGCCGCCCGCGCCGCCTCCCACCCCGCAGCCCGAGCCGCTCCAGCCCGCGCCGCGGCTGCCGGTCCGCCCGCCCACCCCTGGCCCGGGCCACGAGGAGGCGGCCCGGGTTCCAGCCCCAGCTCCTGCTCTGTCCCCCGCCTTGGCCGTGGACCAAGCCGCAGCCCTTGTGCTGGCCCCAGCCCCGGTCCCGGCCCCGGCTCCGGCCCCGGCCCCTGCTCCCGTGGCCACTGAACCTTTGGCGCCCGCGCCCGCGCCCGCCAAGGTTCGCACGCGCAGGAACAAGGGCTCCCGCGCAGCCCGAGGCGCAGCCCGCGAAGACGGCACACCTGGAGACCGGGCCTCCACCATGGACGGCAGCAGCGGGGCCTCTTCAGGGGCAGGTAACAAAGGCGCTGTGCACCACTGGCCGCCCTTCCAGGTGCTCAACTCTTGTCCCTGCAAGTGTTACTGCCGCCACCAGCCCCGCCATCGCCGCCTGCCGCGCAACGTGTCTGCTTGGTGAGGGAGGTCAGGAAGCGGGGAGGGGAGGGAACGTTCCCCTGGACCCTCTTACCCACATGCCTAACTTGGCTGGACCCGCGTAATAAGGAACCAGGGGAACACTGGCGCAGACCTCCAGGTTGAGCATCACCCTCCAGGGCCATGAGGGAGGGACTGGACCCCTAAGCCTGCCCCTAAGGGCGCAAAGGCGAAGTTTGCCCTCCCAGAACCAACAAGACAGGACCCGCCTCCCCCCAACTCTGAACAAAAGAGAGCCCTTGGCCTAGCCCCTCAGGCTCCGGAACCGCTAGCCTCTGATCACTAGAGGGCACTGCTGTTCCAGCCCTTGTGCTGCAAAGGTTCCATATGAGTTCCTGCGTGTGGCGGGCAGCCTTCCCCACTCATCTGGACGACCAGTCTGATCCCGGTTCTCGAACACAATCCCTGAGACTAGTGGGACACTTAAGGGCTCAGCTAGGGACCCACCTACAGCATCTTTCGGTACTTAAGCGAATGTAGCTCTGCCTTAAACTGCCTTAGAGATATTCTGCCAGCCTTCAGGGAAAAGCAAGCCCCCACCCTGCAGCCCCCCAAAAGGAGTTCTCCATCCAACAAGGTGAACCTGGTCATAAACAGGCCTCCATTCTTCCCTCTTCCCAGGCTGAGGACACCCACCAACCACCTGAGTGAGCCACCCTGGGTCGCCACCATCAAGCTGGCCGGCTCGCTGGTAGCTGGGTTGGAGCACTACGACTTGCAGACCACCCATTCCAACTGAGCGTGGTCTCAACGCCCTTGCTTGCCCCTCGATGCTAATAAAGTAACTCCAGCCTCCTTGCCTGTCAAGTCACCACTGGGACTTAAGTGACAGGGATTCCAGATAGCATCTACTGGGCGGGGGGGGGGGGGGGGGGGGGGGGGGGGGGGGGGGGGGGGGGGGGGGGACGGGACACTCACTCCCCTAATACCAGCGACGGGTGCTGTCTGGTGCCAAGCTTCGAGGTGAGCCCAAGTCACTCTGGAGAGACCACTCTCAAGGCAACAGTGGGGAGAACTGAGTCAGCACAAATGGCTCGGCCAGGCTTGGACTCAACTTTAAGAAGCTGGTAGGTGGAGAGGTCCCAGGCCACAGGGACTCCTCAGAAGAGGGGTGCAGGCATATATCCACACAAGGGCCTATAATTTCTGTTCCAGATGGCTCACCCTAGCAGCCCACAGATGGGGTCCATTTCATGTCACATTTTAAAAATTATTTAATTCACTGTCAACAATTCACTGGAACAATCCCTCTACATGTGGGTGCCTGTGCTTGAGGCCTGGAGCAATGAATGGCCTCTAGACAGGCAGGCTGGAGGGGGTGTTTCTAGCAACCCCCAAGAGAACCCAGGCTTCCAAGTTTCCCAGGCTGTCTCCCCGCCATCCCAACTGGGGAGACAAGGGCCTGGAAGTGAGGTCAATCCACCTTTATTGGACAGCTGCACCAGGACTGAACAGCCATGTATGTCCTGCCCATCCTGGGCACTCAGCCCAGGCCACGGGGCTCAGACAATCATCTCCAGCTGCCGGGCATACTCAATGACCTGTTTCGCCAGTTCCGTGGAGGGGATGGTAGTGTCTTCTGGCTTCTGCTGCTGGCTGGCAAAACTGTAGTAGTTATGGGGACCCAGGACCCATCCTCGCTGCAGAAAGAGGTTTCGAAGATGAGTAGGGTGATCCCAAAGACTCAATTCCCTACCCCCATGGAGCCACAACTCATGCATGTCATTGCTCACTTCGTCTTCCCTCTAGCCCCACAACTCTGGCAAGGAACTTTACTGTGCCTCAATTTCTTCATGCTGGAGACAAAACCTTAGTCATACTCCTATCTGGGCATGCTCTAAGAGTTCAGTGAATTGAGACATCAAAAATACTAGGGTGGGCTGGAATGTGGCTTAGTGGTAGAGTGCTTGCCTAACATACATGAAGCCCTGGGTTCGATTCCCCAGTACCAGATACACAGAAAAACCAGGAGTGGTACTGTGGCTCAAATGGTAAAATGCTAACCGTGAGCAAAAAGTGCAAGGACAGGGGCTGGGAAGGTGGTTCAGTGGTAGAGCGCTTGCCTTGCATGCTCAAGGCCCTGGGTTCGATTCCTCAGCACCACATAAGAAAAAAAAAAAAGCCAGAAGTGGCACTGTGGCTCAAGTGGTAGAGTGCTAGCCTTAAGCTGAAGAGCTGAGGGACAGCGCTCAGGCCCAGAGTTCAGGCCCACGACCGGACCCCAAAAAAAAAAAAAGTGCAGGGACAGTGCTCAGGCCCTGAGTTCCAGCCCCAGGATTGTCTCAAAAAATAAAAAACAAATTAGGGTTTCAACTCAGGGCCTTGGTGCTTGCCCAGCTTGCTTGCAAGGCAGGTGCTCTGCCACTGAGCCAGACCTCCAACTCAGCATCTTGCTGTTTACTTTGGAGATAGCCGCTTGATTTTTCTGGCAGGGTTAGCTTTGAACCACAATTCTCTAGACCTGCCGAGTAGCTAAGATTACAGGCATGAGTCACCAGTGCCCAGCTGTCTACTCTTGAGCCTATTTCCAAACACCAGGGTAACTGTGTACCCAGTACTGTACCTGCACAAATGTTCTAAACCAAATGAAGCAGAGGCTTATGGGGAAAAGCTGCCACTTCTAAAGGAATGCTGATAAGGATAAAAGCCAATATGAAGAGAGAACCCTTCACCTGGTGCCAGATGCTAAGCTAAACTTATTCCTTCTGTTGATAGACAAACTGAAGCTCTGAGAGCTTAGCAACCTGGGTGAGGTCTGAATTGAACCCTTGGCAGTCCAATTTCCTCTAGACCACTCCACTGCTCATTGAAGTGCTGACAGAGTGCAACCCTTGGCTCCAGAGCCCCTTGCCCTGTACCCCAGCCACCTTCTTGGCATAGTCTGTCATCTTTTTTGGTGTGTTGAAGAAGAGGATCCGGGTAGCCTCAGTGAAGAGGATTTTCTCGTAGGCCTTCTCAATGCACCCAGCAATCTCATCCCTAGAGGGAAGATGAGTTCTCATTACTGAACACTGACAGCCACTCAGACTGTCCTCCCACGCCTGACTCAGGTTGGTTCTGACCCTGCCGGTTAGCACTGATGGCTAACTGGCCCTGTCACTGCCCTAGTTCACTGATGGAGGCTCAGAAAATGGGCTTGACGAGAGCCACAGACCAGGTCAGGGCCTCGGGGAACCCACTCTAGATCTGGTTCCTGGGGCTGTGGAGGCAGCAGAGCAGGTGCATGCTCTGAATCCCATACCCAGGCGTGAGGGCCTCAGGCTGCCTGAAACCCAGCTTGAGAGTAACCTGATAGAATTTCCTCAAGTAAGACACACTTCTGGTGGGGAAGGTGGCTCAGTGGTAGTGCTTGCTTTGCATGCATGAGGTCCTGGGTTCAATTCCTCAGCACCACATAAGCAGAAAAAGCCAGAAGTAGCGCTGTGGCTCAAGTAGTAGAGCACTAGCCTTGAGCTGAAAAGCTGAGGGACAGCACCGAGGCCCAGAGTTCAGGCTCCAGGACTTGCAAAAAAAAAAAAAAGACCCATCAAAAGGTAGCATGGGATAGACAATTTGCTCCAGGAAAGTTAGAATGAACTTGTGACTTTGAAATTATGTAATCAATTAATCACAATCAAAAAAAAGAACCTCGGGGAAGGGAGGGAGGGAGGGGATGGTAGGGGGAAAACAATGGAGGGGGTAACAATGTTCAAGAGGAAGTGTACTCATTACCTCACTCATGTAACTGTAACCCTCTGTATAGTATCTTTACAATAAAAAAAAAAAAAAAAGGTAGCATGGCCAGGCACCAGTGGCTCACGCCTAATCCTAGCTACTCAGGAGGCTGATATCTGAGGATTGCAGCTCAAAGCCAGCCCAGGCAGGAAGGTCCGTGAGACTCTTATCTCCAATAAACCACTCAGAAAATCAGAAGTGGCGCTGTGGCTCTCAAGCATTAGCATTGAGCTGCAGAGCTGAGTGACAGCACCCAGGGCCAGAGTTCAAGCCCCATGACTGACCTCTCCCCTCCCCCCCCAAAAAAGGAGCATTAACACTGCAGAAGTAAACAGCAAGGCCAGGCATGGGGAACATGCCTATAATCCATCCCAGCACTCAGGAGGCAGAGGTAGTATGGTAAGTTTAAGGTCAGCTTGGACATCACAAAATATCTTAAAAGACAAAAAAAAAAAAAAAAAAATGCTGCCGGGGCTAGGAAGGTGGCTTGGTGATAGAGTGCTAATCCTAGACACATGAGGCCCTGAGTTCGATTCCTCAGCACCACATAAGCAGAAAAAGCCAGAAGTGGCGCTGTGGCTCAAGTGGTAGAGCGCTAGCCTTGAGCTGAAGAGCTCAGGAACAGCACCCAGGTTCAGAGTTCAAGCCCCACGATTGATAACAAAAAAAAAAACTCACCAGCAAGCCAAAAAAGTAAAAGGCAAGTCCCTCTCTAGACAGGTATGGACAGTCACATTAACAACTCCTTCATAATGGAAAATACCTTAGAGGGCTGGGGATGTGACTCCACCCCAGCACTACGCTTAGGTCCATGCAAACACATGCACAAAGAAAACCCACGAATGTCCACAGCACTTATCAGAGGCAAGATGGCCCTGCTTGTGGAGCTGTCTGTCATACCCTGGCTCAAGGTTGACACAAATGGCCCTTCTATATATAAACAGCCTGGGCAAGAGAGGGGCCGCTGCCCACACCACTCCAGTCCTACTGGAACTGGGAGAATAGGAATCCAGCCCAGCCCACTTGGCCATAACCAGCCAGTACAGGACTCACGTTAAGTCCAAGCTCTCTCTGAATCCCATGGGCCTAGCCCTCACCTGATAGTGTCGAGCAGGATGTCGATAAAGAAGGTATAGCTCTCAGCGGGGATGTTCCCCTTGGCCAGGAACACCTTGTTGTAGCTGCCCTCCATCAGGTACTACAGGTGAGAAGGAAGAGGGTGAAAAGGCAGCACAGGGCCTCCCTGAACTCCTGTACACCCCCTAACCCCAGTCCCCATGCTGCCAGGCACCCCTTTGCTATATAGTCACCCATTTGTATCAGGTAACATTCTTTTCAGGAAGCTCTGCACATAACTAAATGCACGCACGTGCACGCACACACACACACACACACACACACGCGCGCGCGCGCGCGCGCGCGCGCTCTCCCAGCCAGCTCAAGGCTGGATCCCATTATCTCTCCTGTGATAGGAGGCAAGGCTAGATCCAGCCTGGACTGTGCTGCCACCTACCTGCACCCCCAAGTCACATCCTTCAGGGACCTGGGCTAGAGAAACCATTTCCTCACATAGCTTTGAGGGCTCTTCCCAGACTCTGTTCGCTTCACTCTACAAACTGTCCTCTTTGCTGTGCCTCAAACACAGCAGACTTTGGCCTTCAATCATCTAAAACTGACAGGTCCCTCTGTTTGGATTGACCATGGTTCACTTCTCACCACGGTTCACATTCAGGTCCTCAGATCTCACTCCACAGAAATCTTCACCCCTTCCCAGCGTCTCCACCATTTCCTACTAAGTTTCTTTCCTGGCATCTGACAGATCACACAGATTTGCTCATTCTTTTGGCACACTGTCTACTTCCTCTCCTCCTTGCCATCTTTATAAGGTCTAGAACTTTATCTGATTCTCAGTCTGCAAACCCAGCCCAATGCCTGTCATACAGCCAGGCCTCAGGATGTGAATGAGGCTGTGGGATGAGGATGAGGGAACCAACAGCTCCTCTGAGAAACCCTCCCAATGTCTGTCCTCACACAGCCCCCTCAGCCAGGCCCTCCCGCACCTCTGCCCCAGACTCACTTGCTCCAGGGACACAGGATGCTTGATGTAAACGTTGGTCTGGATGTCCTTGGCAGGCAGGCGCTCCAGCTCCGTGTGGAATTCAGCCACCCGGTTCTGGGACAGCAGGAAGAGGAGGTTGAGACCTAAGAGCTGGTGCATGTAGGCTGACTCGGGGAGCTGTTCTCTGTGAACCAGGGAGGGGAATCAGGTAAGAAGGATTTCCAGGCCAATCAGGTGCCTGATCTCAGGCTCCAGCCCTGATAAGGGTTCAAGGAGGTTCGGATGAGGAAGTTGAGGTCCAGAGAAACACAAATGTCACAAATCACATTGAAGCAAGCAACTTCACGCCACAGAAGTAACATAAGACTATTTCCCAGAGTGTCCATAGCAGAGAGTTGGGATCCATAAGTATACATGAAATGAATTAAATGACCTAACCCACGTAAAGTGATAAGATTACCTACCCCAAATAAACTCTATTAAGTACTAAGATTATATTAAGAATCTTAATTAAGGATTAAGACTTGGGCTGGGCACCAGTGGCTCACATCTGTAATCCTAGCTACTCAGGGCTGAGATCTGAGGATAGTGGTTCAAAGCCAGCCAGCCCAGGCAGGGAAATCAATGAGACTCTTATCTCCAATAAACCACCAAAAACCAGAAATGGGCTATGGCTCAAGAGGTAGAGTGCTATCCTCAAGCTGAAGAGCTGAAGGACAGTGCCCAGACCCAGAGTTCAAACCCTATGACTGACCCAAAAAAAAAAAAAAAAGAATTAAGACTTGGACTGGGAATGTGGCCTCGTGGTAAAGTGCTTGCCTAGCATGCATGAGCCCTGGGTTTGATTCCTCAGCACCACATAAACAGAAAAAGGGGGGGAAAAAATGAAAAAGGGCTCAGGGACAGCAGCCAGGACAGGTGGGAAAAAAAAAAAGATGACCTAAAGAAAGGTAAAGTCAAACCCAAACTTAATGTCAAATTCGTGCTTTAGTTTAGTTTTATATCCAACACACATTTAGTGAGTGACTAATCTGGGCCTTGTCCTGTGCTAGGCAGTGCTGAGGACAAAGCAGCACAAGACAGTATCCTCTCTGCTTTCAAGAAGCTCACAGTCCAAAGGAAGAGAGGGCTGGATAGGGAAGGTACAGGCAGAAGGTTAGGGGTGGGGTGAAGGGTACAGTGAGATGGGTGAGGGCAAGGACAGCAATGGAGGCCACTGAAAGAGATTTAGGTCTTAAGCCTGAATGCTATTGAGAACATGACAGGTTTTCCAAACTTTTTTTTTTTTTTTTTTTTGTCGGTCGTGGGACTTGAACTCTGGGCCTGGGCGCTGTCCCTCAGCTCTTCAGCTCAAGGCGAGCGCTCTACCACTTGAGCTACAGCACCACTGACATGACAGGTTTTAAGTAGAGGATCAATACAGTCATACTTTAGAATCATAGAGATCCTATTGGTCCAGGCACACATAATCCTAGCACTTGAGAAGCAGAGGCAAGAGGTCCACAAGTTATAGGCCTAGACTATAGTAGGGCCTCCAGAGGTGAGGAGGGGGATCCTACTGGTTCTTGTATAAGAATCACAGGAACAAAACAAGACAGGAAGGTAAATAGTGATTTTGGCCATACTGGAGAGAAGAGAATAGTATGGGAGTAGATAAAGGGAGACAGACTTAACATCTACAGCAACTGCGCCATACAACCCCAACCTCAGATCTCTGAGACAACTTTATGATCCTTCAGCCTCTGGGGACAACAGTTCCCAAGTGAAAGATGACCTGCATGGCTAGACCACCACCAGATATAAATGAATTGCCACGTAACTCCCTCCCCTTCCCGTTTCAGGCAGGACCCATCCTCACTTGTAATCAAAGTAGTAGCATTTGAGCTGGGCCATGTAACGCTCAAAGGAGGGGATGTCCTTGCGTAGGATGCTCCACTGGGCCCCGATTTCCAGTATGTCACCTGTGAGTGATACAGTGGGCTCTCAGGGGTGGCTGGGGTCCCTTCCCCAGTCCACCACTGCTGCCGTTACTGTCTTGACACCAGCTCAGCACCCTACCACCACCAACACCACCACCAGTGCCAGTAACACTCACGGGCTAGAATGAGTTGCTGTTTGGTTAGCTTGGTCCCTGTGGTAGGCAGGAAGTTGAGTTCCAGCAGGACCAGCTGATGGGAAAGAAAAAAAAAAAAGATGAGATTTCAAATATGTCACTTAAGTTCTTTGAGCTAACTATTACTCCTAACTCATAAAACTGCTTTATTAAAAGAACTAGTCCAGGCTGGAAATGTGGCTTAGTGGTAGAGTGCTTGCCTAGCATGCATCAAGTCCTGGGTTCGATTCATAAACAGAAAAAGCTGGAAGTGGCACTGTGGCCTTGAGCAAAAGAGCTCAGGAACAGTACCCAAGCCCTGAGTTCAGGCCCCAGGACTGGCAAAAAGAAAAAGAAAAGAGCCAGGCACTGGTGGCTCAAGCCTGTAATCCTAGCTACTCAGGAGGCTGAGATCTGAGGATCACTGTTCAAAGCCAGCCCAGGCAGGACACTCCGTAAGACTCTTATCTCCAATAAACCACTAGAAAACCAGAAGTGGCGCTGTGGCTCAAGCAGTAGAGCGCTGGCCTTGAGCTGAAGAGTGCGGGAACAGCGCCCAAGCCCAGAGTTCAAGCCCCACAACTGACCTAAAAAAAAAAAGAAAGAAAGAAAAAGAAAAGGGGCTGGGAAGGTGGCTCAGTGGTAGAACACTTGCCTTGCATGCCTGAGGCCCTGGGTTTGATTCCTCAGCACCACATAAGCAAAAAGAAAAAAGCTGGAAGTGGTGCTGTGCCTCAAGTGGTAGAGCGCTAGCCTTGAGCTGAAGAGCTCAGCGCCCAGGCCCAGAGTTCAGGCCCCAGGACTGGACCCCCCCCCCCCCCAAAAAAAAGAAGTGGTCCAAGTGGGCATAGGCCCATGCCCGTAGTCGTAGCTACTGAGGAGACTGAGATCTGAGGACATGGTTCAAAGCCAGCCCAGGCAGAAAAGTCCCCAATTAACCTCATCTCCAATTAACCGTTCAAAAACCAGAAGTGGCACTATGGCTCAAATGGTAGAGTGCTCATCTTGAGCTGAAGAGCGCAGGGACAGCTCTGAAGCCCAGAGTTCAAGCCCCACAACGGACCAAAAAAACCAAAAAAAACCCTAAGAACAGGGCTTGCACACATAACAAATGCCCATATAAGATTGTAATTTTCTGTGTGTGTGTGTGTGTGTGTGTGTGTGTGCGCGCGCACGCGCGTGCGCCAGGACTGGTGTTTGAACTAAAAGCCTGGACATTGTCTCTTAGCTTTTTTACACAAGGCTGGTGCTCTACCCACTTGAGGAACAGTCACTCAGATTATCCTGCCTGGTTTTGCTTCAAGCCATGATCCTCAGATCTCAGCCTCCAGAGTAGCTGACAGGCGTGAGCCACCAACACCAGGCCTCATTCATATTGCAATTATAAATAACCCTGCTGAAGAAACAGGAGAGACACTCAGTGACTGATCCACCCTGTTCTTGGCAGTCTGTTTCTGTTCAAGGTTTAAAGCTGTGAGAAGCACTTACCTTCCTTGGTCCAGCCTATGCACCAGCAACTTTGATCCAGCACACTGTATTTACATCTTTCCCAAACACACTCGAATGTGTTCACCCCCAGAATCTCATACTCTTGGTGTTTTTTGGTGGTTGTTGTTTAGTTGTTTTGTGCCAGCCATGGGGCTTGAACTCAGGGCCTTGTCACTGTCCCTGATCAGTTCTGGCTGTACCCCTAAAGTCTCTCAGCTCCATTTTCGGCGTGTGTGTGTGTGTGTGTGTGTGTGTGTGTGTGTGTTTTAGGGGGTGGCTAACTGGAGACTTCCAACCACGATCCTCAGACCTCAGCCTCCTGAGTAGCTGGGATTACAGGTATGAGCCACAGGTGCCCGTATACTTTTGGTTCCGTCCGGTTGGGTCCCTAACCCCACATGCCCTGCACAATCCCATCATCGAAACCTCATTCTCCCCCTCGGTCGTGTTTGGAACTCGCCATCACGATCGCCCCCACCCCATTCTTGCCCACCAACCAATAAGGCTTCCGGATTATCAAAATTGTAACCCTGAACCATCATTGCCCCAGCCCACCCCCGGGGCTGCCTTCGGCCCAACTCTCGCACTTCTCCGCATCTCCAAGGCTGCTCCGAACCCTTCGCCCTCTCAGTGACCCCCCGCCTTCGTACCGTCCCCCGACCCAGGCCCTCTCCGGTGACCCTACCCTCGTCCGCCGACCCCTTACCTTGAGGCGGCCCAGCTCTTCCCCACATTTGCTAAGATTGGGGCTTTTGCGGTTCCATTCGCCCTTGAGTTGTTCGTACATGCCGGCTGCAGCCTGCAAAACCGCACCTGACGCCGCGGCGGGGCCCGAGCTCGAGACGCCGGTGGCTCCGCTCACCGTCGTGGCCGCCATCTTCCGTGATGCGGCAAACCGCCGGCTTGTTTTACGGCAGCGACGCCTACAGACGCTCTCCCGGCGGAAGTGGGGCATAGAGGTGGAGCCTAAAGTCGGAGGCGTGGCTAAGGCTGCTTGATCCCGCTCACCGCGGGTGGTGCGCCGGCGCCCTCGGGGCGGGACCTTGGGAGCCCTGCCTTTAATGAACATGTCAGTTAGGGCTCCGCCTTCACTGTCACTCAAAATGGTGCCCGGAAGTCGGTTTGCCCTAACTGAAAAGGACCACACTCTCACAACTTCACGCCAGTAATCAATATGGCCGCCGTGGCTTCAACCTGTGCTGTTCCCGACAGTTTCTACCATGAAAGTTCCATTTTTTCAGGAGAGCCTTCTCTAAGCCGAGAACGATGGGAGTCACTTCGACAGACGGATTTAGATAAGACAGTCACCTTCCAAAGAACAGCAGGTGGAATTTAAATCTAAGCCTAGGGACAAAAGTGAAGTTTATACAAATAAGTGCAGGAAGTGGTGCTGTGGCTCAAGTGGTAGAGCGCTAGCCTTAAGCTAAAGAGCTGAGGGACAGCGCCCAGGCCCAGAGTTCAAGCCCCACTACCGACAAAAAAAGAAAAAAAAAGAAAAGAAATAAGTGAAAACTGTATAAAAAACTACCCGGTCTTGCTGGACGCCGGTGGCTCACGCCTGTAATCCTAGCTGCTCAGGAGGCTGAGATCTAAGGATCACGGTTCAAAGCCAGCCTGGGCAGAAACTCTGTGAAACTTCCAATTAACCAGCAAAAAGCCAGAAGTGGAATTATGACTCAAAGGGTAAAGCATTAGCCTTGAGCAAAAAATGCTCAGGGACAACACCCAGGCCTTGAGTTCAAGCCTAAGTACCGCCACCCACCAAAAAAATTGTTTTTGGTCTTGTGACCATATCCTACCAGGTGCTAGTGGAGTTTGCAATCATACTTGTTTATCTTTTTTCCCCCTTTTCGTTTTCTGAGTGCAGTATTTCTCCAATCCTATCCTCCATCCCTGGTATTCTTTCTTCTGCTTGCTGTTGTCTGCTGATAATACCTACTGTTTTGTTTTGGTAGTAGGAATTTTAGGTAGGACTTAGCAAGCATCTAAGCAGATGCTCAGTTACTTGAGCCATGCCTCCAGCCCTTTTCTGTACTGGTCATTTTGGAAGTAACCACTTTGTGCCTGAATTGCAATCCTCATATTTGTAGCCACTCAGGAGTAGAATCTCTGAGCTGCAAGCAAATAGGAATAGCAGCCCCAGCCAAGAGAGCTATTAAGAAGTCCTTGGCGGCCTCCTTCGCACACTTTCTCATCTCTAGCACTCTCTCCTGGTCACCCATCTTACCGGCCTTTGGGGTTCAGTGGAGGGGAGGGGGCGATGCCCGTTACCATGGAGACAGGCTGCGCATGCAAGTCTCCGGACTTGCAGACGTTGGTTGTGGAAGTGAGGACAGCCATTTTGAGACGGAGCAAGTTGGGGGCGCTGTTCAGCAACGGTTGACTGGTGAGGCAAGGCAGGGAGAAATGGGCGGTGCCGTTCTAACTGAGGATGCAAGGGAAGAGAGATGGGAAGTTGGGTGTGGGAAGGTGTGGGAAGGTTGTGGGAAGGTGTGGGAAGGTTGTGGGAAGGTGTGGGAAGGTTGTGGGGGGAAGAGGGAGGAAGACTGTACATTGGTGGGACCCAGCAGAGTCCACGGAGATATGAAAAAGGAGGGAGAGGGCAAGGTGTGGTTAAGAACAGAAGTGGGGAGAGAAGAGGCTGCAAAGGGTGGGGCTTATAGATCTGTCAGGTGTTCATGGAAAGGTGGCTTCGAACAGGTGGATGCTGCAGTAGGGCGGGGGCGGGGGGGAGGTGGAGAGAAGATGAGCACCTCGAAGGCAGTATGGTGTGGGGAAGGAGAGGGCTAGGGACATGGGAAGGAGACCCAGAAGTAAGGCGGGACCCCACCGGGAAGAGAGGGTTCGCTAAAGACAAGATCAAAAAGATAGCCAAAGGGGAGTGGAGGTCTGGCAGCTAGGGGTAAGAAATCTCAAGAAGAGAGGGTCCCTGAGGAGAAAGGGTGGAGCGAGGAGAGAGGAAAGAGTACACCAAGGGGCGTGGCCGCACGAGGGGTGTGGCCACGGGAGAGGGCGGGGCATGCTGAAGGAAGTAGGGTTACGAGGAGGTGGGTAGAGGTGCGGTTGTGGGAGGGGCTATACGACAGGCAGGGCCGCTGGGGGCGTGGATATAGGAGAGGGCGGGACCTCCTGAGGGTGTGCTGGTGTGAGGGGCGGGACAGAGGGTGTGTTATGGGAAGGGCCGCGATTGGTGGGGCAGCGGAGGGGCGTGGCTACGGGAGGGCCGGGCAGAGGAAAGGCGTGGTGAGGAGCACGCAGGGTTCAGCCAGCTGGTCTAGGACCCGAGGAAAAGGCTGGCGGAGGAGGCTGTGGTGGTACGGGGAGAAAAAGCTGAGCAAGAATAAGCCCCAAGCCAGATATAGGGGAGAGGACAGGAGGTAAGGCAGGCATGGAGAAAGCCTGGATAGAGGACTGAGGAGGGAGAATAAGATCAAGTAGAGGACGAAGGTCTTGGGCAGGGTAGGAATGAATCAAGAGGGTCGCTGAGGAGCGGAGAGGCACAGGAAGGGCTATGAGAGACGGCGCAGCAAGTCCAGAACAAGAGTGAGATCGTGGGTTGGAGAAGGACGGTGGGAGTCAGTGGAGCGCCATCCAATCAAGAAAGCAGAAACCGAGGCAGAGAGGTGCCCTGAGCAAGAGCAGGGGGGTGGGCTAGGAGTGAGGGCAGCGTTGGCAGCCAGGAGCAGAGCAGGGACGATGCCAGGTGCAAAACACCTTGGGAAGGGCCGGGCGCTGGTGGCTCACGCCTGTAGTCCTAGCTACTCAGGAGGCTGAGATCTGAGGATCGCGGTTCAAAGCCAGCCCGGGCAGGAGAGACCATGAGGCTCCTATCTCCAATAAACCACCAGAAAACCGGAAGTGGCGCTGTAGCTCAAGTGGTAGAGCGCTAGCCTTGAGCTGAAGAGCTGAGGGACAGCTCCCAGGCCCAGAGTTCAAGCCCCACGACCGACAAAAAAAAAAAAAAAAAAAAAAAAACACCTTAGGATGGGTAGGATGGGGGGGGGGGGGGCGCGGGCTCAGGGCCATGTGGGATCACAGAGGTCTGTCTGTCCTGCAGAGGCGGCTGCTGATCTCCACATCCTCCAGGTTCTAGCTACATTGCACGGTGCCCAGCCATGGCCCCTGCCAGCCTTGTGTGGCCCACAGCAGGCGTCTTATGGGCACCGTGGGCGCTGCTGCTGGTACTCCTGTTTTCTTGGAGGCTGTGGGCAATTCAGGATGATTTCCAGCAATGCACCTGGCAGGTGGTCCTAAACAAGTTCCACCAAGTCGGGGAGGCTACCTCCACTGTCCGCTTCTTTGCACAAGAGCCCGAAGACACGGTGGCCAACGTGTTCAACTTGCTAACTGACTCACCCATTGACCCCACTGAGGTGAGGGGACCTAGCAGGAGAAAAGAGGTGAGGGGGGAGGGGGGAAGCTGTGCTGATCTGGACATCTGTCTACCTCTCTTACAGAAATACCTGGGCTTCCCTTACTATCTGAAGGTCAACTACTCCTGTAAAAAAGAGGTGAGTGTCCTAGGGAGTGGGCTGATGCAGCCTGAGTTTCCCCCATCTCTCTAGAACCATGCAACACTGCAGGCCTTCAGGATTTAAGTGGGTTTTGTTTTGTTTTGCTTTTTGCCAGTCCTCGGGATTGAACTCAGGCCTAGGCACTGTCCCTGAACTGCTTTTGCTCAAGACTATCACTCTTCCACTTGAGCGCACAGTGCCACTTCCAGCTTTTTCTGTGTATGTGGTACCAAGGAATTGAACCTAGGGCTTCATTCATGCTAGGTCAGGCAAGCACTCTACTGCTAAGTCACATCCCCAGCCCTGGATTCAAGATTTATCTAAAGCTGGCAGCTAGTACCTCAAGCCTGTAATCCTAGCAACTCAGGAGGTGGAGATCTGTGGATCACAGTTCAAAGCCAGCCCAGGCAGGAAAGTCCATGAGTCTCTGATCTCCAGTTAACCACCACATAGCCAGAAGTGGAGCTGTGGTTCAAGTGGTAGAACACTAGACTTGCACAAAAAAGCTAAGGGGCAGCATTTTGGCCCCTGGCCCTGAGTTCAAGATCTAGCAAGAAGAAGGAGGAGGAGGAGGAGGAGGAGGAGGGTGTCTCAAGGCAGGGCTGTCTGGAGGAGGAGGAGGAGGAGGAGGAGGGTGTCTCAAGGCAGGGCTGTCTTAAGGTTAGTTACCTAAGGCTGTCTACCCCCTTAGCCTTCGGATGACCTGGTCCGCAGGGCCCACCTGATGGGGATGAAGCCTCTGGTGCTGGTCACCTTCCATTCCCCGATCAATTTCTACCGCTGGAAGATAGAACAGTTGCAGATCCAGATGGAGGCGGCCCCCTTCCGCAACAAAGGTGCCCCATGGGCTGGGGGGCAGGGGCGGGAGCTGCCAGTGCACTTAGACCTGGAGGAGGGTTTCTCTTGGAGCCTCACTCCCATACCTCAGTGCCCTCTCCTGCCACCAGAAACATGTTTGGCCAGCGAGGTGTGTGGCATGAGCTGGTACACACCCATGCCACTCAAGAATGGCAGTGCTGTCATGCGAGTGGATGTCGACAGTAACGGGCTAGGGCCCTTCATTCCTCCCAAAAGGTACCTGATCTCAAACCCATCCTGGGTTCCCTCAGAGATTTGCTGAGCCCTGATTCCCTCCCCCCTGTCCCTCAACCAGGAGCAAGGAGGGAGCCCCAAGGGAGGGAGAACATGGGTGGGGATGTTGGCAGCTGGGGAGCCCCCATGACTAGAAGCCTGACATGGGCCTGCCCTGCACCTGCCGCCAGCTTCTACATGAATATCAATGGTTTCCTGAAGTCAGAGAAGAACAATCTACAGTTCACTATAGGAGATGAGGTGAGCACCTGGTCAGTGGGAAGAGGAGACAAGATTGTCAAGCCATGTCAGGTTGGGGCCATCTCCCCTACACACAGACACACACAGACACACACAGACACACACACACACACTGCCTTGGTGCCAGGCTCTGGGAGATACATTTTCCTACGTACAAGAAGATCAGGTTCCATCTTCACAGAAGTATCTCTGGAAAACTGGGATCAGAAGTGTGCATAACCATTCCTGGCCTCACATACCCATTTTGTTTGACAGAAGGCCTAAAACCTTGTCTGCCTGACACCTGTTCCCAAATTCATTCATCCATCCATTCATCCATTCAGCAGGCCCTTCCTGAAATACATTGGGATACCATAAGAACATAGAGTGAACCCACAGTCCCTGACACCTACCACCTGGGCTGACAAGCTAGGAGGGAGGGGTGGGGGAAGGAAGAGATGCACACCAAAGCAGTGGCATGAGCACCCACCCATTCATTGTTTCTGAAAGGTAGAGAGCGTTCTAGAGAGAAACAGAGCCTAGAAAGGAGTGGGCCTGGGGACGGGGATGCAGAGCCAGTGCAGTGCAGAAAGACGGATCTTTGGGAAGTAGGAAACAGTTGGATGGAACCTAGAGGAGAAGAGGGGACCTACATATGGATGGAGGAGATAGAGGATCCAGTGCAAAGGCCCTGAGGTAGGGAAGAACAAGAGGAAGTCATGGAGATGACAGCATATTGTTGAGGTGGGGGAGTCATAGGGGACAGGGTGAAGACTTGGGTTTTTGCCTGACTTAGGTAGAGTGGGGGTATGGCGGGGTGCTGAACAGCCTCCTGCCCCTCGCTGGCAGCTCTTTTACATGATGCCCTGGCACTTTGAGAATGTCTCGTCGAGGCCTCTGAGGTGCACCCTGGGCCACTCACCCGTGCTTATCCTGGGTGGCATTCCCAACGAGAAAATCATCCTGATAACAGACACCAACTTCGAGGATGTCTCCCTCGTAGAGGTGAGTGGTGCAGGTAAATGGGGGGATAAAGCGTCTGGATTGGGGCAGGGTCCTATGGTCAATCACACCTCCACTTCTGGCTTTTTTCTGGTTAATTGGAAATAAGAGTCTTACAAACTTTCCCATCCAGGTTGCCTCTGAACCAAGACCCTCAGATCTCAGCCTCCTGAATAGCTAGGATTTATAGGCATGAGGACTCTTGAAATATTTGAGGACGTGTTGGGAAGGTGGCTCAGTGGTAGAGTGCTCGCCTAGCATGCATGAAGCCCTGGGTTTGATTCCTCAGTACCATATAAGCAGAAAAAGCCAGAAGTGGCGCTGTGGCTCAAGTGGTAGAGTGCTAGCCTTGAGCAAAAGCAGCTCAGGGACAGAGCCCAAGCCCAGAGTTCAAGCCCCAGGACTAGCAAAAAATAAAATAAAAGTATGCCTTCAGCCATGCATGAGAGGTTTTGTATTCACATTTAAACAACCTTGAATGCAGCTATGGGCACAGGGACTGCTGAACGAGGTTATGCATACTCTGCACTGCTCAAATGTGGCGGCCATACAGGGCCCCAACTGGCTCAGATCTTTCTGGTCTGCTTCCTTGGCTCCTGCTGGTGGGGAAGTTTGTTGACCAGTGGTAATGAGGCTGCTAGGGGAACAGGATGAGCAGCCTGTCCGCCCATCACCACCCCCGCCCCCCACCCACCCCAAGGCAAAGCTTAGGGGCTGTGGTCAAAGTCATCACTCACTAGTGCCCTGCCTGCTTCCTTGCAGCTGAGCATTGACAGTTGCTGGGTGGGCTCCCACTACTGCCCTCAGACCGGCTTCTCGGCCACCATCCACGATGCTATCGCCACTGAAACCACTCTGTTCATACGGCAGAACCAGCTGGTCTACTATTTTACAGGAAACTATCACACAGTCATGGATAAAAAACACAAAAGCAGTAAGAGGGCCAGGTTGGGATACCATGGCGTGGGGGGGCGGGGAGGACGCGGTCCTTGGACAAGAGCACCTAAGGGAATCTACCCATCAGAAGCCACTGATTGGAATTGCCCTGGGCAGGCTAGGGCAGGACCTCCCCCAGTCATGACTCATGCCTCCACTGTCTGGAAGTCTTCAGGGGACCCTTCCCTCCTCTCTGCAGGCCACAACATCCTGGGAACTAAGAGCAGGCTATGGGAAATGGCTGGGATAGGAATAGATGGGAGGGAGTAAAAGAGAATCTTGAAGAGGAAAAGCCCAAAGGAGATTAACCAAAATGGAAAAAGAGTAGCCAGGCCTGGTGGTCTAGCAACTGAGAGGCAGAGGCAGGAGGATACTGCAAGTTCAGGGAATCCTGGAATACATAGTGAGGTCCTGGAACGAATGAATGAACAAAATATAAAATAGATGGGGTTTTGTTATTGCTTACATGGATGACAAGACAAGGAGTATGTGGGTTTCAGGCATAGTTGGATCCAGAAGTTCACTTTCACTGTTGGACAGTCTCCCCCTTATGGATGTCTTGGTGACATTTCTCCTTATCCAGCAGCTGTCCCTCACTTGCTACAGGAAAGAGCATCTGTTAAGTAGTTTTAAATTGCAAAAGGTGTCTGATTTACACAGCTCAGTCACATGCCTGGGTCACAACCCATTGCTCTGGCCAAGGGAAAGCATGGGAGGAGTCAGCTCAATCAGGACCTGGTGGGCAGAAGATGAGGAAGGAAGGCTGCTCATAGCACTGGCAGGAACTTTGAGAGGAAAAGAGCAGCCTGCCTTAGCTCAAAGGAATGAAATGAGTCTGATTGCCTGGACTAAGGTCCCATGCTTGTGTGCCCTAGGCAGCTGGGTTCGAGTCCTGGCCAACGAATGCATCAGTAAGCTGTGCCCAGTGCATTTCGACAGCAATGGCTCCGAGTACGTTATTGCCCTGACCATGGGCAAGCATGAGGGTTATGTTCACGTTATGACTATCAGAGGTAAGGATAGGCACCTGGGAGCCCAGCAGTGGCCTCCAGTCCCACTCCTGAGGCCCTCATTCTTTACCATGTGCCCACAGGAAGAAGACCAACAGTGAGGGTCATCCTGGCTCTGTAGGGGAAGGGGTTAGGCCTTCATAATGATGAGGCATCTTGCAGGGTCTACTATGTCCTTATGATACGTAAAGCAGAGAACATGTGAACTTAAGAGCATGCTTAGCTGGGTGCTGGTGATACATACCTAGCTACTCTGGAGGCTGCGATCTGAGTATCACTGTTTGAAGCTAGCCCAGGAAAAAGTCCCATCTCCAATGAACCACCCAAAAGGCAGAAATGGGCCAGGTGCTAGTGGCTCACACCTGTAATCCTAGCTACTCAGGAGGCTGAGATCTGAGGATCGAGGTTCAAAGCCAGCCCAGGCAGGAAAGTCTGTGAGACTCTTATCTCCAATAAACCACCAGAAAACTGGAAGTGTGCTGTGGCTCAAGTGGTAGAATGCTTGCCTTGAGCTGAAGAGTTGAAGGACAGCACCCAGGTCCGGAATTCAAGCCCTACAACTGACAAAAAAAAAAAAGGGCAGAAATGGAGCTATGGTTCAAGTGGTAGAGGGTTAGACTTGAGCAAAAGCAGCTCAGGGACAGTGCTCAGACTTTGAGTTCAATCCCCCCCCAAAAATATAAAATAAAGCTGGGCACCAGTGGCTCACACCTATCATCCTAGCTACTGAGGAGGCTGAGAGCTGAGGATTGTGGCTTGCCAGCCTGGGCAGGAAAGTCCATGAGACTCTTATCTCCAATTAACCACTAGAAAACTGGACATGGTGCTGTGGCTCAAGTGATAGAGTGCTTGCCTTGAGCTGAAGAGCTCAGGAACAGTACCCAGGCCCAGAGTTCAAGACCCATGACCAACAACAACAACAAAAAAGTTTGTGTGTGTGTGTGTGTTTATGAATTCAGGATCACGTTACCCATCAGTGTGTTTTTGTTTTTGTTTTTTGAACTTAGGGCCTGGGTGTTGTCCCTGAGCTCTTGCTCAAGGCTAACACTCTACCACTTTAACCACCACTTTTGGTTTTCTGCTGCTTAACTGGAGATGAGTCTTTCAGGTTCTTTGGCCAGGCTGGCATGGAACCAGGATCCTCAGATCTCAGCCTCCTGAGTAGCTGGGATGACAGGTGTAAGCCACCAGCACCTGGCTAACCCACCACTTTTTTACTCCCAAGAAAATGGAAGCAGCTCTGATCCATACTGGGTTACATGCCCAAGCCTGCACCCATTCCTGTAACCATATTCAGGTTGTGGGGGACCCCAGTGAATTTCTATGAACCAGGAACACGGCTTGGGTAGGGTACCAGGCAGATAGTGTAGGCCAGGAGAGACCTAAGCATGCATCCTGCCTTTCTCCCCAGATGGTGAGGTGTTCTTCCAGATGTATCCCAAGCAGTGGTCAGTGTGCGAAAAGACAAATGGTAACCAGCCCTCAGCCGGGAGAGGGGAGGGGCTAGAGTGAGAGGGTGGGGGCTGAACGAGAGTCAGGAAGGGTGGGAAGAATGGAAAAGAGACACCTTAGGCAAGGTGTGCTTGGGGAGGGGAGGGGCTCACACCCGTAATGTTAGCTACTCAGGAGGATGAGATCTGGAGGATCAAGCTTTGAAACCAGCACAGGCAGGAAAAACAGAGAAAAACTCTCACCTCCAAAATAACTCGGAAAAAAAAAATGAAAAAACAAAAACAAAACGGGTTCAAGTAGTAGAGCACCAGTTGAGCAAACAAGGCCCTGAGTCAAACCCCAGTATCAGAGAGGAGAAGGCGGGGACAGACAGGGAGAGAGCAAGGGAGATGGACCAGGGTCTCAGAAAGGAGTGGAGAATTCCTGGGAGGGGCATGGCTGTGCCAGGAATGGGGCTGGGGGAGGTTTCAGGGAGAGCCATGAGCACTGAGCACTGGCTGCTCCCCCCCTTTCAGTTGCCAAGTGCTCCATTATCTGGGCGGCCATGATATCTGCCGAGTTCATCATAAGGCTGTTGGTGCAGAACACAGATCCGGACTCCAACAAGAAATACTACACCATGTCCAGCTATAACATGCGTAATCAGGGCGGCTCAGAGGGTGGTGGGAAAGGTGCAGGTAGCCTAGAGGACAACTTGGATTTCATGGAGAAATCTGGTGGGCTGGAGAAAGACAGAGGGGTAGGGATTGGAGAGCTGAGTAGAAGCTAGAGATAGAAAAAGTCCTCAGGGACTTAAAAGATGGAGATTCCATTGGCTTTGGCCTGCTTTGTTTGAGTTAGTTGTGAGGTTGCACACTGCAAAACTTCTGGCCTGCCAGGCGCTGGGTGGCTTACGCCTGTAATCCTAGCTACTCAGGAGACTGAGATCCAAGGATTGCAGTTCAAAGCCAGCCCAAGCAGGAAAGTCTGTGAGACTCTTATCTCCAATAAACCACCAGAAAACCAGAAGTGTCGCTGTGGCTCAAGTGGTAGAGCACTCACCTTGAGCTGAAGAGCTGAGGGACAGTGCCCAGGCCCAGAGTTCAAGCCCCACGACCGACCAAAAAGAAAAACAAAACAAAACAAAAAACCATAGCCAGGGCATCAGAGGAGACAGGTTGCTAGCCCTATGGACTTGAGATTGGCAGGATGTCTTGCAGGAAATGCTGGCCCAGATGGGAAGCTACTGGAGGAGAAAGAGGGTTCCTGAGCACTGGCTTCAGGTTTGGATAGCTCAGGGCCTCAGGAGGTCCTGCTGTTTCTCCCCCTGCAGTAAAGGATGAGCTAGAAGTCCTCTACAACTTCCCAGAGTTCGTCCCTGATGGTAAAGTGGGGAAGGCAGGGTGGCCTCCAGGGAGGGCAGGGGCCAGGAAAGGTCCAGGAAACCTCTGAGCTCTGTTCTCCCTCTCCCTCCTCTGCTCCCATCAGCTAGGGGCTTGGAGTTCCTCATGATGCTGGGGTCAGAGGCCTACACCAACACGCCCATGATCCCCAGGGGCATGCTGTTTAACACCTTCAACAATCTGCTGTTCCTCTGGGGGAACTTCCTTCTGCAGAGGTAGGCCATGCTGGCCCCCTACCTACCCCAGGAGCCCAGGAGGATTCTTCTCCTTAGGGTGAAGCCCCTTTGTAAAGTCCCCAAGCCTCAGGGGACACTGCAAGGTCACCTGAACTGTATGGAGAGATGTAGGCTGGCATGGTCAGGACCCAGGTGGAAAATGTATGTATGTATGTATGTATGATGAGGATGTATGTATGTATGTATAATATATATAGATATAGATACACTGTAGCTTCTACTCATTTTAAATATGAGAGAGAGAGCACTTAGAGGTTCTAGGGGTAAACTCAGCATCTCCCACATGGTAGACAAGTGCTCTGCCTCTGATCCACAGCTTCAGCCTTGGGAGCCCTTGTTTAAACTCAAAGCTAGGTCCCCAAACCACTCAAAAAGAACATTGGTTGCTCATGTCTGTAATCCTAGCTACTCAGGAGGCTGAGATCTGAGGATTGTGGTTCAAAGCCAACCCAGGCAGGAAAGTCCGGGAGACTCTTATCTCCAGTGAACCAGCAAAAAAAAAGTCCAGACTTGGAAGTGTGGTTCAAGTGGTAGAGCACCAGCTTTGAATGGAAAGAGCTAAGGGGCAGCACCCAGGTCCCAAGTTCAAGCTCCAGGACTGGTACATGTGTGTGCACATACACACACACCCAGAACATGCTCTGATGTTCTTCTCACTGGTCCCACCCCAGGGGGGAGGGGAGAGTCTGGGGACAATGTGGTTCAGAGGGGAGCAGAAGCTAGACTCCTAGGTTTCCTGTCCACTCACTCCCGTGGCTACTACAAGGCCAGAGTGGGTGGGTCCTGTGCTGTATTAGGCCTTGAGTCAAGTGACTGGGATAGTTGGATAGCCTAGCCATGCCTGTGCTCTGCCTCCTTACCTCTGCTACCCCTGACCCCCGCCCCCCAGCTACAATAATGAAAACTTCATCTACCTGGCGGATTTTCCCAAGGAGTTATTCATCAAATTCCTGGTCAACTCATTCCAAGGGGACCTGGTGATGGTCACAGACACAGAGGAGGTGAGCTGTCCTGTTCCTCCCCCCCACTCCCTCTGCCCAGCCCCAAGCCTTCCTTCACTTTCAAGATAAGGGAGAAAGGGGAGGAAACCTGAGGGAACCCAGAGAGGAAGGGAACCTGATCCAACATCACATCTGCAGCAAAAACAAGATGAAATGTTCAGGGACCACATACTATGGTGCAGTTGTTCATTGCACAAGTATTTTGTGCACTTACTGTGCACTTACCGCAAGCGGCCAGGATGTCACGGAGGAAATGACAGCCTGAATTGTGTGCCATGGTGTGCCTCATGGACAGGAGGGCTTAGAAGCTGGAGATCACTTAGCCTGAAGGCTCAGGAAGTGGGAAGGGGAGGAAGGGTTAAGCTCAGAAATGGGAGCTGGGGGTTAATGGCTCACACCTGTCATCCTAGCTACTCAGGAGGCTGAGATCTGAGGATCCAGATTCAAAGCCAGCTCAGGCAGGCAGGAAAGTCCCTGAGACTCTTCAATGAACTACCAGAAAACTGAAAGTGGTGCTGGGGCAAAAGATCTCAAGGATAGCACCCAGGCCTTGAGTTCAAGTCCCATAACTGACCAAAAAAAAAAAAAAAAAAAGATCAGAGATGGGGTGAGTCTGTTAGCACATAGATGGGAAACTGAGGTCAGGTATGGAGAGACCCTTAGAGGCCACAATGAGTAGGAAGACCCCTGAGCTTTATCCCAGGAACCTCTGGCTTTTAGGAACAGGGGTGTATGTATTTATAAAGCTTTAGCTGGTTGCTGGGGGCCATGCTGCCTGTAACCCTAGCTACTCTGGAGGCTGAGAGCTGAGGATCTCTTGGTTTGAAGTCAGCTGGGGAAGACAAATCTGAGAGACTCATGCCTCCAATTAATCAGGGAAAAGCCTGAAATGAAGGGTGTGGCTCAAGTGGTAGAGTGCCAACCTTGAGCAAAAACAGGCAAAGGAGAGCCCTCAGCTCAAAGCCTCCAGGAATAGCACCAAAAAAATAAAATTTAAACAGAGGCAGAATCACAGGTCTCTGCAGGCCCTGTATAGCTCACCTGGTCTCTTCTGGCCCCTCAGGTCTGGTACCTGCACGAAGGCAGCTACACAGTGTACAGGCTGCTCCCATCCAGGGGCTGGGACATGTACGTCAGCCTGCAAAACATGCATCACTCCTCACTCTTTGCCCCTGAGGAAACCATGATCACCCTGTTTTACGAACGGGGCCTGCTGTACCAGGTACCAGGTGGTGCTAATGACACACACGGTGGGGGGGGGGTGTGATCCTCCAGAGTAGTTGCCCCTACCCCTGCTCACATGCTGTCCCTGCTCCCTACACCCCACAGATTGCATACATTAAAACTGAGAATAAGGGCCGCATAATAAAGCGGCTGATTCCTGTGGAGAAGCTGCTGATGTACCAGCGGACAGAACACCAACTGCAGCGACAGGGGTGAGGAGAGGCAGAGGCCTGAGTAGATCAGAAAGTGCTGGGGGGGTAATACGGTGGCAGGGAGGGGGTATGGGGCCATGAGGCTAGAAGAGAGGAAGAAGAGGTCAGCTACAACAAGCAAGTGGGTACTGATGTGGAGCCAAGGAAGCTGTGGTCTGAGGGAGGGGGACAGCCCCGGGGATGTGTCCAGAGGCCTCAGAGGCACCCAGATGCTGAGTGGAAAAAGTAAATTCGATTTGGGAAGTCAGACAGTGTAGAGGTGGGAAACTAATGCCGAGCCGGGGGAGGCGGGGGGGGGGGGGGGGGGGAACTGCTATACTAAGAATGTAAAGAGTCACCTCCCACATGTAAATCCCCTACTACCACTGCCCAGGGGCCACCTGAAGCTCTCCTTCATCGACTTCTGTCCCTTCGTGGTGATGCGCTTGCAGGATGTGCCCAACCCACAGGCCTACACGCGGGAGGAGCGCTACCTAGCTCGGCCACCGCTTGTCATGGATCCCTCGGGCTTCCACAATGAGAAGTCACTGGCAGTCTATCAAGGCCTGGTCTACTACCTGCTCTGGCTGCACTCCAAATATGACAAGGTGGGTGCCTACAAGCTGGCTCCGTCCCTGGGGCCAGGGATGATATCCTGGACTGCAGGAAGGGAGTCAGCCCAGAAGCTGGGCCTGCGCAGAGGAGCTCGTGTGATGAGAATCTGAAGTTCAAAGACCCTGCCTTCAGGACAAGACTGAGTGGGAGGGTCATGAGGAGAGCTTTTGGGGGTGTGACCCGCTGGATGGAAAGCTGCATCTTTGCCTTTGCATTGTGGGGGCAGCCACTGGGAGTGTTAGGGGGGACTCTCCTCTGGGTCACCCCTTCATGGATCCCTCGGGCTTCCACAATGAGAAGTCACTGGCAGTCTATCAAGGCCTGGTCTACTACCTGCTCTGGCTGCACTCCAAATATGACAAGGTGGGTGCCTACAAGCTGGCTCCGTCCCTGGGGCCAGGGATGATATCCTGGACTGCAGGAAGGGAGTCAGCCCTACAATCCTTGCAGCCTTACGCAGATCCCGAGCATGACCCCACCTGGCGCTGGTGGAAAAACAAGAAGCAAGATGAGGTTCGTGGAGAGAATGGGGGTGGGGAAAAGAAGTACCCAGGGACACCCTCCTACCCCTCTGACTTTCCCCTTCACCTCATGGCGGATGACTACTTCTTCAGGATTATTACTTCTACATGGCAAGCAACTGGCGCAGTGCAGGCGGCGTCCACATTGACATGGAGAGCTACGAGAAGATTTATAACCTCAGGCCAAATCATCAGCTG
Organism: Dipodomys spectabilis; assembly: GCF_019054845.1. Classification (NCBI taxonomy): domain Eukaryota; kingdom Metazoa; phylum Chordata; class Mammalia; order Rodentia; family Heteromyidae; genus Dipodomys; species Dipodomys spectabilis. The sequence goes on along the minus strand of NW_024871099.1, from coordinate 5,669,895 downwards.
CCGGAGCGCATCTTCCTGGACAAGGGCACCACCTACACCTTCAGCATCTTCCTCACGGCGCAGGGAGACTCCTTCTCAATGCCATCTGACCTGGGTCAGTGGGCGGGGCCTGAGCCGAACACCAGCAACCCCAACCCCCCCCTCCCCCGTACAACGGGGTAAGGCTGAGGTCTAGGCTGGGTTGTGATGTCCCCCCCCCTTGGCTTGTGGCAGATGTGGCCTTTCAGGTGCAGAGCAAGCTGGCGTTGGGCGTGGTAGTGGCAGATCCATTGTGCATCCAGGCCCTGGTGCAGCAGAAGGTCCTGGTTAATCGAAACTCTGTGCAATTCTTGGTGAGCTTCCAGGAGGGGCAGCTGAGTGATGGGTTGCTGGAGGGAAAAGAGGAGGAGGGGGGAAGCGGGGGACAAGGAGAAGGAAGAAATGGAGGAGGCTGGCATTTGGAGAGGCCTTTGTGCCCTTTTCTCCCCCCCCCCCCTCAGATAACACTTATGGACAGAAGGCACTGCTATGATCAAGGCATTAGTGGACATCACCTCATGAAAACTTCCATGATGATCCAGGTGTGTGATCTTCAGTCTAGAGGGGCGGGACAGGAAGGAGATGAGAGGATGGACCCTTGGAGCCCACTGTACTTACCTGTTCCCACCCACAGGTGTTGGGATCTTCCGGTTACTGCTTCCATAACACAAACCAGGGGCTGATCATGCAAGTACTGGAGCCTGGGAGAGTGGCAGTGCTGGGAAGGGCGGGGGAGGGAGAGGACAGGAGGAGAAGGAAGAAAAGAGGAAGGGTGTCAGCAGGCCCAATTGCCAAGACCACCCAGATAATTCCACTAAGTCATCCATAATTTCCTCCCATCTCATTCATGTAACTTCCCACCTTCTCACTACGACTCTCCAGGCCCATTTTCAGAAGGGCCTCCTTCACAGCTGTGTGGGTTGTACGGAACACTATGTGCTCCCCGGGATGCTTTCTGCAGTCATGTCTGAATGTATCAAGGTGGCTGGTCCTGGGGCTTGAACTCAGGGCCTGGGCACTGTCCCTGAGCCGCTTTTGCTCAAGGCTAGCACTCTACCACTTGAGCCACAACACCACTTCCAGCTTTTTTCTGTTTATGCGGTACCAAGGAATAGAACCCAGGCTTCGTGCATGCTCGGCAAGCACTCTACCACTAAGCCACATTCCCAGTCCTCATGATGCTTTTTATTTGCACCCCTTGAGTTCTGTGCTCATGGCTGAGGAGGGTGCAGCACTTGTTTCACCACCGCTTGCTTACACATAAAATGATTCCTTTGCACACGGACAGATGGGGAGTTTCAGAAAAGGACAGATGTCTGCTCAGGGGAGCACCAGGAGCTCAAAGTGGTAGAGGAAGGAGCTGCCACAGAGTCCCCATTCTCTCCCATTTTCCTGAGCCTTGCCAACACACAGACCCTAGGGCTCCCCCTTCCTGACTTGGAGTGACCCAGGTATAAAAGGCAATTGTAGTAGTCCTCCCCCTACTCTCCCAACCCTCCCCCCCAGCTCCTTTGATTCTATTTTGAGTTAAAGTAGCAAAGAACAAAGCCAGGTACACGCCTACAATCCTAGCTATTCAGGACACTGAGATCTGAGAGTGGAGGTTCAAAGTCAGCCTGGGTAGAAAAGTCCACGAGACTCTTATCTTCTATTAATTACCCAAAAGCCAAAAGAGGACATGTAGCTCAAGTGGTAGAGTGCTAGCCTTGAACAAGTTAAGGGACAGCACCCAGACCCAGAGTTCAAGCCCCACAACCCTTCCCGCCCACAATAATAAATAAATAAACCCTTTTCACAACAAGAACCCCCCCAAGCACAAGACTTTTCTCCTGCTCAGGGCGACCTGATGGTGCCAGTATTTATTGGCTGCCCCCCAGGCAAGCGCTTAGCCTTTGATATCACCTATACTCTGGAATACAACCGCCAGCAGAACAAACACTACTTTGACTGTGTGTTCAGTGACCCTGAGATGCCCTGCTTTCTCTTCCGTGACAGTGAGTACCCCATCCTTCCCCTACCTCACCCTCTGCCACATCTCTCCTTCCTGGCTCCCTTCCCCACATTCCCCCATCCCTTGCTCTAACCTCCTCCACCTGCTCCCCTTCCCCAGCCCCCATCTCCTCCCTCAGCTTCCCAGACCAAGTTCATTCCTTTTCTCCTCTTCTGAACCTCCTCCAACTCCAGTGTTCTACCCCTTCTTCCTGATTCAAGATTTGGTGACGGGAGACTCGGGCAGTTTCAATGGCAGGTAAAGTCAAGGCTAGCCGGAGGACATGGAGTATGGGAAGGCTGAAGGACTGGGAGAGCGATGTAGGACTTGGGGCTCTGCATTTGTGCCTCTGGCAGCTACGTGATGAAGGTTGTGGGTGGCGGGTCCTCAATGGACAACGTCAGGGACTACAGCGATGAGGAAATCTACCGCTACAACAGTCCCCTGGACAAGTGAGCCCCATGCAGACTGAGCCCATTTTCCCCTGATACCCCAGTTCTCATGCCGGCCTCCACCCACGTCCCAGTCACACAGGCTGTTCCAGATTGAACCTCCTGGGAACCTCAGATCCCACCCACATGGAAACCCCAGGATACCACCTGCCCCATTAGTACCTCAGCCCTGTGCACCAATGCCCTGACCTCACCCATTGGGCTAGGCTTTGGGACTGGCAGCTCCTGGGGAGCTCTGCCCAGGCTGAGATTATATGGTTCTGCCCAGGACTGACAGCCTCATTTGGAACACAAGGACTGAAAGGACCACAGAAGACATGGCCTTCCACATCTTGTCCCACAAGAGCTTGGGCATCGAGTGAGTCATAGGCCCCTCCCACCTTTTTCCCTTTTCTTTTGACCCAGGGTCTGGAACTCATTATGTAGATGATGCTGGTCTCCAACTTGCCATCCTTTTGCCTCTGCTTCCTTAGTGCTGGGATGACAGACATGCACCACACCATGCCTGGCTTTGGGCAAGGCCTCTTGACAATACCCCATACCCATCAGTCTTGCCATCCTTCCTGCCTCTGAAAAGCTTCTAGATCTTGCCAACAGAGCTGATTACCTTCATGTTCGCAGAGAGGACTAAGCTTTGCATATCAGTCCACTTCACCTGGAATGCTGGACCCTCCTGTCCTTCTGGAGACCAACTTCTGGTGTCCCTATATGATTGATGGTATATCTAAATGTTTTAGGACCCAACAGTTGCCTCTGCTTGATTTCCACATGTCCCTCCTGTCCTGAACCTTCCATCTGAGCCTCCCCTTCCCATCCTCTGCCTAAACCTCCACAACCCATCTGGTGAGCCTTTCCCTTTGACACACATCCTCTCGCCCTCTGCACATCCCACCTGCATCCGGGTCCTGGAGATGAGCGCTGCCCATGTCTCCCATGGGATCTGCCTGCCTTACAGGACCAGATCTTGAATGGACTCATCACGGTCTTTTCTCAATCAAAGAATCAACACTTGTATATAGTAACTTATGGTAGGCATTGATTGGCAGCTAAACAAAGGAGTTAGCAAATGGATAAAAGTTTGGAGGAATTCATTAGCATAGAGGGGGCTCAATAGCTCATTTCCATGAGTAAGGAGAAGGCAGTGGGCAAATGAAGCAAGGAACCAACTGCTCAGTACTCAGCCTGTGTTTACTGAGTCATGAACCAAGAGAGGAAGAAGATGGAGGACCTGGCCAAATGTTCCAGCTCTGCCTGTTGGACACAGGCATGAAGCAGTGGATGAGAGAAGACAGAGACCATGAATTGGGCACGTGGCTCAGCAGTGATGCACTTGCCTGCAATGCATGAGACTGGAGAAGATGGAGTCAGCACTGAGCAGGGCTCAGGAGGGAGTGGGAGTGGTGGGGGTGGGGTGGTATACAGTCAGGAGGGGGCTGGCACAGGTGCCTGATCTTGTTCTCCCAGGTGGCTGTGTCTACAGAACTCCCCATGTCATGACATCATTCCCTCAAGCATCTTTCCCCCTGAATTCTACTTCAAGGTGTTGGTGAGCAACAGGTAAGCTCAGCATGTGGGCTGGGAAGGAGTTGATGGTGTCCTCTGTGGGACCTGACTTCTCTCCCATTCCTGGGACCCCCATGTCCTACCAGAGATGTAGACTCGAGCACATACTGTGACTACCAGCTCACCTTCTGGCTACACATCCACGGGCTCCCACTCAGCAACAAGCGGGCCCTCTTCATCGTCATGGTGAGTGAAGTCCAGGACATACCAAGCTGTGCATGGTAAGGGGGGTCCCCCCAGGCTGAGCACCCAGCCCTACTGTTTGGTGTCTATAGGTGTCGGTCAGCAGTTTTATGGGCCTGGTGATCTTGCACCTCGCCTTCTCCCTCCTGTGGCCCTACATGGTGATTGCCTGGAACTCACTGCGCTGGAAGATCAACAATGTAATGACCTCAGAGTCCTACTATACCTATGCCACCTCCACGGCCATGTTCAGCATGGCCTCCCAGATGAGCTTCCCGGAGAGCTACAGGGCCCCCTCCAAAGTGTTCCAGGAAAAGGAGGAACCTGAGCCAACCTCTGGGATGAAGTCATAGACTTGAGTCTCTGGTCTGCCCCAACCCTCATCTACTTTCAGCCCGCCCCCCCCCCACCCCCTCTTTGATACAGCTGTCTCCCAGGCAGGCCTTTCTGTTTTGCTTGAATATTCACTATTTAGACTCCAAATAAAAGTCTCATTTCAGGACCAAGGAGAAGGCACATGATCAATTTGTTGCTACCACCCCAACTGTACAGGTTATTGGTGACTGAAATTGGAAAGGTTTCTCTTTGCCACCTGACAAATTGTGGGTTGTGTGTTGGTCTTATGACCAGCTAATTCAGAAAGAAATGGACCCTGAAGCAGAACTGCTGATCATAATTTCACTATTGTCCAGAATGGAGATTCTCAAGGTCTATTTCTGAGACCATTTGGCAATCCATTTTAGCTAGGAACTGAATGCTGAAATAAACAGCTAAGGATTGACAGTAGCAATGTTGAGATAAACAACTAAGATTATCATGGAGAAAAGAACCTTTCTATATGTTAAAACAGAAAGATTTAAGAATCTCGAGCTGGGGACGCCAGTGGCTCATGCCTGTAATCCTAGCTATTCAGGAGGCTGAGATCTGAGGATCACAGTTCAAAGCCAGCCCGGGCAGGAAAGTCCGTGAGACTCCTATCTCCAATAAACCACTAGAAGACTGGAAGTGGTGCTGTGGCTCAAGCGGTAGAGTGCTCGCCTTGAGCTGAAATGCTGAGGGAGGGCGCCCAGGCCCAGAGTTCAAGCCCCATGACTGACAAAAAAAAAAAAAAAAGAATCTCTAGCTGGCACCAGGCGCTGGTGGCTCACATCTGTAATCCTAGCTACTGGGGAGGCTGAGATCTGAAGATCATGGTTCAAAGCCAACCCAAGCAGGAAAGTCCATGGGACTCTTATCTCCAATTAACCATCAGAAAACCGGAAGTGGCATTGTGGCTCAAAGTGGTAGAGGGCTAGCCTTGAGTTGCAGAGCTCAGAGACAATGCCCAGGCCCAGAGTTCAAGCCCCACAACCAACAGCAACAAAAAATCTCTGGCTGTCGCTGGTGGTTCACATCTGTAATCCTAGCTACTCAGGAGGCTGAGATGTAAGGATTGTAAGGATTGTGGTTCAAAGCAGCCTGGACAGAAAAGTCCCTGTGAGACTTTTTTTTTTTGTCAGTTGTGTGGCTTGAGCTCAGGGACAGCATCCAGCCCCACAGTGGAGGGAGAGCAAGGGAGACTGGAAGTGGAGATGTGGTACAAAGTGATAGAATGGTAGAGTGCTAGCTTTGATCAAAAGAGATCAGGGACAGTGCCCCAAGTTCAAGCCCCACAACTGACAAAAAATAATCTCCAGAAGGCATTTCTTTCATTTTTAACTTTAGAATGATCTCTGACATGGAAGATGCATATTAAAGAATTGGAGGGGCTGGGAAGGTGGCTCAGTGGTAGAGCGCTTACCTTCCATGCATGAGGCCCTTGGTTCAATTCCTTAGCAACACATAAGCAAAAAGAAAAAAGCCGGAAGTGGCACTGTAGCTCAAGTGGTAGAGTGCTAGCCTTGAGCTGAAGAGCTGAGGGACAGCGCCCAGGCCCACAGTTCAGGCCCCATGACTGGACCCCCCCCCAAAAAAAAAATTGGAATTTTTCACAGAGACGAAGAAAAAGGAAGCTAATCTTGTGCAATACAGAATTAGAAATATTCCAATATATGGGACTCGGAAGTGGTAGAGTACTTGCCTTGCATGCATGAGGCCCTGGGTTCGATTCCTTAGCACCACATAAGCAGAAAAAGCCGGAAGTGGTGCTGTGGCTCAAGTGGTAGAGCGTTAGCCTTCAGCTGAAGAGCTGAGGGACAGCACCCAGCCCAGAGCTCAGGTCCCACAACTGAAAAAAAAAAACTCCAATATAATTTAGAAAATGGAGAAAACGTGCCTATAAACTGGAGTCTAAAGTTTGACATTATTCTTCCATTGGTTCTATTTTATAAAAGATAAGTTCAGAACACTGTTATATATTACAGATTGTGATAGACAATTTGCTCCAGGAAAGTTAGAATGAACTTGTGACTTTGAAATTATGTAATCACTTAATCACAATCAAAAAAAAAAAAAGAACCTGGGGAAGGGAGGGAGGGAGGGGATGGTAGGGGGAAAACAATGGAGGGGGTAACAATGTTCAAGAGGAAGTGTACTCATTACCTCACTCATGTAACTGTAACCCTCTGTATAGTATCTTTACAATAAAAAAAAAATATATCAGAAGCCAAAAAAAAAAAAAAAGATAAATTCAAAACTCCATATGAATACCATTTTTCTGGAGCCCTAAATTGAGAGAACAATAGTTTATTTGCTGGGCCTGGGACTTGAATTCAATGCCTGGGCACTGTCTCTAAGCCTCTTTGTATTCAAGGCTAGAGCTTTATCACTTGAGCCACTCTGCTACTTCTGGCTTTTTCTGAGTAGCTTATTGGAGATAAGTCTCACAGACTTTCATACCTAGGCTAGCTTCAAACTGCAATCCTCAGATCTCAGTCTTGAAAGTAGTGAGGATTACAGGCATGAACCATCAGCTCTGGCTAGCATGTAATTTACTATGCTCCTGAATCCCCACTTGGGACATCCTATGAGATGATCTTTCGTGTGTTACACACGCACACATACAAGTCCTTGGGCTTGAACTCAGGGCCTGGGTGCTGTTTATACTCAAGGCTAGAGCTCTGCCACTTAAGCCACAGCTCCACTTCAGGATTTTTTTTATTGGGGGGGGTAGGTGTTTTTAGAGATAAGAATCTCATGGACTTGGGCTGGGAAGGTGGCTCAGTGGTAGAGTGCTTGCCTCACATGCATGAGGCCCTGGGTTGGATTCTGCAGCATCACATAAGCAAAAAAAGCCAGAAATGGCACTCAAGTGGTAGAGTGTTAGCCTTGAACCAAAGAAGCTCAAGGACAGTACTCAGGACCAGAGTTCAAGCACCACAGCCCACAAAAAGGGGGAAAAAAAGATACAGGAAGAAATGTTCAACAGCCAGATGCTGGTGGCTCATGCCTGTAATCCTAGCTACTCAGGACGCTGTGATCTGATGATCCCTGTTCAAAGCCAGCCCAGGCAGGAAGGTCCGTGAAACTCTTATCTCTAATAAACCACCAGAAAACCAGAAGTGGCACTGTAACTCAAGTGGTAGAGCGCTTGCCTTGAGCTGAAGAGCTGAGGGACAGCGCTCAGGCCCAGAGTTCAAGGCTTATGACTGACCAAAAAAAAAAAAAAAAATGTTCAACATACTTATCTGTAGAAGTAATGCAAAACAACAGAGGCTAGGTGATGGTGGTCACGTCTAATCCTAGCCACTCAAAAGGCCGAGATCTGAGGATCATGGTTCAAAGCCAGCTTGGGTAAGAAAGGCCCTGAGATGCTTATCTCCAATAAACCACCTTAAAATTGGAAGTGGTGCTGTGGCTCAAAGTGTTAGAGCACTAGCCTTGGGCAAGACCTCAGGGAAAGTGTGCAGGCACCCAGTTCAAGCTCCACGACTAAGGAAAAATATATACACACACATCCTTTTTAAGTTTCATATTTTATATGCATACAAAATACATATAGTACATTTGGTGGCCACTTTGCCTTCCCACTTCCTACCCTTGCCTTTCACCATCCCTTTCCTCTGCTGCTTGACCAAGACAGTTCTTTTATGCTCATGTCCCATTTTCATCATCACTACTACTGTGAGTTAAAGGCTAGAGCCCTATATGCCTTAAAAGGCATGTAAAACCAAGGTATTTTGTCTGTGTGCTATGGGGCTTAAACTTGGACTGGGTGCTGCCCCTGAGCTTTTCTGCTCAAGGCTAGCACTCTATCATTTGAGCCACAGTTCAACTTCCAGCTTCTTTTGGTAAGAGTCTCAGATTTCCCTGCCTGGGATGGCTCTGAACTATCATCCTCAGATCTTACCCTCCTGAGTAGCTAGGGTGACAGGTGTGAGACACCAGCGCTCGGCACCTGAAAGCTTTGATGTTGAGAGACAAGGCATATGGGCCTAGATGACTCTTTTGTTTTGCTCATTACAGAAGTTCCTTCCCTCTGACCCAAGGGCAGGAATCTACTGGTCTTGCTGCCAACCTTCAACCCAGTTCTGTCCCTAAGACCCCAAGGAATTGTATGCTAAGTACAAGTACTAAGTCCTGGATCCATGTATAGCATTCTTTAGTCTCTCAATACCTTCCACCTTTAGTGTCTAGTTCTTCAACATTCGATCTGGGGATGTGACTGATGTGCAGACAAAGAAGCATTGGCCATAGTAAAGAAAGGCTTTCATATTTTAATGACCTGTGCAGCTGGGATAGCACATTCCAAGTGAACCTGAGGGAGGGCTCCTTGCTGGTACTGAAATGAGGGTTTATTTGGATCTGAATAGGTAGTAAACATTCAAGCAAAACAGAGAGGCCTGTGTGGAAGGCAAGCAGTGTTTCCATAAAAGGTCTAACAGGAGAGGCCCGAGGGTACATGGGAGTTGGAGCAGGCTAGAGATAGGGGCCAGTGATTGTTTGCCCAAGTATGTTTAGGTTCATCCTTGTCCTGAAGAGTTGCTTGGAGCTCTATCTGGAACTTGTCTGAGAAGACCCGCGGAAGACTTCACGAGAGTGGCATTGTGTAGTGTCCAGCAGAAGAGGGTAGAAAGGATCACTAGGCCCACAAAACAGCTGGCCGTCACCTGCAGGCAGCAGACAGTAGGGATGGGTAGACAAGACAGTCCTGCACACCCTGTGGTGTAGCTCCTGGACTTTCACACACAGGGATGAAGAACAGGGCCCAATTGCCATGGAGTGGGAACTCATGAAGGTGCAGCTCACCATGGAAGATGAGCAGGGATGGGCTCGGGATTGGGGGAGAAGTCAAGTACCACAGGAGTCACAGTCAACATGCCTTTGTAACTGGCTCATCTTCTGCTCATCATCTTGCAGAAAAACTCAGGGGAGAAGTTGCCATCTCTGCATTGAGGAGTTCTCCAGACATAGCCTCCTGGGAGAGCAAAGTCAGGCACCTGTACGACCACCCTTCTTAGCGTGTGCCACTGCCACTCCCTCCTCTGCCCCACACTGGGAGAGCACTGCTAGGTGCTACCTCTGCTTTCTCTAATCTTTCTCCCTCTCTCCCCCTCTTTCTTTCCCCTTCTTTCTCTCTCTCCCTCTCCCTCCTTCTCCCTCTCCACTAGGGATCCAGACGAGGGCCTTGCACATTATAGGCAAATGTTCTTGTGAGAGAAGACAAAAACTGTCTCCTCTCATCCACTGTTTCATGCCTCTGTCCAACAAGCAAAGTTGGAACACTTAAAACACAAAGCCTAAGGTCTTCTCTCTTTCTGCCTCCCCTATTCAATAAACACAGGCTGATCACTGACTAGGGGCAGTTGGTTACTTGTTTCATTTACCCACTGTCTTCATTTACCCATGGAAATCATTTTCTTCCTAGCACTGAGCAAGAAGCAGTTATTGGGCCCCTCTGTGCTAACTTGTTCCTCCATCCTTTATCCAGCCACCACCACCTCTGTTTAGCTGCCAATCAATACCTACCATAAGGTACTATACGCAAGTGATCACTTTTTCATTCAGAAGAGACTATGTTGAGTCGGGTCCTGTAAAGAACAGAGGAGAGGGGCTGGGAAGGTGGCTCGTGTACAGTGCTTGCCTTGCATGCATGAGACCCTGGGTTTGATTCCTCAGCACCACATAAGCAGAAAAAGCCGGAAGTGGCACTGTGGCTCAAATGGTAGAGCACTAGCCTTGAGCTGAAGAGCTGAGGGACAGCACTCAGGCCAAGAGTTCAGATCCCACGACTGACAAAAAACAAAAACAAAAAACAGAGGAGAGGTGGAGTGCTTGCCTAGCATGCATGAAGCCCTGGGTTCCATTCCTCAAGACCACATCAACAGAAAAAGCGGGAAGTGGTGTTGTGGCTCAAGTGGTGGAGAGCTAGCCTTGAACAAAAAGATGATCAGGGACGGTGCCTAGACCCTGAGTTCAAGTCCCAGGATTGGCAAAAAAACAACAACAAAAAAAAAAACAGGAGACAAGAAACTTCAAGAGTTGTCAGGGAGGGTCATGGAAGGGATGAGAGGTTCTAGAAGAGGGTTCAGGACAGCACTCTTATGTCCTGAACAGGTTAAAAAAAAAAAAAAAAGCATTGGAGGATAAAGAGTTATCTGAATTATGGCTTGAAGTAGAAAAGGAGAGAATTCCATCACAAACAGAGGGTCCTGTTGTGACAAGCTCAGGTCCTCTTTGAGAAACATAAAAGTAGTCAGCATGAATGGGAGATCTAGAAGCCTCCCAGAAGTATGAAGGATGGGAATGCCTGATGGACAGATGCACATTCAGGGTACTTGCACAAATCCAGGAATGGTGATACATACCTGTAGTCCCAGCATTCTAGAGGTTGAGGCAGGAGAGTTAAGAATTCTAGGTTGGTCTGGGCTGCATAGAGAGACTCAGTCTCAAAACAATTAGGGAGCTGGGCACTGGTGGCTCACGTCTGTAATCCTACTCAGGAGGCTGAGATTTGAGGAACCTGGTTCAAAGCCAGCCCAGGCAGGAAAATCCATGAGACTCATCTCCAATTAACCACCAGAAAACCAGAAGTGGTGCTGCGGCTCAAATGGTAAAGTGCTTGCCTTGAGCTGAAGAGCTCAGGGGCAGTGCCCAGGCCCAGAGTTCAAGCCCCATGACCGACCAAAAAAAAAAAAAAAAAAATTGGGGGCAGAGGCTTGCACACGCCTTTGATGCATGGGACATGATGTGAATGTCATGGCTTTTCAGTCTTTGAATTCAGATGAGGCCATGTACAGCCATTTAATCTCCGCCTGAGCAGAGCATATAATAGGGCTTGTAGCAAGATAGGGCCAGCCTGGCAGGGGAGACATGGGTGCAGCCTGTGTGGAAAGGAAGGCAGAATCTGGGCAGGCTACAGGGCTTACTTGTGCTGGGGCTGTTGTAGCAGATGGACAGGTTGCCCATTCCTCACAGCTGTGGGTCCACCAACAGTGAAGGTCAGCATGTAGCTGCCAAAAGGAAAGGTGAGCATGGGATCAGGTGGACCCCTGAGACCTATATCGCCTCCCAACCTCCAAGACCCCCTAATTGTCAGTCCCACCCTTATCTGGCCTTTTTTTTTTTTTTGCCAGTCCTGGGCTTGACTCAGGGCCTGGGCACTGTCCCTGAGCTGCTTTTGCTCAAGGCTAGCACTCTACCACTTGAGTCACAGCACCACTTCCAGCTTTTTCTGTGTATGTGGTACTGAGGAATTGAACCCAGGGCTTCATGCATGTGAGGCAAGCACTCTACCACTAAGCCACATTCCCAGCCCCTTATCTGTCCTTTAAAATGCACACCTCAGCTGGGTGCAGGTGGCTCACACCTGTAATCCTAGCTACTCGGAGGCTGAGAGCTGAGGATTGCGGTTCAAAGCCAGCCCAGGCAGGAAAGTCCATGAGACTCTTATCTCCAATAAAGCACCAGAGGGGCTGGGGATGTGGCTCAGTGGTTCAGTGCTTACCTAGCATGCATCAAGCCCTGGGTTTGATTCCTCAGTACCATATAAACAGAAAAGGCTGGAAGTAGTACTGTGGCTCAAGTGGTCGAGAATGAGGCTTGAGCAAAAGAAGCTCAGAGACAGTGCCCAGGCCCTGAGTTCAAGCCCCAGGACTGGCAAAAACAAAAACAAAAAACAGAAAACCGGAAGTGGTGCTGTGGCTCAAGTGGTAGAGTGCTAGCCTTGAGCTGAAGAGCTGAGGGACAGCGCCCAGGCCCAGAGTTCAAGCCCCACAACTGACCAAAAAAAAAAAAAAAAAAGCATATCTCAGGGCTGTCTTAGGACTAAGAGGCTGCCCCCATTTTTTTGAGTAACACAAACTGGTAGATAAGGTGAGACCTAAGTTCATAAAGCCACTTTTAAATACAAGAGGAATCTCTACCTGCAAATAAAGTCTAACAACCAAGTGATGGTGGTTCACACCTAGCTACCCAGGAGGCTGTGATCTAAAGATCATGGTTGGAAGCCAGCCCAGGAAGGGATCTCCTTGAGATTTTTAGCTCCAATTAAACACCAACAATGGCAGGAAGTAGAGCTGTACCTCAAGTGGTAGAGCACTAGCCTTGAGCAAAGAAGCTGAGGGACAGCATTCAGGTGCTGAGTTCAAGTCCCAGGACTGGCACAAAAAAAAAGTTTAATAATAGGGCAAATCATCATAATAATAATCTATAACTCACCGTGACCCTAGCACCAAGACCCTTACATATACCAACTTCTTCAATCTTCATATCATCACAAAGAAAGGGAAAGTGGAAACCAGTATCTTCATTCTGTTACACTGTGAAGATTAAGAAAATATGGTCAATGAAGGCAAGCCATCTGTCCAAAGCCACACAGCTAGGTGTGATATAGCATGTCTGTCTGTTAGCATCTCTCTCTCTTTCTCATCTGCACTGTAAAGGAAGTAGCTGGGGGTGTAAGGCTATGAGAACCATCCCTAACACCATTTAAGGAAAAGAGAGAGAGAGAAAGAGAGGGGCACCAGAGTACTCTCTCATTGCCACTGTGGCTTGATTGTATATATGAAAACAGAACAATAAAACCTATTGACACTTATTTTTAAAAGTGGGGAAGGAAGCCAGGCACTGGTGGCTCATACTATAATTCTAGCTATTCAGGTGGTTGAGATCTGAGGATCATGGTTTGAAGTCAGCCTTGGCAGAAAAGTTCATATGACTCTTGTCTCCAATTAACCAGCAAAAAAAAGCTGGAAGTGAAGTTGTGACTCTAGTGGAAGAGTGTTAGACTTGAGCAAAAAACCTCAGGGACACTGCTCATTTCCTGAGTTCAAGTCCAAGGGCCAACACACTAAAAAAAAAAAAAGTGGGAGAGCCTGCCTAACAAGCCTAAGACCTAGAATTTATTTATGTATTTATTATTATTTTGTCAGTCATAGGGCTTGAACTCTGGGGCTGAGCACTGTCCCTCAACTCTTCAGCTCAAGACTAGTGTTCTACCACTTGAGCCACAGCACCACTTCCGATTTTCTGGTGGTTTATTGGAGATTAGTTTCACAGCCTTTCCTGCCAGGCTGGCTTTGATGCCCAGCTTTTTTTTTTTTTTTTAGTTGTGGGGCCTGAACTCTGGGCCTGGGCGCTGTCCCTCAGCTCTTCAGCTCAAGGCAACTGCTCTACAACTTGAGCCACAGTGTCACTTACGGCTTTTTCTGCTTATGTGGTGCTGAGGAATCGAACCCAGGGCCTCATGTATACAAGGCAAGGCCTCTACCACCAGCCACCTTCCCAGCCCAAGACCCAGAATTTAAAGCCTAGTGCTTCCAAAATAAGGGAAGAAGGAGGAAAGAGAGAGAAATAGTGAGGTTGACTGAGATATATTGTATCCATGTGTGGAAATGTACAATGAACTCTCTTCCTTGCAGAAGTAATTATAATAATTAAAATGAATAAACATACATCCCATGGATTTAACAGACATCTATAGACTATTTCACCCAACAGCCACACAACATATGTTCTTATCAATCCATGGAAATTTCTCCAAAATACATCATATTTCAGAGCATAAAGCAAATTTTAAATAAGAAGTTTATTACAAGAGAACTGAAACACCAGGTGGAGCTTGGCTCAAGTGGTAGAGCACATGTCTAACAAGAGAGCTGAAATAAGCCGGGCGCCGGTGGCTCACGCCTGTCATCCTAGCTACTCAGGAGGCTGAGATCTGAGGATCACAGTTCAAAGCCAGCTGGGGCAGGAAAGTCCATGAGACTCTTATCTCCAATTAACCACCAGAAAACCGAAAATGAAGCTGTGGAAGTGCTACCCTTGAGGAAAAGAGCTCAGGGACAGTGCCTAGGTCCCCAGTTCAAGTCCCATAACCTACCAAAATGTAAATAAATAAAAAATAAGGGCTCAGAAGGGTAGAGTGCTTGCCTTGCATTTATGAGGCACCATATAAGCAGAAAAATCTGGAAGTAGCGCTGTGGCTCAAGTGGTAGAGCGCTAGCCTTGAGCTGAAGAGCTCAGGGATAGCACCCAAGCCCAGAGTTCAAGCCCCATGACTGACCAAAACAAAAACAAAAACACCACAGTATCACTTTACACACACCAGCATGGATACTAACTAGTGTTGGCGAGAATATAGAGAAACTGAGACTCTCACACATTGCTGATGGGAATGGAAACATAACAAAACTGCTTTGGAAAACTGGAACTTCCTTAAAGCAGGTTAGCATATGACTTAGCAATCCCACTTCTAGCTATACACCAAAGACAACTGAAAAGACACCATGGCACAAAAGCTTGTACACAAAGGCCCATAGCAGCATTCTTCATAATGGTGGAACAGGGGAAATAAGCCAAATATTCATCAAATAATGAGCAGATGAAGAAGTGACACATTCATGCAGGAGAATTAAATGCAGCCACAAAAAGGACAATGCATGCTACAATATGAACAAGCCTTAATATCAAGCAAAAACAGCCAAACACAAATCAGCATATTGTCAGATTGCACATATGTGAAAAAGTCAGGCTAGGCAAATTCATAGTGGAAGATAGAAGAGTAATGATTTCCAGGGCTTTGGGAGAGTGGAGAATGAAGTACTAAGGGGCACAGGACTTCTTCTGGGATAATCAAAGAGTTCTGGAATAACAGTGATGATGGTTGCACAACTTCATAAATATACTAAAAAGTATGAAAGAAAGCTGAGCACCAGTGCTCATGTCTATAATCCTAGTTGCTAAGGAGGCTGAGATTTGGTTCAAAGCCAGCCTGGGACAGAAAATCTGTGAGACACTTATCTCCAAGGAATCACCAAAAATCCAAAAGCAGAGCTGTGGCTCAAATGGCAGATCAGCCTTGAGCAAAAAAAAAAAAAAAAAAAAAAGCTAAGGACAATGCCCAGACCCTGAGTTCAAGATTCAGTACTGACCAAAAAAAAAAAAAAAAAAGACACAAACAGGGAAGTACACTTTTAAATACTGAGTTTGGGGCTAGAATGTAGCTCAAGCAGAGCACATGCCTAACACTTCAAAGCTTTAGGTTCCTTCCCCAGCACTGTATACTTTTTGTGAACTATATTTGTGAGCTATATTTCAGTAAAAATTAAGTGAAAGCAGCTCACTTGGGGCTCCTTTTCTATCCTTGGTGGGGCACTGGGACCTGTACATAGATAATCTTCAATCCTGCAGGTTTATCACTTTGATACTAGCTCTATCAAAATGTTAAGAGTTGTGCTAGGAAGAGTGGTAGAGCGCTTGCCTTGCATGCATGAGGCCCTGGGTTCGATTCCTCAGCACCACATAAGCAGAAAAGGCCGGAAGTGGGGCTGTGGCTCAAGTGGTAGAGCGCTAGCCTTGGGCTGAAGAGCTGAGGGACAGTGCCCAGGCCCATAGTACAGGCCCCACGACTGACACACACACACACACAAATAATGTTAGAGATGGGGAAACTGAGGCTGGGTCGGCCCGCTCCCTACTGCACCCACTCAGCCTCTCCCTCACAGGAGCAGTTGACCTTCAGGGAAGCCCAGGTATTTTTCTAGGAGAGGTGGGCCAGATGTCCAGACCCATGCCGTGTGGTGGTGCAGCCCCCTCCCCCCCCACTCGGGCCCCTTTCTCCTGCACTGTCCCCTCACCTTGTGCAGGTCCATGGGCAAAGTTCCGGCTCACAGAAAGTAGCATCTTCCACAGCGCCCGCAGGACTTGTACCTCTCTGTCTGTCTGTCTCTCTCCTTTCGATCTCACAGGGCTGGCAGGGGACACGGCTTGGCAGAGCGCAATGTAGCCTGGATAACGCCCGGTTCAATAGTGGCAGGTGAGGCAGCTCTCCAGGGCTGTCCAGACAGCTCTGAGTGATTGCACAGGCTCCAGCGCTTCGCCCCGCCCCTGTCGGGGTCTCAGGTCTTGCACCTGGCCGTAACCTTCCTCTTACTCTTGGCCACGCCCCTGCTCAGGTCCACGCCTCCATTCTTACTCCTGACCCCGCCCCTGCTCTTGCTCCGCGACCCCAGCCCCTCCTTCCTCTTGGTCTGCGCCCGGCTCTGGCTCCGGGCCCCGCCCCTACTAATGCTCGGGTGCCTCCTTCGGTCCGGCTCCTTTCGCCTGATCTTGATCCTGGCTCCGACCTCTCTCAGTTTTAGGTCATTGCTCTTCGGCCGGTCTCGGTTACAGTTTCGTCCTTTGAGCAATCCCTTCTTGTTATCCGTTGTCCTATTCCCATCCTTGTTCTTGCCTCTGCTCTCGCTCCTTTCCCTACCTTCCCTCTTTCCCTCGAAGCTCCCCCTTCTCCATTCTGCGACCTTGCTCAAAGACCGGTTGTTCTTCGGCTTGGTCTGACCCCGCTCGGCGACCACTTCCCGGAACTTCTCCGCACGGCGCCCACTCCGCGGTTTCCGACTCGGGGAGTGCGCGCTGCGCTTTCCCTCCGTGTCCCGCCCCTGCCCCTCCCCGGGCTCCATCTCCCACGCTTTCCCGGGATTCCTGGGCGGTAGCTCCGCCGACTCGGCTTCCTCGCCACGCCCCTTCTCGGCCGACAGCTCCTCCCCTCGGAAGGGGTCCCTACTCAGCTTCCGCAAGCTCCCGGACCTGTCCCGGCCCAGCACTCGGTCTTCGCCCCGCCCATTCTCCTTAAGGATCCACTCTTCCTCCTGGGACCGGTCCTCCACTCGGGATCCCTCCCGGTACACCTCTTCCACCCACGGGGACCTATCTTCTCCACCGAATCTCTCTTCGCCCCAGGGTCCATCGCTGCCTCGACAGTGCTCCTCACCCCGCAATCTGTCCCCGAATCGATGTCTCTTTTCGCCCCAGAATCTCTCCCCGGCTCGGGACTTCCTCCCGATTCGCGATCTCTCTTCCACCCAGGATCCATCTCTGCCTCGGTATTTCTCTTCACCCCGGGATCCCTCCCGGCTGTGGTATCTCGCTTCAGCCCGGGATCCCTCCCGGCGCTGGTACCTCGTTTCAGCCCGGGTTCCCTCCCGGCTTTGGTATCTCGCTTCAGCCCGGGATCCCTCCCGGCCTGGGTATCTCGCTTCAGCCCGGGATCCCTCCCGGCCTGGGTATCTCGCTTCAGCCCGGGATTCCTCCCGGCTTCGGAATCGTTCCCCTCCCCGGGATCCCTCCCGGCCTCGGTATAGCATTTCACCCCGAGATCCCTCCCGGCTTCGGTATCGCATCTCACCCCGGGATCCCTCCCGGCTTCGGTATCGCATTTCACCTCGGGTTCCCTCCAGGCCTCGGTATCTCTCTTCGCCCCAGGATATCTCCTCTCCTCCGAATCTGTCTGCACTCTGGGATCCCTCCCGTCTTCGGTAGAGGTCTTTGGCCCATCCCTCCTGGGCTCGACACCGCTCTTCGCCGCTACAGTATGCCTCCCGGGCCCGACACCGCTCCTCGGCACCAAAGCATCCCTCCCGGACCCGACACCGTTCTTCGCCACCATAGCATCCCTCCCGGGTTCGACACCGCTCACCGCCGCCGCAGTACCCCTCCCGGATTCCGAACGCCTCCTCGTCCCAGCAGTGCGGTAGTTCACCTCCAAATAACTCCGAGTCCCGGAATTTTTCCTCGGTTTTGAATAGCTCCTCCCCGGGGATGTTGCCCTCGCCGGCGGACCTCTCCTCGTCCCTCTCCTCGTCCGGCGCCCTTTCCTTGTTCCAAGACCAGCCCGCCTTCACGATCCTCACATTCCCCACCAGCCGCGTCACCTTCTCCCCCCACCTGTTCTCACGCCCCCTCTCCACGCCGTGAAGTCGGGTCCGCTCCATGCCCCAGAGCGAGTGGCCGCCTCCGCTCATCTTCCAGGCCGGCCCCGGCCACGCCCCCCGCCGCCCCGCCCTCTCGCCGCCCTCCTCGGCCTCCCTCGCCCCTCCTCTCGCGGGTCCCACAAAATCTACAGCCCTTCCCCTGTCTTTTTCCCTCCCCGCCCCTTCCCAACCCCTTCCCACCCCCCCGCATCCCCCCTGGGATGGCACTGCCCTCTCCTCCCCACCCCGTAGTACCAGTCACTTGGTTTGAACCGGCCAACCGTTGCTTGGCAGCGCTTCTCCCGTCTCTCCTGCCCGTTCTCAAAATGGCGTCCCTCGAGCTTCCGCAACCCGCTTCCGTCTTCCGGAGGCGGGCCCTCGTCGCGCGTCTGTCTCCATGGTAATGCGTTGGTCTCCGTGGTAACGCGGACCGCCCCTCCCCAATCCGGAGTTGCTTGAAAAGGGTTGGAGGCGGAGCTCAAGGGCCAAGGCACTTGAGGGCGGGAGACCCGAAGGTTGTGCTTTTCAAAAGACCATCAAAGAACGATAAAGCTAGGTGCATGCAGCTCACTCCTGTAATCCTAGCTGAGGAACTGAGGACCACCGTGCAGAGCCAGTCCCGGCAGGAAAGTCCATGAGATTCTTATCCAGTTAACCACCAAAAAGAAGAAGTGGAGCAATGGCTCAAAGTGGTAGAGCGCTGGCCTTGAGCAAAAGAAAGCTCAGCGAGAGTTGAGCGACAGCGCCCAGGACCCAAGTTCAAGTCCCAGTTCAAGCTCTGCGCATTAAAAAAATAATAACAGGGTTAGGATGATGGCTCAGTGTTAGAGTGCTTGCCTTGCACGCATGAGACCCTGGGTTCGATTCCTCAGCACTATATAAGCAGAAAAAGCCGGAAGTGGTGCTGTGGCTCAAGTGGTAGAGCGCGAACCTTGAGCTGAAGAGCTGAGGGACAGCGCCCAGGCCCTGAGTTCAGGCCCCACAACTGACAAAGGAAAAAAAAGAATGAAAAAATAATAACAAAGGACAATGTTGAAAGGGGTGGCATCTGTGAAGATTCATTGTATTCATAAACTGCTCTGTTGAATGATTCCCACTACTTAAAGATAATAAAAATATAATAATCATAATTATAAGAAGGCCATCAAGAAGTTCCTCTTAGCTGGGCACTGTTGGCTCATGAGATGTGAGTATTGAGATTCAAAGCCAGCTGGGTCAGGAAAGTGTGTTTGAAGCACTGTTCTCAGCCTCCTGAGTAGCTATAGGCATGAGCCACCAGTACCTGGTGCATTGGCTTAAGCCTTTAGTCCCAGATGCTTGAAAGGCAGAGATCAATGTATAAAAAATGAAAAACAGGGCTGGGAAGGTGGTTCAGTGGTAAAGTGCTTGCCTTGTATGCATGAGGCCCCGGATTCAATTCCTCAGAACCACATAAACAGAAAAAGCCAGAAGTGGTGCTGTGGCTCAAGTGGTAGAATGTGAGCCTTAAGCTGAAGAGCTGAGGGACAGCACCCAGGTCCAGAGTTCAGGACCCACGACTGACCAAAAAAAAAAGGGGGGGGGGCTGGGAAGGTAGCTCAGCGGTAGAGTGCATGCCTTGCAAGCATGAGGCCCTGGGTTCGATTCCTCAGCACCACATAAGCAGAAAAAGCTGGAAGTAGCGCTGTGGCTCCAGTGGTAGAGCACTAGCCTTGAGCTGAAGAGCTGAGGGACAGCGCCCAGACCCAGAGTTCAGGCCCCATGACCGGCAAAAAAAAAGGAGTGTAAAATCTAACAGAACTCCTTCTCTACCAATGGATGGGCATAGTAGTACATGCCTGTGATCCCAACTGTGGTGAAAGCATATCAGCTGCATGCAGCGATGTGCACCTGAAATTCCCAGGAACACAGAGAAGCACAAGTAGAAGGAGCTAAGCCCCAGTCAAGCTGGGCCCAAATCAAGAGCCTACCTTGAAGATAAGGGGGGGGGGGGGGAAGGGGGACGTGATGAAGGCATAGCTCAAATGGTAGAACACCAACAACATAAAGAGACAAGAAATGAGAGGGAAAAAAAACTTAGGCAGTTTTATTGAGGCCAGATATTGTTTAAAAGCTTCCACAAGTTTTCTAGGTGCTCAAGTCCCTGAGGTAGTGAGGTCTGCATCTCATTCCAAAAACAAGCCAATTGAGGCATAGGGTGGTGAAATTCCCTGCACAAAGCCTTACATGGCTTGGAAGTGACAGATTTTGGACATACCTAGGGGTTTGTCTCCAGAGTCTGTAATTGTCACCACATCCCATTTGCATAGGAATAAAATAAGTGACACAGACAGGCCTGGAGGAAGACTGCAGAAATTTAACTAGCAAATGCTGAGTGTAAAAGAAAGACTTCCTTTGGCGTTGTGGCTCAAGTGGTAGAGTGCTAGCCTTGAACTGAAGAGCTGAGGGACAGCGCCTAGGCCCAGAATTCAGGCCCCACCACCGGACCAAAAAAAAACAAAAGACTTCCTTTCCTACTGCTTACTCCTTTATACCTTTTGTTTTGTTTTTATTTGTTTGTTTGCAAATCGTAGGGCTTGAACTCAGGGCCTGGGCACTGTCCCTGAGCTGCTTTTGCTCAAGGCTAGCACTCTACCACTTCAGCCATTTCTGGCCTTCTCTGTTTATGTGGTATTGAGGAATTGAATCCAGGGTTTCATGCATGCGAGGCAAGCACTCTACCACTAAGCCACATTCCCAGCTCTCAGAACCTTGAACTCTTACTTGGCTTTTTCACTCAAGGCTACTGCTCTACCATTTGAACCATACCTCTACTTCCAGCTTATTTTTTTGTCAGTTGTGGGGCTTGAACTCTGGGCCTCAGCACTGTTCCTGCGCTCTTCAGCTCAAGGTGAGTGCTCTACTGCTTGAGCCATAGCACCACTTCCTGTTTTCTGGTGGTTAATTGGAGATAAGGGTCTCACAGACTTTCCTCCTGGGGCTGGCTTTGAACCACAATCCTCAGATCTCAATCTCCTGAGTAGCTAAGGTTACAGGCATGAGCCACTGTTGCTCGGCTTTACTTCCAGGTTTTTGCTGATTAGTGGGAGGTAAGTCTCATGGACTTCCTGCCTGAGCTGCCTTCAGAGCTCAGCCTCCCAAGTAGCTAGGATTACAGGCATGCGTCACCAGTACCTGGCTGATTGCCATTTTCTTTTTAATGGTTGAGGATAGAACCCAAGGCCTTGTGTATGCTAGGCTACCCTGAGCCCCATCCCCAGCCACGATGGTCACCATGTCACAGAAACAGAGGTAGAGTAGTGGCCCTGGGGTACAAACAGAACACAGTGCATCCAATAGGTGAGCCCAAGCTGGATGGCTTCAGAGTCTAGGGGCACACAGGCAATTAACTAGTGTCCAGTAAAGAAAGTCAGCTGTTACAATGGAGCACCTCCCTTGCTATTGGGCTTGGACTGGGGTCTTGTGTTGGTCTCAGAAGATGCTATCACCTGGCTATGCCCACCTCAGGGTTCTCTGCCTGGGCCCTGTGAGTAATAACACGCAGGGACACCGTCTTCTCTTAACCACTCCTCAGGTCTTAGCTCAATTGTCTCTTCCTCCAGGAAGCCCTCCATGACCTTCCTTGCTTCCTATGCCCTATTCCTCCCCCACATTATCCCCCACCAGTCTGCTTGCACTTTTTTTCTTTCTGCCTCACCCAGAGACATCATGCCCATTGGAAGATTAATTCTGTTTGTGACTAGGTCTGCAGGCATCTGGTCTATGAACCCAGGGCCAGCCAAGCCCACGGTCCCGTCCCTCAGCTCTGTGTCCCTAGCACAAGGGCAGCACAAAGGAAAGCTCTTTGGATGAATGAGTACATTCTTTGTATATGACAGCTAAGGACATCTAGGCTTACAGAGGAGCAGTCACTTGTCCACTATAAAACCATTGGCCTAGTACCTGGAGTTCTAGCTGACAGTCTGACAGAACCAGCTACTGTTGAGAAAGGGACACGGAATAAGTAAGAGAGTAAGTCAAAAGGGGACAGCAAGAGAGGAAGACAGAGGCAAGGAGAACACTTGAGTGGGGTAGGAGGAAAGGAAAGATCAAGGAAATTAAGCTGGGTGCTGGTGGCTCTTGCCTGTAAACCTAGTTACACAGGAAGCTGAGATCTGAGAATCACAGTTTGAAGCCAACCTGGGCAGGAAAGCCTGTGAGACTCTTATCTCCAATTAAGAAAAGACAGAAGTAGAGCTGTGGCTCAAGTGGTAGAGCACTAGCCTTGAGCATAAAAGCTCAGGGACAGCACCCAGGCCCTGAGTTCAAGTCCCAGGATGGGCACAAAAGAAAAAAAAAAGGAATCTTAGTGCTCAGAGGAACCCAGGATGTAGAAAGAGAAAGAGACAATCAACCGCAATGCCTGGCTCACACCAGTGCTTGGTCAGCTCTAGCCACCACCACATGGGCCCCATCGCCCTGGCCAAGTCTATCCTGCTGGGTGAGGAAACACCTGCCCAGCTACCTGGGGATGGACTCGTAGTCAGCATGAACATCGGTGGACAGGTGCTGGTGTAGCTCAGGCTGGCGCTGCAGAATGTCCGTGTGATCCTCTTCTTCTTCCCCAAGCCTGGCAGGGCACGGATGGGGCAGCAAGATGAGCTGGGTGAGGCCATGGAGGTCAGACACATGGCGGAAAGTCTGCAACACCAGCACCATAGCCATGAGGCCCAGGAAGAGGTATGCTGCAGACACGGCAAGGGGTGAGAAATCCACGTGGAGCTCAGCTCCCCAGAACGGAGCCCTCTTTCCTTCTCAGATCCCTTACCCTCAGGGGCCCACCAGCTCACCTGTGACTAGCACTTTGTAGAGGGCCCGATATGGCTGACCAGGGGCCTCCCCTGGTACGTAATCCCCCAGGCCGATGGTAGACAGAGAAATGAAGCAGAAATAGAAAGCATCCAGGAAGCTCCATGCCTCCTCAAGGTGGGCAAAGATGGCAGCTGGCACCAGGAAGCACACAGCCATGATGATCCCTAGCAAGGCTACCAAGTGCCAGCGAGCTGCCTGCCGAAGATCCCAACCCCATCTCAGGCTCAGCCAAGACAAGGGGCGGTGAGTAAGCAGCTGTGTCAGGCGCTGGGCCGAGGCGGTCAGCAGGAGCATGGTGGTGGGCACTCCCAGGAGGGCGAAGACGATGGAGAAGGCCTTGCCCGCGTCAGTCAGCGGAGTCGTGTAGCCGTAGCCTGTGGGTGAGGGTGAGTCCTCTGATCCACTGGGACCTCCAAGGAAGCCAGACCCCTCCCTGATCTCACCCCAGTCTTCCCATTGCCTCTCCCTTCCACACAGAGACTTTTATTATTTCCAATTAACCAGAAAAAAGCCAAAGGCAAACTGGGTGTCAGTGGTTCACACTTGTCATCCTAGCTACTTAGGAGACTGAGATCTGAAGGTCATAGTTCAAAGCCAGCCCAGGCAGGAAAATCCATGAGACTCTTATTTATTTATTTTGTCAGTCCTGGGGCTTGAACACTGGGCCTGGGCACTGTCCCTCAGCTCTTCAGCTCAAGGTGAGCGCTCTACCTCTTGAGCCACAGCACCACTTCCAGTTTTCCGGTGGTTAATTGGGGATAAGATTCTCATGGACTTTCCTTGCCTGGGCTGGCTTTGAACCAAGATCCTCAGATCTCAGTCTCCTGAGTAGCTAGGATTACAGGCATGAGCCACCGGTGCCTGGCATCCATGAGACTCATATCTCCAATTAACTACCAGAAAACCAGAAGTGGAGCTATGGCTCAAGTGGTAGATGGACAAAAAAATTATAATGAGGGCTGGGAAGGTGGCTCAGTGGAATGCTTGCCTTGCATGCATGAGGCCCTGGGTTGGATTTTTCAGCACCACATAAGCAGAAAAAGCCAGAAGTGGCACTGTGGCTCAAGTGGTAGAGTGCTGGCCTTGAGCTGAAGAGCTGAGGGACAGCTCCAGGCCCAGAGTTCAGGCCCCACGACCGACCAAAAAAATAAATAAATAAAATTAAATTAAATTAAAATATATATAATGATAAGGAGTAAAGATGGAAGATCAGGGAGCAGTGTGAACCAACCTCCTCCTTCCTTGTTCCAGGTCATATCAAACAGAACAGGAGAGCTGGGGCGGGGGAGAGGAGGCAGTAAAAGAGCACCTGATCTGGCCAGGGAGGGATTTCCCAGGCTTGCTATAAAAAGGTTGGGACTTCCCAGGGTGTGGTCTTTTAGGGTTTTTATTCTTTATTTATTGTGGTATTGAGGTTTCAACTTAGGCCTCATACCTACTAGCAAGCACGCAAGCACTGTCCCACTTGAGCTACACTCCCCCACACACACACTTTTTTTTTTTCTTTTTGGTAGTATGGCTTCACTTCAGGGCCCAGGCACTGTCTGTGAGCTCTTATGCTCAAGGCTAGCACTCTATCGCATCCGGTCATAATGCCACTTCCGGTTTTTGAATGGTTAATTGGAGATAAGAGTTTCACGGGGAGGGCTGGGAAGGTGGCTCAGTGGTAGAATGCTTGCCTTGCATGCTTGAGGCCCTGGGTTGGATTCCTCAGCACCACATAAGGAGAAAAAAAAAGGCCAGAAGTGGTGCTGTGGCTCAAGTGGTAGAGCACTAGCCTTGAACTGAAGAGCTGAGAGACAGCACCCAGGTGGACAAAAACACAAAAATCTCACGGGGAGACTTTTCTACCCAGGCTGACTTTGAACCGTGATCCTCAGATCTCAGCCTCCTGAGTGGCTAGGATTACAGGTGTGAACCACCAACTCCTGGCTTCCAATTTTTTTTAAACTTTAGTTATTTTTCAGGTAGGGGCTCTTTGTCTGGGCAGACCTCCGACCACAATGGTCATACTTACCTTTGACTCACAGGCAGCTGGAAGGACAGGCTCACACCACCACACCCAGCTTGTTGGTTAAGGTAGTTCTGGTAACTTTTTTCATATGTGTATGTGCTGGGGCTCACACTTGAACTCAGGATCTTATGTTTCTTGCATGGCTTTCAAGGCTGGTGCTCTAACCACTTGAGCCACAGCCCCATTCCTGACTTTTTGTTGATTAACTGGAGATAAGAGCCTCTTAGAGGGGCTGGGAAGGTAGCTCAGCGGTAGAGTTGCATGCCTTGCGAGCATGAGGACCTGGGTTCGATTCCTCAGCACCACATAAACAGAAAAAGCCGGAAGTGGCGATGTGGCTCCAGTGGTAGAGTGCTAGCCTTGAGCTGAAGAGCTGAGGGACAGCGCCCAGGCCCAGAGTTCAGGCCCCATGACGGGCAAAAAAAAAAAAAAAAAAGAGCCTCTTAGACTTTTTCTGCCTAGGCTGGCTTCCAACTGGGATCCTCAGATCTCAGCTTCCTGAGGCTCGCTAACATTTTTTGTCAAGCTGGCTTTTAACCACAATCCTCCCCATGTCTGCCTCTACAGTAGCTGGGATTTTTAACCACAATCCTCCCCATGTCTGCCTCTACAGTAGCTGGGATTACAGGCATGAGAACTACATCACCATGTTAAAGTCAAGGAACAATGTTCCGATTTGAAACAGACACTGGAGTAGTTCTGGGTCTGAAGAAAGGAGGGAGAGCCAGGCACTGGTGGCTCACGCCTGTAATCCTAGCTACTCAGGAGGCTGAGATCTGAGGATCGTGGTTCAAAGCAGCCCAGGCAGCAAAGACAATGAGACTCTTATCTCCAATAAACCACCAGAAAACCAGAAGTGGCACTGTGGCTCAAGTGGTAGAGAGCGAGCCTTGAGCTGAAATGCTGAGAGACAGCACCCAGGCCCAGAGTTCAAGCCCCATGACCAACAAAAAAAAAAAAAAAAGGAAGGAAGGAAGGAGAAGGCACCAACAAGTGTTTTCCTGGATTGCAAATGGGATTGGAAGTGGGGTCCTCAAGCAGAGGACCTTTTGATCCCAAGATACCCAACAGGAGGCAATGGGGTACTCAAGCTTAGAGAATGATGGAAAGGGGCCCAACTCCTTGCTGTATGTCGAGTGAAGAGTGAAGCTAGTTGCTGGGGACTCACTCCTGCAATCCTAGCTATTCAGGAGGCTGAGATCTGAGATCAAGATTTGAAGTCAACATTGGACAGGATAGAGGGCGCCGGTGGCTCATGCCTGTAATCCTAGCTACTCAGGGGGCTAAGATCTGGGCATCACGGTTCATAGCCAGCCCGGGCAGGAAAAATCCATGAGACTCTTATCTCCAATAAACCACTCAGAAAACTGGAAGTGGTGCTGTGGCTCAAGTGGTAGAGTGCTCTCGTTGAGCTGAAGAGCTAAGGGACAGCACCCAGGCCCAGAGTTCAAGCCTATGACCGACCCAAAAAAAAAAAAAATTGGGCAGGAAAATCTGTGAGATTTTTATCTCCAATTAACCAGTAAAAAGCAAGAACTAGAGGGGCTGGGAAGATGGCTCAGTGGTAGAGCGCTTGCCTTGCATGCATGAGGCCCTGGGTTCGATTCCTCAGCACCACATAAGCAAAAAGAAAAAAGCCGGAAGTGGCGCTGTGGCTCAAGTGGTAGAGCGCTAGCCTTGAGCTGAAGAGCTGAGGGACAGCGCCCAGGCCCAGAGTTCAGGCCCCACAACTGGACCCAAAGAAAAAAAAAAAGCAAGAACTGGAGCTGTGGCTCAAGAAAGTTCAGGGACAGCACTGAGGCCCTGAATTCAAGCCCTAGGACTACCCACTTCCCCCAACCCCCAAAAATAAAAAGAATGGACAGGGAAGTGTCTCCAATGGGTGCAGAGGACAGATCTGGGTGCAGAAGGGCTAGCGTGCCCTCAGGGGAGAGAATTTCAGTTCCCAAACACACTGGGCAGTGTTGGGTGAGGAAGGAGGTGCTGACTGTGGATCTAGAGGAGGTTGGAAGGGTGCTGGGTCCCTAGGAATTGTCCTTGCATGGGAAATCTGGGCTGAGCAGGGCACCTGAGGTCAGGGATAGCCAGTGCAGAGCCAAGCTCTGACCTACATAGAAAATACTAGAGTCCCCAAGAGTTCAGGTGGTTCTAGGGATCTTACTGAGAGGTCTCAGGGTCCCAAATGGGGAGGAAGTATCATTCATGAGTTTAAAGAGACTCTCACCCGGTGCTGGTGGCTCAGGCCTTAACCCTAGCTACTCAGAAGGCTGAGATCTGAGGGTCACAGTTCAAAGCTAGCCCAGGCAGGAAAGGCTGTGAGACTCTTATCTCCAATGAACCACCAGAGAACCAGGAGTGGCGCTGTGGCTCAAGTGGTAGAATGCTTGCCTTGAGCTGAAGAGCTGAGGGACAGTGTCCAGGCCCAGAGATCAAGCCCCATGACCAACCAAAAAGAGAGAGAGAGAGAGACTCTCATAGAGCAAGGTCTAGGAAGGGGATGGTGGCACACATCTGTAATCCCAGCACTTGGATAGTGCAGACAGGAGGATTGGGAGCTTGAGGACAGAGTAAACTACACAATGAGTTCTAGGCCACTCTCCTCTGCTACACCGAAAGACCCTTCCTCAACACACACACACATGAAAAGGGATGCCTTTAACGGAGGGTCTTCCTCTGTTTTTTTGTTTTTTTTTTTTACTTTTTTTTGGGGGGTCCGGTCGTGGGGCTTGAACTCCGTGCCTGGGCGCTGTCCCTCAGCTCTTCAGCTCAAGGCTAGCGCTCTACCACTTGAGCCACAGCGCCACTTCTGGCTTTTTTTTTTCGTTTTGCTTATGTGGTGCTGAGGAATCGAACCCAGGGCCTCATGCATGCAAGGCAAACACTCTACCACTGAGCCACCTTCCCGGCCCGGGTCTTCCTCTGTTTGAAGGCCATTTGAGGACAGAGGGTAGGGGGTCCTGGCTGAGGGCCCAGCAACGTCATTGGTCCTTCTGGAGGGTAAGGGGGCCTCTCCAAGATGGTTGCTTACACACAGTCATTTGGGCTACTAGATTGGGAACCCTAGATCCAGGGGAGACAGCATTCTAGTTGGGAGGAATGTGGAGATGGGGTGGGGTCCCATGCTGGTGTCTGTTTACAGGAAAGGAGGATAGGGGTGATCTGGGTCTGGGGCCTTTTCAGGAAGGTGCCAAACATGCAGAGAAATGGTCTCATGAGGCCTAGATGGTACCCAGCGTTCTTTACTGGAAGAAAGGCCTTGGGTGTTGGGTGGCATCCTTAGAGGAGGAGGGGTGGGGGCCCTGCTGGGGCGCTGTGGTGAGGAGAAGATTGGAGTGAAGACATGGCTCCTCTCCCAGCTTTTGACTGGGTAATTGGAGATCAGAATCTCACAGACATTTTTTCTGCCTAGGCTGGCTTTGAACGCTGATCCTCAGCTCTCAGCCACCTGAGTAGCTAGGATGACAGGCAAGAGCCACCAGCTGGGATCTGGCGAGTCCTGAGTTTCTGCTGGACTTTGAGGCCAGCTCTAGACCCAGAGGGAACTGAAGGCACCGGGACTGGACGATGAGGAGGACGGTCGTGGTGGAAGAGTGGGGCTTCAGAGGCTGAAACCAGGAGGAGGGCCCTGGAGGGCTGGAGAGGGCTTGGGTGTGCGTGTGGAGGGCGGGATGGAGGGGAGATCAGGTCCTAACTTTTTTGTTGGGGGGATAGATTAAGAGGATCCCAGTCCCGGGTGGGGGGAATACCGAGATGAGGGTTCCTGCGTCCCTAAAAAAAAATCACATACCCACGGTGGTGACCAGCGTGCTGGCGAAGAAGAGCGCGGAGGCGAAGTCCCAGGCGGGGTCCGAGGTGTTTTGGGGGTGCGAAGCGTTGGTGAGCACGACGCGCCCCAGTCGTCCGGCCGCCAGCACCCGCTCCAAGAAGGCATCCAGGGCGGGCGCCGTCAGGCAGGGACTGCGTCCCAGCAGCTGCTCCCGCAGGGCCCCCAGCTCGGCCCGGAGCCGGGCTTCGTGCGGCCGCTCCAGCCGAGCCACCAGCAGCGCGCCCAGCACCAGGTACCCGGCGTAGACCACCAGGGCGCCCGCCAGGACGGCGTCCCGGCGCATGGTGACCCCCGCCCCTCCCGGCACCCCGCTGACGTGGCCCCCCAGCCGCCCCAGTCGAGTTCCGGGAGAGAAGTCGAGACGCTGCCCTGAAGAGGAAGAAGGAAAAGGGGGAGGAGCAGAGAGGTGGGGTGTGTGGGGGGGGAAGGCTGGCTGGAGCAACGCCTCCGCGCTGGGAAACTGAGGCACGCCCAAAACACACACATACACACACGGGGACATCTGGAGTTAAGACAGGGCCGAGCCTGAGTCAACTCCTCAGAGCCACAGGTGCTTAGGTGGTGCCCTGCGTCCGGATGAGATTCAAATTGCAATCCCGTCTTCCTCCCTCCCCTTGCCAAAATCTTGCACCTGGGAGTGAGATTACTTGGCATCCACCCCCTGGGAACCTAATCCCCATCCTGACAGATACCTTAGATTTCCGTGCTTTTGTGGATGGGCTGGCTGGGTATCTCACCTATTCATTAAATCTTTGCTCCAGTTTCCCCCTTTGTACCGGGGAAGTACTGGGGACACAGAAGAGATCAAGACAGGCTCTAGCGGCCCGGGGGGAGGGGGGGGGTCGGGGAGAGAGGGAGGGGACTGACCCTCTGTAGAATGAGTGACAGCCCGCAGAGACCAGAGCTGAGCTGCCGGAAGATGATAACCCAGCCTAGAGAGATAAATCAAGAGAACTAGCAGGAGGGAGCCAGGGTCTTCTAGAGAAGGTACTAAATATGTCTCCAAGAGGGAGAGCTGGACTGTAGCAGTGGCACATTGTACACCTAGTATGTGTAAGGGGAGAGTTCCATCCTTAGCACCAAATTGGAAAGGGGGAGAGGGGAGGAGCGGGGGTGGGGTGGGGGCGTTTCTGTCCTTCTAGGATCTCTACACACACACACACACACACACACACACACACACACACACACACACACACACACACACACCCCTCTCTGAGGGTGGGGAGCAAGAACTCAGTACCTGGGCTGGGAAGGCGGCTCAGTGGTAGAGCACTTGCCTTGCATGCATGAGGTCCTGGGTTTGATTCCTCAGCACCACATAAGCAGAAAAAGCTGGAAGTGGTGATGTGGCTCAAGTGGTAGAGTGCTAGCCTTGAGCTGAAGAGCTGAGGGACAGCGCCCAGGCCCAGAGTTCAGGCCCCACAACCAGACCCCCCCCCCAAAAAAAAGAACTCAGTACCTTCCTGGAAGCCATCTGGTGGACAGCCCAGAATTCAAACCACAATGAACCCACACAGGAATTGGGGGCTGGTAACCCAGCTCAGATAGGCTGAACTGGGTCTATTTATAAAGTTGTGCCCATTCTTGGAACGGACCCCAAATGGGGCTGACAGTCCATAGGAAGAGATACATGCTAATAAAAATAGAGTAGCTAAGAGTAGCCACATTTGTGTAGTGAATCCTTAACCCCTTTCCATGTAATTCTGAATTATAACAGCAGATAAGAAAACTTAAGCGTGGGCCACTGATGCCTGGAACTATTCTTGAAACTGTACAGAGAGCCTGGTGCTGGTGGCTTACACTTGTAATCCTAGCTACTCAGGAAGCTGAGATCCGAGAATCACAGTTCAAAGCCAGTCAGGGGAGGAAAATCTGTGAGACTCTTATCGCCAATAAACCACCAGAAAATCAGAAGTGGTGCTGTGGCTCAAATGGTAGAGCACTAGCTTTGAGCAAAAGAAGCTCAAGGATAGTGCCCAGGGCCTGAGCGCAAGCCCTAGGATTGGTGTGTGTATGCATGCATGCGTGCACACGTGCGCACACACACAGAGTAATATCAGATTTATTTATTATTGCAGGTCCTAGGGGCTTGGACTCAGGGCCTGGGCTCTGTCCCTGAGCCTCTCTGTGCTCAAGGCTAGTGCTCTATCACTTGAACCACCACTTCTGGCTTTTTTGGTTTATGTGGTACTGAGGAATCAAATCCAGGGCTTCATGCATGCAAGGCAAGCATTCTTCCACTAAGGCCTTATATGGATTTATATCATATCAGGTATCATAAATAATATGTAATGAAGCCAGGCGCTGATGGCGCACACCTGTAATCCTAGCTATTCAGGTGGCTGAGACTGAGTGTCATGGTTTGATGCCAGCCTGGGCAGAAAAGTTCCCATAACAGTCCTATCTCCAGTAAACCACTCAAAAGCCAGAAGTCATGCTGTGGCTCAAGTGGTAGAACTGTATAGCCTTGAGCACAAAGAGGCTCAGGGACAGTGCCCAGGCCCTGAGTTCAAGCCCTACAACCCCCCCTTCCCCCAAAAAGACACATACACATAAATAATATGGAACTGGAGGTAAGGTTCAGCAGTAGAGCATGTTCCTAGTATATGTGAGGCCCTGAGTTTGATCCGGTTGACTATATGTACACACAGAGAATACTATGTATATTTATGACATCTATGTATCTATTTGAACTATATCTCCACTTCCAGCTTTTATGCTGGTTAATTGGAGGTAAGAGTGTCAAAGACTTTCCTGCCTGTGCTGGCTTCAAACTACAATCCTCAGATCTCAGCCTCCTGAGTAACTAGGATATATGAACTAGGGCCTGGGCCATATATCATGGTTTTTTTTTTTTTGCTGGTCATGGGGCCTGAACTCTGGGCCTTGGTGTAGTCCCTCAGCTCTTCAGCTCAAGGCTAATGCTCTACCACTGGAACCACAGCGCCACTTCCTGCTTTTTCTGCTTACATGGTGCTGAGGAATCGAACCCAGGGCCTCATGCATGTGAGGCAAGCACTCTACCACTGAGCCACCTTCCCAGCCGATATATCATGTTTTATGTCTGAGGATTCTAGTATCCATTGAGGTCCTGGAACTAATCCTCCATGGATACTGAAAGATGACTGTTGTTACACAATAGACCAGAAAGAAGGTAAAATAGCCAGGCACCAGTGGATCACACCTTTCATTCTAGCTACTCAGGAAGCTGAGATCTGAGGGTTGCGGTGTGATGTCAGCCAGGGAAGAAAAGTCCCCTTGAGACTCTTACCTCCAATGTACCACTCAAAAGCTGGAAGTTGACAGCTGGGAGCTGATGGCTCATGCCTATAATCCTAGCTACTCAGGAGGTTGAGATATGAGGATCGAGGTTCAAAGCCAGCCTGGGCAAGGAAAGTCTGTAAGACTCTCATCTCCAATAAACCACCAGAAAAACTGGAGGTGGTGCTGTGGCTCAGGGACAGTGCTCAGGCCCAGAGTTCAAGCCCCACAACTGACCAAAAAAAAAAAAAAAAGAGCTGGAAGTATCATTGGTGGCTCAAATGGTAGAGAGCTAGCTTTCAGCACAAAGAGGCTCAGAGACAGCTCTCAAGCCCTGAACTCAAGCCTGACCACCACCACCACCAAAAAAGGGGCAAAATAATTGCTTTAATAATTAAAAAGTAAGCTGGATGCTAGTGGCTTTGTCTATATAATCCTAGCTTACCCCGGAGTAATATGGAGAAAATGGTGGAACCCAAAGGTCTTGGAAGTAAAGAATAGGGAACTAACAAAAAGAACTGAACTGAGGCAAGACTCATTGCAGAGAGGCCCTTAAGGGTCCCTGCCCCCCCCCTGCCAATCAGTGTCTCACGCCTGTATTCCTAGCTACTCAGGAGGCTGAGATATAAAGATCACAGTTTAAAGCCAACCTGAATAGGAAAATTCAGGAGACTCCTATCTAGACCATCAGCTTTAACCAAAAATGCTCAGCAACAGCACTTAGCTCTGAGTTCAAGACCTAGTAACGGGCACACAAAAGAAGAAAGGAAATTTATTTTATTTATTTTTGTCGGTCATGGGGCTTGAACTCTGGGCCTGGGCACTGTCCCTAAGCTCTTCAGCTCAAGGGGAGCACTCTATTACTTGAGCCACAGCACCACTTCCGTTTTTCTGGTGGTTCATTGGAGATAACAGTCTCAGGGACTGAAAGATTAAATGGGAGATTATTAGACTTTGCCAGAAAACCACACAAACATCAGGTGCAAACCGGCAAGACTCCTTCTCACAAGGGAGAAGTGAGAAGCAGCACTGGCTATTGTCTGAGGTGACCTACATAACCTAGGAGGCTTAGGAGGGGGGTACAAGGAGCTAAGAGGCCGAGACCGAGGTTTGGACATGTGGGCCAGGGGCTTCATATTGGCAGACTAGGATTTATGGCTGCTGTCCAAATAGTAGATAAGGGGTCTTGCAGCTGAAGTTCACTCTAAGGGGGCTCTTGTTGTCTTATATGGTTGTAGCGGTCCCAGAGAAGTGCCATCCCAAGATAAAGGGAGTTGGAAGCTGATTACTGCCTTTACTACATGGGCCTAGTGTTGCCTAGGAAGGAAGCATGCTAAGCTCTGGAGAAGGGGAGTGGACTAAACTATGAGAAGGGAGTTCATTTCTCTAACAAGGACTTTCCTGTCCGGGCTGGCTTTGAACCACGATCCTCAGATCTCAGCCTCCCGAGTAGCTAGGCGGGAGTCGGCTCCCAGCCTGTGTTTAAAAAACAATTAAATATTCACTCTAAAAATCTATAGGTGACAGAAGTCTCATGACTCTGATTAGGACACAATGCTCTCAGTCACCCAAATTGAGCTCCCTCTTCTAGAAGACTCCATTTCCCATCGACCACCTCGCTGGACACCCGGCACGGCTTACTCCCGGGAAGATTTCAGGCCACGCCCTCCCACCTCCTGCTTTATGTCATTCACCCTAGTCCACGTAGAGCACCGCCCACCCGCCCAAGCCTGTGAAAGGGCGGGGCTTCTTCGGCCAGTCCTGTGGTTCATTGGCTGTAGCGTCACTCCTGGGGCGTGGCTACGGGAGCCGGGCGGGCCCGTTCTGAACCGCGGCTGAGACAGCGGCGGCGGCGGCGGCGACGGCGGCGTGGCGCGGCGGCGGCGGTGAAAGATGCACCCGGCAGGCTTGGCGGCGGCGGGGACGCCGCGGCTGCGTAAGTGGCGTACGTGGCCGGCTGTGGAAGCTCGGGCGGGCTAGGGGCGTGGCGGGAGCCGGGAGTGGCGGTTGGCGAGGTCACTACAGGTCGGAGGTCAGGATATTGAAGATCTGGATCTTCGAGTTACGCCCAGCGTGAGGATGCCAGGCCCGGGTAGGGGTTGCATTAAGTTAGGGGGTGCCTTGGGGGTATAGGGTGCATTAGGGCAGGGGATATGGGGTGCATTAGGGATAGGGTCTTTAGAAAATTCTTTTTGTGTTGGTCCTGGGGCTTGAACTCAGGGCCTGGACGCTGTCCCTTAGCTTTTTTGGCTTAAGGCTAGTGCTTTGCTACTTGAATCACAGCTTCACTTTGGGGTTTTTGCTAGTTAATTGGAGATAAGAGTCTCATAGATTTTCCTGCCCTGGCTGGCTTCGAACTACAACCCTCATATCTCAGTCTCCTGAGTGGCTGGGATTACAAGCATGAGCCTAACTGCACTCCTTTCCCTATCTCTGAATTAGTAGGCCTCTGCCTCTAGTTCATCTTCATATATACACTGGACATTTGGTTTATTTTTCAGTAATGTCTTGCCCCCCTCCTCTTTGTGCTGGAATTTGAGGACCCAGTTGTACCCAACCTAGCCCTAGTTCTTGCTGTCTTACAGCTCAGATACAGATACTAAACGATCTGGGAAATAATTCAGCAAGATGGTTTAGGGAGTAATGGGATGTGACTAGGGCTTTTGAGGGAGAAGGCCCGTGTGCTCATTCTGTCCACATGGAGTGGCCAGTACAGAGCAGAAGACAGTGACAGCATGGAGTAAAGGATGTATGACTGTGGAAGTAGAGGCCAGGCATGGGAAATCGCAAGCACAGATCCTGAGACAGAGGTGTGGTGGGTACCCAGAGGCATCAGGCCTGTGGTGTTTAGAGTTCCTGGAAAAGCATGATGAAAGATTTCAGGTGCCAGGAGCCAGTGACTCACACCTGTAATGCTAGCTACTTGGGAGGCTGAGATCTAAGGATTGCAGTTCAAAGCCCGCCTGGGCATGAAAGTCTACGAGACTCTTAATTAGCCAGGAAAAAAAAAAACAAACAACAACTGGAAGTGGAGCTGTGGCTCAAGTAATAGAGCACTAGCTTTGAGCTTTGAATGAAAAAGCTAAGGGATAGTGCTCAGGCCCTGGGCCCTAGTACTAGCACACACCCACACTGTGAACTACTGGCTGGATGTTAGACTGTACCTGCAGACATTGAGATAAGGCCCAGGGACAGTCAGAGGGAGTTCTGGAAGTGACTTAACCCAGGACTAGAGCCAAGAAACTAATTAATCATGGCTAAAGATGGAGTGTAGGAGCTAGAGGGGCACTGGCTAAGGGTGAGACTGGGCTAGGTGACAGGCACAAAACCAGGGCAAGGGTGGAAAATTGGCCCACATTTCCCTGGGCGCTGGAGAGGGACCAGTCAGGTGCCAGTTCTGGGAAGGCACAAGCATTTGTTTTCTCCAGTGCTGTGGCCAGCAGGGAGGTCAGATAGATGAGACAGGTGCAGGCGCTGTGTCAGAAGCAGAGATTTGGAGGTTGGCTGACCCAGGCTTGACAGTGTAGAGAAACATGTAGGTAACTGGGAACCCTACCTACCAAGGGTGGAGGGAGGAAGGCTAGCAGGACTTTCAAGAAGCAGTAGGAGGACAAGGACATTACAAGTGGGGCAATGGGCAGGGCCCATGCTGCTTGCTTGACTTTGAAGAGACCTGGATTTATTTTCAGGCTATAAAAGAATTGACAGGATGGAATTAGGGTTATGGCTCAGTGGTAGAGCATTTGTCTACTTCAGGTTAGGTCCTAGGTCCCATCCCAGGAAAAGGGGGGAAAAAAGAAATGGAGAGGAAGATTTGGAGGCTGCCAATTGCCAAGTGACATGGACAGATGCTTTTTGTGGGGCTGAGAAGTTTGGGGGTGTCATTTTGTCTCACACCAGCCCCTGCCCAGGCAGGAGAGTTAACTCCATTCTACAAGAGGCCTGAGGGCTCTGGATTGGATAATTTGACCCCTGTCTTCTTCCAAGTCTAGACTCTGGTTCCCAGAACCACACCTTGGCCTTAATCTTTGTTTTTGCCAGCCCTGGGGCTTGAACTCAGGGCCTGGGCACTGTCCCTGAGCTTCTTTTGCTCAAGGCTAGCACTCTTACCACTTGAGCCACAGCATTACTCTGGCTTTTTCTATTTATGTGGTACTGAGGTACTGAGGAATCAAACCTAGGGCCTCATGCATGCTAGGCAAGCACTCTACCTCGAAGCCACCTTCCCAGCCCTAGTCTCATTCTTTTACAATCTTATTTATTTAGGTCCTAGGGCTTGAACTCTGGGGCACTGTCCCTGAGATTTTGTGCTGTAAGGATAGTGTTCTACCACTTGAGTCACAGATCTACTTTTGGCTTTTTTTTTTTTTTTTTTTTTTTTTTTCGGTTGGGGCTTGAACTCTGGGCCTGGGCGCTGTCTTTGCGTTCTTCAGCTTAAGGCGAATGAATGCTCTGCTGCTTGAGCCACAGCGCCACTTCCTGTTTTCTAGTGGTTTATTGGAGATAAGAGTCTCACGGACTTTCCTGCCCAGGCTGGCTTTGAACCTCAATTCTCAGATCTCAGCCTCCTGAGTAGCTAGGATTACAGGCGTGAGTCACCAGCACCTGGCTTCCACTCTGGTTTTTTGTGGTTAATTGGAGATAAGAGTCTCATGGACTTCCTTGCCCAGCCTGGCAAGGAAGACCAAACTGTGATCCTCAGATCTTCAGCCTCCTCAAAAATAGCTAGGATTACAGGCATGAGCCACCAAAGCCTGGGTTTTACAAATTCTTGGAAGCTGGCTCTGCCTCTTACTACCGGCATAGCTTTGAGGCTGAGTGTCTTTGGACTCACTTTTCTCTTCTGAAATGAAGATACAAATATTAGCAGAAATTGGTGGATTGGATGAGTTAAGTCATAATATTTTCTTTGTGTGTGTGTGTGGCAGTACCGAGGTTTGGACTCAGGGCTTCATGCCCTGCATGGCTGGTAGGCAGATCTACCCCTGACAGCCCCTCTCCTGTTACAGTACTCTCCTTTGGGGTCCTCACCCCCTGTGGGGGAAACGGAGGGTTTGTTGCAGAGTCAATGAGTGCCCCCCCCCATCCTCTTCCCCTGCAGCCTCCAAGCGAAGGGTCCCAATGTCCCAGCCAGGCATGGCAGACCCCCACCAGCTTTTTGACGACACCAGTTCAGCCCACAGCCGGGGCTATGGCGCTCAGCGGGCACCAGGCAACCTGGGCTACCCCGCCACCTCTGCGTCCCCCCAGGCAGCCTTCTTAACAAATCCTGTTTCTGACATGGCCGTGGCCTATGGGAGCAGCCTGGCGGCCCAGGGCAAGGAACTTGTGGATAAGAATGTAAGTAGGTGGGGAGTAGTGGGAATGGGGTGCATGTGGGGGGTCAGACAGAGGCCACACAGCCTCAGGTTTGAGCTCTGCCTCCCCAGATCGACCGCTTCATCCCTGTCTCGAAGCTCAAGTATTACTTCGCTGTGGACACAGTGTATGTGGGCAAAAAACTGGGCCTGCTCATCTTCCCTTACCTACACCAGGTGAGCACCCCTGCCCAGGGGCTGGGGCTATAAACAGGGCAGGAGAAGCCCCATTTCTGGGCTTCTACTCATTCCCCCCTCACTCTACAGGACTGGGAGGTACAGTACCAGCAGGACACCCCTGTGGCACCCCGCTTTGATGTCAACGCTCCGGATCTCTACATTCCAGGTCTGTCTCCTCCCTCTAGCTGGGATTACAGGCAGGCACCATTGCACCCTGATTTTTATTGATGGCAGGGGGCTGGATATTCAGAGGCCCCAAATGGCCCTTTGTCCTCTGATCAGTGTCCCTGTCTCCCCCAGCGATGGCTTTCATCACCTACATCTTGGTGGCAGGACTTGCACTGGGAACCCAGGACAGGTAAGGCTAGGCCTGGGCTGGAGGGCTGGGTTGAGGGGCAGTAGCGCAGTCTGGAAGTCTTAAGTCTCTTCCTCATAGAACACCTTTCCTAGGACCACCTTGGCTCCTAGTTGGTTTGAAACATTGCTATCACCATTTTTGTTCTATCCCTGCTCCCACTCCTTCCTCTTGGCCTCTGGCCCCAGATCTGTCCTCTTCCTCATTTGCTTAAAAGAGGCCCTCCCCTCCCCCAATACCTCCTGACTCCAGCAGTAGCTGGAATGTTTAGTCCTGGCTGCTGCTTTGTTCACCCTGCCTGCTGTTCTGCTCTTCTGTCCCTGCATCTGCAGAACCTCTGACCCCAGGGTCATTGTACATTTTTTTTTTTGTCAGTTATGGGGCTTGAACTCTGGGCCTGGGCGCTGTCCCTGAGCTGAAAAGCTAGCACTCTATCACTTGAGCCACAGCGCCACTTCCGGTTTTCTGGCAGTTAATTGGAGATGTTTCACAGACTTTCCTGCCTGGGCTGGCTTTGAACCGTGACCGTCATATCTCAGCCTCCTCAGTAGCTAGGATCACAGGCATGAGCCACAGGCGCCTGGCTGCACATCCATTTCTTTTGGCCCAAAAATATGTTTCTCCCCCATGTCACCTGCCCAGCACTTGCTCATTCACCATTATCTCCCAGCCAGTGTCACCTCTTCACCTCCACCTCTCCTAGTCCCCTGCACCTTTCCTTTGTGGCACTGAAAACAAATGCCATTAGAAACAGTTAGATGAGGCACAAAAACCAAGCTCTCCTTCCCCTACCAGCTCCTTAGCCGTCATGATATCAGCTTAGCCATACTGTCTTCTGGAATACCTCCTCTTGCCTATGTCCATCACAAGCCTTCCCTGGTCCTCTTGCCCAGCCCTGACTGCTGTGGGTGTCACAGTCTAGGGACAAGCCTGCTGTCATGGCAGGCTGCCACCCATCTTTGGGGACTCCAGTGATGACAGGAGACCAATGACAGGGTTTGGGTGTTGGTCCTGGCAGGTTTTCCCCAGACCTTCTGGGACTCCAGGCAAGCTCAGCTCTGGCCTGGCTGACCGTGGAGGTGCTAGCCATCCTGCTCAGCCTCTACCTGGTCACAGTCAACACCGACCTCACCACCATCGACCTGGTGGCCTTCTTGGGCTACAAATATGTCGGGTGAGTGCCCCATACTCTGCCTGCCAGCCCCAGCCTTCAGGCCTCTTCCTCAGACCTGGCTTCCCCTCTCTCCCTGCCTCCAGGATGATCGGCGGGGTCCTCATGGGCCTGCTCTTTGGGAAGATTGGCTACTACCTGGTTCTGGGCTGGTGTTGCATGTCCATCTTTGTGTTTATGGTAAGCCTGGGCCCAGGGTGTGTGAGGCTGAGGCCAGAGGCCTCCCGGGCTGACCCCTCAGGACATCCAAGCAGAGGAGCTCCAGGAACTTAAACCACAGTCATATTAGTGAACTGAAGGGATCTAGAGTGGCCACTTCTGCCTGGAGGGCTTCCTGGAAGAGGGGTGATCATGCTGGGGCCTAGAGGGATAGACCCAGCCCGGATGCTGGGGGTGGTAGCATGCTGGTTCCAGGGAAACCCCTCACCTTTGCTTCCTTCCTTCACATGATGGGCTTTCCAGCCCACATGTCCCCATAAGATTTCTCAAAAGCCTGTTCAGCTGGGTACCCATGGCTCACACCTGTAATCCTAGCTACTCTGAGATCTGAGGATCATAGTTCAAAGCCAGCCAGGTCAGAAGTCTGTGAGACTCATTTCCAATTAACCACAGAAAACTGGAAGTGGTTCTGTGGCTCAAGTGGTAGAGCGCTAGCCTTGAGTTGAAGAGCTGAGGGACAGCGCCCAGGCCCCACGACCGGACCCCCCCCCCAAAAAAAAAAAAGCCCATTCAAACGGAGTGGGATGCTGGCGACTGAACCCTTAGGTTGACCTCAGTCTTCACCAGGATTTTACAGCAAATCACTTCCTCTGCCTAAACCTGACACACATTTTGTAAAATGGAACGATTAGACTGGGGATGTGGGTCAGATGTAGAACACTGGTCAGCAAGTGTGGGGCCTTGAGTTCAAAGCCCAGCCTTGCAAAAAAAAAAAAGGGATGCTGGTGAGGGTCCTGGGAAGACTGGGGTGAGCAGAAAACAAGACAGTCGCAAACTACGCAGAAAAGAACAAAAGTTGCCATCTGAAGAGCTGTGCTAGTAGTAGCTCAGAGGTAGACCGCTTGCCACGCTTGTGGAGGCTCCCCCCAAAAAAGGACGGTTGTCGACTGACCCATACACGGGCGGCTTTGGCAGGAAGTTCCCAAGGAAGGGCTGGGCCTGGCCTCGGAGTCTGGGACCTCCTGTTTTCTGCCTCCAAGACCAAGAAGGGAGGAGGGGATTGAGTCCCCCCCCCTCCCAGCAGGAACTGGAGGCTGCAGGGACTTGGGGTAACCCTTCACCCCGTCCCCTTCTCTCCTCTCCCCGCAGATCCGAACCCTGCGGCTGAAGATCCTGTCGGAGGCGGCGGCGGAGGGGGTCCCGGTGCGCGGGGCGCGCAACCAGCTGCGCATGTACCTGACCATGGCGGTGGCGGCGGCGCAGCCCCTGCTCATGTACTGGCTCACCTTCCACCTGGTGCGGTGAGCCCGGCCCGGTTCCCGCAGACTCATCTCACCCCCGGCTGGCCCGGCCCGGCCTCCCACCCTCCCCGCCAAGGTGCTGATTTTTTCCTGCTGCACAAGGAAACAATAAACCTGACGTTCCGCGGCCCCGGCTTTGGGTTGTTGGTGGGGGCGCAGCGGCCCTGACGGACGCGGAGGGCGCGGACGGGGCGGGGCAGAAGGCGGCGGCCTGGGACGGGCAGGGGAGGGGGAGTGGGGGGGGGGGGGAGAGCGAGGGCGGGGTAGAAGAGAGCAGCAGCCGGGCGCGCGCGCGGAGGGCGGGACGGGGCGGGGCAGAGGAGAGCGGCGGCCGGGCGCGCGCGCGGAGGGCGAGACGGGGCGGGGCAGAGGAGAGCGGCGGCCGGGCGCGCGCGCGGAGGGCGGGACGGAGGAGAGCGGCGGCCGGGCGCGCGCGCGGAGGGCGGGACGGGGCGGGGCAGAGGAGAGCGGCGGCCGGGCGCGCGCGCGGAGGGCGGGACGGGGCGGGGCAGAGGAGAGCGGCGGCCGGGCGCGCGCGGAGGGCGGCGACGCGGGATGCCGGCAGGGGGCGGCAGAGAGCTGCGGCCGGGCGCGAAGGGGGGGGAAGGTTTAATGGCCCCGCCCGCCTGCCGTCAATGGGGGGCCTTCTCCTTCTTTCCCTTCTTCTCCTTCTTCTTGGGCTTCTTGGCCTTGTCCGGGGAGGGCTTGCGCTGCTTGCAGCCGGCGGCCTGCGGTGCGCCGCGGGCGGCGGGTGGGAGAGGAGACTTGCGGTCTGGGCACGGGCCCGCCCCCCGCCCCGGCGCTGCCCCGCGCCCCCGGCCCGGCCGGCCTTACCTTCCCCTCTGACTCCGCCTCGCTGGAGCTGCTGCTGCTGCTGCTGGAGTCCGAGGAGCTCCCGTGGCGTTGCTGGGTGGGGTGTGCAGTGAGCGGGGACCCCTACCCAGCCCCCCCCCAGCGTGGGAGGCCCCGGCACCCGGGCCGGCCTCCCACCCCGGGCCACTTACCTTCGGGTGCTGAGCGGCGCCTGCCTT
The DNA here is from genome assembly GCF_019054845.1 of Dipodomys spectabilis. Taxonomy (NCBI): domain Eukaryota; kingdom Metazoa; phylum Chordata; class Mammalia; order Rodentia; family Heteromyidae; genus Dipodomys; species Dipodomys spectabilis. The sequence continues at coordinate 5,628,093 of NW_024871099.1, read as the reverse complement.
TGGCCCGCCCTGAGCTTTGTGGGGACAGGACTTGGGGTCTACCACCTGGCCTGCCCCTGCTGGCTTGCTGGAAGTGGAGCCCAGGGCTGCAGAGAGGAGAAGTCAGGTGCACCCCCCTCCCCTCGTGAGGACCCCAGGACGTGGGTTGTGCCACTCCCTCCCGGGGTCACTCCCTCCCTGGGGTCGTACCTGCAGACAGGTCGAACTCCATGGTGCTGAGGTGTGTGGGGAAAGGGAGGCCCGGAGAGCTTAAACTGTGCCTCAGGGCAGGGGGAGGGACCCAATTTGCCCGCCCCAGGAATTCCGAGGAGCCCCACCCTCAGCCTTTGTCCCCATAAGAAGCTCCTGAGCTCTGACTCACCCACCCCCTCCCCGGCTTCACCCCGACTTTCCTCCCTGGGAAATGGAAAGGCTTGCTTGCCAGCTTCAGCCTTGGCCCTGGGGATGGGGGCTGCAAACTTCCGGAAAAGCCCTCCTGGGAACCACAATGCATTCTGACCCTGTCAAGGGCTTCAAGCTTGGTTTCAGGTCACAGCCCCTCTCTGGTCTCCAGAGGCAGGTGGCCAGCCTTCAGGAACAGCCACAGGGAGACCAGGAAGCTATGTGGCCTTCCCCTGTAGGTGACAGCTATCCTGGGGTGACTGTGACCTGAGATGGATTAATTTCCGAGACTGGTACCTGCAAAGTGCATATAAAAGAAAGCACTGTATTAATAGGTATCTTTGGGGGTGCTATTAGAAATACACCTGACAGAATGACTTTGTAATTGTGCAGGCCCCATCACATTGTGGGGGAGGGATCTGGAGGCCTGCTGTCTGGCCAGCAGAGGGGACACCTGCCTTCTCTCCACTTCTTCCTCGTCCCTTGCTGGAGGGCAATAGCTGATTTTAAAGGAGCTTTAACAGCTTTTGAAACAGCTCTACCTGGGCTGGGAAGGTGGCTCAGTGGTAGAGCGCTTGCTTTGCATGCAGGAGGCCCTGGGTTTGATTCCTCAGTACCACATAAGCAAAAAGAAAAGGCCAGCAGTGGTGCTGTGGCTCAAGTGGTAGAGCGCTAGCCTTGAGCTGAAGAGCTGAGGGACAGAGCCCAGGCCCAGAGTTCAGGCCGACAACCGGACCCCCCCCCCCAAAAAAAAAAAAAAAAAGCTCTACCTCTCAGAGGAGGCTTGCAACCACTATCAACCTGGGGATTGGCGCCCAAAGCTGAGAACTGAACCCAGGGCCTTGTCCATGCTGGGCATTCGCTCTTACCATTTCATCTACATGCCCTGTGCTCCTCCTGCCCCAAGATAGGGTTTCAGTATGTACCCTAGGCTGGTCTTCAACTCCTCTTGGTGATCCTCCTATCTCAGCCTCCTGAATGTCTGTGCAACCATGCCTGGCTTGTTTTTGTTTTTGAGATGGATGAAATTACCTTTGCCCAGGGTTTTTTGTAATTTGAGATCCACCTACCCCCTTCACCAGGGGTTGATTACAGGCATGCATCACCACACCCAGCTATAAGCTGTATTATTGCTGGGCATGGTGGCAATTTCCATGTACTGGGCAGCACTCAAGAGTCAGAGGGCAGAGGATGGCAGGCTGAAGGCCAACCTAAGCAACATAGCAAGGGCGTGTCTTTAGAAGATACTAAGCTGGGTGCCAGTGGTTTTCACTTGTAATCCTAACTACTCAGAAAGCTGAGATCTGAGGATTGAAGTTTAAGAGGCATCCAGCTGAGTCCAGCCTCCCCTCCCCAGCACTGGCTCAGGTCAGGTGGCCTTGTACACCCCTTTTTAGCCCAGCCTCCCCCAAGCAGCACAAGTGTGTGTAGTTCATGACCCTTATACTCAGAGGTCCATCCCTCAAGGGGCCTGCCCTGACTGCAGACAGCCCACCCATCACTCCTCTCCTTACCCTGGTCCAGCATGGTGTGCTCACCACTACCTGAAAGTTGTTCCTTCATCCCTTTGGCATGCATTTACTCAGCACCTGCTAGGTCTCCTACATGTTCAAGGAGCCCACATTCTGGTGGGGCACAAGGGAAGTTTTTTGTTTTTTTTGTTTTTTGGGTCTAGTAGTGGGGTCTGAACTCTGGGCCTGGGCGCTGTCCCTCAGCTCTTCAGCTCAAGGCTAGCGCTCTACCACTTGAGCCACAGTGCCACTTCTGCCCTTTTTTCTTTTTGCTTATGTGGTACTGAGGAATCGAACCCAGGGCCTCATGCATGCAAGGCAAGCGCTCTACCACTGAGCCACCTTCCCAGCCCCCAAGGGAAGTTTATCTGGGGGAGGAAACTGGAAACCAATTGTCCTGTCTGCTGCATATGGACAAGCAAAATGTGACCTTGCATACAGAAATGACGGGATTCATGGCCGGCCCAAGCCACACCAGAGACTCTGGTATGATGTCATTTGTCTGGCATGTTCAGGGAGAAAAGACTGCTGGGAGCCGAGGGGAGGAACTAGGATTAACTAAGTGGGCATTTAAAATCTTACTAAGATAATAAAAAGTAATCTTGCTAAGGTAATAAAAATGTTCTAGCCCTCAAAGACAGAGGCAGAACAGTCAAGAGTTCAAGGCTACTATAAAAAACGATTTATGATAATGAAAAATATTTTTGGTGTACATTTGGAGTATATTCCCTTGTGTGTTTTAAAAAGAAATATAGAGTTGGATATGGTGGCAAATGACTATAGTCCCAGCTATTTAAGAGGCAGAGATAGGAAAATTGCAAAAAAAAGCAAGACCCTTTCTCAAAAAAAAAAAAAAAAAATTCCCAAACAAAATAAGCCAGGAGCTGTTTTACCAGGTTCAAAGGGTAAAGTGCTTGTCTACTAAACATGAGGACCAGGATTTAATCACCAGTATTTAAAAAAATAAGGCTGGGTGCTGGTGGCTCACGCCTATAATCCTAGCTATCCAGGAGACTAAGATCTGAGGATCCTGGTTCAAAGCCAGCCCAGGCAAGGAAAGTCAGTAAGACTCTTATCTCCAATAAACCACCAGAAAACCGGAAGTAGTGCTGTAGCTTAAGTGGTAGAGCACTAGCCTTGAGCTGAAGAGCTGAGGACAGTTTCAGGCCCAGAGTTCAAGCCCCACAACAACACACATACACACACACAAAGTAAATAAGCTATGTATGCATGGTTCATACTTTTAATGCAGTTATACAAAAGGCATTGGCAGGCTGGGCAAAAACCTGAGGCCAGGGATGAAGGTATGGCTTAGCAGCATAACAAGGCCCTGTTACATAAACAAGAAATTTCCACCATTACCCCAAAGAAAGGGGAGGTTGGAAATGCAGCAGAGGAGTCATAATTTTGTGGTATGCTGAGAGGGGGTGGATCTTAAAGGGACCAGAGAAAGCATCATTGACGTGTTTTTGAGTAGCCAAGCTGGCCTCAAAACTCCTAGCCTGTATGCGGCTCTACCCAACTCAGCCTGCAGAGTAGCTGCCTGCAGAGTAGCTGGGATTGCAGGAATATCCCATCACACACAGACCAAGTTCTAGGAGTGCTTTATTTTTTGGGTCTGGTCATGGGGCCTGAACCCTAGGCCTGGGTGCTGTCCCTCAGCTCTTCAGCTCAAGGCTAGCCCTCTACCACTTGAGGCACAGCACCACTTCCGGCTTTTTTCTTTTTGCTTATGTGGTGCTGAGGAATTGAACCCAGGGCCTCAGGCATGCAAGGCAAGCACTCTACCACTGAGCCACCTTCCCAGCTCCGAGTGCTTTATTTTTTAAGATGAGGGTAGAACTCAGTACCACATGTTTTGGTAGGCAGGTCCTCTACCACTTAAGTAGTAACCCCCCACCTTTGATTCCAGGTAGGGTCTTTTTTTTTTTTTTTTTTTTGCCCCAGGCTAGCCTCAGACCTTGATCCTCCTGATCTCTGCCCCAGTAGCTGGGATTACAGACTTATGAGCAATGTCTGTGGTTATGCCTGCAGCTGGGTGCTGGATTCCATGAGAAAGTCTTATATGACCAGGGTGGGGATCTTGTCTGCTTTGATCACCAGACGCTGGGTCCCAGTGTTGTTCCTTATCTTCTGCTGAGTCAGCGAGGCAAGCTCAGGCCAGAGGGTGCTGAGGACAGCGTAGAGCTGGAGGACTGCCTGGCAGGGGCAAGAAAGCTAACCACTCTGAATCCGTTTCCTCCTGTGTGAAGTGGAAAACTTACAATGTTTGTTTGGGATCTGAATTTAAGGCTTCGCTATTGCTAGGCAGGTGCTCCCTTGCTTGAGCCAACACCTTGAACCATTGCTCTGGTTATTTTTGAGATAGGGTCTCATTTTCCTGAGCTGCCTGGACAGCAGTCCTCCTATTCATACTTCCTGTCCTAGCTGGGATGACAAGCCCACAACACATCTTCTATCAGATAGGAGGGTGTCTGATGAACATTTTCCACAGGTTGACCTTTGAACCTTGATCCTTCTGATCTCTGCTTCCTGAGTAGCTAGGATTACAGATACAAGATACTAGCATCTGGCTAAGGTAAATAGATGCTTAGTAAATGTTAGGAAAGTTTACTGGGAAAAGAAAACACTTTTAATAGAATGAGAGTGAGTCACCTTTAGGGTGACAATGATCAAAATGTTAGATTTGGTCATGAAACTAGAGGACAGGACCCTCAAAAGTTATATATGTGACAGTTGGGACCAGAATCGGTACTGTTTCTCACCCAAGGACACCAGGTAGCATGTTGTGCAACAGGGGTGAGACCAGTAGCCTGAAGATATAGGGTGGGTGACCTAGCCCACAGAGGACATGGCCTGTCCTTCTGACTCCATATTGTTTTATAGTCAGGACCCAACTCTGTGGTCCTTGGCAGAGGACAACTTGGGCTTTTTGTATATTTTTAGACCATACAAAATAAAATAATACAGGCATACCATGTATCAGTGGTCCATACCTGTGACCCTAGTTACTCAGGAGGCTAAAATATGAGGATATTGCTGTTCACAGCCAGCCTGGGCAGGAAAGTCCACAGGACTCAATTAACCCCACCCCCCCAAAAAAAAAGCAGGAAGTGGAGCTGTGGCTCAAATGATAAAGTATCAGCCTTGAGCAAAAGAAGTGGAAGCTCAGGCGGGGCGCTGGTGGCTCAGTCCTGTAATCCTAGCTACTCAGGAGGCTGAGAGCTGAGAATCATAGTTCAAAGCCAGCCCGGGCAGGAAAGTCCGTGAAACTCTTATCTCCAATAAACCATTAGAAAACTGGAAGTGGTGCTGTGACTCAAGCGGTAGAGCGCTGGACTTGAGTTCAAGAGTGCAAGGACAGTGCCCAAGCCCAGAGTTCAAGCCCCACAACTGACCAAAAAAAAAAAGGAAAGAAATAGAAGCTCAGGGACAGCATGCAGGACCTAAGTTTAAGGCCCAGAACCAGAAAAAAAAAACACTCACAACTTGTCTGTCCCCTTCCTGTGCCTCATGATTTCACAGGCCTTGTTTTACAACCTGTGGGTGGGATGTTCCTTATTTAGAGACCCAAGACACACCGAGTAAGATGGTGTCAATCCTCTCACATTAAAGCCCAACCTGGTGGGATCCTCTTCTGCCTCCCCTGCTTGCTCTCAAATTATTTCTGCCTACAATGTGTCTTCTCCTCCCTGTAGAAAAAGAGGACTTGTAATCCCAATGTCCTGCAGAAATACTGCCATGGTCCTGCCTGGAGCCACGTGTCCGCGTCCGCCCTCTACCTTTCTCATCTGGAGGAGGATGCCATGCAGGAGGCAACCCCGACCCTCACTGCATCTTAGGAAGTCAGGAAAGCCAAGATGCCTCAGGGCCTGGGTGAGAGGGGCCAGCTTTCCCTCTAGGGTGGCCTGGTCCTGCTGTGCGGAAATGATGTGGTTGACTGGAAAAAGCAATTGTAGCAAGATTTGGTTTAGTCTTTCCTGGAGTTTCTGTGAACAGAGTGTCCAGGCCCTATAAACATTCTAATCCTGGTTCTAGAATGTTTTCTTTGAAACCAACCATATCCTAGCAGATAGTAAAGGTCACCACTTAGCATGCAGGGACTTGGGTTTTTTTCTTTTTCTTTGTCGATCGTGGGGCTTGAACTCTGGGCCTCTGGGCGCTGTCCCTCAGCTCTTCAGCTTAAGGCTAGCGCTCTACCACTTGAGCCACACCGTCACTTCCAATTTCCTGAGTGGTTTATTGGAGATAAGAGTCTCATGGACTTTCCTGCCCGGGCTGACTTTGAACTGCAATCCTCAGATCTCAGTCTCCTGAGTAGCTAGGATTACAGACCTGAGCCACCGTCACCCAGTGGTTCTTTCTTTGCCAATCCTGGGGCAATCCTTAGCTTTTTCAACACAGGTTGGTGTTCTATCACTTGAGCCACAACTCTACTTTTTTTTTGGTTGGTCATGGGACTTGAACTCTTCAGCTCAAGGATAGTGCTCTACCACTTTGAGCCACAATGCCACTTCTGGTCTTCTGGTGGTTAATTGGAGATAAGAATCTCATGCACTTTCCTGCCCAAGCTGGCTTTGAACTGTGATCCTCAGATCTCAGCCTTCTGAGTATTTAAAATTACAGGTGTGATCGACCAGCACCTGGCTTCACAGCTCCACTTTTGAGTTTTTCTGCTGGTGCTGGTTTAGAGCTGAGCCTCCTGAGTAGCTAGTGTTCTAGGTGTGAGCTACTGGTGCCAGCTCAGTTTTTTGTTTTTGTTGTTGGTCATGGGGCTTGAACTTAGGGCCTGAGTACTATCTCAGCTTTTTCATTCAAGGCTAGCGCCCTACCAGTTTGAGCCACTTCCAGTTTTCTGGTGGTTAATTGGAGATAAAAAGACAGAATTTCTGCCCTGGCTGGCTTCAAATTGCAATCTTCAGATCTTAGCTCCTGAGTAGCTAGGATAAGAGGCATGGGCCACCAGTGCCTGGCTTCAGGTTCATTTTTCATCAGACAAAGTCTAGCACTGGCTTTCTACCACAACCAGTCTTGTCCAGGTTATGCATTTTCCAGCCCCTGAGCAAGAGGCCCTCCCCGACCCCATGTTGGCTCTAGTGAAGTTTTTCACCTGTGTGCCATTCCACTGTTTGTGAAGACACTTGGTCTCAGCATCACCAGGCCTCCAAGCAGCACAATGAGGCCAATGTACGGACTACAGCACCTTGCCACATCCCAGGGGCCCCCAGGACAGGCTGGAAATAGCTAGGGCTAGCTTTCCATCCACCAAGAGTGACACGAGGGAGTTTGGACTACTCATCTTTTGCATGACTTGCCAGTCAGCATAGGACCAAAAGACCAAAGGTATCCCCAGTTGAGACAGTTTGCGGCCACCCCAACACAAACCCTGCAGGGAAGGGCCGAGGCCACAGGCTCTGAAACTGGGTGATTCGACTTGGAAGGCTTCTGGCTCAACACCCAGGGGCAGGGCCCACACCCAGGAACATCCGGTGCAGAACTGGCAGGGCTGGTGTGTTGACAAATGGGTTGTTTTGCTTTTTTAAGACAGAATCTTGCTATACATGGGAACTCCTGCTCGTTAGATCTGATGGCAGGCCTCGGCCCAATGGGCAGGTGGGAGAATGGCGGGGAAGAATCTGGGCCCACAGGCAACAGGGGCAGTGAGGGAGGCAGGGAAGGGCTTCCTGGCTACATGAAGCCCCTGCAGCTTGCTTCTGAAGTCACGCCCTCAGGGTTTCTAGGAAGAGCTGAGGGAAGGACACAAACTTTTTTGTTCCCAGGAGAGTCCAAAGCCATGTCAGGAAGTGCCATGTCACACCTGGCTGCCTCTGGGAGCCGGGCCAGCCTCCTGAGTCACCGAAACAGAGGAGTTGGGGCTGCCATCTGACCCCAATGGCAGATAGAAGTTCAGCCTCTGGAAGGGAACGGGACATTCACAGATGGACAGAAGGGCCAAGCCTACCCTGGAGCCCCTATTCAGCATGGGCATGCAGGAGACGCAATGGAAGTCTCGAGAAGGCAATGAAGGTCTGTTGGGTGTACACCAGATGGCAAGGCTGAGCGCTGCTTGGCACAGTTACACTGTGAAGATGCAGAGGATGCTTCTCCTGGGCCTGAGTCAGAAGGGGGCCGCTCACTACATGGTGTCCTGAGATAATCTTGCTAGAGTATAAATCAGTACCAGGGAAAGAGAAACCACATGCTAGAAGTTAGTTTAAAAGAAAAGGACCTTTTTTATTAAACTTGTAGCTCTCTTCTCTCAGAATCCTAATAAAAAAAAATCCTTGTTTCTACTTTAAAAAACACAACACAACTTAAACAAATGGACAAGGGAAAATTATGGCGACGACTGCTGGGATGAGAAAGGAGACGCTGGGGCTCTCCACCTGGAGGACAGCAGCCACCAAGGTGGCGAATCAGCTGCCAGCAGAGCCACCAGGATTGGCAGGTGCCTTCTCTGCTGGCCTGCCCACCTGGGTAACATGCAGCAAAGCCCTAATGATCTCACAGTTACTAGAAATCACTCTATTTCAAAGCACACAGTCCCCGCCCACCCACCCCATTCTGGTAGCAGAGCCTTCACAGGACATATGTGTTCTTCACCAGCTGCTCCTTGTCATCTGCAGTGCTCCAGACAGCTTGGAGTGCTTGCTCCTGCCTTCTTCGCGCCAGCCGGATCAGGCAGACCACAGAGGCTCCCAGGAGAACGATCAGGACCATCACAAACAGTCCCACCAGAACCACAGCTGAGGATGAGAGGAGATAGGTGAGAGGAGGAAGCACACAGCCACAGAGGGCCAGCAGGGAAGTAGAAGCATGACTCAAGTAGTAGAACCCTAGCCTTGAGCAAAAAAGCCTTGTAAGAGAACTTGGGGCCTTGAGTTCAAAGTCCAGTTCCATATACATGCACACACACCACACACACACACACACATATATATACACACAAAGAACAGACACAAACAGCTGGGCACCAGTGGCTTACACCTGGAATCCTAGCTACTCAGGAGGCTAAGAACTAAGGACAGTTTAAAGCCAGCCTGAGCAGGAAAGTCTGTGAAACTCTTAGCTCCAATTAACCACTAAAAAGCCAGAAATGGAGCTGTGGCTCAAGTGGTAGAGTACTAGCCTTGAGCAAAAGAAGCTTAGGGATAGTGCTTAGGCCCTGAGTTCAGGCCCCAGGACTGGTACCAAGAAATAAAAAAACAAAAACAAGAAAACATGCGTACTCATACTCCAATGATCTCTCACAAAAGCCCTGTACGGGAGTTCCAGGCCAGCCAAACACAGGTGCAAAATGCTGACTTTGTGGGGGTGGGGTAGAAACATAAAACCCCAAAGGCACAGTATCCAGCAACAGAGAATGGATGAAGTCAGGGTGGCGTGAGGGACCCTCGTGCCTTAACTGTCCCCAGTGATCCCACTGGTCAGTTAGGGTGCTTTCTTCCTGAGTCCTGTGACTTTCCTGTAAAGGCACCTGGCTCCCCTCCTCCACACTTCACTTCTCAGCCCAGCTCTGGGGCTATTCTCTGGCCAGCTCCACCCCCAGCCTAGGAAGCCAAGTTCCAGCTTCTAGAACAAGGCAGACTTGCAAGGCCAGGTATTAGCTCCTAGGCAGAAGAACAGGTCAAGAAGAAGCCAAACCAGTAAGGCAGGACTCAGGCTCAGAAATACCAATGGGAGGAAACAGCCTCCTCAGGCCGCACTGCTTGGGGCCTAGGCTCCAACTTTCTGCCAACCCTGACCAACTCTATATCCCACAGCAGTAAAGTTCCCTTCACTCAGGCCAGCCGCAGGCCCAGGCACCCAGGTCCACAGGCCTCCCAAGGAGGGCCTGTTTCCAGCTACACCCGGCCTAGGAGAGACTTGGGGGAATGCTTGACTCACACCTCCTAACCCAAGTACAGGGTGACCCGGGGTAGTGGTTGGACAATCATCTACTACATGTTGCAAGCTGTCGCCATTCTCCACCACAAAGCCACTTATACTTAAAGATAAAGACAACACGGGCCTGCAGAAAACATGCCTGAATAGAGCTGAGTCAAAGATGGTAGACGATGGGCATATGGGAAGAGGGGGTAAGAAGTTACCTTTGCTGCCGGGGGTCAGGACAGGATACATCTGTTTGCCTGGAAGAAAATACATTCCTCCTTAAGAGGTCTGCCCATGGTCCTCCCCACTGCTGGGCCCCTTCAGACTCTCCCTAATCCTTGAGGCCTTTGCAGAAATTTTTCCTTTTTCCTGACAGACTGCATTACAGGCTTTCCAGGGGCTCCGAGGCCTTGTCCACTGCTGGGGTCCACAGGACAGCATCAGCCAGGCTCTGGTTCTAAGGGATGGAAAAGGGTTTAGGGTTGTGGGGTTCAGGGTCACACACTCACCAAAGCAGTGCTGCATACAGGCCTCCTGGGAGAGGTAGCTGTTCTTGTTGCCCCGACAACCGCCATAGATGAACTTATCACAGGAATTCTTCTCAGAATCAAAGTACCAGCGAGGGAAGGCAGCCCGGCAGGGCCCTGTGAAGGCCTTGGCTGCACAGTATTCTGGGAACAAGAGCAAGAGAGCCTGATAAGCAGCAATTAGCAGCTCCTACAGGAGATGGAGCAGTGGGCTGTGGTCCACAGAGATCCACTTCCCCTCCATTTGCCTGCCCCACATTTCCAGGCACTTCTGGGCAGCCATGACTGCAATCTGGGGACTATACTGTTCAGCCTGTTCCAGGTCCTGACTGAGCTCCTGTGAGACCCATCCCAGGACCGTTGCTCCATCTACAGATCCACGAGGCCTTGTGGCAGCAACTTGCCCACAGCTGTGGAGACGTGAGCCAGGGTAAATCAGGAACCACATACTAGGCTGCCTGACTGGAGTCTTCTCCACTGGCAGTCAGCTTCCTAACACCCACTGAGGCCTGTCGTAACAATCCCAACCCCAGACAGCAAGCACCTGGGAAGCCAGCTCTAAATACCCCACCTGGTAAAAAAAAAAACAAAAAACACAAAAACCCACGTTTTTAAAAGTTTTACCTTCATAGTTGAAACTATCCTCGGAAAGGTCGCTGGAATCCTGTCTTCTGGGAACTGAAACATAAATAAATACCTGTGTCAGGAACAGCGACAGACACTGGACATGTCCTTGCAGGGCCCACAGAGGGATACAGGGTCACTTCAGGGAAGGGGGTGTTTCCACCCCCTCCCTGGCCCCATGGCCTCTCGTAACCACGAGGCCAGTCTTCTGCAACCTTATGCGTTAACTGGGAGCCACCCCACCATTTTCAGTGTCATCACAAGTTGCTCTTGTCTGTACTCACTGACACTGGGGCAGTTCTCTCCAGTATGAAACCAGTCAGTTACCATGCCAAGGCCCCAGGGCTCTGATGACCTTGGACAGACTAGCAAGAGTGCACATGGGACCTGGATTCCTGGCATAGTAAACCAGAAAGTAGCTCTAACTCTGGCAATCTGCAAGCCAGACGACCCCTGGCAGCCAATGAATTCCCAGAAGAGCCCTGCTATCAGAGTGGGTGGGCCTAGACTACAACCAGAGTGTTGGCACTGGCCACCAGGATCCACTTGGCCCCTGAGGGAGGTAGGGTGGAGTCCCTCCCTCCAGGCAGGGCAGGGCAGGGCAGGGCAGGGCAGGGCAGGGCAGGGCAGGGCAGGGCAGGGCAGGGCAGGGCAGGGCAGGGCAGGGCAGGGCAGGGCAGGGCAGGGCCGGGCAAGGCAAGGCAAGGCAAGGCAAGGCAAGGCAAGGCAGGGCAGGGTCTCTGCTGGGCCTGGCTCAGGGTGCACTCACCCAGGCTCCTGCTGCAGAGTCCCTTAAGCATAAAGAAGGAGCAGGGCAGCTGCTGTGAGCACTACAAAGCAAGCTAACACAAAGCTCAAGATCAAGGACTGCGGTGACAGGAAGGGTGGCAGGACAGAATTTAGCAGAGGGAGGGAGACCACAAGACAAGGACAATAGGTAACAATGGAGAGCCATGCAACAAGGGGCTGAGGCAGCAGGTGGCACTGCCAAAGTTGGAGCCGCTCCTGCCAGCTGGACAGGGAAAAGGCTCCCCTGTGCCAGAACTCTGGAGCCAGAAGTCGGCTGCCCATTGTTTACCCAGTTTGAGCCAGCAGAAGCAAGACAGCTTTTATACTTCCTTCATTCCACCCTGGGTCTTTGGAAGAACCTACCACTTGGGACAGGGGATTCTGCTCCATTTCTGCTGGCGGCATGGCTGACAACATTCTCTGCAAGGACAAGGGGGACACATAGTGAGTGACACAGTGTCCTCCAGGGCGGCCTGGAAGACAAAACTAGCAGACAGGTTGGTCAGGGTGGGTCCTGTGTGCCTTTCCACCAACTCCCATTTCTCCTTTCTGTGAGAACTTGAGCACACATGGGGACCACAAACCTACTTCCACATGGAAATGAGGAACAGAGATCAACTAAGACCATATCTGAGGATTCAACTTGAAGTCAGCTGCAGGGAATTTTTTTTTTGGGGGGGGGGGTGTCAGTCCTGGGGCTTCAACTCAAGGCCTGGGCACTGCCCCTGAGCTTCTTTTGCTCAAGGCTCTATGACTTGAGCCACAGCTCCACTTCTAGCTTTTTTCAGGGTAGTTTATTGGAGATGAGTCTCAGGGACTTTCCTGCCTGTGCTGGCTTCAAACCTTGATCCTCAGATCTCAGCCTCCTGAGTAGCTAGGATTACAGGCAGTAGCTACTGGCACCTGGCTTGGGAATTATTATTTAAGCCAGAGGGTTTCCAGGGCCGAATCATGTTTAATTGTATTGACTTATCTACAAATGTTAAAGAATAACACAACAGTGTAAAAGTACCTAGTATCTCTGAATACACTTAAAATGGTTGAAATGGCACTGGGCATGGTGGCACATTCCGTAGTTCCTGCTACTAGAAACGCTGAGATAGGATTACTTTGAACCCACAAGTTTGAGAACAGTCTGGGCAATATAGTAAGACCTTGTTATAAAATTTTAAAAGCATATGAATTTTTTTTTTTGGCCAGTCATGGGGCCTGAACTCTGGGCCTGGGTGCTGTCCCTCAGCTCTTCAGCTCAAGGCGAGTGCTCTACCACTGGAGCCACAGCACCACTTCCGGCTTTTTCTGTTTATGTGGTGCTGAGGAATCGAACCAAGGGCCTAATGCTTGCAAGGCATGCACTCTACCGCTGAGCTACCTTCCCAGCCCCAAGCATATGAATTTTAAAAAGGGGAAGGGGGGCTGGGAAGGTGGCTCAGTGGTAGAGCACTTGCCTTGCATGCATAAGGCCCTAGGTTCGATTCCTCGGCACCACGTAAGCAGAAAAAGCCAGAAATGGTGCTGTGGCTCAAGTGGTAGAGCGCTAACCTTGAGCTGAAGAGCTGAGGGACAGCATAAGTCTGATCAAGGTACATTGTGTAGTAATAAAGACAAAGCTTATCATCTTCAGTTTCATGTAGTATTTGTGTTTCTTTTTTTTAATTTCATTTGAGGCAGGGTTTCCCTATGCTGCCCAGGCTGGCCTCAAACTCCTGGGTTTAAGGGAGCCTCCTGTCCTCTTCCCCAGCTCCTGAGTAATTAAGTCACCTGCCACCAACCCCAGCCCAGGATGCATATTTGATCTCCACGAGCTAAGGGCAGAGAGGGCAGCTCCGAGGGAGTCCCAGGAGGCCTTGTGCAGAGGTCCTGGACTGGACTGACCTGACCTGATGTCATTCAATAGGAACTTCACCAACCAGCTCTCCCATCTCCACCAATCAACCCCCAGCAATCTGGCTAGGAAGTTGGCCCACATGGCCTACGGTGGAGGCACAGGGATGTGGCTGGTCCCCTGGGTGGTTCCAGTTCTCATTACAAATTAATAAGCCAGGGTCCTCCTCCCACAGGAGAGCTTGTCTGTCTAGAAGAGAATATGCTGTGTGACAAGCTGCAGGGATGAGGAGCTCAGGCACCTTCTGCTCTCCCCCAGGCTCCGGTGAATGCCCACACCCACAAAAGAGCTTCCCAGCTTTTGTGGCTGGGCTGCACTCTGGCCCACCTCCTGGGAGATGCAGAACCCGCCTTAGGTCCACTGTCTCATGCTCCTTTCCTCAACACTTCAACCCTCTTCCTGGGAGGATGAGAGAGCAGAGTAAAGCTGCTCATAGTTGATGATAAGAAACAAAAGTGAGCTGGGTGCCAGTGGCTCACACCTGTAATCCTAGCTACTCAGGAGACTGAGATCTGAGGATCCTGGTTCAAAGCCAGCCTGGGCAGGAAAGGCTGTGAGACTCTTTATCTCCAACAAACCACCAGAAAACTGGAAGTGGCGCTGTGGCTCAAGTGATAGAGCACTAGCCTTGAGCTAAAGGACAGTGCTCAGTGCCAACACACACACACACACACACACACACGAAACACAAGTGGTGTTTTCTTCAGTTGCCATCTCCTGACATTAATACCAGTTGTTACCCAAAGGTGAAGGGCTGGCCTATACGAAGTCATAGCTGCCTCTCAGCTCTTCAAACTCTTGCAAAGGACAGGCAGACTGCTCCTTCAGACATTGGGTGACTGCCAGCCTCTTGTGACCACTGTGCTGTAGACCTGAGGCCACAGGGAGGTGGCTATCGTCCTTTATACACAACTTAAATGAGCTCATGTGATCACTGCAGAGTGCAAAGCCAGGGGAGTGAACAGACAGTCAACACACACCTCTAACCAGCACAGAGCCAGCATTTATCACCAAATTAGAAGAAAAGAAAAGAAAAGAAAAGAAAGGCTGGATTGTGGCTCACATGTATAATTCTAGTGACTCAGGAGGCCGAGATCTGAGGATTGCGGGTCAAAGGCAGCCCAGGCAGGAAAGTCCGTGAGACTCTTTTTTGTGTTGTTGTTGGTCGTGGGGCTTGATCTCTGGGCCTGAGCCCTGTCCCTCAGCTCTTTAGCTCAAGACTAGTGCTCTACCACTTGAGCTACAGCACCACTTCTAGTTTTCTAGTGGTTTATTGGAGATAAGAGTCTCATGGACTTTCCTGCCCGGGCTGGCTTAGAACAGTGATCCTCAGATCTCAGCCTCCTGAGTAGCTAGGACTACAGGCGTGAGCCACTGGCGCCCAGCTTTGTGAGACTCTTTTTTTTTTTAATTTAATTTAATTTTATTTGTGAACATACTGTACAGAGGAGTTACAGTTACATGGGCAGGATAATGTGTACATTTCTTACCAAGCATTGCAGCCTCCTCCTTTGTTTACCCTTCACATCCCTTCCCAGCCTCCCCATTTGTGAGACTCTTATCTCCAATTAACCACTAGAAAACTTGGAAGTGGTGCTGTGGCTCAAGTGGTAGAATGCTTGCCTCCAGCTGCAGAGCTCATCAGGGAGGGCGCCCAAGCCCAGAGTTCAAGCCCCATGACTAACAGCAGGTAGGCCCTGAGTTCCAGCCCCAGTACCAGTGCATGCATGACACCCCCCCAAAAAAATTATCAAGACAAGTTGCATGAAGGCTGGGCGAGTATTAGCTCAGGTACAACCCACAAGGCCCTAGGTTCAATCCCTAGTGTAGGACAAAACACAAAAACAGAAAAGCTGCAGAGAGTCCAATGCTAAGGACTGCCTGAGAGCCAGTGCCTCCCTGCCCCTTCCTGGCTGTGTCACGGGGGGCACACTGCTGTATCTTCAGATTTTATTTAAACTTTAAGGCTGTAGGAGTCAACATTTTTTCTTTTTCTTTTTGTTGTTGATCATGGGGCTTGACCTCTGGGCCTGGGCACTGTCCCTCAGCTCTTCAGCTCAAGGCTAGCACTCTACCACTTGAGCCACAGTGCCACTTCCAGCTTTTTCTGTTTATGTGGTGCTGAGGAATCGAACCCTGGACCTCATGCATGCAAGGCAAGCATTCTACCATTGAGCCACCTTCCCAGCCCAAGTCAACATTCTCTTCTTCCCTTTTTCCTGTCCATGCTGGTGTCTGCCCCTAGTACTGGGTCCCCACATATCAACATCAATGTCACAACACAATTCCTCACAGGCCAGATCTGGAGAAGCATGGATTCCAGTGCACATGGTCCAGGGGTAACTCTTCTTTTTTTGTGTGTGTGAGGGGGATAAGGGGGACGGGATGTCTGAGACTGAGACTTGAGACTTGAACTCAGTCTAATGCTTTTGCTCACTGGCTAGCACTCTACCAACTGAGCCACCCATAGACTTGTAACTTTGAGAGCTTTTCACTTCATCTGTCCCATTATACCTCTGGGTACAAAGAACCCAGGAACAGGGCTGCCTGTGTGAGTGGATCAGGATATCATAGTTTCCTGGGCCAGGCTGGTGAGGCATCCGTGCTTACCAGTGTTCAAGGAGGGGAAAGGTTAGAAGAGATGGTGTTTCCATCCTCCTGCAAACATGCTGTTAAAGCACTGTGTGGCCATCAGGACCTGCACACTGACCCCATTCAGTCTGCTTCTGAATCCCCATACTTTCCCTGTGAGGAACCAGTACAAGTGGCAGCAACATCCCTATAAACAAACTCCTTCCCAGACCACCATCTTACCTGTGATGCCAGCACATTTCTCAAGACACTCCTCCTTGCTCAGGAAATTATTGTCATTGCCCTCGCAGCCTCCATACACAAATGGGTGGCAGGACCTGTCAGTGACATTGTACCACCACCTGGGGATAGATGCCCGGCACCTCCCCACCACCTTGGTGACCAGGCAAGAGTCTGAAAGACAAAGCAGAAGTCATTTGCTACGTTTATGTCATTGACTGGGAATAATCTTGGACATGCAGGGTAGATTTGTGTTTCTGTTGGCAATGGGTATGAAATTAGGTGTTTCTCAAAACTACTATACAAGATTACTACTAAACACAATAACCTATACACTCCACATACACCAATAAGCAGCACAGCAGAGAAGACATTCTGTACATCCTGCAGAGCAGAGTGGTGCATTCATGTATTCCAGCACTCTGAAGAGTAAAGTAAGAGAATGAGAAGAGTTCAAGGCCAGCCTATGTAGTGCTGTCTCAAATGACTGAAGGGGAAGAAGGAAGAGAAAGAGAGGGAAGAAGATAAGAGAGGAGAGGAGGAAAAAGGAGAGGGGAGAAGGAGAGACATTCTTTTTTTTTGGTCGGCCATGGGGCTTGAACTCTGGACCTGGGCGCTGTCCTTCAGCTCTTCAGCTCAAGGCGAGCGCTCTACCACTTGAGCCACAGTGCCACTTCTGGTTTTCTGGTGGTTTATTGGAGATAGGAGTCTCACCGTCTCTCCTGCTCGGGCTGGCTTTGAACCACGATCCTCAGATCTCAGCCTCCTGAGTAGCTAGGATTACAGGCGTGAGCCACCAGCGCCCGGCTAAGGAGACACATTCTGAAGCAGGAAGCTTTCATGTAAGAGCAACCATCCATAAAGTCAGTAGTTAGAGCATTCCTTGTCTGGGTGTTTCACAAGGATGAAATCATTCATCACCTGAGACAGGAAGTGGGTGAGTGGACACCTGGGGCTGACAATGGGGCTGGAAAGTAATTGCAAATGGACACAGGAGTCTGGGGAATGATGTCAATGTTCTAAAATCGCACTGTTGTGACAATTCTGTAAAATGTTTAAAGAGAAGTATATTTAAAATAAGATTTTATGGTACACAAATTTTTAAAAAATAGTAAGGGCCAGGTACAGTGGCCCTTGCCGTATTCCTAGGTACTAGAGTAGGAGACAGGCGGACCATCTGACAACAGGAGTTCAAAGTTAGCCTGAGCAACATAATGAGAGCCTGTCTTTAAAAATAAATAAGTAAATAAAATATACAGGGCATGTTTTGCCCGGAAAAACATCAACCAGAACCAGGTGGCATACACCTGTGCCAGGAATTTTTTGACAATGTGCCAAAGGCCACAAAACATAGGATCAAGCAGGCCCAGAGTAAACAAACTGCTGGGGGTGGGGTCTGGCCTAAGCTAAGGCCATCTACAGCTGAAGGTAGCGCTGCTAATCAACCTAATGGAGAGACAAGATGGACAGGACCCTCCGGATCCAGGAAGGAAGGGCTGGAACAGTGACAGCCCCACCCTCATCCCATGCTCTGCCAAGATTAAAGTGCTGGCAACCCGGCCTCAGGTCCTGTTGGGCCTGCCTGGGAGAGCATTCTGTACAGACAGCTGCTCACATCTGCTAGGATTTGTCTCACACTAGCTTCACAGCTTAGGTTCAAGCAGCTTCTTTAAAGTTGCTAGGTAAAAGAGGCCTTCACTGTCAGTGACAGTATGTATGGGCAAGATGGCACACAAGGATCATAAATTGTTCTCACTGGGGGCTGGGAATGTGGCTTAGTGGTAGAGTGCTTGCTTAGCATGCATGAAGCCCTGGGTTCAATTCCTCACCACCATATAAATAGAAAAAGCCAGAAGTGGCACTGTGGCTAACGTGGTAGAGGGCCTTGAGCACCTGAGCAAAAGAAGCTCAGGGACAGTGCGCAAGCCCTGAGTTTAAGCCCCAAGATTGGCAAAACAAAACAAACAAACAAAAAAACACCAGGCACCGGGACTCATGCCTATAACCCTAGCTACTCAGAAGACTGCAGTCTGATGATCGCAGTTCAAAGCCAGCAATGCAGTAAAGTCCCCGTGAGACTCTTTTCTCCAATGAATCACCAGAAAATCTGAAATGGCACTGTGGCTCAAAGTGGCAGAGTGCTAGCCTTCAGCAAAAAAGCTCAGGGATAGTGCCCAGTCCTGAGTTCAAGCCCCATGACCAACCAAAAAACAAAAACAAAAAGAAGAAGAAAAAAAGAAAAAAAAAAGAGGGCAGATTGAGATAAAAATGCAAAATATTTGCTTATTTCCTAACCTCTCACTTCCTACCTCCTTCAAGAGTGACACGAAAAAAAAGAAAAAAAATGAGGGCAGATTGAGATAAAAATGCAAAATATTTGCTTATTTCCTAACCTCTCACTTCCTACCTCCTTCAAGAGTGACACGAGGTCTAAGGTGCACATCACTTCTAATGGTCACAAAGTTAGCAGCCACCATCCAGGCTTGGGGTGACTAAAACCAGGCAAACAAACAGCAGGGCTAGTATATGAAGCCATCTGACCTTTCAGGGAACTTTGGAGCCAACACCAGGACCTTCAGAAGGTAAGAAAAATCTACATCAACAGGCAGACAGTAGGAAAAGCCACAAAACTGAGTTTTCTAAAGCCAAACCATTCCTGAGTCTCTACCACTGCCTGAGGCCACCCTCTTCACGACTCTGCAATGACTGTTTTCCCAAACACTTCCAGGACAGGTTAGTTGACCACAACAGACCCAAAGCACTGGCTACAGCTAGGGAATCTGGCTGGACATGCCTTCAGAAAATTATTCTTTAATGGTACTTCTATTACTAAATGATAAGGTGACTGCTCCTGAAAGCTAAGTGTCAAGTCCTTTTCTGTCATTGTTGGTCTTCATAGCAATCACAAACAACAACCGAACAACAACAGTTCTCTCTTCCACCCATGCGCTCTCCCCACCCCCACACTTCAATCCCATTCCTATGTTCACAAATGCCAAGATACAAAACTAAGAACATCCTATGCACTTTCAAAACACAGATAACCCAGAAAAATGCTGAAATTCCAATGCATTTACTTCCTTCCTTCCTTCCTTTCATTCTTTCTGTTGCTAGTCCTGGGGCTTGAACTCAGGGCCTGGGTACTGTCCTTCCTTGAACTTTTTTTGTTTAAGGCTAACACTCTTACCACTTGAGCTACGGTGCCATTTCCAGCTTTTTCTTTCTTTTTTGTTGGTCGTGGCGTCTGAACTCTGGGCCTGAGCACTGTCCCTTAGCTCTTCACCTCAAGGCTAGCGCTCTACCACTTGAGCCACAGTGCCATTTCCAGCTTTTTCTGTGTATGTGGTACTGAGGAATGGAACCCAGGGCTTCATGCGTGTTAGGCAAGCACTCTACCACTAAGCCACATTCCCACTCTCAAAATATTCACTTTCAAATGAGTTAAGAAAAAAATGGACCAGAAATGGTTAAAAGCGCCTATTATCTGAAATATGAACCTACGGTACAAAATCCAGGCAGGTATTTGAACTGACATTGTGAACCCAGGGGTCTGTGGGTGTGGGCAACAGGTTTCTCGAGTTCTTGGGTCACTGGAGGTTTAACAACCAGCTCTTCCTTACACTACCAGCTGCAATGACAGATCTGCAATAACCTTCTAACAAGGGCAATAGAGAAACTTCAGGCTCTGCCTGCCTGATGGGTATTAGACAGCAAAAAATTATTCTCTAAAAATGCATAATGGCATCTGTGCCTACTTTGAAAGTTAATTTTTCTGGTTCTTTTTTTTTTAGTCAATCATGGGGCTTGAACTCTGGGCCTGGGCGCTGCCCTCAGCTCTTCAGCTCAAAAAGAGCGCTCTACCACTTGAGCCACAGTGCCATTTCCAGTTTTCTAGTGGTTAGCTGGAGATAAGAGTCTCATGGACTTTCTTGCCTGAGCTGGCTTTGAACCATGATCCTCAGATCTCAGCCTCCAGAAATAGCTAGGATTACAGGTGTGAGCCACCAGGACCTGGCTGCAAGTTATGCTTACAATGAGTGGTATAGGAGATGGAACCCTATACCTGCTAATCAAGTGCTCTTACCATAAAGCTACCTACTTTTTTTTTTTGGTCATCAGTCATGGGGCTTGATCTCAGGGCCTGGGTGCTATCCCTGAGCTCTTTCACTCAAGGCTAGCTCTCTAGACCACTCTGAGTCTTACAGACTTCTGTTCCCAGGCTGGCTTTGAACCACAATCCTTGTATCTCAGCCTCCTGAGTAGCTAGGATTATAGGTGTGAGCCACCAGCACCCTGCTACATTTTTTAAAAAGCAGTACTAGGGTTTGAACTCAGAGTCCATACTTGCTAAGCAGCTACTCTACCACTTGAGCCACATTTCTAAGCCCTTTTTGCGCTATTTTTAAAAATAAGGTCTCAATTTTTGCTCAGGCCAACCTGGACCATAATCCTAATTATGCTTCCTCATCTGAGATGGTAGGAGCATACCACAACACCCAGCTTTTCTTTTTTTTTTGGTTGGTCGTGAGGCCTGAACTCTGGGCCTGGGCAGTGTCCCTCAGCTCTTCAGCTCAAGACTAGCACTCTACTACTTGAGCCACAGTACCACTTCTGGCTTTTTCTGCTTATGTGGTGCTAAGGAATCGAACCCAAGGCCTTGTGATGCAAGGAAAGCGCTCTACCACTGAGCCACCTTCCCAACCCTGCAGCTTTTCCTCTTGAGATGGGATTGCAAGAACTTTTTGCCTGGATTACAGGTACCAGGTGGAAGAAGATTGAAGAATTGTGAGTTAAGAGTCCAATCTGAGCTACATAGAGACCTTGTCTCAAAAACAAGATGAGACTAAGATGCCTTGTATTCATTTACTACTTCTCCTGAGGGCATTGCTCAAGTGCTCAAGAGCACTAGTCTAGCATGGGTAAGGCCTGTACTCCAGAGACAGGCAGGAGGATCTCAAGTTGGAGACCAGTCTGGGTTGGCAAGACTATTTCTAAAACAAAACAAAGCTTGTTGGTTTTAAATGTAAAGAAAGTATTCATTTAGCACACATTCAGTTAAGACCAGAGCAATATTGAGAAGTTATGTGTTTAATCATTTCTTTGCAGTGCTCATGGCCCTTTCACCACGGCTCAACGTGAGCCCTCTGACGCCCTCCCTTACTGGGCTGGAAGGGCTTCCAGCAGCTGTCCTAAGCAGCCAGCCTAGGCTCTCCAACCTCTCTCTCCAACATGTTCTGAGCTGGTTTACCATTGAGGTTCCTGCTGGCATTACTTGCCCTGAGATGTCACCAGGTGCCACAGCACCTTCCTGGTTTCTGGGAAGGGTGACAAGAGTTCCCCTGCACCATAGCCAGCGCCTCTTCCTCCACTGGTAGCACTGGGCAGGAGCACATTACCAGGCTACCACACTTTCCCTGGGCTTCATTTTGGTCCGGCTCTGGCCAGTTCCCGCATTACTCATTTTTGTGCTGTCACATAAGTTTATGGTAGGGACAAGGAGGTCGCCATTTCAGGCTCTGCTGAGTCCATGACCTGAGGGGCAGACGGGAGTAAAATTACCCAGCCCTGCAGGTGGGGAGCTGTCTGGAAGCTCAAGTCTACAGTACTTATAGCTAATGGATTGTGCTTGCATGCGTGCATGGTGACTGACAGGGAACCAGAGCTTAAGTGAAATCATGTGTGTGGAAAATGGCCTGCACCACAGCTTGCAGGGTGAGGCACATGGTCTCCATTCTTCTGTCACCACAGCATGAAGAACTGTGTGACCATGGCTGCGTGTCCATGAAACCATTTATGGACACTAAAACTTCATTTCCTCTAATCTTCCTGTCAAAATATTCTTCTTTAGATTTTGATCATAAACCTTCCATATTTCTAGCTCAGGGGGCCATATGCAGGCGGCACTATATGCTATTCTGCCAATTCCTCCTTTAGAGAAAATAATTTTTAGAGGCTAGGAGTGTGGCTTAGTGGTAGAGTGCTTGCCTAGCATGCATGAAACCCTAGGTTCAATTCCTCAGTACCATGTAAACAGAAAAAGCTGAAGTGGTGCAGTGGTTCAAATGGTAGAGTGCTAGCCCCAAGCAAAAAGCTCAGAGATTCTGGGTGCTGGTGGCTCACACCTGTAATCCTAGCTACTTGGGAAGTTCAGATCTAAGGATTGCAGTTCAAAGCCAGCCCAAGGAGGAAAGTCTGTATCTTCAGTAAACCACCAGAAAACCAGAAGTGGTGCTGTGGCTCAAGTGGTAGAGTGCTCACCTTGAGCTGAAGAGCTGAGGGACAGTGCCCAGGCCCAGAGTTCAAGCCCCAGGACTGGCAAAAAAAAAAAAAAAAGTAAAAAAGGAAGAATGCTGTTCAAATCTTCCATCCTGGAACTTGGTCCTCCCTTGTGTGGGGTCAGAGACTATGATGTGGACTGCCATGCTCACTCACCTCCTTCTAGCAGCCAACTCCTCTATCCTCAGGTATATCCTTGGGCAAAAAAAACGCTGCTGTGCACCAATTCCCTGCTAAGAATAACTCCATCCCTCTCATCAAACCACCTACAGTCGAGGGCAAATATCCTCAGAGACTTGAAAATCATATTTTAGACTGAAAAGTAGGAGTGGCTACAGGTATCCTCAGTGCCATACACATACCAAAAAATGTCTGTAGTTATTTAATTCAAGTTACAAGGAATAGGGAGCAATTACTATTATACCCACAAAAGGGCTTGATAGTTAAGTTCACAGACAACAGTCAAAAATTCGCCATGATGGCTTTTTCTTTTTTCTTTTTGGTTGGTCATGGGGCTTGAACTCGGGGCCTGAGCACTGTCCCTGAGCTTCTTTTGCTCAAGCCTAGTACCACTTTCGGCTTTTTCTGTTTATGTGGTACTGAGGAATCAAACCTAGGATTTCTTGCATGCTAGCTAGGCAAGCATTCTACCTACCATTAAGCCACATTCCCAGCCCCTATTTATGCTTATTTTTTGGTGTTTGGTACCATCTTACCCTTTTTGCTCATTTCTGATGCTCTACTACTTGAGTCATACCACCAGTCCAACATTTTGCTAGTTAAAGGCAGATGGAACTCCTGTAGATTCCTACCCCAGCTGGCTTCCAAACCTTGATCTGAGCCTCATGAGTAGCTGAGATTACAGGCATAAGCCACTGGCACCCAGCTCTTTCAAAGAATTTTAATTTAGACACATACATGACTCTACTACCAGACAAGCACTGAGCTACATGCCTGGGCACTGTCCCTGAGCTTTTTCACTCAAGGCTAGCCCTCTACCACTTTGAGTCATAGTGTTACTTCTGGTTTTCTGTGGTTCATTGGAGATGAGTCTCATGGACTTGCCTGTCTGGGCTGCGTTTTTTTTGTTGTTGTTGTTGTTTTGTTTTGTTTTGGTCAGTCATGGGGCTTGACCTCTGGGCCTGGGAGCTGTCCCTCAGCTCTTCATCTCAAGGCCAGTGCCCTACCACTTGAGCCACAGCACCACTTCTGGTTTTCTGGTGCTTAATTGGTGATAAGGGTCTCATGGACTTTTCTGCCTGAGCTGGCTTTGAACCGCAGTCCTCAGATCTCAGCCTCTTGAGTAGCTAGTATTACAGGTGTGAGCCACTGGCACCCAGCTTTGGCTGCTTTTGAACTGTGATCCTCAGATCTCAGCCTCCTGAGTAGGTAGGATTACATGTGTGAGTCACCAGTGCCTGGCTCAACAGGGGTTTTTATATGGGTGGGGACCAAAGTTCTTTTTTTTGTTTTTTGTTTTGTTGGTCGTGGGACTTGACCTCTGGGCCTGGATACTGTCCATGAGCTCTTGAGCTCAAGGCTAGCATTCTACCATTTGAGCCACAGAACCACTTATGTTTTTCTGGTGATTAATTGGCAATAAGAGTCTCACAGACTTTCCTGCCTGGGCTGGTATGAACCCGGATCATCAGATCTCAGCCTCCTGAGTAACTAGGATTACAGGCGTAAGCCACCAGTACCTGGCTGTCTTTTTGTTTTCTTTTCTGTTTGAGTCTCAATCTCTAGCCCAGGCTGACCTCAAACATGAGATCCTCCTGCTTCTGCTTCCAAAGTAGCTGGGATTACAGTGTGCACCCATAATATCTGAGCGGAAAACTTCTTAACTGTTATACTGGGATTTGAGGTAGCGTAGATTTTAACTATCCAGGGTAAGCTGAGTACACTGAATGGGGATGGGGCCCTTGTCCTCCCAGGATTTGCAACTGAGACTAAAACAAAAGTACACAAGATAAAATATTATAATCATGCGAGGCAATAGTGGTTCATGCCATAATCCTAGCTGCTCAGGAGGCTGAGATAGGAGGATCCAGGTTCAAAGCCAGGCTGGGAAGGAAAACCCATAAACTCTTACCTCCAAATAATCAGCTAAAGGTCAAAAGTGGGGGCATGGCTGAAGTGGTACAACACTAGCCATGAGTGAAAAAGCTAAGACAGCACAAGTCCCTAAGTTCAGTCCCTAGTACTGGTGCACATGCACATACACACACATAAATAAACACTGACACATTTAAGTCCAACTAAACATAACTCACAGACAACAGAGAAAGCCAAAAGAACCACCTCTAGCCAATCAGAGAACCATACCAACCCAAGCATCCTCCACCCCTTGGTCTTCCTACAGTGCCTCCCATGATCTGGTCCACAACCTTCCCTTAGGGTAAGCCTGAACATGCACACTGGACACAGGAAAAGGAGAGAGTTCAGAGGCAGAACAGGGGGCAGGTGGGTGGGAAGGAACAGTTCCCCATCTGAACTTAAGTCTTTTGCCTAAGAAGTGAGATCTTAGGCTTTGTGTCCATGAAGAGATACCAGTACCAGAGAGGTTATCAAGGCTATATTTGCTCTATTTTAGTTTTCGAGACTGAGTTATGTCCTGGGCTCAAGTCCTCCTACAACATTTGCTGGAAAAGCTGTTTGAATTACACAGGCAGAATTCCTGAGTTGCTCTATACTTTTTGTTGTTGGTGGTGGTGGTTGTGGAGCTGGAACTCTGGGCCTGGGCACTGCCCCTCAGCTCTTCAGTTCAAGGTGAGTGCTCTACCACTTGAGCCACAGTACCACTTCTGGTTTTCTGGTAGTTTACTGGAGATAAGAATTTCAGAGACTTTCCTGCCTGGGCTGGCTTTAAACCTCAATCCTCAGATTTCAGCCTCCTGAGTAGCTAGGATTACAGGTGTGAGCCACCGGCACCTGGCTATGCTCTATACTTTATGGATCAGCCTTGTTTTATGGTGATATGTAAACCCATCTATTCTGGGTATCTAAATACTTGTATTGTGAATTCTTTGTTAATAGTACAGAAAGTTATTACTTGTCTCTTCTAGGTTTGGTATCTGGAAGTTGTCATTAACAGGACAAATTCAGAAACTTTTAGAGTAAGCTCTATGTATTTATGAGGAAAGAAGATTTACAATGACAAATCCAACTTAAATTACAAGAGTCATAAAATCTTAGTGTTTTAGATATCAAATTCTGACACTTTGGATAAAGGTGTTTAGATGTACAAGTTTACATTTCATAAACCATCAGTCCAGTACACACCACCACACCTATCCACTGACACTTCATATTTATCACAAAAGCAGGAGAAAAATTCTTTTTTTGGGGGGGGGGGCGGTCTGGTCGTGGGCCTGAACTCTGGGCCCAGAGTTCCAGCTAGCTCTTCAGCTCAAGGCTAGCACTCTACCACTTGAGCCACAGTGCCACTTCCGGCTTTTTTCTCTTTGCTTATGTGGTGCTGAGGAATCAAACCAAGGGCCTCATGCACGCAAGGCAAGCGCTCTACCACTGAGCCACCTTCCCAGCCCTTGGAGCATAAATTCTTCCATTACCTACATACATAGCTGGACTTATACAGCCCATCAGAATAACTTGGCAGGAGTTCCAGGCCAGCCTGGGCTACATAGAAAGTCCAGGCCAGCTGGAACTACTGAAACAAACATACAAATCTTGGAAGGAAACTAGTAATTCACAGCATTTGTTAACCTGTGTTAATTAAGGACCACTTACTTAAGTTTAATTATTTATTTTTGCAAGTCCTGGGGCTTGAACTCAGGGCCAGAGCACTGTCCCTGAGCTTTTTTGGCACAAGGCTAGTGATCTATCACTTGAGCCACCAGTGCCGGGCTACTTCTGTCTTTTGCTGTGATTAACTGGAGGTAAGAGTCTCAAAGACTTTCCTGCCCAAGCTGGTTCTAAACTGTGATCCTCAGATCTCAGCCTCCTGAGCAGCTAGGATTAACAGCATGAGTCACCGGGCACCAGCACCATTTATTTTCTGATGTAAACTCATGGACTTTTCCCTTGTCAATTTAGAGATGCTTTTCCTAATTGTCTCATGACAATTTAATCCCATTTATTCATCTATTTATAGAGTGACCCTTTGAAAAGTCACAATCTACTTTAATGGCTGTTTCTTTCATCTCTTTAAGAATATACAGTAGACTCTAAACAACAGATCCTGAGAATTCAAGTGTAGTAGAGTACTTGCCTAAGACACACGAGGTCCTGGGTGCACTTGATCCCAGTACACCAAAAAATAAAATCATTGTAGCTCCACCTTAAACACTTGTTTGCAAAACATCTACATTCTTGCCCTTATTTCTAAAGTAGTTTCCAGGCTAGGTGCCAGTGGCTCATGCCTGTAAACCTAGCTGTTCAGGAGGCTGAAATCTGAGGTTCTCTGTTCAAAGCCAGCTGGGGCAGGAAAGGCCATGTTTTCTCCAATAAACCAGCAAAGAGCCTAAAGTGAAAGTGTTAGTCAAGTGGTAGAGCACCAGCCTTGAGCAGAAAATCCAGGCCCTGATTTTTTTTTTTTTTTTTTTTTTTGGTGTGTGCTGCAGTACTAGCACTAAATAATAAATGAATATTTCAAACTGCCTTGTCTTAAGCAGGACCAGGCCCCCCAATCCCTTTGTGAAGCCAAGAACTATGGAAACTGTTACCCAGTGGAGGAACCTTCTAGCTGACCACGAACTTCAGAGGAACTTCAGCATTTATCTGTGAATAGGTGTGACACCAGGGCTAATTGGATGTCTGCTGCAAAGTTAACCCCAGCTGGGAAACTGGCTTAGTGGTAGAGTGCTTGTCTAGCATGCACAAAGTCCTGGGTTCGATTCCTCAGGAGCACATAAACAGAAAAAGCCAGAAGTGGCGCTGTGGCTCAAGTGGTAGAGTGCTAGCCTTGAGCAAAAGAAGCTCAGCGACAGTGTCCAGGCCCTCAGTTCAAGCCTCAGGACTGGAGGAAAAAAATAACCCCAAAGGTTTTAGAAACTGAATATCCCCTGCAGGCCCAAGTAGGCTTTGGAATGAACAATATTGGGCTCAGCTCCAGTGGAAATTCCCAGGAACTATGAAGAGAACCAAAAGTCAAGTAACCATTAACTTCCGTAGGCACAGTGAAAGCCACTGGCAGCAGGAACTACAGCTGACCAACTACATCTAAAGGAACTTCCAAGGTTCTACTTTGAAGAAAAATATTAGCTGGGCTGAACAAAAACTGCTTATCTCATAGCCCTCCAGACCTGAGGATTTGTCACCTGGGAAGAAATATTTTAAAAGTCATGCCTATCTGCAGTTACCTACTAAGGAACTGTTCCCTTCTATACAGCAATAACCCACATACAGTCATTAGACCATTTGTAAGTGCTGTTAGGTGTTATCTACCCCCCTTTATTGTTTTTTAAATTTATTTTGTGCCAATCCTAGGGCTTGAACTCAAGGCCTGGTCACTAGCCTTGAGCTTCTTTTGCTCAAGGCAAGTGCTCTACCACTTAAGTCATAGCTCTACTTCCTGATTAATTGAAGAGTCTCATGAACTTTCCTGCCCAGGCTGGCTTCAAGCTGTGATCCTCATATCTCAGCCTCCAGAGTAGCTAGGATTACAATTGTGAGTCACCAATGCCCAACTTCTACTTTCTTTTATTAAATGAAGCATAATTCTTCAGGAGGGTCTACAACCAAAGGCTCATTTAGAAGGCAAGCAGAATCCAAGCTGCTAAGGATGTGAGAATTATATCTCAAAGTCAGCCTAGCCAGATAAATCCGAATGACTTTTTTTTTTTTTTTGGGGGGGGGGGTCAGTTGTGGGGCTTGAACTCAGGGCCTGGGCACTGTCTCTGAGCTCTTTAGCACTTCACCACTTCCAGCTTTCTGGTGGTTAACTGAAGATAAATCTCACAGATTTTCCTGCCCAGGCAGCCTTCCAACAGAGATCCTTAGATTTCAGCCTCCTGAGTAGGTAGGATTACAGATGGGAGCCACTAGTAGTGCCCCACTCCAAATGACTCTTATCTCCAATTAATCAGCAAAAATCCAGATGGGGAGGCGTGGTTCATGTGTCGAATGCCAGCTGTGAGTGAGCACTCTGGCCCAGAACCCAGTAATCCACCAAAAAGGCAAGTAAAGCTGGGCTCCGGTGGCTTATGCCTGTAATCCTAGCTACTCAGGAGGCTGAGATCAGGACTTGTACAAGGAGGCTCTTGGCTCCAGCCAAGAGCTAAGCTCTGTGGGAACCTGGGCTGATATTCCAGTTCGTTTCTGAGATTTTTGTATTTCCAGGCAAAGCCAAACACCAAAGTTTTCACATTAAAAAAAACCCTACAACTCCAGAAACCATGCAGTGGCTTGTAGTGGTTTGAGGCCTCCAAGAAGGAGTCAATTTTCATCGCAGACTGGAACATTTAAAAACACCATGCGGGGATAGGAGATTCCCCAGTGACCAGTTAGCTAGCTGGCTTACCACGCTTCAGGATACTGCCCTCCGCTACTCAAGTTACCACCATTAGCAAACAGCACAGGACGCTGCTCAACTTGCTTATCCCACCCCTCAGAAGCTCTTGGAAAGATCTATTTTGCTCTCTCACATCACTTTTCTCTAACCAGAACCTGGCCCTTCAGCTTTCAGACCATTCTCCAAACCCCCAGCAGCGGACTACATCAGAGTAGAAGGTTTCTGCCCACTGTGTCTGGCCCAAGGATCCCTGGGCCTCACCTCCACTCCTTATCTGGTTCTCAGCCCATCCCTCATGATCACTGCTAGTGATTTCCACACCCACGCAGGGAATCCTCCAGCCTCACCCTTCTCAGCCTCCATGTCCTTCCCCAACCTCCTGGTCCTCTCCAAAGCCCACAATCACACCTAGATCTGGTCTCAATTAACAGTTACCTCTTCAGAATGCCGATTTCATCAAACACACACACACACAAATCTTTTCTTTTTTGGGGGGAGGGGGGTAATCTGGTCGTGGGGCCTGAACTCTGGGTCTGGGTGCTGTCCCTCAGCTCTTCAGTTCAAGGCTAGCGCTCTACCACTTGAGCAGCACCACTTCCGGCTTTTTTTTTCCTTTTTGCTTATGTGGTGCTGGGGAATCGAACCCAGGGCCTCAGGCGTGCAAGGCAAGCGCTCTGCCACTGAGCCACCTTCCCAGCCCCTATAGTCATATTTTATCTATCCTATTCCCCCAGTCCATTCCCTCCAGGACTTCAGCGCCAACCATCTGATGGCCCCACCACCTTTCCACTGTCCTTCAGCTCCCTCTGTTCTCTATGAAGATTGAGTTCCAAGGCTGGCCACAATAATCACTTAATTACTCCTTCCTCCTTGTTCTCATACCACACACACATTTGGCAGCATTGAGTGGCTGCAGGTGCCAGGAGAAACACTTCACTCCCAGCAGATGACCCTGGTTTGGTGGGAAAACCAAAGCAATGGAGGAGTGGGGGGCGGGGGGAGAGGATCAAAACTGCCTCCTGCCTTGGATGAGGCAGTTCAAGCTTTCAAACAAACAGCACTTCAGATAAGTGAGGGCAGTAGTTCACCCCACCAGATAGCAGTACTTCAGAAAGGTCAGTAGGTCCAGGCGGCTGGAGCCACTGGGAACAGAGAAAGCCTCTGGTCACTAGACCTGGCCTTGTCAGTTACTACTGTGTGACCCTCCACAAGGCCTGTAGTGTCACCAACACACCAAGCTTAAAGGACACACAGGGGATCAGAGAAGCCTAATCTGACCATGCCAGAGGCCAGGTACCTGGAGGCACATAATCACTTAACCTGAAAAAGTCCAGAAAGGCTGAATTCTAGTTCACATTGTAATGACAACACCTGCTTTTTATTATTATTATTATTTGTGTGTGTGTGTGTGTGTGCTGTTACTGGACTTGAACTCAGAACCTGGGCTCTACTATTTGAGCCCCAGCTCTACTTCTGGCTTTTTTGTGTTGCTTAATCAGATATAAGGTTCTCACAGCTTTTCCTGCCCAGGTTAACTCTGAACCACTATCCTCAGATCTCAGCCTCCTTGAGTAGGTAGGATTATGGTCATGAACCACCAGTGCATTTCTGATTTCAGGTCCTGGAGAGCTGAGCCTCTCCCCACTGAATCCTGTCTTCCCCAACTCATTTTTTTTGGGGGGGAGGGGGTCGGCTGTGGGGATTGAACTCGGGGGCCTGGTGATGTTACTGAGCTTTTTTGCTCAAGGCTAGCACTCTACCACTTTAAGCCATAGTGACACTCCCGGTTTTCTGGTAGTTAATTGGAGATAAGAGTCTCACTGACTTTCCTGACTGGGCTGGCTTTGAACTGAGATCTCAGATCTCAACTTCCTGAGTAGCTAGAATTGCTGGTGTGAGCCCCGGACACCTAGCCCTAATTCATCCCCTCCTCCGCCCCCCACTCCCTCACAAACTATTTTCCAAAGTTACCAAAAGGGAACCACCTGATGCATACATCTTCCTATAACCTGTTTTGTGCACACAGAGAGCAGCCAGCATGCTCCTGCCCACTTTTCCAACCTCCCATTGTCCCTCTCTCACCCTGCTCAATTCCTGCGGACTTTCTCTCCCCCCTCCCCTTCCTTTTCCCTAGAACACAACCTAGCTTGTCTGTCCTCCAAGCCATTTGTGCTCCATTAAGTTCCCCCCAGGCCACCAATCCCCAAGGCCTAAGCACAGCTGCTTCCATTCTTCACTGTGGTGGATCAGGTGTCACCCTCCTCCAACCACCTCAGCTAAGTACTCCCCCCCCCTTCATCTTCACTCTCCTGGTAACTTCTTTATCCCTTAGCCACTTATGGTAGAAGCAAGAGCTCTTTTAAGTGTACGCTATGTCTGGGGGACCGGGAAGCTGTGAACGCAGAAACCTGGCCCTGTGGGATCGCCCCAGTGGCAGCCACACGGCCATGCAGCAAGGACTACAGATCTTCAAAACCCGCTGTTCTTGTCTGGAGCAGCCAGGGTTGGAACAACATTGGAAGATGCCCAGCCAGCTGTTCCAGACAATTCTTTTCCCACACCACGGGTGCTCTCGCCTGGAGCCCTGGCAAACGCCTCTCGCGCCCACCACCTGCTTTTCCTCTCCTTTCTTAAAAGACCTCACTGAGGAGAGTCCATTTTTCGCAGGAGGCATTCACTGAGGTGGGGATGGAGGGGTGCACCCGAGGGGCTTCTTCCCTAAAGACTAAAGCCACCATCAGGTCCCCCACCCCAACCCAACCCTTCGGGGCTTCCAGGCTTCTCTGGGCTTTCTTAGGCCCCAGAACTTTCCACGGCCGAGAAGAGGACGCAGGGAGAGTCCCCACTTCCTTCCTGCGCCATTCCTTCAGGGCCTACACCCCTCGCCTCGTCTCTCCTCCTAGAAATTTCCCCGAGGGGCCCCTTTCCCCTCCCCGACGGCTCCCCTGTAGAGGCTCCATCCCCAGACCGGGCTCCCGACCCTCACCAAGGTGACCCCCCGCCCCATTTCCACCCCTGCGACTCTCCCCGCACCGACCCCCCCCTTGACGTCCGCCCCCCGCACCACGCCGGGCCCTCACCGTGGATGCCTCGGTCTCTGTCGGCCGCCTCGGCCCCGGAGAGGAGCAGCGAGGCCAGCAGGGCGAGCAGCGCGCGGCCCCGCCGCGGTCCCCACAGCGGCGCCATGACCGGGCTGCGCTCGCGGGAGGCGTCGGACGCCGGCCGTTGGGGTCTCGCGCGAGCAGGTGCTGGAAGACCCCGGCCGCGCACGCGCGCTGGAGGCCCGGAGCTCGAGGAGAGAGTCGGCGGCGGTGCGCGGACAGGCCCTAGTTCCCAGTGACAACTCGGCGACTTCTCTCAGCCTAGAAGCACCGCACCTCCAAATGCTCAGGGGACACCCGAGCCAATGGCGGACGCCTGGAAGTGGCTAGAAGGTGGACACCAGGCACGGAGGCGGGGCGCACCTGGCAAAGAGGGACGCGCAAGACGCACGCGCAGAAGGCCGGCACCTGAGTGGTGGCTCCTCGGTGCCGCTGCGCACCTGGGCCCGCCCCTTGAGCGAAGAAGGGGGCGTGGCTTCGTAGAGCTCCACTCCAGTAGGGCACGGGGACACAGCGCGTGCGCGGAGCAGGCACCTGAGCGGTGGCTGCTCCGTTTGCTTGGGCTCGCTTCTTGAACAGGAAAGGGGCATGATGCGTGTTGGCTTCGCCTTCTAAACACTTTTTGTTGCTGTTGTTGTGGTTGGTCGTGGGGCTTGAACTCTGGGCCTGAGCACTGTCCCTTGGCTCTTCAGCTCAAGGCCAGCACTCTACCGCTTTGAGCCACAGCGCCACTTCCAGTTTTCTGGTGGTTAATGGGAGATATGAGTCTCAGGACTTTTCCTGCCAGGGCTGGCTTTGAACCGCGATCCTCAGATCTCATCCTCCTGAGTAGCTAGGATTATGGGCGTGAGCCACTAAGTGCCTGGCTCTCCTGAACACTTTAACTTGTACAGTTCAGCAACAATTCTTTACATAAAGTAGACTAAGTGGCAACAGACACAGTAGTGCACACCTGTAATACCTACGTGGGGTGGCTGAGGAGAAGCCAGCCTCTCTCAAAAAAGAAAGCTCCTTTCTCGTTAGGTGGGAATGAAGAGGCAGGAAGACTGGGTGGGTGTTGGATGGATGAATGGGGGGTGAATGAATGAGTGAATGAGTAAATGAATGAGCGAGGAAATCATGTTTCAGAAATCAGAGTGTAGCTCAGTGGTAGAGAGCTTGCCTGGCGTGCTTAAGGCTGAGGATTCCAAAACAAATAATCGTTGGTCAAGATGCACTTGACTTAGTAACTAACATGCTTAGTTGACACCCTTCTCATGCCTGTAATCCTAGCTACTCACGACATATGAGGATCGCGGTTCGAAGTCAGCCTGAGCAAGAAAGTCTGTGAGACTCTTATCTCCAAGTAACTACTCCAAAAAAAAGACAAACGTACAGCTGTGGCTCAAGTGGTAGAGTGCTCACCTTGAGCACAAAAGCTCAAGAACAGCTCCCAGGCCCTGAGTTCAAGCTCTAGAACTGGCACAAAATAAAAAGATGCCCCAGCATATCTAAAATTTGACCTCCTGCAGCCAAGGCTGCCCGAGGGCTCCTGCACTTCCCGCTCACAGCCACCAGAGGGCACCGGCAGGCTGGTCCAGGCCAGCTTGTCCTGGGACCCCGCCCCTAGGATGCTAGGATGCTATCCGGGGCCCCCCCCCCCCCGGGGCTGGGACCCCCTTATCCCTACCTGAACCTGGAGGGTCTCAGACTACGAGTTCTAAGCTAGCGCCTGGATTTGGGCGCTCCCCCGCAGGTGTGTGTGTGGTGGGGGGAGCCATTGGGGTCCTGAGGGGGCGGGGCCGGCCCCCTGGAGCTCGGGCCCCGCCCCCTCCGGCCCCGCCCCCGCCCCTAAGAGGCCGGGGCTCCGGGCGGCGGCGCTCAGCGCGGCAGGCGGGAGGCTGCGGGGCCGGAGGCTGCGGGCCGGAGGCTGCGGGATGGCCGCCCAGCGTCTGGGCAAGCGCGTGCTGAGCAAGCTGCAGTCCCCGTCGCGGGCCCGGAGCCCCGGGGGCAGCCCCGGAGGGCTGCAGAAACGCCACGCGCGAGTCACCGTCAAGTACGACCGGAGGGAGCTGCAGCGGCGGCTGGACGTGGAGAAGTGGATCGACGGGCGCCTGGAGGAGCTGTACCGCGGCCGGGTGAGACGAGGAGGGTCGCGGCCCGCAGGAGGGAGGCTGTGGCGGCAGCGGGGCCGGGGGGCGGGCCGGCCTGGGGCGCAGACCCCGCGCGTGCCGGCAGCCCGGGGTGCCCAGGACGGCCTGGCCGGCTGCGCCCTGGGGCTGTCGGTGGGCCCAGAGAAAGTGACACAGGCCCCCTGGGATCCCCCAGACACAGCTCAGGAAGGAGGCAGAGCCACCATCTCTGAGTAGAGGGGTCTCGTAAGGCTGTAGATGTGTGACAGGGAGACGAGCACCGAGCTGCACAGCCTGTCCACGGGTGCTTCCACAGACAGACCCAGCTGCAGGCAAACTCACAGAGTCACGCCACGTGTAGCTATCTAGAGAACCAGCACGGCCCTGGCGTAGTCGTGGACACACGTCCATCACAACCACGATTCATACAAAACAACTTGAGCAGCAGCTGTCCGGAGATACGCAGCAAGATTCACCTGGGGGGTGAACTCACTGACAATCCGCACAGCAGTACCCAGCCGGGACACAAAGCAACCCAGGTTACATCTGCCCATCTTTATTCTTTTAATTAATGTATGCTAAGTATATAAAGGGTTTCATTGTGATAGTCTCATACATCATGCATATAATGTACTTTGATCAAATTCATTCCTCATTCATGTGTGTGTGTGTGTGTGTGTGTGTGTGTGTGTGTGTGACTGTCCTGGGGCTTGAACTTAAGGCCTCGGCACTGTCCCTGAGCTTTGTTTTTACTCAAGGCTGTTACTTTATCACTTGAGCCACAGCTCCACTTCTGGCTTTTGGCTGGTTAACTGGAGATAAGAGTCTCCTGGACTTTCCTGCCCAAGCTGACTTCAAACCAAGAGCCTCAGATCTCAGCCTCCACCAGTGCCTGACCATTCCTTATTTTCTAAAGGAAAAACAAATGACAAGCCACCAATCTCGTGACAGATGTCATGGCCACTCAGGCACATAAATCTACAGAAATCACAGCTACACAGAGACATGAAATCGCATCACCTGTAGGTGCCCAAGGACTTCACATGTTGAAACTGGCCGTGGGCTTGTGGAGACTAACATGTCTGGATTCGCATCCTTACTAGAAGTCACACTTTGTATAATTTACATGCTCTGTGGAACACAGACACACACAGACACACAGACACACACAAGTCTCACAGAGCCTGCGCAGCTCCACACAGTGTGAGAAGACCAGGTCCTCACAGTGACGCAGGGGTCGCTTTAAGGTGGACAACTGCTCTCTGATTCTAGGTGTCACCTTGGGAGGTGCCCCTCTGACACACAAGAGGTGTCCCAGCTGGGCCTGGGTGTCTGGCCATGAGACATTACTGTCCACTCCTCAGAGCATCATGGGCCCCTGTCAGAAACTACGCCCCATGCTAGGCATTCCTGAGCCAGCCCTGAACCCTAGGCCCCAGGCTCTGGCTCAAGCCCACTCTGGGTAGCATGTGACTCCCCAACTCCATTCCACCCACACCCAGCCAGACAGCAGGATTTGGGGTTGGGGACAATAGGTTATGGCCCCAGGGACCTCTTCCTCCAGGACAGCTGGGTCCTGTCCCAGACAGAGGTCCTGAGCCAACTGTCCTTTGCATCATGAGGTCAAACTCAGAGCTCCCCCCCTCCCTTCCTGGGCAGCTCAAAGATGGACCCTGAGTTTGTCACCCTCCTGCCAGGAGGCAAGGGGGGGGGGCTGGTGGTCCCCTCCCTAGATCCACCCACTTGTACTTGGACCCGATGGCTGGCTGGCCCTGAGCCCAGCTCCCAGCTCCTGTCCCCTGGGGGAAGGGGCCCTCCCCCCCCCCCCCCCTGCACCTACTGCTACAACTTTGCCTTGAAAGGGCAGGAGCCAGCCCCTCTCCTGAATCCCAGAAAATGTTCCTGGACTCAACTGGGCCTGTTTTTCCACTGTGGGGACTAAAGCCAATGGAGAATGACCTGTGCCAGCCCCGGGGCTCCTGGGCTCCAGGGCACAGGCAAGCTAGTACTGCCCCCCACCCCCACCCCTCAGTTCTCATCAACCCATCTGTCACCCCTCCCCCAGGGCCCAGATGTCCCTTCTCCCTGCTGGAGCTGTCCCTGACTGCCACCAGCTGAGCCCTGGGGGCTGGGAGGGGGGCAGGAGAGGAAGGGGACTGTCACCAACCCTGGTGTCCATGGCTTTAGGAAGCAGACATGCCAGATGAAGTCAACATTGATGAATTGTTGGAATTGGAAAGCGAGGAGGAGAGACGCCAGAAAATCCAGGTAGGTGTGTGAGTGGCGGTGCCCCCATTTTTCACTGCTCTGAGAAGACTAGCCACCGCTGAAATGGACACCGAACCAAATACTTCACACCCAACCACTCCACACCCATTAATTCTTTGAAGTATGATCATCTCCCATTTGCCACTTACGGAAAATGAGGCTTCAGAGAGGTGGAATGATTTACCCAGGGTCACAAAGCACAGCGGAGCTAGGGGCCAAACCCAGGAAACCTGGCTGTCCTATCTCCTCCCCCACACCCCCAGCTCTGTGAGCTTTCTCCTCCCCTGACCTCTCCCCGATGGCTGAGCCCTGTCCCTGACCACCCCAAAGGGCCCTCAAGCTATATTCTTCCTTTGAAGCAAGATGGGAAGTCCACCCTAGGATCTAACTGCCATTAGTCTGGCTGCCCTGCAAAAGGGGAGGGGCGTAAGCAGAATCAGTAATTGTCATTGACAATGTTGTTGTTGTTTTGTTTTGTGTTGGGGGGCTGTTTAGAGACTCCTCCAGTCATGTATGAACCCCACAGAGGTGAGTTTCCTTCCCTTGTTCTATGTCTTGTCTGCTCCCTGTACCCCAAAGGGAGAAGAGAAGGCTGGCCATGGGGGGTGAGGGGGGTAGAATAGGCCAACACCATTCTGGGGAACTCCTCCTCCTCCTCCTCCTCCTCCTCCTCCTCCTCCTCCTCCTCCTCCTCCTCCTCCTCCCCCCCCCTCCTCCTCCCCCTCCCTCTCCCCCTCCTCCTCCTCCTCCTCCTCCTCCATCTGTCTCCTAAGCTCCACAAGCAGTTTCCTGGAGCCCCACCCCAGGCGTCGCCTATTCTGGCCTCTGCCCTGCTGTCTGAGGGCTTAGTCTCTCCTCTCTGCCTCCTTCACACTCTAACTCCTGGCCACACACCCCCGAGGGGCCCCCCATCCTCCGGGCTTTGGTGCTTGCTTAGTAGCCCAACTCCACCCACTTCCTTCCCTGCTTTAAAAGGGAAAAATATTCATGTTTCTCCAACCAGCTCTAGGCTGCCCGCGGGACAAACGTCACCACATCCCATTCCCTGGAACCCTCTCTCTGGCCTCCATCTCTCTCAGGCCTCTGTCTCTCGGGCCTCTGTCTCTGGGGAACCTCCTGATCACTTCTTGGCCTGAGAGCTGTCTCCATGTCTCTCTCTCTCTCTGAGTCTCTCCGCTCCTGCCTCTCTCTCCCTGTCTCTGGCCCTACAGCTGTGTCTGTGTTTTCTCTACCTTGCTCCACCTCATTCCTGTCTGTCTCTCACCCTGGAACAGGGTCTCCCTATGTAGGTAGCCCAGGCTGGCCTCACACTTACGATCCTCCTGCCTCTGCCTCCTGCAATTATAGGCTCAGGGTCTTCCAGTGTCTTTCTCTCTGTCCTCCTCTCTCTTGCCCTGAGTATCTTTCTCCATTTCTGTTTTCCTCATCTCTCTCTTTCTCCTCCCTGCCCCCATCCCTGCCTATCTCTACACCTCCTCCCCCTCCTCCCCCACCACTGTTCAGGCCGCAGGAGGGTATATGCAAGGCCCACTCCTGGGTTCTTAAACCTCTTCCTGTTCCCCCAGGATTTCATCCAGGAGCTACTGACCAAGCTCCAGGGCCTCCACAAACAGCCAGGCCTCCGCCAGCCCAGCCCCTCCGATGAAGGCAGCCTGAGTCCCCGCCAGGACCGGGCCAGGACAGCCCCTCCGTGACCCCATCTTGACTCTGTGACCCTTCCACTTGGCCTCCCTCCCTAACATGCCCAGCTTGTTTATAAGTTGTAGTTCATGGTTCTGTAACATCTCTGCGCGCCCGGCCTTGCTCCCCCTGTTCCCTGGCCCTCTCCACACCCCCTCCCCCAACGCCCACTGTCCAGCTCCCGCTCCTCACACCCCAGCGCCCACAGCTGGTCCTGCCAGATGGACGATCGCTCCTCCCTGGCCAGAGAGCATGAGAACAGGCCCTGCTGACCACAGGGCTCTGGGGACTCACATCCTGTCCCCACCTCCCCCACACCCAGGCCCATCCTTGGCCCGCCCCGTGAGCCCCTCTGTGGATGAGGGCTGTGGAGTTGAGACCATACAAATGGGCTGTGTGAATGACGTGGGAAAGAAGGGTCTGAGGTGGGCGGTAAGCACAAGGCCTGCTGAGTTGGGGAGGGAAGCCCATATCCCTTAGGGCAGTAAAGAAATCCTGGAGGGCTTCCTGAAGGAAGTGGCATTAAGGCAGGGATTTGTGCGAGATGGGCTCCATTTAGATCCACAGACTGTGAAATTGGCAGGGGGCAGAGGAGTTGAGAGAAGAATTGATCTTGAGTCTCTGGGCTGGGAATGTAGGGTCTCAGAAGGGAATAGTGGCTGTAACATGAATTTTAACACCACATTTGGTTTATCCTGGGTGCTTCAGCTGTCTGTGATTGGGAGATGGGCTAGGAGTTGTGATGGGGGCGTAGTGGAGGCCAACAGCCCAAGCAGAGCTGGAGAAATAGACATCTTCCATCCCTGCCAGTGGCCGTGTCACGACCAGGTACCCACGCAGGGTCTGAGCCCCAGGCCAGCAGGAAAAGAAGGCCCTTCAGTCAGGCGCTGGTGGCTCATATCTGTCATCCAAGCTACTCAGGAGGCTGAGATCTGAGGATCATGGTTTGAAACCAGCCCAGGCAGGAAAGTTCATGAGACTCTCATCTCTAAGAAACTCCCCTGGGGCTGGGAATGTGGCTTAGTGGTAGCTCGCTTGCCAAGCATGCATGTAGCCCTGGGTTCCATTCCTCAGAATCCACATTCACAAAAAAGCCAGAAGTGGTGCTGTGGCTCAAATGGTAGAGTGGCTAGCCTTGATCAAAAGAAGCTCAGGGACAGTGCCCAGGCCCTGTGTTCAAGCCCCAGGACTGGAAACGAAACAAAACAAAAAAAGACCAGAGCTGGGTGCTGCTGGCTCACGCCTGTAATCCTAGCTACTCAGGAGGCTGAGATCTGAGGATCGAGGCTCAAAGCCAGCCCAGGCAGGAAAGTCCGTGAAACTCTTATCTCCAATAAACCACCAGAAAACCAGAAGTGGCGCTGTAGCTCAAGTGGGTAGCATGCTTGCCTTGAGCTGAAGAGCTGAGGGACAGCGCCCAGGCCCAGAGTTCAAGCCCCACGACCGACCAAAAAAAAAAAAAAAAAAACACCAGAAAACTGGAAGTGGTGTTGTGGCTCAAGTGGTAGAGCGCTAGCCTTGAGCTGAAGAGCTGAGGGATGGTACTCAGGGCCAGAGTTCAAGCCCCATGACCAACAAGGATAACAAAAAAGCCAGAAGTGGAGGTGTGGCTACAGTGGCAGAACAGCAGCCTTGAGCAATAAAAGTAAGCAAGTGTGATGTCCTCAGTTCAAGCCCCAGCGTGTGTGTGTCACACATACACACACACACAGCTTCCTCAAAGAACAAAAGAGGACCCTCTGGGGGTCCCCAGGCCCGAGGGTGGTGGGTGGCCTTGTGGTCCCCATGTAGATGTCTCCCCTTTCTCCATACAAGACAGGACAGAGTGAACACCTCCAGCCTTTGTCCCCTGGGCCTTGTCCCCCCCCCCTCCCCCCCCCCCCGCCCCCTCCCTGCCCCAGCCCCACTTCACACTTCACAGAACCTGATCTGCCTTCCTTTTTCCTGCTGGTGGGGGTGGTGTGTTCCTGGAACGTGGGTTCAAGGCCTTCCCGGGTGCGCTGTGCTCAGAGCCTCTCAGTTTCCTCTTCAGGGAAATGGGAACTTCACAGATGAGGAACCGGAGGCCCGGATTTCTGATGTTATTTGTCCCAAGTCAACAGCCAGGAAACGTGGCGCTGGGCTGCCATCCCAGACTCTGACTCCAGAACTCAGCCATTTCACTCCTATGTCACCACGACCCTACATACCACAACAGCGCTTATTTTTAGTGGTGACGAGAGACGGGCTAGCTCGTGCGAAGGTGGTGGTGACTGCTCAGACAATCCGACCCAAAGCTGCAGCGCAAGGACTGCGAAGCCGCGCGGCCTGGGCCTCACACGGCGCTGCACACCTATCATCCCAGCACTGAGGACGCAGACACCCGGAGAAAACGGGTGTTTTAACCAGCTTTTAACCAGCTTGGGTTACAGGATGCGATGCGAGCTGCCAAAAACCAAACCAACAAACCAAAAATCAAGGGCTGGGAAGGTGGCTCAGTGGTAGAGTGCTTGCCTTGCATGCCTGAGGCCCTGGGTTCCATTCCTCAGCACCACATAAGCAAAAAGAAAAAAGCCGGAAGTGGTGCTGTGGCTCAAGTGGTAGAGCGCTAGCCTTGAGCTGAACTGCTGAGGGACAGCACCCAGGCCCAGAGTTCAGGCCGCACAACCGGACCCAAAAAAAAACAAAACAAAACAAACCAAAAATCAAAGTGGGAGTCAGGTGCTGGTGCTTATGCCTGTCAACTTAGCTACTCAGGAGGCTGAGATCTGAGGATCATGGTTCAGGGCCAGTATCGGCAGGAAAATGAATGAGGCTTTTATAAACTACCAAAAAAAAAAAAAAGAGAGAGAGAGCCAGAAGTGGAGTTGTGGCTCCAGTGGCAGCGTGCTAGCCTTGAGCAAAAGAAGCTCAGAGACAGTGCTCAGGCCCCAGCTCTAGTACCAAAATGAAGCAAAACAAAAAAGTGGGATTGGAGGCGTGGCTCAGTTGGTAAAGTGCCAGCCAATGAGCAAAAGTGTTAAGTACTAGGCACTGGTGGTTCACACCTGTAATCATTGCTACCCAGGAGGCTGAGATCTGAGGATTATGGTTCAAAGCCAGCCTGGGCAGGAAAGTCCATGACACTCTTACCTCCAATTAATCACCAGAAAACCGGAAGTGGTGCCGTGACTCAAGTGGTAGAGCACTTGCCTTGAGCTGAAGAGCTGAGGGACAATGCCCAGGC
Source organism: Dipodomys spectabilis (assembly GCF_019054845.1). NCBI lineage: Eukaryota > Metazoa > Chordata > Mammalia > Rodentia > Heteromyidae > Dipodomys > Dipodomys spectabilis. Next base: position 5,586,580 of record NW_024871099.1, on the reverse strand, counting down.
GCAGAGTTCAAGACCCACTACCGAAAAGAAACAAACAAAAAGAAAGGCGTCAGGTACTGAGTTCAAGTCCCAGTCTAGGAAAGAAAAAAGAAAGAAAGAAAGAAAGAGGGCTGGGAAGGTGGCTCAGTGGTAGAGCGCTTGCCTTGCACGCATGAGGCCCTGGGTTCGATTCCTCAGTACCACATAAGCAAAAAGAAAAAAGCCGGAAGTGGCGCTGTGGCTCAAGTGGTAGAGTGCTAGCCTTGAGCTGAAGAGCTGAGGGACAGCGCCCAGGCCCAGAGTTCAGGCCCCACGACCGGACTTCAAAAAAAAAAAAAAAAAAAACAGAAAGAAAGAAAGAAAAGAAAAGAAAGAAAGAAAGGGAAATGATTGACTCATATATATTAAAAACAAAACAAAACAGGATAAGGAGCCTAGTAGATTGTAGGCCCTGAATGCAAATACTTCAAGGCAAAAGCAACCAAATATTTCTGCCAAGGTTCAGATACCATCTGTCCTTAGCTGTGTGGTCTTGAGCAAGTTCCTTAACCTCTCTGTGTCTGTGTGTCCATATCTGAAGTGAAGCATAGCGTGCCAAACTGTGGGTTCCCGTGTATAGAGGCATGTAGCAAGCATTCTTACCAACCTTCACATGGTAGGGAGGGGATCAGCTCCTGAAGCCACCAGCCCCTGCCCATTCCCAGTTCCTCTGTCCGGCAAAGTTAACGTTTTAAAAAAAGCAAGCAGTTTCTTGGTGTGGCACCATTTCATTCTGCAAACAAAAGGAGAGTGAGCTGAGCGCCGGTGGCTCACGCCTGTCATCCCAGCTACTCAGCAGGCTGAGATCTCAGGATCACAGTTCAAAGCCAGCCCGGCCAGGAAAGTTCCATGAGACTTATCTCCAATGCGCCAGCAAATGGCTGGAAGTGGAGCTGTGACTCAAGTGGTAGAGCACCAGCCTTGAGCAAACTCAGCACCCAGGCTCTGAGTTCAAGTCCCAGGACCCGCACAAAGAAGAACTGTGAATCCGTGTCTGTTTGGTTCACACACAGAGTCCCCCTTGCTTTCCTGTCACGTGAGGCACAGTCTTTGCTTGGCCCTTGGAATAAAAGCAGCGCCTCCCTCCCCACCCCCCCAACTCTTTGCCCCAAGCCCCTCATTTCCTCTGCATGGAGGGCTGGGGCTTCCTCATCCTCGCTGTCTTTCAGATGCTTATCAGACAGGTGTAGGGCACCTAATCCAAGAAGGCCCCTCATGCCATCCTGTCGCTTAATTCCTCCATCCACCACCATGACAGGACTGCATTGTCTGCCTGGCTCCTGGCCAGGCCTGAGTTCCCCCGTGTTCCTAATACGTGCGCAGCACATGGTAGGCATTTGTGTGGTGGCAGCGCCCCCTGGTGGCGATATCTCTGCACAACAGCTTTCCTTTTAGAAGAGAGGCATCGGCGCCCCCTAGTGGCTATGTGAGTTGATGTTAAACTGCACCCCAGAGCCGGAAGCACTCAGAGAGTGGTAAAGAGGCTTTGGAGATGCTACAGAGCACCGGCCCGCATTTTTGTCCTATTCACACTAGAGGCTTTGCTAAGTGGGATGATAAGTATTATAACTGGAGGCCAGGCACCTGTGGTTCACACTTGCAAGCCTAGCCACTTTAGAGGATCATAGTTGGAGGCCAACCTGGGGACAGTTCATCTGAACCAATAGCTAGGTAAGGCTTGTTATTGCAGCTACTGTGAGAAGTGGAAATAGGAGGATTGAGGTCTAGCTAGTTGGGGCAAACAGCAAGACTGTATCTTAAAAATAACCAGAGTAGCCGGGGGCTGGTGGCTCACACCTGTCACCCTAGCTAGTCAGGAGGCTAAAATCTGAGGATCCCACTTTGAAGCCAGCCTGGGCAGAAAAGTCCCTGTGAGACTCTTATCTCCAATTAACTACTCAAAAACCAGAAGTGTTGCTGTGGCTCAAGTGGTCGAGCGCTAGCTGTTAGCACAAAGAGGCGCCAGGACAGCAACCAGGCCCTGAGTTCAAGCCCCATGACCACCACCACCAATAAAAACAGAGTAAAAATGGCTGGAAGCATCACCCAGGCAGTAGAATGCCTGCCTAGCAAGTAGGTGAAGCTCTGGATTCAAAACCCAGTACCGCCAAAAGAAAAATAACTACAATTGCACTTATATTAATGAAAGGATCAGAGCTCATAATTGGCTATTTTTTTTTTATTTTTTATTTTTTGTGTGTGCCAGTCCTGGAGCTTGAACTCTGAGACTAGGCACTGTTCCTTAGCTTTTTCACCCAAGGCTGGCACTCTATCACTTGGGCTACAGCTTCATTCTTGGCCTTTTGCTGATTTATCAGAGATATGAATCTTACAGACTTTTCTTGCCTTGGCTGGTTTTGAATCCTGATCCTGGGGGGAAAGGGGGAAGAGAGAGAGACAGAGAGAGACAGAACGAGAGAGAAAGAGAAAAAGAGACAGAGACAGAGAGACAGAGGGACAGAGAGAGTTGGGGACTGTTAAAAGTCCATCCTAGCTAGCCACTGATGTCTCATGCCTGTAATCTTAGCTACTCAGGAGGCTGAACTCTGAGGATTGCAAGAGTGCAATTCAAAGCCAGCTTGGGAAGGAAAGTCTTTGACACTCTTTTTTTTTTCCAGATGTGGGGCTTAAACTCTGGGCCTGGGCACTGTCCCTCAGCTCTTCAGCTCAAGGCAAGCACTCTACTACTTGAGCCACAGCACCACCCCAGTTTTCTGGTGGTTAACTGGAAATGTGGGTCTCACAGCTGGGTGCCGGTGGCTCACGCCTGAAATCCTAAGTACTCAGGAGGCTGAAATCTGAGGATTGAGGTTCAAAGCCAGCCCCGGGCAGGAAAGTCCATGAGACTCTTAACTCCGATTAACAACCAGAAAACTGGAAGTGGCGCTGTGGCTCAAGTAGTAGAGGACTGGCCTTGAGCTGAGGGACAGTGCCCAGTCCCAGAGTTCAAGCCCCACAACCTGGGGGGGGGGGGCTGTATGGTGGGGCATTGTGGCACACACAGGACTAGTGGCACCATGGGGGCTGTTTGTCATTGTTGTTCTCTCCATGGTCTGGGACAAATTCTAGGGTCACAGGAGCTTTGCTTTTTATTTTTATTTTTATTTTTTTTTTTGTCGGTCATGGGGCTTGAACTCTGGGCTTGGGCGCTGTCCCTGCGCTCTTCAGCTCAAGGTGAGCACTCTACCGCTTGAGCCACAGCTCCACTTCCGGCTTTCTAGTGGTTTTTTGAAGATAAGAGTCTCAAAGACTTTTCTGCCCGGGCCGGCTTTGAACCATGATCCTCAGATCTCAGCCTCCTGAATAGCTAGGATTACAGACATGAGCCACCGGTGCCCAGCTGAGCTTTGCTTTTTAAAAAATATTATATTTGGGGGCTGGGAAGGTGGCTCAGTGGTAGAGTGCTTGCCTTGCATGCCTGAGGCCCTGGGTTCAATTCCTCAGCACCACATAAGCAAAAAGAAAAAAAGCCAGAAGTGGCGCTGTGGCTCAAGTGGTAGAGCGCTAGCTTTGAGCTGAAGAGCTGAGGGACAGCGCCCCAGCCCAGAGTTCAGGCCCCACAACTGGACCCCCCCCCAAAAAAAATATATATATATATATTATATTTGGGATGGGAAGGTAGCTCAGTGGTAGTTTGCCTTGCATGCATGAGGCTCTGAGTTCGATTCCTCAGCACCACATAAGCAGAAAAAGCCGGAAGTGGCGCTGTGGCCCAAGTGGTAGAGAGCTAGCCTTGAGCTGAAGAACTCAGGGACAGCGCCCAGGCCGAGTTCAGGCCCCACAACCAAAACAAAAGAAAACAATAAAAACTGTATTTATGTTGTTTATTTTAGGGTATGAGGTTTGAACTCTGGTCCTTGAACTTACTAAGCAAGTGTGCTAACCATTGAGCAACACCTCCAGCCCCTCTTTCTGCAGGTTAGTTTTGAGATAGAGATGGCCTTGCTCCCTGTAGTGTGGGTGTGGTCGCCTGTATTAGGCTTCCCTGTAGTTAGGATAGCAGTGTGTGCACCATCAGGTTCATTTTCTGGTTAATTGGAGATAAGAGTCTCATTAACTTTCCTGCCTGGGCTGGCTTTGAACCGTGATTCTCAGATCTCAGCCTCCTGAGTAGCTAGGATTACAGGAGTGAGCCACCAACACCTGGCTTCTTTCAACCTTTTTCTGGCTCAGGCTGAGCTTGAAGCACAATCATAACAACCTGTGCCCCCCAAATAGCTAGGATGACAGGTACTCGGCTTATTTACTTATTTTTGCTACAATCTTGCTTTGTGTCGTAGCTTGGCCTCAAATTCTCCATCTTCCTGTTTCAGCCTCCCACCTGCTGGGATTACGGGTGTGCATTACCATACCTCGGTCTACATAGGATCTTGTGAGCAGGGCCAAGGTGTGTGTGTGCATGTGTGTGTGGGAGGTGACAGTATCTCCCATAGCTGAGGTATCATTTTTGGTTCTGAAGAAGCATGAGCAGCCTCAGCCAGACAAAGACTGAGCCACAGTGCCGTCTGGTGGCCAAACCCCATAGGTAAGGAGAAATGATTAGAAGTTGAGACTTCGCTTCTGTTTGTCCCTAAGTCTGATCAGGTGAAGATTGGCTGAAGTGATGATCAGGGAAGAACAGGGACCTTTCCTGGTGTCTTAGTAAGTCAGGGTGGAGGTAGATTCACCTATAGGTCAGGTTTCCCCTCCTCCAAGGAGGCGTCAGGCTGGCTTCTTTGAGGAATTGGAAAGCCTCTGTACCTCCCTATCCTCTATCTGAGCCCTCTGGGTTGTCACTGGTCACCCCATTGGGCTGGGAGCATAAGGCAGATACTAGGTCATTCCATCCCTGGATGGACCGCCAGCCTTGAAAGAAAAAGCCAAGTGAGAGTGAGAGGCTACCCAGTTATGTGCCAGTGGCTTCTGCCTGTAATCCTATCCATTCAGAAGACAGAGAGTTGAGAATAAAGGTTAGAAATCAGCCTGGGAAAAAGTCCATCAGACTCTTAACTGCAATTAAACACCAAAAAGCCAGAAGTGGAGCCGTGGCTCAAGTGATAGAGCTCTAGTCTTCAATGAAAAAGCTCAGAGACAGTGCCTAGGCTCTGAGTTCTAGCCTTACTCTAAGTGCGCGTGTGCGCGTGCGCACACACACGCGCGTGCACACACACACACGGTAGGGTTTCAGTATGTGGTCTAGGCTGAATTTGAATTTTCAATACACCAGCATAAGCCTTCTTAATGCTGAGATTACAGGAGTGTATCACCCCACCTGGCTTAGAATGTCAACTTTGTGACAGTGACAGTTTTATCTTGGTCATGTCTTATATACTTAGTCCCTAGGAGAGTGTGTGCCCCATACTAGACACTCAATGAATGAACAAAGACTGATTAACCCCTGTGTTTTTAAAAGTCTAGCTTACACTTTGGAGACACTCAGATACACAGGCACAGACCACACACGACAGACCCGCATGGTCATCCACATGCCCTAGCGAGCCCTAGAAGCTGAGAACTACCTTTTTTCTCTACCCGTGGTACCAGACAGGGTGGAGAGAACCCCAGCTGGGAATGGAGCATCCTGGGGGGTGGGGGGAGGTACAGATAAGGAAAGATGCTCTAGGGAAGATTTAGCTCCGCCCCGTATCCCCAGCAACCAATGGGCGCGTGGTCCTTTCGCGCAACGCCCCCTGGGACTTGTAGTCTCCGGTAGGGACGCCCTCGGGCGCCGCCGTGCACCCTGAGACTCCACATCCCGAGGTGCGCCGGGAGGCGCGGGGATTGGCTGGGCCCCGCCCCCGGCCCGCCCCGCTCCGCTGGCGCCGCAGCCCCAAGAATGAATGAAATCGTAGCGCGCTGGGCGGCAGAGCGGGCGGCGCAGGCCGGGCTGGGCCCGCGCACGGCGGCGGCAGCGGCGCCCCGGGCCGGAGGCGGCCCAGCCGAGCGGGCCATGGCTACCGCCATTCAGAACCCGCTCAAGTCGTGAGTGTCCCCGCCGTCCCCGCCCCCTCGCGGGACCCTCCCCCCCCCGTCCTCCTCCAGGAGCCCTTCCCCCGCCCTACCAGGGGCCGGACCCGCGGAGCGTAGTTGAATGGAGGGGGGGGTCCCCAGTGCGCGCCCCCCAAGCCCCTAGGGAGGGAGGGGCTCCCCGACCCCCTTGTTTGGCACCCCCCGGGGTTAGGGACGGGGCCCTGCCGGGGTCGCGGGGGCGTCTCTTCTTTGTCGCTGTCAGTGAAGGAATGTGGGCGCGGGCTGTGGGGGGGGGGGTGGGCATCGTTTCCTCACCCAGAGTGGGGGTAGCGGCTTCCCCCTCTCTCCTCCCTGGTGACTTGGGGGTGCGAGCGCCCGCACCTAAGTCTGGACCTCGGTCCTCTTGGGTTTCCATCACCTTCTTTGCCCCTCATCAAACCACCTTTCTCTCGTCGCCTTTCCTTTTCTCTGAAGGACCCCCCCCCCCCACCCCGCAACCCGTGGCACCCACGGGGAGGAAGCAAAGACAGGAGGGGTGTCTTCTGTTGAATCCCTGATGCGTCCCCCCCTTTTTCCTCTCTGGTCTCCAGGACCTAGAAGCCTCCCCCCACCCCATGCCTGGGTCAGCTCCCTCTGTCTCCTCTCACAGACATCTAAGGGGAGCACCTCTTATCCCCTGGGGCTTTGGGTGGGGGTGCGGGGAGCGCCCTAAAGTCTCCGGGGATTCCCTCCCTTTCTCCATATCCACGACTCGGCTTCCTCTCCGGCCCAGTAGCTGGCAACTCAGACGCTTGGGTCCACGGAAACCCCTCCCTCCCTTCCCTCCCCTTGTCCCTGCCACCCCCTGGCTATCTCCTCCTCTCTCCTCCCCTCCTTCTCCGTCTTCCTTCCTCGGGATCCCGGACTCCCGGGTCCCAGCGCTCCCCACCCCCTCTCCCCGGCGGGGACAGCGGGCTCCGAGTGACAGGCACCCGGCTTCTCCCGCCCTCTCTCCCGCAGGCGTGCGCGGTCCTCCCCTCCCCCTCCTCCCTGGCGCCCGCAGAGGAGGGGGGCGCGCGCCTGCGGAGCTGCACAAAGGGGCCCGCACGACCCCCCCTAGTCTCCCACCCCCGTGCTCCCACAACCTTGACCTTGGGCATCTAAGCGCTGAGTGTATGGGTGGGGAGTAACAGGGTGGAAGGAGGGCGTCCCCCACCCACCCACCTAGAAAAGGGCTGGGTCTGCACCAAAGCGCCCCCCCCAATCACTTCTGGTCCTGGAATGGGGGTGGGGTGGGGGTGGGAGAAGAGGGCGGGCGGGGCAGGGATTTATAGGCACAGGCCTACACAGGTAGGCAGAGGGTAGGGAGCCAGTGTCTGGTGGTCCAGGTCAGTGTGTGTGTGGCCTCTGCTTCTATGTCACCCTAAGTCACACACATAGAGGTTTTGTTTGTGGAGGACACCCTCAAACTGGGGGCAGTGGGGCCCTAAGCCTGTTGATAGAGCTGCAGAAATTTCGTCAGTGTGATTTCTGCTCAGACCCCTTGGAGTTATGGTGTGCCCACTGCAGAGATTTGGCTGCCAAAGGGTACAGGAGGGCCACTGACTCTCCTTGCATCTATGGGGTCTGCAAGGGTGGAGGTGGAGACTCAAGTGTCCCTAAAGAATGCCAATCCTAGCTACTCTGGGTGTTGAGATCTGAGGATCATGGTTCAAAGCCAGCTCCCTGCAGGAGAGGCCATGAGACTCCCATTCATCACCCAAAAGCCAGCTATTGAGCTGTGGCTCAAGTGGTGGAGTGCCAGCCTTGAGTAAAGAAACTGAGACAGCACCCAGGTCCTGAGTTCAAGCCCCAGTATGGTACATGTGTGTGTGTGTGTGCATGTATGTGTGTGTGCACGCACACACATACATGCTGGAGTTGAATCTCTTTGCAGTGGGAGCCAGGAGATGAAAACCTCAGCTTGAACCATTAATTCTGCAGCTCTGAGTCTCAGTGTTACTGTCTGTGCATTGGGAAGAATAAGTTCTTATTACCTTGTAGAGCTTCAAGAGGCAGTCTGTAAAAACTCTTTAGAGATTGGCCCTGAGCAAGAGTATAAATATATAAAAAATTTTTTTGTTGGTCCTATGTCTTAAATTCACCGCCTAGGTACTGTCCCTGAGCTCTGTTTGCTTAAGGATAGTACTCTCCCCCTGAGCCACAGCACCACTTCTGATTTTCTGGTGGTTCATTGGAGAAGGGAGTCTCATGGACTTTCCTGCTCAGGCTGGCTTTGTACAGTGATCCTCAGATCTCAGCCTCCTGAGTAACTAGGAGTACAGGTGTGAGCCACTGTTGCCCAGCTTCAAAAGTATAAATGTTTGATTAATAAATACTTATTTCTTTTAGGGGACAGCACCCATGGCATAGGGTTTGGGGACAGGTGTATTGTCGAAGGGGAGAGGACTGGAAGGTCAAGTTCATAGGACAGTGTGTGAAGGTGATGGTCAGGGAGCAAGAAAGAGAGCTCTCTCAGGTTGGGAGCCCTGGTTACTGCTGGCTGGAATTGTCATTGTGCTCCTTTCAGAGGTTGAGCAGGGGTGAGTTGGAGGGTTTGAGGCAGAGATGTGGGGAGCAAGTACAAAAAGGTGTGTTGGGGATCTGGAGAATGATAGAGGCGAGTGGAAGATGGCAAAGGCACAATCAGGGCTGAATCGTTTGATCTGAGGGCAGCGTTTACTGTGGCTAAGGTGGGCTGGCCTTTACAGGGACCTGGAGACCAGAAAGCAAAGGGGTACCAGAGATCCTCAATTCCCTTGTCATCACTGTGTTCTGGAAAGGAATTGAACACCCGATTTAGGAAGGGAGAAGGACAAGCCAAGGCTTGAGATGGCTTAGATGTGAAGTGGGGGTGGGGGTGCTGTGGATGGAGTAGGTGGTGTGTGTGTGTGTGTGTGTGTGTGTGAGAAGTGAAACAATAAACGTGGGGTGCCTCAAGTGGGTCTCAAAAGGGCGCCAGCCGATGGAGCGCCCCCTGGTGGACAAGGGAGTATTCGTGGGTGTTCATTTCAACACTGAAACACAGTGTCACTTCAAAGAGAGTGAGGCTGTGTGTGTGTACTCAGTAGGTCAGCTTGTTCTCTGGGGATCCCTTGGGATAGAGTCTGTGAGAGATGAGGTAAGTCTTCCATCTTCCATGAAGGACTGTGAGCTTTAAAGATCACCTAGGATAGGCTGAGAATGTGGCTTAGCGGTAGAGTGCTTGCATGCTAGCATGAAGCTCTGGGTTCAATTCCTCAGTACCACATACATAGAAAAAGCTGGAAGTGGTGCTGTGGCTCAAGTGGTAGAGTGCTATCTTTGAGCACTCAGGGACAGTGCCCAGGCCCTGAATTCAAGCCCCAGGGAGAAAAAAAAATCACCCAGGACATAGAACGGTTCACAGTTCCTCTGATTTTTCACCGGGAAATGGTGTGATGGTTTCACCCTGGAGAGAACTGTCTAAACATTTGATGGCTGCTCCACATTCATACACAGACACTTACTGAGCATTTACTGTATGCATGCATTTGGGGGGGGCAGGCCTGGGGCTTGAACTCAGAGCCTGGGTGCTGTCCCTGAGCTTCCCCCCCCTTCAAGTCTTGAACTCTACCACTTTAGCCACAGCACAACTTGTGGCTTTTTAGTGAGTAATTAGAGAGAACAGTTTCTTTTCCTGCCAGTAATCCTAACTACTGAGAAGGCTGAGATCTGAAGATTGAGATTGGAAGCCAGCATGGGTAAGGAAAGTCTATGAGACTCTTCTCTCCAATTAACCACCAAAGAGCCGTAAGTGGTGGTGTGGTTCAAATGATTGAGCGTCAGTCTTGAGCAATAAAAAGCTCAAGGACAGTGCCCAGGTCCTTAGTTCAAGCCCCAGTACCAGCACAAAACAAAACTAAGCCCTACCGAGTTTATTGATCAGCTATTACTTGGCTGGAGATACTTAGAGCGTCTGGAATAGCTGCTTTACCACTGAGCTGTACCCCCAGCCCATGCTGGGTCAATGAGACATCATCTTTTTTTTTTTTTTGAGAGGGTTTGGGGGTGGGGAAGGATGGAGCCAGTGATCCAGGTGTCTGCACCCCGCTGGCTCCTTAGTGAGAAGTGTGGGTGGGCACTTACCTGTAAGATGTCTTGAGTCTCTTGGTGTTTGCGTGTGTAGCGGCCAGCAGGGGTGCAGGTGTGGGAGTGTGTGTAATCTGCCACGTGGGGGTTGTGTGCCAGGCCGGGCGTGCATGCATGCGTTGCGTGCACGTGGGACGAAGGATGCACGCGTAAGTGACAGCGTGCTCTCTCATTCCCCCCTCCCCCGCGCCGGGGGTGGGGGGGGCCCGGGGAGGTGCGTGGGCCTCCGCCTGAGACTACCACTCCCGGCATGACCCGGGCGCCCCGCCCCGCTTCTCTGATTGGCTGACATCCGCGTGCTCCCGCCCCCCGGGAATGAATGGATGGGCGGCCTCAGCGCCCGCCCGACCGCTGGGAGGACCGACCCGGCGGGGACCTGCTGGGGGCAGGACCCGGGGAGCAAGATGGCCACGGTCATCCCGGGCCCCCTGAGGTGGTGCGGGCCGGCGCGGGGCGGGGCAGGGGAGGGCGCGCAGCCGGGCCTGCACGGGCACGAGCGTGTGTGTGTGTGTGTGTGTGTGTGTGTGAGTGTGTGGCGGCTGGGGGTGGGGCTGGGGGGTGTCAGGGGGACTGTCACCGTGTGCAAGGGTGCGAGTGTGCGGGATCGGGGGGGAGGGGGTCTCTCGCTGGAATGGTGTCCGATGCGCTGCTCCTGGAGGGGTGGAAGGCATGGGGGAGGTGGAGAAGAGGATCTGGATTTCTTTTGGGGGGAGGAGGGGGGGTCATCGTCCCCACCTCCTTCCCCCTCCTGTGACCCCTAGTTTTGGGAGAGGTGAAAATCTGAGGATGCCAAGGCCTTGGCAAACTCGTACGGAGTGTGCACTACCTTTGTCTTGGGGTGTAGAATGTGGGTGCGTGTGTGACTTATTTTGCTCATGTGGCTATGTATATGATTTCTTTTATTGTACAACTACATATCTTTGGATATTTGGGGCCCACATGTCCGGTGGGAACTATGCCGTGTTTGGCTTGGATTCTGTCTTTGGATAGCATGTGTTTCTGGTGCAAAGGTTTGTGTGAATCTGGGTGGATCCGAATTTTCCTGTTGTATAGGTGTGAATCTGTGTGTATTTTAGGTACTTTTTTTTTACACATATTTTTGTCTCTTTGTGCATGTGTGCCTGTACTTGTGTGAATCTGTGTGATTTCTTTGTATTGTGGGGCTGGAGCTTCTTGATGAGCTTGGTTTGTGTTATGGCTTTGGGTCTGTAAGTGCTTATGTGAGTAATTGTCTTCTGACAATTGTGTGCGTGTCTTTGCCTATGTGTGGTGGGATCTACTTTCTCGTTGTGGGTCTTTGTAGGTGATTTGTTTATATTGTGTGTCTTTGGCTATGTAAGGTATATTGTGCTTAGATATGTGTGGTCTCTCTGTAGTATGTAGCTTGGGGTTTTTGTATTTTTTTTTTCTGGAGATATTTGTGTGTGCATAGGTGTGAGATTTGTCTGCTTCTCCTTTGTGAGCATTGGGGTAAGTTTCTCTTTGTGTGTGAATTCCGTATGACCATGTGCGGTTTGTTTGTGTTGTGTGTTTGGATACGTGCAGTGTGGGTGAGTCTCCCTGTGTTTTTGTCCCTGTCTGTATTGTGCACTTCTTAGCTGGAGGCCTCTTCAGTCCCAGATTAGGGTCCCCTCCCCCTCCCCAGGGTCCAGGAGGGAACCACTGGGATGGGAAGAGGTGAAGTTGGAAGGGGTGGGGGCGGGGCGGGGTGTCCGGCCATCCATTTCCAATCAGCTGGAGCCAGCCGTTGGGGCCAGGGATGGGGTGCTGGGACTCGGGGCCACCCTTGCTGACAGGCGCCTGCCTGCTGCTCGCTCGCCCCGTAGCCTAGGCGAGGACTTCTACCGCGAGGCCATCGAGCACTGCCGCAGCTACAACGCGCGCCTGTGCGCCGAGCGCAGCCTGCGCCTGCCCTTCCTCGACTCGCAGACCGGCGTTGCTCAGAACAACTGCTACATCTGGATGGAGAAGACCCACCGCGGGCCAGGTACCAGCGGCCAGGAGGGCGGGGCCGGGCTGGCGGGGCAGGGCGGGGCCTGCCTCCCTGGCTGAGATCTTACCCTCTTCTCTCTCTAGGTTTGGCCCCAGGACAGATCTATACCTATCCTGCCCGCTGTTGGCGAAAGAAGCGGAGACTCAACATCCTGGAGGACCCCAGACTCAGGCCCTGCGAGTACAAGATCGGTGGGTGGAGCTTATGAGTGCACATCTTCATCCTAAGTGTCCCACGGCCTGCTCTGCCCAGCCTGAGTGTTTTCGGTGTATTTCAGAGCTCCCACAGCTTTGAGTCCCAGAGCTTCAGCTGTGTCTCCTCTGTGGGCCCAGGAGACTGGGGCACATTGTGGTACCTGTCAGGCATGTCTAGGTATATGAACTCTCTCTCTGTGACCCCCCCAGTGAGCTGGGGTACATTTGTATCTGGCTGTACTTCTTTTTGTGGGTACTCTGATTATTTCCCTCCCTGAGTGTGTTTGGATATTAAAAGTGTCTGGTTGTAACTCTTCCTGTCTGAAGAGAAATTGGTCAGTCTGTGCCTCTTGGTGTTTCCCAGTGTATTTTTTCTTGTGTGTGTCTGGTTGGCTCATCTGAGAATCCAGTTGTTCTGGGGCATGACTGAGTTCCTGTGCGCAGCTGGCTGTCTCTTCCTGTGGGGATCTGGACATGTTAGAGTGTCTGGGAGAGTCTTGCCATTTGTGTGTACATTCAGTGTGTTTCTGTGTGCTAGATCAGCATGGGTGGACTTAGTGCTTCTTGCATGTGTCCAGCAAAGTCAGAGTCCAGCAAAATCAGAGACACAGGCTTCTTGTCTTCCACTATTCATGACTGAAGGGCTGTGTTATATCTGGGAAGCAGTGGAGTGCTCACCTGGCTATCTTTGTCTCTCCTCCTGTGCACAGTTTGTATCTGATCAGTGCTTTCTGGGGATGTGTGTGTGTGTGTGTATGTGTGTGTGTAGATGTTTGTAGGGCCTGGCTGTGCCTTCCTCGTATAGGTCTCGATATCACTGTGGGCCTAGTGGTCTCCCTCAGAGAATCTCTCAGTGTATCCCAGTCTGGGTAAGCCTCTCCCAGGTATGGCCAAGAGTCTGGCTGGATCTCCTCTGAGTGTGTAGTGTCTCTGAGGACTGGTGTTGTGTCTTCCTTTGACTGTCTGTCTTGCATGTTCCTTGTGAATGTCCACATGTCCCATTTAAGTATCCATATTTACTCCCTTGGGTCTGGCTGCCCCCCCCCCCCCCCCCGTCTGTGGCTCTTAGGGTTTATGAGGGTTTAGGTGTGTCTAGGGCTTTGGTCATGTCTCCTCCTGAGTGTGTCCCAGTGGGGGTGTGGCTGTGTCTCTCCAGGATCTGGGCATCCTTCCAGGGTATGTGATGGAATCCTTGCTTCGGTTGCTGACCAAGTGTGAGAAGACCTCTTCCCTCCCACAAAGAGTGTGGTCCCCAACCTTAACCTGCCCCCTTATCCCTACCATTTGTCCCCAGATTGTGAGGCACCATTGAAGAAAGAGGGTGGTCTCCCGGAAGGGCCAGTCCTCGAGGCTCTGCTGTGTGCTGAGACTGGGGAGAAGAAGGTGGAGCTGAAGGAGGAGGAGACTATTATGGACTGTCAGGTAGAACCTTCCCTCCCACCACCCCCTGCAACCCCTAACCCAGCTGCAAATCCTCCTCTCACCCCCACAAGCAGCTACCTGCGGCCACTCCACATCCCTCCAGCCCTTAAGCCTTCGTGGTTCCTTAGGGCCTTCAGGTATACTGAGTCTCCATCTTCCCAGACCTCCTCCTCCTCTCATTGGAAGATTCCCCTTCTTCCACCAACCTGCCTTCTCTCCCTAGCCTGTACCAGATCAGTACCCCATCTTTCTTTTTCTCTCTCTCTTTCTTTCTTTCTTTCTTTCTTTCTTTCTTTCTTTCTTTCTTTCTTTCTTTCTTTCTTTCTTTCCTTCCTTCCTTCCTTCCTTCCTTCCTTCTTTCTTTCCTTCTTTCCTTCATCAGTCGTGGGGGCTGAACTCTGGGTCTGGGTGCTGTCCCTCAGCTCTTCAGCTCAAGGCTAGCACCCTACCACTTGAGCCACACACCACTTCCGGCTTTTATCTGCTTATGTGGTGCTGAGGAATTGAACCCAGGGCCTCATGCATGCCAGGCAAGCGCTCTACCACTGAGCCAACTTCTCAGCGCCCCCCCCCCCCCCATCTTTCTGACCTCTCAATCTTCCTTTTCCTGGGGTCCAGAAACAGCAGTTGCTGGAGTTTCCGCATGATCTTGAGGTGGAAGACTTGGAGGATGACATTCCTAGGAGGAAGAACAGGGCCAAAGGAAAGGTATCCCCAAAGCTGCTCACCCCTCCCCTCAGGGACTATACCCCTAAAGCTGCTCACCTCTCCTCTCAGAGACTGCTCATACTTCCTAGGCATGTGCCACAGGTCTGACCACATTTCACTCCCAGAGCAGCCTGAATAGGGAGGAGACCCAGGCTGACATGGATTAAACCATTTGCAAAAGGAAATTGTGTAGTGGATTAGAACTATTTCCACCACCACCTCCCCCAGACTCTGGGGTCTGGGGCTTGAAATCAGGGCCTTGTATTCTTGCTTGGCCTTTTTTTTTTTTTTTGTCAGTTGTGGGGCTTGAACTTTGGGCCTGGGTGCTGTCCCTCAGCTCTTCAGCTCAAGGCAAACACTCTACCACTTGAGCAACAGTGCCACTTCCAGTTTTCTGAGTGGTTCATTGGAGATAAGAGTCTCACAGGCTTTCCTGCCTGGGCTGGCTTTGAACCGTGATCCTCAGATCTCAGCCTCCTGAGGAGCTAGGATCACAGGTGTGAGCCACCAGCACCCGGCTCTTGCTTGGCTTTTTTTACCCCCTCATACCTAGTGCTCTACCACTTGAGCCACATTTCCAGGCTAGCATTTTGCTGGTTAATTGGAGATGGAGTCTTTATAGACTATTCTGTCGGGGCTGGCTTTGAACCACAATCCTTGAATCTCAACCTCTTAAGTAGGATTACAGGCGTGAGCCACTCACTCCCAGCAACTAGAACGATCTCATGGCTATCTCAGAGAGGTTTAAGACTCTATAGCTAGGAAGAATAAATAGCTTGGTGGAGGAGCAGGAATAATACTATTATTATTACTATAATTTTTGCTGTGCTAGGGCTTAGACCCTCAGCTTGCTAAGCAAGCATTCTATCACTGAGCAATACTATCAGCACCCTCAAATCAAATATTTGTGTTATTTTTCTTCCTCCTCCAAATTTGTCTTTATTATGATAAAGGTGATGTACAGAGGGGTTACAGTTACATAGTCAGGTAATGGGTACCTTTCTTTTTGGACAATGTCACCCCTTCCCTCGCTCCCAGTTTTTCCCTCCCGTCCCCATTGTGTGTGTGTGTGTGTGTGTGTGTGTGTGTGTGTGTTTGTGTGTGTGTGTGTGATTTAAGTTGAAGTCCAAATGATGAAGCCCAATGGGTGGTGTACACCTGTGATCCCACTTCAGGAGGCTGAGACAGGAGGATCTCAAGTTGCATGGCAGCTTGGGTTATATAGTGCTACCCTTCCTTAAAAAAAGAAAAAAGAAAAATTCAAGTTCAGATGGTGACAACTTGGATTTCTGGGTCTCTCACTTATGACCATTCTCCTCTGTCCCGCAGGCATACGGCATCGGGGGTCTCCGGAAACGCCAGGACACTGCTTCCTTGGAGGACCGAGACAAGCCGTATGTCTGTGATAGTGAGTCCTTCTGCAGAGGGGGAAAGAGAGAGAGTGGGGCCCAGAGACCTCTCCCCTGATGGCTCTCCCGCCTGTCCTGGCCTTGGGTGGGTGTGTATGTTTAGGTCTTGGGCAGTGGGGGTGGTGTGATCCTGGAGGCCAGGGTGGAGGCAGCGGCTGAGGAGGCTGACAGCTGCCCGCTCGCTCGCCCTCCAGTCTGTGGGAAGCGGTATAAGAACCGGCCAGGGCTCAGCTACCACTACACCCACACCCACCTGGCTGAGGAGGAGGGGGAGGAGCACGCCGAGCGCCACGCCCTGCCCTTCCACCGGAAAAACAACCACAAACGTGAGCCCAAGGGCCAGGTTGGGGAGGCGAGGGGCCCAGGGATGGTGGAGGGGGGTGCTGAAGAAGCCTGGTGGCGGCTGTGGAGGGGGTGGGGGCACATTAGACATTTCTGGAAAATCTCCAGCTCAGAGGTTCCCTCCCCCACCGACCATAGGGATGCTGGCTCCGGGGTTGCCATGGCAACCAACCATCTCTTCCCTCGCTCCTGGCCCGGGCGTAATATTTCTGGGTCTGATTTATTGTTTCAATTAGAGCTTGGGGAGGGGGTGATAGATGACTCCCCTCCCTCGCTGAGCCTCCCTTTCTCCCTTTTCTGCTGTGCTTTTGGCTAAGGGGCTAAAGGGTCGGGTTGGTGGCCCAGGAGCCCTTGGCACCCATCCGTGTTCAGCCCACACCATGCCAGCTGAGTGATGGGGGAGGGGAACTGACTCCTGTCCATCTCTTGGAGGCAGAGGGCAGCGTCCTCAGACCAGGCCCACCACATATCCGAGCACCTCTGTGCTCTGAGCTTCTCTCCATACTAGGTCTTGGCCAGAAACATCTGCAGAATTTTACCTGGGCGGGGCTTAGCTAGGGGTTGCTGCCTGGCAGACAGGTAGAGTTGTGAGGCAGAGGCTAGGCTGCTCTTCCTAAGCCTGTACTGGTTGTCACATTTTTGTGTAATAAAAGAGAACATAATCAATTGTACTAAGAGCTGGTGGTCCTCATGAGAATGACGCCCCCCTCCCCAACTCTTTTTTTTTTTGTTACTGATCACAGGTCAGGGTAGCTACTCTTTCCACATTCTCCTGGTGCTTGGACTAATAATAGCCCAGCCCCAGAGCCAAGGCTGGAGGTGGGAGGGGCAGGGCAGTTGGAGCATTGCCTCTGGTGAGAGCCCCTCTCTCTGTCCCCCACCCCCAGAGTTTTACAAAGAATTGGCCTGGGTCCCCGAGGCACAAAGGAAGCACACAGGTAGGGATGCTTCTTTCCACTCCTACTTCAGCAGCCCTTGACTGGGTGGTCCTCCTGCCCTGTGCCCACCCCTGCCCACTGTCTTTCAGCCAAGAAGGCACCTGATGGCACTGTCATCCCTAATGGCTACTGTGACTTCTGCCTGGGTGGCTCCAAGAAGACGGGGTGTCCCGAGGACCTCATCTCTTGTGCAGACTGTGGCCGATCAGGTGATACCCCCATTGGAGGTGGAGAAGAGGGCCAGGAGTCCAGGTCTGGAGGATGGGGAGGTTGTGTGTGGGGAACCAAGGCCCCCATGGCTCAGCTGCTGAGCACTGTAGGAATCCCAGTGGGCTCTGGGAATGGTGGGGGATGGCCATTGTGCCATTGTACGTAGTGACCCATGCTAATCGCGGCATGGACAGTAGTGAGAAGATGGCAGAGGCATTGTGGGTAGGAGACTGAGATCTGGGAGTGATGGATTGCTACTGCCTGGGTCCTTATTTGCTGAATGGAATGCCATTTCCCATGGTGGTGGCTTCAGCACGGTAAGAAATTTGTGACGGCTGTGGTATCCTGGGTTGTGAGGTCTGCTTCTTGTGGCAGTTAGATAAAATGAAATTATAGTTGTTAAGGCACTCAGGCAGCAGCTGTGGGGTTGGCTACCATAGGGGATGGCCAGAAGTGTTAGATCTGTGGGCAGGAGCTGAGGATGTCAAGTACTGTGGCAGTGTTGGTGGGTGTTGGGCATTATGGATGACAGCTGTGGGCAGCGACTGTGGGTGTGGGTATCAGGCCCTGTGGGTGATGATGATGAGGGCAGGCACAGTGGGCACTGAGTGTGGGTGGCAGGAGTAGTGGCTCTGGTGTCAGGCACCATGGCTGTAGCTGCAGGTGTCTGCCCTGGGGTACTGAGATGCCTAACCAACTGGTATTATGCGTAGTGTTAGGAACAGTTTCGTTGCGGGGGGGGGGGGGCATCTTGTGGAATCAAGGTGTGAGGACCCCTGTTGTGCAAGGCGGTTGCCATGGCGTTGTGGCTGGGAGAAGGCGGTTGCCACGTGACTGTGGTTAACAGGCACACTTGGCCATATTCCGTGGTGGGTAATGGAATGTGGCTGCCTCAGCCCGGTGGTTAACGGACTGTGGTTGCCCCGGTGTTGTGGGTGGTAAGACGTGGTTGCCACAGCACTGTGGGTAATGGAATGTGGTTGCCATAGCATTCTGGGGAGCAAAGTGTGGTTGCCATGGCATCTGGCTAGGAGACTGTGATGGCCAAGGTATAGCTGCTTGCCTGCTGGGCATCTTGTGTAGGGGTGAGGCTGCTTCTTCCCTAGGGGGGTCAAGTAGCCACCAGAGGCAGGATGATTTCTTCCCCCTCCAACCACATCCCTGCCTCTCGGCCCCCAGGACACCCCTCGTGTTTACAGTTCACGGTGAACATGACAGCTGCTGTGCGGACCTACCGCTGGCAGTGTATTGAGTGCAAGTCCTGCAGCCTATGTGGCACCTCGGAGAATGACGTGAGTGTCCGCCCTGCCTCCCTGGGACATCCCCAGCCTCCCTCCCTGCCAGCCCCACCAGGAGTCCTCCTCACCCCCCACCCCCCCAGCCCCAGGCAACCAGCAGTAATGCAGAGACTTACTGTTATTAGTGTCCATTACTGGAGTCTGGCACTATTTTGCTCCTCCCCCTGACACTGCCCTACCAGATTTATGGATTGCTGCCTTGCTCTCATTTCCACTGCATAGAAGAAAGGAGCTCCGAGAGGGAGAATGGGCTGTCTGAGAAAGGGGTAGAGCCGGGATTCTAACCATGTCCACAACTCCAGAGCTAGTACCAGGCCCTTAGTGTCACATAGCATTCCAGAGTTACAGAGTGACATGGATGTCTGCTGATCAGGCAGAGGCCATAATGCAGAGCCTTTTCAGAGTGCCCCCCCACCCCCCCACCCAGCACCCTTGGGACCAGGCCCCTTCCCCAGCCCCCCACCCCGGTTTCTGGTGCCCATGCCCCCAGGGTGCCAGCTGGGTGGGTCTCACCCCCCAGGACCAGCTGCTGTTTTGTGACGACTGTGATCGGGGTTACCACATGTACTGCCTGAGTCCCCCCATGGCGGAGCCCCCAGAAGGTGAGGGATGAGGTGGACTCCTGTGGGGGATGGGGCGTTGGGAAGTTGGCTTCCTGGTGGCAAAGACCATGTACGCTGCTGGGTGGACATGGGCCTGATTCCATCCTCTGGCCACCCTCTCAGGGAGTTGGAGTTGCCACCTCTGCCTGCGGCACTTGAAAGAAAAGGCCTCTGCCTACATCACCCTCACCTAGGCCTGGCTCTGCTTCTCCTGGACCTGGACCTGGACCTGGACCCCTCCGGGTGGTGCTTGCCCTCTGCCTATCAGAGCTCCTCTCTTCCACCTTCATACCCAGCAGCAGGAGGAGGGCGAAGCCTAGAGAGGGCAGGGCTGCCGTCCCCTCTGCAGGTGGAATGTTAGCCCTGCAGGCTGGGGCCCAGCACTGCCCCTCTCCCTCGTGCCCTCCTACCCTTCCCCATCCCTTGGCAAATGGGCACCAGGGGCTTCCACTCCCCTCAAAGCCATACCCCGCCTCTAGGCGGGCACAGGGGGGTAGTGGATGCCAACCTGGGGCATGGACAGAGCCTTTTTCTAAAGAAAAAGACAAAAAGTTAAAAAAAAAAAGAAATTAATATATACAAAGAGTCCTATAAGGCCCGGCTGGGTGGAGGTAGAGGGGGTATGGCTGAGCATCTGCTGGGCACCTGTCTCTGCCAGCTTCCTGCCTGGCACTCCCCACCCCCGCCCCAATTCTGGAGTTGCAGCTGTCCCACCTCTCCATCTGAGGTGGGCACCGTTCCCCCCCTCATGCCCAGTGGGCAGTGTCCACCCCCCACCCCCCTCCCGGTGCCCATATGGATACTGCATGATGTGAACCACGGTTTTGAACTCTTCCTGCCCCTCCCCGACAGCCCTCCCCTATGCCCACCAGGTGCCTGCCAGGCGGGCGGTGAGTGGCCGGGGAGTCCGGAGGGGCCCCTGCCAGCCAGCACCCGCCCGCTGGAATTAGAAGCACAGACTCTCTACAATGGACTCAGTTTTTCCTCCTTCCCAGCCCCCTTCCCACCTGGCCAGGCTGGGCTGCCCCCCTACCACCCTCGCCGGCCATTTTGGAGGTAGTGAGGGGGTGTGGTTGTTTCTTGTGGTTGTGTGTGTTCGTTGTTCGGGTTTAAAAAAAAAAAAAGGGAAGTTGAGACTACAAGTGGGGGAGGGGGAGGTGCTGGGGGAATCTCCCCCCAGTCCAGCAGCACCCCCTCCCTTTGTAAACAAGTCTCCTTTATTGCCTGCCTCTGCTGTGAAATTAACTTGTTCTGTGTATTAAACTGGGCCTGACCCCTCTGCCTACGATTGTCTCCTCCTCCAGCCTGATTTGGGGTGTAACCAAGAAGGGGAGCCAGGGCCTCCTTGGAGTAGCAACTGGGCACTGGGTGGACCACCACCTCCTCCAGGCCCTGGTACCACGCCTCCCTCTGGCTTTGTCCCAGCTTCTCTGGACTAGCAGGAAAGAAGAGGGGGATGGGGTGGAGGGGGCTCCCGCCCAGCCAGCTGTGGTTGCCCTGGCAACGGACTGCTGCAGCTGCAGCGGAGGCAAAGGGAGTTGGGAGGGAAGACTGGGGGAAGGGAGGGATGGAAAGAGAGGGATCTGGTGGCCTCTTCCTTGCTGGGGTGGGAGCAGGGGTGTTTGGAGGCGGCACCCAGGGCTTCAAACAGTGGTAGGGGAAGAGTGGAGAGAAAGATGGCAGGGGAGAGGAGGGCAGGAGGAAGCATCTAGATACGGACTTTAGGAGAGACTGTGATTTGGATATATATTGGGAGGTGGGAGCTAGGGTTAGTATGAGGGAGAGTCAGAACACAGATCAGGAGCAAGGATGGCAAGAATCACAAATTTATTGCGAGGCTAAGCAAAGGGCAGAGCAGGCAAGAAATAGATGAAGAGAACCCCAGGCAGGCATTCCTGGGGATAAGAGTCAGAAGAGAGGAAAGGAACAGAGGTGGAGATGGAGCAGGAGAGGAAATAACAGTAATAAAAAGTGCAGCCACTATGAGACCAAAGAGGAGGAAATCAATAGGGGTTTGGAGAGAGGGTCCAGGAGAGAGAGCGGAGAGAGGGGGAGACAGGAGAAGGAGGGAGGGGAGAGAGAGAAGGAATGAGGGAGGCCCATGTGGGGAGATGATTAGGATCCAGGGACAGGCAAATTCTGGGACAAACTAATCAAATGAGGGACACATGGACATTTGGGGAGGGATGACACAAAGAATCTAGGGGAACAGAAAAATCTGCCGAGTGCCAGTCAGACGTGTGGAGGCTGAATGGGGGGGAGGGCCCAAGCTGGGCCAGGAAAACTGGGGCAAGATGAAGGGAAGGTAGGCCAGATCAGGGGCTGGCGTGTGCAAAGGGAATGTGTGTGTGTGTGTGTTGGGGTGTTGGGAGTTGCTGGTGTGTCTCAGGCGCCAGGAGAGGATGTGAGAACAGTTTGTTCCCAGGTTCCCTTCCCGTCCCCCCTCCCTTTGCCTCTTGGTTGGGGGAAGGGCAAGCTTGAGGATGGGGCCTCCAGGACTGGAGAAAAGAATGGATGGCTCTAGAATGTTGAGCTATGGGAATAGCTGGGTCTCTTCTGGATGCAGTGCTCTTTTTTTTGGGGGGGGGGGTTGGGGTGAGGAGGTTTGCCTGATGCCCACATGGGCAGGTACAGAGCTGGGCTTAGCCCAAACAGCTGTCCCCTTCCCCATCACAGGAGTATCACCATCTCCAGCCACTCTCTTGAGTGGGCACTGTGCCTCCCACTAGCCTGGGGCACGGGCAGCTTCCGCTCCTAGCCACACTGGACAGCTGGCAGAGACCCGCACCACCAGCCACAGCCCACCAAAGGACGGAAGAGGTAGAGGATGCACATAACCCTTTGTGGGTGGGACAGGACATGCAAATAAACCTGGTAATGAGGAGTGTGGCCTGGCACTAGCTGAGGCTCCAAGAGCTTAAGCTTCAGGACTTGTGGACCCACCAAACATTCTGTACAATCCCTGAGCTGTGTGCACACACACAGGTCCTGGAGCTTGAACTCAGGGCCTGAGTGCTAATCCTTGCTCCAGGCTGGCAGTCTACCACTTGAGCCACAGCACTTCCAGTTTTTTTTTTTTTTTGGTGGTTAATTGGAGATAATAGTCTCATGGTGTTTCCTGCTTCGAACTACAATCTTCAGATCTCAGCCTCCTGAGTAGCTAGGACTACAGGTGTGAGCTACCAGTGCCCAGAGAAAACCCTGATTTAAAAAAAAGCTGACCTACTCTAAAACCAGCATTTCTTTCTTTGTATGTGGGTCTGGCTCCCATCTCTCCTAGGTATAGGACTTAGGAGAATCTTGCTCACTTGAGTTTAAGGACATTTTATATGTGCAGGGTCAGATTTCTGTAATTTGGGTTCCAAGAAAAAGTTTGTGAGGCTGACGAGTCAGTTCTTAGGAAAGTGTGTGCTGTCCAGGCAGCCGCCCAGCTAGGGAACACACAAGCCATTTCTATGAAACATTTATTTTCCTTTGAAACCTCCAGAAACATGCCAGAAAAATCTCAAGACAGAGATGGAAAGGAAAAAAAAAAAAAAAGACAATGAATAAAAAAAAATCCAAATGAAACAAATCAACATGGAAAAAAAAAAGCCTATCTTCAGCCAATGGATATAACACCAACCTCAAATTAAATAACTGGTTTTGCAGAAATTTAAAAAAACAAAATGTAAGCAAAAAAAATCATAATTTACACTTGTCAATGTACATGATTACGTCCCCAAAATGATTAGAATGATCTGAAGATGAGGAGACATCTAAAAAAAAAAAAAGAGAGAAAGCAAAAGGCTCCAGGTTTGTCTGAGGAAAGGGGTGGAGGCAGAGTAAGGAGGGTCGTAGGGGAGAGGGGAGGAGACGTCACAGTAGTTGGCCATGGCTGAGGATGGCTGGGCAGCTGCCTGGTCTCCTACCACCACTGGCAATGTTGGAACTGAGGTTTTGCTCTAGATACTACCCCTCTGGCCAACCATGGGTACCCTTTATTCCGGCCCTGCCCTGCTTCTCTGTCTTGGGGTGCAAGTCTGTCAAGAGGCTCTTCCTCAAAGAGAAGGCCTGGTTTTCAGAGGTGGGCCTTGTTGCCTGGCATTGGCTCTGGGCTGCCAACTCCTCCACCTCCCACTGCTCCCCACCTCCCACTGCTCCCCACCTCCAGGGGGGTGGTGGTGGTGGTACATGCTTCAATTCTCAGCTTGAGGTTGGGGAGGGGGAGTCCACAGACCGTGGCCATCCAGACTCGTTCTGGCACAACTCTACATGAAAAAATAAATATATATATAATATATTTTTTTGTTTTTGTTTTTTTTTTTAAAGAAGGAAAAAAAAAAAAGTTCATGTTTCTTGGGTGAACAGCGTAGTACCACACGGAGCTGCCCCTTATTGCCTTTTGAGAACTAGCATCTCTGGGGGTTGCACTGGGAGTGCTCCCCGGGGAGCACAGTGAATGTGTCTGGGTGGCGCCCGCTGGGGGGGCTGCAAGACTGGCCCTGGAGCCTTGCAAAGGAAAATGAGAGCAGACAGGAGACAAGGCTGCTTTTCCTCAGCCTGGCCCAAGGCTCCATGGGTGCCTTCTGAGCCCTGAGCTGGTCAGGGCTGGGTATGAGTAGGAGAGAAAAGGCCTGCAGCCCAGGCCCAGGCACTGTGGCCTCTGCTGGGAGGAGCTGATAAGGAAAAGATAGTACAAACAGTCTTGATTGTACAAAGAAGGGTTTTTCTCTTGGTGGACTCTGGATACTGGGGTCTCCTCTCTTTATCTGGGGGCCCCAGGAAAATAATTTAAACTCTATGAAAAGTGCTCCTGGCTGCTTTGTGAAAGGGCTGGGGGAAGATGATGGTGTCCATGCTGTTGGGAGCTAGCACTGGGGACGAAGGAGCCCTGGGCTGTGACCTCTCTGGGGTGTGGGGAATGAAGGGGGCTCATTTGGTATCCCACTGTGTTTCTCATGCAGGGAGCATCCCTTGTCCCTCCCGCCGTCCAAGAGCTCCAGCAGCTGGGTCCAAGGACAAGGAAGAGGACTGATGGCCCACAGGCCCATGGGGTGGGGTGTGTGGGGGGGAGATGGGGGGTAGCTCAGAGGGCCCTGAGACAGGAGCAGAGCTGGTTTCTACCAGCCCTGGTTCCCAAGTCCCTGCAGAGGGCTATGGGCTGGCAGGTGCCTGGGCTCTCTGGCTGGGTGACCCCTCCACCTGCAACCAGGAGCCCAGAGAGGGAGAGAGGAGTCAGGAGCCTGGGCCCAGCCTGCAGGGGAGGCATCATGGCTGGATGAGGGTGTTCGTGGTGCAGGACCTCCCCGGCTGTCTCAGAGTTCCTTTTCCCTACTGAAGAGCTCAGCAAACTTGCGAAGCTGCTCGCTGGCGGCCTGCGACTCCTCCTGCAGCCGCTGGTTGTTCTGCCGAAGGCTGGCCACCTCTGACTGCAGTACCACCTTGTCCTGCTTCTCCTGTGACAGTGGGAGGGTGGCGTCAGACACACTGGCCTGGTAGCCTTCCTCAGGCTGGGCCTGGGACAGCCAAGGCCTCTCTGGATTCGAATCTCAGTTCTGCTTCCACAACTGAGTGACTAAGTTACTTCATGTCACTGGGTCTCATCCCTCAATTCTGACTTGGGTCATGCAGAAGGGTCCCGAGGTCCCCTATGTAAAGGTCTTAGAACACAGGCCCATTTAAATTTTTTTTTTTTTTGGTTGGTTTTGAACTCTGGGCCTGGGCGCTATCCCTCAGCTCTTCAGGTCAAGGCTAGCACTCTACCACTTGAGCCACAGTGCTACTTCCAGTTTTCTGGTGGTTAACTGGAGATGAGTATCATGGACTTTCCCGCCAGGGCTGGCTTTGAACTATGATCCTCAGATCTCAGCCTCCTGAATAGGTAGGATTACAGGTGTAAGTCACTGGCACCCAGCTTAGATTTTTTTTTTTGCCGGTCGTGGACCTGAACTCTGGGCCTAGGCACCGTCCCTCAGTTCTTCAGCTCAAGGCACTCTACCACTTGAGCCACAGCACCACTTCCGGCTTTTTCTGTTTATGTGGTGCTGAGGAATAGAATCCAGGGCCTCATGCATGCAAAGCAAGCACTCTACCCCTGAGCCACCTTCCCAGCCCAGATTTTTTTTTTTGAGGTGGGGTCTCACTATGTATGTATGCAGGCTGCCTCTTAATTTTTTTTTTTTTTGGTGGTTCAGTGGAGATAAGAGTCTCATGGTCTTTTCTGCCTAGGCTGGTTTCAAATCAAGACCCTCAGATGTCAGCTTCCTGTGCAGCCAGTGTGAGCCACCCAGTTTAGGATTATGTTTTTTTTTTTTTGGTCGGTCATGGTACCTGAACTCTGGGCATGGGTGCTGTCCCTCAGCTCTTCAGCTCAAGGCCAGCATTCTACCCTTTGAGCCACAGCGCCACTTCCGGCTTTTTCTGCTTATGTAGTGGGCCT
This sequence comes from Dipodomys spectabilis, assembly GCF_019054845.1. NCBI lineage: Eukaryota > Metazoa > Chordata > Mammalia > Rodentia > Heteromyidae > Dipodomys > Dipodomys spectabilis. The sequence goes on along the minus strand of NW_024871099.1, from coordinate 5,560,948 downwards.
CATGTATGCAAAGCAAGAACTCTACCACTCAGCCACCTTCCCAGCTCAGGATTATGTTTTTGATAGATACTATCCAGTTGTTTGTCCAAAGACTGGGCCAATGTGTTAGCTCCCCAAGAATGTCTGAGTTTCTTTGTGTGTTCCTAGCCCTGAGGATGGCCTTTTTTCACTCTTTACTACTAAGTACATGGGGAGCACAAGAGTAGGGCGGGGACAGGTGCTACCCTCATGTCTGGAAAGTGAGGCAGAGGCATGTGCAGGGGAGGCCTCACCTTCTGGAGGTCTGTGTGCAGTTGCTTCAGCATCACTTCCAGCTGGTACACCTTGCCAGTCAGATCCAAGGGTGGCTCCTCACTGCAAAGACAGGGCAACAAGGCAAGCTGAGGCTTGCCAGGTCCGGGGAAGGACTCTTGGCCCATAGCTGGGAGGGACACGGGGTACAGGCCCTCTGGTTCCTGAGGCTCTGGTGAGTCCCTGCCTTGCTGGAGAGTGGCTCTGGGGGAGCCAGGGCAGCCATCTCGGGGTCAAGCTCTTCATCGAGGCCATCTGTGGTATGTGTTGGTAGGTTTGGGCTTTGGGGAGCACCTCTTCCCTGAGTCCTCTGTGTCTCAGGCCGAGCCCCATTCTAAGCACAGGAGGCACACAGCAGACAACTGGACAAAAAGGGGTGCTGTGGGCAGGACTAGCAACAGCAGCACTGTATCAGAGTCCACAAGGACCATCCTCCTGGGCTTTGGGTTGCTATGGGGCTGCCATGGGATAGAGGATGAAATTCAGACTATGGCAGGGGACACAGTCCCCACATATGCTGGCAGAGGTGGCATCTGAGGCCAGAACTCCGTGCCTAGGTTCTGGGTATGAACGCTCCTCTGGCTGTTCTGGTGAGGCAGTAGCAAAATGCCTAGGTCCTTCTGTTCCTCCCTCCCCAGTCCTCCCTCCCCAGAAAAGGCTTGTCCTGCCCACCCTGCAGTGTGCACTGATCATCACACACATATATGCATGCACATGTGTGTGTGTGCGTGTGCACACACACACACACACACACACACACAGTGCAGCCTGTGGGAGCAAGTGCACAATAGTGGCTGAGCCAGAAAGAAATGAAATAAATGTGAAGAGGAATGTCTGTCCCTCTGTCCTCCCCAGGGACAGGGCTTGACCCTAGTCATCAAATTTCACAGATGAAGCCAAACAGCTCATGCAACAGTCGTAGCAGTGAGGATGTGAAAAGCATGGCTGGTGTGTGTGTGTGTGTGTGTGTGTGTGTGTGTGTACGTGCATGGAGGAGGAGACCAAGAAGTAGAGAGAGACAGACAGGAGGTAGAGCTGAGAGTCTGGGGGTACAGAGTCTTCACACAAGAGTCATCCCAATAGAAGGCGCTATTGTAGAGGGCAGGGCACAGTCTATTTTGGTCCTTGCTGATTTTAGTACACGATGGGCACAGCATTAATGACTATTCCAGCCTGTCAGCTAAAGGGAACTCTCAACCAGGCAATGGAGGAGTGTCTGTCCTGCAGTAGCTACTCCCTCTACCCCGGCACCATGTTCCTCTCTTATTGTACAGACCTGCTGCTGCTAGGGGCCTGTGTGTCCCAGTCCTGGGTATGCCCACACAAACTCACCTCATGGTAGGGGTGGTCCTAGGGGTTGAGGGTCCCCGCTCCAGGCTCAAGTGGCTGTGGACAGGACTGTGTGCAGGTGGGATGTCCGGGCTCAGGGCTGGGTCATTTAGAGAGAAAAGCGAGACAGCTCTTTGCACTGCCGGAAAGACAGAAGACAGCGGGGCTGAGTCCTTATGGGTGTGATGGGAGGGGCCCCAGCATTTCCCTACAAACTCCCAACCTCCATCACTTTATTTATTTATTAACTTATTTTTTGGTGCCAGTACTAGGATTTGAACTCTGGGCCTCTAGCTCTCATTTGGCTTTTTTACTCAAGGATAGTGTTCTACCACTTGAGTTATATTTCCATTTCTGTCTGTTTGTTGGTTAATTGGAGATAGGCGTCTTGAGGATTTATCTGCTCCTGCTGGCTCTGAACTGCAATTCTCAGATCTCAGCCTTGAGTAGTTAGGATTATAGGCATTAGTTACCAGCACATAGCATTTTTGTGTCAGTGTGGGGATTTTCACTCAAGGCTTTGCATTCTTCCTAGTACTTTTCACTCATGGCTGGTGTTCTACCACTTGAATAATGTCTCTAGTTTAGCCTTTTTGCTGGTTACTTGGTTATGAGAGTCTTTTTTTTTTTTTTTTTTGTCGGTTGTGGGGCTTGAACTCTGGGCCTGGGCTCTGTCCCTCAGCTCTTCAGCTCAAGGCGAGTGCTCTACCACTTGAGCTACAGCGCCACTTCTGGTTTTCTGGTGGTTTATTGGAGATAGGAGTCTCACGGTCTCTCCTGCCTGGGCTGGCTTTGAATCGCTATCCTCAGATCTCAGCCTCCTGAGTAGCTAGGATTACAGGCGTGAGCCACCAGCGCCCGGCAGTTATGAGAGTCTTATAGATTCTTCTGCCTAGGCTGGCTTCAAACATTAGATCCTCAGATCTCAGTTTCCTGAGTAGTTAGGATCAGTGTGTGTGTGTGTGTGTGTGTGTTATTAGAGCCTCAGATCTCAGTTTCCTGAGTAGTTAGGATCAGTGTGTGTGTGTGTGTGTGTGTGTGTGTGTGTGTGTGTGTGTGTGTGTGTGTGTGTGTGTGTGTTATGCCCTTGATATGCAGTCTGGGGATGGGACCCAGGGCATTGTTCTTGCTAGGCAAGTAGCAGCTGTCCTCATGATGCTTTTTCTTTTTTCCTAAATAACAAATCTCCAATTTCTTTTTTCCCCATTTTCTTTCTTTCTTTTTTTCCCTTGCAGAGCTAAGGATGGAAGCCAGGGTGACTCCATTTCAGCTGGGCACACGGCCTCATTCTCCCCATGCCCTACAGCCAAGGATGGGCATGGGAAATCAGGCCAAGGGGAAGTGAGTGCAGAAAGTGGGAGCCTTTGGGAAGTGCTCTTAAAGAGAAGAGAAGGTAGGTGTCTATCTCTCCTGTGGCTGGAATGGGATGTATTGTCCACAGCCTAGCAGCCATTATGGAAAGAAAGAGGAAGGCTCTTGAAAATAGCAGTAGTCCACCTAAATTTCTATGTAGCCCAAGTGTGGAAAATGGGTGTATCCTCCCCAGCAAAGCCACAGGCCCTCCATCGATCCTCGGGCAAGGCTAGGAGCAGGGCACCTACCTTCATAGGCCTTTGCTGCATTTACCAGGCTGGACCATTCAAGGCCTGCAGCTGTGTCGGGCAGTGGCATCATTCCAGGGTCAAGGCGCCGCAGCGGCCGCTCCCGCCCATCAGCTAGTGAGAGCTCCGAGGCAGAGATGGCAGCTGGATGGGGATGAGCAGACAGGGAGGTGGCTGAGCATGAGGCGGGAGGGTTGAACATATAAACTCAGTTGGTAGAAACCTCCTTCACAGGTAGGATTACAGACATGTGCCATCACACTTGACTTGAAAGATTAAGGAACACGGAGGAGGCCCTCAGAAAGGGCAAGGAGGGAAAGAAACCCAGCATCTCCTTCATCCCGTCTCCCATGGGGTACAGAGATAATAGGGAATCCATCTAGCTGAAATGGCCACGGACTCCTAAGCCAAGACCCTTGGGAAAGAGCACATCTAAACTGAAGGTATGTCTGAATTTTAGGGAGCAATATGTGCAGCTGCTGTGCACTATACATAACATCCCCAAAAGGCCAAGCAACACCTCATAACTGCCACAGAGTCACTTGTCACTCTAATCAGGTGGGCACATTAACGATACAACAGCTGCCTGGGGTACAGTGTGGACTTGTGCATGCGCTGCCTTCTGGCTTGAGAGCCCCTGGGATGAGGGCAGGGGATGAGACATGACCAGAAGGCATTGCTAGCTCCTCAGGCTTTCCACCCCCACCCCCCATCATGGGGCTTGAACTCTGGGCCTGGGTGCTGTCCTTCAGCTCTTCAGCTCAAGGTGAATGCTCTACCACTTGAGCCACAGCACCATTTCTGGTTTTCTGGTGGTTAACTGGAGATGAGTCTCATGGACTGTCCTGCCCAGGCTGGCTTGGACTGTGACCCTCAGATCTCAGCTTCTTGGGTAGCTAGGATTACAGGCGTAAGCCATGGGTGCCTGGCCTCCTCAGGCTTTTTGAGGGGGATGGCATGCCAGAGCACCACTCACGGGCATGCTCACAAACTATTTGCTAGATCAATAAAGGGGTGGATATGTCATAATCACACAGGCCCTGAAATGTGGCCCAACCATCCAAGCTCCTGAAGCTTATCTCCAGGTGGGGCTGCCCTGCTTCCCTGCCCCAGGTATCAGGCTCACATTTCTTCTCTGGGATGGTGCTGGGGCCTCCTCCGCCAGGCGGGTGGGGGTGCTGGTGCTGGCGGCGGGCAGGCAGCGTGCTGGAGGGGAAGGAGCAGGTGCTGGTGAAGAGCACGTCACTGGGCAGGCCTGGCTCCAGGCTGGAAGGGCTGGCAAAACTGGGTTCCCGACGCCCGCTGCATAGACTCTCATCTGACAGGGTCCGCTGTAGGCCCTTCTGGGGGGACTGCTGCCAAGACAGGGGTAGGATGAGGGAGTGGCACATCTGGGCTCATGGGGCTTCTTACTCACCCAGCATCCATTTCTGCCCTGTTTTTCCTTGGGGGCCCCTTGGCTTGCATAGGCCAGTGCCACTCTCCAGCTCCAGGCAAGGGCCAGAGGTCCCTCCAGGGGGGCAGATCCAGGAAAGTCAGGCTAGGGCTCTGGTGGGCACTACTGATGCCAGTGTATCCTCTGTCTTTAGTGCCTTGGGCTGGCAGTACTATATCCTGGGGGAGATGGATATCTCCTTCTCCCCCTCTCCCACTTGAGTTAGGTTCTTGCTACGCAGCCCAGATTGGCCTGTAGCTTGCGATCCTCCTGTCTCAGTCTCCTGAGGGATTGCAGGCATGTACCACCATACACAGCTGACAGCTGAGGTCTGTTTTGGTGCCCATACAGACAGCACCTGCCTGAGAGTGTAGTCAACCAATACAAGGAGGCAGAGGGACAAGAGCTGGCTGAAGGCATTTGGCGTCTACTGTTGTAGTCTCCCCTGGTGTGTGTGTGTGTGTGGGGGGAGGAGTGGGGCCTGAACTCTGGGCCTGGGCGCTGTCCCTCAGCTCTTCAGCTCAAGGCTAGCACCCTACCACTTGAGCCACAGCACCACTTCTGGCTTTTTTCTGCTTATGTGGTGCCGAGGAATTGAACCCAGGGCCTCACGCATACGAGGCAAGGGCTCTACCACTGAGCCACCTTCCTAGCCCCGCCTCCCTGTTCTTGAGGAACCATTTCCTTCCTGGGCTCCATAGAGCCTGCCCAGGCTAGCTTCACTCAGGTTCTGTTCCTCACCAGTGGACAGGCCAAGAGAGGATCGGGTAACTGTGGGGACACTGCCTTCCTCCCTTCCTGGGCCAGCTGGCCACACGCCACTCACCCCTGCATCCCGCTCTTGCTCTGGCCCCAGGTTGTCCATGATGATGAGTTTCTTTAGGTCGTCCTCGATGGTGGACTTGTAGTTCTTTCGCGGGGATCGCAGGTCTCGCAGGGATGCTCTCAACCGTGGCTGCCCGAAGACGTTTTTTGTGTTGGTGTCTACCTGCCTAGAATGACAGTGCCGGGTGAGGAAGCTTCGAGCCGCTGCCCTCAACTGTCTGTGCCTCCTCTACTTCACCTGGCCAAAAGTGACAGCAAAGCCATGTGGTCTGCTATGGGCACCTCCTCTGGCCAGGCTGCTCCAGGGGGGCTGGGTCACTGAGCCCACATCTAGAAGGGCATCACACTGAGCCAATGAGCGGAGGGAACCCCTATGTGAGGGAGGGAAATAGTCCAAATAAAGCAGGGTACAGGGGCGGCCACTGGGAGGAAGGATGTTACTGGCTGATGGGAGGGAAACAGGCCTTTGCTGGGAGTGAGGAGTGAGGCTGTCTAGGCTGGGAGATTGCACCACAGGCTGGGGTCCCAGGCTGAGTGCAATTAGGCAGGCCTGGGTTGCAGGTAGACCTGTGGCCTGGGTGCTCTGGGACCTTACGGCTTTGCTTTCCTAACCTGCCACACAAGGTAACCAAGCCCATAAACCACAGGGATTTTTTGTTGTTGTTGTTGTTGGTAGTGGGACTTGAACTCTGAGTCTGGGTGCTGTTCCTTAGCTCTTCAGTTCAAGGCTAGTGCTCAACCACTTAAGCCACAGCACCACTTCCAGTTTTCTGAGTTGTTTGCTGCAGATAGTCTCACGGACTTTCCTGCCTGAGCTAGTTTTGAACTGCGATCCTCACATCTCAGCCTCCTGAGTAGCTAGGATTACAGGCATGAGCCACCGATGCCCGGCTCACAGGGATTTCTTGGAAGGGCAGATACTAGGCATAGAGCCCTTGAAGAGGGCCTACCAGCATGGAATTGTTTTTGTCAGTCTTGGGGTTTGAACTTGAAGCCTGGGTGTTGTCTTCAGCTCTTCAGCTCAAGGCTAGCACTCTACCACTTGAGCCACAGCACCACTTCCAGTTTTCTGGTGGTTCATTGGAGATAAGAGTCTTACAAACTTTCCTGCCCAGGCTGGCTCTGAACTGTGAGCCTCAGATCTCAGACTCCTGAGTAGCTAGGATTACAGGTGTGAGCCACCAGTACCCAGCTCCATTTCAGCTTTTCTGCTGGGCCTCCTGTTCCAGCAGAGCCAACCCACAGTGCTCTCCGCTCTCCCTACAGGGCTTTCTAGAATACCCAGTGATCTACTGGTCACCAAGCCACTGCTGGCCCAATGGGCCCGGGTCTGAAGCTCATCTCTGCCCCTGCTCTGTGGGGGCTGCTGCCAAGCATCTGGCCAAAAGCAGACCCAGGACAGGAGGCCTCCACCTCCTTCCTTCCCGTCCTCTTTCTCTCTCTTCCTCCCTCCCTCTCAGTGGCTCAGCCTGTGGTCCCTGCCTGGCTCACAGCAGTGTCCTGGGGTCCTAGCTTGTCTCCTGGCCAGGCCCCTGACATGGTCGTACTCAACAATGGCAGGGGCAGGGCCTTACCAGACCCTCAGCACTGTCAGCTACTTGCTAGAAACCATCAGCCCCACTGAGAGGAAGGGAGACACTGTGGCACATGGGGGTTGCACTGGCCCTCTTTCTCCCAGCAGCTACTGTGGCCTGCAGCTGTCTCTGCTTCCAGAACAAGGTGATCCTCACCACAGCTGCATGTGCTAAGCAGTATCTGCCTCCCATTTCAGGCACAGAGGAGTTAAGCCACTTGTCCTAAGTCACATAGCCTGTGGGTGAAGGACTCATAACAAGGCCACAGGGCTGCAGAGCCTACAGGTGCCACTAAAAAGCTTGGCTGCCATGTTCATGCTTTATTATTTATTTATTTATTTTGTCAGTCCTGGGGCTTGAACTCTGGGCGTGGGTGCTGTCCCTGAGCTCCTTTTGCTTAAGGCTAGCATTCTACCGCTTGAGCCATAGCTCCACTTCTGGCTTTTTCTGTAATTAATTAGAGATAAGTCTCACAAACTTTCCTACCCTGGCTGGCTTCCTCAAATCTCAACCTCCTGAATAGATTGGATTACAGGTGTGAGCCACTGGTGCCTGGCTCATGCTTTATTATTTTTTTTCCCACAATAAAAAAGTTGTTTTATTGGGGAAATGAAAATGACAGAAACAAGTTGAAACTGGATTGTAGAAGGGTCTGAAATTTTCCTTTAATATTCTCTAAAGCTTGAGGTTCCTGTTTACATGGATCTCATCCTTTCTTCAGACCTCTAATCTCAGCCTGGAATTGAACAGGCACATGGTTTAATTCCCCTGAAAAACTTCCTGTTTCAAGTACTGATCCTGTTCTACTTCCAATCCCCTATTTTGAGACAGAGTTTTCCTATATAGTCTAGGATATCCTCTTGATTCAGCCTTCCCAGGGCAAGGATTACAAGTATGTACTACCATGCCCAGCTTTGATGACCATATTTATATCCCAGATGGAATGAACAAACTATATTTGGTACATGGAGCATGTTCACAGCTGATTAAAAAACATGCTCTTGTATGCAGAAAAAGAATTCTGGAAGAAATGGAGAGCAGTGATTCTCTTCAGGAAGCAGCAGTCATATTAGGAGGTGGAAAAAATGAGATCTTCACATTCTCTCTAATATCCTTCCAAACTGAACTCATTTTATCCTAATCATGTCTTGTAACAATGAGAACTAGTTTTAAAAAGGCTGGCACCTGACCTTCATCATTCTGTAAATCTAGAAAGAAAGAGTCTTTGAGCCTAGAGAAGAAACAAGATGTCTTGGGCTCCAGAGGGTTTTGAAGTCTGAATTTCCTTTCTCTCTCCCAGCTGCTTGCCTTGGGATTTTAACAAAGGGAGGCAGAGAGGCAGCAGGTTGTTTTCTGTCCAGTCTTATTTCTCCCCAGGTCAGAACTGCAGGCAGAGGGCGAGCTGGCTCTGTCCCTGTTAGGGAAGCATATTCTCTGGGCAAATTAAAAGCTTATGATCAGAGGGCAAGAAGTAGAGAGGGAGCAAGAGACAGAAAGAGCAACAATGCACACACTCTTAAGAAGCAGAAGAGGCCTCCCCACCACCTTCTTTCAATTTGGCATTTCCCAGAATTCCCTGAGCAAAGCCCTACTGCCTGGAGAGGTAGCAGACCTGGCCTTAGCATGTGTCCCTGCAGAGAAGTGCAGGGCAACTCTCCTCCTGAGAAAAGGGGTAAAAAGCCCCGCTGAGAACTTCAGCAGCACTGGTTGCATCTTCCTCACAAAGGCCCACAGGAACCCTTCTCCTGCACAGGAGCTTCCCACACAGAAAGGTGAAGCCCACCATGGCACAACAAAAACAACAGCCTCTGGAGAGGCATGGATGATGCATGATGCTCAGAGGGAGGAGGCTGCTGGGCGCCCTGGCTCATACCTGTAATCCTAGCTACAGGAGGCTGAGAACTGAGGACTGCAGTTCAAAGCCAGCTCGAGAAGGAAAGTCTGTGAGACTCTTATCTGCAATGAACCACCAGAAAACCAGAAGTGGCGCTGTGGCTCAAAGTGGTAGTGCATTAGCCTTGGGTAAAAAGCTCAGGGAGAGTGCCCAGGCCCTGAGTTCAAGCCCCATGACAAAGATGACAACAATGATGACCACTACCACCACCAAAAAAAAAGGGAGAAGGCTCTCCTGAGGCACACCTCATGAAAAAAAAAGAGCAGTTATATACAGTGCCAAACCAGTTTTAGAAAACCTACCCAGTTTAGTTTACTACACTGGAGTTTTTACCAGACTCAGAAAAAGTGGACATGTACAGGATTCTTCTAAAAACATCCTCTTCACAGGCCATGAAGTCCTTAGTCTCCTCCCCCCCCCCCCCCCCTCATTCTTGAAACAAGACAGGCACATTTCTGCCTCAGGATCTTTGCACAGACGATTGTCTAGTGTGACCTTCTAGCTACTGCTTGTGACTGGCAACTTCTTATCCCTGCACTGAGTTGAAATATTACCTCCTTGGGGGCCTCCCCTGACCACTCAACCTTCTGTTGTTCCCTCCCAGCCTGGTTCTTAGTCACGCAGTCCTGTAACTACTTTCTCCTCATGTTCTTTCAGTGCAACATGTCTAAGGTGCAGCTCAGTAGTAGAATGCCTGCCAGGCATGTGTGAAGTCCTAGGAACCCTTGCACTGCAAACTGGGCTTACATGATGTCTGTTCTTTTTTTTTTTTTTTTTGTCTCCAGATCTCTGGTCTCTCCAATTGCCCAAACCTGTAATCTGGTGGGAGGTGTGTGTAAAGGGGCTTCTCCATAGCCATTAGCAAGAATGAAACCACTTTCCCATGTGGAGAAGAGCAAGTGGGGAAGTGAGTAGGCAGGAAGTGGTTCTCTTGATCTATGAAAAAGGGGAGCAAGAGACACATATGATCACGTGCACTTGGTCATGTTTGGCACACATCTGGGAAGATGCAGAAGGAAGGAAATAATGGCACTTGTGGGTAGAGTCTGGGGGCCAGGGAAAGGAGGGGGGCTTATTTTTGTTGTTGCTGCTGCAAATCCTTCTGTACTATTTTAGTTTCTACCTTGTGTTTTAGCTTTCAAAACAAACACATGTTAAAAAAATCCTCAAGGTTCTGTTCTACAGCCCTGCACATGCATAATAGCTGATGTGCCTATGTTGTCCAAGTTCGGGTTCTGCCATGTTGTAGAAAAGTGAAGAGAAAAATGTAGGAAGAAGGCTGGGCATTAGTAGAAGGCATCGAGCAGGTCAGATGTGGCTGGGCTGGATCCCAGATGACTAGGAGCTCTGGCCTCCAACTGGGGTGGCTCCCTTGGGCCCCATTAATTAAGCTAATTAGCACGGATGGGCCTGGTTGAGCTGGGGCTTGTGCCAATGAGGCTGGCAAGCACATTCAGCCAAGGCCATAACCCAGGCAGCAGACAGACTGTCCTGAGAAGACTGCTGGGAGGAGCTGCTGGACATGTGGGGATAGCCTGTGGTGCAGGGTGGACTGGGGTTCAAGGAGAGGTCTCAGAATCAGAAGGAGCCTGGAGCCAGTACTGGCCATTACAGGCCAGGCCACAATCCCCTGATCCTGGTCAAGGCACTCTTTTCTTGGTCTGGAAACGGGTAAGAACAAGATCCTTTCTGTGGGATTGCTTGGGCCTTCAAAGTGAGTGGAGCAGTCTGGCTGGCAGACAGGGCTCTGAGTGGAGAGAAGGGGAGCCACTGAAGGCTAGAAGCAGGGAGTGCATGGAGTTTTCAGAATCCCCTCTGGCTGTCAGCAAGGCACCTGACCGAGGCTCTCAGTGTGGACACATAGCTTGCCTGCCCACACCTCCAGGGGCCTGGATGTCCCGACATCACTCCCCCTCTATGCTCTGTCATCCCAAGTTTGAGCCCATCCAGCTCATAAAGATGTTAGGAGGGCAGTGTCCCATCCAACAGCACATGAGCCTTGGGCCTGGCTTCCTGGGCTGACTCCTGGCCAGTTGTGTGACCCTGGACCTCAGCTGCCTCATCTGTAAAATGGGGAAAGAATCAACTCCCCAGAGCTGAAGTAATTCATGGAGATCTTAGAACTGGGCCTGGTATGTGGTAAGTGCTTAATATGAGTGAGATCACATTCCCCAAGTGAAAACTCCAGATCCTTTCTTTTTCTTTCTTTCTCGTTTTTGTAAAAGTGTTGGGGTTGGAACCCAGGGTCCTTGTGAATGCTGGGCCAGCACTCCACCACTGAGTCCCACTCCAGTCCTACCCTAGTCCTGCCCTCTCCTCTCTTTGCTCTGTAGCAAAACGCCTCAAATGAGGTGCTCAGTTCAGCCTTTCTCTCCGACACCTCAGGTGACCTTCGAGGCTTGATCTTGTACTCAGTTCTCAGGCTCGTCCAATCCAACCTCCTGGTCTCTTATGGCTTCTACCCTGGGCTCCTTTTGCTGGCAGTGCCATGTCAGCCTCATTTCCTGGCTCTGCTTTGTCCACTTCAATCCCCCTCTGCTGGGCTCCAAGCCCCTCTTCCTTTGCCTTCGGTCTGGCATGTCCAGCGCCCCCCATGCCCATGCCGTGCCCCTCAGCTCAGTTGAGTATCTGTCCTCCATTTCTCTCCTACTATACTACCCTGTCAGAAAGGCCTGGGTGCTGGCTTCAGACATTATCCCAGGTCCATCCCCTCTCCCCCTCCCCCGCATCTGGACAGCAGCAATTCAGGGCTCCTTGTGGGTTGCTCTGTATGTAGCGACAGGGATGCTGCAAGGAAACAATTCAGGCCACATCCGGCCTGTTCCATACCATCTAGTGGCTCAGTGGCACTTAGAGGAGATGTCAAAGCCCTTAACTACAGCTCTCAAGCTCTTCCGTGGTCAGTCCCTGTGGCTGCTGTCACCTCACATCCCATCACCCTCCTCATCCACATGGCTGAAGCCACACAGAATCTCCAGCCACAGCAGCTATATGCTCCTGCCTCAGGGTCTTTGCATGTGTTCTTCCTTCCTCAGCCTGAATTTCTTTCTTCCTTTCTTTTTTTGTGTTGGCCCTGGGTCTTGAACTCAGGACCTGGATGCTGTCCCTGAGCTTTTTTTTTTTGCTCAAGCCATCACTCTATCATTTGAGCCACAGAACCATTTGCTGCTTTTTTGGAGATTAGGTTTTCATGGACTTTCCTGCCCAGACTGGCTTCAGACCAGATCTCATGTCTCAGTGTGAGCCATCAGTGCCTGCCTGCCTGAACTTCCTCATCCACTCGCCAGGTACTCCTACTTTACTTCCTATCACCCCAGCCCAGTGCCAGCTCCCCAAAGCCAGCGGCCTTTGTCTTCTTCTTTTTTTTTTTTTAAGTTTTTTTTTTTTTTGGGTCCGGTCATGGGGCCTGACCTCTGGGCCTGGGCGCTGTCCCTCAGCTCTTCAGCTCAAGGCTAGCCCTCTACCACTTGAGCCACAGCGCCACTTTTGGCTTTTTTTTTTGCTTATGTGGTGCTGAGGAATCGAACCCAGGGCCTCAGGCATGCAAGGCAAGCGCTCTACCACTGAGCCACCTTCCCAGCCCCCCTTTGTCTTCTTGCTCACAGCTGTATCCTCAGTTTGTGGATCCCCACAGTCATCTTTTCAGTGAGAGTCAGGCATGACCGTCCTATTGTATCAGAGACTCAGGGCTACACCGCACACAGGCACTTACTTTTTGGGGTCAGTAAAAGGGAGTGGCCGTGGTGGGGGCTCGTCCGTTCTCTTCCACCCTGTTGGATGCTTATTACGCACAGGCTGCTTGGAGAAGAAGGACTTGGGAACAGAGGTGGAGAGCTGGAAGGGGCTGGACTGAGCCAGCTGAGAGGCCCGAGGTGTGTCTGCACTGGCTGTTTTGTAAACCTGAGCAGGGTAGCCAGCCCTGGAGCCCATGTCACTGCAAAGACAAAGGAAAAGAAAGTTCACTTATGAGAAGGACACAAATAATTTGATTTTTTTTTTTTTTTGGCGGGGGGGTTTGGGGGGGAGGGCAGAGGGTTCCAGGATTGGAGATTGAACTCAGGGCCTTGAGCTCTCATTCACAGGGTGGTACCCTACCACTTGAGTCATGAAAACCCACTGCTTTGTGGGTAAGAGCAGAGAGAACTTGTGGCATTTTGGCCTAGGGCTGCCTGCCCACCTCCCCTGGCTTGATGGATACGGCAGTTCTTCCAGAGCAGAACCTTTGGGATAGCATCAAGAGTACACCAAGACTTAAACATGTGTTTTACAAAGGGGAGGAGAACAAGGGGCTGGAGAAATAATGGTTGAAGAAGTCTTAAATCTGGCTAACCTAAACTCCCCCCCCCCAAAAAAAAACCACCCATATTAGTTTACTCATCTATGAAGCTCAACACTCCCCAAGTAGGATAAATACGAAGACATTTATACCTAAAAAACAAAACAAACATACCTGGAAGTTAAGCTGTAAGATGAAAATTTTAAAAGGCATTGAGAGACAGAGGATTCTTTTTTTTTTTTTTTTTCTGGGTGCGGTCATGGGGCCTGAACTCTGGGCCTGGGCACTGTTCCTCAGCTCTTCAGCTCAAAGCTAGCACTCTACCACTTGAGCCACAGTGCCCACTTCTGGCTTTTTTATTTTTTTCTTATGTGCTGAGGAATCGAACCCAGGGCCTCATGCATGCAAGGTAAGTGCTCTACCACTGAGCCACCTTCCCAGCCCAAGAGACAGAGGATTCTAACATACACAATTATCATTTACTGATTAAAAGTAAAGTAGAAGTAAGACATACACTTCTTCTAGTTGAGCTGGGGTTTTGTTTCTTGTGGCTAGCACTGTCATGACCACCTGTCTTTAGGCTCTTCTAGCAAAGCAGGGCCTTGACAGTTAGTTATTCCCCAGGACACGAGGGCCATCTCAGCCTGAGGGGTGCTCCCTCTCACACCCCACGGATCATGAGTGCCGTGGCAGGTGCCAGGTGTGCTTCCCAGATAAAGTCTTCACCCCCATCTGCAGTGACCAGTGAGAATGTACTTGGGATCTCCCTGGGCCTCAGAATCAACTAATGGCAAGGCTGATGAGGACACGGACTCTGATGTCTGCTTAGCCAGGTCTCAAGCCCAGCTCCAACTAGCAATAATGGCTTCTGGGTCGTCCCTCATCCTCAGGGATGGTTTCCTCCTCTGAGAAATGAGCCAGCAACAATACCTGTCCTACAGATCACACAATTAAGTGCTCAGCCCAGGGCTCTGGCCCTGTTCTCCCAGCTGCAGCTCTGAGGGAGATGGTGTGTTTCAGGGCTTGAAGCTCTGCTAGGGGCTCAGACAGGATTAGGGTACAGGAGGGGTAGTGTCCTGCTCTGCCCTCTACCTACCTTCAACCAGAGGCCATGTGATCATGTTGTATATCTTTTTTTTTGTTTTTGTTTTTTGGTTAGTTGTGGGGCCTGGGTGCTGTCCCTCAGCTCTTCAGCTCAAGGTTAGCACTCTACCACTTGAGCCACAGCGCCACTTCAATTTTTCTGGTGGTTAATTGGAGATAAGAGTCTCACGGCCTTTCCTGCCCGGGCTGGCTTTGAACTGTGATCCTCACCTCTCAGCCTCCTGAGTAGCTAGGATTATAGGAATGAGCCACTGGTGCCCAGCTATGTTTTATATCTTAAGGAAGTAAATCTAGAAGAAAAGGGTTTGTGGCTTACGTAAGAGCTGGAAGCCAAAGGCAGGAGGGAGAGGCCCCATTGCTGTGCATGTGTGCACTGTGGCTGGTCCATGTGGGTCTGGGGGCTCTGAAAGGTTCTAATGGAGACTCAGGATGGACAAAGCACAAAGACAAGGTGTGGCAGCAGTGACACAGCCAGGCCTTGTTTTCAGCACCTCCCTCAGGCACCATCTCACTGAATGGCTCTGTAACAATGAAGCAGAAACCACCGCTAGCGTATTTCAAGTGGGGAAGCAGAGGCCCAGACTTAAAGAATTTGTCTCCAGTGACACAGTTGGAAGGGACCGAGCAAGGATGCAAACCTCGGCTCTCAACAAGTCATATATATAATACAAGCCAATAAAACAGCAGCAGCTGCTATTTCCGTACCCAGCTATGTCTCAGGCCCTGCTGCAAGCTCTTTAAATTCACAGTTTTAAATCACAGTTCATCCTTCCAACCTCAGGCCGTGGTTCTCATGATTGACCCATTCCATAGATGGGAAGCTGAGCCTGGACAGAGGCAGGGAGACACAGAACCAGGAAGTAATACCATTTGCTTCCACAGCCCAGCCAAGCCATCATGTGCTGTTTGGTAGATGCCCGGTTTAACCCTGGAACAGTCTTTTTTTTTTTGTGGCACTCAGAATTGAACTCATGTCTCATTCTTGCTAGGCAGATACTCTACCACCTGAGTCAGGCCTCCAGATCTTTTGGTCTTGGTTACTTTTTGGAAGGAACATCTGACTTTTTATGCCCAGGAAGGGCTGGGCTGTGATCCTGCTACTTGTGCTTCCCCTGCCACTGGGGATCACTGCAAATGATGGGGGAGAGAAAAGGACTTTTGTGAACTTTTATTTCCAGGCTGGCTTTGAACCACGATCCCACCCCCAGCTCTGCCTCCCACATAGCTAGGATTATGGGCTTAAGCCACTGCACCCCACTTGGACCAGTCTTGCTTCTCTCCCTGATATCTGCCCTGGGCTCCAGTTGGCCCAGTCCCAGCACGGGGCTAGAATTGGCAGGCTTCAGGGTAGGATCCAGGAAGGGCCACCCTTGTGACCTGAGAAGCAGAAATGACAGGTCTTCAAGGATGTGGAAACAAAGGATAAAGACTTAAAATAGAGCCTTGTTTGACAACTGCTGGCACTGCTACCTGGGCTCACCTGTCAGAGCCATTGAAACAGCCTTCCTTCATCCTCCCAGACTCCTCACCACAGCCAAAGGGGCTGTGTAAACACGTAAATCACACGAGACTTGGCTCATAGGGACAGAGCCAGAGCCATCCCATAGGCCTCACTCTATCTGCGATGACGACTCTGCTCCAGCCACACAAGGCACTATCCCTCAAATATGCAGAAACATTTCTACCTCAGGACCTTTGCACTATCCCCTTACTCCATTGCTTTCTCCCTCAAACTGCCTAAGTTCTAGTTTCTAGTTTCCAAACTGGCTAAGTAGGCCTGTGTGACCCCAACCTCTTAACTAGTGCAGGCAGGGAAGCCCCATGGACCCCATGGCTCGCAGATTACCTTTTAGAGCTGTGCCCAGACGGAATTCTGAAGACTGCTGGCCCAGCCCCGGGAAGCGAAGCCACGTGCTTCCTGCCTGCGGGAACGCCCAGCTGCGTCAGCTCCACGTGGAGCGGACTCTGCTTGCTCTGCTCTGCACAGCTCTGACAGATTGCTCTGGAAACCAGAAGGCTCTGGCGTGTGTGCTGCCTCAGGGCAGGGTGGGGCCAGGTGGCTGCCCGCCTGAGCTCGGCCCTCAGTGGTGCCCACAGAAGGCACTGGCGCCTGGCAGTAAGCCTGGCAGCCAGGCTTCCATGACGAGCGTCTGGGGGGAGTGTCTGTGAAGTCGCTGAAGTCATGGATGGGCACCAACTGCTACAAGCAGGGGCTGGGGCCAGGGAAGGGAGAGGGTGGGGTTCTCTGCATGGGTATCGAAGCCCATCACTGTCCTCCTCTAAACAGTCCATTTCCCAAAGAGGCCCAGTGACTCCCCCTCCCCCCACCCCCCCCATTTGAGTCAGGGTAGCCTGGAACTATATCCATCCTCTTGTCTCAGCCATCTAAGTGCTGAAGTTTTGGCATGTGCCACCACACCTGGCCAAGTGGTCCTCTAAAAAACATGTCAAGTTGTAAGCTCAAATGCCTCCATGGCACCCATATCCCCCGGTATTAAATTGTCATGTCTAACATAGTGATAATCTTGCTGGAACTGGGCTTTGACCACCACAACAATCTGACCTCTTTCAATGCTCCTTGCCCTGCCCTGCCTCCACTGAGGCTACCTCCTAGTACAATTTACTCATTGACTTTGGTCATTATTTGCTTGCTGTCTCTCCAGGTCTACTAGGTCTGGTGTCCGCCAGTGGGCCTTGCACATCAGGCCTTTGCATAGAAGTACTACTAGGTTCTGTGTTGTACAGAACCAAGGGTACTGAGCTTGTGCAAGGTACTCCAAGTTACTTGTCCTTGATGTGCTGAGGCTGGGCACAGGCTGCCACACCAGCTATGTCCAGAGACCACAAGAGACTGGTGGATGTGGAGATGTACTTGGGGTATTAGGACTGCTGCTTGTAACAGGCGTGACCCAAGGAGATATTCTTTTTTTTTTTTTTGGGTCCAGTCGTGGGGCCTGAACTCTGGGCCTGGGCACCGTCCCTCAGCTCTTCTGCTCGTGCTCTACCACTTGAGCCACAGCACCACTTCCGGCTTTTTTTCTTTTTGCATATGTGGTGCTGAGGAATCGAACCCAGGGCCTCATGTGTGCAAGGCAAGTGCTCTACCACTGGGCCACCTTGCCAGCCCCCAAGGAGACATTCTTATTAACATTCTTCTGTTCATCTGAGGTCAGCCTTTTTTTATTTTTTGTCGGTAATAGGGCTTGAACTCTGGGCCTGGGTGCTGTCCCTCAGCTCTTCAGCTCAAGGCTAGCACTCTACCACTTGAGCTACAACACCACTTTTGGTTTTCTGGTGGTTTATTGGAGATAAGAGTTTCACGGACTTTCCTAGCTGGCTTTGAACCACAATCCTCAGATCTCAGCCTCCTAAGTAGCTAGGATTACAGGTGTGAGCCACAGGCGCCCAGCTAATTTTATTATTATTATTATTATTTTATTTTTTTTGGGGGGGGTCCAGTCGTGGGGCCTGAACTCTAGGCCTGGGCGCCGTCCCTCAGCTCTTCAGCTCAAGGCTAGCGCTCTACCACTTGAGCCACAGTGCCACTTCCGGCTTTTTTTTCCTGCTTATGTGGTGCTGAGGAATTGAACCCAGGGCCTCAAGCATTCAAGGCAAGCGCTCTACCACTGAGCCACTTTCCCAGCCCTCAGCTAATTTTTTAATTTAAATAATCTTCAATCAATCATAGTTACCTTCAGCCTGAAAGCTACTGCTGTGTACTGCTCTAAGGGTTTTTTTTTTTAAACTTATTTAGTGTTGGGGGAGCTGTATTGGAGACTGAACTCAGACCTTGAGCTTGCGAGGTATGCCAGTGCTCTACTACTTGGCCATATCCCAGGTTCTTTTGCTTTAAACTCTTGTTTTTCAGATTTGCATTAACTACCAAGTAGGCCTTGAACTTCAGCCTCTAGAGTAGCTAGGATTACAGGATTGCACAGCTACAACTGGCTCATTTAAACTTGGCCACATCACCCTGAGGTATGTGATTTATCCTTGATTTCACAGGTAGGGAAACTGAGGCTCAGAGAGGTCAAATCACTTAACCAGGACCAAGGCACGATGTGACAAGTCAGGGTATGGATGGGAAACCCTTTTCCCGCCTCAAAAAAACAAACCTATAACAATTTAAGAGCAGACATTTCCGTCCCCACACCACCCAAATCACCTCTACCACCCCATTTTGGGAAACACTGTTCCACACTAAAGCCCCGTTGCCTAGGAGAAAACTTCAGGAAGCGGCTTTAATGAGTAGATAAGAATGATTTGCAATTAGCATCAATTGTCTGTATGCAAATTAAAGCTCCCAACCACAGGGCACTCTTTTTGTAGCAGGAGGCTCTCCTCCCATTTGTTCTCTCTACTTGTGGGCTCTATAAATCCTTCTAGAAGACACTGGGTAATTTTGTACCCACCCCCTGCCTCAGCTTCCACTACTCTGGGCATAATTGCCTTTACATCAGATTTCAAAATGCTGTAATTACTTAGGATCACCAACATGGGTCTATGCCCAGAATGGGGGCCACTTCAGTCGAAGCCAGAGTACCCCCCACCCTCTTGCAGACTTTCTTGGCCCCAGATCCTTGTCCTTTAGGTGGGTGCAGTTCTGAATTTGTCTCAGCAATGATCGAGCTGTCATCTGGGTGAGGGCTGAGGCCTTGTTTAAATTTATTATTTCTCCTTAGCTCCAGCCTAGGTCTGGGATGGAACAGATCTCCAAGAAATATTCACAAGTGAAATGAATGGATGAATAATTCAGTGAGTAGAGGAGCTGTTCAGCAGTCTTCAAGCCCAGAAGATTGAGAACTATTTTTCTAGGGAGAGGCAGAGACTTCACTTGGTTTCCTTTCCTTCCCTCCTACCTACCCCCCATCCCCTGCCACCCCCACTGCTGTTTCCTCCTCTGCCCTTCTGAGTGCCTTCAGGAGCTCCTTGGTTCATGGCACCCAGGGTGAGTGCTGCCAGTCAACTATGGTGCCTTTCAAAGCTGTCAAGAGTCATGCAGAGACAGTGCACAGTCACGACATCATTCAGATAGACAAGATCCAATCAAGGGCGGTATACACAGAAAGGTCAAGGATCATTCTGGAAACCACTGCTTTCACCTTTTCGACACAAGTATCATTATGCAGAAATAGATTCAAACACTGAACTTCTACTGGGAGCTGTGGTCCCAGGGCTGGAAGCTGCTGCCCAGGATAGACAACGAAGCCACTGGCCCAGGAAGTGGGGAAGGCATTGGCTAGAGCGGCCAGCCCTGGGGACACTATGTAGTAAAACTTGTTGGGGCTGCTTCTCTGAGAGGTCCTATCAAGCCTATGCAGGCAGCTGGGTAAACCCATTCACTTCCTTCTGGCCACTTTCCTTCTAGCAGGGGCCAGATGCTGTACTAACAGTATTGGCATAAAAAAATCGAATATTTTTGCTTAGCGGGTGGCTCAGCTCACAATGCTCACTAAAGAATACTAGCTACTTGGGAGTTGGAGATCAGGGGATTGCATCTGAGGTCAGACCAGGTATGGAAGTTCACAAGATTCCGTCTCGGTCAATGGCTGGGTACAGAGGTATGTTCCTACCCATCCCAGAGACAAAGGGAAGCACCTATAGGAGGACTGCAATCCCTGACAGTCCAAGTATTAAGCGAAACTCTATTCTGACTCTACAGAGACTGACAGAGTGCTTACTGAGCAAGCAGGAGGCCCTGAATACAAATAAACAAGGCAAATTATTTATTGCTTCCCCTCCCCCCATCAGAAACTTCAAGTGGGGCCCAACAGCCTGCATTGACTAAACAACAGGGATGGGTTGAGGATCAATGCTTTACATTATGGGGCTGGAAGGCCAAACCAAGCCTGTATTTGGGATGGGCCATGACCCCTGCTAGTGCACAGAAGCGGGACAACCTTTCCTGTTATCTGTCTCTCACCTTTGCTAGCCTCCTACCCCTGTTGGCCACCTGGAGACCAGAGGTGCCAGTATGTGAAGAAGGGGGGGAGGAAGTTGCAGAGAGCCAGTTCTTGAGGCCTCCACGGGCTGCTGTGCCAGACCTGCTGCTCCAGTCCAGCTCTGCCCTCCCTGGATGTCCTGTCAGGAATGTTAAACCCGTCTGTTTAAGCCACAGCCAAAGACAACCACATGCCTAACAGATACGGGCTGTGACCCTCAGAAAGCATAAAAATCCACTGGTCTCAGCAAACAAAGAAGTGAGAGGCAGAATCAAAGTGAGAAAGACAGGCAGGGTCACTGATCAATGGGCAGCAGGAAGTAGCCCATGAGCCTCCCAATTCCATGAGCAAAACGAGTGTGTAAGCACCTCTAAGAGTGAGCACAATTCTGAGAAGGAGACCTCAACCATCAGGACTGTGGGGGATGTGGAAGGTGGCTGGGACTTCTGGAAGACCTGGGCTAGGGGCAGTGCCTTACCTGGGTTGCCTTGGTGGGTCTCGGCTGCCCCCGGCCAGGCCTGTGGGGGTGCTGGCGCCTGAGGAGTACAGTTTCGGCCGGTAGCCCTTGCCCTGGCCAGCAACTGCGGGGGTCGGGGAGACCTCCCGCCGCCTGTCTGCGTGGTGGGGCCTTGCAGCGGACTCTCGGCCACCACACAGACCAATACTTCCAGGGGGCTTGTGTGGCTTGGTGGGCCGTGGCACTTTGGCCAGGGACATGCAGCTGGGGCTGGAGGTATAGAGCGTGGTGTCGATGCCGCTGTCACTGGAGCCGCCCTTGGAGAGGGGGTCTTGCTCGGGCTCCAAGGGGTCCAGAGGGTCAAACCAGCGGTCGTCGCTGTGGCTGCTGGACGCATTGCTGGACAGGGTATTGCTGCTGGAATGGCTGGAGTACTGAGGTTCGCCCTAAAAGGCAAGGATAGGCGTCACCCCAGACAGCTTCTAAGCCTGGCTCCTACTTCCCAGCCATGTTACCCCAGGCAAGGGATTTACCTTTCCTCTGCTTCAGTTTCCACATGTGTAAGGTAGGCAAGGAGGGTAGAATAAGCCTTGTGGGGTGCTCAGAGGAAGAGCTGACATTCATAGGTGATGTATATATCCCAAACCTCAGATTCAATGTGCTGGGCTCGGCCCCTCTCCACAGCACACCACCTTCCTCTAGTGTGGCTCAGGTACTCTGGACTCACCCCTGGCCCAGCCTGCTACCCCCACCTACCTCTAACTGCACTCTGGTCCTGCCTACCACTGCAACCACAGGCCCTCTCTGTACTGCATCATATCCTTTCCCCTGGTACTGCGTGTCTTGCTCAGGGGAAAAGCCAGAATAGAATAGAATAGAATACCAGGTCTTGATGGGCGTGGCACCTGTTCTGCTCACCTCACCTGCTCCCTCTAGACCACTCTATTCTAGCCACATTGGTCTTCTTGCTGTCCACTAAGCGCGCAGAGCATAGTCCACCTCAGGGCCTTTGCACTTATTTTTCTGATGCTTCACCATTCTTCCCTAGGCTATTTTCATGGTTTATTTCCTACTTCATTCCAGGTTTTGGCTTAATGTCACCTCCTCACTGACCACATTATCTTAAAAGTTAGTCACTGAATTGGGCTTCGTTTTTCTTCTATAGCAAGGAGTTATCGGTACACATTTTTGCTCATCTGTTCACTGCTTGTTTTCCCCTCTGGGATAAAGACAGGGGCTCATATCCTTTTCATTATTGTGAGGGGGGCTGGGAAGGTGGCTCAGTGGTAGAGTGCTTGCCTCACATGCATGTTTGATTCCTCAGCACCAAATAAACAGAAAAAGCCAGAAGTGGCGGAGGGTCCCAGTATCTACCATACTGTGAGTATGGGTAACAGGACTGACAAGAGCTCCAATGACATACACAACTACATTTCCCAGCCTGCCTTGCAGGAGTGGAGTGCAGACAATGCAAGTGGGAGTGATTTCATGCCATTTCCAGGCCTCTAAGCCAGGATAAAAACCTCTCATTCCCCTCTCTTCCTCTCACTCTGAAGAGAACTCAGCAGAGCCATGAGGGAGAAGGCACCTGGGTCCCCACCAACCCTGTGGAAAGATGCTCACTGAAGACCTGTACTGCATTGCTATAGGACAAGGACATGAACTTGTACTGTTTGAGGTCTAGGGGTTCATTTTCCAGGACTGATGTAGTGATAAGAAAACAGGCTTGGGAGGTAAAGGGATTTACTCAAGATGGCCAGCGGAGGAGGGCTGGAGTGAGGCTGTGAGCCTGTCTGGCTCAGAGCACACTCTAGACCAAGCATCTGGTCTACTCAGGGCAGATGGGAAGGTGAAGGATGAGCTGCAGGTAGTGTATCATGAAGAGGCCACACCCCAAGAGAGCTGCCCAGCCTTGCAGGCTGTTCCACTCCCTGGGTGGGGCCAGGGGAGACGGGATTCGGGACTCACTTTGGAATGCCTGTTGGGGGAATCTTTGCCTGCCACATCCTGCCTGGAGGTGTGCTTGCTCCCACTGCTTCCCGCCATGGCTGAGAGCCGGGCCTGGGCTGGCACATGCCACAAAGGCTCTGCAGGACAACAAGAGACACAGCAGTGGTTAGGGGGTGACACAGGCCAGGGTCTGAAAAGACAATAACTGGGTTGTAAATATGGTTTCATGTCCCACCCCTCTGGCCAGCCTGCTTACCCAGGGTATAACCCCACCAACCTAAGCCATGGGGTACAGCACACTCAGAAGCAGCCAACATTCGCTGAGCACTTACTGTACCCAGGCACCAACCCAAGAGCCCTCTGCAGATTCAATCGTTTAACAACATACAATCCATCAGGGCTGGGAAGGTGGCTCAGTGGTAGAGCGCTTGCCTTGCATGCATAAGGCCCTGGGTTCGATTCCTCAGCACCACATAAGCAAAAAGAAAAAAGCCAGAAGTGGTGCTGTGGCTCAAGTGGGAGAGTGCTAGCCTTGAGCTGAAGAGCTGAGGGACAGTGCCCAGGCCCAGAGTTCAGGCCCCACGACCGGACCAAAAAAAAAAAAAAAAAAAAACAACATACAATCCACCACCATCCCCAAATGAGGAGGCCCAGCACAATTCCAGTCTCACTGACCTGGGAGATTTTTTTCTTTTGTAAATTACTTGTCCTTGTCCATCTCCCTCCTTCATTCTTCTATGGGACCAGTTATCTATTATCTTTTAAGTTGGTGGTGGGGCTTGAACTCTGGGCTTGGGCGCTGCCCCTGCACTCTTCAGCTCAAGACGAGCGCTCTACCGCTTGAGCCACAGTGCCACTTCAATTATCTATTATCTTATTGGCTACTAGAGGTTTTTATTTTTTATTTTGTTTTGTTTTTGTCGTGGGGCTTGAACTCTGGGCACTATCCCTCAGCTCTTTAGCTCAAGGCGAGTGCTCTACCACTGGAGCCATAGGGCCACTTAAGGTTTTCTGAGTGGTTTACTGGAGATAAGAGTCTCACAGACTTTCCTGCCTGGGCTGGCTTTGAACTGTGATCCTCAGATCTCAGCCTCCTGAGTAGCTAGGAACAGGTGTGAGCCACCAACGCCCAGTGAGAGTTTTTTGCATATGTAAGGCAGCAATCCTTTGATGGAAAATGTATATAATTTAACGAATCCAAATTAGTGGTACTACTGCGATTTGAACTTAGCGCCTTGTGCTTGTTAGGCAGGCACTCTAGCACTCGAGCCATGCCCCTGGCCCTTTCTGCTTTAGTTTTTTTTGCCTATGGCTACCTTTGGACCACCTACTTAGGCCTCCCTCACAGTTGAGATTACAAGCACAAACCACTACACCTGGTTTGTTGGTTGAGATGGGGTCTCAATAACTTTTTCACCTCCTACTGCCATCCTCCTGAGTTGCTGTGATTACAGGTATGCACCACCATTTCCAGTACCCCAAAATGGAATCATAACAAACATCCTACTACTTTTCAGAAGGAAGGAATGTACAATACACAGAACAATGCTGGGTACATGACAGTCACACAAAACCAGGTTGCTGATAATCCTGTTCACTTGACCTGTGCAGGGCAAAGCCTTGTTTCTGTCCACGGCCTTTGATCTTTGCCATCCATCCTTCATCTATCCTTAGCTGAGTCTAGACTTCCTGATGATTTCTAAGCATAGATTCTCCTAAAGTGTGTGTGTGTGTGTGTGTGTGTGTGTGTGTGTGTGTGTGTGTGAAGGGATTGGTTACTTTATAAAAAAGTTCTAAGTGAGAGGAACTGAACTCAAGGAGACAGAGGGAGGAAAAGGGAAGACAATCATCAGTTTCTGTGACACCTATCTGAGGTCCATGGAGTGCTGGAAAATGTCCTCTCCATTTTACACTCTGGTATAATGAAACAGCCAAGTAACACTTTTCTCTTTTCCTGAACTGAGTGGAAAAAAGAGAAAGATCCAAATCTGTCTAACAGCTGAGATGGGAGACTTGCAGGCAGTGCTGAGCCCTCTGAGAAGGAGCAAGCGGTACCCTCAGGCCCCCACCAGCAGCAGGACAGCAGGAACATGAGCCAGACCTATTTGCATGAAGTCAAGAACCATGGGCCGACCAGCGCTGGAGGCTCATGCCTGTCATCCTAGCTACTCAGAAGGCTAAGATTTTAGGATTATGGTTCAAAGAAATCCCAGGTAGAGGGCTGGGAAGGTGTCTCAGTGGTAGAGCGCTTGCCTTGCATGCCTGAGGCTCTGGGTTCAATTCCTCAGCACCACATAAACAAAAAGAAAAAAGCCCGAAGTGGTGCTGTGGTTCAAGTGGTAGAGCGCTAGGCTTGAGCTGAAGAGCTGAGGGACAGCGCCTAAGCCCAGAGTTCGGGCCCCACGACTGGACCCCCCCCTACCTCCCCCCCCCCCCCCCCCCGCCAAAAAAAAAAAAAAAAAAAGAAATCCCAGGTAGAGGAGTCTAGAGTACTCTTATCTCCAATTAACCAACAAAAAGCCAGTAGTGGAGCTGTGGCTCAAGTGGTAGAGAGCCAGCCTGGAGTGAAAAAGCTAAGAGATAGTACCTAAGCTCTGCCAGGAAATTCTCCAGGCTGGTAAATCCTGGGCTATGAAGCACTGTGCTGGGGAGCTGATGAGGTACCCATGGGTACCATCCTGGCTGTCTGAATATCCTCACATCCCCCAACAGGAGCTCTCCAGATCTTCCTCTCCCAGGGCAATGCATCATCTTTTGTGTTCACTCTATCCATTCCTCTGGAATTCTCAGGCTTCAAATGTATATGTAAGTATTGTGTGCACACAATCAACAAATTTATATATGTGACAATAAACATGAAAAGTTGCTCAATCCTATCATTGATTAGCAAAATGCAAATTAGGCCAGAATGGTGGTACCCGCCTGTCATCCCAGCATCATAGAAGATATAGGTAGGGAGATTACAATAAGGTCAACCCTAGATTAAAGCATGAGACCCTAGCTGAAAAGTAATTTTTTTTTTTGGGGTCCGGTTGTGGGGCTTGAACTCTGGGCCTGGGCACTGTCCCTCAGCTCTTCAGCTCAAGGCTAGTGCTCTACCACATGAGCCACAGCACCACTTCCGGCTTTTTTCTTTTTGCTTATATGGTGCTGAGGAATCGAACCCAGGGCCTCGAGCATGCAAGGCAAGCGCTCTACCACTGAGCAACCTTCCCAGCCCCACAAATTAAAATATCAAACCAGCACTTAAGAGACCAAGGCAGGAGGACTGCTAGTTTGAGGCCAGCCTAGGATACACACAATGAGTCCAGGGCACATAAGGAGACCCTGTCACAACACTATAACTATGTTGTTAGTGAGAGCAGTAAATGGCTTCATCACTTGGGGAAATGGTGTGTGGCAGTTTCTTTAAAAGATAGTGAAACACCTGATCCTGATGGAGCAGTTCTACTCCTAGGAAAAAAATGTTCTTTAAGAAACAGAGGCAGATGGGCTGGGAAGGTGGCTCAGTGGTAGAGTGCTTGCCTTGCATACCTGAGGCCCTGGGTTTGATTCCTCAGCACCACAAAAGCAAAAAGAAAAAAAAAAGCCGGAAGTGGCGCTGTGGCTCAAGTGGTATAGTGCTAGCCTTGAGCAAAAGAAGCTCAGGGACAGTGCCCAGGCCCTGAGTTCCAGCCCCAGGATTGGCAAAAAAAAAAAAAAGAAAAAAGGAAAAAAAAAAAAAGAAAAAGATTCAGGAGGTTGGAGGCATGGCTCATGTGGTGGAGTGTCAGCCAGTGATTGGAAATAATTAGGTCAAGAGTTTGAATCCTGGTCATGGACATGAAGAAGGAGAATTAAAGGAAAAGGAGGTAAAGGAGAAGGAGGACAAGAAAGAAGAAAAAAGAAATAAGAAGAGACACAGCAAGAGAAGCCAGATTCACAGTGCAAAATATATACAGCATGATTTGACATTCAATGGAACCCAAAGCCAGGCAGGCTGGGAGGGGATGTCACCTCTCAAACCTTGAATAAGAGAGTGGCTGGGGCTCAGGGGACCTACCTGGTTTCTGGCGCTCCATGGTACTCTCCTGGCTGGTCAGGCCGCCCGAGGAGGAGTCACCACTGGACATCCCATCGTGGCTAAAGTGTGGATCAAAGGAAAGCAGTGGGTGCGGGGCGGCAGCATACCTGCAGGGAGCAAAGGGACACAAGCACAGGTCAGTGTCAAAACCACAGGCGCCTATGACTTGCTCGGCAGTGGCTCCGCTGTGGACTGGGGTGACAAGCCGGCTGGCAAGGCTGTCTGAGCAAGCCTGGAAATTGCTATTAACTGAGGCTCAGGATGAGGCTCGCCTGGGAAGCTTGCCAGTGAAAGCGGCGTCAGCAGGAGCACAGGGCACTGTAGGTTCCTTGAGGAAAGAGGACTCAAGAATCACTTGGGTCTACATCCCTGCCCTTGGTGCCCTGGACACAGGCTATAGGATGGGTGAGTTACCTGGCCTGCCAGGAGCTACCACCCCAGGTTCTCTTTCTCTCTGAGGGAGCAGGCTGGGTCAGACAGCTGGGTAGGTTGTGGTTCCCAGCTCACCACTGCCCCTTATCAAACCAGGTGTGGTCACTTTCTTCCTAGCCTCAGTTTCCCTGGTTGTCAAGAGGTCATCCCAGCAGGCCTTTGTCACAGCACTCAGTCAGGGCTGACACATGGCACTATGAGTGGTGACAATCAGCCCACAGAAGAGCAATCTGTGTCCCTTTCAGGCAAGTGCCCATTGATTTGAGCTGAATTTTTCTATGAAAAAAGATGTTAGGCATCATCTGCCTTTGGGACTGGTGAGTGGGAGTCACCAAAGCTGTCCCCAGACAGAGATCCTGCTAGAAGAAGGCTCCATATCTCCCCCCTCCCCCAACCCAAGGAAGGCCAAAATCTAAGGGAGGTGGTGGCAGAGGGCTTTCCCTGTGGTTCATGTGCCACCGAGGTTCTTTCTCTATGCCATGGGGTGCATTGTGTGTGTGAATGCCTCCCTGTGTCCAGTTTGCCTTGAGTCAGAGCTGGGGCTCCAAAGATCATTGATCTGGGAGAGCTGAGTCCTTGGGGCAGGCAGGACAATTTTGTTTTGTTTTTTTTTTTGGTCAGTGGTGGGGCTTGAACTCTGGGCTTGGGTGCTGTCCCTGCTTTCTTCAGCTCAAGGCAAGTGCTCTACCACTTGAGCCACAGCACCACTTCTGGTTTTTTAGTGGTTTATTGGCTTTAATACATGATCCTCAGATCTCAGCATCATGAGTAGCTAGCATTACAGGCATGAGCCACTGGAGACTGGCTTCAGACAGGACAGTTTTGGGGGTCAGGATAACCCTGTAGGATCACAAGCCCAGGTTTTCATCAACTCTGCTTATGGAAACAGTGACCTCAGCTAAGAGATGTTGCGTTGCTGAACCTCAGTTTCCCCTCTAAAATGAGGTAAGTCAGCAGCCTCCTGGAGCTGCTGGGAGGACTCCAAGATCAAGCCCATAGATGGATGGGGTGGACTTGCAAACCGGTGCAGAGAAAGAGGCCCATTAGTCCTCCTCCTCTTTTCTTTTGGCTGCACCAGCATTTAAATTCAGGGCTTCCCACTTGCTAGGCAGATGCTCTACATGGCTTGAGCAATACCTCCAGCCCCTTCCCCCCTATTAATTGAAACAATTTTTTTTTTGGAGGGGGGTTGGTCGTGGGGCTTGAACTCTGGGCCTGCATGCTGTCCCTCAGCTCTTCAGCTCAAGGCGAGCACTCTACCACCTGAGCCACAGCGCCACTTCTGGTTTTCTGGTGGTTAATTAGAGATAAGAGTCTCACAGACTTTCCTGCCTGGGCTGGCTTTGAACCTTGATCCTCAGATCTCAGCCTCCAGAGTAGCTAGGATTATAAATGTGAGCCACCGGTGCCCGGCTAAAACAATTTTTTTTTTTTTTTTTTTTTGGGTCTGGTCGTGGGGGCTGAACTCTGGGCCTGGGCGCTGTCCCTCAGCTCTTCAGCTCAAGGCTAGCACTCTACCACTTGAGCCACAGTGCCACTTCTGACTTTTTTTTTCTTTTTGCTTATGTGGTGCTGAGGAATTGAACCCAGGGCCTCATGCATGCCCAGCCCCTAAAACAATTTTTTTTTGCACGGTTGGATTTTTTTTTTTTTTGCAGGGCTTTGCACATATTAGGTACATGCACCACTACTTTAGCCCACACGCAATTTTTGCTTTAAAGAGCAAAAGTAATATAGTGGAAGCCAGTTCCTAATAAATGGTGCCAGACCAAATCAGGTATCCAGAGGCAAAAAAAAAAAAAAGAACCTCATCTCAAACCTTTCACCTGACAAAAGCCAGCTTAAAATAGATCAAGAACCTAAATGTCTAACAGTAAAGCCTTTAAGGAAAACAAAACAAAACAGAAACACACAAGGAAATCTGACCTAGCACTAGGCAGAGATTTAGATAACTCTAAACACATGCTTCACAATAGGAAAATAAATGGAACTTTGAACCACATCAAAATTAAGAAGTTTTAGTCTAAGAAAATCCCATAAAGATGAAAAAAAAAAAAGGCTGTGGAGTGTAGTACATGACTATAATCCAAGCTACTCTAGAAATGCAAAGTAAGATCCTGCTTGAAAAACAAACTAAAAGTAGAAGGGCTCAAGTGGAACACTGCTTGTCTAGTAAACATGAAGCCCTACGTTTGATCCCCAGGAGAGACAGGAAAAAAAATTATCCATGTATCTATCTGAAAATAAAATCTTGTGAATAGGAGAAAAAAAGATAAAGACTGGGAGAAAATAAGATGGGCACTGCTGGCTTACACCTGTAATCCTAGCTATTCAGGAGGTTGAGAGCTGAGGATCATGTTTCAAAGCCAGCCTGTACAAGAAAGTCTGTGCAATATTGAACTCACAACTCAGATAGCAAGTTCGAGTTCCAGTCTTGGAAGAAAAGAAATGGGCAAAAGATATGCATAGAGATTTCGAGGGAGATGATAAATAGATGGCAAATTAGCACACGAAAAAATGTTCTACTTCGTTAGCCATCAGAAAAATGCAAATTCAAGCCACAATGACATGTCACCACAAACCCATCAGAATAGCTAAAATGAAATATAGCAACAACACCAAATGGTAGTGAGAATGTGGAGAAACTGGATCATTCATACGCTGCTGGTGGGAATATAAAATGGACTTACCATATGGTAAGCAATTGTACTCTTGGGCATTTATCCCAAATGAAAACTTATTTTCTTACAGAAACTTGTATGCCTGAGGTACTGTTCATAGTATGAATATTTGTGACAGCATACACTCAGCATCCAAATATCTTCCAAGGGGATGAGGGGCTAAACTGTGGTATATCCATACCACAGTTACAAACTCAGTAAGAGCTGACAATGATACCTGAAACAACATGGATGAACCTCAAGGACCTTGTGCTTAGTGAAGAAAACAATACTAGATCCCTTTCACGTAACATTCATTAACCACAGCTAAGAGATGGAGCATAGATAAATGGCTTCCAAGGGTTACCAATGCAGTAGCTATGAATAGAACATAAGGAGTCTTGTGGCGATGCTTGTGATAAAACTGCCCAGAACTACGTGTGTGCATGGGAGCACTGATGGCTTCTAAGTAAAAGCCATGGCCGGTATTACTGAAATTTTCTATTCCTATTTATTTATTTTTGTGGGTGGTGGGGCCTGCCTGAACTCTGGGCCTGGGCGCTGTCCCTCAGCTCTTCAGCTCAAGGCTAGCACTCTACCACTTGAGCTACAGCACCATTTCCAGCTTTTTCTGCTTATGTGGTGCTGAGGAATTGAACTCAGAACCTCATGCATGCCAGGCAAGTATGCTACCACTGAGTCACTTTCCCAGCCCCTCCCTTTTTATTTTTGAGACATAGTTTTGCCATACAGCTCAGGCCAAACTCAAACTGTTGGTCCTCCCACCCTAGCCTTATAAATGCTGGTATCAGAGTTCTTTGCCACCATGCCTGGCTTGTGCTTTTGCTTGGCTTTTCACACTCAAGGCTGGCACTCTACTACCGGAACCACTGCTAGTTTTTTGCTGGCTGACCAGTGATAAAGAGTCTCAGTCCTGCCCAGGCTGGCTTTGAACCTCAATCCTCAGATTTCAGCCTCCTGGGTAACTAGGATTACAGACGTGAGCCACCATGCCTGGGTGAAGCTTCTTTTTTTTTGTGCTACCATTGGGGCTTGAACTCAGGGCCTCATGCTCTCCTTTAGCTTTTTCACACAAGGTTGGTGCTCTACTACTTAAGCCACAGCTCTGCTCGAAATTTTCATGTGAAACATTAAATGTCAGACCCTCTGGGAGTCTTCTGATGAGCTTAAGTAAAGAAACATCATATCAAATGAAAAATAAAGTTGTGGGAATGGATTTCCTGGAGAAGAAGGATTCATAGTTTCCATTAGATTCCACATTCTTAACAAGAAGAGATTCTGACCTTTCTGGGGATGGCTTGTATCTGGCGTAGGTGGCTGAGCCGGGGGTGGAGAAGCTCCCAGAAGGTTGTCGGTAGGGAGGGACTCTGTCGGCCCCTGCTGGTGATGCTGTGTATGGAGTTTCTGGGAAGCTGACAGGCCTGGAAGAGAGGAACACAGCATGGTGAGGGGAGGACTTCTCTAGTCTTCAAAGAGCCTCTCTTCCTGGCTCAGTGGCCAGCCTAAGCCCAGTTTCTGCAAGGGCTTCAAAGGCTGGTTCTTGTCCCTTTCTTGGGACAAAATGGCCCTCTGCCAGTTGGAGTCACTGGGGACAGAATCCAGATTCTTCCTCTGAACCATACCTCTAGCCCTCTTTATCTTTTAATATAGAATGTATTCAAGAGCATGCTTGGGATTAAATACCATCATCATCGAACTCTCCAAAGTAATCACTTATTCCAAGGAATGGATGAGGGTAGTGATGCCAGCTGGGGTCTTCATTCCTCCACTGCCCCTAAGAAGTCACTGTCCTACAATTTGTGCTTATCCTTTAGGTGAACTCTAATACACTTGGCATGAGAGAATTCCAACCTGAGACCCAGGCCCTTTTCAAGTTTAAGGAGGGAGGGAGTGAAGGAAGGAAGAAAAGAAGGAAGGAAGGAAGGAAATGAAGGAAAGAGGGTGGGAGGGAGGGAGAAAGGAGGGAAGGAGAAGGCTCAAAGAGGCAGAAGGGTAAGAGGGCAGGTGGACTGACTGAAAAGAGAACAGAATACAGGAAGGAGAGGTGAAGGACAGCTGTGGTGGGTAGGAGATGGGGTGATGGGGATTCCCTCTGAGGATTCTTACCTTTTGTTGTGCAGTGGCTGCGACTCCCGGAAGGGGACCATGGACGTTTGCTTCGGGAGCCGACTCAGGGACTGGGCATGACCAGGAGTGGCTGGGGTGGCCCACTTGGAGGCTGGCAGGGAGTTGTGGGATGCAGGCCCACTCCACTGCCAGGGTGCATTGCTGCGATAGGGGGGCCGGCCCCCAGGAGTGGTGCTTTCTGGCTCAGCCTTGGACTCCGAGGTGTTCATGTCATAGGTCTCCGGCCACCCCCTAGGAAGAACTTCATTACTAGGAGGCTCCAAGCAACCAGCACATAGGCCTGATGCCAAGGAGGGGCCTTGTCTATACTGGGCTAGGTTTTGCTGGCCAATTCTGAGCCATGATGGCCTATTTAAAGGTAACCTTTAAATTAGAGCCTGAAACTTAGCAGCTCAGAGTTCTAGGACAGGGCCCAATACAGGAGTTGTGACAGCCAGACCTGTTTCTCATCTCCCTTCCTCCTGGCCCCTCCCCTTTCCGGCCCAGGCCTCCAGTTGGCCAGTACCCCTAAGCATCAGCCTGGCCCCCCTGAGCAGTACTTAGGCAGGAAAGGCAGATGCCCTCTGAATCAAAGGACAGTCTCTGTCTTGTTCTAGAGAATCTCAAAGGCTGCTGGAAGAGGAGCAGGTGACCTACTTTGCAGAGTGGTTAAAAAAAAAAAGCTACAAGATCCAGAGCCTTGAAATAGATACAGAGCAGTCCATGACTCCTCCCTTCAGACCTAGCTGGCACACGTACTGGCTCTGCTGGGAAGACCCAAGGCTGGGCTTAAGGGGATACTGTGGACGTGATATGTAATAGTGCACATATGAAGAGCTTAGAGCGGGAAGCTGCACACAGGTGTCTACTCTTATGCCATCACCATCACCATCTCCCCTGCCCAGTCATCTAGTCCCTTGTACTACAGCCTTTTGGTGGCCAGGCCACCAAAGCTCTGAGCTTTCCACCACCCAGGGCAATGCCCTTACCTTCGAGGTGTACCATCCTCGAAAGGTGGGATGATGACCACCTTTACAGTAACAGAGGTGCGCAGCAGGTCAATCATCTGGTCATGTGTCAGTGTGACCACAGCCACCTTGCAGATCTCCACCAGTCGGCTACCTTGCCGGAGGCCAGCCTGCCAGGCAAACCCATAGTCCTCCACCTCAGCCACCGTCCCGTCGTACTTCACATGGAAGCCCAGCTGCCCCAGCCCATTCCGCCGAAGGGTCATGTCCACTGTCTCCCAGCCATTGGTCATCACCTGAGGGTCACAGGCAGGAGGGGGGCTCAGCTGTTTGGTTACCACCTCTGGAGGGTCCTTATCAGGATGCCTGAGATTAAACCCTTGCTGACTCCTGTCGGTCCTAGGTGGCGCCAGAAGGCCATAGGGGGCGAGCATCACCTGGTCCCAGCTCAGGCTCCTGGATTCTGGACAGAAAATGTGCTCCCTCCTGCTGCCACCCTGCCCAAGCACATTCTGTGGGGCTGATGTGTGTCAGGCACTAGGCTAGGCCCATTCAATGCTGATCCCACTTATGTGCACTTTGCTCATTACAATGCATGTATAGCTCTCCCCCCCCCCCCCCTCCTGGTGCCAGCCCTGGAGCGTCTTTCTCAAGGTTATCTCTCTACCACATGATCTATAGCTCCATTTTTTGGCTTTTTTGGTAATTAACTGGAGATAAGGGCTTCACAGGGTTTCCTGACTGGGCTGGCTTCGAACTGTGATCCTGAGATCTCAGTCTCATGTGTAGCTAGGATTAGAGGTGTGAGCCACCAGCGCTCATCTGTACTTCTTTCTTTATAAACAAGGCCCCCTCTTTCTTCATTAGGATAACTCTTACTCATCTCAGCGTGGCCCTCCCACAAGCTTGGGAACAATGTCAGCAGGGATGTGAACTGTGGGTGTTAGAGCCAAATGGTGTATTTTGAGTTCCATCTGAAGGGGGCACCTATCACCCTACTAGTGAATGTGGGCTTAAGAAAGTCAGACTCCTCCGTTTTTGTCAGAAGCCAGATTCATGGTAAACTCTGTTAAGCTTGGCTATCTATCTATGTCTGAGGCTTTAGCTTGGCCGTGGATTGAACCTGTCCTTACCTAATTTAGTTCTCTACAGGAGGTTCTCCTGACATTCTCAACACCCTTTTTTGTTGTTGATGGTGTTATTGGAGGTGGCACCAGGGCCTTGTACATGCTAAGTGTATGCTCTGTCACTGAGTTTCACCCACAGCTGCTCAACACCTTCCTTTTAACCTCTTGGCATTTACCGCTTGTCTTAATGTCTACCTGGGATGGCAGACCCATGAAGGCAGGCCTGGGCTGTTAGGGTGATCATTGTATCCAAACATCGCTGATCCCTGGGCTATATGACTAACAGATGAAGGGATGTGGTTGCTTGGGGGACGTTCAGGGTCCACAGCAGGATGTGGATGGCACACATGGAGGATGTTATAGGGTTAAAGATGGCCTGGGCTTCACAGGGGATGGCCCATGCCACTGTTGGGTTCCTCAGTAAGCTTGGAGGTACTGAGACTGGGGATGGGGGATGGCTATTGCAGAGAGCTCTGAAAGGACTGTGCTAACAGTAGGCACGGGGGTGGGCATGGGACAGAGTAGGACTGACAGGATGTGGGTAAACCATGAAACCTGGCACAGGGCCTGGCATGGTCCCCGCTCAAGAAATGAGAGTTGTGGTGAAGACTCTGGGTGGAGCACAGGAGGTAGGGGATCAGATCACTGAGTCCCATGTGGGGAATACCACGGCAGAAGGCTCTGGAAAAAATCTGAGAGAGAGAAGGGCAGCTCCTACTAGGGTGGAGGCATCAGGAGGAGAAGCAGCAGCTGAGGCTGCCTAGGGAGGTGAAGTTGGTAGATGGGCTGTGGGTACCAGAGCAAGAGGAGCCTAGTCTGATGCTGAGGCTTCTGACCTTCTGATATAGGAAGGATGGACTTGGCCTCTAAGAGACAGAAGACCTGACAGGACGGAAGGAGCAGCAGCTTGCTTGACATTTGACTGACATCCCCAGTCCTAGGTTTCTTTTTTTCAGGGTTCGTTTTTTTTTGGGGGGGGGCACAGTACTGTGGTTTGAACTCAGGGTTTGCTAAGCAGGTACTCCACTGCTTGAGCCACACCTTTAACTTTTTTTTTTTGGGGGGTCCGGTCGTGGGGCCTGAACTCTGGGGCCTGGGTGCTGTCCCTCAGCTCTTCAGCTCAAGGCTAGCGCTCTACCACTTGAGCCACAGCACCACTTCCGAATTTTTTCTTATGTGGTGCTAAGGAATCGAACCCAGGGCCTCAGGCATGCAAGGCAAGTGCTCTACCACTGAGCCACCTTCCCAGCCCTAACTTTTTTTTTTGTTGTTGGTCGTGGGACTTGAACTCTGGGCCTGGGCGCTGTCCTTCAGCTCTTCGGCTCAAGGCTAGCACTCTATCACTTGAGCAACAGCGCCACTTCCAGTTTTCTGGTGGTTTACTGGAGATAAGTCTCACGGCCTTGCCTGCTTGGGCTGGCTTTGAACCGCAATCCTCAGATCTCAGCCTCCTGAGTAGCTAGGATTACAGGTGTGAACCACCAGTGCCCGCCTCACACCTTTAACTTTTTGTTCTTATTGTTCTAGAGATAGGCTATTGCTTTTTGCCTAAGCAGGCCTAGAATGCAATCCTCCCATTTATGTTTTCTGATATAGACGAGATGACAGTGTATACCACCATGCCCAGCTTTTCCTGTTGAGATGTGATACATAAAATTTTTTGTCTAGATTGGCTTGGAACCACAATCCTCCTTATCTTCCCAAATAGCTGAGGATTACATGAGCCACCATGCCCAACTACCAGTGAGCTTTTTTGTGTATGCCAGTCCTGTAGCTTGAACTCAATGCCTGGGTGCTGTCCCTGAGCTTTTGTGTTCAAGGGAGGTACTCTACCACTTGAGCCACAGCTCTACTTCTGGCTTTCTGGTGGTTCATTGGAGATAAAAATCCCATTTACTTTCTTGCCTGGGCTGGCTTTGAGCCGTGATCCTCAGATCTCAGCTTCTTAAGTAGCCAAGATTATAGGCATGTGCCATTGGTGCCTGGTTTACCACTTACATTTTTTTTGTTGTTGATAGTGGGGCTTGAATTCTGAGCTGGGGAGCTGTCCCTCAGCTCTTCAGCTCAAGGCTAGCATTCTACTACTTGAGCCAAAGAGCCACTTCCAGTTTTCTGAGTTGTTTATTGGAGATAAGAGTCCCACAGCCTTTCCTGCCAGGCTGGCTTTGAACCATGAGCCTCAGATCTCAGCCTCCTGAGCAGCTAGGATTACAGGTGTGAGCCACCAGTGCCCGGCTACCACTTACATTTTTAACCTAAGTTTAAACTTGTATTTCCTATCAACTCTAGGATCAATAAGCATGCCTTCTGTCCTTTTGAGGTGAAGGCATGGAAAGCCATAGCTCTCTGGCCTACACCTTCTCCTGGAAGTAGGCCTCACCATACCTACAGTGGGACAATTCTGACTTTCTTGGGGCCGACTTGTCCCAGACTGACTGAATGGAGGAATGTATTTTCAGAGGCCACTGCCAACCATGGGAACTGGTACACCACTGCTGAGCCTTCCCTCTTACCTTCAGTCTTTGGACAATTTCCCTTATGTCCTCCACAGAGCCCTCTGCGGCCTGTAGGAAGATGTGGTCCCCTCGGCCATAAAAGATTTTCAGTGTTGAGGAGTCTGGGGTCCAGCCAATGACATCCCCACAGTAGCAGTTGAACACTACTTCCTTGGTGCGTAGGTCCAGGAGCACCACAAACTCATTGGAAATTCCCAAAATGCAGTCGATTTCTACCCCCTGGGCATAGTCCTGAGCTGCTACCCGCCAAGCGATGGCCCCTGCACTGTGTTGCTCAGCGCCTGCCCGGGCTTTTGTCTTCTCCTTCTTCTTGGAGGTCAGGGAGATGAGGTTGAACTTGCCAGAGGAGTCGATGGGGGTGTTGGAGACACAGTTTTCAGCCAGGTCCTTGAGGTACTCCTGGCGGGTCCTGGTGGCCATGGTGTGGAACTTGTCAGACTTGTGTGCAGCATTTTCAGCGTTAATCACCTTGGCCAGCAAAAAGTCTCTGAAGACATCAGATTTGCGGAATGTGGTTCCATTGGGAATAGGGGGGCCAAAAGGAGGAGCATCTTTGGATCGGGTCACCGCCATGCTGAGAAGGGAGAAGTTATTAAGACATGGAAAGAAAAGC
The DNA here is from genome assembly GCF_019054845.1 of Dipodomys spectabilis. Taxonomy (NCBI): domain Eukaryota; kingdom Metazoa; phylum Chordata; class Mammalia; order Rodentia; family Heteromyidae; genus Dipodomys; species Dipodomys spectabilis. The sequence continues at coordinate 5,523,764 of NW_024871099.1, read as the reverse complement.
ACTAAGATCTTCAAAAAAAAAGGTCAGATCAAAAGTAGGAGTTTTCTTTACACACACACACACACACACACACACACACACACACGCGTGTCTTTGGGTAGACCATCACTCTCCCTCCCCCTGTCCCCCCGATTGTGGGGGCTGAACTCTGAGCCTGGGCACTACCCCTGAGCTCTTCTGCTCAAGGCTAGTGCTCAACCATTTGAGCCACAGTGCCACTTTCGGCTTTTTTCTTTTTGCTTATGTAGTGATGAGGAATCGAACCCAGGGCTTCATGCATACAAGGCAAGCGCTCTACCACTGAGCCACCTTCCCAGCCCCAGGCAGACCATTTCTTTTCTTTCTTTTTTTTTTTTTTGGGTCCGGTCATGGGCCTGAACTCTGGGCCTGGGCACTGCCCCTCAGCTCTTCAGCTTAAAACTAGCACTCTACCACTTGAGCCACAGAGCCACTTCTGGCTTTTTTTTTTCTGCTTATGTGGTGCGAGGAATTGAACCCAGAGCTTCATGCATACAAGGCAAGCACTCTACCATGAGCCACCTTCCCAGCCCCTGGGCAGACCATTTCTAAAAGTGAACAGAAAGGTCAAGGAACCTGCTAGGGTATTCAGCCAAGGTCAGGGGAAGATAGCTTTCAGAATGCTTACCCTGCATGTGTGTAAGTTGGTGTAAAGAACAAGCCACATCCTTCAGGTGCTGAAATATTTTATTTGTCCTCTATGGAAACCTCAGCCTGTGAGTACTGAGAGCTCCTACTGCTCCTCCTCCGCAAGGAAAGTTTTTCAATGAATAGACTGGGTTAAACCTGGAGTGGCATACCTACCTTCCCAGCATTCAGAAGGCAGACAGAAGGGTCACAAGTCCAATGCTAGCCTAGCTATATAGTGAATTCAAGGTAAGCCTGGACTAGTCAGACTCTGTCTTTAAAAAAAAAAAAGAGTCCACAGATAAAACAATACTTCAGGCAATACAAATAAAATGTGTTTTTTTGGATTTGCCTGACTTGTTTGAGGCTGGAGTTCTACCACTTGAGCCACTGCTCTACTTCTGGCTTTTTGGTGGTTAACTGGAGACAAGTTTCACAGACTTCCCTGTCCAGGCTTGGCTCTAAACCATGATCCTCAGATCTCAGCCTCCTGAGTAGCTAGGATTAGAGGTGTAACACTATAATGAAATGCCTGGCACAAGTCAGGCATTTCAGGGCTCACTATGTGCCCACCACTCTCCCACAATAGATAAGGGAAGGCAAATATGACGCCAAGTGCCTGGCTAGAGAGGCAAGGCCACACTAGCAAATGGTATGGATGGTGGGGTGGTAAGAACTGTGGTAGAAGTATGTTTGGCAAGAGCTTATGGAATGTGCCAGAAACCTGTCTTGTTCAGTCTTGAAGAATAATCAGAAATTCACTGGGTGCAGGAGGAGGGCAGAGGATTAAACCAGCCTGGATGTAGTGGGGCCCAGCACTCAGTTGGGTCTGCTCAGAGAATGGGTGAGGGGCAGCTCTGGTTGTATCACTGACATTTCTTTCTTTAGAAATAAAGAAAAGAAAGAAAGCTGAAGCAAGTAAGGCAAAATGTTAACATCTGGTGGTGGGCACATGGGTGTCTGTTACATTATTTTCTGTACTTTTCAAAGTGTTTAAAGTATTACATAATATATCTTTTTTTTTCCTTTTCTTTTTTCTTTTAAAGTTTTTTTTTGAGATAGGGGATCCCTATGTAGTCCCAGCTGCTTGGAACTCCTAATTCTCTTGCCTCTGGATATGCCTTCCTATAATATACCTGGCAATAAAACTCTCTCATATTAAATATAAAAAAACAGAAAAAGGGGGTTGGGAAGGTGGCTCAGTGGTAGAGTGCCTGCCTTGTATGCATGAGGCCCTGGGTTCGATTCCTCAGCACCACATAAGAAAAAAGAAAAAAGCCGGAAGTGAAGCTGTGGCTCAAGTGGTAGAGCGCTAGCCTTGAGTTGAAGAGCTAAGGGACAGCGCCCAGGCCCAGAGTTCAGGCCCCATGACCGGACCCCCCCCCCCAAAAAAAAAAAACCAGAAAAAGTTTGTGCATCAGAAAGACGGTCATCCCCAAGACCAAGCAGAGGCAGGTTTTAGAGAAATGGCTGCCAGGAGTGTCAGTTAGGAGGGAAATAGAGTAAACAGCAAGGATGGGAGAAGGCTAACTCAACTCCTCATCTGTGACACAGGTACTGCCTTCTCTTCCATGGTGTGCAACAACTCCCATTCTCCCTTACCAGGGCTGTCAGCTGCCAAGGAATAGTTGTACCTTTAATCTCTGCCATCTATCCTGTTCAAGCAGCCAGCATTCTGTAACTACTGCCCTATGTCCAGGAATGGATGGACTGGGAGAGAGGTGGCCTTGGATGTGCCTGTAGATGTCACAACGTGCCATCCCTAGAAGCCACTGGGCAATGTGTCCAGCAGTGTTGCTCATAAGCATGGGCTGCAGGTTGGAAGACCCCTCTTCTCTCTGACACCTAGTACTTTTACCAAGATTAGCAGTGCACAAACATACCTACCTTTGACCCAGCGCTTCTGCTGTGGGAATTGATCCTACAGCCGCATGCTTGGTCGCATGTGCAATGAATGCAGAAACAGCCCCAATGCCCATCAGTGGAGGGCACAGATTATCACATATCCCCACAATGGAATGTTCTACAGTTATTAATAAGATGCAGGACAGTGTGCACCGTGGTACAAATGTATTAAGGTGGAGGAGGTGTGTCCACATATTGGCCCAGGACTCAGGACACACAGAAACAGCCACCATGGCTGCATCTGTGAGAGCATCTAGGTGATTGGAGAGACATTCTTCTTCACTCTTTTATCTTTTCAGTTTCAAAAACTATCTTTGAAAGATAGAAAACAGTGCATCCTACCCCATTTCCCAGTCTACAGGGACAAGTTGATGATCTGGGCCTGAGTGCTAAGTGGGTATGGCTGAGGATACAGCTGTATCCTGCTCTTACTCCCTGGGGGATTTCCCTTTGTCCTCTGGGGATGGCCATTTAATCTGGGGAGCACTTCAGAAATGTTGGAGAGAATACATAGCAGGTTCAAGACCTGCTACTTGTCATTTGTGAACGAAAACTCTACCTCCACAGATGGCTCTTGTCTGGTCATTCTACCCCTGGATTTCCTCAAGGCCATTACCCTGGGCTCCTCTCCCCTCTGTCCATGTAGTGGGGGTAAGCCCTGGCAACCACTGGACTGCCTCCATTGGGGCCTTTTTTTCAACTAGGAGCGCTCTCTCTCTCTCTCTCTCTCTCTCTGTTGCTGGATTTGTAGCTGCTTAAATGTTAAGCAAGAGCTGCCAGAAAACGAGGCACCATTAGGGAATGTGGAGCACACCCAGCTGTGCCTCCAAGCCTCATCCTGAAGAGCTGATGTACACATCTGCTTTTGTGCACAGGCAGATTGAAGTGGGTTTCCTGTCACTTACAGAATCCCCCATACCAACACAATTCCCAAAGGCTTCCTTATCAGAGTTAGGGAGTCCTGTGCTGTGGTGGTTGGAACACTCTCTGAGGCAGTGTGGGACATGTGACAGGCCTAGCTGGAGTGCTGGGAGCAGCTCTTGTGGGGGCCAGTAGGCGTGTGTAGGATGGACTGGCTGTACCTATAGCAGACGTTCTCAGTGCAGGGGTTGTGGGCTCGGACGATGATGAAGACATGCTGAAAGTGCGAGCGGATGTTCTTGGGGGTGAAGGGCAGCGCACCGGGCTCCTGGAAGATGATCGTCACAATGTCGTTCCCTATGTGCCTCTTCCTCAGTAACTGGTAAATGGACATCAGAATAGGGAGAGAATCTGTGAACATGAGTCAAGTCCTATTCCTCCCTGCCCAGAGCCCTTCTGGAAACCCTCTCTGTAGACACAAAGTCAAAGTCTCTGGCATGGCTTCAGAGGCCTCCCCAATGCAGAGGCCCACTGCCTCTGATGTGGCCTATGTAACTTCCCACACCGGCCCTTGTTGCTCCTGCAACACTGTGAATAAAGCCACTACCAAGAAAGGCAGAGGTGAGAACTTGAAAGGATTCGTAAGATCACCTGAGCCATACATGAAGCCAACCCTCTCCCAGAGCACTGGAGAGATAGAACCCAGTGAATTCCATTTTTGTCTTATGTCAGTTTGGTTTGAGTTTGTAGTCAAACTTTTATGGGGACTAATTCACTCTTCTTTTCCATAGGAACAGTGATGAAGGGATTTAGAGTAGCTAGAGGCTAACATAGTAGCCAAAGATGAACTGGTTTCAGATATCATCATTTCCCCATCTATCTTCATTCCTCAGTCTCTAGCTCCTACATGGCATAGCCATGGTGTCAAGGTTCTCCAAGACCAAGGACCTCCATTAGATCTACATATCAGTATCAGGACTGGGTGAATGGGCAGAAAACAGCCACTGGAGCAGGATGGTAAGTAGAGAAGGTCCTGGGCCTAAGTGTGGGCCAGCTGGAGACCACTGACCTGCTGCCTGTTGTTGGGGGTGTACGGGAGCAGAGTGGAGACGTGGAACATGATCTCATAATCCTGGTACGTTGTGTAGAGGGAGTGAGTCCCCGTGGAGTCAGCTGGGACAGAAGCACAAGTTAGGACTGCAGCTCCAGAGCCTCTGGGCTTCTGCCATATCCCACATACCATCTGGCTAGCTTTATTTTTTTTTTTCCCTTTAAACTTAAATCCACACTTCAATACAAGAAGTAATTTTACCTCCCATTACATGCATACTACATTGACAGAAACTAAAAAAGTCTTATAGTACCCACGGTTGGTGAGGATGTGGAGAAACTAGAACACTTTATATGGCTGACTAGGTGTGTAATAAATTGATGCAAACATTTTGGAAAACCTGAAGATAGTCTTAATTGGTAACCCAGAGCTGTCATCCTAGGACATAGTCTAGAGAAATCACACATCCCTGGGATGTGGGTATGAGAATCTTCTCACCTTTAGCCAAAGGGTGGACAAGCACACACTGATATACCAAGCTGTGGGAAAATACCCTGCCAGGAGGAGTGAGGCATGGTTGCAACATGGGTGAATTGTACAAACAATGTGGCACAAAAGGCTCCAGGCACAAAGAAGCACGCATGTGTCCCCTGCATGAACATCTACAGCACACTCCACAGGTATCTGTGGCTATCATATAGGCTACACCCCTGGTATAAGGTGTAGCAGCACAATTGCTGTCCTGCAGGAGGCTATTCTCATACTTTCCTGACACATGCTATGATGGTTTCCCCAATGGCTTCCTTCCCAACAATGGCACCCAAGAGTTCCCCCGGTCCACATTTCCCCTCAGCAGCATCAGGCCTTTTCACTTTTGCCTATTGGGTGGGTATATGGTGATGGCTTCCTGCTAAGTTGCCCCTTCTTTTGTTATTGTTGCTGTTGTTATGCTGGGTTTAGAAAAACAGGACTTTGCACTTATTAGGCAGGTGCTTTACCACTCAAGTCACACTCTTAGCCCTTTTTTGCTTTGCTTTTTGGATAGGGTCTATTTGTCTGGGTTGGCCCTGGACTACAATCCTCCAGATCTCCACCTTTCAGGAACTGGGATGACAAGCCCTCCACTTACTCTTGACGTCCAGCTGGGCAGCATACTTGGTGAAGCCCTTCAGGCAGACCTTCTCGCCCAAAAGGTCAAGGAACTCCTCGAAGGCAGGACCAGCCTCCTCGTTGTTGTACATCTCCTCCTCAGAGCTCTGGCCAGCCTTGCAGTACAGGATGCCCACCTTGTGCTTGCGGCACAGCTGTGAAGGCAAGAGGGCTGTGTGGGTCTGGCTGGCAGGGAGGTCTGAGAGGACAGGGCAGAGAGTTCTGAGGTACTGAACCCAAGTGTTATGAGACCACTTAGAACTTACACCATGGTCTGCCTTGCCTTTGCAATGAGCATGTCCTGTCTGTCTCTCCTCCCTCCCAGGCACGATTAGGTGCCCACTCTGTTCAGCAGGTAGAGGGCAGCTAGCAATGTGGTTCTTGAGGCAGAGCCGGTAGCTCTGGCTCCCCACAGGAAGTGGACATGCACTGCCAAGGTTCCTGCAAAGCAATACCTGGAGGGCTTGGGGCTATGGTTGTTACTTAGGGGGTGACCCCCCAGTAATAGGGATAGATGCCATATTTCAGTAGAGACCAATCAGCAGCTCTGAGGCCCTAAGATTCAGCTAGGTGGAGTCTGCATATGGTTGTTAAGTCCAACAGCTACACTGGGGGCTGGAGAAGCCCACAGCTAGTGTGCAGAGGCAGAGAGGAAAGATGCCTCTCTCCCTGTATACATATGGCATGTGCAGGAACCTCTGGCGGCCATCTCATTCCTAGGCTGTTTCGCTCTGAAAATAGTGCTTTTAGTCTCTTTAGAAGTGGACAATGATTCTTTCCTGCTGCTGAAACTGATTAACCTGCCAAAAATAAATTCAGTGACAAGGACCGATATAGCAGCCACCCAACAGCCCTATACCCTAAGCCCCTACTTACCCCCTGCTCATCGAGCTTCAGCAGCTGCTCTGTCACCTTGGGAGTGTTGAGGGCCAGTCGGAGGCAGTGGATGTTGAGCTCGGGGATTACATACTCTAGTGCATCCTTCAGGGGCAGGCCCCGTCCAGTGCCATGCTTGGTGGCTGTGGGTGTGGCATCCTCGAGGATGGAGCCTCGCAGGGTGATGAGCTGCTCAAGAGAGAGTAGGAAGGTTAGGAGCTCTCAGGGCTTTGAGCACAGGAGTGACGTTAGACGCTCTGAGGGCAGAATACTCTGGGGCTGAGGCAGGACTGAAACCTGTTGCCTCCTTTTGGTGATCCCAACCAGGTGACCTCAGACCTCTTGAGTCTGTACTTCCTATTCTGTGACTCAAAAATGGGCCCAGTGACAGTGCAGTGAGTGCACACTGGTTTTTAAATTTTAAAGATTGTTAATATAGGACTGTGAAGTTGGCCCAGTGGTACAGTGCATGCCTTGCATGCATGAGGCCCTGGGTCTGATTCCACAGTACCACATAAGCAGAAAAAGTCAGAAGTGGCGCTGTGGCTCAAGTGGTAGAGCACTAGCCTTGAGCTGAAGAGCTCAGGGACAGCGCCCAGGCTCAGAGTTCAGGGCTCACATCCGCCCCACCCCCCCACACATGAAAAGTATAAGTTAAAACACTGTTAATATAAAGGTGATCTAACAGAGGGGTTACAGATATATAAGTCAGGTAATGAGTACATTTCTTTTGGACAATGTCACCCATTCCCTTGCAATCTCCCAGGCTTTTATCCCTACCCACATTGTATAGTTCATTTTCAACACAGTGTCTAGTGAGTACTTTGTCCCTCCATTTCCGTGCCTCCCCTTTACTCTCCCAAAGACAGGTAAATGAACAAACAAGACAAAAGAAAACAACAACAACAAAGAAAAAACCTTTTGTTTCCATTTCCTGGAGTTCATTTCAATAAATATTATTTTGTATGATCAGATGCACGTAGGCATTGCACCTTTGTGTTCTTCTCTTAAGGATATCCTCCATTGGTTTCACTGTGGCACATTGGTTCTTACCTCCAATGTGCCCTTTCTGTTCTTCGTAAAAGAGACAAACAATGACCCTGTCCTGGGGATTTGTGGGTGGGGTAATGGAGTATGCAAACAGTATGGCTAGAGCTAGCTAGGTTTCTTGTTACTTTTCAGCCAAAGACAGTCCTTACTGGTATACTTCCTGACAAGTCCTATTTATGAACTATGGTTGATTTCCCTGGGTTCTAGGTTTTGTAGCAACCTGGAACCTCATTCTGTGTATAGGTATCTACAGGAGGGTTCAGATCTGCTTTACAGATGAAGGAACTGAAGCTCCAAGATGATAAGTATTTTATCCAGGGCCACCATAGCAGACAAATGGCTGAACAGGATTCTAACACAGGCCTAACATCTCCAAAGCATTTTTCCCCTCAAAGACAGGGTCTTACAACCAGGCTGGTTTCAAACATACTACTCTTTCTTCAGCCTCTTAGAGTACTAGAATTACAGGTGTGTACCACCAGCTCAACCAATCTCTCTCTCTCTCTCTCTCTCTCTCGCTGGTTGTGGAGCTTGAACTCAAGGCCTGGGGCCCTGTCTCTAAGCCTCTTTGAGCTCAAGGCTAGCACTCTACCACTTGAGCCACAGTGACAATTCTGGTTTTTGCGTGGTTAATTGGAGATAAAGAGTCTTATGGGGACTTTTCTGCTAGGGCTGGCTTCAAACTGCAATCTTCAGATCCCAGTCTCCTAAGTAGCTAGGATTGAGCTGGTAGCTAGCATGAGTTACCAGTGCCGGGCCCAATTTATAATGCTGTGCTTGAGAGGTTTGAAGATGCTAGTTAGAGATGGCCTGTTCTTTCACCTTGGTGAATTTAACTCTTTCTATGGTTGTATACAACTGCTTCTAGCACTTGCCAGCCGCTCTTGTTGGAAAGATCTACAGATGCACCTCTTGGTGCACATGGACACACTTCCTTTGGGATTTATACCTAGTTGAGAGATTGCTAAATCACCAACCATACTAATCTGCCAATTAGTTTTCTAAGTGGTTGTTCCTATTTTCACCCCACCACCCCTGAGAGCCCCTTTGCTCCAATGCCCTTCTCCTGACACTAGTGCACATTTCTAGCCACCAAGTGCTGCTGGCTACCTGGTGAGGCCTGGCTCTGAGCCAGATATGGCACGACACTAAGAATGCACAGCAAAGGCCCTCCAACATCACAAGGAGAACCTCCTCCCTCCTCAGGCTTATTATAGCATCCAAACTACACTAAAGCCATGGGGTAAACACTGCAGATCAATGTGGACTGAAAAAACCTGCTCTGCTAAATCAACAGACACGGGAGGCTGCAGAAGTGTGCCGTGACTCTGTTTCTAAGCAAACAGAACACCTTTGCCAAACAGGACCTAGGCAAGAGATGTGTGGAAAGAATGGAATGATCTCATGGTCAGGAGTTCCCAGTTCTGGCCTGGGGAACTAATAAACACACAAATATCTTCTCATGAGTAAGTCAGTGTTCAAACAGATTGCAATGGCTATGATGTCAGGTGCTTTGCCCTGCTGGTTGGCCCTGGAGTTGTGGGTTTCAATTCATGCACTGCCAGAATCAGCATCTTTGTGCTTGCTGATACTGTCCCGCAGTGCCCTCTGCTGGAGCTGAGGGACAGTGTAGACTAGAAGTCTTCATCTTTACACTGGAGACAAGTTATAAGCATCTGGTCCCTATTGCCTCTGAGCCCTGCCCAATGCTCGATCATACTTTCTTTTTTGTGTTAGTACTGGGGCTTAAATTCAGGACTTCAGAGCTCCTGCTTGGCATTTTCACTCAAGGCTGGTGCTTTGCCACTTAAGCTACACCTCTACTTTTGGATTTTGCTAGTTAGTTGGAGGTAAGAGTCTAAACACAAATGGGTCCAACTAGAAGGTTTGAAAAGCAAGATAAGTCCTTTTCTCTGATACACTTCTTTCTTATTAAGACTTTCGTCTATTTGGTTATTTGTGTATTCTCCAAACCCTTTAATTTGGTACTTTTTTAACCCTATCAAAAATAAGGCATAGGGTTGGGAAGGTGGCTCAGTGGTAGAGTGCTTGCCTCACATGCATGAGGCCCTGGGTTCGATTCCTCAGCACCACATACACAGAAAAAGCCAGAAGTAGTGGGTGCTGTGGCTCAAGTGGTAGAGCGCTAGCCTTGATCTGAAGACTCTGGGACAGTGCCCAGGCCCAGAGTTCAAGCTCCACAACTGACAAAAAAGAGGCTGGGAAGGTGGCTCAGTGGTAGAGCGCTTGCCTTGCATGCATGAGGCCCTGGGTTCGATTCCTCAGCACCACATAAGCAAAAAAAAAAAAAGCCGGAAGTGGTTCTGTGGCTCAAGTGGTAGAGTGCTAGCCTTGAGCTGAAGAGCTGAGGGACAGCGCCCAGGCCCAGAATTCAGGCCCCACTACCAGACCCCCCCCCAAAAAAAAAGGTCTAGTCCGGCATGGTGGTATATACACTTGTAATCCTAGCACATGGGAGGTAGAGGCAGAAGAATAACAAGTTTTTGTTTTTTGGTTTTTTTGGGGGGGTCTAGTCGTGGGCCTGAACTCTGGGCCTGGGCACTGTCCCTCAGCTCTTCAGCTCAAGGCTAGCACTTTACCACTTGAGCCACAAAACCACTTCCGGCTTTTTTTTTTCTTTTTTGCTTATGTGGTGCTGAGGAATTGAACTCAGGGTCTCAGGCATGCAAGGCAAGCGCTCTACCACTGAGCCACCTTCCCAGCCCCACAAGTTTTTTTTTTAAATTAAATTAAAAAAAATTTTTTTTTGGTGGGGTCATGAGGCTTGAACACTGGGCCTGGGCGCTGTCCCTCAGCTCTTCAGCTCAAGGCTAGCACTCTACCACTTGCGCCACAGCACCACTTCTGGTTTTCTGGTGGTTTACTGGAGATAAGAGTGTCATAGAAGTGGTGCTGTGGCTCAAGTGGTAGAGCACATGCCTTGAGCTGAAGAGCTCAGGGATAGTACCAAGGCCCAGAGTTCAAGCCCCACAACCAACAAAAAACAAAAAATTAAAAAAAAAAAAAAAAAAGAGTGTCATGGACTTTCCTGCCCGGGGTGGCTTTGAACTGCAATCCTCAGATATCAGCCTCCTGAGTAGCTAGGATTACAGGTGTGAGCCCCAGCACCTGGCCTTTTGTTAAACTTTATATTTGAGGCATTTTATCATAAAAAGGTGATATTCATAAGTTTGTATGAACTTAAAATTCATCATACATTTACTTCATTTTTTTTTTTTTTTTGGTCAGTCATGGGGCTTGAACTCTGGGCCTGAGCACTGTCCCTCAGCTCTTCAGCTCAAGGCTAGCGCTCTACCACTTGAGCTACAGCAGCACTTCTGGTTTTCTGGTGGTTTATTGGAGATAAGAGTTTCAAGGATTTTCTTGCCCGGGCTGGCTTTGAACCACGATCCTCAGATCTCAGCCTCCTGAGCAGCTAGGATTACAGGTATCAGCCACCGGTGCCTGGCTATTTACTTCATTTTTCAGCTTGACCCTCTAGTAAATCTTTGATTCCAGCTGCTGTGTAAGGAGATCCTCCTTTGGGTGATTAAGAGCGTATTTCGTCGATGAACATCTCTTATCTTTCCTTTCTTGGCAGAAGGGTTTACACCTAGTATTATTGCTGCTTCTCGTTTTGTCATTTTGGATTCAAATCCACCTCTGTAATAGCCACCACTGAAGGCAAATTTTGGTAGGCTTTGAAAAACTAGTTTTACTTGAGACTCCATATGCTTCATGGCTTACAAAACATAAGGGCCTGAAAATCCTGCAGCAGCAATGGTCAGCCCAACTGCTACTACTGTACTGGCCATGGCTCCGTGTGTCCACTGCCTCTACTGGGAGCGTGTCTCATCCGTACCCAGAGGCCTCAGCCTTCCCCACAGGTACAGCAGGGCAGCCTCGATCTCTCTGTTCCAGGAGCCCAGAAGAATATAGCCAAGAATAACAAGTTTTTTGGTTTTTGTTTTTTTGGTCAGTCATGGGGTCTGAATTCTGGGCCTGGGCACTGTCCCTCAGCTCTTCAGCTCAAAGGTAGCACTCTACCACCTGAGCCACAGCGCCACTTCCAGCTTTTTCTGCTTATGTGGTGCTGAGGAATTGAACCCAGGGCCTCTTGCATGCAAAGCAAGCACTCTACCACCCCCCCCCCCAAGAATAACAAGGTTTTTTTTTTGTTGTTGTTTTTTGGGGGGGGTCCGGTTGTGGGGCCTGATCTCTGGGCCTAGGCGCTGTCCCTCAGCAATTCAGCTCAAGGCTAGCACTCTACCACTTGAGCCACAGCGCCACTTCCGGCTTTTTTCGTTTTGCTTATGTGGTGCTGAGGAATTGAACCCAGGGCCTCAGGCATGCAAGGCAAGCACTCTACCACTGACCCATCTTCCCAGCCCAAGAATAACAAGTTTTAAGCCAGCCTGGGCTACATAGCAAGAAACATCTCAAACAAAGAAACAAAAACTAAGGCCTGTCCTTTAGTGGGGTGGGCTAGACAGTGTCTAATGGCTGGAGGGACTTGTGTCCCAGTTCAGCAGTACCAGCAAGGGGCTTGAAACAAGACAGCCTTGTACTACTGGCCTTGTCCTGCCTCGCTAGGGAACCACTGTTCAGGCATATGGGGCACGAGTCCAGCTCTGAATCTGCTCCTGCCTCAGTGGGAAGCTCGGTGTTGCCAACGCTCACATCCCATCTGCCCAGAGATACAGACCTGCTAGAAACTGTCTGCTTGGTGGCCAGGGGCGGCCATCTGGGGCAGGCCAACCGGCTGGCTTGGAAGGCAGCTTGGGCCCCAATGTCTTTATGGCAGCCTTGAGGTGTATATGTGTGGACAGCACAGGCCTCTGATCTCTTGGACATAGCATCAATGGCACTAAGTTAGCTGTGTTCATAACTCTTTAAGTGAGGAGGTGACTCCTAGAGACAGCCAAGTGCAATGATTGGAGGATACACAGATACTCATTGAGGATCCTAATTGCTGTGTGTATATCTGCCATATAAAGCAGGATAGGACTGTCTCTACCACAGAATTTTGACGACTTAAGTAAGTTAACAAATACAAAGGCACAGAGCAATGGCTGACACACAGGGCTAAGTAGATGTACAGTGGTGATGCAGCTGTAAAATTCACAGTTACGTGAACTCAGCACTTGCCCATGTCCTCTGATCCCCTGAAGTGTCAGTGTGTGTTATACCCATTGTATCCCTAGTGCTCATCTGGCCAGAAAAGGGAGCACAGTGGAGAGTGGGCTGGGGAAAATATAGGCTGGGACCACCTGCAGTCTGGGCACATGGTTTTGGGGCCCCTTTTCCTGAGCTGTCACAAAGTCTCTGTGTTGTCACATGGGATGGGACAAGGGCCTTCGGTGTAGCATCTGCTAGTCTGGATGAGGTCCAGGACTTGCTGCCCCATAATCCAAGTTCCTGGCAGTTAGCCTGCTGGTTTCCAAGCCTGGGCAAAGGCCTGGCCCACAAAGGCTGGGGCAATAAAGGGCTGACAGAGACCCTAGTTGGGGTCCTGTTTAGGTGACAACTGGCTCTCTTTTGAAAACGTCTTCTCTGTTGGGGTTCACTGGAAGTCTTTCCCTTTTGCTTTCTTTGTTTCCGTTCTCTTTTGGCTGAGGCCTGCCCAGCCTCCTCCTATGGGAGGCTCCCATGGAATTATTTCTCCCAGGACTAGCCCTGGGTGCAGCAAAGTGTCCTAGATCTAACCAGTTTCCTCTAAAGGCCCTCCACCAGGTGACTGGCCAGGGACATAGGCTCTGACCAAATTAGAACTAATCAGATCCTCTTTTGATGGGAAGCTATAAATACACAAAGCTGAGTGTTGTTCTCCTTTTTGCTAGATGTGGAGAAAACTTGTTGACAGAAAAGTATGACTTTTTTAATGCAAATGGAAGCTAAGGAGTTTTGGTAGCTTGAATGGAGTTTGACATTGCTTGAAGATAGTCATAACCAAGGGATCTGCAGATAGAACCAGCAAATTTCTTTCTGGCTTTAAGCCAGTTAGAAATAGATTTCTGTCACTTACAATTTAGCCTCTTACTAGGGCAGTGTGCCTCTAACAGGCCATCTCCCCTAGCCATGACTAACCTTTAATCCAGGGCAATGGAAGCTCAGCTCAGAATGGAGGAGCCAGGGGGGACATGTTCTGAGCTACTTGGCACAACTGTAGGGCCTGTTGAGATATGCCAATTCTGCCCTGCCTGAGGCTCACTCCCTCACTTCTTTCCATTATGCAGGATACCTCAGAATCCTGGAATGTCCCCTCGCTTTCTCATTGGTTTCTTGGGTTCACTAGAGTTAATCCTTTGCAAATAAATTGCACAATTCTGGGCTCTGAAGAAGTCACACATATTGCATGCAAATGCTGGCCTGGTCATTAATTTCCTGATCTGACAAGTCATTCAAGGCTGGGAATGTAGGTTAGTTGTAGAGTGCTTGCCTAGCATATATGAAGCTCTGGGTTTGAGTCCTCAGTACCACATAAACAGAAAAAAAAAAAAAAAAGAAAGAAAGAAAAAAAGAAGTGGCACTATGGTTCAAGTAGTAGAGTGCTTTTTTGAGCAAAAGAAGCTCAGGGACAGTGCCCAGGCCCTGACTGACAATGGACTGGAAAAAAAAAATTAATTTCTATGAGTCTTAGTTTCTTTCTCTGCAGAATGGAGACTGATAGGATCCTTTCCTGGGCCTGTTGAAGGACTGTAAGACAGAGAAGCACTTGCCCCAGAGTTTGGGCATTATTACTGAACTACGTTATTATTTAACAGTAATGCTTCCCTACCTCACGGGTCCGGAAGATGATCCGGTATTGGTACTGAGGTCCATGGTCCTTGTGGTCTTCCAGCTTCTCTCTTTTGATGCTCACAGCCACTGGCCCCAGCTTTTCATCCACACCAAAGTAATTGGCATGTTCTGCAAAGGGAGAGTGGGTGTCTTTAGTTAGCTTGAGAGGACCCAGCCTACAGTGGGCCTGCTGATTGAGTGATGGAGGAGTGAGACCCTAGCTCATGTCTAGACACAACCACATTCTATGGCTGAAATCCTAAGAGGCAAAAGCTCAGCTTTCTGTACCAACTCTGTCAAGTCACAGAAGTGTTCTGAGTTTCACTGCTTTCATCTGAGAAAGAGGGGCCCAGATAAGAGAGCTCAGGTGAGGTGATAGGAAGCTACAATTATAAAAACTTAGTTTTACAGTGTGACTGTGATTAATCTTGGGTTTGCAAACGGACTGTTTTTGCTGTCTGTTAACCCTCATGAAGTGGTTATTCCTCCTTCTGCAGTCCAAATCTGAGGTGAGATTAGAAATGTGGCCCAGGCCAAGTCACTCGGCAGCATTCCAGCAGTAGTAAAATGGGTTTAAAATGAGAATGAACCTGTATGAAAAATGACTAAAGCCAAAAAAAAAAAAAAGGCTGGGTGTGTGGCTCAGGTAGAAGGGTGCTTGCTTGGCAAGTGCAAGGCCTGAGTTTAAACCTTAGTTCACCAAAACAAACAAACAAGTCTGAATTTCAGGAGAATCTTACAAACTGAGAAGACTGGTAATACTGGCTTGTCTGCCTTTCCAACGGAGGTGGAACTGGGCAGAAACCATTCATTTCTGTATGTGGTTGGCCTGGGTCTGGGGTCTCTTATGTGGCCATGCTGCTTCCAGGGATTGTTTGCCAGCAGCCAAGTGCCTGCCAGACACAAAGCCCATCTCTCCCTGGTGTCCCCCTCCATATGAATCTACAACATACCCTGTCCTGGATAGCCCCCATTATTATCTCCTCTCAATAACATAGTGAGTACACACAAGAGGCCAGAGAAGCTGCAAACACCTTGTGACATTAGGGCTCTCCCTGCTCAGGGCTCTTGTGGCTGCACCTTACTCGGGAAAGATGAGTACCTACCACAGCCTTGGGATTCCCATCCGTCCTTGTCACCTCTCTGCCACTCTCCCTCAGTCACTGTCCCAAGAGCACTGGCCTCCCCCTGTTCCTCCAATGGCCAGGACTCTGGTACTTTTTGTTCCTAGTGCCACAAACACCATTCCTAATTACCCCCCCTCCCCCATGGCTCTGCCCATCCTCCACTGAAGCCTGCCTTCCAACTCTTCCCTTTCTCTTCACCCTTCTCTTTAGTACATAGTGCCTTGTGGCACACCTTGTGGACGTTATGGATTTATCTTGCTTTATGATTTACCTTGGCCCCCTTAAGACTTAAGTTACATGCTAGGAAGGCAGGGTTTTGGTCTGAAGGGGGTCAATACTTCACCCCAGGCTATACAGAGTGCTGTACCAAACCCACATTTGCCAGATTAACTGTGGGTCTCAAGTGTTCAGATGTGTCCAGGTGCTAGGATGTGGCTCACTGTGTATCCCCAGGACCCCTCCCCAAGGAGGCAGCTCCCATTTCCAGGCTGAATGAATGAAGGTCTCTGGGACAAGTCGAGGCCCTGCCCTCTCTCCCTCCTGGTTACCTTTGCCCACGAAGTAGTCCTGGTAGTAGCGGGCGCCCAGGTCCACGTGCTCGATGCTATACTGCCGCGGCCGGCTCTGCGTGCGCTGCTGCTCCTTGGGCACCTCGAGCACGGCGATGCTGGCGTTGGTGCGGAGGGCGCTCAGCGCGGGCTCAGCAGGGAGCGGGTCGCAGCCACCGCTGCCGCCCGGGGAGCCGGCCGAGGCCCGGGAGAAGCTCACGTTGCGCTCGCGCTCCCCGCCGATCTCGTTGCGGAAGTGCGGGCAGCTGAGCAGCAGGTCGTTGCTGGTGTCGTCGCCCAGGTCCTGCTCCAGGTTCTCCTTGCAGTTCAGGTCCTCCGTGCTGGTGAAGGCGGGGTCCAGGCCGCCCAGGCTGTGGGCCCGCGATGCCGCCGACGCCGAGGCCGCGGCTGCTGTGAACGACGACGACGAGGACGACGCCATGGCCATGGCAGAGGCGGCGGAGGCGGCCGAGGCCCCGGTGGTGGTGTTGCGCCGCTGGGCCACCGAGCCCCGGTTGGCGGCTGCCTCGTTGAGGTCGAACAGCATGCTCTGCACGTCGAAGTGCGCGAAGCTCTTCTGGCAGACCCACGGGCGGCCGGGCTCCGGGGGGCTGCGGCCCTCCTCGGCCTCCCCCTCGGCCTTGCCGCTGCGCAGCTTCCGGAAGATGGACGCGTCCAGGGTGGCGGGGGCGTCGGCGCCCGCTCCGGGCCCGCGGCCGCCCTTCTTCCGGCCTTTCTCCTTCTCCTTCAGGGGCTGCAGCGGCAGCAGGCCGTCCGGGGTCGACTGCCCGCGCCGCGGATCCGCCTTGACCCCGCGGCCGCCCGCTGCATGCGGGGTGAGCTCGCCCCCTCCACCGCAGCTGCCACCGCCGCCGCCGAGGAGGCGGGAGCCCCGCGTGCCTGCCGTTGCCGCCGCGGCCGCCACCGCGTCAGGCTGCTCGCTGCGGAACTCGTTGAGGATGTCGAAGAAGCTCTGCTCGGGCACGGCCTGCACGTCGATGGAGGATGTGCTGCCGTACTCCCGGAAGAGGGGCAGCGCCCCCGCCAGCCGAGCACCCCGCGCCTCCGCCCCCGGATCCTCAGCCGCCGCCGCATCGCACTCGCTCAGGGTGATCTCGCTGCTGCTGCGGTGTCGCAGGGGCAGAAAGGCCCGGCCCGGCGACCTGGGCCACCCGTCCTGGAACTCCACGTCTTTGGACCTTCGCCGGGACAGTCGGTGGAAGGCTCTGGACCCTGAGGCCACTGGGGCGCTGGTGGTGCTGGCCGGTCCATTCTGCAGGCTCCTCAACGAATGGGTCACCTTGGAGGTGGCCTTGGCACCATCTGCGTCCTGCGAGGGGCTGGGATTGTTCAGCTCTCTCAAGGCCTCTCGCTTGGGTGGCCAGTCGGCCACTCGTGCTCGGACGCCCATCTTGGGCATGGCGGGAGTGGTGGGGCTGGGGCGAGTGGTGGCGGCTGAGCTCTCCCCGAGAGGCTGGGACATGCTGCCATTCTGTGCCCAGAAGCCCATGGGAGTGTAGTCTCCCGTGTGCGGCCCAGGGAGGACATCGGCGCCCCTGGCCCCACAGGTGGCTGCCAGGTCCACACCATCATTGGGAAGGGGCCGATAGGTGGTCATAGTCCAAGGGCACTAGAGTGCTGCTGGCCCCCCAGGAAGCTGTGGTGCAACTCTCTACGGGGTCCCCTGGCCCTCAGCCATTGTTCAGGGCCGCCAGTCCTAGGATGAAGGATGCTGGCCCCTGAAACCCGATGTGAAGGTTGTGAGGCTGTGGAGTCCAGTTCTCCACCATCGCTGTGCACAGCAGAGCCAGGGCAATCTCAGCAGGCTGAGGGGCTGCAGGGGGGGCTCCAGACAGAGAAGCTCAGGAGGGCAGAACAAGCAGCAGCGCTGAGCACAAACTGGCAGGCAGCAAGGATGTCTCCCCTGCCATGCTGCAGGGGAAGAGAAGGAAGATGTGAGATGCTTTGTACATCATGTATATGCTATATTGCTACCAGAGAATGGGAAATAATTGTTGTTGTTGTTGCTGTTTTGGGATGGTTTTACTCCTTTTTAAAACCTTTCTTATTATGGAGATTACCAATCACTCTCAAAAGCAGGGAGAATTATGATGAGCTACACCACTAACAGTAACAACTGTTACAGATACTTGTCATTCTTAGTTCTGTTCACCCAATTTTTTTTCCTTTTTTTTCTTTTAGTTTTTTTTTTGGGGGGGGGGAGGGGCCGGTCGTGGGCCTTGAACTCTGAGCCTGGGTGCTGTCCCTCAGCTCTTCAGCTCAAGACCAGCGCTCTACCACTTGGGCCACAGTGCCACTTCCAGTTTTCTGGTGGTTTATTGGAGGTAAGAGTCTCACAGACTTTCCTTCCAGGGCTGGCTTTGAACCATGATCCTCAGATCTCAGCCTCCTGAGTAACTAGGATAACAGGTTGAGCCACTGTCACCCAGCTGATATAACATTTTATTTTCTGTGGTTTTAAGGATTAAACCCAGAGATCTGCCACATGTTACATAAGTACCCTACCATTGAGCAATAATCCTCAAACCTCACAGTACTTTCCAGTAAATTCCAGACTTTAGGTGATTTTACCTGCTACACGATTGAGCTACAGTGTATATGGGTAAGTTTTTGTTTTAAGTTGAAACCTCTCTGTAGAACTACTTAAAGATAATAAAAACATAAGTAAGAACAAAAAACAAAAATCTAAGATTTCATTATCATACCCATCTAAATGGTCAATTATTATGTTAAAATACCCTGTCTGTATTAGATTTCATCGTCTCAAAGCGCTCCTGTGCTGAGTCGCTCAAAGGAGGGGATCACACTCCATATTTCTTGTCCCTTCCACTCCATAGCAGCCACCTTCCTTTACTTTGATGTTATACTTGTTGAAGGAATGGGGTCGCTTGTCCTTTGCACTTTCCACTTTTAGGGTCCCTGTGGTGCCATTTGACATGTTCCTCTGCCCCTGAATTTCCTGTGAACTGGTGGCCCCACATAGAGGGCTGATTGCTGCCCATCTGCTCTGCAGCCTGCTGGCCCCAGCTGCTCTGCCAGCAAGGAAGTGAAAATGATGGATGAGTCAACAGGAGCCCTGCTGGATTTGGGGGAGGGTAGCTGCAGAGAAATGTCTCCAGCCATCTTGGTGATTGACAGATATGGTGAGCTTTAGGGTTCTTTGCTAAGATCTCCCTAGCGACTCCTCTGTGCTCAAGAATGAAACCCAAACACGTTCACTCAGTCCACAAGTTCACGCCTGGCTTCTGCCAGCCACCTTGATCTCCCGACTTGTCCCCCCTCTCCACAGTCCTCCCCCTCCTCCATCCCTTGTCCCCCAGGCAAAGCAAACACTGTCACCTTAGCCCTCAGGCTCACCTATCTTCCCCTTACTCTCAGAGCCAGGTCCTGAAAGGCTCTTTTCTTAGTCCCCTCTTTCAGTCTATACACTCTTGCTGCCTCAGGACCCTTGGCCTTGTCATTCCTGCCACTCCTTCCCTTATAGGATAACTCCTTCTCAAGACTACTTTTTCTATCTGATCTTACCTTCTCACAAACCTGAGCATGACCTGTCTACTCCCTTGCCTAAGGTCTCAAAGCACGTGAATTTCTCTTTGGTACCATGTAATTCATAGCCTGCCAAATGCAAACTGTCGTGGGCACTGAACACTGAGTCTCCATCATGGCTGCATCCCCAGCTCAGGCTGACACATGGACACCTGTTAAAGTTGGAAGGAATATTTGGACTAAGTGGGGGAAGTGGGTATGGGGAAGGCACCAGGACCTCCTTCCCAGGTAGCCTCTCTATCCAGCTAACCTCAGTGTCCTCCCCCAATCCTGTCCAGGCATTCTTTTTTTTTTTTTGGGTCTGGTTGTGGGGCCTGAACTCTGGGCCTAGGCGCTGTCCCTCAGCTCTTCAGCTCAAGGCTAGCGCTCTACAACTTGAGCCACAGCGCCACTTCCGGCTTTTTTTTTTTTTTTTTTTGCTTATGTGGTGCTGAGGAATCAAACCCAGGGCCTCATGCATTGCAAGGCAAGCATTCTACCACTGAGCCACCTTCCCAGCCCCTGTCCAGGCATTCTTCCTGCAAGGAAATGTGATCTGGTCACTGTACTGGAGGCTCAATAGGCCCCAAAGCTCTAGACAGCTTACAGTTGGATAGCAAGGTGGCACTGGTGGCATGATGTTTCCTCCAGGCATGGATCTGGTGATTCAGCAGACTATGGGCCCTAAGAAGTCATTCACCAAAAGGCAACCAGTATTTAAGGTGCATTCATTCACCTCCCACTCCACACTCCCACAACAAACGCCTGCTGCACTTACAAATCATCCAGTCAAAAAAAGCACTAAAAACTTCATCTTGTTACTATTTACTAGGCATGTATAATACATTCATTTATTCTGCAAGGCCTAAGCATTGGAAATCCATCCACTTAGTTGATGGGTTTCTTTTGCTTTACCACATGGGACTGTATCCCCAGCCCAAGTATCCATTAAAAGCTTGACAGCTGATTTGAGATGCAGACAGAATACTAGAGGATAAGAGGCACACAGAGAGAAAACAGAAGAAAACATGACACAGGACCTGAGGGTAGCTGAGAACAGGGAGGAGATACAAGCTGGGATAGGCCTAGCAGGGAAGGAGGTATAAGGGAGGGAAGGTGCAACAGATGTCTGGGTTGCAGGTGTGATTTGGGAGGACCAAGAAGTCACTAGGGCTGGATGCTGCTGAGGAGGTCATATGTGGTCATGACTGGACTCTGTCTAGTTCTATCCACTCCTGGTTGCCCCACTTACCTATATATCTGGTGTGCAATTTAGGGACTATTATGATTTATATCTAGAATGGTCCCCAAAGGCTCCTTGCTAAAGGATCTGTTACCAGCTTGTGGCTGGTTCTATCATGAGGTGATGGACTTTTAGGAGGTGGGGCCTAGTGGGAAGAAGTTAAGTCACTGGGGATGTGGCCTTGAAGGGGATCTTGGAGCTCTGTCTCCTTTCTTGCCTTGGAGACATTTGCAGGAAGTATTTCAGGGAACCTTGTCTAGTCCTGTTGGCCTAGTGTTTTCTCCACTGGGCAGAGTCCTTCCCTCTGCCTACCGAGTTCTCAGGGGTCTGCAGGGGTCTAATGTATCTGTCCTTACATGTGAGTCAGGGAGGAGAACTAATATGATGCTGGGATTAAAAATAAGGAGGGCTCTAACACGCTCTGGCTATACTGTAGGAATGGCTGGTATGCACATTTCACAGATTGGCAGGATGATGATGTGGCCAAGTCTCGCAGGTGACAGGTAGAGCAGTTGGGATTCAAACCTCAACAGTCTGGCTCCCACCCTTTGTCACGACAGACTGACCAAGCAGTTCTCAGAAATGTGTTGGGGGACTTTGTGACACAAGTCTCTTCAAAATCAATTCACATAGGACAAGTTAGAGAAAGTCAGCAACAACTGGGATATTTCAGGATGAGGATTGTGTCTCCCCGCTCAGCTCTCTCAGGCCTCCTTGGAAGTCTGTACATACTTGGATCATGAAGCCTATATCAACAACAGAGGCCTCAATCATGGCAGTGAAAACCTGTACTTTCCTATTTAATGGAATCTTCCTATTTAACTGAGATCTTCCCCAGCATTGAGAAGAGGCCTGCATTTCCACATGTAATAACAACTAGCCCAGGTAAGGGCAGCTGTTTATCACTGCTATTTCTACCTGGCCAGGTACCCACTGGGTCAGAGGTCCTTAGTGACCTATCCTGCTTTGAAGGGTATTAAGTCAGTACAATTTTTTTTCTCCACATCAGAATTTTAGGCATGGACTCCACCATATTTTATTTTATTTATTTTTTGGGGGGGTCCGGTCATGGGGCCTGAACTCTGGGCTTGGGCGCTGTCCCTCAGCTCTTCAGCTCAAGGCTAGCGCTCTACCACTAGAGCCACAGCGCCACTTCCGGCTTTTTTCTTTTTGCTCATGTGGTGCTGAGGAATTGAACCCAGGGCCTCATGCATGCAAGGCAAGCGCTCTACCACTGAGCCACCTTCCCAGCCCCTCCACCATATTTTACACCAGCAATTTCACCTCCAGGAATCTTTCCCTCAGACTGTCCATCACTGAATATCAAGGAAAGTACATGGTGATTCTATGCAGGAGCATATTACACTGCTGTAATATAGAAGAGCTGTCAACAGCACTGGACATAGTGGTACATGCCTATAATCTCAGCTGCAAGGGAGGAGGGAGTAGAGTAGAAGGATTGCTGTTCAAGACCAACCTGGACAAAAGCCAAATAAACTAAAAGCAAAAGGACTGGAGACATGACTCAAGTGCCTAGCAAGTACAAAGGCCTAAGTTCAATCCCTAGTATTGGAAAAAAAAAGAGCTGAGTGACTTTGAGTGGCCACTTCTGGGAGCACAAGATAACTATATCAAAGCAACGTTGAGCTTTGAGTTCTGTGTACCAGATGCCCACACTGTACAAAGAGGGTGAGTAGAACTCAGTCTAGAGTTTACTACATATATGCAAGGCATATGCCAAGTGCTTCCAGCTGGATTTCAGTTTTTAAAGTGAGCATGTGCAGGAAAACCCAGGCACAGTGAAAACATGCTCCCAAAGTCCCCAGCTTCAATAATGTAGTCACAAATAGGACACACGGTATGGAGCATGGTTTAGTGGCAGAGCCTAGCATGCACAAGCTAGCACTGAAAAAAAAAAAAAATAATGGGGCTGGGTACTGGTGGTTCATACTTGTAATCCTAGCTATTCAGGAGGCTGAGATCTGAGGATTGTGGTTTGAAGCCAGGCAGAAAAGTCTTTGAGACTCTTATCTCCAATTAACCACCAAAACACTGGAAGTAGAGCTGTGGCATAACATGGTAGAGCATTAGCCTTGAGAAAAAGCTCAGGGACAGTACCTGGACCCTCAGTTCAAGCCCTATAACCAACAACAACAAAAAAAAAAAAAAAAAGAGAAAAAAACCAAAGGGCTCACTAGTTCCACAGTGGGTGTATTCCAACAGCTGCCTGGGGCTTTGGGTGCAGAATCTGACCAAGTGTACAGCTTTCCAAAAGCAGAGTCTTAGGTGATCTGGAGAGATGCTCACACTCCATCATATGTTCATATGCACCCCCCACCATCCTGTGAAATCGATGTGTTCCCTTACATGCTTATACTGCTGTATCTCCTCTTTGTTTTTATTTTGGTATAATTGAATTCACATAGGTCACAATTGAATGCTTAAAAAGAGATGGCATTAAAAACAAGAAAAGATCACTGTCTTCATTGTTCTTTTCTCATCTGTCACCAAACCTTGGAGGTCTTTTGCAATGCAACAGTTGTACCACAGAAGGCAGAGCAAAGAGCCACCCAGGTTCAAATCCCAGGAGGTCATCACCTAGCTAGATCTTGGGTAAACAAGATCTAGCTTGACTAAACAATTCAGTTTCCCTATCTATAAAATGAAGATAATGATATGGCTTGACTCAGGAAAGCCATTAAAGTTGTTACCTTAATCTCAGTCAAGTGGGGTGCCAGTGGCTCCCTCCTGTAATCCTAGCTACTACTCAGAAGGCTGAGATATGAGGATCACAGTTTGATGCTAGCTGGGGTAGGAAAGTCCATGAGACTCTTTTTTTTTTTTTTTTTTGGGTCCGGTTGTGGGGCCTGAACTCTGGGCCTGGGCGCTGTCCCTCAGCTCTTCAGTTCAAGCGCTCTACCACTTGAGTCACAGCACCACTTCCGGCTTTTTTCTTTTTGCTTATGTGGTGCTGAGGAATCGAACCCAGGGCCTCAGGCATGCAAGGCAAACGCTCTACCACTGAGCCACCTTCCCAGCCCCTCCATGAGACTCTTACCTCCAATTAACTTCCAAAAAGCCAGAAGTAGAGCTGGGGTTCAAACAGAGCACTAGCCTTGAGCCCAGGAACAGTACCCAAGTCCGGTTAAGTCCCAGGACCAGGAAAAAAAATTAGTCAAACTATACACCTCTGGGCTCAGGGACTAAGCAGCCCTGGGTGCCTCTCTTTGAACAACTGGAGATTCAAGCTCTCCTTCCCAAAACCCTAGGCCCTGGCTTAGGAGGTGGCCCTGTGTGGCTCTGTCTCTGTGTGGCTGCGGGGGGTGGGGTGTAATGGGGGTGTCCCTTGCAAAGCACATGTGGCTTGGACATCTTGTTCCAATTCTGGGCATAGTCCTACTCACTTCAAACGAGACCTTGAAACACACAATTGGGAAGTGATGCTTCCTGGCATGTTGAGCACACACCCTGGCCCACCCAGGAGTGGCAGCCATGGCTGTGGAGCTCACAGGATGCCACAGAGCTAGGCAGGGTCTGAAGGCCAGATGAGGGGCCTATTGTTGGATAGCTGCTTTGGGGGAGATTTTTCTTTTCTTTTTTGGTTGTGGGGCTTGAACTCAGGATCTGAGAGCTGTCCCTGAACTTTACCCCCTACCTCCCCAGGCTAGCTAGCATTCTATCACTTGAGTTACAGCTCCATTTCTAGGGTGTTTTGTTTTCTCTAGGTGGTTAGTTGGAGATAAGAGTCTCACAGCCTTTCCTGCTCAGGGTTGGCTTTGAACCACAAGCCTAAGATCTCAGTCTCCTGAGTAGTTAGGATTAACAGGCTTGAGCCACCAGTGTCCTGCTTAGGGGAAACTTAATTGAGGGTCATCACTGCTTCAGGCTACCCCTGAAGGATCTTGCTGGCTCTAGTCCAACTCCATAACAAGCCCTAGGCACTGGTTGGTTATGTTAACAGGAAAACTTTCTGGTGAATGGCTGTGGTCCTGTATCTTGTACCCATACTCCCCCAGTTATCATTGTGTGGGGGAAACATTGGGTCTCACAGGAGATATGGAAACCCAGGCAAAGGTTAAATATTTAGAAGGTCTCTTGCTGGGTTTGCTGCTGAGGCCACTAAGTCTCCTATGTGGAAGATGGTGTCCTGTCAGTACGAAGTCTGACTTGCAAACTAATCCCAGCTAATTGCCATTGAAGCCTGCTAAGATCACATCTGCTGAGCCTGGAGATTAAATCAATATTTGACAGTCCTGATTAAACAGACCAGGGAATCCTTGTAAAAGAACATCTGCGAAAGCCCTGTTCTCTCCATTCTGCTCTTGGGGGGCCCGGCAGGGGCATCTTGATTCTGCACGTCCTCATGTTAGGCTTGCTTTGGGGCGAGGGGACAGCAATTGGAGCCCCCAGGAGTGCCATGGCCAGGAATATTCCCTGTGGGAGAGCAGCGTGGGCAAGTTGTCACACAGATGGGCCTTGTCTCCTGGGTGGCACTTAGCCACCAGTCATCATCTCTCTTCCTAACCTACCCCAGTCAGTTTGCCTTTTTGTGTGTGTGTATCCATGTTGGTACTGGAGCTTGAACACAAGACCTGGGTACTGTCCCTCAGCTCTTTTGTTCAAGGCTAGCACTCTACCACTGAGCTACAACTCCACTTCCAGCTTTTTGGTGGCTAGAGATTAGTCTTACAAACTTTGCTGCCTAGGCTGGCTTTGAACTGTGACCCTCAGTTCTCATCCTCTTGACTAGCTTGGAGGCACTCAGCTATGATATAATTTTTTTTTCAAATATTTTCCATTCATGGTAGCTAGAAGCCACTGATATAGAGCCTGGGGATACAAGGCTATGTTTACATTTTATATACCTCTACATGTATGCTATATTTCACAGTAAGAAAAAAATGGTTTGGTTTCTTTGAGACCGGGTGTCCCTGTTTCTACTGGGATTACAGGCTTGTGCCACCATACACAGTTTACAATAATGAGATTTTAACAAGTCTTTTGTATTGAAGCCTGGTGTGAGAGCACACGCCTATAATCCTGGGGTTCAGGGGGTGGAGGCAGGAGGATCACATTCCAGTTCTAGGCCTGCTGGGGCAAAGTTAGAGAAACGCAGTCTCAGAAACAAAAGAACAGGGAGTGTGGCTAGTGATAGAGCATTTGCCTAGCAAGTGTAAGGCCCTGGTTTTGATCCCCAGTAAAAAACAAAGACAAAAAGTAGGAAAAAAGTCTTTTGCATGACCAGTTTATAAAAAAGAGATTATACTCATATACACATTTTAAACACTAAGTTATTTGATCACTTTGAGGATAAATTAGCTTTGTGAGTTTGCATTTGTACAATACAAGCACATACATGAGCTGTCAAACACACACACACACACACACTTATGTGTGCATGCTTGCAAGACTACCCAGGTCCTCTAGCTCTTCAGGCCTTAGACTACATTCTCCCCTACACCAAGTTTCTCTCCCACAACTGTCAGGGCCAAGTCTCCTGTCTGAATTCAAACCTGGGCCTGAGGGAGATGGTGTACTTCCTTCAGCCAGGACGAGGCAAGGGTTGGGCTGCATCCACAGAGGTAGTCTTAGGACAGCTGGGGACAGAGAGGCAGTTCGAAACTGAGAGAAGTTTCTGCCTTCCTTCCATAATGAAGAGACAGGTGGGTACCAGGGCTGGAGAATAGGGAGGCACATATACTCCAGCCTAGTTTCTGCAGCTGTGCCACAGAAGGTTCTAGAAGAGCTGTAGTTCTGACCCAAGACAGGGTGCAGAGCCTCTTCTCAGGCCTGCAGGTCTGGAGGGAAGGTGTCGAAGGCCACTACTATTCCATTTGTACAACACGGTAATCCAGGGTCCCACCCTGGGACTACATAGCACCCAGGAAAGGGACAGGGTAAGGCAGAAGGAGACAGGCTGGCAGGCCCAGAGAACCCTCAGAGGCCAGGAGCTGGCTTCCCTGGAGTGTGGACCAGCCCAGGACATAGGAAATGGGCTTCTCTCCCAGGACAATACACTTTGAAAAAATGCTCCCAGTTGGTGAACCTTCCTAGAGGCAATTTGGCAACAGTTTTCAAAAATGTTCTAACTCTCTGAACAAGTAATGCTACTTCTGGGAACTGATCCGAAGAAGAAAAAAATTAACAGTGTTAGTTATAAAGCCGAAGAAAAAACGAAAACAAAATAAAACAAAAAAATAATAGCAGCAACCCACATGACAGGAAGGGAAATAACTGCACACCCTAGGATGGTAAACACGCACACGTGCATTTTACTCTCTCCCAGAGTGAGAAAAGACAGACTTGAAAATTTGGTGTTGGGATGACCAATGAGTTTTGAAAATGTGTTGTTCTTAATACCTTCACATACCCACATCAGCTCTGGCTAAATCCATGTCCAATAAAGGCAAGTGAAAATGGACTAGAAGTGGAAGAAGAGGCCTCTCTCTGATAAAGCTATGACTTTCCTAGTAAAAAGAAGACCCTCAGCTGACACATCTCTTCCTTCCTGCATGTACCTGGAATGTCAATGCTGTCTCAGGCGGTATGGCATCCACCTTATTAGCATGAGGCTGGAAGCACATGGCAAGGAAGCAAAGTGCGGTGTTCAGAGGTCCGGAAGGGGCCCATTCCCTCTCAGGGGCCATTCAGTTTGATAGCTAAGAGTCTGCAGGGGAAAGGTTCCTGGTAAATGAGGCACCACAACTCCACGTGGCTTCTGCTGAGGTATGATACCTGGAGCCACAGCAACTATCTGGAAGAAAGGCCAAGATGACCTCAAGCAGGAAGCACAGATGGGACCCTGACATTTTGAGCTAAGGAAAATCCTAGAATGGCCTTCTTTCTTAGTTAAATAAGCCAGTGGAAGCTGATTTTTTAAAAATAATAATCAGAATGGAGAACAGGCATTAAATGAGCTTTGATTTTACCCTAAGTATACTAGAAATAGCTGTTCTGAGGGCCGGGAACATCCAGGTTTGTCTGCTGCTGTCACTCAGTAGGAGCATGGCAGGCACTCAGCTAGCGTTTGGTGGTGACCCTAGTAGACACATGACCTAGAGACTATATACCAAGTCCTTCAGAGCACTGGCGCTGGGCCGGGTGGGGTCTGAGGTCCCAGAACTGTAGTGACACTTCCAGGCCTCTGTGAGTCAGGGTGTTTCACCTCTATGAACCTTAGTTTCCTCATCTGTGAGTTATCACCTCCAGGATTACAGAGGAAGCTCAGACAATCACACTTGTCGATGCTAAGCTTCCCATGAAACTAGGGCCACATGTTAGGTTAGCCTCCGTTTGTTTGTCACATGAAGACTGTTATCTGTCTTATATGAAGTCTCATACAAATTCATGTTCAGTCATTTAGTTTGTTTTACCTTTTCTTTTCTTCTTCTTCTTCTTTTTTTTTTGGGGGGGTCCAGTCGTGGGGCCTGAACTCTGGGCTTGGGTGCTGTCCCTCAGCTCTTCAGCTCAAGGCTAGCGCTCTACCACTTGAGCCACAGCACCACTTCCGGCTTTTTTCTTTTTGCTTATGTGGTGCTGAGGAATCGAACCCAGAGCCTCAGGCATGCAAGGCAAGCGCTCTACCACTGAGCAACCTTCCAGCCCAATCACCTTTTCTTTTCTTCATGATTTAAATTGGTTATATGGAAGGATTTCAGTGTTACCTTTCCATGCTATTTTGGTTTTTGAGACAAGGTCTTGCTAGATAGCCTAGACTGACTTTGATCTCACTATGTAGCCTTGGCTGCCCTCACATTTGTGTTCCTCCTTCCCTCTGCTTCCAAGTGCCTGGATTATAAGCGTATGCCACTGCATCCAACTAATGTTCATTCTTCTCTTTGACTCAGTTCAGAGCACAGATTCCAAACTCAGGCTGCTGGGAGTTGAACCCTAGCATTGTTATATAACCTTGAACAAGTCACATTAGCTCCCTGTGGCTCAAGTTGCTCACTGGTAAAATGGGACCTACACTGAATTTCTTCTGAGGAGACCGAATTGAATCCTCAGCACTGAGGGGTAGAGGTGGGAGAGGGGAGGAAATGGAGAGGGGAGGCAAAAGGGGGAGGGACAGAAATAGAGAAAAGAGGAAGAGGAGGAGGAGGAAAGAGGGAGGAGGGAGGAGGAAGGGAAGAGGAGGGGTGAGGATAAGAGAGGAATAAGGGGAGGAACCTCCCTAGGGACATACTATTTTTGCTTTTTTAAATAAACTGCCAGCCAAATAGGCTTTGGCAGTCAGACTCTACTTGCCTCTTGTTTTGTGGTCAAGTGAGGGTGGAGGAGGCAGGAGGCAGAAACTAGACATAAGTCATTGTACTTCTTCAAAAGAAAACCGCACTTCTTTGTTCTCAAATGCCACAAAATCTGTTAGGCCTGACATAATTTGTTAACTTAGTTAAACTCTGGTTGGAGTCCCAGCTTGGAGGCCTCGCTTCACTGTGGGGACATTTGGTTGTCTCCTCAATTATTTTATTTTATTTTTTTGTCGGTTGTGGGGCCTGAACTTAGCCTGCACGCTGTCCCTCAGCTCTTCAGCTCAAGGCCAGTGCTCTACCACTTGAGCCACAGCGCCACTTCCGGTTTTTTCTGTTTATGTGGTACTAAGGAATCAAACCCAGGGCATGCAAGGCAAGCACTCTACCACTGAGCCACCTTCCCAGCCCCTCTCCTCAATTCTTATTGCTTTCCTCTTCCCCAGCTCTAGGAAGATGGATTGTAATTGGTAAAAGTTAATAGTAGGGGATGGTGGTGGTGGTGGCATTCCTCCAGTGATCTGATTGGTTAGTGGTGGAACATATGATGTAGGACCAACATGATGGTGGGACCAATTGTTGCCTGAAGGGAAGATTTATAACCCCAAGGGGGCTTTTTTCATTTTTCTTATTTCCTAAGAGCAAGTGGCCCCAGATGTTAGTAGAAGCCATTTTGGGACCAAGAGGCATAAGCAGAGTCCTCAGGAGGAAGTTAAAGCTGAGAATTTGAGTCCCTGAAAGACCTGTGGAGCTTCAGGTCTTACCCTGCTTGATGCTATCTAACCCTGGACTTCTAGACATATTCAGTGTCTTTACAATTTCGCTGGATGATAGTCATTTTTTTTTTTTAATTGTGAAGGGAGATCTCTGCCAGTAGGAGATAAGCATCAGAGGCAGCTACAGAAAGGGCCAGCTAATCCTTGTGTGTTTAGAACTTTCAAACTGCCTGTCCCCTCACTCTCCAGAGGCCACAAGCACAGTCCTCTTCATATGAAGCCTTGGGAAACCCTGCTGAAGCCAGGTTCCTATGTTCTGTGTTCCCTGATAATGGCAGGGGGAGAATCCCCAGCTGAAGTAGCTAAGGATGAGAGACAGGACCAGAAAGCTCTGGCTGGCTCTCCTGCAGCGGCTTTGTTCCTGAATCAAAGGTTGCCAAGTCTGGATTTGGGCCACTGCTGAGAGCCTGAGATGGCCTATGGCCCAAGGACCTCAGAGCAGGGACCTCCCAGGCTGCAGTGTGCAGCGCTGCTGTCAGAAGGAAGGGCAAGAGAACCAGGGGAAGACAAAGGAATGTGCTCTCCAGGGTCAGCCTACCCTGTCCAATCATCACTCTACCCACAGAGTTCTGCACCCCTGGACAAGTGATTACAATGGGAATGACTGCTCCACAAATCCATATAGTCGTAGAACTGTGGCATTAACACAAGAAGCGCTTAAGCACAGAGCCTGCTAGGTGCAGGTTCCAATGCAGCTATTGTATTATTATTTGATGGTTTGGAACTAATTCAAGCAGAGAACCACAAAAATAAAATAGTAACAATAATAACTACAACAACAACAACAACAACAACGATAATAAAAATGCAAAGTTTGGTGAGGACCCTCCTCAGCCTGAAACCCTTCTGTGGTTGGCCTCATGATCAATTCTAATCTCCTGCTCCTGACCTTCAACGCCCTAAGCACTGTCCTGTCCATCTCCTGGGTCTCCTGAT
This sequence comes from Dipodomys spectabilis, assembly GCF_019054845.1. Taxonomy (NCBI): domain Eukaryota; kingdom Metazoa; phylum Chordata; class Mammalia; order Rodentia; family Heteromyidae; genus Dipodomys; species Dipodomys spectabilis. The sequence continues at coordinate 5,493,022 of NW_024871099.1, read as the reverse complement.
CTGCATCCTCCCCACTCCTTTTCTCTCTCAGTCTCACTGGCAACTCCCCGCCCCCTGCCACCCAACTAGGAAAGCTATACTGTCAGTGTAACTTTTTGAAACAAGATGTTGCTACTTTACCCAAGATGGATTCAAACTGTTGATCCTCCTGCCTCAGACTCCCGAGTGCTGGAACTAAAGACATGCTATCCTATGCACAGCAAGTATTATACTGGCAATTTCTCTTCAAATGAGACTATAATAAGGAGAGATACCACATATACCTTTTACCTAGTTTGGGGAAGGGTAAAATTATATTATTACTCTAATGTAACATCATAACTAAGATATTGACAGCGATACATTCTAGTTTTACTTAGATTTTTCTACTCTCATCTGTGTGTGTACTCTTTTCTATATATGTTCATCAGATATATTCACCACAATCAAGGTAAGAACGCGGGCTGGAGATTAGGCTCAATGACCAAGTACTTGCCTAGCATAGTTGAGGCCCTGAGTTCTATTCCCAACACTGCAAAAAGGAGAGAAGAAAGGAGACAGGAAAGCCGGGGAGGGGAGGGGAAAGAAGACAAATATGGAGCTGGGGATGAAGTTAAGTGGTAGAGAGCTTACCTGGTATACATAAGGCCATAGGGTCTATTCCCAGTACCACAAAGTAAATAAGACCAGGTCCTTTACTGCAAAGAACCCTTGTGTTGCTGTTTGTAACTACCTACCTCTTTGCAATTCCTGATTCTAACCACAGACAACCAGCAATCTGTAATCCATTTCTGTAATTTTGCCACTTAGAAAATGTTACGTAAGTGAAATCATGGTGTACATAGCTATTTCAGATTGGCTTTTCGCACTCAGCACCATCTCCTAGTGGTTCACCAGAACTGCTGAGTCTTTTTTTTTTTTCAGTACTGAATTCTGAACTTAGGGCTTGAGTACTATCCCTTGGCTTTTGCAATCAAGGCTAGAGTTCTTCTATTTGAGCCACAGCTCCGCTTTTGGCTTTTTGCTGGTTAATTGATCCCTGGACTGGCTCTGAACCAAGATTCTCAGATCTCAGATCCAGATATGAACCTCTGGAAGCAGGCTGGAACTGCTGTCTTGATACTAGGCTCCCTTTCAGAGCAGCACCAAGGAGCCACCACAGCACGATCCTTTAACATTCTGCCTCCTGTAGCAAGTATATCTAGGCTGTTTCTAGTTTGGGTCAGGAAGAAAGCTGTTGTTATGCATCTGTGCAACTTTTTGTGTGACTCTTAAGTATTATTTCTCTGGGACAAATGCCCAAAGAATACACTGGTGGAGTTAGAGAACAGGTGTAGTGGGTTTTTTGGTCCAAGACTATTACTGGATATTTTCACTCACTGGCTGATGCTCTACCAACTGAGCCACATCTCCAATCCCACAAATTCAGTTTTTAAGGCAGTACTCATGTGCTTTTCAGTGTTGGCCACACTACTGTTTTTGTTTTGGTCAGTTGTGGGGCTTGAACTCTGGGCCTGGGCGCTGTTCTTCAGCTCTTCAGCTCAAGGCTAGCACCACTTCTGGTTTTCTGAGTGGTTGATTGGAGTTAAGAGTCTTACCAACTTTCCTGACTCGGCTGGCTTTGAACCACAATCCTTAGATCTCAGCCTCCTGAGTAGCTAGGATTACAGGTGTGAGCCACCGGCGCCCAGCTGGTCATACTACTTTACACTCCCATGGGCAGTGTCTGAAAGCCCCATGGTCCTGACAATTTTGCTTCATTTATTTGACAAAGATTGAGTAAGCAACTGCTATGTGCCAGCCACTGTTCCGGAGCTAGAGATACAATGATCAAGGCAGAATTCATATTACCCAGTAGGAGCTCATGGGCTAAAGAATGTAGCTTAGTTCTGGTAAGTGGTATGGCGACAATGAACAGAGTGAGGTGACAAGAAGGGGCTGCATGGTGAGGAGACATAGCAGAGTAAATATGGGGCAAGACAAGATGGGCTTGAATCCTGGCCCCATCTCTTCTACCTGTCTGGCTCAGGAAGGGACCTGACTTGTCTGTGCTTTGTTTCTCCCAGTGGGTCAGTAGGAGGTGAAGTGAGTGAATGCCCATAACATACTAGTGGCAAGGGTATAGTCTGGACCAGACCTACCTGTTCAAGGAGCACTGCCAGAGCAGCTCAGCCACCTAGGGCTGCTATGAGGGTTTCCCCAAGATGCATGTGACACAGGGGAGTGATCTGAAGGGAACGCCCTTCTCCAGAGCCCAAGCCCACCTGCTCTAAGAGTGGGAAGCTACGGGCCCAACAGAAGGGATAGAAAGGCCTCCACTTAACTAGCAGCATGCAGTGCAGCCACTTGAGGTCTCTGAGCTTCTTTACAATTTGGGAACCCAACACCAGTCCCAGGCTAGAGTCATGTGTACCGCTGTAGAGGGATAGAGACACAGGACTTTCCCAAATTCTGGGTCCACTAAGGAGCCATTTCTTGCTCATTGCCCAGAAGACAAATGTATCCTGGAAACTCCCCACCCAGGACCTAGCCCACAAAAGAGAACTGAGAGAATCAACTTGTATGGTATCTTATTTAAAAAAAAGGGAGGGGGGCTTGGAAGTTGGCTCAGTGGTAGAGCGCTTGCCTTGCATGCCTAAGGCCCTGGGTTCGATTCCTCAGCACCACATAAGCAAAAAGAAAAAAGCCGGAAGTGGCTCTGTGGCTCAAGTGGTAGAGCACTAGCCTTGAGCTGAAGAGCTGAGGGACAGCGCTCAGGCCCAGAGTTCAGGCCCCACGACCGGACCCCCCAAAAAAAGGGGGGGGAGGACTAAAAGGGGGACTGGGGAAGGAGGGTTGGCAGGTTGGGGTCTTGGAAGAAATACGGCCATCTTTGTGGGAAGCAAGTTGAGATCCTGTCTCTGGGTCATGAATCACTGGCGAGGCAGATCTGTTGTGACCTCTTTTCCTCAGCCTTACAGAGATCTGGGTGGATTAGCAAGCTGTTTCCTCTTCCCAGGATTGATGAGCCTAGAACCAGGGCACTTTCTCCTCAACAGAAACCTCCTTTCAACCCCGCAGGCAAGCAGCCAGATGACACCACAAAGGCGCCCCATGGGGGCAAGGCCAGAGTCTCTGACCCCAAACCTGGCTTGGAACCATCAGGACAAGACAGACTGTCCTAGGGGAGGAAGGGCACCTGGATATCAAGGATCGAAAGTGCACACAGGAGTTTATAATGAAACCAGGTCACTTCTTTCCCTCTAACCCTTCTGTGGCTCCCAGGGTTATGGGAGGAAAGTCTAAATCTCCCTCCATAGCTCACCTGGCCCCAGTGGCCACCCTTGCAGCCCTGCCACCCTTTCCCTTCCCTCATACTGCTTGGGGCACACTGGCTTCTATAACATACCCAGCATCTTCTCACCTCAGGGCCTTTACATAGGCTATCCTCACCACCATAAACACCCAGCCCACCCCTGTGTGAGTTTCTGTTCACCCTTAAATCTAGGCTTACAGGCTGTTTCTTTAGAAACACCTCCTCAGACCCTTCTGTCCCCACCCCACTCCTGGCTCTCTCAAGGCGTGCTGTACTTCTTCATGGCTTTATCACCTCAGGTAAATGAGTGATTATTTGGTATCTATTGCCTGCTCTAGATGGTGAGGGCCTTGAAGTCAGAACAATGGGTATGCTAGCTAGCACTGCTTCTGTCAGTGGTTATTTACATGGCACTTGTTGTAATTACTCATATTCTTTCTCCTGTACTCAACTACGAGCTCCAGGATGGTGAGGATCCCCTTTGTATTACCAGAGGGCTAAAAAGGCCTGGCATAGGATAAGTAGGTACCGAATAAATACCACACCAGTCTATTGTGGCCATGATACTGCTACTTACTGAATTCCTAGGAGAGGAGCCTCTTATATTCCCTGTCCCCTTGTAGCTAATGCAGAGCCAAGTGACTAGCTCTGAGTTCGAATGGAGGTGAAGGTGCTGCTTCTGGGCCTTATGGTCTGAGCCTGGCCCTGAGACCCCACACTCTTTTTTGCTTGGTGTGTTGTATCCAGTAACGGGGGGGCCCCACTGTAGAGATCAAGACAGGGAGCCTTGTCAGCCAGGGCCCTGATGTTCAGTCAAGTTCCACTACACTTGACCTGACTAGTGTGGCAAGTGCAAAATGGACATTGGTGGTACTTGTCCTGTGGGATTTCAGGGTTAATTTGTTACTGCTGCGGAATCTTGCCTGTCACTGTCATGCTGTGAAGGATAAAGATGACTGGAGGCAGAGACCTGGTGATCAGACTGGAGCCAGGAGCAAGCCTCCAGCTGCCAGGTGAACTGCAGCAAAAAGGGAGACAGCCCAGTGGCCCCTTGGGAAGTGCCACGCTCACTTCCCGATGGTACGGATGAAAGGACCCAGAGTCTCTGATGCCTTCAGACAGCAACCGCTTCTGTGTGGCGGAGTCATAAAACATGACTCCATAGGGATCATGGCCAAGTTCCAGTCCCTGGGGACAGGGGAGGCGGCTTTTCAGAAGCCAATGACACCCTGGAAAGCCCTGTTAGCTGGAGGACGCTGAACCAGCAAGGATGCATGAAGGACCTGGGCTAATGCATGCTGACAACCCTCCTTCGGAATCACCCACTGGGGCTCTGCCCTCCCGCTCTCTCCCAGAGAATAAATCACACTGTCAGGTCTAATGTGGGACTTGGCTGATGGGCTGAGCAGAGCATCCATGCGTTCTGGCCACAGAGGTCAAGGGCAGCCCTCACTTTCAAGGCCAGTGCTGAAAGGCCTGGGGAACGACACGAGAAATGGGACTAGAAGGCCAACAGCTGTAGGCTTCATATATGTGCCAAAGAAACTCCTGTTGTTGATCTTCCCCCCACCCCCACCCCCCACCCCTACCCCAAGGAAAAAACATTTCCTGGCCCAGGACTCACTGTAAAAGTCAGGTTCCCAGGACATAGTCCTGCTTGTGCTGACCATACTAGCTCAGGCCTGGTCATAGATGAGCATGTTTATACATTTGTGAGGTGTCACAAAGGTAGCACCTTTCAGAATGGGGATTAAGCAGTCGCACCTCTTACCTCAGCAAAGACTAATGAGCAGAAGTTGCCACCAAGATTATTGTCATTATTATCATTGTCATCTGTAGCAGCACCACCACTATTGACTAAGTGACTACTTTGGGCTAAGTACTGTGCTAATCCCTTAAAATTCAATAGCACTTTTTTTCCCCTGGTATATGGTACTTAGGATTGAATTTAGGGTATCGGTACAATCTAACCTTGCAGGTACTCTTTGACGAACCATACTTCCAACCATACTTCCAGGCCTTTCACGCACTGGTTAATTTTCAGACAGTGTTTCACTTCCTGCCTTGGCACACTGCTAGACCCACAATCCTCCTATTTTTTTTTTTTTTTGCTTCCTGCTATAGAAGTTACATAATACCATGCTCTGTTTCTCTCAGTTGAGATGGAATTTCATCAGTTTCTGGAACAGGCTGGCTTGTGATCCTCCTGATCTCAGACTCCCACATCACTAGGATGACAGGAGTGCCCCACCATGCCCAAGATAGGGGCTGAGAAGAGGTCTTGTAAACTTTTCTCTTGGGCTTTCTTCAAATGACAATCCTCCCAATCTTAGTCTCCCAAAGTAGCTAGGATTACAAGTATGAGCCACCAGCACCCAGCTTCATAAGCACACTTTAATCTTAGATACAACCTCTGGAGAAAACAGATGCTCCCAGGGTTAACTAGTGGGTGGTTCAGTTGCAACAGGAACACAAGTTGGCTGGACTCTGGAGCTGGTCCTCCTGTTAACCCACTTTTGACTTCACTTCTTTTGAGAAGCTGATCTGGAAGTCTCAAGTCAAGACTAGGTGTTAAGTTGGTTTCCCACTGTCTTGTGATTTCTCCTTAGGACTTTGGCACTCTGGTCATTTATCTGCACAACTGCCAAAATTCTGAATGCCCTGGGAAACATGTCCAGCACAAGGCCAGGAATGAGGCCAGGCAAGTACTCTTCCACTGGAAAATGGAGGCCAAGATAAGTTTCTTGGGCTGTTTGTAAGCCCCTGAGAGACTACCAGGAAGAAGATGTGTCTGGCAGTGTTCACCTGGCCTGGCTTAGGAGCAGTGGGAAGGAGTTATACACAGGCAGAAGTGATTCAAAGAAAACATATTTTTTTTTTTTTTTTTTTTTGGGTCGGTCGTGGGGCTTGAACTCTGGGCCTGGGCGCTGTCCCTCAGCTCTTCAGCTCAAGGCGAGCGCTCTACCACTTGAGCTACAGCGCCACTTCCGGTTTTCTGGTGGTTTATTGGAGGTAGGAGTCTCACGGTCTCTCCTGCCCGGGCTGGCTTTGAACCGCGATCCTCAGATCTCAGCCTCCTGAGTAGCTAGGATTACAGGCGTGAGCCACCACCGCCCGGCTAAGAAAACATATTATTGATCACAACTTTCCCAAAGTAAGACCTACTGCCTTGTTTCTCTCTTGTTGGAAGAAATTAAACCAAGGCCAGATGTGAGAGGCTTGGGAGCATCCCTGGACCTTCTACTAGACAACACAGTACAGTGGCTAAGAGTGAAGGCTCTGAAGTTCCTACCCAGCTCCTCTGCTCTGTAAGCAGCTTCATCACTCTGTGCCTCAGTTTCCATGTTACTAGGGGGGGGGGTTATTGCAGCAGTGACATCACAGAATGGCCATAAGGCCTGAGTGAGATCATGCGCGTAGAATGCTGACAGCAGGTCCTGGCACAGAGTCAGCACCCATTATTGTCAATTACTACTGCTTTTCTTCCTCCGTGAAGCCAGACACTGTTGGCTGCCTCACCCATCTGACACGCTCCATTCCCTTTCACTCTGGCCTCCTCTGCTTGAAAGGCTGAGCAGTTCAATGAAATTTCCTGGCTTCTTTTGGGAAAAGGAGGTTATATAAAACATTGCAGGCCAATTCCCCTTTAAATTTAAGTATACATGTATGGATATGTGCACATATATGGATATGTGTATCTGTATGTGTGTTTTCTTTTGAAGGGCAGTCCTGGGGTTTGAACTCCAGGGCCTTGCATTTGGTTTTGGGGGTCCGGTCGTGGGGCCTGAACTCTGGGCCTGAGTGTTGTCCCTCAGCTCTTCAGCTCAAGGCTAGCACTCTACCACTTGAGCCACAGCGCCACTTCCGGCTTTTTTTTTTTTTCTCCTGCTTATGTGGTGCTGAGGAATTGAACCTAGGGCCTCATGCATGCAAGGCAAGCGCTCTACCACTGAGCCACTTTCCCAGCCCAGGCCTTGCATTTGGTAAGCAAGCATGCTACCACTTCAGCAACACTCCCAGAACTTTCTACTTCAGTTTATTTAAAAGATAGATAGTCTTGCTTTTGCCTGGGCTAGCCTCAGATGGTAATCCTCCTACTTCTGCCTCCCAAGTAATTTGGAGTACAGGAGTCCACCAACCATGACCAATCTGTAAATACAGGTGTTGGGGGGGAGGGGAAGGGAGGCTGGTACTGGGGCTTGAAATCAGGGCTTGAGTGCTGTCCCTGAGCTTCTTTGTGCTCAATGCTAATGAGGGCTCTACCACATGAGCAACAGCACAACTTCAGCTCTTTTTAGTAGTTGATTGAAGAGTCTCATGGGGACTTTTCTGCCCCAACTGATTTCTAACCATGATCCTCAGATCTCAGCCTCTTGAGTAGCTAGGATTACAGGCCTAAGCCACTGGAGCCCGGCTTGTAAGTATGTATTTTTAGAGAGATGCCTATCACTATTAAAAATGAAAATGCTGGGGTTGGGAAGGTGGCTGAGTGGTAGAGTGCTTGCCTTGCATGCATGAGGTCCTAGGTTCAATTCCTCAGCACCACATAAGCAGAAAAAGTTGGAAGTGGCACTGTGGCTCAAGTGGTAGAAGGCTAGCCTTGAGCTGAAGAGCTGAGGAACAGCGCCCAGGCCCAGAGTTCATAGACCCATGACTGACAAAAAAAAAAAAAAAAAGGAAGGAAGGAAGGAAAGGAGGAAGGATGGACGAAAGGAAGGAAGGAAGATAGAAAGAAAGAAAGCGCTACAAAGACAACTAAATAAACACAATGAAAGCAAAATTCCCATACCAGTGACCAGTAGTCATTCATGTACAACTTAAAATTACCTGATGTAGAAGAATTTGGGCTCAATGTATTACTGAAAATTTCTTATCTTTCTTTTCTACTGGGGGGGAAAATATCGTAAGATCTGATAGTGCCCATCATTTCCACAGGATAACAATGAGATGAGAGGGCCGGTGGGGGTGGGGTGGAGGAGGAGCTCTAGAAAGAAGACACAATATCCTGTTTGCCACAATTGTAAGAATCACTGTTCAGAAATTAGGTGATCTGTCTGTGATCTCCCAGTTTTCCAGTTAAAGAAATAGGCTAAGTATAATCTTCCTTTCCCCTCTATACCCTTCAGCAGAAAGGCCTTATCTGACCACCTTATCTAAAATTTTCCTGGTGACTCCAGCTCTCTTCCTTTCTCCCTTTATTCCTCCCTCCCCAACTTCTGAGACAAGATTTCACATAATATGGCCTAGGTTGGCCTTGAACTGAATTCTAGATCTGTAAGTCAGAGACCTGACGCCCTATCCTTTCCCTGCTTTCTTGATCTCTATTAACTTCTACAGTATTCACCCTCATCACTTATCCCGCATTTACTTCTGTCTCACCTGACAGTAGAACACTAGATCTTTCTGGCAAAGCGTTTGCCTGTTCTTGCTCATTCCTGAATTCCTAGCTGGGATCCTAACACAAGTGCACATACATATAATTATGGAGTTAAAAAAAGGAAAGAAATGAATGTGGGACCTTCTTCCAGTTCTCTCAGACCTTGGTTATCAAGGGGAAAATATCAGTCTTTCTGCAGTATGAGAGGCAATACTAGGAATTCACTGGGAATCTGGGACCTTTTATCACATTAAAAAAAGAATTGTGAGATTAAAGCCTATCACTGAATCCATACAATATAAATTAATAACTGATATGAAATGAGGGAAAAGGGACACATTTTCCCTAGATGAATTCCAGTTAATAAGCACAGAAGGAATGAGGGATATACAAAATTCACCATTAGGAAGATTGCTCAGTAATAATTATAGTAGGTAAGATTCATCCACACATGGGTGCTAACATTACTTGCTAAAAGGTATTTCTTTTTGTGTGCTGGTCTTGGGGGCAGGATCTAGGCACTTGTCCCGAGGCTTTTGTACTCAAGGCAAACGCTCTACCACTTGGAGCCAGAGCGCCATTTCTAGCTTTTTGGTAGTTAATTGGAGATAAGAGTCTCACAGATTTTCCTGCCTGGGTGGGCTTTGAACTTCAATCATCAGATTTGAGACTTCTGAGTAGGGAAAATTATAGCTGTGAACCACCATCGCTCAGCTGCTAGAAGTTTGAGGAGAGGCAGAATATTAGCAGTCTCAAAGTATCTTCCCCAAGATATTCATTAGTTACAAAACAAAAAGTAACTCAGCAGTAAGACAGTAGGCAGAGAAACCATCTTAACTAAGTGACCCAAATGATCATCACAAATAAATTCACACAGGCACACCGATGCTGGAGGAAGGATCCTGTGGTATTCTTCCAAATAACCAACAACTTCAGTGTGTCAAGAAAAAAATCATCACAAACTCGATTTTAGACATTGTAACAGCCCTCTTCCAAAGGGTCAAGGTCACCATGAAAGACAAAGAAAGACTGAGGAATTGTTACAGTTGGAAGAGATTAACTTGACAACTATGTATACAAAGTATATGAAGTAATGTAGGATCCAGGAGAGGATCTCAGAATGGAAAAGGGATATCAGGAGAAAAACTGGTAAAATCTGATGAAAATTTGTCATTTGGTTAATAATGAACCACATTATTAATTTCCTGATTTCCACCATCATGCTACAGTGGGGTACAGGATGGTAACATGGGAGGAAATTGGGTAGAGGGCAACTATAGAAATAATTTTATAACCCTAAAGCTACTTAAAAACAGCATTAATAACTAAGTGGGCTAAAAAGACATCTTTTGATGAAAACCTGGTGTGTGTGTGTGGCGGGGGTGGAGGGGGTGGGGGTGGGGGGAGGGCCACAAGCAAAGCTCTGTCAGTAATACAAGACCTAGTAAATAGCCCAGAGAGGTTCCAACTGATTCTGCTCAGATCCCATAGCTTAGCTGACTGATGTCTGAGATTCAGCCCGTACTACTACTCCCTGAGTGCAGACTTTCTGCCTATCTTTTACAGTTAGGGACTCTTGGTTCTTCAGGAACCAGACAACACTCATACCCCAGGCACCCTTCCAACAAAAGTTGGCATACTCATTTGCAACTATCTCCCTGCAAAACTTTAAGGACACACATCCTGAAATCAAGTTCACTCACTTCTGGAGGCTAAGTAAGCGGGGAAATAGTAAGTTCAAGGTCAGCCTAAGCTTTGCAGCAAGATCTTGTCTTAAAACAAACCAACCCAAACTGGGCACCAGTGGTTTATTCCTATCTATAATTCTAACTACTCAGTATTTGACAATCTCAGTTCCAAGTCAGAGGGGCAGCAAAGTCTATGAGACTCTTATCTCCAATTAATCTCCAAAAAAGCTGAAAGTGGAGCTATGACTCAAATAGTAGAGTGGAAAAAACCCAAGAGTGCCCCAAGTTCCAGCCTCAGTACCAGCACAAACAAAAACAAAAACCTTACTTCACTGTCTAAAATCCATCTTATACTACAAAAAGAGGGTGACATCCACCAGATCAAAAAATCCTATGTATAAAAACTATTCAAAACCTATGTTTTGAATATTTATAGCTTAGAGGATAGGTATGCACTACTATGCCCAGGTATTGATTGAGATGGGTCTTTGCAAAGATCTCAATTTCTCTCTCTCTCTGCCTCTGTCTCTGTGTCTCTCTCTGTGTCTCTCTTTCTCTCTCTCCATTTCTTTCTTTCTTTTTTTTCCCTTTTTTTTGTGTTTTTTTTTTTTTGTTTTGTTTTGTTTTTGGCCTCAAACCTGTTCTCCTGATTTCTACCTCCTGATTAGTTGGGATTACAGACAGGAGCCACCATTCTTAGCCCTACACTATATATTTAACCTACAATGAAAGCAGCACATTCACACAGTGTATATGGGGGGGGGGGTACTGTTCTGCATCCTGATTATAGTAGTAGTTTCACAACTGAACAGCTTTGTTTAAACTCAAGTAATGGTGGGGCCATCAGTGAAGTTTGCTGAATGCAAATTTTTTAACAAAACTTTAACACAATTTTGATTTTTGTTAAAAAAATACAAAATCAGGGCTGGGAAGGTGGCTCAGTGCTAGAGTGCTTGCCTTGCATGCACGAGGCCCTGGGTTTGATTCCTCAGCACCACATAAGCAGGAAAAAAAAAAAGAGCCAGAAGTGGCACTGTGGCTCAAGTGGTAGAGCACTAGCCTTGAGCTGAAGAGCTTAGGGATAGTGCCCAGGCCCTGAGTTCTGGCCCCACGACTGGCAAAAGAAGGAAGGAAGGAAGGAAGGAAGGAAGGAAGGAAGGCAGGAAGGAAGGAAGGCAGGAAGGAAGGAAGGAAGGAAGGAAGGAAGGAAGAGAGGAAGGAAGGGAGGGAGGGGGGGAAGGAGGGGGGAGGGAGGGGGGGAGGGAGGGAGGGAAAGAAAAGAAAGAAAGAAAGAAAGAAAGAAAAAAAGAAAGAAAGAAAGAAAGAAAAGAAAAGAAAATCAACACACTGATGTACACTTAGGCACAAGGATTTCCAAGACATAGCTCACTTGATGGGGAGGCACACTCCAGAAGCATGCATAGTACACAGTTGCTCTTTTTCTTACACAGCAGACTAGGATAAAAGGCAGACATGTACATGAAAAGCAACGTTCTGAATGGGAAAATGGTGGGCAGGAAGCCACTCAATGACTGATACTATTTACCTTGGGGGGGGGGGGCGGGGGGGGGGAGGGGGAGGGGGAAATGTGAGGCTTGTGGATGGTTGGAGGGACAGTGAAGGACACTTTTATTTTCCCTTTGACACTCTTCTGTGTAATTCAAAGAAAAGTAATAAAGACATATCTGTGTATTGGCTGTAAAACTGAAGCAAAGAAACAGCCACACAGTACTTACCCTTGGAATGTTCTGGACACTAGTGTGTCTTGAGGGTCCCAGCAGAGCTCATGTCAAAGGCCAGGCATCTGGGCAGAGGGGGCGGGGGGAAAGAGGTCATGTCTATGGTCAACTGGAGCCTTCCCTATATAATGTCTACACCACAAACACTAGTGTATTCATCCCCTTGACAAACACTGCACACCTGCTGTGTGCCAGGCACTGAGAATAGACCAATCAGTGTCCAAGGCAGTCACTGTCCTCAGGGAGTGGACCTTCTAGTGGTGAGGAAGACAATGAGCAAATATACCATACCATCAGGAGTGGTGAGTGCCTTGATGGAAACTAAGAGGAAGAGATGGTGAGGGGGTTCCTGCTTCACAGTGTGCTATCACAAACTCTACGGATACCCTGGAAAGAGCCTTCTGGAAGCAATGGCCAGTACAGAGGCCCTGGGGCAGGAACATGGAAGGGACACTTCAGGAGCAGTCAACAGGCCAGATGGACTGCTGTGAGGTGAGTAAGGGGTGGGTGATGGGGGCAGGAAGGTACAGGACAGACGGGGCATCCTTTCAGAGACATTTCCTTCACATAGAGGAATGTAAGCAAATGAACGACAGAGATAGGGCACTTGTACTGACTTGTAATTTTATCTTATGAATTCACAATTATTTAGTACGGTTGCTTCTAGTTGAATGGATTATTTCCTGGATGAATGAATGTCTCCAGGTTGAGAATCCATGGTCTGTATGAATTACCATCACATTCCAGGTACCACACAGCCAGGAGTTAGGAAGGTATGGGTAGGTATTAAACAATCCCTCATTTGTGTGCCACTGTCCTGAGCTAACTTGCTTTCTACCAATAACCCTAAGAGTTTTCTGTTACAGATGAGGAAACTAAGGCACAGAACAGGTGAAGAACCCACAAGCTGAGGCTGTCCAGGCAGCCCAACTGCAGAACCTGCTTGGGACCCCTGAGCAAGACCAAACAGGTTAAAGACTGTTAGTGGAAGGAGGCTGACTGCAGGCTAGCTATGCCTCCACCTTGCTTCCCCAATCATTCAACAACTCAAAGTCAAGGTCAAACTCAAATGCCAGCCAGGTCTTCTGGAAATCTCCCAGGAGGGAAACCCAACAAATGGCAGGCCTTATTTCCAGAATTTGAGAGTCAGGATGAAATCAATAACCCTGCCGCTCTGAGGGAGTCCCAGAGAAGCCCAAAGGTCTTCCTGTTTTTAAGTCAGGAATCTCAGTAGGTAGACAGATAAAGAGGTATGGACTTGGGGTTGGAGGTCTGGCTTAGGTAGTAGACCATCAGCCAATGAGCAAAAATGTCTGATACCAAATTTGAGTCTCGAATAAATAAACAAACAAATAACCAAGCCTTTTGGCCATTGTGGGTGGCAGCCCATTATTATAATCCTAGCTACTCAGGAGATGGAAACTAACAGCTTTTTCTGTTTATATGGTACTGAGGAATCAAACCCAGGGTTTCATGCATTCTAGGCAAGCACTCTACCACTAAGCCATATTCCCAGCCCTCCAGGAGACTCTTATCTCTAATTAACTACCAAAAAGACAAATATGGTGCTATGGCTCAAAATGGTAGAGCACTAACCACAAAAGCTCAGGGACAGTGCAGAGGTCCTGAGTTCAAGCCCTAGGACTGGCAAAAAAAAGGAGGAGGGATAGTCTTGTCAGGACCACATTTTTTTTTTCTACCACTGGAGCACTACTTCTGGCTTTTTTTGTTTATGTGGTACTAAGGAATCAAACCCTGGGCTTCATGCATGCAAGGCAAGCACTCTACCACGAAGCCACATTCCCAGCCTAAAACCACATTTTTAAATAAATAAATTATAATACCCAAGCTTAAAGGAAGGAAACCAATTATATCCAGAAACCAAAATATTTGTAAAACAAAACAAAATTTAAGGTATAATAAGATATATATGCTTATTCTTTTTTTAAAAAAAGTTTTACTGGCATCTTATTTGTTCGAGGGAGCTTCCCTGGGACATTCTATCACCCCCTCTCTATCACTCTTCTATGTTTTGGGTTTTTGTTTTTGTTTTTTGGTCGGTTTTGGAGCTTGAACTCTGGGCCTGGGCACTGTCCCTGAGCTCTTCAGCTCAAGATTAGCGCTCTACCATCTGAACCACAGTGCCACTTCTGGTTTTCTGGTGGTTAATTGGAGATAAGAGTCTCAGACTTTCTTGCCCTGGCTGGCGTTGAACCCGATCCTCAGATCTCAGCCTCCTGAGAAGCTAGAATTACAGGTGTGAGACTCCAGCACCCGGCTTTTATGCTTATTTTATGAGACTTACAACAACTGTAATGCCATATGGAAATACTTGGTTCCTACAGTGGCCAAATCACAGGTGTTGATAACAAATTTGTGTTTTGTTATCCTGATTGATAAGGAAAGGAAATGCTAAATTTTGCTTGGATGGTACAGAAACTAGATGTAATTTTTTTCCCCAGTCAACTTCACAATCCTGTAAACTTCTACCCCAATGCGTTCATAGACACAAAATTAAGAACTCCCAACTTGGGCTGGAGCTAAACTAGGTATAGAGCTTGCCTAGTACGTGGAAGGTTCTAACTCAGAGAAAAAGAACCCCTCAACTGGCCCAGCAGAGGATGAAAATGGAGCAGCAGGTCCAAGAGGAGGCAAAGTGGGGGGCAGATTCAACTTCATGAACTTAGTGCAGGGAGAGATCCTGCATGCCATCCTTCTGGCCCACCCTGCACCCACTGTCTTTCCTAGATCAGCCTTTTGGACTTCATTTATTTTCAGTTCACATATCTTCTTTTTTTTATTCTATTTTATTTTTTTAAATTTTTTATTGTAAAGATACTATACAGAGGGTTACAGTTACATGAGCAAGGTAATGAGTACACTTCCTATTGAGCATTGTTACCCCCTCCATTGTTTGCCCCCTACCATCCCTTCCCTCCCTACCTTCCCCAAGGTTCTTTTTTTTTATTTTTAATTGTGATTAAGTGATTACATAATTTCCCAAATTTCACAGTACTGTGGAATAATGATGCTCATTTAAAGTCACAAGTTCATTCTAACTTTCCTGGAGCAAATTGTCTGTCATGGTCTATAACATGTAACAGTGTACACATATACACCATACATGTGATCAGCAGCATGGGGATATTTAGTAGTGGTTGGACCAGATGAGTGGAAGTTCTTTGTTTCTTAAGTCCTGTTAATTTTGTCGTATCACCTAACATTTTGGATTAGCATCCACTTATCAGGGAGACCATGTACCATTTGTCTCTTTGCTCTTAGTCCACATATCTTCTATGTGAATAGCCTTCTCACAGGTGAGAGAAGGATGAGAAGTAGAGAAGGATGTACAGAGTCCAAGCCTGACCTGATCATAAAGCTACTGTATCACCTTCTCTATTCCTCGCCTGGAAGCCAAGATGATCAGAGCCAGTGAACACCTACCAGTCCAACATGTTGGGACCAAGGGGAAGGAGATGGTTTAGCTCTCTGTGCATTTGTTAATTTGGTTGGGATATACTTGGGGAGCTGCCAGGGGAATAAACCAACACAAAAGAATGCAGAGCCCTGAAAGAAGAAACAGAGTCCTAGCAACCTCACTGGAAGCCCTGGATCCTACTACTCCTGAAGCCATTACAAGTAGACTCTTTCACATTGACTCTGAATCTCTCTCTCTTCCTTCCTTCCTTCCTTCCTTCCTTCCTTCCTTCCTTCCTTCCTTCCTTCCTTCCTTCCTTCCTTCCTTCCTTTTCTTCCTCTCTCTCTCTTTCTTCCTTCCTTCCTTCCTTCTTTTCTTTTCTTTCTCCCTATTCTCTTTTTCTGGTGCTGGTACCGGGGTTTCAACTCAGGGCCAGGGAGCTTTCCCTTAGCTTTTCCACTCTACCACTTGATACACACCTCTACTTCCAGCTTTTTGCTAATTAGAGATAGAGTCTCACAGACTTTCTTGCCCTGGCTAGCTTCAAACAGTGATCCTCAGATCTCAGCCTCCTGAGTTGCTAGGATTATAGGTATATGCCATTGGTGCCCAATCTGACCATTTATTTTCTGAATAAGCAGGCTGATTTGAATTTCTATTTGGTCACACAACTAAATGGCTCCCAACAGAATATAAAGGACACAGGCCACTGTCATTCTTGCTGATTCCCAGAGCTCAGTACCAGGCCATCTAGGGAAGCACAGAATAGTTACTATACATAGAAACAGCAAATACTGAAAAACACACACTTAAAAAAATACTCTTGGAAATAGCCCCCTGGGCAATTGTTATCCCTCAACGGTCTATGAAGTCTTAACATTTTTGATTTTTCAAGACGTTTGGCAAGGCATTAGGGAACCAGAAAGACCCAGAGCATTTTCTTTTATCACCAGACTTGCCATTAACAAAATTCCTGGGATAATCAGAAGCCCCTGCAATAAAGTTCTTGTAAAAATTTTAATAGCATCTTTTAAATTGCAATGGAAATTGCTTTTCTGCCAGTCTATTTTTCTCTTTCCTTCTCTACAGTTATGCATATGTTTTTGTTTTTTCTTTTTCTTTTTTGTGCCAGTCCTGGGGCTTGAACTTATTAGGGCCTGGGTGCCATCCCTGGGCTTTTTTTTTTTTTTTGGTCTGATCATGGGGCCTGAACTCTGGGCCTGGGTGCTGTCCCTCAGCTCTTCAGCTCAAGGCTAGCACTCTACCACTTGAGCCACAGCGCCACTTCCGGCTTTTTTTTTCTTTTTGCTTATGTGGTGCTGAGGAATCGAACTCAGGGCTTCATGCATGCAAGGCAAGCGCTCTACCACTGAGCTATCTTCCCAGCCCCTCCCTGGGCTTTTTTGTTCAATGCTAGCACTCCACCACTTGAGCCACAGCTCTAGTTCTGGCTTTTTTGGCGATTAACTGGAGATAAGAGTCTCACGGACTTTCATGACTATGCTGTCTTAAAACTGAGATGGTCAGATCATAGCCTCCTGAGTAGCTAAGATTATACCAGTGCCCAACTAAAGATCTGCTTTTAAAGAACTAAATGCAATTGGACATAACACTGCAAGCCTGGAATTCCAGCACCTGGAAGGAGCTGTGGCTCAAATACAAGAGCCAAAGAAGTTCAGGGACAGCACCCAGACCCTGAATTCAAGCTTCATGACTGGTATATATATCAGACCTTTAGTGGACTGGATATCTGCTTCCTGCTGACTGAAGGAAACAGTGGAGGATCGTCCCTCTACTCTCCCTCACGGGGCTGAAAGGTAAAGGCTAAGAATCTATAGAAACAACAGGAAAGAGGTGGAGGAAGTCAGGACCCAAGATCCCTGAGCCTCACCTGAGACCATCTGGAAAGGTCTCAGCAATCCTAGCATGTCCATGGCTGTGACACGTGTAACACATGGTCCATCACAGACCAAGCATCAGCTTATAGCAAGAGTGGATTTCCAGAAAAAGAACTGATGGGGGAGGGAAGCATTGTGGCTTTACTCCTGGGCCTTGGGGACTGGCTCTGGGTGAAACACATGAAATTTTGCTGCAATTACTGAGGAAAAGAAATGGGATGATAGGCAGGGGAGTGCCTAGGGCTTCTTTGCTAACCCCTAGGGTGAATTCTTGATACATTACCTGAGTGGTGACTCCAGTCAGGCCAGTTCTAGGGTTTTCAAGTCTCTAAGCCATTAACTTTCCCTTTGCAGTTTAAGCTAGAGAGATTTTTGTCATTTATAACAGAAATAACAGAATAGCAAAGGTCATCAAGAATGAATGCAGCGTATCTTTGTTTTTGGGTGAACGTGACCTCATGGGTGCTGACAAAACAAGACTATGTTGTGTTACTCCAGGAGTGGTAGGGGAAGAAAAAGGGGGAAAAATCCCCACAAAGTACTGTGTTATCAGAAACTGAATGTAAAGTGCTTGGATCTAGGGTTCAGGGTGCTCAAATGAGTTATATAAAACCCATGATCAGCCCCAGAGACCTCTAGGAGATTTTGCCTTGAACTCCCCTGAGCACAGGCCTCCAGGGAGACTCTAGAGGGTTAACTGGGAGGCAGGGAGTGAGGTGTTAAGCCCCCATCATCACCATTTCACTTACAGTAGCTCCTTTTTTTCCAATTCAGGGATGAACCAATCAAAGTTCTCCAATTCTATATTTCTGCTAAAAAATTAACCTCTTCTATTGTATTTCAGAGTATTTACATGTCAATGATCTTGATCTTGGTCCTCTCTGAAGCAGGAATCATCACTGTGACTTTGGGTGAAGAGTTTCTACACTTGCTTGGGCTAGCCAGGGAGCGGCTCCCCTGACCCAGGCCAGGCAGCACACTGGGCTTTTCTGTTCTTATACTTCTGGACCTATTTTTCCTATTCCTCCTTCATACTTCCATCTCCATTAATGGAAGGGATCATCCACTCACACATCTTTGACTCCTGCTACAGTTTGAATACAAATGCAAATCAAAGGCCCATGTATTGAAGGATTAATTCTCAGCTTTGCTATTGGAAGGTAGTAGAACCTTTAAGAGGCAGAGCCTGGTGGGAGATTTTAAGTCATTAGGGGTGTGACCTTTCTTTTTGTTTTGTTTTCAGTATATGTTACTTAGACTGGCTTCAAACTTCCTATTCTCTCGTTTCTCTCTACAGAGTGCTAGGAATTTAGTCAGATGCTACCAGGCCTGGCTTTTTCCTCTCTTTCTTTTGCTTCCTGGAACCATGAGATGAGCAGCTTCCTCCATCATACAATCCTACTGTGAGGCACGGCTTTGACACAGGCCCCAGAACAACAGGCCAAGCAGCCATGGACTGAAACCTCCAAAACTGAGCTAAAATAAAGCTTTACTCATTTTAAGTTACTTTAGGTACTTTGTTACAGTAAAGCAAAGCTGACTCAAACAACTCCCCTTTACTTGGTCCTTCCTAAGAAAGAAAAGGTGGCAAATCTGACTGGTCAGACACTGACTGTGTTGGCACCTGCCTTCAAGTGGCCAGGATTGCCAGTCTGCTAGAACCACAACAGAGATGGGAGGAGGTTCCCATCTCTTTTTGGTCTCAGAGTAGGACGCACACACTGGGGAATGTCTGCTCAATCTCCAGGAGACCTGGCCACAGGCCTTCCTTTGGCCCAGGTGGTAAAAGCAGAACCAGTCCTTTTTCTTCCATGTAGCCAGCTGTGAAAGTGGCCAGTCCAGGTGCTGCAATCTAGGCCTCCTGCAGCCTTTCATCGTAAGCCTTCTCCTTTCTGGACTTCAGCAGAGCCTCATATCAGGGCACCAGGAACTCACTCACCTCCTAATAAAGTAGCTCCTCATGTTTCATTTAGAGCTGACTGCCCATCCCCATCTTGTTTTTTGCAATTGTGATTTAGGGAAATAGCTCTTCATTTAACTGCTTCTGCCCACATTCTAACAAAGAAAAGCTGATCTGGGAGGAAAGGACTTTGCCTTGGGAAATCCAGGCCCTCAATGGCTGCTGAGATCATCTTGCAATTAATCATATTTTCTCTTCTGACCTATATTCTATTAATAACCTACACAAAAGATTCAGCATGGCTTCTTTCATTGATGGATGTCATCCACAATATAACTTCTCTGGGTCAGTGGTTTCGAGGACGTCACCTTCTAAACACCTGTGTCCAAAAGCAAGCGTTCTGGAACGATGCCCAGAGCTCAGAGCTGCAGGGATTCCACCACTCCCAGGGGTCCTATGACAGGCTGGTCCAGGTGACTCTCTGGCCAAGTTGCTCAAAGATGGATCTCCACAGAGAAACCACTCAGAGAAAACAACACTGTGTGAGCATTTCAGGCACAGTAGACCCGCCAAATGTCGAAGTGTGACATTGCCAACTACATGCGATGTGGAGCATAGGGAACTCAGTCCCTGGGTGGGAATGGAGATTGAGGAACAATTAGGCAATTTCTTTTTTCTTTTTCCAGTCCTAGAGCTTGAAGTCAGGGCCTGGGTGTTGTTCCTGAGCTTTTTCACTTAAGGCTAGTACTCTACCACTCTTGAACCACAGTTTTATGTCTGGTGGTTCACTGGAGATAAGGGACTTTCCTGCTTGGTCTGGCTTTGAACGGTGATCTTCAGATTTCAATTTCCTGAGTAGCTGGGATTACAGGTGTGAGCCACTGGCACCCCACTTAGGCAACTGCTGAAGAGTTAGCAACCTCAGTGACATGCTATGCTCCTCCCACTGACTGAGGTCCAGAATTCCTGCTGAGTTTCTGAATCCATGTGTTACCCTGCAAATTCTCTCTCTGGGTATAAACACATGTTTTGGTTTTGATTTGATGACATGCCAGGCACTGTTTTAATTCTTTAATTATCAACTGATTTAATCCATGTAATAACTGATGGAAGAGATAGGAATGTGGCTCAGTGAGTACTTGCCTAGCATATATGAAGCCTGGGGTTCGATTCCTCAGTACCACATAAACAGAAAAAGCCGGAAGTGGCACTGTGGTCAAGTTGTAGAGCCCTAGCCTTGAGTAAAAGAAGCTCAAAGACAGTGCCCAGGCCCCGAGTTCAAGCTCCATGACTGGCAAATAAATAAATAAATAAGTAAAATAATAACTGATGGAAGTTCTACCAGGATCACCATTTTAATGAAGTACAGAGAGGAAGCTTGCCCAAGATCAGCCAGCAGTTAGGTGGCAAAGGCAGGATAAGGCAGCCAAATGCATTCCAAACTGAAACACTTACAACAGCTATGACCTGGGCCACATAGCATATAGAGTCTGCCAACAGCCACTGGCAAAGACTAGTAGGGGACTCAGAAACTCAACGAAGAGAGATGGATGAAGAATCAAATATTTCTACTGAACTAGGCTGAGCAGAAGCCTTTAGGAGGATGACTTGGGGTCTGAATTAATTCTCAAGAGGACAGGAGCTGGGAACAGCTTCTCTTTACATTATTCTAATACCAGTCTGTCATTTTAAGGCTAAGTCCAGCATTTGGCCCAAGTGCATTATGGTCTGTAGGCCCTAGGCTCATGAGCCAGGGAAATCCTGCAGAGCTCATAGAACCTTTTTCTTCCTGTCACCAATCATTTGCTGGATATGCCAATAGTTAAGCCCCTCTCTGCACTTCTATGAAAACAGTGGTCTCAACCACTGTGTGCATTTCCACAAAGCACTCTCCAGACCTTACTAATCAGATGGACATCAGAACAATAGTCAGGCTGCCAAAATAGGTCAGGCTTTAGTTTTTAGTCCTCTTTTTCATAACAAATTGAAAGGGAAGAATGACAAAAATCCACTAATAGTGAGGTATTTATGGTTACTTAACCTCTCAGTATTTTCACTCCATGAAAACTGTGTAGAGCAGGACCTACCATGCAGTTATTAAGTGTTAGTAACTAAGGGTGAGTTGCCATTATTTCAACTGCTGGTGACATGGTGGGTTTACCTGGACTGGTGGGACCTTGAGAAGCCTCAAAGTCCAACTCTTTGATCAATCACATACACACAGAAAGTCATTGCTTGGATTCTGATTACTTAGAATACAAAGAAGAGGGTCCAGATCACTAAGCAAAAGCCAGCTCTAGTAGGCAGGAAATGGACCTATCATGGCTGCCAACTGCCCACCTGGCAGCCATTCTTCCTTCCTTCTCAGAATGGTCAGCCCTGACTACATTTCCCAACCTTCCTTGCACCCAGAATAGCCGTAAAAGGTATAGGGACTTGGAGGAAAATTTCACCACTAGAAACTTACAAAATTGAACTTTGCATTTGTGCCCATTTCCCTACCTCATACTAAAGTGGTTTTCTCCCAGATTTCAAATTATACATAGTGCATCACGAAGGGCAGGTCACCAAATGCCTGTTATATGAATTGAATAAATGGAGTAGCTGTAGGGCATATTATTTATTTTCCAAAAAATGTGAATTCACAGTAAGTTCATGTACATATATTCTTGTTTCTAGATGGAGCATTTGCCAAGGTAGAGCACTTCCCATCAGTGGATGAGATAGAAATAGGAAGAGCTAAGGCCACTGCTTTGATTGGAACATGTAGTCAGGGATAGGGCCAGAGCTCGGTGATAGAGTACTTACCTAGTATACATGAGGTTCTGTATATTCCCAGTGTGGCAAAAAAGCAGAACAACAAAATACAGCCATGTATTCTCTCTGGAAGAATATACCTGAAGTGGGTGTGACCATGGGAGGGGAACTAGGTGGGGCTAGGGACAGGGGAAGGGCACTGACTGTACACCTATTTTTATACCCTTTGAATGTTTCATCACTTGCATATTCTCTTCTCATTCAAATAAATAAATAAAAGTTGTTTTGTGTTTTTTTTTTTCAGACTGTCTTCTTAAAGGTTGCAATGATTCACACGTTCTCCGGCAACTAGGGAGAATACTTACTGAGCTCATTAATGTCCTATATATTTCTCCTTCGAGGTTGTTCTTTTTTTTTTGTTCTTTTCCTTTTCTGAACCTGGTGTGAGCTGAAAATGTCACATTGTATGTTCTGATAATCTGATATTCCTCCTGATCTCCAGCCTTTCCCCCACCCCCACCCTCACACCTCCACTGGCAGATCCAGCATGTACCAGCATTACATGAAGGAAACCCAGGCCAGGGTTGGAGCCAGGTCTGAGGACCTGCAGGCTTTGATAGGAGTAGCAGCCAGGGGTTTACCCATCATACTAGGGTTTTAAATTCACCTTGGCTGAGCTGTCCCCACCAACGAAGTTACCTAGGGTCTCCTAAATGCCTTAAAAGCCCCTCAGAAAGGGTGTGAGAGACCACAGCAGCAGCAATGACTGCTCTTGGGGACCAAGGGAAGAAGGATGTGGGAGAATCAAGCTCATAACAATACTTCTGTCTTCTCACTCCCTCCTGGAAGGCCCAGTCTCCCTCCAATGCTGGTCTAGAACCAGAAAGAGAGGCTTGGCCAGCCACCACTCTGAGTCCCTAGGGAAAACAAGGTTTTCCCTAAACAAAGAGAGCAAGGTCCCAAGATGATAGGAAAGTCAACAGAATGAAATCTATTAGGAGAAGGGATGACCAAGCAGCTCTGAGGAGGAGGGAAGGAAGAATAGGGGAGCATGAAAGAATATCAACCCGGGTAATAATTCTGTGCTATTCAAGTGAAGCATTCAGATGGGCCAATGTCTGGTACTGCAGCCTGAGATGCACTGAGTGCTGGCTGGCTGGCCCTTATCACAACCCAATAGCAGAGATAGGATTGAGGCAGTCTTTGGCCCAAGGTCCCCTTGCCCAGTATCCCCTTGCCCAGGATCCTTCAAGATTCAGCCTGGAGTGTGGACTAGTGTAGACTCAGGGGAAATAGGAAGTGGTTGAATGTCCATTAAAAGGACTCTTCAAACAAACTGATTCAGACACTCACACACTCCTTTGTGTTGAACGACTCCATTAGGAAGCTCCAAAATACATCCTGAGTCCATGTCCTTCTCACTCTTCCCAGGCCAGGCTGCCACCATCATTTTTCACCTGAAAAACTCCACCAAAACTGTCTCTGGTCTCTCTGAGCCCACTTCTACCTTCCTACATTTTATTCTCCACTCAGCCTCAGCAATGAAATTAAGCAGGAATCACATCAGGTTGCTTCTAACTTAAAAGTTTTCAATGTCTCAGCCAAGCACAGTGGGGTATTCCTAAAGCCCCAGCTACTCAGAAAGCTGAGTCAGGAGGATTACTTGAGTTTAAGAGATGGAGGCAAAGCTCAAGTCCTAGCACCAGTTAAGAAGGAAAAAAGGAAAGGAGGAAAGAAGAAGGAAGGAAGGAAGGAAGGAAGGAAGGAAGGAAGGAAGGAAGGAAGGAAGGAAGGAAGGGAGGGAGGGAGGGAGGGAGGGAGGGAGGGAGGGAGGGAGGGAGGGAGGGAGGGAGGGAGGGAGTCAGGGAGGGAGTCAGGGAGGGAGCGAGGAAGGAAAGGAAGAAAAGAGGGAGGGAGGGAGGGAGGGAGGGAGGAAGAAGGAAAGGAAAAGGAGGGGAAAAAAAAAAAGAATCTACTTCTTTGCCTGCCCTGAATCCCAGGTTGAGGTGGCAGTGGTTAGTTCTGGAGGTTACTCCACCCAACTCTGAATGTTTTGGTTATAATCTCTCTGTTTTCTTTCTCTGCCTCAATTGAAAACCCAGACTGTGGCCTCAATCCCTGCACTTCTCTTCCTGGTAATGTCAAAGGCAAGTGTGGGGGCAGTTTTTAGGGAGCAGGAGAAGCTTCTGACTCCCCAGAAGACAAACCCCTTCATGCACTTTATGAGGAGAGAAAAGCTCCTTGCCATAGATAAGCCAGGGCCTACACAGGCCTCATAGTCCCTCCCAATTTTACACTTTTCCTGATTAAGTAGCAGGACCAAAGTGTGTCTTTTACCTTTCATTGTCATATGCGTGGCAGTACCCCACCAACACAGACAGCCCCTCCTACTGGGTCCTTGTTCTACACTCCCAGCTGTATAATGTGACATGGTATGAATAAACCTAACTGATTTGTGCCCACTGTCCTATTCAGGGATAGTAGACCACACATACTCTCTCTCCTCTCCCTCTTTACCCAGCCCACTCCTGGTTGTGGGGCTTGAACTCAGGGACTGGGCATGGTTCCTGAGCTCTTTTTCCTCAAGGCTAGCCCTCTACCACTTTGATCCACAGCTCCACTTCCAGATTTTGAGTGGTTAAGGGTCTCACAGAGACTTTTCTGCCCAGGCTGGCTTTGGACCATCATCCTCAAATCTCAGCCTCACAGGCATAAGCCATTGGTGCCCAGCTTTTGCAATCTCTTGCTTTGACAAGTTAACTATTCTAAATAACCCTGGGCACAGCCATTTCCCACATTTGGCAACATCTGTAATCATCCCCACCCCCCACCCCATTCCCTAGTCCAGGAGTGGAATAAAGGAAGGGTATGCAGTGAAGATGGGTTGAGAATCCCCTCCCACCAGTCATGCCAAGCTGGCCTTTCCCCTGTCAACACTGCCAGGAATATGTGCTCTGCCTTCTTGCCTTTCCAAGAGGGGCAAATAGTACCTCAATAGGATTTAACTGTCATTTATCTCATGTGCAACAACATCAAGAAGCATGTCCTGTTTTCCAACTCGGACCCATGGCAGGGTGGCTGACATGTTCTCTCCCTGGACAGTGTTCTCATGCCACACTCAAAGCCTTCCCATTTGCTCGCACCCTCCCCTCAGAGGCTGCTGCTCCTTAGGCTCCAGGAAGGCAAGCAAAGCCTAGAGCCTGATATGCTTCCCAGAGCATTACAAGGCTAAGCATGACTTAGTTAGGTCTGCTTCCTGTGCACTTTATTTGCCAGTCCTCTCATGCGTGATACTTCCATGTTTGAACATTTTTCCAAATGGGCTCTGTGCCACCTCAGGGCCTTTGCATAAACTGTCATCAACCCTGCAATGACCACTGCTGTCACCTCTTCCCCGGATGAACCAACTCGTACTGAGTCCACTTGGTCTCAGGATTTCCTCCTCAACTAGTTCTACATCTTGCTGGCCCATTCCTGCCTTCCATGACCAAATGCACATGTACCAGGGTGTTCTCCCCTCTCCCAAGCATACATACCAAACTGTGCTCTATCATGGAGGTGGCCAGGACTATTTGGTTCAGAGCTGAGTTTTCCACACCCAGTGCAGAGTCTGCTACAAACAAGGGTGGCCACAGAGTTGGTAGACTGACTGATCAATTGAGACACATAGACAGGAAGGAAAGGGTGGCCCTAAGGACTCATCCTTCTTTAAATGGTTCTGTCCCCTCGCCCCTCAGTCATAGCCTTCCCTGAGGCCAAGGGATAAGCAAGCACTTGCTCTGGGAATCCACAGTACCCTGTGCCTCCCCTTCCCAGCTGTCACTTCTGTATGTCATCATTATCTGCAGATAAGTGTGTTGTTCTGTGTTGAATAAGCTCTGTAGCAGTCTACTTCACTAATTTGTCCCTAGTGTCACACACCCAATGGCCAGAGCAGTGGCCAATAACTGTCTAAAAATAAGTAAATGGTTTATACCTCTGTAGGAGAGGAAATGAGCATGAAACAACACTCCTAATTAACCATTAGCTATCCTCACCTAGAAGGAATCTAGAACATGGTGCAATGAAAGCATATGAAGGGAAAGGCTGTGACCCCAGTGGTCTCAGGTCATTTCCTGGGGAAACATCATTTCCGCTGACCTGTGCAGGAAAAGCAAGAGCTAGCAGCTGCAAGAGACGAGGAAGAGGCTCTACACAGAGGGAACCACATGTGCTCCGGTGACCTTTGGTGTTAGCTTGCCTGCCCCAGCTCTCGGCTCCTATGGGATAGGTCAGCTTGAGCTGACATCTGTGAAAAAATGCAGTATTACTGCATCCAGTCAAGAATCTCCATATGTCCTCAGGCCAGATTCTGGGTCCACAGTGACCAGGGAAGTCTCTCCAGAACATTAACAGGGAACAGTACTAGGCACTCACTCTGTCTAGGTCTTTTGCTATGTTCTCTATGCTCACAAAGCATATGCTATGCTCACAAAGCTCACACCTCTTACTATACCCTTTTTCTAGCTGTAGGAAGATCCAAGAGGATGGAGAGATTTGTTCAAGGTGAACTCAGCTAATAGGTCACAGGGCTAGGACATTGATCTTACTCACATGCTAGGCCTCCTCAAGGCTACCAGATCACTATGCCCTCAAGGTTCAGATTTCTGCAGAGGCAACACTAATCACAAATCTGGCAATGCTGTTGCCCATACAAGCCTGGACCCTAAGCAGCAAACAGGCAGGAAGAGATGCCATGAAAGTATGCTGGGGGACAGAAGCAGGTTCAGGAAGAGAAAAAAACAGGCACAATGTTGGAGCCTGGACTCATAATGGCAGGGAAAAAACCCAGAAATATAGAACCCACCTCAATGAATGTATGGCTTGATCATGACTTACAGGGAAATGGGAAGAAGCTTTACTTCAGGAGAAAAAGAAAGGAAAGGAAAGAAATCCAGATAAACATATTTATAACATGGATGGAAATTTCAGGAAGGATAATCCACATATAATGAACTGGTAGCAGTAGTTGCTCCTGGGGAAGAAGGGCTTGGGTGGCTAGGGGATAAGGGCAGGAAGAAGGTTCTTCATAGTATAGTCATGTGCTGCATAATGACATTTCCATCAACAACAAGCTGTATATACAACTCCAATGGTGGTCCCAAAAGATTACAACATCTAGTGATATAGCCAACTGCTAAAGTGACTACTCAGCTCCAAAAACGGTGCAGTAGGTAGTCCACCAAGGAGAAGGCAGAGGGAACTATCTCTCACATCTACCTATAGAGGGCAGGTCCAGTGAGAGCACTGGTCTCTACTGGGCTTGTCCCAGGAATCCCTTCCTTGGCCCTGGTGAATCTCCAGGGAGACATTAACTGTGGAGTAGGGATGCAACACAGCTCCCTTTTCTCTGGGAGATGCTTTAAAGTGTACGTCTTAGCAGGCTGTGGACTGCCAGGAAAGGTGGAGACTTTGGATATTCCAGTATGAATAAAGGGAAGGAATAAGTGAGGAAGAGAATTCTAATGATGCTGTTTGTATTCTGGTTCCACTTGTGGAGTGTTTCCTGGCTCCCATTTCACCTTCCCCTAATAGCAGTTCTGCGGGGGGAGCAACCAGTCCATTACCATGATTCCCTCCTCTTGATCACAGTGATTGATTCTGGGAAAACCATATGACTTGTGCTATCCAATCAGAGGAGCCTGTAGCTTTGCATTATGATCCAAGGACAAATACCTTCTTTACCTCCCAGGACAGGGAAGACACACAACAAACTCAACTCGTGTCAGAAGCCAGTCTGCAAGTTCAGGTGTGGGGGAAAGGAGAGAGAGGCAGGTTTAAAGGATGACACTGATGTCAGAGGCAAATAGAAGGACAAAAAGAAAGTGGGTCACTGTTAATAGCTCTGATGGGCTCCTAGACTAACCAGCCTAGATACTGTCTCCACCTCTGGGTTTTCCAGTAGAGTGAGTCCATCCTGTCCCCTGTAGTACACATTAGGTTGAGTCCCTATTTCTGTTACCTACAACTAAGGAACTAACCAGTACACAGTCCTTCCTGGGTCCCTGCTTTGATTCTCTAAGGTATGCCAGCATCCTTGGGCAAATACCCTCTTTTGCCTTAACTGCTGTAACAGAGAAATTCAACAGATGACTTCACTTGCCCCTCACATATTTTCCAGGTGTAAAATGGGATCTCAGTTGAGTTGTTGAAAGGATTAAAAAGTTTTTAAAGACCCACTTGTATACTGTGAGTTCAGTTGTGTATTGCATGGAGCTGTATATATATATATATATGACAGCACTGCCATTTCTGTTGCTATTACTATACTCTGTGATGTTGGCACAACTGTCTATTTTACAGAACTAAAGGGTAGCTGAAAGGTCTCAATGCCAGTAAGCAATTAGCCACAGCCCTCCCAGTTCTTGGTGGCAGTTCTTTTGTTCAGGTCAGAGAGTCCTTTCTTTACAGTCCCCAAGAATAGCTAGTCCAATTCTAGTAAGGGTAGCAAATTTGGCCTCAGTGGGGGCTGGTATGAAAGAGATTTGACTGAACTTCTCTAGTAGCTGGGTGGGTAGTGAAGGATGCTCTCTTGAGCTCCTATCTCTAGCATATACAAGCTGGGCTCTAAAGTTTCAAAACACAGACCGAGGCAAGTTGGAACTGTCCCAAGAGAGGACAAAAGAAAGAATGCCCGAATGGAAGAGAAAGCAGGACATAGCAGGTTCCCCAAGTGACTGTCAGGAGGAGGCTCCCGGGCTGGATTCCAGCCACATCCGCTCTGAGCAGCTCCAAGGCAGCAGGGAAAAGGGACCCGCCACGTCGGTATTTACAGCTGGGAACTGGCACTGCATGGGAAACTCAGAAATAAACTCAGTCAGGAAGTGAGAGGAGGAAGATGCTTCCATGGCAACGCCCATCTGGAGATCCCTACCCACAGCTGGAAGCGTTCAGAAGCAAGGCTTATCTAAAGATGGACCAAGATACTATCCTTCCTTGAGTGGGGGGGAACCTCTGCAATCCCTTGTTCAACAGCACACACACAAAAATACCATTCTTCAAAATATAGAACACAGTGTTTATCTGCATGGTGGTATGTTTCTGGTGTTTGCTCTCTGCTCATGAACTCACAAAGGAGTGACTGTCTGCCTTTTGTTCATGAGTTTCTGGACCAGAACAAGTGTTCAACTGATGTTTAATGAAAAATAAATAACTAAACTGTGCTGTTCTCAATTTTACTGTTATTCATAACTTCAACTAATATGTAAACACACACATGTATCAGTATCTCATGAGGTTTACTGCCACAGAAATTTCAAAGTGAAATTCCTACTGAACGTAGTGGTGCAATGGCCTGAAGTCCTAGCTACTGAAGAAGCATATATGTAGAAGAAGATCATGGTTCAAAGCAAAAGTGAGATCTCAAAATCAAATCCAGGAAGCTGGGTACCAGTGGCTCACTCCTGTAATCTTAGCTACACAGGAGGCTGAGATCTGAGGATCACGGTTCAAGGCCAGCCGGGGCAAGAAAGTCTCTGAGACTCTTATCTCCAATAACCCACCAGGAAACCGGAAGTGGTGCTGTGGCTCAGGTGATAGAGCACTAGCCTTGAGCTGAAGAGCTGAGGAACAGTGCCCAGGCTGAGAGTTCAAGCCCCACAACCCCTCCCCCCAACAAAACAAAACAAAACCAGGTGTAAGGGCACTTGTGGTCCCAGCTATGTGGGAAGTGCAGGAAGGAGGACTGAGGACTGAAGCTGGCCTGGGCCTAAGAGTGAGAGTCTATAGAAAATTAAATAAGGCAAAAAGCGCTTGGGGCATGGCTCAAGTGGCCCTTAGTTCAATCCTCAGTACTACACACACACACACACACACACACACACACACACACACACACTCACTCACCCCAAAGGTGCTTGTCCCAATAAGAAGTATTGGGAAAATTGACATCCACATGCAAAAGCATCAGGTTGAATCCTTTCATTACTCCGAATGCAAAAACTAACTCAAAATAGAACTAAATATCAGTTAAAACCATAAAACCCTTAGGAAGAAAATGGGAGAAAGATTCATGACACTGGATTTGGCAATTATCCCATGGATATGATACAAAAAACACAAGACAAGAATAAAAATAGACCAGAAATCATCAAAAGTAAAAACTTTTGTGTATCAAAAGACACTAACTTACTGAGCGCTGGTGGCTCATGCCTATAATCCTAGCTAGGAGGCTGAGATCTGAGGATCGAGGTTCAAAGCCAGTCCAGCCAGGAAAGTCTGTGAGACTCTTATCTCCAATTAACCCTAAAAACTGGAAGTGGCACTATGGCTTAAGCGGTAGAGTGCTCACCTTGAGCTGAAGAGTTCAGGGACAGTGCCCAGGCCCAGAGCAAGCCCCACGACCAAATTAAAAAAAAAAAAAAGACACTAACTCTTCTGGGTGCGAGTGGCTCACACCTGTAATCCTAGCTACTCAGGAAGTGGCTGAGATCTGAGGATTGTGGTTCAAAGCGGCCTGGGCAGGAAAGTCAGTGATATTCTTATCTCCAAGTAAACACTAAAAACTGGAAATGGAGCTGTGGCTCAACTGGTAGAGTGCTAGCCTTGAGCGAAAGAGCTCAAGGACAATGCCCTATCCCTGATTTCAAGCCCCAAGACCAGTATAAATGCTCATGCGCGTGCTTGTGCACGCGCACGCGCACACACGCGCACACACACACACACACACACAAAGACACTATCATCAAGGTGAAAAAGCAGCCCATAGCATGGGAGAAAATATTTTCAAATCAGTATCAGGAGTTAGCATCCAGAGTTATAAAGAACCCTTGAAATGCAAGAGCAATAAAACAACCAAGTAAATAGATGGGGAGGACCAAGTAGACAGTCCTGCAAAGAGGAAATCTCAACATCACTAATTAACTGGGAAATGGAAACCAAATGATATACCACTTCATAACCATTAGGAAAGCTACTATTAAAAACCCCAGAAAAATCAGTGTTGGCAAGAATGCAGAGATACTAACATCCTTGTATGTTGCTAACACGAATGTATAAATGATGCAGCCACCATAGAAAACAGTATGGAAGTTCCTCACAAAATTTAAAGAAATTACCACACAATCCAGCAATGCCAATTCTGGCAAACAGAAAGAATGGGAAGCGGAGACTCAGAAAGACATCGGTATACTCACGTTCCAGGCAGCCATGTTTACAACAGGCAAAAGGTAAAAGAAACACAAGTGCCCAGTAAGAGATGAATGGGGTACTTTTCAGCCTTTAAAAAGGAAGCACAATTTGACACATGCAACATGGACAGATTTAAAAGATATTAGACTAAGTGAAATAAACAGTTGCTAAAGGACAAATACTGGATGAGTCCATCAGATGAAAAACTAAGAATAGTCAATTTCATGGACAGAAGGAAAAATGTGGTTGCCAGGGGCTACAGGCTGGGGAATAGGGAATTATTGTTTAATGTGTAGAATTTCAGGTGTTTTTTTGTTTTGTTTTGTTTTGTTTTTTGCTTTTGGTTAGTCGTGGGGCTTGAACTCCAGAGTTGGGCGCTGTCCCTGAGCTCTTCAGCTCAAGGCAAGCACTCTACCACTTGAGCCACAGCACCACTTCCGGTTTTCTAGTGGTTTATTGGAGATGAGAGTCTCTCGGACTTTCCTGCCCAGGCTGGCTTTGAACCCTGATCCTCAGTTATCAGTCTCCTGAGTAGCTAGGATTATAAGTGTGAACCACCGGCACCCAGCTAGAGTTTCAGTTTTGCAAGATGAAAATTGTCCTAAGAACAAATGGTAATGGCAATTGCACAATAATGTGAAAGTACTTATTGCTACTGAGCTCTATTGTTTAAATGGCTAAAATGGTAATTTCTTGGTAACTATATTTATCAGTAATATAACCGGACAAAATGAAATACTAGAAAATTATACAGATTAATTCTAAGCTATTTAGTTTTCTATGTTTACTCCTTTTTTCCAGTTTTCATGAGGTACAGTTGACAAGTAATGTGGCATACAATTTCTTTTGATATACATTGTGAATAATCACCACAATGAAGATAGTTATAAAATGGAAAAATCTGATATTATGTAGATCGTTTCACAGTAAAAATCTTTCAATGATGGGCACCAGTAGCTCATTCCTGAAATCCTATATACTCAGGAGTCTGAGATTTGGAGGATTATGGCTCAAAGCCAGCTGAGACAGAAAAGTCCACAAGACTTCATCCTCTATTAACAAAAGCTGGGATGGAGATATGGCTCAAATGATAGAGCACCAGTCTTGAGCAAGAAAGCCAAGAGAACATGAGGCCCCAAGTTCAAACCTTAGTACTAGAAAACAAACAAGGGTTAAAATGGCAAATTTCATGTTATAATTTTTATCACAATAAAAAAAGTACTTTAAAATTGTAGGGCTTTCTCAAGATCAGACACCACTAAAGAAGCAGAGGTCTTTTCATACCAAGAGAAAGATGGGAGAAAGCATGAGGATCTAGAACAAGGCCAGGTGGGGGATG
Source organism: Dipodomys spectabilis (assembly GCF_019054845.1). Lineage (NCBI taxonomy): Eukaryota > Metazoa > Chordata > Mammalia > Rodentia > Heteromyidae > Dipodomys > Dipodomys spectabilis. The sequence goes on along the minus strand of NW_024871099.1, from coordinate 5,460,464 downwards.
GATGCTAAAGAACCATCTCTGGCATCAAGGACCTTCTGGGTGGTGATTTTACAGGGCTCCAGGCCAACTCACTTAGGGAAGTTGGAACATGGACTTCTTAGGACACAAACAGTAAATTGAGAGCTTCATAGGGAAATTTTTCATTCCATTCCCACAAAACCCATAACACATAGGCTTTTTATTAATACAGATTTCCTGTTTATGAAAAGGGTGTACTCACATACATACACACACATATATTGCAAATGTTTATATGCATTCCAACAAGTCTTTGAAAATAAATATGCAAAGAATATAAAGCTACCTAGAATCTCTTACCAAAGAACAACCACTTTCAAGATGTTGGTTTATGTCTTTCCAGTCTTTTCCTCCAATTTGAGGGAAGTGTAGAGAGAAGTGGGAAGAGGTATTTTCCCTTTAAAAGTCTTTTACCCAGGAGATTTTGAATACAAAGTAAATTTTTTTGAGGGGTGCAATTTCCAAAGCTTGAACTCAGGACCTGATACTCTCCCTGAGGCTTTTGTCTGCTTGTTTTTTCTTGAAGGCTGGCATTCTACCATTTGAGCTACAGCTCCACTTCCAGTTTTTTTTGGTGGTTAACTGGAGATAAAAGCCTCACAAACTTTCCTATCAAGACTAGCTTCAAACCACAATCCTCAGATCTCAGCCTCCTGAGTAGCTAGGATTACATGCATGAGCCACAGGCACCTGGTCAAATGAAAACATTTTATTATTTTATTATTAATTTATTTACTTATTGTTGGTAGTAGGGCCTGAACTCTGAACCTGTGTGCTATCCTTGAACTCTTTCGATCAAGGCTAGTGCTCTGCCACTTTGAGCCACAGCACCACTTCTAGTTTTCTTGTGGCTCATTGGAGATAAGAGTCTTACAGACTTTCCTGCCCAGGTTGGCTCTGAACTGCAATCCTCAGATCTTAGCCTCTTGAGCAGTTAGGATAACAGGTATGAGCCTCCAGTACCTGGCTGCAAAAATATTTTTAAATGGTGAGAATAAGCCCATTTCTCCTAATTACAGATTGCTGGTGAAGCTCCCTTCTTCCTCTCCTCCAACTCGTACATCTATCTGAGTTGCTATTAAAGACTAACTGGGCATAATCTCAACAGTAGAATTCAGATTTGCCACAGTCACTACTAGCTGAGCTTTCCCCCCACTTTGGTGGTGCTGGGGTTTGAATTCAGGGGCTTGCACTTGCTAGACACCCTACTGCTTGAGCCATGATTCCAAGCCCTTTTTTTGCTTTGGTTATTTTTGAGATTGGGTCTTACTTTTATGCTTATGGACCATGATCCCCTATTTAGGTTTCCCAGGCATGAACCACTATACCCAGGTTTTTTGTAATGATGGAGTCTCAAGAAGTTTTTGCTCAATCTGGCCTTAAACTACAAGCCTCTTGATGTGCACTTCCTGAGGACTTCAAGTGTAAACTACCAGTGCTAGGCCAGTCAACACAGTTTTTGTTTTTTTTGTTTTTTTTTTTTTGGTCCGGTCGTGGGGCCTGAACTCTGGGCCTGGGCGCTGTCCCTCAGCTCTTCAGCTCAAGGCTAGCACTCTACCACTTGAGCCACAGAACCACTTCCGGCTTTTTTCTTTTTGCTTATGTGGTGCTGGGGAATCGAACCCAGGGCCTCATGCATGCAAGGCAAGCGCTCTACCACTGAGCCACCTTCCCAGCCCCAGTCAACATAGTTTTTAAAACTACACACAGTATCTAATTTAGTCATTACAATCTTAGGAAGCAGGTACTCTTATCATTTTATGGATAAGTGAACTGAGGCACAGAGAAATCAAGTGACTTTCTCAAGGTTATATGGCTGGAATTTCAACCCAGGACATCTGGTCTCAGGTACCCCCTTTCTCTGCTCAACACTGCCTAAGACCCTGGCAATAATGACGTCAACGATGAGAATGAGGGGCTAGGTTCTCAGTGTCCCCATTACTGGAGTGTCATTGGGATTATTCATACTTCTCTCTGATTCATTCTATTTCCTAAAGGAAATGATAAATTGCTGGAATTCAGCAGAAGTGAGATAGCCGGAAGGTGCAGCTGACCACAGGCACAAGTGGGTCTCTTGCAAGAGTTGCCTAGGAAACATTCTTAAACAATGACTTTACCAGGAGTGGGTGGATTTCCCTCCACTCCTGCCTGGGACCTACCCAGCACAGACAGGACAAAGGCCATGCTCTCCTCTCTTCCAAGGGTACTGTAACAATCACATCTCACCATCTCTTCATGCTGGATATGGGAAAACAGGCTGGTCAATGTGTCCTCCGTGTGTGTGTGTGTGTGTGTGTGTGTGTGTGTATGGAGGATGAGAAGGTTGCTAGTAAGCATTTAGAGGGTACTGAGTCCCTGTGAACGACCATCGCCCATTCTGTTCTGCCATCGTCATAATACAACTCCACCCCATGCTAACAGACCCACCAGTGAGAGAGATCCCAGAAATTAATCACTAGGGATTTTGTTTCTTCAGGGCAGAAAAAGATGAAAAATTGTAATTGCTACTAAGCCACTATCCTTCTGACTGTGGCATTTAAAGTTTCTCACAAAGGAAAACTGTGGAAAAGAAGGACTAGAGACAGAGGACAACAAACTGTCACTTGTCCATCACTCTTCCGGCTTGCAATCTTTAAACTGCTTGCACACAGCAGGACTTCAGGAACTTTCCACCACTGTACAACTTTCAGACTTTGTTGGGGGGTGGAGATGGGGGGAAAGGCAAAAGTAGGTAGGGCTATTATTCTGTTGTTTTAAGATTTTTTTTATAAAGCTAGGAGAAGAGTACAAGGTACAATGATGTATTCAAACATCAACAATTGTCAAAACTGCCATATTTGCTTCACCTACTTCTTATCTAGTTCTTCCTCCCTGCTTTTGCTTCTTACTAAAGTATTTTTTAAAACAAATCCTGGACATACCATTTCAATATTATGCATTCTAGTATGCAGCTCTGAAAAATACAAACATTTTGAGCTGAAGATGTTGGCGCATGCCTACAATCTAGTTGGGGAGGGAGGCAGGAGGAAGAAGAATTTGAGACCAGCCTGCATTACCTAAAGTGCATTCTAGGCCTGCCTGGGTTATCTAGCATGACCTTACTAAAAAAAAAAAAAAAAAAAAGGAACGGAAAGGGGGTGGGGAGGAAAAGGGAAAGTGGGGGAGAGAGAAAGAGAAAGAGAGAGAGAGTGCAACCAGTTGATCTTTTCTAATGTGTTTACAATACTAGGCAGGTTCCATCATTAATCAAAATGAGTATGAACTTGTTTCTAGCAGGTAAGGCCCAGGACTGACTGGGGAGTAGGGTAGGGGGCATTCTGGCTTCTAGCAAGGGAGCTATTTCTCTCTGAAGGGCCTCTGGGCAATGCAAATTTAAAAAGGTTTAGCAAGCCCTGAGTACCTTCTGACTCAGCTCCTCCATCCATGCACTCATCAATAAAATATTTCCTGATGTCTACCATTTGCCTGGCAGTTACTCCAAGTATTTTTCTCCCTGGGACAGATGTGAGACCTGAGGCACACAGAGGCAAAGTCACTTCCTCTTCTTATGCTGGACCTAGGACATCAATCATGTGGAGTGTCACCAACCATGACCATCACAATGAGCTGCCCAAGACCATACCATATTCTACATGGGGATACATGTGGAGGAGGGGGGAGGGGGAGGGGGGGGGGGGAGGTGCCAGCTGCAGACACCTGTCCAACACCTCTGATGAAGGAAAGGGAGCTGCCAGGGCTGCAGCTCCCTCTAGGTGTCTGTTGCCAAACCTTTAATAACATTCCAGAGGCAAGGAGAAGAGGGGTACAATGGCTCAGCACTCTTCTGAGCAAGCTGCAGCCTCTACAGCTGCAGGCCGCAAGGATAAATCTCAGCCTGGTCTCTTTCTCCTGTCCCAAACCTCTAACCTTCAGGATGGTTACACATAGACAACATTTCACCCCTGGCACTGACACTTCACACTATATTCGAACTATATTAGCTGTTTCTTTTGGCTTAAATACCAAAGTCAGCCCCACCCAGAGCAGAAATAGCCATGAAATATTAGGTTTGATTGCTATTTAAATTCTTTTCCTGATACGTGTGAAAAATAAAAGTACAACTATTAAAATGATTAAAGTGTTTATTCACACACCACCTCCAATTACCCAGTGCGATGATGTGACCTTGAGAAAGCTTTCCTTTTCTCACTAGCTTTCTCACTACCGCCCATTCCCCACCCAGTGCTAGTACTAGGGCTAGAACTCAGGACCAGGATGTTATCTTTTTGCTTTTTCTGCTCAGAGCTAGCATTCTACCACTTGAGCCACAGCCCTACTTCTGGCTTTTTTCCTTAGCTAGTATTGGAGTTAATAGTCTTATCTATTTTCCTGCCTGGGCTTTGAACCATGATCCTCAGATCTCAGCCTCCTGACTACTAGGATTAAAGGTGTGAGCCACCATACCTGGCTACTGCCCTTCACTTTTTACTCAGATAATATGACCCAGAAAGACCAACTTTCTCCTGAGAGACAGAAAAGAGCTTCTGATAAAACCAAGCAGAAGCTCATGTGTATTATCATGTTTCATGTCCCAAAGTGCTCATTCGTAACACTATTCCCCTTACTTGGTTTCTGGGTCTAAGGCCCCCACACTTGACATAATGGCCCATGCTCACAAGGCCAGCAATGCCAGGTTCTGCTTTGAATGCTTCCCAGATACTGACTCACAGTGATGAAGGAGGGAGGGACAACTTTCCTTGTGTCAGAGGCAAGTGTCTCTTGCTTAAGGCCTCGGGAAGAGGTGGCTTTAGAGGCCCTGCCCATAAGCATTTGGTGATACTGACTCAACTCAACAGAACCTCTTGTGTACTGGGCACTCCTAGGGTGCCAGGTTCTGAGCTAAAGACTTTAAATAAGCTGGCCTTAGAGAATTACCACCTGCTTCTCACTCACATTCCCAGAATTCCATGAGGCAGGTATTTAAAATGAAGAGCCTAAGGCTTAGACAAGTGAAGTCACCTGCTCAAAGTTACACAGCATGACATAGCACCTGCAGTTCCGAAGCCATTAGTTGCAAGGTCTCATAGCCTTACATTCCAAATTTCCCCTCTCCACCCAGTCCTTAGCTAGTCACTAGGAGAAATCAGGCTCCACTGCTAAAGCCTCGGGGTAGAGGGTCACTTCTGTACACAACATCATGGGAAGGTTTTGAAGGGCAACTCCCTGAGGCAGTGTAGAGCTACCTGCTGCCACCATGCCAGTATGAGCCTGAACAAATGTGCAGGTAGAGTCCAGAGCCAGTCTGGACATAAATGAATGCCCAGTAGCAGAGCTTTTTCCTTGCCCTTAGATTTCTTTCTGTAAGGATATGGAGAGGTGGTCCTAGAATGGAATGTCTATTCCTTCCCCAGACAGACTGGCCAGTCTGGCCCTGTCAACCCATCCAATGTGTCTGCAGAGTACTTAAGAGTATAAACTTGTGTACTTATAAACTGATTTGTTGAATGGTAACCCCTTGGTACAACCAGTTAAAGACAATAAAAATATAACAACAACAACAAGGCATGAAGTCTGATAGCTCAGTTCCAGTCCCAGCTTTGTCACTTACTGGCTATAGAACATATGTCATTTCTCCTCTCCAGGCCTCAGTTTCCTCACCTAGAAAAGGGGTGTAATAACAGCACCAACATTTCAGGCCATGATGAGATTTTTTTTTTTTAAATCTCAGAATATGGGCTGGGAAGGTGGCTCAGTGGTAGAGCGCTTGCCTTGCACGCCTGAGGCCCTGGGTTCGATTCCTCAGCACCACATAAGCAAAAAATAGAAAAACCAGAAGTGGCGCTGTGGCTCAAGTGGTAGAGTGCTAGCCTTGAGCTGAAGAGCTGAGGGACAGTGCCCAGGCCCAGAGTCGACCAGACCCCTCCCCCCCCCCCCAAAAAATCTCAGAATATGCCATGTCACTTGTAGTGTTGGCTATTAGAAATCTTAGCAGCCCATAAAAAGTACCTCATGGGTGACAGAGATGCCCACTGGGCATCTGAAACAATCACTCACTGACTCTAAGTTAAATGTCTTTAAGAACCTGGCTTTCCTGCTGGGCTGAGACAACATTCTTACTTCCCGCTGACCAGCTGGATATCTGTAATTTCATCCACTTGTAATTATTTGGCTCATTTGATGGGTTGGGTGTATATTCCTTATCTCTAGCCCATCAGGAAAAAGAACTCCATGAAGACAAGGCCAAACAGGATCTGGTACCAGCAAGGGTCTCACAAACATCATGTAGTAACTCTGTCTACTCATTTTTGTTTTTTCCTCTGATGACCAAGGTGTTATACCTCATCCTCACCCCAAGATCTTGTGGGAAGACACTTAGGCCACTTTTAATGTATATAAATGCATAGTGTATTTTTTGTGGCACTTCCAGACTTTGAACTCAGGGCCTGGACACTGTCCCTGAACTAGTGTTCAAGGCTAGAGCTCTATTGCTTGAGGCATAGCCCCACTTGTTTTTCAGATGAGTCTCATGGGATCACAATTCAAAGCTAGCCTGCCCTCTTATCTCCAAGTAACCGCTCAAAAACAGATATAGAGCTGTAGCTCAAAGTGGTCGAATACTAGCCTTGAGCATAAGAGCTCAGAGACAGTGCCCAGTCCCTGAGTTCAAGTCCCACAATTGAAAAAAAAAATTCTCATGGGCTCCTGCCTGGGCTGGCTTTAAGCCACAATCCTCAGATCTTAGCCTCCTGAGTAGCAAGGATTACAGACATGAGCCACCAGCACCTGGCTAGCCTGTTTTTTTAAGTGCCATACATTAAGACAACAGAAGTGATGGGCTGGGGGTGTGGCTTAGTAATAGAGTGCTTGCCTAGCATGACTGAAGCCCTCGGTTCCATTCTTCAATACTACATAAACAGAAAAAATCCAGAAATGGCACTCTGGCTCAAATGGTAAAATGCTAGCCTTGAGCAAAAGAAGCTCAGGGACAGTGCCCAGGCCCTGAGTTCAAGCTCCAGGCTGGCAAAAAATAAAAATAAAAAATAAAAAAACCCAGAATGATGGGAGAGGGTCAAAACAGGCCTCTGGTTGGTAGCCCTGGTTATGGTAGAAAAGCCTAGGTTTGTTTCCCAGCTCCAGACTTTCCCCACCTTATGTATCTCCTCTGTAGCCACACTGAGAATCCCAGAAACTAGAAGCTCCACAAATGCTCCATAGTCCTGGAAAGCCAATGGAGAGATGCCCTGAGGAGTGCACATGATCTATTGGTCACAGCTGCTAAACTGTTTTCACTACATCTAGCTTGGTTACCTTGGGTAAGTGACTTAGCAGCCCTGGATGTGTCCCCATCTTCACAATGACTAACACTGTTCCAACTCAGAGGGCTGTTGTGAAAGTTAAATGAGTGAACCCAAATACCACTATGCCGGACAGAGTTGGTGCCCAGTGTTACCTGTTACCCTCTCCAGCACCCTGGACAGTACCAGGCACATAGTAGGCCTTCTCGGGTCCTAGGTGCCACAGTTCCCAGCAAAGAAAAGGGCCTACCCAGAGGGAGGAGACTACCTGGAAGGCCTCTGGGAACCAATGGGATTGTCCCCCAAGACAATCAGACAAGCAGGTAAACAGACCTGCTCTGAAGAACCGGTTCTGCAGCATCTTCCTGGCTGCTCCAGGCCAAGTTTCCAGAGCCTGTCTTTGCACTAGGAGGTTTAACTATTTCCCAGATTAGACAGATACAGTTTAAGAGGCTACAGAACAAATGTGTGTCCCTCAGAGACCTCCTTCCAGCAGGTTGGGAATCCAGGTATTTCTGTCACATCCCATGGGTGACATTTTTGCAAATGGACCACCAGGCAGATAGGTGTAAAATGCCAGGCCCCTCATGATGGCTACTTTGGTAAATGAATTTGTGTACTGGATCAGGCCTGTGATTACATTTATATCCTACAGGAAGGGGATAATTGAGAAAACTCATGGTTTCCCAGACTTCCTGAGATTTAAGGATGACCATATGACTTCATATAGTGAATGACTCAAAGTAAAATCCACTATTTCAGGTCAAACTTTGCTTAGAGACTCAATCCCTAACCCCTAGGACAGAAAAGCATCTACAGGAAGGTTAGGAGCTACTGCTGCTCATGGGCACTGCTCATGGCTCTCCAGAAACTGCAATCACTGCCATCTAGTCCCCTGAGTATAAAATAATAGTAATTATAATAACAGCTGCTATCCCTTGATGCCACTTAATGCTAGGTATGTTTTCAGAGCATTACAAATGTTAACTTCTTTCATCCTCAGAACTAGACCAAAAGGTGATAATGCTTTTGTTTCCATATGGCCAAAGTCAAGTCCCAAGAGAGTTACGTGTCCAACAATAGTAAGTTTAGTGGGAGCACCCTAATTAAACCTCTTTTTGTCTGCCTCTGCTCTGCCTCCTGAGTGCTAAGATTACAGGCATGCACTACCATGCCTAGTTCTCTAATCAAACTCTCACTCATAAACTGCACTAACAAAGTAAGAGACCAAACCAGCTCTGTGAAAGGAGCCTCATTTATCACTATCCCATATTACACACTCACTACATAGCCAACTGAGCACAGTATGTCTTGTCACCCTCCAAAAAACCCCACGGTTGGCACTAGGACCATGTCCATGGATAGGGCTTGCCCTGGGTCAATGACTTTGGAAAGGACCTATGGGAGCAGGAGGTATTGACACACAAACCTCCAGACACCAGATGACACCTCTTGGGAGTAGCTCTCAGGAGAAATTCTTTCATTATTAACCAATAACTGTCTCTCAAGGACATTACGGGCCTCTTCTTGGTTCCATCCACTGAAGACTAGTATATTTGGCCACAGGAAAAAGCAGGGCACAGAAAGAAACAGAGCAGAACCCCACACCTCAGTGCTCCCAGAATCAAGGCCAGAGTCTTCTTGACTAGCAGGCCCTTGCTGACCTCTCATGCTGCTCATGCTAAAATGCTCTTACTCAGGTCCCTCCCCACGACAACACATATCTTTCTCTTCTCCCTAATTAACACCTACTGACCCAGCCTTCAGTACCAGCCAGAAGACTGAAGATGAAGACAGATCTCCAGGACTTGATGTTAAACAAGAAAAGCCAAGTGCAAACAGGATGTTGAATAGGCTACCTTTTGAACACGAAAGGAGGGGAAGACAAAAATAGATATTCCTCTTTGCTTGTATTTACAGAAGGGGAACAGAGAAACAATATAAATAATTTCATAAAGGGTAAAGAAACCAGGTGGGAAAGGGAACCAAGGTCTCTCTCATTGTGTGTTTCTGTTCATAAACATACACAGTAGTCAGTTTTAATGTATATAAATACCCATTTTTTTTAAAAGTAGCACAAATTAAGACAAAACAGGAGTGATAGGGAGAGGGTCGGAAAAGGCTGTGAGTGCAAACATGCTTCAATACATCCCTGAAATGCCTGATATGCTGGCATCCCCCGCTGGTCCATGGATTTCTGTGGACAGGCCTGAACCTGCTCTGGCTGTTGGCCAGGTGCCTGCCCTGCAGCTGGTGCCCAGCACTGCTCAGAGTGAGTGTGTGAGTGAAGGCACAACAAACCTACCTTCCGCCACACCCCTCAGATCTGGCCCACAGCTTGCAGCTATGGGGAGGGGAATATAGCAGGCAAGAAAAGTACTTAGAACCAACCAGCTCTAAGAGTGAGGCTGAAGGAAAAGTGTGGGATGAGCAATCACCCTTTTTCTGTAAAGGGGCAGGAAAAAAGTATCACTGGTTTGGAGAGCACACTATCTCTTGGCACTGCTCATCAAAAAGTTGAGCAGTCACAGATTGTACCGAACCAAACAACCATGGTGGGGTTCCCATGAAAAGCTTTATGGACACTGAAACTTAAATTTTATATAATCTGCTATGTCATAAATTCTGATTTTTTTCTTGTCAATCTTTTTATTTTGTTTTGTTGTCAGTTGTAGGGCTTGAACTCAGGGCCTGGGTGTTATCCCCGAACTCTTCTTTTTTTTTTTTTGTCCTAGGACTTGAACTCTGGGTCTGGGCGCTGTCTCTCAGCTCTTCAGCTCAAGGCGAGCACTCTACCACTTGAGCCACAGCACCACTTCTGGTTTTCTGGTGGTTTATTAGAAATAAGAGTATCATGGGCTTTCCTGCCTGGGCTGGCTTTCAACCTTGATCCTCAGATCTCAGCCTCCTGAGTAGCTAGGATTACAGGCATGAGCCACTGGTGTCCAGCCTCCCTGAACTCTTTTTTGCTCAAGGTTAGTGCTCTACTATTTTGAGCCACAGCTCCACTTCTGGTTTTCTGGTAGTTACTTGGAAATAAGAGTCTCTTGGAGCTTCTGGTCTGGGTTGGCTCTGAACTGCGATCCTCATATTTCAGCCTCCTGAGTTGGTAAGATTATAGGTGTGACCTACCAACCAGTGCCCAGATTCTTGTCAGTCTTTTGAAAACAAGCCATTCTTAGCTCCTCGGTCATATGACAGTAGGCAGCAGGTAAAATCTAGCCAATGGGCTGTAGTTTGGCAATTGTGGTTTGGGCATGTGGCCACCATGTATGTGTTGTTGGTATATATAGAGAGAATTCTTGAATAGAGTTGCCAGAAACAGGCTACAGTGGTTCACATTCTGCAGAGGGTTTGGGCAGGGAAAACAATTTTTCATTTTAAAATAATGTACCATGTGCAAGTTTATTTAGGAAAAAAAATGCTGGAAAGTGAACTAGAGCCTAGCACATGCTAGTAAGCATGCACTCTATTTTACCTGTAGCCAAACACTGTTGTAAAGTTAGTACTACAGAGGAAAAATGAGTCTATACATGCCATGTAGGAAGAGGTTGTACTTTGGCCTAAGAGATGGTGAACACATTCCTAGCTGACCCCTGGCTGGGTACTCCATAGGCGCAGGCCCATAACTTGTTTGTACCTCCTGAGCCACAGTGCAATGGGAATCAGATTCTGACCCCAGAGGCTACTGTGAGTTCATCTTTTTTGCACAGTACCAGTCATCAGGAAGTGACAGTTACCATTCTCTATTACTGACAGTCATTTGTAGAAAAAAAAAAAGCTCTTTTCCAAAGGGAAGTCCTAAACAAAACTGTGCTGATGAAATGACCCCATAGAAGCTGACCAGTCCTATAACTCCACATATCAGATGCCTTGTACTGTGAAGAAGCTCACTAGTATCAGTAACAACACTCCACAGCACTGTCGCCCGAGGTCACATTTGCACATCCTGTTCAACAGAGAGAACAGCCAGCATCCCTGCTTGGGGAACCCCAATTGTCATGCTGGGTAAGCTACAGCACCATGTATCTGAGAGATCCGGTTCCCATTTATTAAGCACCTACTCTGTGCAAGGCTATGCAGGTGGACCATCCTCTGTACCTCTCCCTGGAGATTGCAGGTGTAAACACAAATACCTTGGTTGTGCCTTCCCATGAGCCTCCCCCATTTTCTTAGTCATCCAAAAAGTAGTTATTGAGGACCTCCTCAAGGCCAGGTACTATTCTTGGCACTTAAGTTTTAACCAAGACTCTCATTTTTCAGCTGTTTCCCTCTGGACTCTGAGACTTGTAAAGAAGGAAGTACCACTTGAAAATCATTGTCCTTTCCAGCATAGGCCATAGTAGGAGGCATGAAGGTGACTGACATTTGCTGGGCCAAACTGCTGAACATCAAGGACAATAAAGTTTGGGCCTCAGGTCTGCCTTCTGGTGATAGCAGCCTCACTTCCTGGAGAAAATGCTGCTTTCTGTTCCTCCTAGCTTGGCGAGAGCCATCATGGGGACTCACCCACCCACTTTATCCAAACCAGCAGCATCCTCTAGCTCAGGAATTTTATTTTTTGTTGGCCGTGGGGCTTGAACTCTTGGCCTGGGTACTGTCCCTCAGCTCTTCAGCTCAAAGCTAGCGCTCTATCACTTGAGCCACAGCACCACTTCTGAGGAATTTGAATTTTTTTTCCGGCTTTTTTTTTTCTTTTTGCTTATGTGGTGCTGAGGAATCGAACCCAGGGCCTCAGGCATGCAAGGCAAGTGCTCTACCACTGAGCCACCTTCCCAGCCCCTGAGGAATTTGAATTTTAAGTTGCCAATAAAAGTAACAATGGCAAGATGGCAGTGTGGGCTCAGTGGCAAAGCACCTGTCTAGCATGCACAAGACCCTGGGTTTCATCTCCAGAACTTAAAAAAAAAAAAAAAAAAAAAAAAACTTGGGGAAAAAGGTAGTAATAGCCACAGCAATAAAATAAAAGCAGCTACTATACTTTATTAGCTAACTGTACTGTTCTAAATGAACTTTAAGTTCCAGTTTACTGGCTCCTCCCAGCAGCCCTTCCTGAGCTTGATCCATCTTACAGCTGACAAATGAAAGGTAGGAAATGTATGACTAAGTAAGTAGTGAACTAGACTCATGGCTGGGAGGCCAGTTGCAGAGTAGGATTTCAAAGCTCCCCCGCCCTCCCACCTCCTCTATACCTCCAGAGACAGCAGAGCCCTAAAAAGGTGCCCTGAACATCCATTGTGAGCCATCCTAAAGCTGCTTCACTCTGGTTTCCTTTTAGGGTCATGGGTGGCCTGAGCTGGTTTCTGTTGCTTGCAACCCAAGAACTTTGCTTGATAAACCAGGATCACTTACTTGGTTTCACACTTTCTGCCAGACTGGCTGGCACAGCGTCTACCATGCAAGTGCCACCATGCAAGGGATCTCATAAACATTTTAAAAGGAGTCAGTGGTCAGGGCATTTTGGGGGCAGCCATCTTTCCACCCTGGGAAGGAAAGACCCCACAGGAGACACCAGGCAAGAGGGAGAACTAGGGAGACAGTTGGCGACAGCTAACTAGCGTGACATGGAACAATCCTTTGTTCCATGATTCTGGAACAATTCTGTGTATTGCAGGTAATTTGGCATCCTCAGATCCTAGACCCTGATTGTGCCACCTCTACTCACTATGAGATCACCCCCAGCCATCACACATGCTTCTTGGGATAGAACCTCGTGGCTGTATCCCTGACCCTGACCCTAACACCAAGCCCCAATTGAGCCCTCACCTGACTTGGATTCTGATCCTAGGCTAAAATGATTTTTTTTTTGTGGGTCCTTGGTCTTGAACTCAGAGCCTGGGCATTATCCTTGAGCTTTTGTGCTCAAGGGTAGCACTCTACCATTTGAGCCACAGCTCTACTTCCAGATTTTTGATACTTAATTGGAGATAAGAGTCTCACAGACTTTTCTGCCTGGGCTAGTTTTGAACCTTGCTCCTTAGATCTTAGCCTTCTGAGTATTTAGGATTATAGGCATAAGCCACCAATGCCTAGCAGGCACTACTTCAGTTTTAACTGGGACTCTGATGTCGTGTTGAGCATCTGAGTCTTCTCCTTCTCCCCAGACTGGCAGCTCCTGGAGGGCAGACACTTGCTTGATGAGATGTCTGTGTCTGAAAGCTTCAATCTGGCACCTGGGAGGCACTATGTATGTGTGCTCAATAACAAATGATCTCATTAATTCATTCATTTTGGTGGTTCTCTGATGGAATTTAGGAACCCACACATGCCAGGCAAATGTTCTACAACTGAGCTGTACCTCTAATCCAATTCCTTTTTTAAAAATTCATGTTTAAGGAAGTGGCACTGTGGCTCAAGCGGTAGAGCACTCGCCTTGAGCTGAAGAGCACAGGAACAGCGCCTAAGCCCAAAGTTCAAGCCCCATGGCTCACACACACACACACACACACACACACACACACACACACACACACACACACACACACACACACACACACAAATTCATGTTTAAAACTAATGCAGGTGCCGGGCACTGGTGACTCATACTGTAATCCTAGCTACGAAGGAGGCTGAGATCTGAGGATTGTGGTTCAAAGCCAGCCCAGGCAAGGAAAATCCGTGAGACTTTTTTCTTTTTTTTTTTTTGGTCAGTCCTGGTGCCTGAATTCTGGGCCTGGGCACTGTCCCTGAGCATTTCAGCTCAAGGCAAGTGTTGTACCACTTAGCCACAGTGCCACTTCCAGTTTTCTGGTGGTTAATTGGAGATAAGAGTCTCCTAGACTTTCTTGCCCAGGCTGGCTTTGAACCACGATCCTCAGATCTCAGCCTCCTGAATAGCTAGGATTACAGGCATGAACCACCAGTGCCCAGCATCTATGAGACTCTTATCTCCAATTAACCACCAGAAAACTGTAAGTGGCCCTATGGCTCAAGTGGTAGAACACTTACCTTGAGAGCAAGAGCTCAGGGACAGCGCCCAGAGTTCAAGCCCCACACTGGCAAAAACAACGACAACTAGGGCAGCAAAAATACTAGCTCTTAAAAACTGAAACCAGGGTGAAGAGCTGGCCTACAATTAAGGGGAACATAAAGAAACAGTGAGAGCCACTTGGGTGTTTGAATGGGGATGTATCAGAAGGAGTAGGCCAGAGACTAGAAAGTCTAGAATGGCACAAGAACAGAAATGGATGTCATTAAAAATAAAGACAGGCATGGTGCCAGTGGCTCACACCTGTAATCCTAGCTACTCAGGAGGCTGAGATTTAAGGATCACAATTTGAAGCCACCTTGGGCAGGAAAGTCCTTGAGATTCAAAAAGCCAGAAGTGGAGCTATAGTGGAGCACTAGTCTTGAGCACAAAAGCTCAGGGATAGAACCAGACCCTGAATTCAAGCCCCAGGACCAACACACACACACACACACACACTCACACTCACACTCACACTCACACACACACTGAATGAAAGCATGAAGTAAACACCAGTCCCTCTTCCCAGAACTTCAAGCTGTCTGCTCCTGCAGCTCACTTCCGCTATCACGACAGTAAAGTTCACTTAAACATTAGAACCTGGGGGCTGGGAAGGTGGTTCAGTGGTAGAGCGCTTCCCTTGCATGCCTGAGGCCCTGGGTTTGATTCCTCAGCACCAAATAAGTAGAAAGAAAAAAAAAAAAAGCTGGAAGTGGCGCTGTGGCTCAAGTGGTAGAGCGCTAGCCTTGAGCTGAAGAGCTGACAGCTGACAGCGCCCAAGCCCAGAGTTCAGGCCCCACGACCAGACCAAAAAAAACATTAGCACCTGGCCCCTTGTTCAAATCCTACTCTGTCATGGGTAAATAAGTCTGTTAATAAGGCTGTGGACAGGTCAATTAGCCCCTCTGCATCAAAGAAATGGGTATATGGCAGGATCCATCTCATAGGTGGCTGTAAAATGAGTTCACCCATGAATATTGTCAGGCACATTGCAATTGCTCAATAAAAACCAGTTGTTACCATTATGACGTCATTGTTCTTCTGCTTCCACCCCTAAGACAATAAGAAGGTCACCTTACCAGAGGTCTAGGGATTGGTCCTACTGTTTAGTCCCTTAATGCCTAAGCTGCCCGCTCTTATGTGGCTGATATTGACAACAAATCAGTCCTTCCTCTGCCTTGAGCGGGTGGGTTTAGATACTTAGAATCAAAAGAGTTTCAACATAGCACCACCATGCAGAAACCAACTCCATATCTTATTGCACAGGAAAAAGGCATGGAGAAATTGCGATCAAATGTCCACCGTGATCAAATGTCCACCTCATAAATTGGGTGCTAGTGGCTTATACCTGTAATACTAGCTACTCAGGAGGCTAAGGCCTAACAATCGTGGTTCAAAGCCAACCCAAACAGGAATGGTCATGAAATTCTTATCTCCAATTAACCACTAAGAAACTGGAAGCAGAGTGGTAGAAAACTAGCCTTGAGTGGAAAAAGCTAAGGGACAGTGTCCAAGCCCTGAGTTCAAGCCCCAGTACCAGCACACGCACATGCGCATGTGCACACACACTCACACATGCACACACACACAGACAGACACACACACACATCCACCTCATATAAATTCTATTATGTACCTGACCTCCCTGCCCCTTACTAAAGGACAAATAATGGAAACAGAACAGATGTCTAGCCTTCCACTTGATGAGCACTTGCTCTGGTGCAAATAGGAGATGGGTGGTGAACATATGCTGTTCCCTCAGGCAGGCTCAGTTCTTCACCACAGGAGCAGCTCCCATATCAGCAGTACTCTTATTAATTCAAGAGGATTTCAAAAGGCAAACTGAGGCTTGTCTTCAGGTGCTTACCACCAGAAAGAACACATAGCTACAGAGACTAGAGTGAGTATAGTGCTGGCTTCTTCAGGTGTTACAAAACACATCCTCCCACCATTTTTTTCCTTACATTTTTGTCAGGCATACGGCTGTCTTGAATGAAGACTATGCTTCTCAGCCTTCCTTGCAGCTAGGTGTGGCCAAGTGACTAAGTTCAAAGGAATGGGATGGGAAGGGAAGAGATGTGTGCAACTTCTGGGTCATGTTCAACATGAAAGAGCTCCATTAATTCAGGAGGATAGAATTACCTCTTCGTTTTCACTAAACTTTAAGTGAAATGTAGTATTTCCTTTAATAGACAAACCATAGTAGCTTTCACAGCACCTGTGAATC
This sequence comes from Dipodomys spectabilis, assembly GCF_019054845.1. Classification (NCBI taxonomy): domain Eukaryota; kingdom Metazoa; phylum Chordata; class Mammalia; order Rodentia; family Heteromyidae; genus Dipodomys; species Dipodomys spectabilis. The sequence goes on along the minus strand of NW_024871099.1, from coordinate 5,443,978 downwards.
TGCCACCAATAGAAACGACATTATTAGCTGTATTATTATTACATTACATAGTTCTTATAACACCTCAAAAAAGCATTTATGCTTTTTATTACTTGGAAATTATGGTAGTCAGTATATGACTAATTTTTGCCATACTACATCACAAATTGATCTTTATATTTCAAAAGCTCTCATTTCCTTTCTAATCTCAAGTATTGTATAAATTTAAAAACATGATAGTATGAAGATGTCAAAGAGTTCATGGTGGTCCAGTATGGTAACACATTCCTGTAATCCCAACATGCAGAAGGCTAAGGCAGGAAGATTTCAAGTTCAAGCCCCAGTATCAACACTAAAAATAAAATAAAAACCCATAAACTCTAAAGGAAATGAAGTATTACCAAATGTAATGCACAAGATAGCAGAACTTTAAATTTTTTTTACATTCAGAACCAGATGGGTATATAACTCAGTGGGGAAGAGTTTGCATAGCTAACAACAGAAACTTGACTAAGTAAAAGTAAGAGAACACAATGGACACTTCCTACATTATTCCATTACATACAATTTCCAGAATAGAGACAGAAATCTATATAGACAAAGTATTAGTGATTGCCAGAGACTGAGGGGAGGGAAGAATGAATTGAACGTTTTTTCAGGAGGTGATGAAATTGTTCTACAATTAGATCGTGATGACAGCTGGTCAACCTTGTGATTGTATCTTAAATCTTCTACCTAAGAAAGGGTGTGCTTCTTCTTTCAAATTAGCCAGAATGCTCAGATGGCAGTCATGAGGAATCACTTTGGGCCATGCAGATGAGAGCAACATCCCAGAACTGGGGAGCAACAGCCTCCTGGCTGTGTACCCAATACTGTGGTTTTCCAGCTCCAGATTATTCCCTATCAAAACCTAACATCTTAACAACAACCTCTTCTGAGGCCTCCCTGGCTTGCAATTGGTAACCCTCTTTGCCTCAGTTTCCCAAATGCTGGATTACAGACATGAACTATAGTGCCTGGCTTAAGTGACTCCATAGAACTATTGTTTTTCCTGATGAGATGAAGCTAACTCTTCCATGAGATGTACCGCCTATCCACCCACTGTCCCATCCTGGAGGATCCCTGTGTCCTGGAGGATCTCCGAGGATCTCTGTCCTTACCTCCTTAGTGGAGGTAGGAGGAAAGGGTTCATTCCAATTCACTGTCATGCCAGTTTGGTAAGAGGTCAAGCCTCTCTCTGCACTGAGGCCTGACAGATGGCTTTAGCAAGAGAAAACTGGGAATTTAGTGAGAGGAGAGTGACCTTGAAAAAGAACCATGCCAAACTGGGGAGATTGAGAGCATATGAGCTGGTGGGGTAGCGCCTCAAGGCACCAATAACCAGTGCCCAAATGCTTTCCCTGGATTCAGATACAGATAATGACAACAAAGCTAATTCAAAATGTGCATGAATCATCTGGCTTTAGTTAATATGAAAAAGTTTTGGTTGGAAGATGTAACATCTAAGATGGCCACATGACTCCAAAAGATAGGTCACTTTGGACACCATTAATATCAACAGCCTATAAAAATATGGCTGAAGGACATACTCATTTAATCTCCTTGTAAAACTCTCACTTTGAAATTTCACTGCCAGGGTTTTCCAAACTTCAGTCTAACTTCATTCCCTGGTCTAGTTCAGTGACACACTAACTACAATCTTAAAATAAATAAACCATGCTACTTCAGCCACATTCATTTAATACTTTGTATTTTATTCATTTGTTTTTAAGCACCTAGAAAGTACTGGGGGTGTGAGGCAAAGGAAAAAACAAGCCTGGGCTTGACCTCCTGGGACTCACAGCTGAGTGAGGAAGACTGGCACTAAACATGTGAAGGCAAACATGTAATTAAATATTATGATAACTGCTATGAAGCACTGCCAGGCAGGAATAACAAGGGGCCTTGCTGAGCTGCAGGATGGTGGAGAGGGTATCTGGGAATACTTGATAAGTAAGCTGAGATCTAAGGGACCGAGAGAGAAGGTCAGGAGAAAACCAATCAGGAAAAGCATTTCAAGCTCAGGGAAGAGCACACACCAAAGCAGGAAGAAAGGAGGAGGCAACAATGCTTGATAAGATATGTACTCATTCCTTTGCTCATGTAACTGTAACCCCTCTGTACAGTATTTTCATAACGAAAAACTTATTTTAAAAAAAGGCAGGAAGAAAGCCTGGTTTGTTGGAGAAACTAAATGAATGACTGGCTGATGTATCTGAGCCAGGCTGGCAAGGGCTATACTGTAGGAAATTATAGCCTTATGGTAAGAATTTTTTAATGTGTTTTAAGGACAGGACAACGTTAGATAACTCATTTGTTCCCCACTGGCATCACTGTTCGTCCTCTCTCTCTTGACTCTCTGTCTCTGTCTCTGTCTCTGTCTCTCTCTCTCTCTGCTATGACAGTACAGGGCTTGAACTCAGGGCCTCAAGCTCTAGCTTGCCCCAGACTGGCACCCTCGAGCTACACCTCCACTTTTGACTTTTTGTTGTTAGCTGAAGATAAAAGTCTCCTGGATTTGTCTCTCAGGGCTGGCTTTGAACCTTGATCCTCAGCTCTCAGATTCTGGGGGGGGGGGGGGGGGGGGGAACTAGGATTACAGGTGTGAACACCAGTGCCCAGCATGTCAGTCTCTTTTCCTCCAAAGAATCCGACTTTCACTTATAACCTAGGTGGCCCTACTTTCAGAGTCCAAGGCCTGCCCCAGACCTAATTAAGCTGCTGGAAGCATTCCATCTTCCCATTGTCACAGTGATAACAGTTGGACTTGTCTGGCTCAGAGTTACAAAACTTTTGTAGCAGCTCCCCCACCCAAAAAAAAGCAAAGTTCTCTCTTTTTCCACTGCATCTAAATCTTGTAATTTGAGGCACATTATTATTATCAACTTATACTATCATAGAACAACTATTTTGCTACTGGTACACACTGAGGGATCAAAGAGAATGAGTATTGACAATAATATCACTTGAGCTGAAAATCCAGCATCTACTAAGGCAAATCTCCCCTATACTGCTATATGCTAAGCTAGGAATCTCCCCATTCCTTTAGGTCAGCTTGGGTTCTATTTCTGTTACCTGATTGATACCCAACAGCCCTGCCTGTCAGAAATGGGAAGCCATTGCCAGGCGCCAGTGGCTCACGCTTGTAATCCTAGCTACTCAGGAGGCTGAGATCTGAGGATCGAGGTTCAAAGCCAGCCCGGGCAGGAAAGTCCGTGAAACTCTTATCTCCAATAAACCACCAGAAAACCGGAAGTGGCACTATAGCTCAAGTGCTAGAGCGCTAGCCTTGAGCTGAAGAGCTGAGGGACAGCGCTCAGGCCCAGAGTTCAAGGCCCACGACCGACAAAAAAAAAAAGAAATAGGAAGCCACAAAACAAGCGCTTACACATGGACATAGAACATGATCTAGATAGATAGATAGATAGATAGATAGACAGACAGACAGACAGACAGAATCTCTGGTCTTACAGAACTGAGAGCAAAAGAAGGAGTGGACCAATGGGAACTGCAGAATCCCATGAAAAGGTAAGGATATCGGAATCAGGCTAAGGAAACATTCCTTGAGCACTTGTGATGGGAACTGTGCTAAAGTGCTTTACTTGAAGTGATTCACAAAACCCCAGTGCATGGGTAGTATTAGCAACATTATGTCTCTCTGCTATGGGTTGAATATGCAGTGACCTCCTTCCCAACTAGTATAATAAGACTCATAACCTACAGTTCCTTAGAAGGTGACTTCACTTGGAGACAAGTCTACTATCGATGTAATTAAGTAATTAGTTAAGTAGGGTAGACCCCTAATCCCATATGACTTTGTGTTTTTAAATGAGGAAAAATTTAGCTGGTTGTAGCAGTTTATGACTATAATCCCAGCTATTCAGGAGATGGAAATACAAAAATTGAGGTCCAAGGCCAGCCTGGGGAAAAGTGTGAGATCCTATTTGAAAAATAAAAGCA